>NC_136061.1:1507108167-1508308167 GCF_964261635.1 Lissotriton helveticus
CGCAAGCCCCTCCCATTAGCAGTTCTGTTAGTTCGGGCTCAGTGCCACATGCAGTGGCCCCCTCTGCAGCAATCCCAACACCTCAGCCCCTTCTCACCATCAGCCCAATGCTTTTTGGTTCCGCAACACCTGCGCTAGCTCCATCTATGGTCATTACTCAGCTTGTGCCAGCAATAACAAATGAAAACTTCTACAAGGGGGAATACACTGATGTATTTGATCTTATTAACGCAGGAGCTCATGCAAAATAAGGTATGGGTTGAGTGGTCCATCAACAACTGGGTGACAGGGTTTTCTATTTATTCAGCTATTCTGGTAGAGAAGTTGCCCACGGAGGCCTCACAACTGTTCAGTTATATGTCTATGATTCATAGTGCAGCCTCTGACTTCCCAGGCTCCAGTTGGCTGCAATATGATATGAAGTTTAGTCAGATGAAGGCAATCTACCCCAAAATGGCATGGGACCAAAGAGAAATAAACATTTGGCATCCTAAATTCTACATGGCACCTGCAGTTGCCAAGGTCCCTCATTCCTGTAGTTTTGACTAAGGGGCAGAGGACCAAAGAGAAATTGTGTTAATGTGTTGGAGAACAACGAGAACTTAATACTAAAACCCGCCGATTAGGGGGGAGGCATAGTTCTCCTTGATAAGGAGGGATATGACTAACAGTGCCTTAGTCTTCTCTCAGATACAAAATTCTACAGACAAATTAAAACTGATCCAACAATGAGGCTACAGAACACCATTAAAATAATGGTCAATGAAGCGGAGATGAATGCATGGATAACAAAAAAGGAGGCTGATTACCAGATTGCACAAAAACCTAAAACACGATTTTTTTATTCTTTACCAAAGACTTATAAAAAAGAAATTACCACCGCCAGGACGACCAATTGTCTCCAGCATAGGTTCAGTGCTTGAACCTTTGTCAAAATTTGCTGACCAATATTTAAAATCGCTAGTACAGAGAACTCCAACCTACTTGAAAGATACCAGAGACTTACTGAATGAACTCATTGATATACCATACAACGAAGATGAAATGCTGCTAGTGGGCCTGGACGTAGAAAGTCTATATACAATTCTCCCCCAACAAAAGACCTTGGAGACTCTAGAAACCATCCTCTTTTCTGATAGGTGGGAACATAAGCCACCTAAACATTTTGTGCTAGAATGTTGTAAAATAGCTATAACTGAAAATTACTTCGAGTACAATGGAACACTCTTTGTGCAAAACCACGGTACATCCATGGGAAGCGCATTTGCTCCTTCGGGAGCAGGATTGTATGGAAGTGACTTAGAAACAAGGTATGTCCTGAATGACACAATTCCTTTCTCTTCCCAAATTTTATTTTGGAAAAGATTTATAGAGGACATTATTGTCATCTGGAAGAACAATAATCAAAATCTACAAGAGTTCCTCAGATGGCTGAATGAAACCGATGAATGCCTGAAATTCACCTTCACGGCAAATAAAAAGGAACTTGATTTTCTTGACATAACTCTGTATGTAGAAAACAATGACATTCAAACTAAAACATATTATAAACCAACGGCTAAGAATAGCTTGTTGTCTTATAAGAGCTACCACCCAAGACCACTAAGAGAGAACTTGCCATATGGTCAATTTTTGAGACTTAAACGTAACTGCAGCAAACTAGAAGATTATAAGATCCAAGCCAAAGATCTGACAACTAAACTGCCCAAAAGAGACCAGAGAAGGTTTGCCAATCGCAGAACCAGAAATTTAAAAGACCTATTGGTCCATACACAACCCCAAGTAAGAATTGAAATTGCAAGCATCACAAGATTTTGGAACTTGGCCCCAGTAACTGGCCATTACCCTTGTGGTTCCTGCACTGTATGCAAATTAAAATCAGCGACAAAAACACTACGATTGCCTGAAGAACTACTCTGGACCCAACGCCAGCATTCAAATTGTAATTCATCCCATATAATTTATATGATCACATGTCCATGTGGACTAAAATATATCGGGATGACGTGCCGTAAAGCCAAAGTAAGAATTGGTGAACATAAAAGTAACATCAAGACAAAAAAGTAACAACAAAAATGAGCAAACACTTCCTTGATTTCAACCATACAGCAGAGGAATTAAAAAGGACAATTATAGAGATGTTGACAACAAAGGACAACAATGCTGAGAAAATTCTGTTCGAAAAAGAACAAGGATGGGTGGATCGTTTAAAAACTAGTAGTGAAGGAATGAATGATGAAATACCATGGCATCAACTTTTTTGAAGAACTCTTTTGAAAATTGATATCAAGTGTCAAAGTGATTCCGTCCAGGTCATCCAGGATTTAGACTATGAATATGTCTCAACCAAAGTCTTCAGGAATCAAAATAAGAATGAATTATACCAGGATTAACACATAGACTTTCTAATAATACTGTTGACAACACATACACTAACACTCGTAGAGTAATAACCATGCTTGAAACATACAGCTCGTTGCCCGCGCTTATGGAGGAAACAAGTAACTACTAGTTTACTAAGATGGGAGTCAAAAACAGTGTAATTTTAAGTAAATATTATGTAACAAGAATGGATTACGTTTATTACCAGATTACAACTGTTGGTATGACTACTTTTCTATCTTTTGACAACTAAAAAATAAAAATTGTAATGACAGTCCCCTTTTATATGGTGAATGATAAGACAAATTTGTATGCCTCAGCAAAATGTTTGCAGTGTTTTTCAAGATATCAAAACAAGTCACTCAATAAGTGGTATATAGAGATAGTAAATATAGGGTTGACAAGACAAAATGTTATCTAGTTACTCTCTCGATTACAGGTACTATTGGCCTCATTAGAAAGAAGGTGGAGAACTGAACCACCACTGTGCTACACAAATCGTGTAAGTACAATTTTTATTTCCATCTTGGTCCTGAAGAAAGCCCCATTGACCCGGCTGGGCATAGTGGGGCTGAAACATGTCGGTCAACCTTTATGTATAGAGGGTCCAGTAACACGACCCATATCTACACAAGTTTTTTTAACTCTTCTTGAATCACAATTTTGAATAAAATAGTTTAGTTTTTGATGATCCAAGGATTTTTAAGTACATTTTTTTAGAGCACTATTTCTGGACAATGCTACACAGGCAGTGGTTACCTCCGGTGGAGGTTGCATTTAATTAGAAAAACCCTATGATGATGCACCCACGCTACGTTAATTGGTAGAGAACCAAGATACACCACCACATCGCTTACGTACGTGTATGAGGGTTTTTTAAGAAGGTCACCTATAACGAGAAACCCTGCTGCTGTAGTCTCAAGTGATCCATTCTCCGATTAATTTTTGGAGTGAAGATAACTCCGACTTATCAATGGGTGCCATGGGCAAAACAGGAGAGCTACAGCTTATAAGGGAAGATCCATTGATGCCGATTAGACATCCCACACCTATGTATACACTAAGGGCTCCGTCCGCCACTATACTGGTTAAAAGGATAGGGAGTAAGTCAATCACAAATATCCATACCCCCCAGAGGGTCAAATCTATTTGCTAAGGGTATATTACTATTTAACTAGCTGTGGGTAACAAAAAGTGTGACTGTTTGCAGTGAATCTCAAATTTTGTGTAGTGTTATTGAGAGTAGCGGGGTTTATAGAAGAAGCCCTGAGGGACAGCAAAAATATGGGATTGGGGGGGTGCTGTTGGTAATTGTCTCAATAGATCCCTCACCGATTATCGATTGTAAAAATTGGGAACAATACAATCGTTTTCAAATAATATTGTATCTGGCCATACTCATGGGATTCTTCTGGCCATGATCAGGTCATCTTGTAATAAATGGCCTATATTAGCAGGTTGCAACAGCCAGTGCTGGGCTTTGGCCAACAATTGAGGAGTTGTTTTAACTTGTTGTGCTCTAAGTGGAGGGACGTTAACCAAAATTATTACAAAAGGACATGCTGCTGGCAGTAAGTACAAAGAAAGGGGTTGCTTCTCTTACTGATATTTATATCCTGCTTGCTTGGCAAACCAGTATTTGTAGATGTTCAATCGGTAAGTTGAGTAGTCACATAATTCGCCTGCTGCGTATTTCTAACAAAGCTGGGGCAAGCTAATATTGTCGGCCCGTGTTTCGTGAATGTCCTGTATCGGGCCTATCTATGCTATGGGACTTTACAACCTGGTTTGCTTGTTTCCTTTCACAAAGATTGCGAACAGTAGAATCTTCACTAGCATTTACATTTGAGTGATGGTACCTAATTAGCCCCCCTGTTTGTGACACTGATTGTAACATCAGTCTGTTAGCTGTTAAATCAGCAAGAGTACGGTCAATAGCATCCAAACAAGAAACCTACGCATCTAATAGATCTTTGAAGATCATTTCAATATCTTGTAGGTTTACATACAATGTAATGTCGCCCTGTTGAGGGGCAAGATTAGTTGTCATAACTGGAGGGGGTGGCCACTTCTTGCTTTTTTTTAACATTAATAGGTCTGGCCACTTTGGATGGCTCTTTTAATTTTTGTAGCAACAACAGTTGTAATGAATGGTGACTGGGCTGCTGTGGAACACGGGGGTATGGCCAGGTCAGCTTGAGGGGACTCACTAGCAGTGGGCTGATCAGCTGAGATTAATGTTGTGGCCTGAACAGGCAAAGATATAGTGCCAGGTCAGCAATCCCCACCACCCATAGACTGTTTCCTTTCAGTTAGCGTAATTTCATTGTCCAAGGCAGGCTTAGCTTTAGCCTAAAAATTGTCTAACACAGTGATCGTTACCTCCTCCATGACAGTTTGGGTCATCTTTGTCCTGCCCATTGTGCTTGGAGATACACCAAAAGTGTTTTTAGAGGCGGGCCCAACACAGTCTCCTTCGGGCTTCGACGGGAGTGGATGGGTATGCCCCTGGCCTCGGCATCGCTCGGAGCATGGCACACTTTTCAGCGCGAATCCTCGGGTGCAGGGGAAGATGGGAGTTGTGGTCTCCCCAGCGGCAACACATTACACAGCTCTCCCCGGACCACAGTGGCATGTAAACAGTTGCGGCAATTAGTATATTGCCTTTTAAGTTCTATTCAATATATCAGTGCCTCAGGGCTAGTCCTTGTCGAGCCCACGTGAAGCACAGCTGCTAATTTTCCCAGGTCCATGCGTGAAGTGCTGCTCCAGTCCAAGTTTTCTCCTTTCCTAGCGTATACTACTTCTCCCTTGTATGTGCTATCCAGTTCTCATTCAAACCGGATGTCACAAAAAACTGAAAACCCTTATGAACCCAGATTCCCTGACATTGCATCTTGCAGCATTATATTTCATCTACAAAACACATTTATTACATTCACATACAAGGAATAAAACACACTGACTTCCTTTTCAGACGAAATATCTGCCACACGTCACAATACATAAAATAATAAACTATATATTATATGTACTATGTGCAGCCATTCATTTAATCAGAAGTTCTGAAGCAGCATAAACAACCATTAATAATATTACATGTATCGATCCTGAATAAATTCTTTTTTAGGTTATTTAAATATGTTTTTTATTATCTACATGACCAACCTGTCACATAGTGTCAGTTCTGCTCCTTGGGGTATATAGTCAATATTTTGGAGCCTCCTTGACTATCCTTCATTAGCACTGCTAGTTTAAACAATGACTGTTAAGGTTGAATCACCTCAATTCCTAAAAAACGAGTATTTCTGAAAATTCAATAGATTGACTCTAAGGTCGTGGTTTATGTATTCAGTCACATTTTATGTGACTGAATACTTCAGAGCACACAAGTGAGTGAATGTCCTGCCGAATTATGAAAATCAAGCCGAGTGTCTTCAGGATAGAATTTACTTCTGGGAGACTCGATGCCTTTCTATTTAAAATTATGTGTACAGATTTCATCTTTCATTGAACAAACATCTCAAAAACATCACAGTATTGACTAATTGCTACTTAGATACTGGTTCGCCTATTTGCGTACCAGCGCTCAACCCAGACTTTAGCTTTCTATACCAGGTCGAGTGCCAGCGCGTGACGTTAATATTGTTCCATAAGCCGCCTTCCAGACATCTCAAATGCATTAAAGAAGGACTGAAAAGCTACATGTCCCACTTATCACCATCTTGTCTTGTTATTGTTGTGCTAGAAGGAGGATGCCATTCCGAAGCGACAATAGCAGTGTACCATCCCATCAGACTCACTCACCGAAGATGGAAGAGTTGTACTGACATCTAATAAAGCTCCAATTAGGCAGGGCACAGATGTGGGTTCACTGGGCATAAAAAAACTGAAAATAGGGATCGGTCAACCCTGGTGAGAGTCTTCAAATAAAAAAAGTTTGCAATTTTGAGGAGAGTTGTAACGTTTAAAAATAATGGTAGTGAAAATAAATGTGCTGGAAATGTATTTAACAAAAGTAAGTTTTGTTCTCCATATTCCTCTGTAAAAAAAAAAAAATATTAGGAAAATACTCCACTTGGAAAGACACCCCTAAGTCTTCAAATGTATTATCATTCTTTGGAGACAGCAGTTTTGGTATCACTGAATGCAATGGGGAACAGCGTTTACAATGCAACTTTTACAACTCAGTACCTTTACCACGCAACTTTTACAACGAAAGCCGTTACAATGACTTGCGCTGGGGGGCGCTCTAGGATAGGGAATAGTTAATTTACTATACAAAACCTTCCCTACTATCCATGGGGACTGGAGTTGGAATAGTAAACTATTCACTAGCCAGCAAACCCCAACGCAAGTCGTTGTAACGACTTGCTTTGTAAAAGTTGCGTGGTAAAGGCATGCATTGTAAAAGCATGCGTGGTAATGACATACATCCAATGCAATTATCTCTCGGAGATTTTTGCTGCATTGCTTTTGTGATGAATCACTTGTTAACTCAGAACCACAATCTGTTACTATTTGTTCCAGAATGATTGTGATGGCCCCACCCGCACCTCAGAGCATGGCGTCCTCAGTTGCATTTCGGGCTGGTGACATTCCTCCCCCCTCAGTGCACCAGAAGCAATTGCCTAAGGGGGGCCAGCCTGTGATGTCATCAGGGGGCGCATGGCTGCCCTGAGGACAATAAAGCGCAAAGCAGGACCTGGACCATCAAAGATGCACCAGCCACGCAGGAGGAATTTCGGTCGCTCATGATCCATGGTATAGAATGGGCCCTCCAGAAGTTGTCTCAAGGTCCTGAGGCTCGGTATCAACAGACATCACTCCTGCTTATGCGGTAGAGAAAGACCCTGACTCGATACAGGGAAGCCCACCCAGAACCCACCAAATGTGGCACGCAGGCAAAGGCAGGGCTAGCAGGTGAGGCGGCAATAGCGTGCCAGTCTCCAGTGGCCCTGGACAAGAATCCAGCACCCAGCGTTCTAGAACATGGGGAGAGTGGAAGGTAAATGGAGCAGACCAGTGGGGTATTGTCTTCCACAGTTCAGAATGGGGGTTCATCTCAGTATGATGGATCCCCAGCGGCTACACAGGTGAGGGGGGTTCACTCAACACACTGGAACCCCTGTGATGAGAACCGCTATACCCACTTCAGTGACCCTGGCGGCACAGGTTGGAGTGACAGCAGTGACTCAGCCCAGCGGGCAGGTCTCCACACAGTCAATGGAGCAATATGGCAGCAGTGCCACTCAGGTGTGGGTCCAATCAAGTGGGGCAGGCCATTCGCCCTTGTTGTCACCTCTACAGCGCAAGTCCCTCCCATTAGCAGTTCTGGCTCAGTGCCACATGCAGTGGCCCCCTCTGCAGCAATCCCAACACCTCAGCCCCTTCTCACCATCAGCCCAATGCTTTTTGGTTCCGCAACACCTGCGCTAGCTCCATCTATGTTCATTACTCGGCATGTGCCAGCAATAACAAATGAACATTTCTTCAAGGGGGAATACACTGATGTCTTTGATCTTATTAACGCAGGAGTGGTCCCGGAAAAAAACAGAGTAGGCAAGGAGGGTGAGCTCATGCAAAAAAAGGTATGGATTGAGTGGTTCATCAACAACGGGGTGACAGGGTTTTCTATTCATTCAGCTATTCTGGTAGAGAAGTTGCCCACGGAGGACTCACAACTGTTCAGATATATGTCTATGAATCATAGTGCAGCCTCTGACTTCCCAGGCTCCACTTGGCTGCAATATGATATGAAGTTTAGACAGATGAAGACAATCTGCCCCAAAATGGCATGGGACCAAAGAGAAATAAACATTTGGCATGCTAAATTCTACATGGCACCTGCAGTTGCCAAGGTCCTTCATTCTTGTAGTTTTGACTAAGGGGCAGGGGACCAAAGATAAATAACATTTGGCACACTAAATTCTACATGGCACCCGGAGTTGCCAAGCCCCCGTATTCCTTTTGTTTTGAGAAAGGGGCAGGGGACAAGAGGCAGGCTTGCTGGAAGTTTAATACAAAAGAATGCAATAGGGGGTCCGCCTGTAATTGTAAGCTCATTTGCTTGTTTTGTGTGACTCAGGGTCACCCGGAGAGCAAGTGTTTCAAGAAGCTTGGAAAGGCAAGGGAACAGCACCCTCCCAAAAGCCGCTAACATCAGTCAGCCTGACAAAGTACCCATACCCATTAGTTTGCATGTGCTTGCTCATCTTCTTGGCAAGTATAGTTCTTGGCAGGATGCTCAACTGTTATATCATGGTTTCAAATATGGGTTCCGAATTCCGTCTAGTGGCCTTCCTACAATAGTACCCCCAGCAATCAGTTATCAGTACTACAAAATCCAGAGATCGCTATAGAAAACATGATGAAGGAGGTACGAGGAAGACTGGTTGCTGGCCCATTTAGTTCAATCCCTTGTCAAGATCTGGTGTGGTCGCCGCTGGGGCTGGTTCTTAAGAAAGAAATAGGAAAGTTCTGCCTCATTCATAACCTATCCTTCCCGCTGGGATCTTCAGTCAATGACATGTTGGATACAGAGCTTTGTGCTATGCAGTGCACTTCCTTTAACACGGCAATCCACAAGCCTCAAGGGTTAGGTAAGGGTGCCTTCAATGCAAAATCTGTTATTGAGGATGCCTTCCGCCTCTTGCCTGTATATCCAGATGTTACTCATTTGTTGGGTTTTACAATTGAGGGGAGTTTCTTTCTGTCTGCCAATGGGGTGTTCAATCGCCTGCTCTGTCTTTGAGACTTTCAGTCATTTACTGGAGTGGGCCGTGAAGGATCTGGTGCTTACCCAGGACGTGGTCCACTACGTGGAAGACTTGCTGTTCTTGGGCCCCCTTTGCTCACCAGCGTGTGGGAAGGCCTTGCTGGGCTTCCAACAGTTGGCTCAGTCCTAAGGAGTTCCCTTGATGGAGGATAAGACAGAGCTGTGACTTGCATGGCTTTCCTGGGTATTGAGATAGATATGGTAGCCGGTGTGTGCATGCTCCCACAGTGTTGACATTCAGGCTTCCATTGAAGAATGCCTAGCCTCCAGGAATGTTACCTTGCATCAACTGCATGTATTAGTGGAACAGCTAAATTTTGCTTTTAGGGTGATACCCATGGGCAGGGTTTTTTTCCAGGATAATTGCCAGGGCAATGGCTGGGTTAAAGGCAAAACACCACCATGCCAGACTGTCTTCTGAAGTTAGAGAAGATCTGCAAACTTGGAAGGGTTCTTGGCCGACTTCAATGACACCATTCTTTTGTAATAACCAGTACAATCTAATGCGTAGGTTGCGCTCTATACAGTAGCAGAAGGCAGCAAAGGGTTTGGCGTGGTGTGTGGCACAAGATGGTGCATGAAACTCTGGCCAACAGAATGGGTGTCCTCAGGGCTGACGCGCAATGTGACATTCTTAAAACTATTTCCGATCATTGTAGCACTGCACCTTTAGGGACCCAATTAGCTCACAGGAGAATGGTGTTTTGGTCAGACAGCATGTCAGCTGTGTTTGTGATCAATAATCAGACTGCAAAATGCCTCTTTGTGCTTCTTTTGCTGAAGGAGCTCATCCACTGCTGCCTAGCGCGTAATGTGTAGTTTACTGGTAAGCATGTGCCAGGAGTAGACAATGTGGTAGCTGATGCTCTGTCCCATTCTAAGTTGGCAGAATTCCGAGTTTGGTGGCCACAAGCAGACTAGAAGATTTCTGATTTCCCAGAGAGGTTGTGGAAGCTTCGTGCCCCATTTCCCCTAATCTGATAGCGGCTTCCCTGGCCACCAAGACTAAGCGTATGTACAAGAATGCATGGCAGGTGTATGTAACGTTTTTGGGTTCACCTGAGGTGGATAAGCAATTTACACCGCAGGGGGTATTGCAATTTTTGGCTAAGCAAAAGGGAAGTGGGAAGTCATTGTGAATGGTGCGTAGGCAGTTATTGGCAATTGCTTTCTTCACTGGGCTGGAAGGGGTTGCTGATCCAACCAAGGATCCAAGGGTGCGACGGGCTGTTAAGGGATGGGAGAATTTAGCCCCTGTGGAGGAATACAGCTGGAGGCCTATTGATGTGGCTAGATTGTCCCCTATTTTGTGGATATTACCCCAGGTCTGCATATCACCCTATGAGGTGTGCCTGTTCAGCCTAGCCTATTCACTGAGCTTTTTTGGGGCGTTTAGCATTTCAGAACTTTTAGCTTCATCAAGGGTGGATCCAGGAACTGGGGTCGATGTGTCTGATCTCATTGTGACTAGGGACATCCTACAGGTTGAGGTACTGGGTTTTTCAGAACCGGTACCGAACCGGTAACCCAGTGGTGTCAGGGTACACACCCAAAGACCTCGAGTACTTACCTGATTTAGACCACAGAAACTCAGAGTATTCTAGGTGAAGTCAAAGATCGAATTTATTGGCTGCAACCAAGTAACACGTCCTAGAAGTACAACAACACGGGATGTATATTCTCAGGAGACTGCTCAATCTTACAAAGCCAGGCTTCTCTTTTTATACAAAATATTCAGCTCCAGGCAAACATTCTTACATTTACAGTAGACTATTCACATATTTTTACTACAAAGAAAAAGCAGAGTCATGATGACAAGCCCACATTCCAATTTGTTCAGCCCACAATAAATTACCCGGCAAGGCCCAACATTTTCATCAGATATCGGTGTACCCCCAATAAAAACGGGCACCTCCTCATCATAAAGCAAGTGAGAGAAAAGAGCAGGGACAGGTGTGAGCAAGAATAGGCAGGGTGTGTGTGATGAAAAAGGGTTTATGGCATGTTGTGCCTTGATGCTATCTCATTCGGCCACTGGGAGAGGAACTGACCTAACAGGTTCGGCCTGGGGCAATGGTTTCAGCTTGCTCAGGTCAGAGAAAAGTCAATTAAGGTGTACTTGTCCTTTGGAATCAAATTTAGCTGTATTATAAGCCTATGTGAGGGCAACCCACAAAATGGCTGCCGTACACAAAATGGAAGCCAAGGGTTCAAGACAAAAATTACGATTTCGAGGTGAAATCGTTACTGGAATATGACGAAAATGCTTGTACATAGTGTACTAGCCATTCTCGGTATTTTGATATAAAAATCGTCATGCTACGACAAAGTTTTATTCACGAGTCCAGAATTTTCAGAACTACAAACCCTCCTTTTGCCCTTACATAGGCAATTTAACCTAATTTCATGCTATTCTGAGTCCAGGTCTATATTCCTAAAGTCATTGAGATGTTGCTGTAACATCATTCTAGTACTTAGCTCGTCTCTTGATACAGGTTTCCTTACACATGATGTAGCACAGAGGCCACATATTGCAGGAGCACACTGCACGCACAGACAGAACAGGAAAAGAATGGCTAAGACCATCCCAATGACCATCAGAATTTTCCATCACCAGCCGGATATCAGTTCCCAGAACTATCCCATTAATGACCAATCTCCTTTATCCACATGAATAGATTCGGAAATCTTATGTAGTTTAGAGATGGCCTGGTACACTGTTGGAGCGTTATCTGGAATGAAAACACAGCAACTCGATTGGATCAATTTACATACCCCACCTCGGTCTGCAAGTATGACATCTAATGCGACCCTGTTCTGAAGGGTCATAAGACGATCCGACTGGAGCTCAGCAGTCAAGTTACTAAGGGCACCAGCAGTTTCAATTACGGTGGACTCAACCACCCTTGTCAATTGCCTTATGTTCCTGCTGTTAGCCATCGGTCCCCAGAACGGCAGAAAACCCTTTACGAAGTCCCCAAATTCTTGTCCTGTAGTGTCTTCTTCGCTGAAGGCACCTCTAACTATCCTTGTCTTGTGGTAATCTGCCGCTGCTGTGTAGGTGGGAGGCAACAGGAACGAAACAAAACATGTGCCCGAAAAGTCAGGGGGAAACCATGTATAGGCTCTATCATGGCAGATGAAATAGGTAGCCTTAGCTGCTAAGAACGGAGGGGAAGTCTGAGATGCAAAAACATATGTTTCAGTGCAGATGCTTTTCCCTAGCTGAGCTCTGGGATTCTTGCCAGTACCTTGCAGACACAGGTGACCCTGATGGGGTACAATCCAAATCGGGGAAGATCTCTTAGCTTGCTGTTTCTCACTCAGAGTAGCTCCATATCCGGTTACGTTCCATCCTATGTATACTAGTGTCTCATCTCTAGGGATAGTCTCGTAGGAAATATCTTCCTTAATCATGTCTACTATACCCTTAACTAGAGCACTATTCTTAGGATTGTCTTCCACAGAACGTAGGGGGTAGACTTCATGTGCATAGATGAACATTGTTCTGTATGCCCACACAGAACCATTGTGGCTGAAAGGCAGGACCAGATAAGGGATACCTTTATCCGTTGTGTGAGGCATAAGACCACACACCCAACAGTTAGTTGTGTTCATTACTGGGTTGGTGTTGGTGCAAAAGCTGAACAAAGGAGTTATTAATAAACTCTAATCTCCTAGCGGATTCGTGTTCAGGAAGGGGTTGAAAAGAGTGTGGGGAAACAGTAGAAGGAGGAGGTATAGGCGATGTAGTGGGTGCAAATGTTACTCGAAAAGAGAATAAAACATAACTTATTAAAAATATCATCACACTGAATAACATGAAAATGCACAATATCAAAAAGCTTTTCTTTGTCATTATTTTACGTATCCTGGCTTTAAAGTTCATTGTTTTGGCAGGTCTCTCCATCTCGAAAAACTCCATCCTCTCTAAAGTGCTGCCCGCGATGGGAGGTTGTTTCTGCTAAGGAATGCTTCTGTCAGTCTAGGGCAACTCTCTTGGACCAACCAGAACTGTCGACCTAACGTCGTCAGCTGCACCCCAAAGACTTTGGGCAATCGCGGCCCTAGCAGCGGAACCCGGATGGCGGTTCGAAAAACAAAAATAAGCAAGTTTCTCAGATGGGAGAGCTGTGCTTTCAAAAATAGTACTTGGAGGAGAAAAAAAGAATTTTATTTGTCCATAGGTCTCGGCCTCAAATTGTATCTTTGCTTTCCAGGTATGGTATGATCTCGGAAAAGGAGTTCAGGCTCTGTAGTGTCCAATTAATTTGACGGTGATACAGCTGGTTGCAAAATGTTGTCGCTCTCTTTTTCAGTAAGTGTTCCTTTTATACGTGCATCACTGAAAGGCAGAAAACGTGGCACGGTTTCAGTCTCTGAGTCGGCGACACCCTCCTGGACCCACCGGTCGTATGGCAGAGGCAGAGGGATCTGCTTGCAGTGGATCCCGTGGATCCAGTTTTTCTTCCCCTCCACTCGAACAGCTGATCTTGTGGAAAGAAGAACGAGGTGCGGTCCGGTCCACCTGGGCTGGTCGTTCTTGGTTCGCTGGAAATTCTTCACGAGAACCCAGGTTCCAGGGTCGATGGGGTGACCTGGAGTCTCAGAGACCGGAGGCAGGGTGTTATGGACCTGTTGGTGTAAAACACGTAATTTAGCCGTCAATTCGTACAAATAATCAAGCAAAACAGGGTGTTCAATTTCACTGAACTTTGTGGGCCTTGGCACTCCCCATATGTTGGCCGGGCGGCCAAAAACTATCTCATATGGACTAAGTCCCACTCGCGAATGCACAGTCATTCTGGTGGATAGGAGTGCTAGGGGTAGAGCGTCAGGCCATTTAAGACCAGAGCTCGCTTGGATTTTGGCCAGTTTAAGTTTTAAAGTGCCGTTGTAGCATTCTACTAATCCAGCTGATTGGGGGTGATTTTCAGCATGGAACTTTTGCTGAATGCCTAGCCCTTCACATACTCTCTTCATCACACGACCCACAAATTCACTCTCATTGTCACTCCAGACCATTCTAGGCATTCCGAATCTGGGGAAGAACTCTTTCACAAGGGCTTTAGCTGTGGATAAGGCAGTGTTGTCTTTTAGGGGGTAGGCTTCCACCCATCTTGAGAAGGCACAAACAACAACAAGTACGTATTTTAAATTGTTGCACCTCTCCATGTGGATGAAATCTAGCTGCAAAACCTCAAACGGATACGTAGGAGGCGCAAAATGACCAGCTGGAGTTGGGGTTCCCCTACCAGGATTGTGTTTCAGACACACCATGCAATTCTTGACGACATTCTCTGCACACTTGGGAATTCCTGAATTTTGCCATACTGGAGCCAACAACTTGCAAATCCCTTTCCATCTCTGAAGCTCTGACAATTCAATCCAGCAACCATTGGCATCCAATTTACCCGTACTTTCTCTCCACACACTCAACTCTTTCTCTGTAGCTTCAGCTTGAATAGATTTCACACTCTCTATCGTGTCTTCACACATTCCAACATCACCAACCCATCTTGCAGGGCCTGCAACATACATTCGGCTCATCACATTCCTTGCAGTTTCTTTCGCGATTTTGTCAGCAAATGCATTTCCACGACCAACATCATCAGTCACCTTCTTGTGAGCACTACATTTCACAATCGCCACTTGCAGAGGCAAGGTAAGTGATTCAAGAAGCTCATTCACCAACTGACCATGCTGAATCTTAGCTCCATTCGAAGTCAGGAACCCACGTTCTTTCCACAATCGTCCAAAACTGTGAGCCACTCCAAACGCATACTGACTATCGGTGTAGATGATCACTTTCATTCCTTTTGACAACACACATGCTCTTGTAAGTGCAATCAATTCTGCTGCTTGAGCTGAATTATGTGGAATACGTGCAGCTTCAACAATTGTATGCAAAGTCGTGACAGCATATGCTGCAGTCGTATCACCATTCGGAAGCTTGAAGCATGAACCATCCACCCATAATGTACCATCACATTCAGCAAGAGGAGTATCTAGGAGATCTATTCTCCCTTTCGTTTCTTCTTCTGTTCTAAGAAAACAAGCATGCTGTTCAGAAGCATCTAGTTCCTCTACAATTGGCAACAACGTAGCTGGGTTGAGAGTGTTGCATCTTTTTATGTGCACATGACTTGCTAACAAGGTTAATTCGTAACCTGACAATCGAGCACTAGTTAAGTGCTGTGTCTTGGTTCTGTTTAACAACGTGTCTACTGCATGTGGAACCATCACAACTAACATGTTATTCATCACTAGACCAGCAGACTGTCGAATAGAAACAGCTGCTGCCGCTGTTGCTCTTAAACAAATCGGCAATGCTTTAGCTACCGGATCCAAAGTCGACTAAAAATATGCACATGGACGCTGCTTGTCTCCAAACAACTGAGTCAACACTGATAATGTACAACCTTCTTTCTCATGGACATACAATGTAAAGGGCTTACTGTAGTTGGGTGTACCTAACACAGGAGCCGAACATAATGCTGTGCGCAATTCAAAAAAACTTTTCTGACACTCTTCAGACCAAGTAACGGGATTGGGTGTATCTTTACACGTTAATGCCACCAAAGGTTTGGCTAATAACGAAAAATTTGGTATCCATTGCCTGCAATATGATGTAATGCCCAAGAAGGCACGCACTTCTCTCTGTGTTCTTGGCACACTCAATTTCGCTATTGCCTGAATTCTTTCTGGGGTCAGTTTCCTTCCCTCCTTCGATAAGAGATGACCTAAGTAGGTCACTTCTTGTCGACAATATTGCAATTTTGAGAGAGACACTTTGTGGTGCAAATCACACAAATGACGCAACAATGACAACGTGGCTTCTTTATAGATTTCCTCAGTATCTGCAGCAATAAGCAAATCATCTACATACTGAATGAGGGTAGCGCCATCGGGTAAAACAATCGTATCAAGCTGTGTTTTTAAAGCTTGACTATATATTGATGGACTTTCACAGTAGTCCTGGGGAGCGCGTTTAAAGCGGAAGCTTCGTCCTCCTAAACTGAAGCCAAAAATATCCCTGCTCTCCTCAGCAATCGGGATGCTGAAGAAAGCATTCTTCAAGTCAATCACCGAAAACCAGGTTGGCAGAAGCTGGAATCCTAGTCAATAGGGCAGTAATGTCAGGAACAACTGGAAATTGTGGCACAACTATTTTATTCACCTCTCTAAGATCAATCACAAATCGGTACACAGGTGGCTGAGAAGGGTCAGTTCGTTTCAAAACAGGCAGAACAGGACTATTGCAAACGTTGCCTCTTGTCTCTTTAATTACATCTTTTTCAATCAGATCATAAATGATCGCTAGTAAAGCTTTTTCACCTTCACTAGAGATTTTGTATTGGGGAATTCGTGGCATTTTAACATTGGCTTTCAATGTTACAACATATGGTGGTATTTCTAAAAGACCCACATCCTTAGGACCAGTAGCCCAAAGAATATCAGGAAGAAACGACAATTCTGTTGGAAGTTTATCCCTTGACAAATACATTGGAGAAGCCACTTTCTTACCTAAGGTAAGTTGTACTCCTGAAGGAGAACAGTACAAAGTCGCATACAATCTTTTTAACAGATCTAATCCTAACAAGTTTTCACCACAACCTGTTGTCAGAATAAGGGGTGCTTCGAATTCACAAGGTCCAACAGAAAGGGACAAAGGGTCAGAAATCGGATTTCTAACTGGGGCGCCAGAAAAACCTACAGAAACATTCATTTCGCCAGACAAAGGTGCGCCAGGGAGTTTGGAGAGCATAATAAAACTCTTTGTTAGCACCAGTATCCAACAGAAAAGGTTCTGACACACCTGATGTAACCACCTCAACGTAAGGTGCACTCTGATCTACTGGAACTGAAACAACTCCCTCTCTTTGTCTATGGCTGTCCTCGCAATCATTACCGTCCATATTCTCATCTTCTGCATAGTAATCATCAGCGTAGTACTGAGCCGTCCTACCAGATGAGTTATTCTGCTGATCAAACCTATTCATCGAATTTTGAGGTGGAAGAAACTGTGTGTTCTGGGGGAAATTTCCACGTCCTCTACCTCTAGATGCTTGTTGAACACCTCGACCTCTTACACCAGAAGCACCATTTGCGCGCTGTAATAAAATAGGACAACTACACTTGAAATGACCCTCTTCCTTACAATATGAACACTGATTGGGGCCTACAGGGACACGTGGTTGAGTATACTCGACTCTTTGCGAGTTCCTCTGATACTGTTGAGGCTGCTGATAATTATTCTGATAGTTACTATGAGCACCACTATTTTGACCACCACGTGGCGGATATGCTTGCTTTAACAAAACCTTCGGTTTTAACTCTTTAGTTTTCTTCTCTGCCCTATCTTTCTCATCTTTGTCTCGATTTTCGTAATATTGTGCAGTAGCCAGTATCTGTGCTGAAGAGGAAACTGCCCAAGAACTCTCTGAATCTTTTAACTTTTTACACAACTCGGGAAGCAGATTATGCACAAATTTATCGACGAACAATCGCTGGCCACCTTCTGTGCTCATATCTTGACCACTGTGGTCGACAAATGTTTCTTCAAACCTGGTGAAGAAATCTGAGACCGTTTCATCTTTCTTCTGCTTACACGCAGACAACTTATCCCAATTTACACGTATTGCAGGCATTATCGTTTTCATATAATCAATGATCTTGCCAGGGAGTTCTGCTACTAAAGGCTCAGGTCTAGCACCACCAACTTGTCGGTCATCTGGAGCCGCAATATTAGCCCATGAGTCACCTAACTCCTGATCATGATCTGCATGACGAATCTTTCCCCATAAAGGCTGTGGAACAACGTTCCCAAACAACATGTCTATATCCGCTAAATTCATGATGCATGAACCTGTAGTCTGCGACAATTCCTTGTAATACCCTGCAGGATTTTTACGGGGATCAGGCAATGTCTGCTTAAGGGCCAAAACTTCAGCTCGCTTCCATGGAACATGTACCCACACACGCTGAAAATGTGCTGGTATAGCTGGGGGAATATTATTATGACCAGCTGCTACTTCTTCCTTCCATACCGGAGGAACTTCTCTCATGGGATATTGTCTTCCCTTCTTTTTACCAGAAGAATCAGATTCAAACAACGACTTAGAAACACCTTCAGTCCTAAGTGACAACAACGTCGCAACTGCTTTCTTAACATCTGAACCCACAACTGCGCCTTTTGAAAACTCAAACCGTACATGGCTCAACTCAGGAGGATTAGAGTCCACATCATTTTCCTCTAAATCTTCACACAGGAAAACACACATTTTCTCAAAAACGTATCTCTGATTTGATGTTTCCCACTGGGTGAAGACATCCATAACACATTCTAAATCATATTTTTCCGGGTCAGCAACCCATTTATGTGCCAAACAATTCAACGTTTCCTTCTCCCTAGAATCAGGCAGTTGACTACGCAATCGCTTGCGCTCTGTGTCAGGAGTTACACTCGTTGCACCAAAGAGAGGATGCAAAAAACTAGCGACAGTACTAGCCACTCTCTGACGAACAGAAGGAGAAGTTGATGAAAATACAAGAGGGAAAGCAGGGTGAGACGAGGCAGATGCAGAGGCAGCGTCAGGAGAAGTACCAGGAGTGGTAGTCGATATAGTAGTCAAAGTTGTAGGAAGTATAGGAGGAGCAGATGTAAAAGTCGGTGGCCCTTGAGGAGGCTGCACCGGAGGAGCAGGAGCCAGCTGAAGAACAGCTGGTGGGTGCTGTAGGGGAGCAGGAGGCAATGCAACCACGGGTTGCGCAACTAAAGGTTGCGGAGGTGCCGTAGCATTTTGCGCATAAGAGGGTGGCGAACTTAACAAATGCGACATTAAGGGATCTTTTTCAAGCTCTTTTGCTGCATCTTGCTGAAGAGGCGGCAAAACTGGATAGCATTTATCTATTACCATTTTACGTTGCCTATGCAACTGCTCACTCATCTGTTCTTCTTCATTGTCTTTAAACTGCATAGCAGCTTGCATTATCGAAATACCCCTTTCTCTCTTATTTTTCTTTGCTAATTTAATTTCCTTCTGTTTGGCTTCCTTACGCCATAGGCGGAAAGAGTCAAACATCGCCGGCCGGGCTTTCTTCTTAAAAAGTTTAACTTCGAGATTGTCTAAGATTTCCGTGTCAAAGCTACCATATTGGGGCCATTTTAAAACACCATCTTTTCTGGTGTATTTGATCCACACTTCATTATATGTGATGGGGCCTACTCCATGTTTCACATATAGTTCACATGTTGGAGTTCCAATCGGAGGAACCGGACACGAGTCCTCCAATTGGGAATCCCTATTATTACAACCAAGACAAAGCAAATTTCCAAGTCTGCTAAGACCAGCATCTTCGCTCTCTAGTCTAGCTTCAAACTTCAAAGGATTATCGATTACGATATTTCTCGTGAATACACGAGTCCTTTGGCTTTGGCACTTGCAAGTTCCAAACAAAGTGATCCCAAGGGGATACCCAAACTAAGACCAACTAAGGACTGGGAGACGCTCCACTTATACTTAACTGAGATATCGATGACGTTACCAGAAGACTC
This sequence comes from Lissotriton helveticus, assembly GCF_964261635.1. NCBI lineage: Eukaryota > Metazoa > Chordata > Amphibia > Caudata > Salamandridae > Lissotriton > Lissotriton helveticus. Next base: position 1,507,127,886 of record NC_136061.1, read on the forward strand.
GTCTATCGTTTCGCTCTACCAAACTTCAAGGGTCCAAATCAGGGCGATAGCCAGGGCAGCAGTCCTTTGTAGCCGTCGGGAAGCGGGGAACCTCGCAGCAAAGACTTTCGGATCACGTCGACATGCAGGGGTCGATGAAGTGGTTGGCCTTCCTCCAGAATTTTCACACGAAGCTCCTCACGAACCTCTGACTGGACCGGTACCGCTGGTATTGCCCTGCGTTGGGCGCCAACTGAGGTACTGGGTTTTTCAGAACCGGTAACACAGTGGTGTCAGGGTACACACCCAAAGACCTCGAGTACTTTCCTGATTTAGACCACAGAAACTCAGAGTCTTCTAGGTGAAGTCAAAGATCGAATTTATTGGCTGCAACCAAGTAACAGGTCCTAGAAGTACAACAACACGGGATGTATATCCTCAGGAGACTGCTCAATCTTACAAAGCCAGGCTTCTCTTTTTATACAAAATATTAAGCTCCAGGCAAACATTCTTACATTTACAGTAGAATATTCACATATTTTTACTACAAAGAAAAAGCAGAGTCATGATGACAAGCCCACATTCCAATTTGTTCAGCCCACAATAAATTACCTGGCAAGGCCCAACATTTTCATCAGATATCGGTGTACCCCCAATAAAAACGGGCACCTCCTCATCATAAAGCAAGTGAGAGAAAAGAGCAGGGACAGGTGTGAGCAAGATTAGGCAGGGTGTGTGTGATGAAAAAGGGTTTATGGCAAGTTGTGCCTTGATGCTATCTCATTCGGCCACTGGGAGAGGAACTGACCAAACAGGTTCGGCCTGGGGCAATGGTTTCAGCTTGCTCAGGTCAGAGAAAAGTCAATTAAGGTGTACGTGTCCTTTGGAATCGAATTTAGCTGTATTATAAGCCTATGTGAGGGCAACCCACAAAATGGCTGCCGTACACAAAATGGAAGCCAAGGGTTCAAGACGAAAATGACGATTTCGAGGTGAAATCGTTACTGGAATATGACGAAAATGCTTGTACATAGTGTACTAGCCATTCTCGGTATTTTGATATAAAAATCGTAATGCTACGACGAAGTTTTATTCACAAGTCCAGAATTTTCAGAACTACAAGGTCAGAGTGAGGAGATCTAAGACAGACCCGTTAGGGAAGGGAGCGTTGGTGTACTTGCGTACGGCTTCGGGCGCCCCCTATTGTCCAGTGGCACTGACACAGGCATTTCTACGGATGCAACCAGAGGGTGGGAGCTCTAGACTGTTGTTGCATGCAGATGGCTCCCGCTGACCAGATTTCAGTTCACACGCATATGTAAACGCTCCCTGAATCTGTTGGGTGAGGAGACGTCACAGTTCACTTCCCTTTCCTTCCGCCTTGGAGCTGTCACAACCACAGCTTCTATTGGCTTACTACCAGATGCGATCAAAAGGGTGGGCAGGTGGAAGTAGTTATGCTTTGAGTGTTATGTGAGGCTCCATTAGGCATAAGTATGGAGGGTGGTTAGCTCGGTACTACTCCTCCTCTTCCCCTCGGCTTTTGGTAACTTCCGCCTCCCCTCCCCTTTTTTCTCTCCTTCTTTTTCCGACAGTCGTTTGGCGACCGCAGGCACAGGTATGCTGGTGTGACCATTCTTTTGTGCGCAGAGCTGCACATCAGCTCAGTGGGTCAGAATTGGAGAGGGCGCAGCTGGCGGTGTCCTTCAGACATCACTGGGTGGGGATTGGCGGGCTGCAGTTAATTGAGCTATTTGATCACTTGCGGGAGGTTCTCAAAATTGGTAGAATTCCCTACATGGACAATCGTATTATTCATGCAGGGGGTAATTACATGATCCCCTGTGGTCAGAGAGGAGTGAAGGAGTCTTTATTCTCCATGCTGTCTAGAGTACGGAATCTATTGCAGGCTACTACATTCTCTGTTCAGACGTAATACCACGACAGCTATGACAGAGGATGCTCCTGTTCAAGCGGTAAATGACTCAGTAAAGAAATTGAACCACGCAGTCACTAAAATCTTGGCGGGCTCCTCATTGCAAACGATCAGTCACAAGTTGATACAGGTATTCAAATCTGAGCTATATCGCAAGGATGGGGTGCCTTTGTCTACCAGGGGAGCAGAGCTATTTATCCAGATGATTTTAGGGGCCATTGGCGAGGTAAGGTGCAGTCAAACGTAAGGAGGGGGAAGGCTATAGCATCAGGGAGCTCCTCTCCCTGTGGCGGATACCAAGATGTGGACTTTGTATTGACTGATTAACCCTTGGACAGGTGGAGCATTCAGTGGGGCTCTGGGCTGGAGTGAGGGAGCCTGACCTGCTGGTGGTCCTGGTCTCTCCAGCCCTACCCAAGATGCCGGTGTTAAAAGTAACTTTTGGGGGTGCAGCTGTGATCAGGAACCCCAGTGGGGCCAATGCGTTGTGCGGTGCCCAGTGTGGTAGTTACCTCTGGGATGGAGGTTGGAAAAATTGTTACTAATGTCTGCTGGACAATGTAATAAATCTATGTGTGTCTGGGTGGTTAATGCAATGTTTTCTGAATGTAAATTCAGTTTTTCGCCAATGTAACCTTCTGAATATGTATCCAACTTTTGCTCCATCATAAGATTGATTTTAAGGTTCAAACTAATGATTGTTGACAAATATGCTTGTATAAATGATCAAGTTAATAACGATCATGTTAATTTGAAATAAAGGACCACGCCGTGGAATATCAATAACCTGTGTTTGGACACTATTTGACAGTATTGTGGGGAGGGGATTGTCAAAGGGGGTTGAATTGCACGTGGTATGCATACTATGTGTTGGCGCCACCCTCACCTCGGACGTGGCACCCTTAGTTTCATCTCAGGTGGGAGCCATTCGTCCCCCCTCAGTGCACCAGAAGCGATTGCCTAAGGGAGGACAGCCTGTGATGTCATCGGGGGCGCAAGGCTGTCCTGAGGATGATAAAGTGGCAAGCGGGACCTGGGCCATCCTCTTTGTCCCTTCCAGTGTATCCTCCAGAAGGTGGACCAGCAGGAAGTTAACCACCCTCCCATCCCTGAGATAGAAGGTTTGGAACGTGTCAGCAGGGTCCTTGGCAGCAAAATAGCGAGAGATACCAAGATATGGACTTTGTATGGACTGACTAACCCTTGGACAGGGGGAGCAATCAGTGGGGCTCTGGCTGGTGGGAGGGGGAATGACCTGCTGGAGGTCCTGGACTCTCCTGCCCTACCCAAGATGCTGGTGTTAAAGGAACTTTTGGGGGTGCACCTGTGATGTGGTGCCCTGGTGTGGTAGTTACCTCTGAGACGGAGGTTGGAAAAGTTGCTTCTAATCTCTAGTGGACAATTTGATACACCTATGCTGTCGGATGCCCTGGTGTGGTACTCAGGGGGCCCGTGCAAGTTGAGGCCTGCTGGCACAGTGGCACAGGGGGTGTTCAGCACCATATATGTGTCTGGGTGGTTAATGCAATATTTTCTCAATGTAAATACAGTTTTTTGCCTATGTAACCTTCTGAATATGTATGAATCTTTTGCTTGATCATGAGATTGATTTTAAGGTTTGAACTAATGATTGTTGTCGATTATACTTGTATAAATGATTTAGTTAATAATGATCATGTTAATTTTAAATAAAGGACTACTCCGTGGGGTATCAACAACCTGTGCTTGGACACTATTTGACAGTATTGTGGGGAGGGTATTGTGGGGAGGGGATTGTCGTAGGGGGAGTGAATCGCACGTGGTATATATTCTATGCAGTCATGTTCATTACACATTTTTTTTTAAAGGTACTTGTAAAGCGCATGGCTACCATGAGGCCTCTCAGAGCTGAGAGTCTGAACTGTGAGTACATACTTTAGCCAGATGGGAATAACAATGTTTTCAGCAGTTTACGAAAGACCAGATGCTCATATTCCAGACGGATCCGATCCGTAAGAGTGTTCCATCTTCTGGAGGCAACATATGAGAATCGCTGTCCTCTGCTTCTGGTTTTGCGAATTCTCGGAATGGTCGCCAGGCGTTTGTTTCCAGAGCGAAGAACTCTATTCGGATGATAGGGGACAATGATTGACTGAAGTATTGGCAGACTTTTGGCAGTCATGATCTTGTGGGTGACACAGAGGGCTTCGAACTGAATACTCTCTGCGACGGGAAGCCAGTGAAGTGAGGCTATGGCTCCTCGAGCTGATTCTCTGCGGGGGATGGTTAGGACCAGTCTAACTGCACAATTCTGAACTGCCTGAAGTCTCGTTATTGTGAATCGTGGTGATCCGGCATAAAGAGCATTGGCATAGTCCAAGCGGGAGAGAATAAGTGCTTGGACCACTAGTTTTTTTGTCCCCCTGGATCAAATTAGGAAAACTTTCCTCATCATCTTTAGTAATCCAAAGCAGCTTCTTGCCACTTTCTTTGTTTGGACTTTCATATTTAATTTGTTGTCCATCCAGACTCCCAGACTTTTTATTTGATCTTTGGGGGAAGGAGCATTTCCTAAACAGTTTGTCCACAGGGGGGTAGCCCCCTCTGGATGCGGTTTACCCAGAAGCATCAGTTCAGTTTTTGCTCCATTAAGTTGGTAGAAGGAGCCTTCCCTCCGGGCTGAAATTGTTTTAAGACAATCGGCTAGATATTCTGAGCTTTGTCCTGGTTGGTTGAGGGATACTATTAGTTGGGTATCGTCAGAATAGGTAACGATTCGGATTCCAAAGGGTTCAACTATTTTGGCTAAGGGGCTCATATAAATGTTAAAAAGGGTGGGGATCAGGGAGGATCCCTGTGGCACCCGACATTTTAAAGGCATGCTCCTGGAGGTGCTGTTTTCCTCGAATACTTGGAATGACCGGCCCTCAAGGAAGGACTCCAGCCATCTAAGTGCAATCCCCAATAACCCTGCCTCTCTAATCCTGGAGATAAGTAGATGATGGTTAATGGTATCAAAGGCTGCACTCAGGTCCAGGAGGAGAATGGCCACCGATCGTCCGGAGTCCATGATTTTTCTGGTTTCCTCTGTGACAGCGATCAAGGCTGTCTCTGTGCCTTGCTGGGGTCAGAAGCCTGTTTGTGTAGGGTGCAGACAACCGTTTCCTTCAAGATATGTGGAAAGTATGGCATTGATATGTTTCTCTGTGATTTTGGCAATTCCTGGCAGCAAAGAGATGGGGCGATAGTTAGAGAGGACTTCTGGGTCGGCTCCTACTTTTTTAAGTAGTGCTCTAACCATGGCTTGCTTCCATGAGAATGGAACCTTGCCTGTGCTTAATGATAGATTTATGAGTTCTAATATGGTAGGGGCGACTGTGTGAGAGACTTGATTTATGACGGTAGGAGGGGCCATGTCTCCTGGGGAGCCTGATTTTAATTTATTAAGAAAGGATTTTAGGGATTCCAGGTTCATAGGAGGAAACCCCTCTAAGACTGTTGCTAACCGGCTCCTCTCAGTATCCATCTGTGGGGGTGTTTGTGAGATAGTGGGCAAGGAAAAATTTAGATAGATAGACTGAATTTTGTGTGTAAAAATTCTGCAATGTCATTACAGTGTTTTAATGTGTTAGCTACAGGAGGAGATGGTAGTGTCGGGGTAGTGATAGTTTTAAAGATCCTAAACATTTCACTCGGGGCATTGGCAGCTGAGGAGATTTTAGTTTCGTAGTATTTAGCTTGGGTTTTGCAAATTTCCAATTTGTATATTTTTACAGCTTCTCTGTAGATTTGCTTTTTTTCTTTTGAAAAATCTTTCCTCCACTGTCTCTCTGTTCGTTTAAGTTCTCTAAGGCCTGGGGTATACTAGGCTATTTTTTTTCAAGCCTTTCTTATCTTTCCTAAGTTTCTTAGGGGCCACCAAGTCTAGGGAGGCTTCAAGCCAGCCATTAATTTCCAGATTGGCTGATTCTGAATCCCCTTTTAACAATGGTCAAGTGTTATTCAGGATTTCTGCCCAGGGCTCAACAGGAATCCTAGCCCAATTCCGCCCAAGTTTTTTTACGGACGGTTCAGATTGCTTCTTAGTCGGTGTTGACCAAGTAAAGGGTATTAGATAGTGGTCACTCCAAGGTAAAGGAATTGGCCTGTCAGCTATTAGGTTGGTATTAGTAAAAATGGGGTCCAGTAAGTGGCCTTTAAGATGGTTGGGCCATTCACTATTAGGTCATGGACTAAGGCCCCTAGATTATCCACCAAATCCTCAGTGCTGGATGAGGAGGCATCATCAAAATGAATATTTAGATCTCCTAGTATCGAAAAGTTGGCCGGGAGCTAACTAAGGTGGCTATATTTTCGGGAAAATCATTATTAAAGTTTCCAAGGGCTCCCGGAGGACGGTAAATTAGGACCCCGGAAAAGCTGCATGTCTGTGAGAACCCGATGGTGAAATCAAGGCTTTCACACTCACGAATCGACCCTTCATTCAAGCGGCAGCTAAAGGTGTCCCTATATATGATTGCGAGACCTCATCCTCTAATAAGTGGGCGGTCTTGCCTTTGCATGCTGTAGCCTGGTGGAAGAGCCTGGACAACCACAGGATCTGATCAGTTGTTGAGCCAATTTTTTTGGCATGTTTAGACATTGACCGGCAGTTCAGCAGAAGCATTTAGAAATCTTCGGTGGGTAGGGAGGTTTTGTCAAGTGGCCTATCAGCGTCCAGGACTAGAGGGCAGTGTGGGCATTTGTTAGTTATGAAAGGAGGCCCAAGTCTGTGTTGACAAACCTGTGAACCCCTGAGGGTGGCCAACTGCCCAGCCGTGGAGTAACGGGGCGCGCCCTCAGGAGAACCAGGGGTCGTGGCCCCTGGCCCCGGTCGAGCTCGGACGTGCACAGACGGGCTTGCCTTCGGCGCGTCAGCTGCACGCATGCTGCATGCTCCTTTCATGGTGGGTTAAGTACTGGTTTCCCTGCCGTCTATCAGCGAGGCGTCAGACGTGCACGGGGTTGTGTCAGGCCGTGCGTGTCCGCCCTCCACACAAGCAGGGTCAGCTGTGGTGGACCGGGGCCGGAGCACCCATGCCTGCGGCGAAGTTTAAGAAAAGTGCCTAGTGCAAAGGAGATCCATGAACACAGTAAGGTGCAATCTAATTATTAAAAGAAGGTGTTAGTAATTTTGAAAACAAAGCAGCGCTCGCAGCACTCACAATTCGACACACCTGGTCAATTAATTTCTTATAAACTGGCTCCAAGTTAAGAGCTGAAATTTTATTACAGGCAAGCAAATGTTTGCACCGAGATCTTAATTCTGAATTTTGAGATCAATATCAACCCCCCTCCGTTTTACCATGCCATACCGCTGCAGGTAAATCTTGTAGCAATTTATTTGAGAAAATATTTGGTAAAAATGCTGAGAATATTGATCTTGATGCAATAAAGACTGAATCAACCGTATGCCTAATTTTATAATCCAAAACTTCAAACATGAGGTATTTACTGCACCTGGTAAAAACTTGTCCACATTACAAGTTAAATGGAATAGGTGAAGGTATTTACCACAAGAAGTAACTTTCATTACCCCTGGAGTGAGGCATTTACCAAGCAAATGAAACAGGACATGCAAAATAGGTATTTATCTCACTCAATTTCACAGGTTTTGCCTTTTTTGTTGGTATTCCCCACCCCCCATCCATTTTGGCATGTTTGGCCTGGTAGAACTTTTCAGGGAAAAACTGAGAGGGTGTAGTAATTTTCACGTAACTTGCAATTCCTATCCCTGTGTAAACACAATTGTTATTTAACCTTAAACTTATCATTGGGAATGCACACTGGGCTATCGGTATTTACCCGCATGGTAAATACCAACCCTTATTCCAGCATACATGCCACCAGGCCCTTAGTGGTAAATAGCATTATCAGTTTACATTATTGAACCGCATTTTTACAAAAAAATAGACAAAAAGTGTACAAATCGTATTTTAAATTGAAGTTTAAAAAACAAATTACAAATTCTAGGGTTAAATTGGAGATGGCAGCTTGACCTCGAAAAAACTTTGTAAAGACTCACAAGTGTGCGCCCAATAAGTCAAAAGAAAGTTCCATTTAGTTTGCTCCTACAAAATTTAGGGCCGGATTATGAGTTTGGCAATCCAACTGCAGCAGTCACATTGGATTTACTGATGCCAGCTAAGCAGCCCACCCACTCTATTGCGATGTTGTCAAATTTCAGAATGAAAGACTGCTGGAGCAGCGCTGACAATGACAGCCCTTTGCCAAATGCTGTAGCCTAGGTCTAATGAAAGAAGCTGCCATAGAGCGGCACATAGAAGTTTCACCGCAGTCCAAATTACAAATTGGCATTTCGGCGAGCCAACCTGCTTCGAGTTGTTGGAAATGAAGGATTTGGGTTGCATACTTACCCATTTCCTTTTCTTCCCTTCAGTCTCCGACGTGGATCCTTTCCTCCAGGTCACCCCTTCAAAGCAGCTTCTTGACCCCGAAGAAAATGATCCTTTTGGTGCCGAAATCCAGGTAAGTCCATTTTATACTATTTACCCATTGACTGATCTGGGCACATATGACCCAAACTTCAGCATTGGGTAGTAGCTATTTTTTTCAGCTGTGTCATACATATATGTAAATTCGACCCTTGTGCAGTCATAATATAAACACATGCATCAACAAATATGAAAAAAAAATCATTGTCATCAGAAAGACTGCCGCCGGACCATTGGAGACATCGTAATTCGGCGGGTGGGTAACCAGTGCTGGGGCGGTCTTTTTCGGACTGCCGCCACGGCAGTTTGCCAAACTTGTAATAATCAATATTTTGGGGGACCCCGGGACCCAATTTACCTTCGGAGGCTTGGGCAGTTATGTAAATGGTAAAAGAAGCCTGCAAGGGATTTGATTTGCTAAAATCTTCATGTTATTTATAGATGAATCAGAGAGTCAGCCAACCGGAACACACACCAAAGTGTCATTAGACACCATCTAAAAATGATATCTGAATATGAAAACACACGGGAGAACCTAGTAGTTTGAAAAATATAACTTATTTTATATTTAGTCTGAAATTGGAGTACAAATGAATAGAAAACAATCAGCTACTAGTCATAAAAAAAAGAAGTCAAATCAAATTAGCCTAACAATACATGACTGAACATCTATTCCAATTAAATCATAAGCACAAAATCTCTAAATGAGAATATATGTTGCTGCAGAATAACAACATTTCTGAGGAATAGAAGATAGAGTCGACATTTCGGTCTGTTCGGCTGTAGTCCATCAGACCAAACTTGTAATAAGGCCATTAGATATTTTAAAGTAGACTTCTGCCTTTGTGGTACCACTGTAGGTCACTTTTCAAAGACAATCCAAATACACTCTTGCCACAAATCAAACTGCACACCGCCAGAGCTTATCTGTGGATACTTACCAGCTCCTTTAAAAAAAAAAAACAGTGGACAAACCGAGTAACGCAGACAGGCTCTGCATCACTGGGTTGCCAAGTAACTGGTGAGTATGCACCATCTAAAACCATGCAGCATAACAATGTAGCATGTTATAGCATAGCATAACATGCCATGACATAACACAGCATGGAAAGAGTAAGGAAATTGAGACAGGTGTTGAAATACGTTAGGGTTTTTAAATAAAGGGAAAATAGAGTGAGACTTTAGGTAACACAGCTGTATGTGAGCCACAGAATGAAGAGGGTGCATGACAGAGGCTTTTATTTATCCAAGACAATGTCGGTCGGTGAGCCTCCAACCGCTCGTCAGAGGTTTACCGACCGACACAGTAGGTTTATAGTTCAATCTCCGAATTTCAATGTCAGCGGTCGGAGTGTAAACTGACCGGTCAATCCGACTGTGTTCCAATGGGCTCCATCCGGTTTCCGACAGCCTTTCCATCTCAAACTTTCTGCCATTTAAAGGCTGTCAGAAAGCGACTTTGGGGGTCCCAACCAGGGCCCCCATCCTTCCGCAGCTTACGGTTGTTGGCTATGGGGGCAACTGTAGTGCCCCCTGTAAATCCCTGCACCGTGTGGCAGACACCGTGAGGTGCCTCCCACATGGTGCTGGGATTTACACAAACTCCCACTTCTCTACAGGAGCTTCTGCTCTGGGTGGTTTCCGCCTGCCACACAAGCACCCAAAGAAAAAGGGGAGTTTGTGACTGCACAATGTGCGGTCACATTGTGATACGGTGTTTGGGACCCCCGACCTACAGTCGGTCAGTTCCCACACCAAGACGGTGTCGTTCGGAGGCAACTGTGGCTGACATCTTAATAGAACCCTATATGTACAGTGGAGAATGGTTTTGGGAATATGGTAATGTCATGTAAACACCCAATTAATATTAGTATATTAGAGGAGGAAGAGAGAGATAGGAAAGAGAGAGAGGTTTAAAGATAACAGGGTCTAAATGCAGCAGAGGTGGAGAGGGAGATGTGAGCAAGGCCTTTGAATAGCACAGGGGAGGAAATGCAGTGGTGGCGATATGAGATGTGAAAGATACATTTAAATACCCAGGGGTGTAAATATAATAGAGAGGGAGAAGTATGAGAGGGGTATGTGAGAATCCAAATGAATTAAATATATCAGACGAAGATGTAGGGAGATGAGATATGTGATGGATATTTGGAAATTCAGGGTAAAGTGCAGTAGAGAAGGTGGAGAGGAACTATGGGAGCAAAAGGGAGGCATTAATATACCCTATAGGAATGAATACAATATTTGGAGCAAAGAGAGATATGAGGAGTCATTTAAATACCACAAAGTTATTAGAGCAAGAGTGTGGAGAAAGTTGTATGTGAGAGACATTTAATCCCCATAAGGGACTAAATACATTTACTGGGGACAGGGGGATATGAGAAAGGCCTTTAAATACTCCAATAGAAATAATCAATAGAAGGCTATGTGACACATTTATTTAAATACCTCATGAGTTTAAATTTGCTAGTAAAGAGATGTCAAATAGAGGTGTATAAATGCGTCAGGTGTCAAAATAAGGTAGAGAAGGGGAAGGTGAGGTAGATTAGAAATGGATTACTGACATAATATTGATGTATACATTATTGAAACACAAACAAATCTGAAAATAGATATTGTTAACAAAAATATCACCTTCCTTTACTTTACTTATAAAACCAAAAACATTGAGAACACATATATTGTTGTAAAAATATTAATTTTTACTTATATCAAAAACAAAAATATTGGAAACAAAAAATATTGTCACCTTTAAATAAACATAATATATAAAAAAAATCTATTCAAACAATATTGACTACAATAATATTGCCAACATAAGACATTCTCATTAATAAATAAAAGGAAACACTTTTTATGTAAAATAATTGTTAAAAATAAACATACAACATTGTATACACAAGTTTGAATTAAAAATAAATATATTATATTAACAAAATGTTTATGATTGACCTCAATGAAATATATAACTAAATTCATAACAATATAACACGAGAATACTTAAATAATAATAATTATAATAATCATGTTTGTAAAGCGCCTGGTTACACTAGTGACAGTGTGTCCCCGCGCTGTGTAGACTCATAGGATCCAGCTCACATATCTAGCACGTAGAAATAGCCGCACGCAGCAGCAAAGCAATCCTAATATTTAGGGAAAAGAAGCGTTTTAAGTTTCAGCCTAAATCTCAGCTCTGATGGCTCCATCCGGAGTTCCAGAGGCAGCTCATTCCAGTACTTACTGGCCAAGTATCTAAAAGAGCGCCCCCCCATCCTTACTCGATGGATTCGAGGCACCTGGAAGAGCATACAACCAAGAGACCTTAGCTGACGTTTAGGCTGGTACAAGAATAGCAAGTTTTGGAGGTAAACAGGGCCCTTCCCCTGTGCAATGCGGTAGGCTAAACAGAGAGTTTTGAACCTGATACGTTCACGGACCGGAAGCCAATGAAGTTTAGCTAGGGCACGGCTCCCGGACAACTTTCTTGAAAGATTCAGTGCCAATCTAGCCGCCGCATTTTGAACACATTGCAGGCGATGGAGCCCCTTTTGACTCAGGCCCACATATAATGAGTTGCCATAGTCAAGATGGGGTGTAACCAGAGTATGGATCAGAATGTTCATGCTGGTCGATCGAAGAAGATCCAGCGTTTTGCGTAGGCATTTTAAAATGCCATAGCATTTGCCTGCTACCTCTCTAGTGTGGCATTTGAAGGAGAGGTTAGCATCAAGTCTAAACCCCAGGTTCTTCACCTGCTCTGCGGGGCGCGGGGAGGGCCCCAATTCCGATGGCCACCATGCCGGGGACCAAATGGAGGGAGCCTTTCCGACCACGAGGAGTTCCGTTTTATTGGCATTGAGGCGCAGGCAGTTACTGTTCATCCATTCAACCAATCTCCCCAAGCACGCCGAGAAATTAGCCGCCGCCTCTTTGGGGGGTTGAGACAGTGTCACCACCAGTTGGGTATCATCCGCGTAGGACACTATCTCGACCCCGAATGCTTCTACCAACTTGACCAAGGGCTCCATGTACAGATTAAACAAGGTCGGGCTCAATATAGAGCCCTGAGGGACCCCTTGCTTTAGTGCCCGTACTTCTGATTTGTAAGGCAGGCAGTGTACCTGGAATTTTCTATCAGTGAGAAACGCCTTCACCCATTCATAGGCCGACCCTTTAATCCCTGCCTCCTTGAGGCGGGAGAGCAACATGGGGTGCGAGACGGTATCAAATGCCGCACTGAGATCTAATAGCAATAGTGTGGCCGTCCGTCCCTCATCCACTCTCTTGCGTAATAGTTCGGTCGAGAAGAGCAAAGCCGATTCCGTTGAATGGTTAGCTCTAAAACCCGATTGAGATGGGTGAAGAAATTGGAAGTCCTCCATAAATTTCACCAGTTGTGCATTAACAATTTTCTCTACCACTTTCGCACAGAAGGGGAGGAGCGAAATGGGTCGAAAATTGTCCAAATGCTCTATGCCCAGGTTGGCTTTCTTTTTAATAGGTATGACCCGAGCAGTCTTCCAATCTTGTGGTACATAACAGGTCTTAAACGACAGCCAAGCCATATGACTAATATGGTTTATGAGGAGTTCCACCGAGTTTCTAAAGATCTTCGGATGTGCCGCGTCTCTAGGAGAACCGGATTTAATACTCTGGACTATTTTCATCATCTCAGGGTTGCTCGGGACTGAGAACTGGCTTAGGCCAGGGTTATCTGTCCCTCTCCCTTCCATCCTTTGTTCCATGACAGGTCCAATGGGACCTTTTACAAAGGAATTATATATCACTTCTACTTTTTGGACGAAAAAGTCTGCAATCGCCTCACAGGTCTCTCTCGTGTGGGCTTCTGTAGCTGATGTCCTCTCCAGAGATGTTAGTTCCTTGTATATTTCAAAGAGCTCCTTAGTCGAGTTCTCTGATGTCACAATTCTAATATTCAGAAAGCCCCTCTTGGTCTTCCTAAGTAACCGGTGATATTCTTTTGTACCATTCTTGTATATTTGTTTAGCTGTTTCCTCATAATTTTTTCGCCAGGCACGTTCTAAGCCTTTGCACAAGGATTTGGCTGCTTTTAACTCAGCATTGAAACAATCCGCCGACTTAGTATCCCGAAAAGGGTCCTTGGTTGTCCATGGAGCTGTTTTATCAAGTGCTCCTGTCAGCCAGTTCTCATAATCTGCCCAGGCCTCGTCCAGATTGTCTCTCAATGGTGGACAGCTTGTTCTCAAAGCAAGATCTAGATCAACTTGTTTCAGTTTACCCCATAGCCTGCGCTTTTGTGACCTAGGCTTGTTAGGAGGAAGCTTTTTAGTCAGGCCTGATATCGTAAATTGGACCAAATGGTGGTCTGACCAGGTCACCGGCCTAGGGCACTGAACCTCTATCTCATCCCAATTTGCGAAATTAGGGTCTAGAAGGTGGCTCGCCTGGTGAGTCGGCAGCCGTGATTGCAGCTTCAGCTCGAGTAATTCTAGGGAGGTGAGAGCGCCCAAGGCCTCCCTATTATCTTCCTCCTCTAAATGTAGATTAAGATCTCCCAAGATGAGGAGCCTGCTGTAGCGTAATGCTGGCTGAGTGATCACCTCCATCAGGCTCCCCACAAACTCCGAGGGCGGCCCTGGTGGACGGTATATCAAGTAGCCATTAATGGTCATGTTCGGCCCCCATTTGATTGAGAAAGAGCCTGCTTCACAGTCTTTAATATTAGTTGCTTCTAAGGTGCAATTAAGCTCTAATTTGTGCACCAGAGCAATCCCCCCTCCCCGCTGCCTTCTGCGGTCCAGCATTATCACTTACAAACATTTATACAACAATCTAAATATTAATATATATATGCTTCTTGAGATGATTGACATCTGTCTCAAACAGAACTACTTCCTATTTGACAATAAAATATATCATCAAATCCTCGGTACATCGATGGGGACCTGTCTTGCGACATCGTTTGTGGGTCTCTATATGGGGTACTGGGAAGAGGAAGTAGTGAGCAAGCTTGATGCATTCAAAGAAAAGATCCCGATGTACGTCAGATATATCGGCGATATCTTTTGTATATGGGAAGGGAATGAAAAGGAGGCGAAATAATTTGTAACCCTGCTTAACATTAATAGCTTCAATCTCCACCTTACTTCACAATGGTCTAGAACCTCACTTGCATTCCTTGACCTCAAACTAGTTGTTGAGAACAACAAAATAGAAAGCAGTCTCTTTAGGAAAAGTACGGCTGGAAATAGTCTCCTTCATGCCGAAAGTTGCCACCCCAACGCACTCATCCAAAGTATCCCATTGGGAGAACTGCTAAGAGCCAAGCGCAATTGCAGTACAGCAGAGAAATTTTTGTGTGAATCTGAAGTGATGACTGAACGGTTTTTACAATGAGGGTATACTAAAAAAACTATTGGAAAGGCCCTTACAGAAGTATCCAAACGACCGAGAGACTTACTGCTAGCTGACAAATCACTAGAAACAGAGAGCAGTAATAAAGAAGGAACCAGTCAAACTCTAAGATTCATAACTACACATAGCAAACAAACGAAAGCAGTACGGAAATGCTTGAACAAATACTGGCCAGTATTAGAAACAGACAAAGATCTTGCAGGTTGCATAGGATCTAATCCGCAGATCACGTTTAAAAGAGCAAAATCACTGAGAGACACGTTATGTAGAGCAGTTGAAACAACTAAACCCGGGATCCCTGGTATTCAAGGCTTTTTCACGTGCCGGAGCTGCAAAGTTTGTAAAAATAGCAGAAACAAAAAAGAATGTACATTGTCCTCAGTTTGTAGACCATATGTGATCAGGAAGCACACATCGTGCAATACAGAGTACGCGGTGTACGCGTTATTTTGTCCGTGTGGATTAGCCTACATTGGAAGCACCATCCATAAGGCCAAAATTCGCATTTTAGAGCATTTACGTGCAATAAAAAATATGGACAAAGCTTATCCTATAGCACGTCATTTCCAAAGCCATCAGGAACAAAACACCAATCTATTGAGCTTTGTGGAACTTGATTTCGTTAAAGCTGATGTGAGAGGTGGCGATAGGCTTAAAGAACTACGTAGACTAGAGTCTAAGCTCATTATCCAGTACAAGACAATGACCCCATTTGGTCATAATCAGGATGAGGAACTAGCCGTACACCTGGGATGATATACATCAAAGCCTGTCTCATTTGTACTCTGCAATAACAGTTATCCACACAATGTGCACAATAATCTTCCAGCCGCGAGCTTATTGTGATTTTAAGTCTTGTGTTTTATTAATGTTCGTAGTTGTTTTCTTTTGAGGTGACACATTTCATTTATTTTTGTTTTTCGATGTGATTTGACCAAGCTGAAGAAAAAGAGAAAGAAAAAAACATTTCTAGCTAGAATATCTGACTGCCATGTCAAATGTATGCTCCAGCCCACTTGGGCGTCACAAGTGCTGAACACGTTGGAAAACTCCATAATCTCTCATGTACCTATGAGTTAATGAGTTGAATGTTCTACTCTCCACTTGGGGGTGAAATGATAACTTTCCAATTTTCAAGGAGACGTTGAATTACCCACTTGGGAATGAAACCTTTGATATGTAACTTTAGCACAAACGCTGCCTTGATATGAAGTACAATGTATAACACTGTGCCTTTAATTGAATTTGCATAAATTGAGTTGCAGTAGGAATTATTACTTAGAAAAGAAGCATTTGGAAATGTAAATGCGCGATTTAAAAATAACGTGCTGAAATGTTACTAAGATGTACATTATGTGTATACATTTCGAATCCACTTCAGTGATAGTCTCTCTTCACTTTGTAACATTGTTATCACGTGGTTATAAAAAAAAAAAAAAAGCAACGCGTATACAGGCACTTGTGAACAAGGGAGTGTTCTTGAAACGCATTGAGTGCTACTTGCCAAAAGACCCGAGTGAAATAAACGGAGGTTTGTTGCAGCCAAATTTGTGTCCGTGATTGCTGTCTTGTTGGATTTATAGACGGCTGTGGTGCATTTGTTTGAGGCTGCCTGCCTCATCACGGACCGCCGCCATGGAGTGGCTGGGAAAGGCACGGTGAGCTGCTAGCTCACAACTTTGATATATATATATGAAATATATTACCTACTGGCGGTCGCTAGTAGGTAGTTATAGTTAGGACCTAGTTGCCATAGGAAAATCGCAACGTTCTATTCCCAGTAACTTTGTCACCGATTGACGAATCTTTGCGAAATTTTCAAAACTTATGGCCCGCTCTGGTCCACTGCTATCTTGAAAGTTTCGGGGTGATTCAGCAAGTGGGGGACGAGAAAAAAGGGGGGTCCCAAAACGTGTTTTCTCCATGCAATTGTCCATGTGAAGTAGTGTGGCTCACTGGTTAGAGGCGGCAGACCCGAGAGCAGAGGACGGCCCGGGACCAGGGTTCGATTCCCGGCGCGGCAGGTTTCTGGACCAGGGTCAGCGGACTCGATAATTCTCTCGCCTCGGTGCCCACTCTGAACAGCGATCACACTCGGCAACTCTGGGCATTAGCTTGCCTCATCTTCACTAACGGCCCCACCAGACCGCCGGGGATGCCTGGTCTCACCCTGGAGATACCCATTGAGGGACCATCTCTCAGGGAAGCCAGGAAGGGTTTCGCAGCGGTCGAAGCGCCTTGGGACCCTACGGGTAAGTAGTGCGCTATATAAATGCCTATACACACACATAGGAAACTTTAGACACGGCACGGCTACAGCCCGAACTGCTGAACGGAATTACACCAAATTTAGCAATAAGGTAGCTATTGGTTCAGAAAGAGCCCTTTTTGTTAAATGGTGTAAATCGGTTCAGTAGTTCCAGAGAAATTTGAAAAAGAAAAAATATTGATATCTGGGCGGAGCCTAACCACGCATGTCATCGTGAGATCTGATTGGCTGTCAGCACTTCATCCTAGAATTGCTGGTAGCCATCTTGGGACCAATATACATGATAGCACCCCATTGAAATGCATTGTAGTAAATCAAAGATTTTGAGGGTTACCAAAAGGAGAACTATAAAGGGTGATAACAGACTTTAGTTACATTAGAATTAATTTGTTGATGGCACCATACTAATTTGAGGAGTTGTGGTGTGTTCTTAGGTGATTTTATAATGTGAAAAACCTTCTGCTGGGATATCATGAATTATGTTTGAGAGAGAACTATTTTCACATGCTTGTCCCATAGAGTTTTGGAAGGTGCTCCAGAAGCTAAAATGAGAGCATATTTTCTTTGAATTCACATTATCTTTCTCAGTCATCTGAGAATGAAGTCTGGCATTCTCAGTAAAACATGTACAGCCAACAAGGGCAGAGACTGTCACTTGATTCCTTTGTGTTCTACTGCAGCTTCCCACAGTGTTCTAAAGAACAACTAGAGCGCTAATAGCCTTACTTATGACAAAAGTATGGCACACCTGAAGCCATCTTGATTGGAAGAAACTGGTAACACTTAAAACATTTAATTCAAAAAGGAACACAATGACGGGGTTCATTTTGTCATAGAAATTATGGTTAGTGCTGTAGAAAGAAAAATTAGGACAAGTTTCAAGTGTGGTCTCAAATATCTTCCTGTTATATTTCTATAGGAGCAGCCTGTTAGTTGATACCTTGGTCTTCTACTGCAGCTTCCCAGACTGTTCTACAGAACAACTAGAGCGCTAACAGTCTTAGTTATGAAAACATTATGGCACACCTGAAGCCATCTTGATTGGAATAAACTGGTAACTCTTAAAACATTTAATTTAAAAAGGAACAAAATGAGGGGGTTCATTTTGTCATAGACATTAGGGTTAGTACTGTAGAATGAAACATTAGGAAATGTTTTAAGTGAGATCTCAAATATATTCCAGTTATATTTCAACAGGAGCAGCCTGTTAATGTATGCCTTAGTGTTCAACTGCAGCATCCCAGAGTTTCCTAAAGAAAAGCTAGAGAGCTAATAGTCTTACTTATGACAAAATTATGGCACACCTGAAGTCATCTTGATTGGATTAAACTGGTAACACTGAAAACATTTTATTTAGAAAGGAACAACATGAGGGGGTTAATTTTGCCATAGAAATTATGGTTAGTGCTGCAGAAAGAAAATGTAGGGCATGTTTTAAGTGAGATCTCAAATCCTCTTCTATTTCATTAGAAAATTCTGACATGCAGACTGAAACAATCACTTTCAATACCATCAGTAGACTTTCAGTTAACTCCCTGGTGAGCAGTGGCTTTACTACAGTGATCTAATGAACAACTAGAGTGCTAACATTCTGAATTGATGGCAAATGAGTGACACATCTGAATGCCTTCTTGATGGAATCAAAGTAAAAAACTGAAAGCATTTCCTACTGAGGAGACTGCAATAAATGAGGAAATTAGGAAACTTCATAACAAATAAGTTTCCCAAGATGGCCACCAGAGAAAAAAGAGCCCAAATGTAGCACAAATATCACCCAGATGTAGCCCACATATAGTCCAATGACAGAAGTGTGCAAAACACATTTTATTTTTAGTTTTTCTGCAGTTTTATATAGTGCAGGCTGGTCAGGTATTGGAGCGTTACATCTTACTTGGACCCCTTATTGCGTATTTTGCCAGAAGTACATGAAATTGATCTTGCGAAACATTGAACTTTACGATTCTGTTAACCTGATGTTGCTCTGAACCGGGCTTTGTAACACCCGTTTTTACCTACTTGTTTTAATGAATTCTCACTGTATTGTATTAGGAAAGAGGATTTACTGTTTTTATGTACACTTTTATGATCTATGTTTCTAAATCAGATCAAATAAAGTTTAATGAATTCTATGGCAGGACGGAGGCGAGGATTATGGATATCTTTCCTCACTTTATTTGCATAGCAGTTCAAAGAAAACGTAACACAACAATCATTAAACAAAAGACTACACAGCCCATGAACCATTAAGGGGGTAGTCTCCAAGGCAACTATAGTCCAATCATATCACAGTCCATCGTATATAATATTGTAACGTCCCTTCCGCTTCCTCTTTCTTCACTGCTCATCAGTTAAGTGCAT
Source organism: Lissotriton helveticus (assembly GCF_964261635.1). NCBI lineage: Eukaryota > Metazoa > Chordata > Amphibia > Caudata > Salamandridae > Lissotriton > Lissotriton helveticus. The sequence continues at coordinate 1,507,147,297 of NC_136061.1, forward strand.
TCCTTACATTCTTGGCTTAATCTGACATTGTTGCTGTTTGTATAGCAGTTTCTTGTGCACGGTATTAGCATTATTGCCTTGGTATTGTTTCATATTCCCTGCATGGCAGGCTCTTGCCCGAGCGCGTTCTCCCCCTCACAGTTTCTCCCGCTGTGCGCTGTGAGATCCTGTCAGGCGCGTCTGGTCTGGGCGAGGCAGCTCCGTTGAGCGCTCCCGCTGGTCTTTACGCACGTTTGGGAATCCGGTCACTCCTTTAGTGTCCTCTTGATTCCCGACCAACGGTCGCCTAATTATGACACTGCTACGCGGTGATTTCCCCACACTGTCACTTTATTGACCAGCGCCACCTGGTGGTGGTAAATGGTATTCCGCCTCAGTCTATTCTTATAACAGCTTGAAGGAAAACCCAGCTGTTGGAGCACCAGCAAGGGGGCTGCCTTAAGCATTTGTTCTGTGCGCAAACTCTCTGCTATGATGTCTTCTCCAGAAGACCATTTTTACTTCTCCTACCAGAAGGTGGAGGAGGAATGGCCCCCCAAATTCTCCCTCCAGCAGTGGATCAAGCCCTTTCTCTGGCAATTTCTAGGGCACTGGCTCCTCTTAGGGATTAGGTTGATAAGCTGGCAAAAGCATCCCTGGGGTGTTCAGTGACCCACATCTGGTGGTAGAGGGTCCCAGTAGCTCCCAGATGGGGAATAATAGGGCCGTTAAGCATAACGTGGGGCACTTGGAAGGATTTGATAAACTTACGGAGACCTTCCTCAAGAGTGCACGGACGCTAAAACATGCACCCTGCCGGGAGGAGGAGGAGCCCGGAGAAAATTGTGACGCTGTCACCACTATTGTAGACCCCGACGGCGGATTTCCCTTAGAGGGAGAGGATGTATGGGAGGACGATTTCTACTCCGATGAGGATAAGGACTCAGGCGTCCCTTTGCTTCCAGAGTTCCACTCCTCTCAGTCCCCAGTTGTGGACGGGGTCCACTTGGACATGTTCGAGCCTACCCAAATTTACCATCCTAGGTTGGCGGAGTGGACTCCTGATGCCAAAGTGGCAGAGTATGTGGTGGGGAAAATCCATCAATCCCTTGAAAGTGAGGTCAGGAATAGGATGAGGGGAGAATGCCCCAGGCCCTCACTGAAGGGGAAGGTGGGACATACGCCTGAAATTGATGAGAAAATATGTACCTTTTTCTCCAAGTATATGAGGGATCACAAGAAAGGAATTGATAGGTCTCGGACATTGTAGGGCCCTTGACCCAAAATATTCAATTGGTGGAGCGTTCAAAAGAGTCAGGATCCCCTTTGTCCATGGATATTGTGGCTGGTTGGGCACACTATCCTAAACCCTAAAACACTACCCCCTCCACTACCCAAACACCACTGCACTACCCTAAACCCTAAAACACTACCCTCAGCATGGCACCCTAAACTACCCAAACATAACTGCACTACCCTTAACCCTGAAACACTACCACCAGCACGACTCCCTACACTACCCAAACACCACTGCACTACCCTAAACCCTAAATCTACCCCCATCACAACCCCCTACACTACACAAACACCACTGCACTATCCTAAACTCTAAAACACTACCCCCAGCATGACCCCCTTCACTACACAAACCCCACTGCACTGCCTTAAACCCTAAAACACTGCCCCCAACACGACCCCTATAATACACAAACACCACTTCACTACCCTAAACCCTAAAACACTACCCCCAGCATGACCCTTTCACTACCTAAACACAACTGTACTACCCTACACCCTAAAATACTACCCCCAGCATGACCCCCTTCACTCCCTAAACACAACTGCACTACCCTAAACCCAAAAACACTACCCCAAGCACAACCCCCTAAACTACCCAAAGAACACTGCACAACCCTAAACCCTAAAACATGACCTCCTACACTACACAAACACCACCGCACTACCCTAAACCCTAAAACACTAGAACCTAGCATGACCCCCTACAGTGCTCAAACACCACTACACTACCCTTAACCTCAAAACACTACCCCCATCACGACCCCCTACACTACCCAAACACCACTGCACTGCCCTATATCCTAAAACACAACCCCCTACACTACACAAACACAACTGCAGTACCCTAAACCCTAACACACTACTCTCAGCATGATTTCCTAACACTACACAAACACCACTGCACTACCCTAAACCCTAAAACAATATCCCCTACACTACACAAACACCACTGCACTACCCTTAACCCTAAAACACTACCCCAGCATGACCCCTACAATACACAACCACCATTGCACTGCCCTAAACCCCCTACACTATACAAACACCACTGCACTACTCTAAACCCTAAAACACTACCCACAGCACAACCCCCTCACAACACAAACACCGCTGCACTACCCTAAACCTTAAATCTATCCCCAGTGCAACCCCATCTCTACCCAAACACCACTGCCATACCCTAAACCCTAAAACACTATCCCCAGCATCAACCCCTACACTGCCCAAACACCGCTGCACCACCCTAAACCCTAAAACACTACCCCCAGCACTACCCCCTACACTACACAAACACCACTGCACTACCCTAAATCCTAAAACACTACCCCTACACTATGCAAACACCACTGCACTACCCTAAACCCTAAAACACTACCCTCAGCATGACTCTCTACACTACCCAAACACCACTGCACTACCCTAAACCCTCAATCTACACCCAGCATGACCCCCTACACTCTTCCACCCCCCTGAATCATGACCTTCATTCTTCCGGGGTAGATCAAGTCCCTCCACCCCCTCAAACTCATCCACGTCATCACCACTACTCCATCCCACGGGCTAGACCTACTGACCTCTCTACCACGCCCGCAGACTCATCGAGACAGAGCCCTAGATAAGATCCCACACCGAATGTCGCTAGCAGAGTCACCTGGGAGGACCAACGTATCTTTAGGCCTCACATCTCGTCCCTGCTCCCTACCCCGCGAGAGGTCCAGACCCAAAACTGCTCGCCCCCAGACCCGGAGAATTTGGCGCTACGGCTAACCCTACTAGAAAGTCAGCTAGAAATAATAGTCAAGGGCCTCGAGGAAGTCCTATCTAACCTAGACAAAGTTCGAAGGCCCCAGCAATCCCCACCCAGGCCCTCCTCTCAAACAGACCCTATCCTTCTAAACCCGCATCTCAGGCCCTCATCCGCCCATAAGATCCGGCGGCAGAATCCTACCAGGAATGATGCTGAGATTCAATTTCAGCCTCCCGTTAGAAGCATAGCCCCCTCATCTAGGGTACAGATCCCGCCTAGTAAGGAGGCTGAGAACCAGTCACCAAGACCTTCCAGAACTAAAGCAGCTATGTCTGATGAAGAGGTGTCGGACCTAGCCTCCACCTATGTCTCTCCTCTCTCAGCTTCCCTGAATTCTAATATTCAAGTGATCACAGGCTTCAGAAGAGAACACCCCCCTGCAAAAAGCATAAGACCTCCACCCTCCCTTTCCTCAATTCCAAGGGCCCCATCAGGAGAGTACCCGAGCAATAGGAAATTATCCACTAACTGCATGCTCATTAACTGTAGATCAGTCCCCGAGCATGCAATGGAATTAGCAGAAGCCATCCTCTCTCATGATTTAGATATTGCATTCATCACGGAGACGTGGCTGAACGAGATCTCCCCTCCCTGTTTTTATATGCTGGTACTTCCAGGTTTCTCCATCATCAACAGAGATAGAGAAGACCAACGAGGTGGAGGCGTGGCCATCATCCATAAGAAGGACATAGACATCACGGTAATGGACTCCTGCAAGTATAGCTCATTTGAATGTCTCACTGTCAACATCAAAACGAAGGATAACAGCACATTAGTTGGTCACCTGCTCTATCACCCACCAGGTAACACCCACACATTTGGGGAACACTTATCCGACTTGATTGTCCACTGCGCCCTCAAAGACACTAACTGCCTAATCCTGGGTGATTTCAACCTTCACTGGAACGAAGCTAACAACACACTAATTCAATCGCTCAATAATCTCCTCTGCGACAATAACCTGTCCCAACACTGCTTAGAAGAAACTCACAACAAAGAAGCGACCTTGGATGTCATTATCGCCCATCGGGATGGAATCACGATTGACAACATTCTTCCAGTGGACTGGTCGGATCACCACATGATCTTATTCCACATCAACCAAAAAGGTCTATCCCTGCCTCCTGTTCAAGATCCCCCCAAATGGTCTAGAAACCTCACCCAGATTCCCCTGGACATCATGGAAGAAAGGCTAAAGCTGATCCTACCCAGTGGCAAGGATCTCTCCACAAATGACCTCACCTCGCTATACAAGATAAATATGGTATCCCTGCTGGACCAACTAGCACCCCTGAAACTTAAAAAGAACCGAACCATCCCGTCCCAACCCTGGTTCGACTCTGACATCAACGACAAAAGGAGACAATTAAGGGCCTCAGAAAGATGTTGGAGGAGCATGCCCACTCCCTTCCACCACGATCAACTCAGAGCTATCAGGAAGAAATATAACAGTCAAAGCAAGAACAAAAATTCTGTATATTTCCGCTCTGCACTGGATTGCACAAAAAACAGACCCAAGGAGCTCTTCAAGATCATCAGACAACAAACCTCCAAACCTGATACGTCCCTGGGACAAGCTTCCAAAGAACGGTGCGACAACTTCACCACCTTCCTCAATGGCAAGCTCTCCAAGATCGAGCGCTCACTAGACATCAACTGCTCCTCCCCTCTCCTTAGCAGCCCAGCCGAGGTGCTCAGCTGCGCTCCGATGCCCAACACCAAATCCTGGTCACTCTTCCAACCCATTCCAGAGCAAGAGATAGTCAAACTTATTTCTACCTCTAAACCTTCATCTCACACCCTAGACCCTCTCCCGGCTCAACTCACCAAAAAATTGAAACTCTCCCTTGCTCCACTCTGGTGCATGAATATTAACAGCTCCCTAAAAACCGGAATCGTTCCAGATTGTCTGTAAGTGGGTCAAGTCACCCCACTGCTGAAAAAAACAGGCCTTGACATACATGATCTAAACAACTTCAGATCTGTCTCCAACCTTCCTCATCTTTCCAAAATCCTGGAAAGATGCGTACTCCAACAATTAACTCAACACCTTGACAATACCAACCTCCTCGACTCCCATCAGTCAGGTTTCAGGAAAGGATGTAGCACTGAAACCGCATTCCACATGATAATTGATGATATTCACAAATCACTGGACTCAGACCAATGCTGCCTCCTTATTCTCCTAGACCTAGACATGACCAAACACATTAAGATTTTGGCTAAGAGTGCCTTCCTTAATCTAAAGCTACTAAATAAAATAAAAAATTGTATTCAACCCAACAACCTCAAACAAGCCACTCGAGCATTGGTACTGTCAAGACTGGACTATGGAAAAGCAGTCCTCTCTGGAATTGCGAAAACACACCTTGCTCCGCTAAAAACAACCCTCAAAACGGCTGCCAGAATGGTAACGGGATTAAAGAAATTTGACCACACCTCTCCTTCCCTCAAAGAACTCAAGTGGCTACCCATACAAATGCGGGTGAACTTCAGAACGGCCTGCCTCACCCACAAAGCCCTCCACATAGGCAAACCCCATTATCTGGCATCCAAACTCAAAAAAGCAGGTCAGAAAAGGAACCTCAGAAGCTCCAATACCTTACTGCTTATCCCGCTAAAACCTCGAAAACAAAGAACCCCGGCCAGATCCTTCGCCGGCAATGCGCCCAAAATATGGAACTCTATCCCCCCCACATCAGAACTATTCCCTCCTTCACTAAATTCAAAAGACAGCTCAAAATCCTTTTCCTCGATCGATCTCCAGCGATCAGATAGGATCTATCGGAGTGCTGAAAATGACACTGTACCTCCCGGCTGTGGGACATCAAGTCCTTGTAATGGACCCACTCATCATCTTCATTACTTAGACTCACACCCAGACTGTCTCACTGTTTTGCTATTTGATATGCTCCCTTTTGCTCGCTTATTGTAATATGTTATGCCGCTTTGCTTGTAAATGTTGTAAACGTATCTAGGACCCTATTTTAATATTCCCGATTTATGCCCTTATGTGGTTATATCAAATCATTTCCTTATAAAGGCATAAGATTCATACCCATATTAAGTCATAGCCAATGCAGTCCAAATACGGCAAGGCTACTCCCATAGACTCCTAGAAAGTACAACCCGTTCTTAAACAAACCAAGCCTCCAGCAGCCCGGGAATCCCCCCTGCTTCTGTATTGATTTGTCCTAGGACTCCTGGAGTCCTGAAACAACTGCGGGTTCTTAGTGACGTCTTATGTCCAACCTTACGTCAAACTCGGCACCTTCCAGTTATAAATATGCCAGCATCTGCCCTAGCAAAACACATGGTGGTTTGGAGCAGATCGGCTATCTACTTGCCCAACGCCTTGCTGAAGCGAGTGCCGAAGGAAGCCGACCCTCCCATTGACGCACTGAGAGAGACGCTGTCTTTTCTCCTGCCGAGAAATCCAGCTCCAGTGTTTCCCTGTCACCCTCGCGGGTTACTGGGAGATCGGGCCCTGAGAAAGAGATACAAGACCTCCTTCATTCTATAACCAAGGTACCGAGCTGATTAGACCCTTAGAGAATTCTTGATTCAGATTCTTGGCAAAAGCTATCTTAACTTAAACTGCAACTTACTTACTCCTTCCCACGTATTAGTCTTAGGTTAGGTACACCGGGGTAGGCGTATTTTAGAAGCACCAGATGAGTATGTTTAGGCAACTTTTATCATTGTATGTATTTTATCCGTTTTAAGTATCTTATGGCTTAGAAACCATATAAATGCTTTTACAGTATTATTTCATAATACTCCTTTTACTGTACGCACTTTACTTTATGACAAGTATTGCAATTGTGGCAATTCACTTCTCTTACATGAGAAAGAACACTGCTCAATAAATAACCACTTTTATCGAAAACGCCAGTCTCTCTATTTCTCTGCACTCCTGGTGAAACTAAGCATGCATGATTGACTGAATGAAATAGGCATCTATTGTTTCCGCGACTCTGGAGATATACTCCTTGTTCTAGGGGAGCAAAGTTGTCATGTTTATGCGGTTCTCAGAAACTAATCCCTTCTTGTGTACTCGAGAAAGTTTCTAGTGACCTCTGAGCTAGCTGGCATTCATAATTAAGTCTAACATATTCAATAGAGACCTAGTTGACCTCACCCCTACGTCTAACTATCGTTTATGTTATTCCAATGCGCAGAGCCTATTGGGGATATAGGAAGTACACTACATGGCGCCCAACGTTTGGTAAGGCGATAATTTAACGCTAGATACTAGAGTAACTCAGTCGTGCTTTTCACACAGACCCCTTTTCCCGTAAAAACTACAATTGACGTCTGGAGTAGGTAAAAGGTTAATATCCGCCAGAACTTAGTAGGAAGAGATTCCTATGTATTAGTTTTTGGTATAGTCAACGTTGAAGGATACAGTGTTCCAAAATATTGTGCACCTAATCTTTGTTTCCTTGAAACTTGCTCTGCAACCTTTCTGTCAGCAAAATGACGGGAAGTGAAGATGACAGAGATGCTTTGGCTGCTCAACTTTTAGCGGAAGACACAAGTCTCCAACAAAATGACCCGGATGCAACGCTCATCCCGGTAAATGTAAGGAAAACCATAACTATGACACTTATAGAAAATGGACTATCACCAAGAGGTGGTACAGTCATATTTGTTGTCGAGGCACATGAATATCGGCAGACAGAGCTATTCTATTCATGGATAAATTTTCCAGCAGCAAATGCTGTGACACACGAGTTCCACTACTACAAAATAGAGGAATCTCCAGAGGAATACGTCCCTTTCGAGGACGTTGAAATTCCACTAACATACCAAGAGCATGAGCTCTGGTTTAATGGCGCCCTAAAACATCAAAATCACATCACCAGGCTCGGTCCACTAGGTAGACCAGGAGCCACATGGCCGGTTATAGCCAGCTATACACCACATCCTGACATAGAAAAAAAGGCAAACTGAGAACTTTTAGTTCAGCTAAAACAACGAATTAAAATACATAGACAATTGGTACAATATGTAATGCGGACTTTAACAGTCCAACCAGCAATAAAAATTCCACAGCACACCCCTCACCAGGGGAACACAAATAAAATTACACCACAGACTATACAATCAGTCATTGGCAAATTACCCGCGAAACGGGAACAAATTCCGTTCTGGATAGCTCAGAAAATTACTCAAATAGAGGCTGTATTTCCTGATACTACACCTCATGAAAAACACAGAATTCTGACAATCTGTCTACCAATGGGGATCACACTACATGTGGAGGACTGTGACACTTGGGGAACAGTCTTTGCTCCAATATACACAAAAACACATGGTGTTCCGTCTATGGCGGTTACACCAGACGTACTAAGACAGATTCAAAATGAATACGGTCCAGAGCCTGCTTTAAATCTAGGTATGAAATTACTGAAAGACTTTAAGCAAGTCTCGACTATACTGTTAGCCAACATAAAAGGAGAAGCAGCATCTGTGGCAATCAACCAAAAATTGAAAGAAACAGATATAGCAGAACAACCTTTTGAACTTGCCAGAATAATTGAAAAATCCTATGAAGAACTAGATAGAGATAGTTTGGGTGGCAAACCACTAAAACCACAACTAACTGAAAATCCTGAAAAAACATTTTTCAAGAATAATCTCAATACTCCAAAAAAGAAGTGGGAGGGTAATAAACAAACCACTCCGAGAGAAAAACAGTTTCAGTCCAGAGGAAGGTCTCCCCAATGGAGTGATACATCTCCAGACCCGGGGGGGGGGCAGGTCTCCACAACGGGAGCCCTCTGAAAAAAGATACAACCTTAGAAATAGGGACAATTTAGATTTTTCACAGCCTGCTGGGCAGAAAATCTGGATTTTATTAAGGACACGGAGGCTAATATTGTGCAAATCTCCTTTATTACCACAGCTCAGTAGCAACAATTGAAGAATACAGAACTTCAATGAACATTCTGAGTAAGAATAAAGTTCCTTAGAAACCATCTCTCATCCTTCTTTGGCCAAACTGCGAAGAAAGATCAACGTGAGATAAACTTGAGGATCAAAAGTTGAAGATCCAAACTTCATAACCAAAATCCAGAACGAATTTATTCTGAAAGAAAAAAGTAAACATCGTAAAATCAGACAATTGGGAGGGTTTGAGAAAAAAGAGGTGGGATAATATTAGCCTCCACGTCCTTAATAAAATCCAGATTTTCTGCCCAGCAGGCTGTGAAAAATCTAAATTTTATGGCACGACGCGGAGGCCATATTATGCAAGTTTAAAGTGCATTAAGAACATTGTCAATCACATTAGGAATTGGTTTGAAATAACATGCTCTAAACATACTACCATTTGACCAATCCGCAGCCCTAAGGATATCTTGTAATCCTCCTCCTAAACAAAACGCTTTTGAGGCTGAAGCACCTCTTATGGAATGAGCACCAAAAATGGATACATCAACACCACTTTCATGCATAACGTTTTTTACCCACCTGGCTAAGGTTGGGGAAGAAACTCCCTTATGAGGAAATCTATAAGAAATTAACAGTTGTGATTCATTCATCCTTAGATGTTTTGTCCTTTTTTCATACTCTTTCAAACACTTGACCACACAGAGTCTATAATTCGCAGAGCAAGAGGGATAGAAAATAGAAGAGGACACGGTCTTTGTTCTTTTTTTAAGGTAAAAGCAAACTCCTTCGGCCTGAAAAGCTCTACTTGAAATGTCTAAAGCCTTAACGTCTGAAGTTCTACGAAAAGATAACAGACATAATAAAACAGTAATTTGAAAAGAAATGCGTTTAAGAGAGAGAGAAGAATTATCTCCCCATGACGATAAAGTCCTAAGAACAAGAGTAACATCCCACAGAGTGGTATATTTTGGGCCAGAAGGGTTAATAACCCTCATGCTTCTCATTATCTTTTTAGTTAGAAGATTTTGTCCAACTGATATTCCATTAATTAAAGAATGACCTGCTGATATTGCGGATCTATAAACATTAACAGTTCTGTAAGACAGACCTGAAGTAAAAAGATCTGAAAGATAATTGATAACATTAACTAGATCAGTTGAAATGGGATCGTAACACCGTTGAATGCACCAGCAAACCCATTTGTTCCATGCCAATCTATAAGCTTTCCTTGTGCCAGATGCCCATGATTCTGAAATGAGTCTGAAAGCATTTGACGAAAGTCCAGGGATTCTCCATTGTCTCCTTAAAGGTCTTGGTCCACATGGGGATGTGAATGACCCTCTGGATCTAGGAGGATTTCCCTGAAAGAAGGAATCAAAATTGGAAAATCTATGCTCATTTCCAGAATGATTGGAAACCACGCTTGGGATCTCCAAAGAGGAGCTATCACAACCATGCTCTGTTTGTAACGTCGAGCATGAAGGAGAAGACGAGGGAGCATTGAAAAGGGGGGAAAGGCATAAGGTGCTAGGTTTGTCCAGTCTTGTAAAAAGGCATCTACTTTCATGGCCTGCGGGTCTGGTCTCCAACTGAAAACTGTTTCAGATGGGTGTTTATACGGTCGGCAAACAGGTCTGTTTTGAAGGGGCCCCATCTCGACTGGATGGTTAGAAACACATTCCTGTTCAGTCTCCAGTTGCTGGAGTCCCTGAAATTTCTGGAGTACCAATTTGCAACTTCGTTTTTCCGTCCGGGAATATGTTCTGCTACAACTGAAATACCTTTGTTCAAACAGTAGTTCCATAGGCCCTTCGCTACGTCTGTCAAATCTTTGGAGTGAGGGCTGCCCAGTTTGCTAACATAGCGAACTGTGGACACATTGTCCATTCGTAAAGTTACGCAGCATTTCATTGAATCTTGAGTGAAACAACGAACCGCAAATAAACCTGCTAGTAATTCTAAGCAGTTGATATGTAATTCTTTTTCTTGTTGGGTCCAGCGACCCCCTGTTGACGAGTTCCCACATCTTGCACCCCAGCCTTCTAAACTCGCATCTCATTCTATTATTAAATCTGGTAGTTCTCCGAAAATCGCTCTTCCATTCAAAGCCTCTAAATTCTTGAGCCACCAAAGTAGTTTGGTTTTTGATTCTTGGTCTAATGAAATTAGTTGGGAGTACAATCCGTTGAATCTCAAGTGTCTTGATTTGAGTCTTTGTAGAGCCCGATAATGTAGAGGTCCTGGAAATATCGCTTGAATCGTGGAGGAAAGAAGGCCCAGGATTTTCGCTAGATATCTCAGGGGAAAAACGTTCAAAAGAAGTGTTTTCCTCAGTTCTTTTCTCACTTTCCTCACTTTGTCGGTGGGAAGACGGAGTTTTGTCTTGACAGTGTCTACCAAGAAACCTAGGAATTGGGTCTGTTGAGAAGGAATTATACATGACTTTTTTAGATTTATAACAAAACCCAGGTGTTGCAATAGGCGTATCGCGAGATCTGTATGGAACGAGACAGTCTTTTTTGACTGGGCCATTATAAGGATATCGTCGAGGTAAATAATCATCCTCACACCCCTTTGTCTCAACCAGGTCGCGACGGGTCGAAGTACTTTGGTGAAACACCAGGGGGAGGATGAAAGGCCGAAAGGGAGGCTGCAAAATTGATATAGATGGCCTTCCCATGTAAATTGAAGAAACCTTTGATGGGGTTTCGAGATAGGTATTGTTAGGTATGCATCTTTTAGATCGAGTCTTGTCAACCTGTCCCCTTTTCTTAGTACGTCTCTTAGGAGGTGAATTCCCTCCATTTTGAAATGTTGGTAGACCACCCATTGGTTTAGTTCTTTCAAATTTATCACCGGTCTTTGCTCTTTGTTTTTCTTTTCCACCAGGAATATATTGCTGAGGAAACCCACAGAAAAGCTCTCGATGATTGCGCCTTTTTTTAAGAGTTCTTGAACTTCTTGAGAAACTAGCGTCCTGTCCTTGACAGAGAAGGTTATTTCTCTTGGGGTTTTTGTCTGAAAGGGAGTATTTATAAAATCTATTTTGTAACCCTTTACCGTGTTGAGTACCCATGGGTCTTTGGTCACCAAGTTCCGGTTCCCAGCAAACTGGAGTAGTCTCCCTCCCACCTTTGGAGGGGTATCTGAAGGGTCTGACAAGGTTCTTACCTGCAGAGAAGGAGCGTTGTCTCCTCTCGCCTCTGAAGTTTCTTCCACGGGTTCTTTGTCTCTGGGGATAAAATTGTCCAAAGTTGCTGGAATTGTTGATGTTGAATCTGCCACCTCCACGAGACATGAAGGGTCTTGAGTTTGAGTTTCCCCGGCCGGGAAAACGACCCCGCATTCTCCCGGCCCGTGTAAAAACACGATCTTGGAACACTCTCATTATATCTTTTAGAGATTATTGTATAGAGCTAAAAGCTCCGACATATCTGGCCATATCTTTTATGAATTCTTCACCAAAAAGAAAACCCTGATTATTTTGGCCTCCGTCGTTTTTTGCTAACTCAATTAGTTTAGGGTCGATCTTAAATAAGACACCTTTTCTTTGTTCTATAGATAAAGCGGCATTGGCATTACCAATTAGACATATAGCCCTTTGGACCCACTCTCTTAATTCTTTAGGGTCGACTTGTTGGTCCTCCAGATATGCTGTTTCCGCCATTTCAAATATCTTTGTTATTGGGCCAATTGAGTCTAGTAGGCGGTCTTGGCAGGACCTAAGGCCTTTATCTAGTCCCTTTCTAGGGTCTCGAGAGGTCTTAGAAATAAATGCTACCACTTTATGATCGAGTTCAGGTGTTGTGGTTATTTTATTAGGCAGGGAGGGTCTGGGACATTTGGATCGTAGCCTTGCCATGACCTCTTGTGGGATCTCCTTTCATAGCCAGAATGAGAGGTAATCTCCCACATATTGGGAGGGAGCCCACTCGGGGGAGAGCGGGTGTTTAATTAGGAGTGGGTCGAACATAGGGTCTCCAAAAAGGTCTATTAGTGTTATATTTTTGTCTAGGACCTTAGGTGTCCCATCTGAGCTCCCTGTTCCTCTTTTTTGAGCCTCATCCTCATCAGAATTAAATTCAGATGAATAAGACAGGTCCATCTCTGGATCTGAACTATCATCGGTATCAATATTTATAGGGGGCTCTGGGCCTTCATCTTGCACAAATGGGGTGCCCGAGGTACCATTTTTGTCACCACCCGAGGGTGTGAAGGGGCGGAGGTTGTTTTAGTTTTTTTTTAATCTTTGCGTTCTTTTCCTCCAATTGCCCGTTTTTTAGGAGCCTTAATTGCTCTTGATTGATTACCACTAGTAGAAGGGCGCGGGGACTGCAAGGCTTCAAGCCTCTTGTTAATGTTTTCGTCAATGGAATCAAGGATCTTTTCAAAGGCCTTGTTAACTAATTTTTTTAGTTGTCCCTCAATGTTAGGGATAGGATATGACATGTTTAAGGTCCTACCTTGAGTGTGGATTAAAGATAGTTTTAGGAATTAAATGTAAATTAAATCTGAAAATTATTAAATTTAAAGTTATTCGATTAATAGGCTGTCTGTAATGTAAAAAACGCTGTTGATTCTTGAAATCCGAGCTGTCTCTGTAAGTAAACTGTCAATCGATCGAGACAGTAAGTGATCCCAGCAGCCTAAAATGGCTGTTCAATAGGGATCTTATAGAGAATGCCCAATCACCTAAAATGCCCGCTACGCACGCAATACGCGTGCGTCGGCCGTTGCCAATGTTAATTTCTCTAATCCGGCCCCTCTCGAGTATTGTTATCGAGGGGCCGGAGAATTTGGAAGAAATGCGGGACGCGAGGCATTGCAAAGCACAGTAAAGTAGAAACGAGTGGAAAAGGACTGTCCCAGCGCGTTAGGGAGGTGAAAAGGATCAGCGAGGTGAGCGCTTAAAAGCCGCGATGCGTGCGCGTGTATTCGAAGGGCAACGAGCAGCGAAACCGGTCCGAAATAGAACCGGAAAGGGAAAGTTGTGAAGGGTTTAAGAAAGCGATCGAGCAAAGGGCAGAATCGCTATGACGGTATACACACAGGCATACTATGGGCATTTAGATCAGTTTAAACATAAAGCAGAGAGTAATCAGTAATACATGCAACAAATCGATAAATGCAACCTTCCATAATCTATAGGGATAGGTCCCAGTGTAATAGTTTCCCTCATAAGGCAAACATACAATCAGTAAGAGGTAACTAGCAAAGTAAGTCAGAGAGTAAGAAAGTGCTACTTATCTTTCTGAGCAGCAGCAACAAAGAAGGATGAGAGATGGTTTCTAAGGAACTTTATTCTTACTCAGAATGTTCATTGAAGTTCTGTATTCTTCAATTGTTGCTAATGAGCTGTGGTAATAAAGGAGATTTGCATAATATGGCCTCCGTGTCGTTCCATAAAATTTGAGAAAACCTGACAGATATCAAGATAATGATACACGTCCCTCTTGATCTTTTCAGACTTCCTCACAGAAATCGGAAAGAAGAGGACGGTCAGAACATAAAGAAGAGCGCGTCAAGTCCATAGACAAGGAACTTGCTCATGAAAGCAAAAAAATACAATTTCCCAAAAAGAAGGTAGCTAGTATTGAAATAAAACATGCCGAGGATTCTGAGGACACAACTCAAGAACGGAATATGGGCCCAGACAATGCTAGACAGCGCAGCAGAAGTGACCATAGCTCGCAAGATCCTGATGAATCTTCTGGAGACAGTGGACACGAATGAATACATTCAAGTAGAAACTGCAGACACCAGAGTTAGCGTACCCCATAAATTATATGAAATAACATTACGTATAGAGGGGGACAAAACTAGGAAAATAAGAGGTCTCTTTTGGGAGAACCTATCTAAAGGCTATGACATTCTCCTAGCAGAGAAAGACTGGCCACCAGAGTTTGTCAGGGAATGCCCACATGGCAAAGAAATGATTATGCCTGCCTTCCCGAATCACATTCCAATTCATAAAAAATAAAATGGGCAGTGGCCCAAGCCCCTGCATTATATAAAAATCATGTAGCATGGGATGAGGATTCTCCTCACCATAAAATTCAGTTAAAGAATCAACCTACTGCACAGAGGCACTATCCTATTAAGCAAGAAGCTAAAAAACAAGTCAGGGAGATCCTAGATCAACTTGAATACCAGGGGGTGATTGAAACATGCACCTCACAAATGAACAATCCTTT
This sequence comes from Lissotriton helveticus, assembly GCF_964261635.1. NCBI lineage: Eukaryota > Metazoa > Chordata > Amphibia > Caudata > Salamandridae > Lissotriton > Lissotriton helveticus. The sequence continues at coordinate 1,507,162,474 of NC_136061.1, forward strand.
GTTTCCTGTCTCCAAACCAGACAATTCATACCGTCTAGTTTTGGACTACAGACACATAAACTCTTGTTGCAAAACATTTGCAGTACAAAACTCACACAGTGCAGCACTAATGAATAACATTGTGCGCAAAAAATATAAAACGACATTAGATATTTCCAATGGTTTCTTCTGTCAAAACATTGCACCAGAAAGCAGGTATTTGACCGCTTTCTCCTGTATGGGGGCCCAAAGCAATTTTGTCATCTCCCAGAGGGATTCAAGAATAGCCCAGGATTATTTTCAGCAAGGGTAACAGAGTTACTACAAATGTATGATGATGAGGCATTATCTTATGTCGATGACATCTATCTTACAGATGATGACCTGGAGACACACTTGAAAAGAGTGAACACCATCATACTTGGGTTCGCATCTGAAGGGTACAAATTCAACTTTAAAAAATCACGAATTGCCCACCTAACTGTCCTATTTTTAGATATGAATTATCAAGTGAAGGCAAAAGCCTAGCAGACAACTTCTTAGAGAAGTGTGCAGTACTCCAAGCTCCAAAAACGCTGAAGAACTTACAATCAATTCTAGGTTTCCTGAATTTCGGAAGAACTTACATTCTAAACTACGAAGAGAGGGTTAAACCTCTCTACAAATTAATAAAACCTGATTTCAAACCAATTAATTGGACTCAGAAACACACAGAAATATTACGATCATTACAAACAGACATGTTAACTAAAACAAAACTGCAAACACGCGCAAACGAATGCAACCTTGTAATCCGAGTCATCCCAGGAAGATGCTGTTTTAAGTACCTGACCTCCAATGAGGGAGAAACGGTACATATAGCTTATAAATCACACTTCTACACACATGCTGAAATGTAATTCAGTTCTAATGAAAAAATTCTGACTGCGGTCCAAACTGCTGTAGCAAAAGAAAGAGCCCTCGCACAAGGTGAACATATAATAATCGTTACACCGGAACCTGCCCTAGAGGCAGTAACAAGAGCCAGCATTACGAATGCTAAAGCTTTACATCCGAGATGGATGCAATGGGTTAATTGATTTTGGAAAAGGGGGTGGTGATGGACAGAGTTTCTGAATGATGCAGAATACTCTTACCAAGTCAATAGATCATGGTTATACAATGGGTTAATTCTCTTGCTGCATCAGACGTAGTATACGAATTTGCTCCTAACTTAAAAATGCAAGAATTTCTCCAATACGAATATGAATGTCCTCTGCCGACTGAAATTCTGCCTCTCGAACATTACGGCTGTATAATATATACAGACGGTTCAGCACAACCCGCAGTTGGGGATAAACAAGCATATAGTGCTGCGTGCGCGATTGTTAAAGGTCGGTGGCACGAAGGAAAGTTTAGACCCCTGGTCACTAAAACTCTATCACTCGGAGATTGTACAGGTCAGCGAGCTGAACTACAGGCTTTCAAGATGGCGCTTGAAAATAACGATCGCAAATTCCCCACACTAATAGTGTGCGATTCATATTATTGCATCCAGTCTTACAATAATTTCATGCAGACCTGGATTGAAATCGGTTACAAAGATGAGACAGGTGTAACAATAAAGCATAAAAAACTATGGGAACAAGTAGTTCTTTTACAGAAAGAACTACGAAAGACTCACGTGATACATACGCAGAGTCTTCAAAGTGATGGCGTTCACGTTGCAGGGGATTCATTGGCTAACACAGCCACAGCGGCAGCTGTTCAACCGGCTTCCGTAGCTGCAAAAAACGTTCTAAAAAACAAATAGATGGAGAAATCATGCTGGCAGTAAAAGCCTCGTTAAAAGGAGATCATGCAGCATTACCTCTAAATTATCCACTCAATAATACATACATAATTGATGCGAAATCCGTTCCTTTTGCTCGAATCCCTGGAGTGGGGGACAGAGTAATTCCAAAGACGAACCGGAGGGCTTACTTAATTCAAGAAGCGCACATCGGAATGGGTCTGAGGCACCAAGAGATCTTAAAATCTCTAATAGAATTGCAATCACAATACTGGTGGCCGGGGATGAGCGTGCACATTTATAACTTTGCAATGGATTGTCAGGACTGCAATAGAGATCGCAGTTGTGAACCGGTCCAGATACCAGCCCAGACAACTCTTTTAGACAGCATTAGGCTATCTATACGCAGACATCCACACGGAAAGAAGCAATCCCATAAATATTAAGACGAGATTCATTTGGATGTGGCCCCAGCGCTCGGCTGACGCCAGAACTGTTATAAAAGATTTGCGAGTCTTTATCGGCACATACGCAATTGGCATGCTACATTCTGACTAGGGTCCTGCGTTTACCTCTTGCGCTTACAAGGAGGCCATGGCCAGCTTGGGCATTGCATTGCAGTACTCTAGTCCATTCCATCCTGAGGGAAATGCGGAAGTGGAAAGAAAAAAACGTGACATAAAGCAATCTATAACAGCGAGGGTATTAGGTTCGGGTGATGGGTGGGTCAAACATCTAATAAGTGTCCAACGTAGTCTTAATAATCTGCCAAGAAATTCTCTGGGTGGAATCACTCCGTATGAACTTTTGTTTGGTACAAGAATGATAATCGAAGACCTCGATTGTCAGACTTCAGTGGTGGAACAAAAAACGTTTGATATCAAAGTTCGTTTGGCTGTTTTACAGGACTTAAATGAAATAAGAAGAATACTAAGTAACACAAAGCTAAAGCCAACGGCCACTGAAGAAAAACCACCTGTCCCAGCAAGACCTGTCTGGATTCCAAAGATTGGGGATCTGGTCAGAGAAAAGATCGCGGTGAAGAAGGAATTTGGGCCTTCTTACAGAAAAGCAGTACCTGTCTTGAAAATCAGCAGAACAAGATCAGTAGTACTACCGCCCCTTGCTGGTAAAAAGGAGAACAGAGTTGTATCAATCGACCTGGTAAAACCACAATCATGTGGCCAATAATCAGTAGTAGACCCAGTGGACTCCCAAGAAGTAGCAGAAGACCAAACCTTGCTACAATCCAAGAGGTTCAAACTGAGAGACTAATCACATTTGATAAACCTGCAGTAAATAAAAAAGGACTATGCAACGAAGCCATGGAACTTGTGCCTCCTGAAACCCAAATTGCAAAAGTTCGTCAAGAAACACCTGTCTACAATGATGTAGCCTCTGACCATACAAATCCAAAGATTAATGAAAATCCGGAAGCTATTCCAACAACTGACAGAACTGCATCTGGCTACTTCATCAATTTCGATGACTTTTCCGATGATCCAAGTGAACATGAGGACAAGCCAGCAAACATGACTTTCAAAGATAAAATTACAGAACTCTTTCATCAACTTGGAGAAACATATCTTATTTTACCATGGATTGAATTATGGATTGTGTTAGGTGTAATTTTCCTCGTACTGTGGCTCATTTTGGTTTTAAGCTTGGGAAGAATGATTGATGGAAAATACAGTACAATGGACACAGCAAGTCAGAACATCAACTTGGTTCTAAAACCTCACAGATCTTCTCACATCAAAAAAAGAGAACTGTCATCAGTGAACATCACAGCCATTCCTATACCTGGTGGTGTAGCATGGGACACAACTGATTATGAAATCTATGGCCCGGTTGAACTCTTGAAATATCTACATCAGTTCAAGGTTTCCTTAAGTGACATTGTATCACCAAGTACTTTCTCTGATGATTGGGACTTTGAAAATATTAATAATATGATGTCAGATTTAGAAATGTCAGCAAAATTTACAGAACATGATAATTTACAAGGTTCATCAGATTATGAAGAAATGTATTGCTTTAATCATTATGGGCATCACTATTTGCATAAATCTGCTAGTCCTAGAAATGTTTTTACTTATAATCAATGGGAGCATTGTCCAACACCGCCGAAAGGCACTCCGAAAACATTTCATGAGAAATTCCCATACTTCTCAGGGTTCAATAACACTGATCCAGAAACGGTTTATTTTAACATTATGAATAAGACAGGAATGAAAAACATGTTGACAAATACTAAACTGATTTATTCTGAAAAATGTTCTGAAAAAATGTCAACATTTGGTTTTGAATTTTGGAAAAACAACATTGAGACTAAAACAGTCTGGGGTATAAAAGACTGGCAGGTACAAGGTTTATAATCATGATTCAGAGCCTGCATGATACCAGAACAAATAATATTCCTGAATGACACCATTCAACAAACAACCTGTCTTGGCCTAGTCAAGATAAAGGACTTAAACAAACCGTCTATTCCAAAGCCCATACCTGATAGTAATAGCACTCCAGATGTGGAGATAGACGTATCCCATATTTTACACCAAAACAGAACAAATCCTGATTGGAAAAAATGGTTGATCTGGCCCACAGACACTAATAACTGTCAAGATAGATTCCTGAACAAAACACAGAGGTTCAAACAGAACAGGCCAGACACAAGATATTCCCAGAGACAACATCCACGGATAATAACAACATACAGTGTAGGAAAACTATGCCTCGAATGTCTGCAAAAATCCACACTATCCGAAATTAACCGCATGCGTGCTAAAGGCATTTCTGCTGTGCGCTGGGTTTTTAAAAAAGCAGCAGTGCATGACGAGCTCAGCTCATCATGAGCGTACGAGAGGCGTAACTCATGACGAGCTGAGCTCGTCATCAGCCTCGAAGGGGTTAAGGAACACTTGACTTTACTTAAAGAAGGTGCTGACTTACGAGATGTCTTAATGGGACCTCGCAAACAGCGTCAAAAACGTTTCATATATGCCGGTATATACGCTGCTTACAACGAAGCTTGGAAAGTAACGCAAATTGAAACTGCTGAAAAAATACAAGAAAGTGATCGTATTCATTTGGAAAAAACACTGTCTGTAGTGGACAATGGGTTAACGACTCTGTCCTCCAGAATGTATTCACTGGACAGCATTGTATCATCTGCTATTGATATAATAGAACAGGATATGCTAATGTGACAACATGGCCAGTCCCAATTACGTTCTATTGTACAGTTAGGATGGACGTTACAAAATCTCCGTTCAGGCTACTTGCCATGGCGTCTAATCAACACAACGTCATTATTTTCTATCTTTAACCTTACAGATAAACAAATCTCTTTGGCACAAAAAGGAGCAGACTATACGGTGCTGAGCATTGAAAAACTAGAAAGATTACCATTGACAATCTCCAAAAGACCTGTCATTGAATGGATAATACATGGCACAATTACAATTCCGATAACGACTTTTCAGTTTCAATATTGCCAGAAGCACATATCAGCGGGCCTGTATGAAAGGTTGGGTAAAGGATACATCAAGTCAACCTGGAATTTACCTTCCACCCCTAGATGTTACAGTGGGGGGAAAAATAGGTATTTCTTAGTGGTAACAACTGTAAAAATTCACTAAGCGGTACACTTCTGTCTCAAGGTATTAACTTGCATGGAGCGTGCGAAGGTTCATCAAATAACCTTTCATGTCACCTACGCGGCACCCCTGCTACACAGATAGAGCCTTTTTTCCGACAACTTTGAAATGGCAGTTACGTTATAATAAGTGACCACAGCTGTTGTGGCATGGTGCCAGGAACGGCCTATATCTGAGCGTTACTTCCAGGGTCACTTGCTGTATGCAAGTATTGTATCCAAACAGCAAGCCAGACAAGAGGGCAGCAATATGGCCTTCTCTGAATATCTCTTCTATTTGAATTGATACTTTAAACAGAATGAAGCCTATTCTTTTACAAACAACTGTGCCTTTAACCTCGTCTAGAGAAACGTATGATCTGCATGTTGCAAGGACAGCAGCAGAGATACATGCATTATTATCGACAAATGGCCCCGTGCATTTCGTAGAAATGTTAAGCCAAATCTTAAACATTTCTGATATCAGTGGCATCGCACATGTATTTAAGACAATTTTTTCGGGACTGTTAGAACCCTTTGAAGCAGTCCTGAACATCTTCCCGAATTTCGTGCACTCTGTGTTCAGTGGCCTGCCTCTCATCTTGGGACTCGTTGCAGGAATCTTATTTTTGTTCCTTCTGCTCCGATATGGCAAGTCAAGTAACAGACAAAACTCAGGCTACAATGGAAGAAACGATCCCAGCAATGCGATACCGAGACCAGATTACTAAAGTCCTCGGCTTGGCTCGGCTAAGAGATCTGAATACTTTTACAAAGTGGAATGACACAATTAAGATGATTTCTTAATAAGTTTATTGGTGGTAAAAACCCCCAAGATACAGCACCGGCAACTGCTCTTCCAGACAGTTCACTGCTAACCCCACGTTCTACCAAGTCAGCATTACCAGCATTCTAAGAGAATTTAAAGGAACATAACTGTAGAACAGATAAAGATGTAACACATCTCCCTTTCCAATAAAACAAAAATAAAGAGAAAAAAAAGAAATTTAAATTTAATATAAAACAAAAATGGTAAAATAGAATACATGCTATATACATTCAAGAATATAGAATATAGTCATTAAGCTTAACAGGTTTCTCCACAATTCGCCCTGATAACCTTCTAGTATTAGGAACAGTTTTCTCAACAGATACAAGTGATTTGGGATGAATAATGTCAGAATTAGATTGAACCTTCCCAGGCTGAGCTTTTCCAGAGATCTTTGCTGTTGATTTTGAAGGAGCAATGCCAGAATTTGATTGGACAGATACATCACTATTCTTGTTCAACCAGATGTTACGTTCTAAATCATTGCACAAAGTAACATTATTAACGTTCCGTTTGCGACCATCATCTAACAACACACAACTCCCTCTTACCCCAATTTTTTTTTCGGTTGAGACCATTTGGACGAACCATCCTTAGACAAACCAAACCGAGAAGACCTCCCCCAATCACCAACACAAAACTTTTGCACACATTTCTTAATTTTATTGTTGTGCCTGTCGATATACTTTCCCTGATAAACATTCATTCTATTACTAAGACATTCTTTTGAAACATTTCTAGAAGAAGTTTTGAGCATCCACGCTGGAATTACTTTGTTAAACGCAGAACGTCCCTTAAGAAGATTGAACGGAGTCACTAATGTGGCAGAGTGTGGAGTATTTCGATAGCTCCAAATCATTTTCTTGACAGCAATTTTGCAATCGGCACCATCTGCCACTGCCAACTGGATACACTCCTTCAATACACGGTTACATCTTTCTACCATACCGTTTTCCCTTGGGCAATATACTGCAGTAGTAACATGTTTTACACCACATGACTGTAAATAATTTTGAAACTAGCCAGCTACGAATTGTGGACCATTATCCATAGTAATTGTCTCAGGAAATCCTTCTCTATGGAACAATTCTTCACAAAAACTAATCATATTAGAAGCTTTGATCTCTCTGACAAATGCCACCTCAGGCCATTTACTATGATAATCCATTAAAACAATGGCAAATTTGCCAGCAATGTTACCAACACTAAATGGACCACAAATATCCATAGCCAATCTTTGCCACGGTTTGTCTGGAAATGGAACAGGACTGATGTTGGATTCCTGTGAAGAGTGAGACTTGTCACTACAGGTACACGCTGCGCAATTCCTAACACACCTTTCAACATCTTTATCCATGCCAGGCCACCAGAAATCACATCTACACCTTCTCTTCATACCAGACATACCTGAATGCCCTTCATGGATAAGATCTAATAACCTATAACGTAAACCTGATGGTACTATAAGTTTGTCTGCTCTCCTAACTACTCCAACAACAGGATCATATAAAAGTTCTGGCCAAACTGTCTTATACTCAGATAATTCACAATCACTCCATGAAAGACTATTGCACACAGAAGCTAACCATGAAACTACTTGTTTTAATACAGAATCATCTTGTACAGCTTGTTTCCACTCTTCCAAACCAATAGCACCATTACAGGCTACATCCACCGTAGCTACTGACCAATCTTCATCCTGATCCATTACAATGTCACCCTCACTGACCGGAAGACGAGATAAACAATCAGCATTACCATTCTTAATGCCAGGAACATACCTCATCTGGAAATCATATTCCTGCAGTTTGTAAATCCATTTGGCGATTCTAGGGGTAGCCCTGCCTGCCCCTTTGGTTGAAAATATTTCTACAAGGGGTCTATGATCTGTTCTTAATTCGAATTCTGTGCCCCAAACATAATTTCTGAAATCATTTACTCCCCAAAACCAGCTAGCACCTCCTTTTCTATGACTGAATATGATGGTTCAGCACCTTTCAGAGTTCGAGACGCAAACGCTATCGTCCATTCAAACTTGTCTTTTCCCTGCATTAACACAACCCCCAGTCCATACGCACTCGCATCCACAACAATGATTGATTTATTGTTGGGATCAAAAGGTTTGCGTGCTACAGCATTTATGATGTCCTTCCTAATATTATCAAAAACTAATTGGCATTCAGCACTCCACGAGAAATTAGTTCCTTTTTTCATTAATAATCTTAAACAAAAGACTTTTGAGGCAAAATTGGACACAAATTTGGAGTAATACTCCGCTAAACCTAAAAAAGAACGTTGTTGTTCTTTGTCAGAAGGCGATGGAGCATTCTTGATTGCATCTAACAAGTTTGTCTTAGGTTTAACACGTTCTGCTGACAAGGTATGCCCTAGATACTCGATTTCACTCGTGGCAAACTTACATTTCTCAGCAGCAACCGTCAACCCAGCACACTGAAACTTTGACAAGACTTCATTTAAAACTTTATCATGGTCTGTTCCACTTTTCCCCCACACAAGCACATCATCTTGAAATACCAACATATTGGATATGCCATAAAGGACTTTGCACATAACCCTTTGAAAAACAGCTGAAGCTGAAGATAAACCGAAAGGCATTCTCAAAAATTGGAATGCTCCCTCTGGTGTTATGAAAGATGTTAAGTGGCGGGATTCGGGGTGCAATTTTATCTGGTGGTACGCATTTGATAGATCAATGGACGAAAAATACTGAGCATCCTTAACAGATGCCACCATTTCATTAATCCGGGGTAAAGGATATCGGTCTACCCAAATAAAGTCCCTTAAATCAACACACATGCGTAATTTTCCGTTAGGTTTCCGCGCCAAAACCACCGGACTAAGCCAATCTGACGCCTCTATGGGCTCAATGATGTTTTGTTGACACAACCTATCCAGTTCTATCTTTAACTGTAACCTCAACACCAAAGGAACATTGCATACTTTATGAACTACAGGAATACAATCAGGTTTGAGGATAATGCGATGTTAAAATTTTTTAAGACATCCTAATTTGGAACTAAATAATTCAGGAAACTTTTTATGCTATGTGGACCCTGCATCACTTTGAGTTAATAAAACTTGGTCAGAAATGTTTTGACTTTTCTTATGCCATTTGGATTCCTCATCACTCTGAGATAATAGAATTTGATCAGGATGATTTGGATCTAGAATTATTCCCAAATTCTTTTGTTCCTTCCAACCTAACAAAGCTCTTCCCTTTTCTACTACATAAACTGTTCCTTGTGTATACCTGCCCATAAACCAAATATCTCCAACGAAGCATCCAATTACTGGTAATCTGATGCCACAATAACCTACAGGATTTCTTTCAGGACCTACAAGATCACATTTGCCACATGACTCCCACATGTTCTTGTCAATTACGGTATACGGTGAACAAGAATCTGCCCACAAGGACATGTTGCAATTGTTGATAGAAGTTTCACATTTGGGTGGTTGAGTATCATCAGATATTTCGTTTACCTCGCTATTCCAGATTGCCATAACCTCAACTTCACTATCACTACTCTGATAAGTAGACTGATCAACCAAATTTACAGAATTTTTCCACGCACCTGGATTGTCAGATCTAGACATTTTGGCAAAATGCCCAGTTTTGTTACACTTGAAACATGTGACATTTGACGCAGGACACCAAGAACTCTCAGCAACATGTCTGGAATTCCCACACCTGAAACAAAAACGTTTGTTAAAACTTTGTGTTTTGTTAACAAATGGTTTGTTTGGAAGCACTGTATTCTTGTTGTTTGTAGGAAAAGTTTGAGGTTTAAATTTGACACTATCTCGCTTTGCACTATGGGGCTCATTAGGATGGCGGACGGAAGAGCCACCGCGGCCCTGGAGTAGGCGGAAAAAGCCTTTTCCGTGTCCGCCAGCCGCGGATACTCCGTCCGCCATATCAGGATAGGAAAACGTGTCAAGTTTCCGTCCGCGACGGAAAAGGACGCACCGCCGCCGAACTACACACGACCACGTGGCGGACGGAACACTTCCGGAGGCCCCGCCGTACGTACTGACGTCTAAGACCGTCCCCCAAATCAAGATGGCGGAAACTCCACATAAAACCGCAGCGGAAAAACAACCTGTCTGAACACGGCGGAATCCACACAGCGAACATAGGTGACATAGCAGAGATACCCACCGCAAGCTGACCACCACCATGGACCCAGCGCTACACGCTTTCCCGATGCTCTTCGCGATCCACCACATCCTAGTCATGGCCCACTATGGACGACGACGCAGGTAAGGCACAAACCATTGGCTGTCTGGAGGGGAATACCAGCAAGGGACGTGACATAGGGAGGGGGAGTGTCATGTTACCGAAACCACTGATGAGAAGCATATACGAATACACATTTGTAGTACGCAAGCAGGAGTGACAACGACAGACCACGAGACTTGATAGACTACCTTTATTGTACAAAATAGGGGTATAATCACAGTGTATGCGTGAGCATGGGCAAAGTGGGCACCAGAGCAGCGACATCATAGGCAGGTAACGAGAGGGCAGAATGCAGTATCAGAGCATCAACAGGGCATTGTAGAGTACAGAGCAGGTACATCATAGGCAGGTAACGAGAGGGCAGAATGCAGTATCAGAGCATCAACAGGGCATTGTAGAGTACAGAGCAGGTACATCATAGGCAGGTAACGAGAGGGCAGTATGCAGTATCAGAGCATCAACAGGGCAATGCGCAGTACAGAGCAGGTACATCATAGGCAGGTAACGAGAGGGCAGTATGCAGTATCAGACCATCAACAGGGCATTGTAGAGTACAGAGCAGGTCCATCAGAGGCAGCACGTGAGAGGGGCTAAGTGCATCAACAGTCCATTGCACAGAACAGCTCCATCAGAGGCTGCACGTGAGAGGGGCCAAGTGCATCAACAGTCCATTGCACAGAACAGCTCCATCAGAGGCAGCACGTGAGAGGGGCCAAGTGCATCAACAGTCCATTGCACAGAGCAGGTCCATCAGAGGCAGCACGTGAGAGGGGCCAAGTGCATCAACAGTCCATTGCACAGAGCAGGTCCATCAGAGGCAGCACGTGAGAGGGGCTAAGTGCATCAACAGTCCATTGCACAGAACAGCTCCATCAGAGGCAGCACGTGAGAGGGGCCAAGTGCATCAACAGTCCATTGCACAGAACAGCTCCATCAGAGGCAGCACGTGAGAGGGGCCAAGTGCATCAACAGTCCATTGCACAGAACAGCTCCATCAGAGGCAGCACGTGAGAGTGCAGAATGCAGTATCAGAGCATCAACAGGGCAATGTAGAGTACAGAGCAGGTACATCATAGGCAGGTAACGAGAGGGCAGTATGCAGTATCAGAGCATCAACAGGGCAATGCGCAGTACAGAGCAGGTACATCATAGGCAGGTAACGAGAGGGCAGAATGCAGTATCAGAGCATCAACAGGGCAATGTAGAGTACAGAGCAGGTACATCATAGGCAGGTAACGAGAGGGCAGTATGCAGTATCAGAGCATCAACAGGGCAATGCGCAGTACAGAGCAGGTACATCATAGGCAGGTAACGAGAGGGCAGAATGCAGTATCAGAGCATTAACAGGGAAATGCGCAGTACAGAGCAGGTACATCATAGGCAGGTAACGAGAGGGCAGTATGCAGTATCAGAGCATCAACAGGGCAATGCGCAGTACAGAGCAGGTACATCATAGGCAGGTAACGAGAGGGCAGTATGCAGTATCAGAGCATCAACAGGGCAATGCGCAGTACAGAGCAGGTACATCATAGGCAGGTAACGAGAGGGCAGTATGCAGTATCAGAGCATCAACAGGGCAATGTATAGTACAGAGCAGGTACATCATAGGCTGCACAAGTACGTGTCCCTACCAACCCGTCACAGGAACCACGAGAGTGCCACGCAGTTCTCAATGGACACACCATGTGAAATAACATTTGAGTGAAGTGTTCAGCACCTCACATCACAGAATCAGGGGGACTGCGTGAACTACCTGCCTCGGACACACTGGCAGCACCAGCAACAGGAGTGTGAGACACAGCCACAGCCCGAGTGACACACACATGGGCCACGGACCCAGACACACTGGCAGCACCAGCAACAGGAGTGTGAGACACAGCCACAGCCCGAGTGACACACACATGGGCCACGGACCCAGACACACTGGCAGCACCAGCAACAGGAGTGTGAGACACAGCCACAGCCCGAGTGACACACACATGGGCCACGGACCCAGACACACTGGCAGCACCAGCAACAGGAGTGTGAGACACAGCCACAGCCCGAGTGACACACACATGGGCCACGGACCCAGACACACTGGCAGCACCAGCAACAGGAGTGTGAGACACAGCCACAGATGTAGTCACTGACACGTGAGCCACTGACCCAGACAGACTGCCAGCACCAGAAACAGGAGTGTGCAACACAGCCACAGATCTCCTAACTGACACGTGAGCCATAGACCCAGATACACTGCCAGGACCTGCAACAGGAGAGGGCACAACTGACACTGTGCCACCATCTGATACATGAGAGTCAACTGCACCAGCGCCACTGTGACAACTGAAATGATGAGCCACAGGGCTGTATGGGCCTGGAGGCAGGGTGGGCCTGGGAGCTGGGGATAGCTGACCTAGAGCCAAATCGGGGTTGGCAGGTGTCAATGGTGTGTGTCTGCGTTTCTTAGGGATGTGTGAGTGCACCCTGGACAGGACAGGACTGCCAAGTGGTGGGGACGCCAAACAATCACCACCCACCATAGGTGGAGCATCTGCTGCCGGGGATCTGGTATCTGGGGACGTGCTGGAGCCTGCTTGTCGTTTGCTCTGTGCCTGCCGCCTGGACTCGGAATCATGTGTAATGGGGGATGCAACAACAGGGGACACCCTCTTCTGCTTCTGACTGGCCTGGATGGGAGTGGAGTTATGGGGGGACTCCGCGGCGGAGACATCAGTTTGGCGTTTAGTAGAAAACATCAGCCTCAGTGCAGCCAGGGGTGAAGTATGCCTGTCCTTGATTGCGCCATTGTCCATGCTAGATGCCTTGTCCGTAGGATGTGCCTTATCCTTAGGTGGAGTGTTGTCTCTGGATGTAGCCTGTGCCCTGGTCGCCGCCCTGTTCCTGCCAGCAGACTTGTCGTCTGTGGTGCACCTGTCTCCAGTAGACACCTGCTCTCTGTGTGTGTCCCTGCCCTTGGGAGATGGACCTTGCTTTGCTGTGGGCCTGCCCTTGGGAGTCTCCCTGCTCTTAGTAGGTGCCTTTGTCTTGTCACTGTCCCTGGGAGTGTCCCTTTCCTCTGCTGTGGGCCTGCCCTTGGGAGTCTCCCTGCTCTTAGTAGGTGCCTTTGTCTTGTCACTGTCCCTGGGAGTGTCCCTTTCCTCTGCTGTGGGCCTGCCCTTGGGAGTCTCCCTGCTCTTAGTAGGTGCCTTTGTCTTGTCACTGTCCCTGGGAGTGTCCCTTTCCTCTGCTGTGGGCCTGCCCTTGGGAGTCTCCCTGCTCTTAGTAGGTGCCTTTGTCTTGTCACTGTCCCTGGGAGTGTCCCTTTCCTCTGCTGTGGGCCTGCCCTTGGGAGTCTCCCTGCTCTTAGTAGGTGCCTTTGTCTTGTCACTGTCCCTGGGAGTGTCCCTTTCCTCTGCTGTGGGCCTGCCCTTGGGAGTCTCCCTGCTCCTACTAGGTGCCTTTGTCTTCTGACTGGCCTTGTCCAAGGTACAGTCCATGGACATGTGAGTATCCCTTGCCTTGGGAGTACCTTTTGTGTTGAATGCCTGTGTAGCTCCTGAAGGCATGTCCCCCAACAACACTTGCGGATCCTGTGTGTGTACTCCAGTGTATCTGACGTCGTCTAATTGAACAGATTTAGCTGATCTAGGGGATGGGGTCTGTGCCCTGCGTGCCCTGACGTGCTGTCTGACGCTGCTTCTAGTGCAATAACCTGTATTTGAGTCCTGCTCAGAATAATCACTACCCCCTGAGACATCCAGTGGTGTAGATGGGGAAACCGAAGTAGCACCCTGTTCATGCGACTGTACTATTGCAGACGACACACTGCTTGCCAATGACTGCACTGTCCTGTGTAGACCTGCAAGATCGCCATGCATCCCTTCCATGAAAGCCACCACCTGCCCCAATTTCCTATCATGGTCCTGGAAAGCATTTGTCATATTGGTCTGCCCCACACACAGCTGTCGCAGCAGATCAACGGCCTCAGCACACAGTGCATTTTGGCTCACCGTGGCAGGGGCAGCGGTGCCTGCACCGAACGCCACTCTGCTCCCCCTACTCCTCCGGCCACGAACAGTACATGGTGCAGTTTGTGGAAGTGTGGGCCCTGTGTGCTGTCTTCCGACAGAAGGTGATGAGTGCCCACTCCCAGTCTGTGACAACAGTGCAGGCTCACCAAGAGTGTCCGACGAGGAGGACGATGGTGTCTCCACATGCGAGTCCTCAGGGACGGTCCTGTCCCCCTCTCCGGCGCTGGCCTCCTCTGTGTCAGTCTGCGTGTGTGCGAAGTCTGAGCCGGACTCATTTCCTCGACTACTCTCCACCGTCTGTGGCTGAGTGTCCTCTGTCATACCTGAAATGCACATAAAAGATGTGTGAGTCATGGGCAGACTGACGTACAGAAGGAACATGATTGCCAAATTACATAGCTGACAAAGATTTTGTAGCCCTCATCCTGCACATGGCCCACCTCTACCAGTCATCCTCACATTACCTGCCATGGGGCCATGGACCACTAGGGGATGTGCTTCAACACTCAACTACTAAGCAAGTGGCGTGTCAACATGGCGGACCTGGATGTCAAATGAGAACCACCCAATGGGACCAAAATGGCATCACAGACATACATACGCAACACGGAACTCAATAGTGTGTCTGTGCACCAATACATGCATAGCACTCACAGGTTTCCTACACAGACAGTTTGCTCACCGCTAGTTTGCTGTTGATCGGCACTCAGACGTTCAGCCAGTTCAGGATGCGTCACTGCAATGATACGGTGCATGAGAGGGGTCATGGAGCGTCGGGCCAGACGGGGCGTCCTTGGAATCAGGCCCAGTGTTACTTCCGCTACATTCTTGCTTAGCCTGGAAATGTCGTCCCAGCTTTTGTGGCAGTGTGTATGTCGTCTGTTGCACACCCCCAATGCCCGTACTTCCCGTGCTATGCTCCTCCACAGGTCCTTGCGAAGGTGCAGCTTGACCTACCATGATGGGAGACAAAAGGGTTTAAGTCAGTGGACAGGTGGCCTGTCACACACATAGGGGCAAGACGTAACTGTCAGCAGCCATGCACAATCAGGAACATATGTCTAGCCCACACTACACAGCTAAGATAGGAATAGGCCACATTATTTGGCCCCCTCACGCACACCAACATGTCCCACACTGCACTTACCACCCGTCCTGGTGCGCCGTAGAGGCGTCCATAGTTGCGGAGTACACCGTCCACGAGGACATCAAGCTCCGCGGCGGTGAAGGGTCGAGACCGGATCTCTTTGCCTCTCGACATGGCAAGATCACGGAGTATGGCACTAGTGCAGCAGTCGGTGGTCAGCTCAGCAGCAGCAGCAGCAGGTCGAGGTGATGGTCACAGGCAGCAGTCGGTGGTCAGCTCAGCAGCAGCAGCAGGTCGAGGTGATGGTCACAGGCAGCAGTCGGTGGTCAGCTCAGCAGCAGCAGCAGGTCGAGGTGAACAGGCAGCACTGGTCCCCAGGGTAGGAAGTGTCATTTTGGCCAACACACATATATAGGGCCCTCAGCACGTGTCAGTGGCATACGTCGCCAGCAATTGGTCAGCCCTGGAAGCGTGATCGTGAAATGGGCCAATTACTGGCCCTGTTGTTGGGGTGCCCAGCTTCCGCTACTTGCGATTGGCCATATGCGCCCAGCGTCCCTCTTCCCATTGGCTGCATGTGCGGGGACCGTCACGGGCACACATCGGCAACCGCACGTGCAAGCCTCAGGCACGGATGCTTCAGTTGCAACAATGTACTATCACTGGCGCCTCCATGGCGGTGCACGTACTCAGCGGGGGAGGTGCAGGCCTATACACCCTGTAGATGTACGCAATGGACATGCCAGTTCATGACCCCCCTTACAGTCACCTTGCATCATCCACCGTACACCGGCCGGAGCGGCCGGGCCTAGGACGGCCGTGCCCGGCCATGAACACAACCGCCGTGCCCGGCCATGAACACAACCGCATGGCCGGGCACGGCGGTTGTGTTCATGGCCGGGCACGGCGGTTGTGTTCATGGCCGGGCACGGCGGTTGTGTTCATGGCCGGGCACGGCGGTTGTGTTCATGGCCTGGCACGGCCGTCCTAGGCCCGGCCGCTCCGGCCGGTGTACGGTGGATGATGCAAGGTGACTGTAAGGGGGGTCATGAACTGGCATGTCCATTGCGTACATCTACAGGGTGTATAGGCCTGCACCTCCCCCGCTGAGTACGTGCACCGCCATGGAGGCGCCAGTGATAGTACATTGTTGCAACTGAAGCATCCGTGCCTGAGGCTTGCACGTGCGGTTGCCGATGTGTGCCCGTGACGGTCCCCGCACATGCAGCCAATGGGAAGAGGGACGCTGGCCGCGTATGGCCTTTGGGAAGTAGCGGAAGTTGAGCACCGCCATGGCGGCGCCAATTATGTTATCTTGTCAGACGCTGCACCGTGATGTGTTGTGTGCAGTTGCGTCATGAGGGATGTGAGCGTGATAGGGAAAGGTCATATGTCATACAATGTAGCATGTGTGTCCATGCAATGCCCATCGGTCGGCACACAATGGGCAACAGATGTGCATTTGTACGTGTTGACGTCGGGTGTGACCCTACATACGTTCTTACATCTTCACAACTACACAGTACATCACGGCTGTGTGCCCAAATTATGCATCTGTTGTCTGTGTCTTGTTCTGGCGAGGTGACTACTGTGGTGGTGGTACACATGCATTCCGTGTATGTGTTTTGTACGTTGTGTCACCATGCATGTAATTACCGTATGTACATCATTATTGGTGTTGGCATTTGTGCTTGATGACATGGCGTGTGTATAATTATCGTTAGTGTGCATGCAGTTGCATGTGTGTCTGTGATGTGGCTACTAAACATTAGGGTGCAGACTGAAGTATTGTCAGTAAGGTTCACATGTGATGGAGTTGTACACGTATGCGTCGTTTGCAAGTTGACCTAAGTTACATCTCTCTCCCACACAGGAGGGCTACAAATGTGCATCGGCCATACACTGTGCTGGAGGATATGGTTGACGAGGAGGTGATTCGGAAATTCCGGCTGGATCGACGTCGGTTGCTGGAGCTTGTGGCTCAATTGTCTCCTCATCTGCAGCCACGTAGGACGTATCCTGGGTCGATTACACCCACTGCAAAGGTCATGGCGGTACTCCATTTCTTTGCTACTGGCACATTTCAGTACACAGTTGGACATGCCGGGGGGATGTCACAGGCCATGTTCAGCACGGTTCTTCGGGATGTCTTAACAGCTATGATGCTGTACAAGGATGACTACATACATTTCCCACGTCCGGAAGAGTTGCCAGCTGTCAAAGCTGATTTCTATGCACTGGGCCACATGCCTCACGTTGTGGGCTCAATTGATGGCACACACATCGCAATCATTCCACCACGGGCACGGGAACAAGTGTTCAGGAATCGCAAACACTTCCATTCGCTGAACGTGCAGGTGGTGTGCCTGGCAAACAACATCATCTCACATGTGTGTGCAAGATTTCCAGGATCTGCACATGACGCCCACATCATGCGGAGCAGCAATGTCCCACGACTCATGGCTAATCTGCGACCCGGTCAAGCGTGGCTTGTTGGTGAGTGTGCAGTGGGGACTCTTGTGATCTCTGTGTTGCATGGGGTACCCACCATATCTTGTTGTGATGTTTGTCTCTGTCATCCCCCTACATAGGCGACTCGGCTTACCCAAACCGGCCCTGGCTCCTCAGTCCCCTACGTAATCCGAGAACAGCGGGTTAAATGCGGTACAATGATGCACATGGAAGGACACGGAGAGTCATCGAACGTACCTTTGGACTGCTAAAGTCTCGGTTTCGGTGCCTCGATAAGACCGGAGGGGCCCTGCCTTACTCACCAGGAAAAGTATGCAGGATCGTGATTGCCTGCTGCATGCTCCACAACCTGGCAGTACGCAATGACATAGAACTGCTGTTGGACCCTGAAGACGAAGGAGTTCCTCCGCCTCCCATCCCACCCATGTCGACTGATGAGGATAGTGGTGAGGAGGAAGGTGTGGACCAGAGGCGCCAGCTCATAGATCGCTACTTCCCTTGAATGTGAGTAACTACCTCTAGTGGCGGTTGACAATGCCTCATGTATGTTTGCTGGTGTTGTGTGGATGTGGGGTTAATCAGCTGGGTGTTCTTGTTTGTGATGGTTGCTTATGTGTGTCTTCATTTCTTTGGACATACAAGTCTCCATGATGTGTGTGCTCTCATCCCATGCTTTTGTGATGGTTGTCGTTTGTGTAATGTTGCTGTGCATTGTGTTGTGATGTGTGTGAATCTGTTTCCTGACGTGTGTTTGCTGTCTCTGATTTTCTCTAGGTCACTCCCGCAGCGCCATGATCATGTACGACTGTCATCCCTGAACCTGTTTACGTCTGTTTCTGAAGGCAATCATGTGAATAAACATGGAGGCAAAACATCATTGTGTGAGTAGGTGCTATTTATTTTGCAGGTTGTGCTTCTGTGCTGGTGAATATTTACAAGTAAGTGGGGTGGAGGGAGTTGGAGTTGAAGGTAATGGCAGATGAAATGTCCGTGCTGACACCACATTGGGGGTGTCAGGGTAGTCCAGCAGACCAGTGGGAATGATTGTCTGTGGGACAGGATACTTAGCTGGGTGAATGTCTGGCACAGGCTGTGACATTGTCATGGTCGTCCCCTCTTGGAGCGTGTGGATGGCGCTTCAACACTGCTCTCAGCCACTTCCTGCCTCGGCCGGCCCCTCCGTCTCTGAGGTGGAACAGAGTCAGCTGGGAGGGCAGGTTGTTGAAGGGCCACATCCGTCGCCAGGGGCACAGGTGGTGGTGGCGGCGGTGGAGGCGGAGGTGACGGTGGCGGTGGAGGCGGAGGTGGCGGTGGAGGCGGAGGTGACGGTGGCGGTGGCGCTACGACACTTGGTGGAGGGGGGGGGGTTGTTCCGGGCAACCCATTCCCTCCACATCGTTGCCTGCTGGCCCATGATCTGCAACATCTGGCCAAGGATGCCACAGATTTCGCGCTGGATGTTGGTGTTGTCCACTGAGTCCTGGTGTGCAAGATCTGCGTTTGCCTGGGACCGGTCGTATGACGCCTGGCACCTGGCAAGGGCTTGTAGGGACTGTGCCACTGGCTGGGGTAGCTGTCCTTCCTCTGCACGGCGGTGTGTGGCTCGCCTGATTGGCTGCTGTCCCGTTGCCTGTGTTTGTGGCCCACTCACCCTGCTTGTGTGTGGGGCCGATGGACCAGCGTTGTGCGCTGGGTTATGCTGGGTGGCACCGGCAGGAGTCGTGGTGCTGGTGGTGCTGGTGGTACTGGTGGTACTGGTGGTACTGGTGGTACTGGTGGTGGTGGGGACTGTGCAGATCACAGAGACAGGTGTCGCTGGAGTCACAGTTGCGACGTTGGTCGGTCCCGGGAGTCCCTGTGAGCCAGATGGCCCTGGCTGCGTGCTTGGTCCCGCTCCATCCTCCGCACCGGAGCTGCCTGTGTCCTCGTCACCAGAGAGTCCTGTAGGTGTGGGAGGCGAGGCTGGCGGCCGGGTACTGGTTCCCCAGTCAGTTGACGATCACCTGAGGGACAAGATAGAGCTGGTCAGTGATGTGGACATTACATGGTTATGTTGATTTTTAGACATTTCTGTTTCCTGTCGCACACACCCCACCCTCCACCGACACCACCACCACCAGCACCCTCCCCGTGAGCATGGGGGCCTGTTGGGAGTTGTAGTTTGGGCCTCTCACACACCCCGCCCTCCACCACCACCAGCACCCTCCCCGTGTGCATGGGGGCCTGTTGGGAGTTGTAGTTTGGGCCTCTCACACACCCCGCCCTCCACCACCACCACCACCAGCACCCTCCCCGTGTGCATGGGGGCCTGTTGGGAGTTGTAGTTTGGGCCTCTCACACACCCCGCCCTCCACCACCACCACCACCACCACCCTCCCCGTGAGCATGGGGGCCTGTTGGGAGTTGTAGTTTGGGCCTCTCACACACCCCGCCCTCCACCACCACCACCACCACCACCACCCTCCCTGTGAGCATGGGGGCCTGTTGGGAGTTGTAGTTTGGGCCTCTCACACACCCCACCCTCCACCACCACCACCACCACCACCCTCCCCGTGTGCATGGGGGCCTGTTGGGAGTTGTAGTTTGGGCCTCTCACACACCCCACCCTCCACCACCACCACCACCACCACCACCCTCCCCGTGAGCATGGGGGCCTGTTGGGAGTTGTAGTTTGGGCCTCTCACACACCCCACCCTCCACCACCACCACCACCAGCACCCTCCCCGTGAGCATGGGGGCCTGTTGGGAGCCATGGACATGTTAGTGAGTTGGTGTCCAACGTGCATGGGTTGGGGCGTAGGAGATGTTTCTTCTCAGTTGTGTGAGCCTGACCATGTCGTGCTGATCGTGGTGCTTGGTTTGTACTCACCAGTCTCTTCTCCTTCGTCAAGTCCGTCTAGGCTCTCTGGGTGTAGTATCACCAGCACCTTCTCCTCCCAATCGGTGTAAGGTATGGGCTCCGGGGGTGTGCCACCGCCAGTATGATTGGCTCTGGCAAAGTTTTTAGCTCGGATGCCCTTGACCCTGGTCTTCAGGTCATGCCACCGCCTCTGAATGTCATGCTTCGTCCTCGGCACAGTCCCCGAGGCATTCACCCGAGTGACGATCCTGTCCCACATGTGGTTCTTTTGCGCCACGGACGTCTGCTGGACTTGGGCCCCGAAGATGTGGGGCTCAACACGGAGTATTTCATCTACCATTACCCTCAACTCTGTCTCCGTGAATTTGGTTTTTTTTTTGGGTGCCATGGTGTGTGGTGCTCAGTGTGTGAGTTGAGTGAGTTGGGGGGTGCAGGTGTGTGGTGTGTGATGTGTAGGATTTGTGTGGTGGGTGTTTGTGTGGTGGGTGTGGTAGGGTGGTGGTTGTGTGTCTTCTATGTGAGTTTGCAGTATCTCGATTTTGGCCTCTTGCTAGCAGCAATGCTGTGATGCAAAGGATTGTGGTAGCGTGTGTGTGTCATTTTATAGTCGTGTCTCAATGGTTGTTGGCAGTCAGGTGGTAGGTGGGCGTGTTGACTAGTGTGCATTATTGGATAATTGGGACGTGTCATGGCGGCTTGTGCATGATGTTGGGGGGGGGGCGTTGTCAATGTTGGTATGTTTGCTTTGGACTAGCGGTAGACTTCCTGACATTTGTTTGCCGCTAGGGATGTTGTGCGTGTTGGCCTTCCGCAGTGATGCTGTGGTTATCGTAGCATTCTTTCCGCCGCGGACGTGGATGGCTGTGAGTTCCGTGGTCCGGGCGGATTAATCCTAATTGCGGCCACGGAGTATTCACAGGTATGGCGGTACATGTGTTATTTTCCGCTGTCATTTCCGTCCGCGGCAGTGGTTGTTCATTGGACTCCGTCCGCCGCGGACGGAGTTGGATGTGTTCCGTCCACCGCGGACGGTGTTGGTTATGATCCGTCCGCCGCGGTCGGAGTTTCGTGACATGATTATCCTAATCCCAAACGCGGAATCTCCGCGGCGCGGCCGGGAGTAAAATTTCCCCCACCATGGCGGACAGTAGCCATTTCCGTCCGCCATCCTAATCGACCCCTATATTTGTTGTCAAAATGTTTCGGTTTGTTGCTAACAACGGCACATACATCACTTCGATCTTTCCCATTTACATCATCACGACCCTTGTTATGTTCACCACTTGATTCCTTGACATAAGGGGAATTGTTATCTACCATTCTAGCTATACTAATAGTTTTTTGAAGAGATGGATCCTTTAAATCTAACAACTTCTCTTGAATTTTAGCATTGTTAGTTCTGTTGATAAATTGATCCCTTATAATTTCTTCATGCAATTCTCTAAATTTACACGTGGCATCCAACCTTCTTAAAACAGCTACATATTGTTCTACTGTTTCACCCGCTAATTGAACTCTTGAAAAGAACTTATGCCTCTCAACAACAATGCTTGTTTTTTTTCTAAAATTTTCCTCTAATGCTTTTAACGCATCAAGATATTCATCCAACATGAATTGTTCAATTTTTGAACTATCAAACACAACCTCCTCATCACTAGCATCTTCACCCACACCCTCAGTAACTTTTAAAGTAGTGCCATTTGTACTGGAAGCACGTATAGGCAAGGTCTTTAACACTTTCCTTCCTTCAACACCAAGACTATGTTTCAACAATGCTAATTTGCGTGATGGAAGAAAAACTTCCCCACCAATGGCTTCCAAATATGTTTCAAAGGATTCTTGCCAATCCTCCCATATCATAGGGGGAACACCAGGATCTTGTAAAAAATTTGGGGGAGCCAAAATGGTATTTGTCTCCATAATTCACTTTGAAAGCAAGGAAATTATTAGCACGTGAAATACAATACTAAATGGTATGACAAAATTACTAGCAAATATGTATACATAAAAAGTTAAATAAAATTAATAAACTAACATAAGAAAAGTAGCCACCATTGACATTATATCTTTTGTCAAAGTTCACTTGCAAAACAATAACTAAAATAATAAACGTAGTCACCGCTGTCACTTTGTTGAAAGAAAATGTAAGTCCCAGCTGTCACAGTTTCCAAATGATGTTTAAGTTGCCAAACGCGATGTTTCAATGCCAAATAATGAAATTCAGCCTCAAGCGCAATGTTTTAATTGTCTGTGCCCGGTTGCCTGGAAACGTGCCCCAGAATGCACTGCGCTACCCAAAATGCCTTGCACAGAGGATGACGCGCCCCAGAATGCACTTCGCCGCCAAAGCTGCTTCCTCTGAAGATGACAGAGTGTTCATTGCATCCGAATGAGCTTGTGTGAACAAAGATTCGACTGCCCAAAGATACACACGTTTAAAAGATGCAGGTTGGTTCAAAACACTTCTCCTTCAACCGAAACTCCAATCCTTGCCAACACAGCCTTTCCTTGTTAGTTAGACAATAACATGTAGTTCAATGTGCCACCGCTACTCACGGCAGTTTGATGAAGGCAAGCTCAAAATGTTCACGGCGATTTCAAAAATATGCCGTTTTGATCTTGATGTCAATCCTCTTTTCTTTCATCAAACTCCCAAAATGCTTTCGCCAATTTCAAAACCGCTACTCACGGTCTTGTTGTCAATCCTCTTTTCTTTCGGCAAGATCCCAAAATGCTTTCACCAATTTCAAAACATACCGCTTTCCTTATCGATTTTTCAATAGTTGCGAATCACTTTCTTCATAACATCTCGGAGGTCAAATCAGGTGGGTTCTCCCTCGTCGCCACTTTTACAAAGTGGAATGACACAATTAAGATGATTTCTTAATAAGTTTATTTGTGGTAAAAACCCCCGAGATACAGCACCGGCAACTGCTCTTCCAGACAGTTCACTGCTAACCCCACATTCTACCAAGGCAGCATTACCAGCAGTCTAAGAGAATTTAAAGGGACATAACTGTAGAACAGATAAAGATGTAACAAATACCACCTGGTTTCTTTCATTCAGACCAATCTGGCAAGATTGCATCCTACCTGTTCTACGATGCCTGCTCTGCGGAGCAGAATGCGTGTTAGACGTCTGTCTCACACTCCCATCAGCAGTACCTATGGATATCGATACTTTGCTTGGTTTGGTAACGGCTCATGCAACGTGTTGTCCCCAACGGCTACCTATTCTGATGACGGCATTCGTTGAGACCTCACCATTACGATTAGGTGGCGGTGAGGTACGAGATGAAAGCGGCACACAGGTACAACCTTCTGTGAACATTGCTGATCTAGACACCGATGAAGGCAATGCTTCTCACATATGCACTATTTCTACTTTTTCGGACTTGGTCCAACTTTCACCTACTGTTGTAGACGAATTCTTTGCCAGCCTATCTGAGTTAATGTTCTCCCGTAACAACGAGAATAACTTTTGAAACCATGAGCACACAGCGTTCCCTGAACTCTGAATTCGGCCTTCAGTTTTGATAAACAGAACTTCTAAAACATTGGAACTATTTTTCTTCCCTGAAAGCAAAATTATTTTTTCCGTTCCCAAAATATTTACCTTTTTGGCACATGATACTCTGCTTAAAGTAGAACTATTCTTAGAGAACAAGATTTCTATTTTTAGAATCTCTAGAGACAATATTTTGACTTAGCCTCTAGCACATGTACGGTCTTTTATAAATATGTGATGAAATGGTCTCGACCTTCTCTTCTGTATTAAGAGCCATTTCATAAATGTACATTTCGTTATTCATTCAGTGAAGATTACAATGCACTAAAATTATATTATCTGAATGATACCACTGCTTGAAAACGTACAGTATAATACTCATTTTTCGTGTATATACCATTTCAAATGCATTTTATGTATTTTGGGGTGGGCTGGAACACACAGGCATAGTTATATGTTTAATATTGCTTAGCATTTAGTAATGATGGACATTATACCTGGAGTGGGTGTTGTAAACGTATCTAGGACCCTATTTTAATATTCCCGATGTATGCCCTTATGTGGTTATATTAAATCATATCCTTATAAAGGCATAAGAATCATACCCATATTAAGTCATAGCAATGCAGTCCAAATACGGCAAGGCTACTCCAATAGACTCCTAAAAACTACAACGCGTTCTTAAACAAACCAAGCCTCCAGCAGCCCGGGAATCCCCCCTGCTTCTGTCTTGATTTGTCCTAGAACTCCTGGAGTCCTTAAAGAACTGCGGGTTCTTAGTGACGTCTTATGTCCAACCTTACGTCAAACTCGGCACCTTCCAGGTATAAATATGCCAGCATCTGCCCTAGCAAAACACACGGTGGTTTGGAGCAGATCGGCTATCTACTTGCCCAAGGCCCTGCTGAAGCGAATGCCGAAGGAAGCCGACCCTCCCATTGACGCACTGAGAGAGACGCTGTCTTTTCTCCTGCCGAGAAATCCAGCTCCAGTGTTTCCCTGTCACCCTCGCGGGTTACTGGGAGATCGAGTCCTGAGAAAGAGATACATAACCTCCTTCATTCTATAACCAAGGTACGAAGCTGATTAGACCCTTAGAGAATTCTTGTTTCAGATTCTTGGCAAAAACTATCCTAACTCAAACTACATCTCACTTACTAGGCTTAGGTTAGGTACACCGGGGTAGGCGTATTTTAGAAGCACCAGTTGAGTATGTTTAGTCAACTTTCATCATTGTATATATTTTATCCTTTTTAAGTATCTTATGGCTTAGAAACCATATAAATGCTTTTACAGTATTATTTCATAATACTCCTTTTACTGTACGCACTTTACTTTATGACAAGTATTGCAATTGTGGCAATTCACTTCTCTTGCATGAGAAAGAAGACTGCTCAATAAATAACTACTTTTATTGAAAACGCCCGTCTCTCTATTTCTCTGCACTCCTGGTGAAACTAAGCATGCACTATTGACTGAGTGAAATAGCCATCTATTGTTTCCGCAACTCTGGAGATATACTCCTTGTTCTAGGGGAGCAAAGTTGTCATGTTTATGCGGTTGTCAGAAACGAATCCCTTCTTTTGTACTCGAGAAAGTTTCTAGTGACCTCTGAGCTATACTGGCATTCATAATTAAGTCTAACATATTCAATAGAGACCTAGTTGACCTCAGTCCTACGTCTAAACTATCGTTTATGGGATTCCAATGCGCAGAGCCTATTGGGAATATAGGAACTACACTACATACAGACACAGCCAGATTTGGATGGAGACTGCTGCGAGGGTACAGACCGTTTCCCGAAGGACTCCGTGTCCCAGGGCCCCAGGATTGCCGCCACCTGTGTTTGTGCCCACCCACAGCCACCCACGCTACATTACTTCTCGCGGCACCCGCAGTGCGGGGGCCACTTCGCTTGTAAAGATACAGCCGGATTTGGAGGGAGACTGCTGCGGGGGTACTGACCGTTTCACGAAGGACTCCATGTCCCAGGAGCCCCAGGATTGCCGCCACCTGTGTTTGTGCCCGTCCACAGCCGCCCACGCTACATTACTTTTTGCGGCACGTGCGCGGGCGCGCCGGGAGAAGCCCGGGACAAGGGCGGGGTCCGTCTGCGGCCGTCCAAGGTCGAAGGAGGCTGGGCTGGGCCACACCCCTCTTGGCTATTGCACTCAAAATCAACTATAGGTCTTATTGGGTATTCCTATTCAAGTTTCCTTATGTATTGCTACCTGTTGTTAACTAAGTAATCTAACGTGAGTGGTTATTGCTAAAATTGAGGTGTGTTTGGTTCAAGAGGAAAGAGCACACTGAACTGTGATTTTTAGCACTGGACTACCATTGTTGTGTGGATTATACTGACAAGGTATTGGGTTGATAAGGAGAAAGAGTGTGCATCCTAATGCTAGACAGCTTACCGAATGTAGCTACGACTATATATTGAGTGTAGATTAATCTTGTTCTCTATCTGAGAGCAGGGAAATCTTCTCTAGCAAATACCAGTGTAGCGATTCTGACTTTCAAATTGTATAACTGGGAATTTAAACACAGCATAACACCATGAGTAAACAAAAATCTATGGCAGGGACTCTGGATAACTTTATTCTAAGAGCAGAATCGATTTTAACTCATGAAATTGCTCTTGTTGAAAGAAGGCTATCCCTAGATCCATCTAAACTCCCAACATATAAAGAACCGGGTAAACTAATTTTAGCTGACCCATTGCCAAAGTCGACGAGTAACTGCACTGTACCAAACTCCCCAATTTTGGATAGCCCCGTGGTAAATGACATACCTAATGTTAATGTGCAGCCAGAGGTCGAAGCGCCACCAATACCCCCTATAGCAACAAGGCTTCGAGGGATACGACAGGGAAGCCCACTGAAAAACAAACCAAAGACCACATTACAAGGGGAAAGGAACACTAATAAAAAGGGGGAATCTGGGCGGTCAGTTATATCTAGGAAAGGGCATATAGAACAGGTAGATTGTGTGGGGCCCTCAAGTAGGTCTTTTGGAACTCAAACTGAGACTGATAACTCCTTATACCCAAACAGAGCAGACAGTATGGTTGAGACATTGGAACATATTGTGGCAGATATTTTTAAGACCACTTTAGATTCCGTCCAGGCTCAAATAAACGATTGTTTGAGTATTAGAATGCAAGATTTAGATGACAACATTTCCGAAATAAATTAGGCTGTATCTAAATTAGATTTAATGCTGGGGAAGGAGAGAGACAACATTGAAGAAGGAGCCAAACTACTTCTAGAGTATAGGAATACTCATCACAATCCAAAGATGCATGCCATGATGGAAATCCATTGGCCCAACCAAGAATAGATCTAACAAATGGCATTGGCAACGCGGAAGGATGAGCGCAAATCCCAAGGCAAGATGAACCCCCGCACAAGACTATCCGTTTAGAAGAGGAAAGAGTAGACCAAACTACAAAGAGCCTAGAATACTGTGATAATAGCAATTTAAGGGCACTAGTACCTAGCCCAAGCTTAACTGATCAGATCCCCAACCAGGATTACCTAACTCTACCCCCAGCTGTATGTCCGTATGTTCTAATACTAACTGGTGTGCCAGCTTTAAGGAGGAAGCAAACCGAAACATGGCTCAATCTCAGAAACAAGGTTGTAGATTGGCTCCAAAAATGTAAAAGGTTTAGCCCACACAAAATGAACGAAATCCTAATGGTGCGTAGGGCAGGGTAGGTGGGAGTCGATAGGAAATATATTGAAGGCGACTGTATAGTCGTAAATTTTAGGCACCCACTTACAGTTCGTAATCTGCTAAGAATACATGAGGTACCCATGACACAGAACACTTACATCCATGTCCTTCCCTTGGGGACTTCTATAGACCGATGGTGAAGAAATACATAGGAATTGTGATAACTTCTTCCCCCTGCATACCTCTAAAAGGTTTCAAGAGTTATCATCCCTGGAGGGTGTCGACTGAATGAATCCGCTAATAACTTCAGGAGATGGATTAGAGTATGTACCAATAGAAACCGAGATGAAGGGGATAAAAGCTATGCGGATATTTTATCTCATACCATTATGATGAAGGCACAGGAGGCAGAAGTGGGCAAGGATGGGCTAGTGATTGGGAAAAATGCACCAAACATGGGTATTGCTGTAGCATTGTTAGGAGAAAATATGTGTCTACGTGACACTTTCCCAGACGAATCACTTACAGCCATAAGCGGTAGTAATTGCCTAGGAATAAAGGTTATCTCATGGAATATAGCGGGCCTTAGGAAAAATGTTAGTGATCCGGAGTGGAACAAGTACATCGAAACAAGTGATATCTGTCTCCTGTAGGAAACTTGGATGTTAAATACCCCGCATAGAGTGGGGTATAGAACATACAATGTTGATGCAGTTCCTTCTATAAGAGGTAGGCCATCGGGGGGGTTGATAATATGGGTAAGAGTAACCCTAGAGATTAGAATAACAATATTAAATATTAACTCATTGGATATATTGGGTCTAAGAATGAATACAAAGGATGGAAAGGTGCTATACTTATTCAATGTGTATAACAGACCAGCCCCTTATCAAAAGAGTCATCGATATTAGAAAAGTTGGACACATTCTTAAACTGTTTGGATGAGAAATCAAGTATAATATTAGGTGGCAACTTGAATTGTAACTATGAGCCAATTAAAGGGCTTGGGGAAATCTTTGAAGATGAGGATAGTGGCAATATTATACCTATGTTACATAATGTTAATTCAGTCCCCTGTACTGTATTGGCATTTCAAATTACGAGGCTGACAGTTAACCATGGATTGAAAGCATGTAATGGAAGATTGCCATCGGACTTACTAAAGGCTCCCACTTTCTTCAGGAATAATTGTGAAAGTAAAATTGACTTTGTCATGGTCTCTCTTGATATTTGGTCTTATGTAATTGACCTAGAGGTTATGTTTAGGATTGAGAGCGATCATCGCCCGCTCCAATTGTTAGTTTCTAGTAGCTTATTGTCCAGTATAATTATGAATAACGAAGTAGGCAGTATAGCCGATGAATCCAATGGTGTTATATTAGCTAGCAACAGTCGCCGTTCATTAAAATGGGCCCATATACTGGAACATGGCGAAGTGCTAGCAGAAATCTATAGTTCACTAGCTGATATATTTGCCAGCCACCTAATCATACCTCTTGAAGGGAGTGCTTTTGTAGATTTACACAATGTTTTTTTTACATCGCTAATACCATTGGTGACTAAAATGCCCAAAAAATAGTCACCCCCAGTCCAAACATATGTCAAATAAAAAACCGTGGTATGATAAGGATTGTCGTAATGGCAAGGCTAGATGACTGCAAGCAATACAAAATAAGAACTCTACTGAGATAAAGGAGGCTAGAAGAGAATATAAGAAAATAAAAGAGAAGTCGTGGACAAACTGGGACGAGGAAAGTTGGTTAGATTTGCTCACTGCAGCTAAGAATAAGGACCAAGTAGGGTTCTGGAGATTGGTGGCAAAGGGGAACCATACAGGAGGAGTGGTTAGGGATGTCTTTCTCGATGAAATTACTTGGGTTCAACATTTCACCCAGTTATATAGGGCACCAGAAAACATTTGCGCTCTGGATAAGGACATACTATTGCTAAATCCTAGTGTAGCAAAACTGGAGTTCAAATTGGAGGAAACAGTATTAGCTATTAATGCAGTTAAAGGTGGGAAGGCACCTGGATTAGACAAAGTTCCGGGTGACCTATATAAGCATGACATTAATGTCTGGGCACCCTACATTAATTATCTATGCAATGCCTTAGCTGCAGGCATAGACTTTCCGGATAGCTGTAGAGGGGCAGAAATTGTATTGATTTTTAATAAGGGCAATAGGAATGAACCAGGAAACTATTGCCCTATCAGTTTAATGGATATTTTACAAAAAATCTATGCAAGGTACATTTTAAATCGCATAAATATATGGTTGGACGAAAATTCTATCCTTACGAAGTTCCAAGCAGGTTTCAGACCCAGAATAAGTACTGTAGACCAGGTTTTTAGATTTTGTTGCATATGCTGGAAATATGTTAGTATAAGGAAAGGACACTTCTATGTCGCATTTGTAGATCTCAAGGCTGCTTTCGATCTTATCCCACGTGAACTGTTATGGAAATTGTTACACTCTCAAGGGCTTCCTGATTGTCTTCTGCAACAGATTGTAAGGTTACACGAGAATAAAAGGCGAAGTAACAAACGCCATTCCAATTAAGAGGGGAGTCCGCCAAGGATGTGTGCTGGCTCCCACACTATTCTCCATGTTTGTTAATGATATCCCATCATACCTGGAGGGCTGTAATAATTACGAACCGAAATTGAATGAAGAGAGGGTTCCAGCCCCTTTATTTGCAGATGACACTATATTGATATCTCAAACACCTATAGGCCTGCAATCCCTTTTAAACTTATTCCAAGCATATTGCAACAAAAAGGACCTTGAAATCAATGTTAACAAAACTAAATACATGGTCATAAATCCTCATAAATTTTTAGGGGGAATTTGTTTTTAAATGATCAAAAATTAGAATCTGTGCAGAACTTTAGATACTTGGGCCTTTCACTGGATTCGAAACTATCGTGGAAAACCCAAGTGGAAAAAAACAGAATGACACTAACACAGAACACACTGCCAATTGTGAAGAAACATGGGAAGAGTCTAAGTAAGGCTGTTTCCCCGGCACTTGAAGTCTTTAAGTTCAAAGCCCAGTCCGCTGCATTATATGGGGCAGAAATATGGGGGCCAATGTGTAGAAATATTTTCACGAGTAGCGAAAATAAATTCTTTAGGGCACTCCTGAGACTTCCGATAAGTACGCCTTTAATACCTGTAATGCTTGATTTAAATATGAAACGCACTGATAATTATGTCACTCTGAGACCATTATCATTGTGTGTGAGACTCTGCTGTACACCAAAGCCAGATGATTATAAAAATGGCCAGCAAGAAATAATGAGATTAGATTGTAATACCACAAATGTTTGGCTAAGACGTGTGGGTACATGGTTGCAAAGGATTGATTTGGCACATTTTTTGGGAAGAGCCTTTAACACTGACCCAGAATTCTAAAAAACTACTGAAAACAGCATTTTGGGCATATATTGATTACAGCTTGGCAAATGACCAAACAGGTGGAACCCTGATAAGCAACTTTCTTGTATTTAAAGATAGTCCTTATTTCGGACAGTTCCTAGACGAGGTCCAGCCGTCTTTGGCAAAAACTGTATACATGATGTTCAGGTATGGAACTTTAAAAACAAATAAGACCATAGCCAGATGGACAAGTTCATGCAAAGAAAAGGCTAGTGATCAATGTATTATGTGTTCAAGTAATGCAAAAGAAGATGAGTCTCATATTTTTTTTTTTTGTTCATGTTATGAGACAGCTAGGAAAAGATGGATTAAACCTCTCTGTCGGAATTTGGGAGTGGAAAGGATTCTCAAGACAGACACTAGGCAGGTGATTGTTTTTGGGGTTAGTAGATTCCTACTAGCAATAAGTTTTGTACGTAACAAAAAGGGTCTGAAGCTATAGGGACAATTGTAATAGAGTTTTTATGAAATTGGTTGCAAAATGATGTGTTATTTGTATACATATTTTTATATTTTTAAGTACTAGTGGCAATGGGAAATGATGAAAAAATGAATTTATATTTGATTCCCATGTGCTTCTTTTAACTTGATGACTTGTTAGTCTATTTAAATTGAGTTTTTAATGTTACGAATTCCTAACCGTATCAATGTTATCTGTAAGAATATCATTCCTCGATACAGATTTTGCTATGTAAGTATTGCTTTTGTGGCTCTATTGTGCCGAAATGAAGATTATAATGAATATGTTATGCTCTCACTTGTTTTGCAATGCAATTGCTGTGAAGCGCTCTCATACCCTCCGGTCAGGCTAGCGCTACACAAAACGTCATAAATTTAAAAAAAAAAAAAAAAACTACCACCAGCATGACCCCCTTCACTACTCGACAAACACCACTGCACTACCCTAAACCCTAAAACACTACCCCAGCACGACCCCCTACACTACCCTTACACCACTGCACTACCCTAAACCCTAAAACACTACCCCCAGCACACACCCCTACACTACTGCACTACCCTAAAACACTACCCCCAGCATGACCCGTACACTACCCAAGCACCACTGCACTACCCTAAATCCTAAAACACTACCCCCTACACTACCCAAACACCACTGCACTACCATAAACTCTAAACCACTACCCCCAGCAAAACCCCCTACACTACACAAACACCACTGCACTACCCTAAACCCTAAAACACTACCCTCAGCATGACTTTCTACACTACCCAAGCACCACTGTACTACCCTAAACCCTCAATCTGCCCCCAGCACGACCCCCTACACTATGCAAACACCACTACACTACCCTAAACCCTAAAACACTACCACCAGCATGACCCTCTACACTACTCAAACACCACTGCACTACCCTAAACCCTAAAACACTACCCCAGCATGACCCCCTAGACTACCCATACACCACTGCACTACCCTAAACCATAAACCCTAAAACACTACCCCAGCACCCCCCCCTCACTACTGCACTACCCTAAAACACTACCCCAGCATGACTTCTTACACTACCCAAACACCACTGCACTACCCTAAACCCTAAAACACTACCCCCAGCATGACCCCCTACACTACCCAAACATCCCTGCACTACTCTAAACCCTAGAAAAGAAACCCCCACCCCATGCCCAATCCCCCTTACCTCTCACTCCTCATGGTTCCTGCTTCACGTTGTCTCTGAGGGGTGGTGCACGTCGTTGTGAGGAAACCGAACAGCCTCTGTTTCCGTCCAACGACGTGGATCGTCTACATGTTTTTTAGAAAGCATGGTCATTTACCATACATACCTTTACAACATAATTCATAAAGGCATGCGTGGTAAATGACCATGCGCTCTAAAAAAAATGTGTAAAATTGACTTCGCGTTGTACAACGCATGCGTAGTAATGCATGCGTTGTAACGGTTTCGCAAAGTAAAAAACTTGTTGTAACAGCTGTTTACCAATCGAAGCTGGCACCTGTTCTTCATTGAGAATGTTTATTTGATTAATTAGGAGGGAGGAATGTGTTTTTCTTACTGAAAAGTGCATTCCCAGCTGTTGTATTGTGAAAGTGTCCGTGTGGCCTGGTTTCACTTACGGTGAGAGAGTGGAAGAATCTATTTTGGATCTAAAGGAGTTCTGTTGTTGGACGGGGCCGGCGCGACACGTCATCAGAAACCATAGCTAATGGAAAGTGTCCTCCCCGAAGAGAGGAGCAGTGCCATGAGAGGTCAACGAGTGTGCGTCCCAACGCAGTATGAAAGTACCGCGTGACCCATGTGCCACCCCCAGGGTATGGGAGGCAGAAGCGGCATCTCAGGTCCTCTTGAAAACCGTTGTAGCACTAATTCGAAATGTTTGTACTAGGGCATTTTTACTTCATTGTTCCTGCCAGATACAAAGAGAAGATCCTGTGTTATTCAGTGCCCTCGTTACCTTTTCTGTGGGTTGTGGTGCTTGTCACTTTGCTGCCCCGCCGGTGCACACGACTGGGCACCCCACCTTGTGTGCCAATAGCAGGGCCTCTGCCCTCGGATCACTGGTTTTAGTTTCTAGAGTGGCAACATAAACAGTTGCTCCCAGAGGACTAGCCTGAACACTTATGTGAAGATCCCCTGCACCAGCATTCCAAGGAAATTCATTCCTAGCTCTCCCACGTTGACGAGTACGTCATAATAGCACGGCTCCGCTCGCAACACCGTATGATGTCATCGGAGCCATAAAAGGACCTCGTCTGCATGCTGACATCAGTTCCATCCATTTTTCCATGCCACCGAGGCAAACAGGCAGACTGAGACATTTTCTTTTTTTGAATTTTTTTGAATTTATCATTTTTATTTATTATTGCAAGAGAAAGATAGTACATAAATGTTACAAATGTAAATCAAAATGATATGAGAGTAATTCTCCCCGTCGAATCTGTACAAGAGGAATACAATGTATACAAAAAAAGCAAAACATTAGAATATTAGAAATACACCATCAAAACCAAAAAAAACACATCATACAGCTGGGCCCAACAGTTCTATACATCATCCGAATGTTCCCCAAATCTTTTCCCTTTTTGTCCGTGACCTGGGTCCTCTTAAATTGGCCAGCGCAATTTCCATTGTGTGAATTTTCTTAACAAGAGCCCACCACTCCATAACATGTGGAGGTTCACTAGAGATCCAGGACCGGCTACAACTAGCCTAGCACAGGCAAATAGAATCGATATCAAATCTTTGTGAATACTATTGGAGTCTTGGATATCGAGTAGGATCAAATGAGCAGTGAGCGGCGGAAATACAATTTGGTTGGTCCTTAAAGCATCAACTATTCCCTTCCAAAATATATCAAGAGTAGGACAAGAAAATAGCATATGCTCTATACCTGCTGCTTCCAGGTCACATTTGGGGCACTTAGTGCGCTCGTTAGAATGAATACCCAATGACCAGCTGGAGATTTTTTGGGGAGTATAATAAAGTTGGCAAATAGTCCTATAAAGTTGCAGCCTTAGATTGGAGGATTGTACTACCTTATTGATTTGGCTAAGAGATGCAGAGATCTCATTGGGGCTAATATTAATACCTAATCTATTCGACCACTTCCCAGCCATTATTCCACAGTCACAACTCTTGCCTAAGGTCAAATGGCCATAGCCCTCACTGATAAGTGATTTAGTATGATCAGAGTACAAGCATTTTAGAACTTCCGAGTGCCCCAATTCGTCAATTTTCATTTTCCGAACTAGAAAGTCCCAAATTTGCATATATTTGAAGTACATGCCATCATTTAGATTGTATAAACACTTCAGTGAAGAGAATCCTAATAGACCACTCGGCCCATAAAGGTCCCCCAGAGTATTAATGCCATGGCATGCCCATTGAGCCCCCACTCCATCTGAGAAAATCCCCGGTAATCCAGGATTCCCCCAAATTTGTAATTCCATGTTAAAAAAAGGTATCTTATCCAGGATCATAATTTGTTTCCAAATCTTTATAATGTGCCTAGCGGTCTTAAATTTGACTCGTTTGTAGTAGTTCGGGTCATGTACACCTAACAAAAATTGTTTACAGTCTGATCCCAACATAAAGTGATGAAAAAATAGAGACTTTTTATTTTTTAAGAGACTATGTATGCGGCGGAAGAATGTTGCAAAGAAATATAGTCTAAAGTCTGGGAAAGGAGGAGGAGCTACGCTAGCAACAAAGATGGCCGCGTAAGCTCCCGGCTCCGCCGACCTCCGCCAGAAGCTCATGAATCCTGATACCTATCCTGAATTCTAACCAGACTCCCGTATGGCTGATGGGTTGCTGAGACTAAGGATGCAATCCCGAGATTTCCATCTTCTCACTTGACGAAGTTATGCCGTGTTTTTATTCTCGGCCTACTCCAGTGTGGAAACCGGGGCCTCGCTTTCCAGCCCATCCGGGTTGGAGTTGAACAACATCGGCTGCGAGACCTGGACGGCGTCCGGTCGCTCGGAGTGGAAGAATTTCCTGACCGGATTGGATGGTCGTGCGGTGACCGGGTTGACTGCACGCACACGGCGGCGAGACACACCGATAGCTGTGGACGGGGGTCTGTGGCGCGGTGGCCCTGTTGAGGCCCCTGGGGCTGGCGGGCTCGGATCCCCGCAAGAGGCGATGGTGTTGATAACACGACATTGACGAGTGCCAACCGTTACCGTCGGCCCTGCATGTGCCTCTCACACCGGAGTGGTTGACCCCCTGGGGTTGGAAAAAGTTGCATTTTCGCTTTGTGGGAGGAGATGGAGCACGAGAAACGTACGCCGTCTCTGCAGACCGTAATGACCGCCATTGGGGTGCTTCACTCGCAGGTCACCGCCGCCATCCATAGAATGGTCGTAACAATTGATGCTATGTATTTGAGACCGGACGCCGATCCCTCGATGGACTTGAAACATGTTGTTTTAACCGCGAAGCAGGACATCCCTGACACAAAGGGCCCCGAGCGGAAACCGGACCTGGTGTGTTTTGATGGCCCGCGAACAACAGACTGCGAGCCCGGACCCACCGTACATTCACCATACTTTATCCCGATGCCGCCTGAGAGGGACACAGCTAACCTCACACTCCAGGATAATCTCCACAGCAATTTCCGGAGTGATTTTTTACTCTTTTTTTCCCAGTTGGCTCGAATATGTTGTTGTGACTTATTGTCTATGGACGGACATCTCCGTTTGATTCATGGTTTTCGAACATCATTACTTTGGACTCGATCCTACTACACTAACTTTGACTCTTTTGAACTCTTTGAATTTCCTTTTGAGATGGCGGCACGAGCGGTGAGAACTCGCACGAAAAATCGTAGTGGCCAGGGTTGAGTGTGATCGTCTGGGTCTGAAACAAAGGCTTTATTTGACATGGGACTTGTAGCCAAACTAATGTGGGCGTCGGACGGTTCTCTCAAACCCCCCTGTTTATTTTTAATTACGGCTTCAATTTGTCTGACTATATCCCGGGAGGGTCTGCTTCTGGCGGGGAATAAAGGGGACCGGGAGCCTGTATGACGTCTCCTCCTCCACTCTTTTCCTTCCTTTAGGGTTTAGTTCTTGGGCGACAGGCACGCTGCTAGTGGGGTTAGGCCGTAGCCATTGCAGGGGTGCAGGGTGGGGGGAATGGGGGGGTGTTATTTTTCCTTATTTAGTTCTATGGCCTTTTTCTTTCCCTTCCCCTTTTACGAGAGGCTGCTTTACCATTCTGAATCTATATTTCACAGGTCTGGGTGTCTACTCTGGTTCTGTTTATCGTGTATGCGTGGGTGGACGGGCCTTGCTAGTACAAGCTCAACGGGGTTGCTGATTATATTGATTTCTGTTCTATGTATACCTATTCATGTTGACGCCCCACAATTACTGTATTGACTATGTCGCATTAGCCTCTCCTCCTGCGCACCGTTGAAATGTATCGTATTGTACGACACCTGATGTGTGTATTATTTCCTCTTGTTTTTCTTCTTTAAATAAAAAGATACATAAAAAAACCAGTCTGGGAAAGATAAGCCTCCTTTTTCAATAGATAATTTTAGAAGCTTAATTGACCTTCGTGCCTTTTTATAGCCCCATATAAAACTGCTACAGATGCCATCTAATTTAAAAAAAAAAGATTAATAGGTAACAAAGGGATAGACCTAAATAGATATAAGAACTTAGGGACGATTTTCATTTTTATCAGGTTTATACGCCCGGCCAAGCTAAGTGGTATCTTGTGCCAGTTTTTGAAATAAAGCGTAACTTCCTTCAATAGTGAGTCATAATTCAAAATTAGTATGTTCTCAACATTGGCCGATATTTTTATTCCTAGATAAGTAACATTTGGACATAAACCAAAAATTGGTACAG
Organism: Lissotriton helveticus; assembly: GCF_964261635.1. Lineage (NCBI taxonomy): Eukaryota > Metazoa > Chordata > Amphibia > Caudata > Salamandridae > Lissotriton > Lissotriton helveticus. Next base: position 1,507,200,358 of record NC_136061.1, read on the forward strand.
TCGGTTTGTAGTTGGAAATGACTTGAGTTTTACTCACGTTCAATTTATAGCCTGAGACATCCCCAAATTTGTTTGCTTCTTCGACGATCCCAGGGAAAGCCTTAATTACATCAGTGGTGAAAATCGCTATATCGTCCGCGAATGCAGTAATTTTAAGATTATTCCCCCCTTGTTGAATAGGGATGATATTGGCTTGAGCCAGCAATGCGTTTAAGAACGGCTCCAGAGAGAGGGCAAATAGTAGGGGTGACAAAGGGCACCCCTGCCTCGTTCCTATTTCAATTCGGAAATGAGAAGAATCCATATTCGCATAACTAATCTTCGCCATAGGCTGAGTGTAAAGTGATTGGATCCATCCTAAGTAGTGTCCCTCTATCCCGTATGCCCTTAGAACCGCCCACAGGTAATCCCACCCCACTCGGTCAAATGCTTTTTCAGCATCAAGCATGACCATTCCGAGTGGGGTGACATTAGTTGAGACTACATCGAACGCTGTAATTGCTGTGTTAATGTGGGCAGTAGTGTCTCTCCCCATTACAAAACCATGTTGTTGCATATTGACCATTTCAGGCATTAGTGGGGCAAATCGGTTGGCCAGAATTTTAGCAAAAATGTTTGCGTCTGAGTTAATCAGTGAAATCGGCCTATATGACACGCAATCTTCTGGTGGTTTATTTTTCTTTAACAAAAATACAATTTTGGCAGTTTGCCATGATGAGGGGGCCTTGCCAGTTTCTCCAACAGAATCTATAAATAGTTCCAAAAGAGGAAGCAGTTCCTGTATACATATCTTATAAAGTTCTATAGGTATTATATCGTCTACAGTAGCCTTGCCCGAAGGTAAAGATGAAATAGCAGACTTTATTTCTGTAGATGTTATCTTTGAGCTCAGTTGTCTAACTGCTTCATTGTCTAACTGATTAGACATATACAAGTTAAGATATTGAGAGATATTTTCTTTAGTGGGATTGCTTTCCGGCGTGTACAGATGGCGATAGTATTTAACAAATTGATCTAGAATCTGATCAGCCTGGTTGTACATAAGAGAATCTGGACCTTTGATTATTTTAATATTTGTTCTGGCTTTCTTGTCTGCCACTTTATAGGCCAGCACTTTACCTATTCTATCTCCACTCTCGTATTGTGTCAACTGATATTTATGGATTTTGACACTATATCTCTCCCTTAACATCCTCTTAGTTTCCGATTGTAGCTTCACCAGTTCAAATCTTAGCTCATCTATATTTAATTTGCCTTGAGTGAGGGCCTCTGCTAGTCGCTGTTCAACTGATAGAATATTAGAAGTCATAGCCTTCGTTTCTTTCCGATTCTCCATGTTCTTTTTTAATACATATTGCTGGGCAAAGCCCCTTATACTACATTTACAAGCCTCCCACACATATATTATTGCTGCAGTGTTTAAGTTAGTTTCAATAAATTCGTTAATGTGATTTTTCAATTGTGAGTTAAATGATACATCTGTACACAAATGTTTTGGAAAAGTAAACAACCTGATCTTTCGTTTATCGTCCCCGAAATTGAATTCTATCAAAATCGGATTGTGGTCAAATGTTACTTTCGGACAGAGTTCTATATTACAATTTTCCCAAATACTTTTTGTAGCCCATATCATGTCTATCCGGTAACAAACTTTATGAGGCGCTGAAAAGTATGTAAAGTCTGCTATATTAGGGTGTTTGTAGCGCCAAACGTCTTTTAAACTATGAAGCCGACTCAATTCAAAAATAGCAGCCCTGACTTTACGCATCCTAAGGGAACTACCTTGCCTTGAAGAGTCTAGTTTGTAATTCATTTTCATTTGTAAAGTCCCCCGTAATCAGCAATTCACCCTCCCATTCTAATAGTTCTATATTTAGCTGATCATACATCCTGGGTTCATCTATATTAGGTGCATACACCACGCAGAATACATATTTACTATGTTCGCTTTCTACTTGAATAATTGCCCATCTCCCCCTCGGGTCTGCCGCTGTTCTAATTACATCCATTGTTAAGTGCTTCTGATTTAATATTGCTACACCCCGGATGGAGGCACCAAGAGTCGAACAAACAATGAGCTCAAATCCTAGTTGTCCCAGAGACTTTTTATCTTTAAACCCAATATGCGTCTCTGAAAGTAGCACCAGATGCGGTTTGTACATGTTTAATTTTTCCTGCACAAGTCTCCTCTTGCTTTTGCTGTTGAGGCCAGCTACATTCCATGCTAAACATCTAAACAAAGGCATGTAATATACATTATAAACTTATCTCTCCTCTGTACATAGTATCCAAGAATGACGTACTTCATTATATTTTTATTAGTAGTCTCCCTCTCTTGCAACAAAAGTTTTTCTCCCCTTATAGACCCACCCCACACAAGCACTCCCACCCACACAAACATTCCCACCCCACCCTCGAGTCCCTGCAGGGAGAACACCCCTCTATCCCCAGCTGCCGATGAAGTGGCAGCGTCGCGAAGTGGTAGGCACAGAGGCTAGCACCAACTATCCCCCCCCCAAAAAAGGACTTTTCCCCCCCTCAGGAGGAGAGCGTGAACTTATTTCCATATCGAAAACACCCGTGAATCAATTCTTATAATGTTTGCATAATACTAACTAATTACACGATACCCAGATCTCCTCCAAAAGAAAAAAAGGGCATTTAGAAGAAAGAAAATAGAAGGAAAGAAGGAAAAGGAGTAAAGCAAAGACATATAACATTGACTAGTGGCCCAAATCAGGTGTTAAATTTAGCTAATGCCTGTTCGGCTTCTTTCATGTCCACAAAAAAATACACTTGGCCATTTCTAACAACCTTAAGGCGGGCTGGCTCCTGTAGATATACTGTGCAACCGGTATCTTTAAATGGATCAATTAGCTGTCATACCTGCCAGCGCCTGTCCATTGTATCCTTGCTCAAGTCTGAGCGTACAAAAAAGGTTAAATTATCAACTGTCACAGGATTGTTCGGTCTGGCTTTTAGAGAGACCGCCTGCCTCAACAAAAAGTTCCCAAAATTTATCAATAAGGGCTGAGGAAATTTACTAGCTTTGTTTCTTTGGTAGAGAGGCAATCTGTGCACACTTTGTAATTGGGAATCCCAATCCCAATCTGATAAGTCAATGAATGCCTTCTGGAACAATGTTACCACATAAGACCGGGGGTCAGCGCCTTCTGACCCCTCCAGGATCCCAAAAAGTCAAAGGTTATGCCTTCTCGCACGATTTTCCATGTCATCTACTTTTGCTTCTAGTTTGTGAGTGAGCTAGAGAGTCAGTTCTAGCATCCCCTTCTTCTACCTCGACTATTCTTTGTTTTATTTCTTCGATTTCTTGGTTTATCCCCCCCCCAATTTGCTTGATACTTCCATCAGAAATGTCTGTAATTTAGAGTTGTCTTCTCGCAACTGGAGGAAGTATTGTTGCCCTTCTTGTCTTTGCGCTATTAAAGTCTGCATAATTAAGTCAGTAGAGGAGGTCGTAGAAGATTCTACTCCCCCTACTTCTATCGCAGGTGGCATCTCATTGGTAGACATCGAAGCTATAATGGGTACTGGAACCGGAGCTGGGGTGCAGCCAGTAGGCAATATGTTAGTATTAGTACTGGCACTAGTACTCCTAGTAGTTGCAGAGGTGCCAAACAGTCCAGTGCCGGCAACTGCTGTTTTCCCCCCAAGTCCTTCCTCTACTGCCATCAAACTACGATATACGCTGGGATGGATAACAGTATTGGCTTCGGTAGCTGAAGTCATGGGGTAGAGGTAGAACTAGAAGTATCCAAGTCGGGGGCATCAGCCTTATATATGTCGATGCCGGCCCTCCCATTATCAGTAGCAGCAATATGTACAGATGAGCGAGATGCCACGGTTGTCAACACTGGGGAACTAGAGTCCCCCGATCCTGAAGTTGAGTTCCCTTTACCCCTTAAGTTTAAATCCTCTTCTGGGCTTGTACCTGATAGTCTTAAGGCCATGTTTTTTTACCCCTCCTTTCGCCTGTATCCATTTCCTTAGGGGACTCTCGTCTCTGATCGATTTTTTACCTTTATTGGCCAAAGCTGTGTCTTTAGTCATAGTAACGCCCCTGATTTTCTTCAGCTTAGATTTCGCTTTCATTTTCCCTTTTTCAAACCATTTGTTTTAAAAGTATTTGTTTTACTACTAGCAGTTTTTATCCCCTCCTCATCGGAAATCTCTTCATATTCTATGCTTAGACTCTCATCTAAAGCTTCCTCCTCTAGCCCCACAATGGGACCATCAATGTCTATGTTAGTCATCTCCTTTGCTTGTGTTTGAACGGCAGAATGTTCTTCGCTCAAACCTACAGTGACTGGGGAGACATGGTTACCCTGGTCATTTAGGGAGTCCAATGAGTCCCCACTCTTATCTCCAGTAGCACAGCCAGATTTGCTTAAGCCTTCAATGATTAAATCGTTTTCCACTTGATCAGCTCTCTCCATTGTAATGCATATCTCAGTCTCTTTGTCGGACTGCTCTTGAGAAACCAGGGAATTTTACCTCCTTCACTGGGGCTGGAACTCTTGAGCCCTGTTAGGGTTTTCTTAATTGGCCATGTTTCTGATATATTCTGTGCTGAACCAGAGTTCTCAGTATGACCCTTGTTAGACATGCCAGATACAATATTGCTGCCATTCAGGTTACTGTTGCTTTGTCTCAAGGCTGCAGCAAGTGAAGAAAGTTGAATCAGTAGTTTGGAGGCCGCCTGAGCTGTAATCTGAGCAGCTGCCCCATTCAACATTGAGCACTCAGTTACTCGACTTTCATCAACAATAGCAGCAGTCTCCCCACTTATTACCTTGATAGCTGTGTTTGTTGTGGCTGAGGAGTCAGTCTTAGTGCTTTTCACTGTCCGGGTTGACTGTGTGTTTTGTTTAGGGGCCATCGTCTCATCCACTCGTTCAGCCTCCAGCGTTTTGTATTTTGAAATGCTTTCCCGCTGAACAGCGCTGGAGTGAGCAGGGAGCAGGGCGGGGCCCGCCCACCAGGTCCACCGGCCAGCAAACGGCCGAGTCCATGTCAGCCTCAGTGCCGACAGCTTCTGCCACCCCCAATTAAGCGAGAATCTCAGCATCTGCGTCTACGTTTCACTAACGGGCTCATAGCACAAAAATGTCCGGTTAAATCAATCTCTCCGGTTCCTCCTATCCGTATCGCAAGTTCCGCGGTTTCTGTATGCGTCAGACCACGCTCTCCTCATACATCAAACAGGGGAAAGTCGGGAGCCTCCAGCACTGCCTCCTTCGCTCGGCAGAATCAGCCCGCCATCTTGATTCTCCCCGAAGCGGTCATGACTGAGACATTTTCACATGTATACATAGTATAATAAATATATATATTCACTGAAAAAAACATAGGTTTCAGGCACGTTATAGTTAGAAATTAGTATAAAAAAAACCTTAGCAGTTCACTGAAAAAACCATAGGTTTCAGGCATGTTATAGTTAGAAATTAGCATTTAAAAAACCTTAGAAATTCACTGAAAGAACCATAGGTTTCAGGGACGTTATAGTGAGTTGGACATTTCACTGGTACAAAACCATAGAAATTCCCTTGTTATAGTTAGTTCAGCTAACTATAACTTGCGCACCCGTAATGCACTCCTGATGACGTCACATAATACATCACTCATGACATGGTCAGTAACATCACTCATGACATCCCTGATGGCATCTCAAATGATATTACTGATGACATCATACAGTGAATGTGTGTTTTTTTCTGAAAATTAAATATGTTTTATATATGTATATCTGAAGGTCAATGGAAGAATAAATGGGTATATAAGTGTCTAAATGAATTAATCATTTTGTAAAATTGATTGTATAACTGACTGATTAAGTGTATCTTAGTGAATACATGGGTTAGTGAGTATTGTTTAAATATGTAAATATCTGGATCAGCCTCTCACTTTGTGTATAAGTGGCTGCATGGGTTGGTGAGTAGCTACATGAGTGTCTATATGGGTTATTACTTGTTTTTTGAGTATCAGTATGAGTGTCTGAGTGTCTGTATGGTTTGGTGGGGGTATTACTTAGTGCATAGATGCATGAATGAGTGGCTCACTGTTTGAATGTGTTGAAGACAGCTTGTGTGCAGGACTGTATAGGTGGATGAGTGTGTTTATGGGAGTCTTAGATAGTGAATGACTGTCTCAATAGTGTCTATATGTGTAACTACATATGTTTTAAATGAGTATATGTCAGTATTGGTGTGTATATAAGTGAGTATGGAGAAGTGTGGCTCAGGGGTTAGAGGCAGCAGACCGGAAGCTGAGATCGGTCCTGGACCAGGGTTCAATTCCCCGCCTCGGCGGGGGTCTTGGGCTAAAAATTCCACGGACTCGATAATTCTCGCCCCGGTGCCTCCTCGACTCACGGGTTCACACTCTGCGACTCTGGGCAATAGCTTGCTTAATCTCCACAACGGCCCCTCGCGGTGGGATGCCTGACTTTCACCTTGTGGATACCCTGCTATCTCACAGGGGAATACCAGGAAGGGTTCCCTAAGCAAGCGCCGGGAAACCCACTGCGGGTAGCTGTGCGCTATATAAGCTCAACTACATTTACATTTATATGTGAGAGTGAGAGATTGGAAGAGATCCTGTACAAATAAGTTGGTTTTTCTATAAGTGATTGTTTAAGAGAGTACGTATGTGCACGTTTCAGAAGAAGTAAGTGTGGTCATGTGTGTATAACTGTATATGCAAGTAAATGGATGATTGATACTTTGCATGTGTGACTATGTGTGTGAGTAACTCTATGGATGAGTGGCGGTGTATAGGTGTATGAGTACATATGATGAGTGAGTACATGTATGAGTGACTGCATAGGGACTGTTGATGAATGAGTGGATATGTGTGTAGATCTTGGAATTACTGAAAAGGTGTGTTGTAACTGGTATTGTTATGTCCATTGTTGTGAAAATGTTAGTTTGTATTTTTGAGTGTGTGTATCAAAGGTTATATTAGGGTGTGAGGAGGTCTGCCACTCTATCACAAGGATGATATCATCAATGATGTCAATTGAGATGTCATCAGTTATGTCATGAGTAATGTCACTGACCATGTCATGAGTGATGTAATATGTGACGTCATCAGCAGTGCATTGGGGGCACGTGAGTTATAGTTAGCTGAGGTAACTATAACGGGGGACTTTCTATTGTTTTGTACGAGTGAAATGTCCAACTAACTATAACGCCCCTGAAACCTATGTTTTTTTCAGTGAATATATATATATATATATATATATATATATATATATATCCATCACAGTGCAGGAACCCTTTTGGAAAAAGCCACAAGGAAGCTGTTAAGAGCACACATTTATTGGCAGCATGCTGACAGTAGGCTCAATAGTAGTCCTGTTTTCAAAATTAATTAGTCACTCCAAACGCGTTTCGGGAATTACCATTTCCCTTCGTCAGTGGCGTGCAGGCAAAGCAAAGTGTCAGCGCCATAATGTTTTTTAAATGCTCAATCCCCGCCCATCCAGGCGGGGCCGTGAATACGGCCCTCTGGGTATTGTAGTGCTGGTAAATAAATCCACAGTGGGTGCGCTGATCACTGCAAAGATTTTAAAAAGTTATTTTCATCCCATGTGGGTAGAAACAGGAAACCTTGGTCCGCTGTCCTGTTTAGATGCTGTCAACGTGTGGTAGTGGGCACCACCCTGCATGGCGCACACCCACCTTCCATCCAGTCAGCACAGACACCGATTTCGTGTCTGCAGGCCCGCAGTTCAGCGGTGAGCTTTTTCCGCGACCGGCAAGCCGCTATACATCCATCACAGTGCAGGAACCCTTTTGGAAAAAGCCACAAGGAAGCTGTTAAGAGCACACATTTATTGGCAGCATGCTGACAGTAGGCTCAATAGTAGTCCTGTTTTCAAAATTAATTAGTCACTCCAAACGCGTTTCGGGAATTACCATTTCCCTTCGTCAGTGGCGTGCAGGCAAAGCAAAGTGTCAGCGCCATAATGTTTTTTAAATGCTCAATCCCCGCCCATCCAGGCGGGGCCGTGAATACGGCCCTCTGGGTATTGTAGTGCTGGTAAATAAATCCACAGTGGGTGCGCTGATCACTGCAAAGATTTTAAAAAGTTATTTTCATCCCATGTGGGTAGAAACAGGAAACCTTGGTCCGCTGTCCTGTTTAGATGCTGTCAACGTGTGGTAGTGGGCACCACCCTGCATGGCGCACACCCACCTTCCATCCAGTCAGCACAGACACCGATTTCGTGTCTGCAGGCCCGCAGTTCAGCGGTGAGCTTTTTCCGCGACCGGCAAGCCGCTATACATCCATCACAGTGCAGGAACCCTTTTGGAAAAAGCCACAAGGAAGCTGTTAAGAGCACACATTTATTGGCAGCATGCTGACAGTAGGCTCAATAGTAGTCCTGTTTTCAAAATTAATTAGTCACTCCAAACGCGTTTCGGGAATTACCATTTCCCTTCGTCAGTGGCGTGCAGGCAAAGCAAAGTGTCAGCGCCATAATGTTTTTTAAATGCTCAATCCCCGCCCATCCAGGCGGGGCCGTGAATACGGCCCTCTGGGTATTGTAGTGCTGGTAAATAAATCCACAGTGGGTGCGCTGATCACTGCAAAGATTTTAAAAAGTTATTTTCATCCCATGTGGGTAGAAACAGGAAACCTTGGTCCGCTGTCCTGTTTAGATGCTGTCAACGTGTGGTAGTGGGCACCACCCTGCATGGCGCACACCCACCTTCCATCCAGTCAGCACAGACACCGATTTCATGTCTGCAGGCCCGCAGTTCAGCGGTGAGCTTTTTCCGCGACCGGCAAGCCGCTATACATCCATCACAGTGCAGGAACCCTTTTGGAAAAAGCCACAAGGAAGCTGTTAAGAGCACACATTTATTGGCAGCATGCTGACAGTAGGCTCAATAGTAGTCCTGTTTTCAAAATTAATTAGTCACTCCAAACGCGTTTCGGGAATTACCATTTCCCTTCGTCAGTGGCGTGCAGGCAAAGCAAAGTGTCAGCGCCATAATGTTTTTTAAATGCTCAATCCCCGCCCATCCAGGCGGGGCCGTGAATACGGCCCTCTGGGTATTGTAGTGCTGGTAAATAAATCCACAGTGGGTGCGCTGATCACTGCAAAGATTTTAAAAAGTTATTTTCATCCCATGTGGGTAGAAACAGGAAACCTTGGTCCGCTGTCCTGTTTAGATGCTGTCAACGTGTGGTAGTGGGCACCACCCTGCATGGCGCACACCCACCTTCCATCCAGTCAGCACAGACACCGATTTCGTGTCTGCAGGCCCGCAGTTCAGCGGTGAGCTTTTTCCGCGACCGGCAAGCCGCTATACATCCATCACAGTGCAGGAACCCTTTTGGAAAAAGCCACAAGGAAGCTGTTAAGAGCACACATTTATTGGCAGCATGCTGACAGTAGGCTCAATAGTAGTCCTGTTTTCAAAATTAATTAGTCACTCCAAACGCGTTTCGGGAATTACCATTTCCCTTCGTCAGTGGCGTGCAGGCAAAGCAAAGTGTCAGCGCCATAATGTTTTTTAAATGCTCAATCCCCGCCCATCCAGGCGGGGCCGTGAATACGGCCCTCTGGGTATTGTAGTGCTGGTAAATAAATCCACAGTGGGTGCGCTGATCACTGCAAAGATTTTAAAAAGTTATTTTCATCCCATGTGGGTAGAAACAGGAAACCTTGGTCCGCTGTCCTGTTTAGATGCTGTCAACGTGTGGTAGTGGGCACCACCCTGCATGGCGCACACCCACCTTCCATCCAGTCAGCACAGACACCGATTTCGTGTCTGCAGGCCCGCAGTTCAGCGGTGAGCTTTTTCCGCGACCGGCAAGCCGCTATACATCCATCACAGTGCAGGAACCCTTTTGGAAAAAGCCACAAGGAAGCTGTTAAGAGCACACATTTATTGGCAGCATGCTGACAGTAGGCTCAATAGTAGTCCTGTTTTCAAAATTAATTAGTCACTCCAAACGCGTTTCGGGAATTACCATTTCCCTTCGTCAGTGGCGTGCAGGCAAAGCAAAGTGTCAGCGCCATAATGTTTTTTAAATGCTCAATCCCCGCCCATCCAGGCGGGGCCGTGAATACGGCCCTCTGGGTATTGTAGTGCTGGTAAATAAATCCACAGTGGGTGCGCTGATCACTGCAAAGATTTTAAAAAGTTATTTTCATCCCATGTGGGTAGAAATAGGAAACCTTGGTCCGCTGTCCTGTTTAGATGCTGTCAACGTGTGGTAGTGGGCACCACCCTGCATGGCGCACACCCACCTTCCATCCAGTCAGCACAGACACCGATTTCGTGTCTGCAGGCCCGCAGTTCAGCGGTGAGCTTTTTCCGCGACCGGCAAGCCGCTATACATCCATCACAGTGCAGGAACCCTTTTGGAAAAAGCCACAAGGAAGCTGTTAAGAGCACACATTTATTGGCAGCATGCTGACAGTAGGCTCAATAGTAGTCCTGTTTTCAAAATTAATTAGTCACTCCAAACGCGTTTCGGGAATTACCATTTCCCTTCGTCAGTGGCGTGCAGGCAAAGCAAAGTGTCAGCGCCATAATGTTTTTTAAATGCTCAATCCCCGCCCATCCAGGCGGGGCCGTGAATACGGCCCTCTGGGTATTGTAGTGCTGGTAAATAAATCCACAGTGGGTGCGCTGATCACTGCAAAGATTTTAAAAAGTTATTTTCATCCCATGAACGAAGGGAAATGGTATAGCGGCTTGCCGGTCGCGGAAAAAGCTCACCGCTGAACTGCGGGCCTGCAGACACGAAATCGGTGTCTGTGCTGACTGGATGGAAGGTGGGTGTGCGCCATGCAGGGTGGTGCCCACTACCACACGTTGACAGCATCTAAACAGGACAGCGGACCAAGGTTTCCTGTTTCTACCCACATGGGATGAAAATAACTTTTTAAAATCTTTGCAGTGATCAGCGCACCCACTGTGGATTTATTTACCAGCACTACAATACCCAGAGGGCCGTATTCACGGCCCCGCCTGGATGGGCGGGGATTGAGCATTTAAAAAACATTATGGCGCTGACACTTTGCTTTGCCTGCACGCCACTGACGAAGGGAAATGGTAATTCCCGAAACGCGTTTGGAGTGACTAATTAATTTTGAAAACAGGACTACTATTGAGCCTACTGTCAGCATGCTGCCAATAAATGTGTGCTCTTAACAGCTTCCTTGTGGCTTTTTCCAAAAGGGTTCCTGCACTGTGATGGATGTATAGCGGCTTGCCGGTCGCGGAAAAAGCTCACCGCTGAACTGCGGGCCTGCAGACACGAAATCGGTGTCTGTGCTGACTGGATGGAAGGTGGGTGTGCGCCATGCAGGGTGGTGCCCACTACCACACGTTGACAGCATCTAAACAGGACAGCGGACCAAGGTTTCCTGTTTCTACCCACATGGGATGAAAATAACTTTTTAAAATCTTTGCAGTGATCAGCGCACCCACTGTGGATTTATTTACCAGCACTACAATACCCAGAGGGCCGTATTCACGGCCCCGCCTGGATGGGCGGGGATTGAGCATTTAAAAAACATTATGGCGCTGACACTTTGCTTTGCCTGCACGCCACTGACGAAGGGAAATGGTAATTCCCGAAACGCGTTTGGAGTGACTAATTAATTTTGAAAACAGGACTACTATTGAGCCTACTGTCAGCATGCTGCCAATAAATGTGTGCTCTTAACAGCTTCCTTGTGGCTTTTTCCAAAAGGGTTCCTGCACTGTGATGGATGTATAGCGGCTTGCCGGTCGCGGAAAAAGCTCACCGCTGAACTGCGGGCCTGCAGACACGAAATCGGTGTCTGTGCTGACTGGATGGAAGGTGGGTGTGCGCCATGCAGGGTGGTGCCCACTACCACACGTTGACAGCATCTAAACAGGACAGCGGACCAAGGTTTCCTGTTTCTACCCACATGGGATGAAAATAACTTTTTAAAATCTTTGCAGTGATCAGCGCACCCACTGTGGATTTATTTACCAGCACTACAATACCCAGAGGGCCGTATTCACGGCCCCGCCTGGATGGGCGGGGATTGAGCATTTAAAAAACATTATGGCGCTGACACTTTGCTTTGCCTGCACGCCACTGACGAAGGGAAATGGTAATTCCCGAAACGCGTTTGGAGTGACTAATTAATTTTGAAAACAGGACTACTATTGAGCCTACTGTCAGCATGCTGCCAATAAATGTGTGCTCTTAACAGCTTCCTTGTGGCTTTTTCCAAAAGGGTTCCTGCACTGTGATGGATGTATAGCGGCTTGCCGGTCGCGGAAAAAGCTCACCGCTGAACTGCGGGCCTGCAGACACGAAATCGGTGTCTGTGCTGACTGGATGGAAGGTGGGTGTGCGCCATGCAGGGTGGTGCCCACTACCACACGTTGACAGCATCTAAACAGGACAGCGGACCAAGGTTTCCTGTTTCTACCCACATGGGATGAAAATAACTTTTTAAAATCTTTGCAGTGATCAGCGCACCCACTGTGGATTTATTTACCAGCACTACAATACCCAGAGGGCCGTATTCACGGCCCCGCCTGGATGGGCGGGGATTGAGCATTTAAAAAACATTATGGCGCTGACACTTTGCTTTGCCTGCACGCCACTGACGAAGGGAAATGGTAATTCCCGAAACGCGTTTGGAGTGACTAATTAATTTTGAAAACAGGACTACTATTGAGCCTACTGTCAGCATGCTGCCAATAAATGTGTGCTCTTAACAGCTTCCTTGTGGCTTTTTCCAAAAGGGTTCCTGCACTGTGATGGATGTATAGCGGCTTGCCGGTCGCGGAAAAAGCTCACCGCTGAACTGCGGGCCTGCAGACACGAAATCGGTGTCTGTGCTGACTGGATGGAAGGTGGGTGTGCGCCATGCAGGGTGGTGCCCACTACCACACGTTGACAGCATCTAAACAGGACAGCGGACCAAGGTTTCCTGTTTCTACCCACATGGGATGAAAATAACTTTTTAAAATCTTTGCAGTGATCAGCGCACCCACTGTGGATTTATTTACCAGCACTACAATACCCAGAGGGCCGTATTCACGGCCCCGCCTGGATGGGCGGGGATTGAGCATTTAAAAAACATTATGGCGCTGACACTTTGCTTTGCCTGCACGCCACTGACGAAGGGAAATGGTAATTCCCGAAACGCGTTTGGAGTGACTAATTAATTTTGAAAACAGGACTACTATTGAGCCTACTGTCAGCATGCTGCCAATAAATGTGTGCTCTTAACAGCTTCCTTGTGGCTTTTTCCAAAAGGGTTCCTGCACTGTGATGGATGTATAGCGGCTTGCCGGTCGCGGAAAAAGCTCACCGCTGAACTGCGGGCCTGCAGACACGAAATCGGTGTCTGTGCTGACTGGATGGAAGGTGGGTGTGCGCCATGCAGGGTGGTGCCCACTACCACACGTTGACAGCATCTAAACAGGACAGCGGACCAAGGTTTCCTGTTTCTACCCACATGGGATGAAAATAACTTTTTAAAATCTTTGCAGTGATCAGCGCACCCACTGTGGATTTATTTACCAGCACTACAATACCCAGAGGGCCGTATTCACGGCCCCGCCTGGATGGGCGGGGATTGAGCATTTAAAAAACATTATGGCGCTGACACTTTGCTTTGCCTGCACGCCACTGACGAAGGGAAATGGTAATTCCCGAAACGCGTTTGGAGTGACTAATTAATTTTGAAAACAGGACTACTATTGAGCCTACTGTCAGCATGCTGCCAATAAATGTGTGCTCTTAACAGCTTCCTTGTGGCTTTTTCCAAAAGGGTTCCTGCACTGTGATGGATGTATAGCGGCTTGCCGGTCGCGGAAAAAGCTCACCGCTGAACTGCGGGCCTGCAGACACGAAATCGGTGTCTGTGCTGACTGGATGGAAGGTGGGTGTGCGCCATGCAGGGTGGTGCCCACTACCACACGTTGACAGCATCTAAACAGGACAGCGGACCAAGGTTTCCTGTTTCTACCCACATGGGATGAAAATAACTTTTTAAAATCTTTGCAGTGATCAGCGCACCCACTGTGGATTTATTTACCAGCACTACAATACCCAGAGGGCCGTATTCACGGCCCCGCCTGGATGGGCGGGGATTGAGCATTTAAAAAACATTATGGCGCTGACACTTTGCTTTGCCTGCACGCCACTGACGAAGGGAAATGGTAATTCCCGAAACGCGTTTGGAGTGACTAATTAATTTTGAAAACAGGACTACTATTGAGCCTACTGTCAGCATGCTGCCAATAAATGTGTGCTCTTAACAGCTTCCTTGTGGCTTTTTCCAAAAGGGTTCCTGCACTGTGATGGATGTATAGCGGCTTGCCGGTCGCGGAAAAAGCTCACCGCTGAACTGCGGGCCTGCAGACACGAAATCGGTGTCTGTGCTGACTGGATGGAAGGTGGGTGTGCGCCATGCAGGGTGGTGCCCACTACCACACGTTGACAGCATCTAAACAGGACAGCGGACCAAGGTTTCCTGTTTCTACCCACATGGGATGAAAATAACTTTTTAAAATCTTTGCAGTGATCAGCGCACCCACTGTGGATTTATTTACCAGCACTACAATACCCAGAGGGCCGTATTCACGGCCCCGCCTGGATGGGCGGGGATTGAGCATTTAAAAAACATTATGGCGCTGACACTTTGCTTTGCCTGCACGCCACTGACGAAGGGAAATGGTAATTCCCGAAACGCGTTTGGAGTGACTAATTAATTTTGAAAACAGGACTACTATTGAGCCTACTGTCAGCATGCTGCCAATAAATGTGTGCTCTTAACAGCTTCCTTGTGGCTTTTTCCAAAAGGGTTCCTGCACTGTGATGGATGTATAGCGGCTTGCCGGTCGCGGAAAAAGCTCACCGCTGAACTGCGGGCCTGCAGACACGAAATCGGTGTCTGTGCTGACTGGATGGAAGGTGGGTGTGCGCCATGCAGGGTGGTGCCCACTACCACACGTTGACAGCATCTAAACAGGACAGCGGACCAAGGTTTCCTGTTTCTACCCACATGGGATGAAAATAACTTTTTAAAATCTTTGCAGTGATCAGCGCACCCACTGTGGATTTATTTACCAGCACTACAATACCCAGAGGGCCGTATTCACGGCCCCGCCTGGATGGGCGGGGATTGAGCATTTAAAAAACATTATGGCGCTGACACTTTGCTTTGCCTGCACGCCACTGACGAAGGGAAATGGTAATTCCCGAAACGCGTTTGGAGTGACTAATTAATTTTGAAAACAGGACTACTATTGAGCCTACTGTCAGCATGCTGCCAATAAATGTGTGCTCTTAACAGCTTCCTTGTGGCTTTTTCCAAAAGGGTTCCTGCACTGTGATGGATATATATATATATATATATATATATATATATATATATATATATATATATATATATTCACTGAAAAAACCATAGGTTATAGACCATATATAGTTAGGAATTAGCATTTACAAAACCTTGAAAATTCACTGAAAAAACCATAGGTTATAGACCATATATAGTTAGGAATTAGCATTTAAAAAACCTTATTTTACTCACACAAAACCATTGAAATTCCATATATAGTTAGTTGTACTAACTATATATCGCGCACCCGCAATCCACTGCTGATGATGTCACATATTACATCATTCATGACATGGTCAGTGACATCACTGATGACATCACTGATGACATCTCAAATTACATCACTGATGACATCACTGATGACATCTCAAATGACATCACTGATGACATCACTGATGACATCACTGATGACTACATTCAGTGACTGTAGAATTCTGTATAATTCTGTAAAGTTAAAATATGTCTTACATATTGAAGAATGAGTGGATGTATAAGTGTCTTGATGAAGGATTTAGTAGGGGCATGACTGACTGTATGAGTGACTGATTAAATGTGTCTCACTGAGTGCATGGGTTAGTGACTAAACTGTCTTAATTTGTGCATCATTAGGTCTGTTGTTCTGTAAACTGCTGCATGTGTTGATCATTAGCTATACTATTAGCTTCTTTCCTCACTCTGACTTTCATCTTTGTGAGAGGAAGACCATTTTTTGATAGTTGAGCAATGGCTTCAATAGTTGCTTCAGCTGGTGCACCCCCACCACCACCTCCACCTCCTCATGGGAAGAGAGGACCACCTCCCCAGTTTATCAGCCAGACAGAGGAGGAAGAGGATGAACTAGAGGAAGAGGAGACCGAAGGACCACAGTTCTTACAGGAGGTGCCCCGGGTTTCCCGTCGGAAAGCCAGCTTTATTTGGCAGTTTTTTTCACTCCCTCGAGGGCAAAAAAAAGTAAATGCTAGGTATGTCACCTGCCTGATTTGTAAAGACCGGTTATCTAG
Organism: Lissotriton helveticus; assembly: GCF_964261635.1. Classification (NCBI taxonomy): domain Eukaryota; kingdom Metazoa; phylum Chordata; class Amphibia; order Caudata; family Salamandridae; genus Lissotriton; species Lissotriton helveticus. The sequence goes on from NC_136061.1 coordinate 1,507,216,744, forward strand.
AGGCACTGATAAAAAATATAGCTACGGAAACTATACAATGCATCGTCACATGACCAGGTGGCATCCATTGAACTACAGCCAGGCGGAGATACGTGACATGCAAGATAACCCAACAACAACTCCTGTGGCCAGGTCAACATCACTAATATCGTTGACAGGAGCAGAGGCACGGGAAACCGTGCCAAACATTCAGGAGAATTTTGCACATATGAAATTTACTTGTATGTACTGCGGTGCATTGCTGTCTTGTGGTAACATGAGCATTAATTTAATTAACCTAGCTTATAACAATCACAATTGCCCTAACCGCCCCAGACAGTAATTTTTTTTTTTGCTCCTGTTGAGCCCTTTTCAATGCCTGTTTTTTGTTGTTTCCCCTCCATCAAAAACAAAAAAAAACATAAAACTGTTAAAAAAATACAAAAAAAACAAAAAATGTTCAAAAAATAAAATATATATATAAAACAAAAAAAACATTAAAAAAAAGTTCTTTTCAGAACTACCTCCCCTTTCAAAAAAAAATTGCTAGAATGTTTAGCACTCTGGCAAGCTCTATTTCTTTTAGTTCGCTTCCCCGTTCGCTTCCCGGTTCGCGAACCGGGAGCGAACCCAAACATTTAAAAAAAAAAAAAAAAGAAGAGTAAGTATAAGGGAAGTAAACAGAGAGTAATGTTAAAAGAAAGACAGCTATAGGGAGTAAACCAGAGATACTGTTTAATAGATCTATTTACTGAAGAAAAGATGGAAGAGGGTATAATTGTGAAAAACAAAATAGATAAGGAAGTGAAAGAAAAAAAAGAGAGTAGAACAATAACAAAGAAGAGTTTCTTGGAGAATGTGAGTGAATGTTCAAAATCAGAGTAAAACATGTGGAATAACAGAGAGAAAAAACAGAAAACAAAAAAGAAAAAATAACAGAAAAAGATTAATTGAAACAGCAAAGAAATGTAAATAACATAGAGCCATATCATCAACATAGGCAATAAAAGTTTTGCAGCTTTTATCGGCAGAAATGTGTCGCTAAAGCCGCTTTTGTGGCGGAAAACTGCCGCTAAAACCACTTTTGCAACACTTTTCTGCCAATAAAAACAGCAATAATTTTATTGGCTGTGTTCATAATATGCCCCTTAGTGTGCTTCAACTACACAGAAGAAGCATAATGAACAAGTAGTGAAAGAGTGATCAGTCAAAGACACTAAGAGTAATAGAGACGGAGTGAGTGAACAAGAGTGAGGAACTATGAGAAGAGAGGGACTGAGAAAAGGAGTGGAAGGAGTAGAGTAAGTAGGTAATAGAGAAAGGAATGAGGGAAGTAGCAAAGGCAGGAAACTGAGGGTTAAAGAAATGAAGCTGTCGAACTACTAGTAGGTGAATGTGATAGAAATGTAACGAAAAGAGTACAAAACATTTACCTTATAATTGTCATTAACTTACTCACTTTTTGTTTTTATACTTTCAATCTGTGAAAGAGAGAACAAACATTTGAAAAATATTAAAACATGTATTTAAAAATTAGAAAAGACAAGGGAAAAGATTGAAGGACAAACAGTTTTTCAACAACTTTGACACTTACAGAAGCTTCTGCTTCTCCAGGCCCCCTACACAGTCCTAAAGATATACATTTTAAACTAACAGTATCTTGATGTAGATGAAGTGAGGCCTATCTTAAAAAATGGTGCATCTTTTGCACTGCTGTTGTCTCACAAAAGTGACGCACAGTGACGCAAAAGAGGCATACACCTATCATAAATCTGTCCCTAACATTTTAAATGATTGATTCAGGATGACGATAAGGTGTGGCCTCTCTAGAGGTTTGTTTAAGGTGAGGCCTACTCAGGATTGCATATCAAATTTATGCTTGTTGAAGAATACAGAGGAGATAATACATGTGAAGGCCTACCAATGAAGTAAGTCATGTCCACTTCACTCTTGAACAAAGGCCAGACCTCTTCTGTGTCCGTGGACAGACCTAAACTTCATCTGCACAATGTCATTCGTAAACTTAGGAAACACAGGTGATGTAATTGAAAAATGTGGAGTTTCTTTTCCTCATTTCACAATCACATCACCTGTGCTGCCTAGGCTTAGGTATCTCATAGTGCAGATGTAGTGCAGCATATTAAACAGTACCCAGAAGTGCAGCACTGCATGCAACAACTTTGACACTTACAAAAGCTTTAGCTTCTGCATGCCCCCTACACAGTGCTAATTATATACATTTTAAACTGATGGTATCTTGCTGGAGATTAACTGAAACCTATCTTGCAACATGGTGCATCTTTTACACAAAAGTGACCCACAATGGAGCAAAAGAGGCGCACGGCCACCATAAATCTGACCCTAACATTTTAAATGATTTTTTCAAGATGCCAATAAGGTGTAACCTATGCACAGATTTGTTTCAGGTAAGTCCTACTCAGGGTTGCAGATGGAATTTAGGTTTGTTGAAGAATACAGAGGAGATAATACATGTGGAGGCCTACCAACGAAGTGAGTCATGTCCACTGCACTCTTGAACAAATGTCAGACCTCCTCTGTCTCCAGGAACAGGCCTAAACCTCATCTACACAATGTGATGTGTAATGTTAGGAAACACAGGTAATATAATTGAAAAACGTGCAATTTATTTTGCTCATTCCACAATCATATCACCTGTGTTTCCTTTGCTTAGGTATCTCATTGTGGAAATGTAGTCTATCATATGAAAGACTACGTAGAATATGAGCACTGTATGCAACAACTTTGACACTTACAGAAGCCTCTCCTTCTCCATGCCTCCTACACAGTTCTAAATGTACATCATAAATGCAAACAGTACAGAATTAATTATACATGTTAAATGGTTTATTTTTGCTGTTCTCAGAATGTATCAAATTTCACTAAAAACAGTGACTTGAAGGTATTCATCATATAACAGCGGGGAAAAAAACCCACAATCAAAATGATTGTGTTTAAAAAACCCCATACAACATAACAAATCAGAATTCAGAACTCCTTAAAGTTAACTTACTTTCCATGACGTTGAAGGATGTCCTATGAACAGCTTACACTCTGTTGTGCTGTTATTACTTTCAGACCGCCACTTTCTGAAAGAAAACCTCCATCGTTTTGAAAAACATGTTACATACAATAAATGACTTCTTGCTCTCTACCACACGTTTCCACAAGGCCAAATCATGTCTGAGCCATTTATAACTCTTAGAATTCTTGTAAGCCAATCCCGTCATGTTGTATTTCAGCAACTTTCACAATTAAAATATTGAAGATCATTTTCACAATCCTGGACTAGTAATATCTTCCCCTTCTTGCTCAGTCATGTTCTACATTTCCTATGACACTGATACTGCTTACTATGAAGCAGACTTACACTACCTCTATGACTACTACAATTATTTAATTCTCTACATCACTTTTAATCACAAAGCAATGTAAAACAGTAGACAGCATTGCAGACTTACATTCCCTCTACTCCATGTTTTGATTGGCTGCTTCAATTAGCTTATAAAAAGAAACAGTTTTTCTGAACTCATTCAAAGTGCACTTATTTCTCAATGACGTCCAGTGTTATGGTAAGAAGTTATGTCTCTGTACTACACTTATCCTCAAGGCCAAATCGTGTAGGAGCCATTAGAACTTCTTGAAATTCCTCAGAGCACATCCCGAGATTCTTTCCCTAAAATATTGGTTTTAAAAACACCAGGTAAGAGTTTTTAAGGTCATACGGCAATTTTTTTTTGAAAATTAAAACAGAATCATTGCAGAATGACCAGCCATTTCTAGACTTTAAATAAGCTGTGTAATGTCCTGATGTTATTGAAGGACCGTCATGATATATAATTGCTGCAGTTACAAAAGTCCTTCCTGATATTGACAACTGTGAAGCCACAACATTTTTAATTAAAGTTGTCAATTTTGTTCCATCAGGCCTACATCGTTGGAACATTAAAATAACATACTGGCCATATGTTCGTATAAATAATGTGGACATCATTTCAGATTTACATTGGCTACACTCCATGTTGTGATCAGCTGCTTTTACCAGTTTATTAAAAGAGACTGATTTACTGTCTGGCAAAGTTAAATATATAAATCTTTCTGAGTCTACACTAGTAGTACTTGATACCCTACAGTTCTCGCAGTCATGCTGCCATTGATAAGAAAGCCCAAACAGGTGATCTACATCTACACCTTCAGCATGCAATACATCAAGCATATACATTAAAAACTCCTGACAATCTTGCTGAATATTTTGAGAGAATTGTGTTTGGCCTGAACATCTGTCTAACAGATTTCGAATTTCAGACACACTTTCTATTTTTGTTCTATCAGTGCTACATTTCTCTAACACAGAATTTAACAAACTGCAAAATCTTTGATCAGAATTGACCACAATCTCTTCTTTTACATTTTCTAGAGAAAACAAAACATTAACCACTACATTAGCATAGCAGTTGACACCAGAACTGTTTTCAAATTGAAAACCAACAACATCTTCAACAGAATCCTTTTTATTTCTGCTTATAATTTCAGGTTCATCGACTTTTCGTCTTTTTGCTACAACCTCCCCAGTATTGGTCACATTTCTTCGTTTCCGGCCTACCACACGTTTCTCAAACAAAGGATATTGAGGCAAATGTGGCGCATACTCTCTTCTTAACCTATTGTATTCCTTAACACAATCTAGATCCGCACAAATGTTTGTGACATCACACTCAATCAAGTACAATCCCGATAAAGTTCTAACTCGAGAGAATGCCACATATGCCATACCCTCCTTGAACACAGAACTGCCAATATTCACCAATGCACTGTCTACACTTAAACCTTGCGATTTATGGATTGTCACCGCATATGCCAAGCAAACAGGAAACTGCTTACGGCGAACATATAAGTCTTTTACAAGCAAAAATCTAGCAGAACAACGACCAATTAGCTGTACTTCCTCAATGCCATCAAATTTAATTTTTAAAAATTCAATTCCATCTCTATTTCTGTATTTTACAAAATCAACAACATTACCCATTGATCCATTTACCAGACCTCTTTCAACATGTAAATTCCTTCTTAAAATTATACGGCAGTTCAAGCACACATTCAGAGTCTTTTCAAAACCTGCAGTTTTAGATATAGTCTTCTCTAATGAATCCAATTTTGTTTTCAAATTCTCAGACAAAATAATTGTTGATCCCATATGCTCTACTCTGTCAATAGCTTCCAGTTTCACAATCTCTTGCTTTTCTAAATGCAACATTTTGTTGTTAATTTGGCACATTCTGCAAGAGTTGGCATCAAACATATTCCAGATTTCTTCTCAGTAATTTTCTGAAAAATATTCTCAGGCACAACATCTTGTTCTGGATATAAATTTGACAGTAATCGTGCATGTAAAGCTTCTTTCCCATGCTCGGTCACTTTTCCAATTCTAACATCTTGTAGAATAGTCTTGTAAACTTCATCCTTCGCCTGACGCATATTTTCATGCAGTTCAGCATAATTGAAGTTTAACCATATATTGACGTTGCCAATGCTCCCTAGGCACTTCCTGGTATCTTCATGCGTGAGCATTTTGAACACAGGTTGCCCTTTCACTGGTGTCAGCTGCAGAAGATCTCCGAAAACAATGATGTGTTTGCCACCAAATAACACAACATACTCTGTTTTGAGAACTTCTTGCATTCTCAAATGCACAAAGGCAAGCATGACATTGGAAACCATGCTTACTTCGTCAATGATAAGAAGTTTCATTTTCCTCAAGATTCTTGAAACTTCACAACAAGCATCTCCAGATAGCTTGTGATATTGTAATTTGTTGTCATGCTCCACTGGCAGCATCAGTAAACGATATAAAGTTATCCCTTTAATGTTATGTGCTGCCAGTCCAGTTGGAGCAGTGACAACACAAGACAGCGATGACTCTGTCCTTTCCTGCAAATAACATGAAATTGCTTTAATAAGGAAACTTTTTCCAGTTCCCGCTTCTCCACTCACGTACAGTCGGACAGGCTTCAACGACGTACATGAGCACTCTTTCTTGTCATGACTTAATCTATGATCAATTTGCATGGTAACTTCGTCATATATTTTCCTCTGCTCAACGTTGAGTTGTCTTTCCAACTCTTCTAAGTTAACCGCATCCTCCTGAGCATGTGCCATGGCTCTTTCCACTTCATTCATAGCAGTGGCAGCTTCATTTTCGATAACAGGTCCTCCTAGTGGATCCTGACTCAATGAAGCAGAACTCTGACTGTCCTGAGAACTGTCTCTGGCAATCTCGGCTGCAATCGTTGCTTCCTGCTCAATTTCCGCATTCAACATTTCTACATATTTGGGAAAAGCAGGACATTCTATGGTCTCCTTGGCAGCATTGAAAGAGTCTTCGTAACAGAGGAAATCTCCAAGCAGTTCCTCTTCTGCACGCCAAGGCTTGAAAAGTTGCAAAAGTGCTAAATAGAAAAACTCCTTTTTTTCAGGAGATTCGCCACTCAATTTTCGATGGTTTACCAAGTGGCATTTTCTTTGCTTGACCAGACATCCCTCACTTCCTATTACAGCATACACTCCTTTCTCAGTATCTTCTTTGATGTTCCTCTTGAATATGTAATTTTGAAGAACCTCATACAGACAAACATTCTCGAGGTGACTGCTTCGATTTGGATAATATGTATCCAACATGTTGGTCTTCAAAATGTCGATACTGTTTGGATCCTTTTCCGCCAAATACTCAATTTCCCGCACAGGTTTGAGAACTCGATTACGCGTTGCAGCAAGACCAAGACTCGCCCAAACGATACTCCTGGACTTGGCATAGAGACTTGCTGAAGACAACCGGTCAGAACATTCGTAAGCTCCGATTTCTCGATGCGACAACATCTTCAGACTGAAACTGTACAACTTCTTGCTGAGGCTCTTTTCATGGGAAATGTCCTCCCACATATCCTTCAATTCTGTCTTCTCTTTTTTGGTGATGTAAGATGTCACATACCGAGCCACAGCCATACAGTTATCAGCCACAAACTGTATATCCATGTTAGCATTCCACATGGACAAAATCACCGGGTTGTAGTCGTTGATGTACTTAGACTCTTCGTTCCTCTTCAAATTGTATGTGTTGTTAGGTGATTTCTTCATCACATTATGTCGCAGCGAAGACATCAAACTGTTTACTCTTCCTTTAGAAATCACCGGTCGTGGAAAGCCGAAACGACATTTGGTGTAGAACTTGTCCTTGTTTCGGAATTTACGACGACTGTACTTTCCACATCGATGGCTTTGGAAACGTAGAACTTTTTCTCTTAGGCTTTTCTTCTCCTTTGCGTTTGGAACAGCACACGTAGAATACTGTTGTATGAAACTCATCACTGAGTCTTCTAGATCCGTTCCAAATTTAGGTGCATCCTTGATCCACAGCAACATATGTATATGAGGAGGACCTCTTGCTTGGTACTCCTTTCTCCAGAAGAAATCCAACACCTCTCCAAGAGGTGGATTCTTCTTATTCATGATGAAAGACATCATAGCTTCAAATCTATGATTGAAGTACCTACATACATTGACTGGATCCAAAGAGCACAGTTCTCCGGGTGTCTTGAATTCGATGTTTTCGATGTTTCCATTTGCCTCTCGTAGAAATTCAAGTAAGTCTTCCCAGCCATACTCGGCACAGCTCAGAGTGAGGAACCATGTGGGAGTTCCTAAGTTCCTCAGCATACATTTTAAATCACCATGACGACGGTACCAGTACTCATTAGTACCACGCTGACACGCCATGAGATTAATCAGGTGAGAATCCAAAATACTGTCTTGGACATTGACTTTATCCATAAAGTCACTTGCCGAGATGTTTTGCATGTGTATACCACTTTTCAAGATGTGGTTCACTGCATATGACAGTCCAGACAGATCGCTTTCAAACAGGAGATGAAACAAATAGGGAATGCATTGTCGAAACCTAGCATCTCCTGCATACAATCGCAAAGTCCGGTATTCAGAAGCAGGAATTTGATGAGGTCGCTCATCATATCTTCCTCCCTGACCTGTTGGAAAAAGCTGTGGGAAACACCGAGCTTCCAAAATTTCCTCCCAAACACTAATGGGACTCCCTTTGGCTTGTTTCATTTGAAACAACTCAATAGCATTCCCCATGACTTCCTTGGAATGCAAAGGATGAACACTATAATGTTCATATATTTCTTCACTAGTAGAGGTTTCTACTTTCTCAATTTGACCAGCACACAAATCACTATCCTCTTCCTCACTTACTTCCTCTTCTGCAACATATACATTCTTATAGTATTTATTATTTTTTTTCAAATACAATGTTGCCTTTTTAACTTTCCTAACATCCACTAAATCTTGCCATATTTTCTTATTCTTTGTCGGAACCCCATTAACTAAGATAACCAGAGGTTCCTCTTCCACTTTTTCTACTCCAATTGTGTTAATGTTTTTCTTCAAATCTAGAGGCAAATAAACAACTCTTCCCTTTAATCCTCTCTGTAAATCTGATGGAGGCAATTTCCCTGTCTTTGGCTCCATTCTTACAATAGCCTGAAAGGGATGGATACTTTTAATCAAAATAGATTCATAAGTATTTAAATCCTTCAATTCAGAAGGAATCTCAACCAATTCCAGATTATTATGAACTGCTCTAGCAGGCATCTGGTTTTGATTTAATTTGTTACAACAATAAGTACACACACGTTGATCCAATCCCAAATCAAAACAATTTTCTACCATCAAGTATGTTGTGAAATCCTTCCATTCACTATTATTTTCCCTTTCACTTTTTGCATATAAATCCACTAACTTAGTCTGATTCTTATAATAAGTGCGTCGACAACACACACAAGTGAAATTTGGCCTCTCACTTGATTTCACCTGAAACGTCGCAATTTCCCTCTGGAAATTATCTGTACTGGAAACCTGTACACTATCTTCCACATTACCCGCTTCTTCTTGGTCAATTTCAACATTCTCCTCTTTACTTCCAAAGTAACAAAACTCAATTTCTTCACATATATTCTTCACATCTATTTCAGAACCATGCAAAAGAGCAGCGCATAATTGTTTAAGCATAATTGCTGGACTCTTAGCATAATACAACATTCTAACTAATTTCCTCACTTTATTATGATGCACTGCTAGCATCCTGAAATGATGAAAAACACTCTGGCATACTCTCCTGGAAAGACAAGCCAGTGAATGACCATGCAAACCTGTCACTTCTCTCACTCTGCAAGGATCTAATTCTTGCAACAACTTCATTTTCTGCTTCAAACTTTTCTTATTAAATGACCGTACAAAATCACAAAGCAAATTGATGGAATCCTGTCGCACACTGCAAATACTACTACACTTCCAGGTATACACAGGACCCTTAGGACGTCTTCCTAAAACCTCATTACCTAACACCTCTTCTGCCTCTGTTGTCACAAGTTTTTCTTTTTCAACTGGACAACCATCTTTCACTTCATAAGCTCGACCACTGGTGTCAACTGCATGCACCAAATCATTATCCTGGAAATAACTCTCCTCATTAAAAAATGCCTCACAGCTTGAACTATGCATCCATTCTCCAGAAAAAACTTCACAAAAATTACTACGATTAACTATTCTCTTCCATCTACTATTTCTTTTGAAATCATAAATTGCCTTGTTTAGCTTCCTAATTCTATTGATTATCAAAACAAATAACTTACGTTTAATTTCAAATGCCTGATCAATAACTTTCTCAACAATTTTTTTTCTCTTATAAAAAACCACTTTCTGTTGACCTTTCTTAATATTTTTTAACAAATTGCCAATTATCCTGTTGCGGAACATTCGTTTACGAATGTCCCTAAACTGTTGTTTCCTTCTACTATCATGCACAGAGTTATCTCTTGCTCTAGCAGTAACATTTTTCATTGGCCTTTCCTTTCCGTTTGAATTGCTTCTCTTTTTCTGGACTGAAACATTTTCTGTAGTAATATTTTTTTTACTACAGATATTTCTTATGAATGTTTTTGTACTCTTACCCGGTGCTTTCTTGGTGACTTGACAAATCTTTTTGTTAGAGGACTGCTGCTTTTTTTCATTGACCTGCTGTCTTTGACGTTTTGCAGCCTTTCTCAGTCTTTCTTTGGTTGGCATGCTGCAATCTTGAAATGATCTGCAGTTGAATCTGTGGTAAAATATATTAAAAAATGTTATTAACCACTATTACCCAACAGTAAATCAATAACAGTAATCAAAAACTTAAAACACTACTTGACATTTTTACATAGAAGATTTTTTAGTGCTTGGCAAATTTAGAATACAGAAATAGCAGAAAAGAAATGGAATTTATATTCATTTTACCTGTGCTGTTTTATATGTGAATCTGATCTAATTTTATGAGCATATTTTAATATTTTATTGAAGACACTACACATAACCTGTTTTTGAAGGTGTCTTTATTTTTAAATTAAATGGTTTACATTTTTACTTTTTATTTATTATAAATTTTTAAAATAAATGTTTATAGTTCCATAGGCTCGAGCACGTCAGCTTCCCATCCTATGTCATACAATTCTGACAAATCTGCATCCTCATCACGTTCTTCTTCATCCTCAGGATTTAAATCATCCAAGGGATCAACATCCACTGATGTTTCAATTACGAGTTCAATGATGAGGTCGAAATCAACTGATTGCTGAATGTCGCTCATGTTGATGTTGTCTTTATCTTTAAAGAAAGATAACAACAATGAGATGTTGCAGAGTAAGAGACAAATCTCAGAGATTATGATAGTAAAATTGTTTAACAAGAGTAACATTTTGCACCTATTATTTAGCCATGTCCAGCGATGCTGAGGAGGTGAAGCCTATGTCCAATTTTTCAGTGAACAGGACTCATCTCTTCGTAACCTTGGATAAGCCTCACCGACTCTGTGTCCCCTGCACATACTTAAATGTAAAGGGGCAGATTTATGTTAACTGGCACATCCCCAGGGATGCACCAGTTAACGTGCACCGCTGCTCTGCCACCCAAAAGGGTTCCTGCACTGTGATGGATGTATAGCGGCTTGCCGGTCGCGGAAAAAGCTCACCGCTGAACTGCGGGCCTGCAGACACGAAATCGGTGTCTGTGCTGACTGGATGGAAGGTGGGTGTGCGCCATGCAGGGTGGTGCCCACTACCACACGTTGACAGCATCTAAACAGGACAGCGGACCAAGGTTTCCTGTTTCTACCCACATGGGATGAAAATAACTTTTTAAAATCTTTGCAGTGATCAGCGCACCCACTGTGGATTTATTTACCAGCACTACAATACCCAGAGGGCCGTATTCACGGCCCCGCCTGGATGGGCGGGGATTGAGCATTTAAAAAACATTATGGCGCTGACACTTTGCTTTGCCTGCACGCCACTGACGAAGGGAAATGGTAATTCCCGAAACGCGTTTGGAGTGACTAATTAATTTTGAAAACAGGACTACTATTGAGCCTACTGTCAGCATGCTGCCAATAAATGTGTGCTCTTAACAGCTTCCTTGTGGCTTTTTCCAAAAGGGTTCCTGCACTGTGATGGATGTATAGCGGCTTGCCGGTCGCGGAAAAAGCTCACCGCTGAACTGCGGGCCTGCAGACACGAAATCGGTGTCTGTGCTGACTGGATGGAAGGTGGGTGTGCGCCATGCAGGGTGGTGCCCACTACCACACGTTGACAGCATCTAAACAGGACAGCGGACCAAGGTTTCCTGTTTCTACCCACATGGGATGAAAATAACTTTTTAAAATCTTTGCAGTGATCAGCGCACCCACTGTGGATTTATTTACCAGCACTACAATACCCAGAGGGCCGTATTCACGGCCCCGCCTGGATGGGCGGGGATTGAGCATTTAAAAAACATTATGGCGCTGACACTTTGCTTTGCCTGCACGCCACTGACGAAGGGAAATGGTAATTCCCGAAACGCGTTTGGAGTGACTAATTAATTTTGAAAACAGGACTACTATTGAGCCTACTGTCAGCATGCTGCCAATAAATGTGTGCTCTTAACAGCTTCCTTGTGGCTTTTTCCAAAAGGGTTCCTGCACTGTGATGGATGTATAGCGGCTTGCCGGTCGCGGAAAAAGCTCACCGCTGAACTGCGGGCCTGCAGACACGAAATCGGTGTCTGTGCTGACTGGATGGAAGGTGGGTGTGCGCCATGCAGGGTGGTGCCCACTACCACACGTTGACAGCATCTAAACAGGACAGCGGACCAAGGTTTCCTGTTTCTACCCACATGGGATGAAAATAACTTTTTAAAATCTTTGCAGTGATCAGCGCACCCACTGTGGATTTATTTACCAGCACTACAATACCCAGAGGGCCGTATTCACGGCCCCGCCTGGATGGGCGGGGATTGAGCATTTAAAAAACATTATGGCGCTGACACTTTGCTTTGCCTGCACGCCACTGACGAAGGGAAATGGTAATTCCCGAAACGCGTTTGGAGTGACTAATTAATTTTGAAAACAGGACTACTATTGAGCCTACTGTCAGCATGCTGCCAATAAATGTGTGCTCTTAACAGCTTCCTTGTGGCTTTTTCCAAAAGGGTTCCTGCACTGTGATGGATGTATAGCGGCTTGCCGGTCGCGGAAAAAGCTCACCGCTGAACTGCGGGCCTGCAGACACGAAATCGGTGTCTGTGCTGACTGGATGGAAGGTGGGTGTGCGCCATGCAGGGTGGTGCCCACTACCACACGTTGACAGCATCTAAACAGGACAGCGGACCAAGGTTTCCTGTTTCTACCCACATGGGATGAAAATAACTTTTTAAAATCTTTGCAGTGATCAGCGCACCCACTGTGGATTTATTTACCAGCACTACAATACCCAGAGGGCCGTATTCACGGCCCCGCCTGGATGGGCGGGGATTGAGCATTTAAAAAACATTATGGCGCTGACACTTTGCTTTGCCTGCACGCCACTGACGAAGGGAAATGGTAATTCCCGAAACGCGTTTGGAGTGACTAATTAATTTTGAAAACAGGACTACTATTGAGCCTACTGTCAGCATGCTGCCAATAAATGTGTGCTCTTAACAGCTTCCTTGTGGCTTTTTCCAAAAGGGTTCCTGCACTGTGATGGATGTATAGCGGCTTGCCGGTCGCGGAAAAAGCTCACCGCTGAACTGCGGGCCTGCAGACACGAAATCGGTGTCTGTGCTGACTGGATGGAAGGTGGGTGTGCGCCATGCAGGGTGGTGCCCACTACCACACGTTGACAGCATCTAAACAGGACAGCGGACCAAGGTTTCCTGTTTCTACCCACATGGGATGAAAATAACTTTTTAAAATCTTTGCAGTGATCAGCGCACCCACTGTGGATTTATTTACCAGCACTACAATACCCAGAGGGCCGTATTCACGGCCCCGCCTGGATGGGCGGGGATTGAGCATTTAAAAAACATTATGGCGCTGACACTTTGCTTTGCCTGCACGCCACTGACGAAGGGAAATGGTAATTCCCGAAACGCGTTTGGAGTGACTAATTAATTTTGAAAACAGGACTACTATTGAGCCTACTGTCAGCATGCTGCCAATAAATGTGTGCTCTTAACAGCTTCCTTGTGGCTTTTTCCAAAAGGGTTCCTGCACTGTGATGGATGTATAGCGGCTTGCCGGTCGCGGAAAAAGCTCACCGCTGAACTGCGGGCCTGCAGACACGAAATCGGTGTCTGTGCTGACTGGATGGAAGGTGGGTGTGCGCCATGCAGGGTGGTGCCCACTACCACACGTTGACAGCATCTAAACAGGACAGCGGACCAAGGTTTCCTGTTTCTACCCACATGGGATGAAAATAACTTTTTAAAATCTTTGCAGTGATCAGCGCACCCACTGTGGATTTATTTACCAGCACTACAATACCCAGAGGGCCGTATTCACGGCCCCGCCTGGATGGGCGGGGATTGAGCATTTAAAAAACATTATGGCGCTGACACTTTGCTTTGCCTGCACGCCACTGACGAAGGGAAATGGTAATTCCCGAAACGCGTTTGGAGTGACTAATTAATTTTGAAAACAGGACTACTATTGAGCCTACTGTCAGCATGCTGCCAATAAATGTGTGCTCTTAACAGCTTCCTTGTGGCTTTTTCCAAAAGGGTTCCTGCACTGTGATGGATGTATAGCGGCTTGCCGGTCGCGGAAAAAGCTCACCGCTGAACTGCGGGCCTGCAGACACGAAATCGGTGTCTGTGCTGACTGGATGGAAGGTGGGTGTGCGCCATGCAGGGTGGTGCCCACTACCACACGTTGACAGCATCTAAACAGGACAGCGGACCAAGGTTTCCTGTTTCTACCCACATGGGATGAAAATAACTTTTTAAAATCTTTGCAGTGATCAGCGCACCCACTGTGGATTTATTTACCAGCACTACAATACCCAGAGGGCCGTATTCACGGCCCCGCCTGGATGGGCGGGGATTGAGCATTTAAAAAACATTATGGCGCTGACACTTTGCTTTGCCTGCACGCCACTGACGAAGGGAAATGGTAATTCCCGAAACGCGTTTGGAGTGACTAATTAATTTTGAAAACAGGACTACTATTGAGCCTACTGTCAGCATGCTGCCAATAAATGTGTGCTCTTAACAGCTTCCTTGTGGCTTTTTCCAAAAGGGTTCCTGCACTGTGATGGATGTATAGCGGCTTGCCGGTCGCGGAAAAAGCTCACCGCTGAACTGCGGGCCTGCAGACACGAAATCGGTGTCTGTGCTGACTGGATGGAAGGTGGGTGTGCGCCATGCAGGGTGGTGCCCACTACCACACGTTGACAGCATCTAAACAGGACAGCGGACCAAGGTTTCCTGTTTCTACCCACATGGGATGAAAATAACTTTTTAAAATCTTTGCAGTGATCAGCGCACCCACTGTGGATTTATTTACCAGCACTACAATACCCAGAGGGCCGTATTCACGGCCCCGCCTGGATGGGCGGGGATTGAGCATTTAAAAAACATTATGGCGCTGACACTTTGCTTTGCCTGCACGCCACTGACGAAGGGAAATGGTAATTCCCGAAACGCGTTTGGAGTGACTAATTAATTTTGAAAACAGGACTACTATTGAGCCTACTGTCAGCATGCTGCCAATAAATGTGTGCTCTTAACAGCTTCCTTGTGGCTTTTTCCAAAAGGGTTCCTGCACTGTGATGGATATATATATATATATATATATATATATATATATATATATATATATATATATATATTCACTGAAAAAACCATAGGTTATAGACCATATATAGTTAGGAATTAGCATTTACAAAACCTTGAAAATTCACTGAAAAAACCATAGGTTATAGACCATATATAGTTAGGAATTAGCATTTAAAAAACCTTATTTTACTCACACAAAACCATTGAAATTCCATATATAGTTAGTTGTACTAACTATATATCGCGCACCCGCAATCCACTGCTGATGATGTCACATATTACATCATTCATGACATGGTCAGTGACATCACTGATGACATCACTGATGACATCTCAAATTACATCACTGATGACATCACTGATGACATCTCAAATGACATCACTGATGACATCACTGATGACATCACTGATGACTACATTCAGTGACTGTAGAATTCTGTATAATTCTGTAAAGTTAAAATATGTCTTACATATTGAAGAATGAGTGGATGTATAAGTGTCTTGATGAAGGATTTAGTAGGGGCATGACTGACTGTATGAGTGACTGATTAAATGTGTCTCACTGAGTGCATGGGTTAGTGACTAAACTGTCTTAATTTGTGCATCATTAGGTCTGTTGTTCTGTAAACTGCTGCATGTGTTGATCATTAGCTATACTATTAGCTTCTTTCCTCACTCTGACTTTCATCTTTGTGAGAGGAAGACCATTTTTTGATAGTTGAGCAATGGCTTCAATAGTTGCTTCAGCTGGTGCACCCCCACCACCACCTCCACCTCCTCATGGGAAGAGAGGACCACCTCCCCAGTTTATCAGCCAGACAGAGGAGGAAGAGGATGAACTAGAGGAAGAGGAGACCGAAGGACCACAGTTCTTACAGGAGGTGCCCCGGGTTTCCCGTCGGAAAGCCAGCTTTATTTGGCAGTTTTTTTCACTCCCTCGAGGGCAAAAAAAAGTAAATGCTAGGTATGTCACCTGCCTGATTTGTAAAGACCGGTTATCTAGAGGCACTGATAAAAAATATAGCTACGGAAACTATACAATGCATCGTCACATGACCAGGTGGCATCCATTGAACTACAGCCAGGCGGAGATACGTGACATGCAAGATAACCCAACAACAACTCCTGTGGCCAGGTCAACATCACTAATATCGTTGACAGGAGCAGAGGCACGGGAAACCGTGCCAAACATTCAGGAGAATTTTGCACATATGAAATTTACTTGTATGTACTGCGGTGCATTGCTGTCTTGTGGTAACATGAGCATTAATTTAATTAACCTAGCTTATAACAATCACAATTGCCCTAACCGCCCCAGACAGTAATTTTTTTTTTTGCTCCTGTTGAGCCCTTTTCAATGCCTGTTTTTTGTTGTTTCCCCTCCATCAAAAACAAAAAAAAACATAAAACTGTTAAAAAAATACAAAAAAAACAAAAAATGTTCAAAAAATAAAATATATATATAAAACAAAAAAAACATTAAAAAAAAGTTCTTTTCAGAACTACCTCCCCTTTCAAAAAAAAATTGCTAGAATGTTTAGCACTCTGGCAAGCTCTATTTCTTTTAGTTCGCTTCCCCGTTCGCTTCCCGGTTCGCGAACCGGGAGCGAACCCAAACATTTAAAAAAAAAAAAAAAAGAAGAGTAAGTATAAGGGAAGTAAACAGAGAGTAATGTTAAAAGAAAGACAGCTATAGGGAGTAAACCAGAGATACTGTTTAATAGATCTATTTACTGAAGAAAAGATGGAAGAGGGTATAATTGTGAAAAACAAAATAGATAAGGAAGTGAAAGAAAAAAAAGAGAGTAGAACAATAACAAAGAAGAGTTTCTTGGAGAATGTGAGTGAATGTTCAAAATCAGAGTAAAACATGTGGAATAACAGAGAGAAAAAACAGAAAACAAAAAAGAAAAAATAACAGAAAAAGATTAATTGAAACAGCAAAGAAATGTAAATAACATAGAGCCATATCATCAACATAGGCAATAAAAGTTTTGCAGCTTTTATCGGCAGAAATGTGTCGCTAAAGCCGCTTTTGTGGCGGAAAACTGCCGCTAAAACCACTTTTGCAACACTTTTCTGCCAATAAAAACAGCAATAATTTTATTGGCTGTGTTCATAATATGCCCCTTAGTGTGCTTCAACTACACAGAAGAAGCATAATGAACAAGTAGTGAAAGAGTGATCAGTCAAAGACACTAAGAGTAATAGAGACGGAGTGAGTGAACAAGAGTGAGGAACTATGAGAAGAGAGGGACTGAGAAAAGGAGTGGAAGGAGTAGAGTAAGTAGGTAATAGAGAAAGGAATGAGGGAAGTAGCAAAGGCAGGAAACTGAGGGTTAAAGAAATGAAGCTGTCGAACTACTAGTAGGTGAATGTGATAGAAATGTAACGAAAAGAGTACAAAACATTTACCTTATAATTGTCATTAACTTACTCACTTTTTGTTTTTATACTTTCAATCTGTGAAAGAGAGAACAAACATTTGAAAAATATTAAAACATGTATTTAAAAATTAGAAAAGACAAGGGAAAAGATTGAAGGACAAACAGTTTTTCAACAACTTTGACACTTACAGAAGCTTCTGCTTCTCCAGGCCCCCTACACAGTCCTAAAGATATACATTTTAAACTAACAGTATCTTGATGTAGATGAAGTGAGGCCTATCTTAAAAAATGGTGCATCTTTTGCACTGCTGTTGTCTCACAAAAGTGACGCACAGTGACGCAAAAGAGGCATACACCTATCATAAATCTGTCCCTAACATTTTAAATGATTGATTCAGGATGACGATAAGGTGTGGCCTCTCTAGAGGTTTGTTTAAGGTGAGGCCTACTCAGGATTGCATATCAAATTTATGCTTGTTGAAGAATACAGAGGAGATAATACATGTGAAGGCCTACCAATGAAGTAAGTCATGTCCACTTCACTCTTGAACAAAGGCCAGACCTCTTCTGTGTCCGTGGACAGACCTAAACTTCATCTGCACAATGTCATTCGTAAACTTAGGAAACACAGGTGATGTAATTGAAAAATGTGGAGTTTCTTTTCCTCATTTCACAATCACATCACCTGTGCTGCCTAGGCTTAGGTATCTCATAGTGCAGATGTAGTGCAGCATATTAAACAGTACCCAGAAGTGCAGCACTGCATGCAACAACTTTGACACTTACAAAAGCTTTAGCTTCTGCATGCCCCCTACACAGTGCTAATTATATACATTTTAAACTGATGGTATCTTGCTGGAGATTAACTGAAACCTATCTTGCAACATGGTGCATCTTTTACACAAAAGTGACCCACAATGGAGCAAAAGAGGCGCACGGCCACCATAAATCTGACCCTAACATTTTAAATGATTTTTTCAAGATGCCAATAAGGTGTAACCTATGCACAGATTTGTTTCAGGTAAGTCCTACTCAGGGTTGCAGATGGAATTTAGGTTTGTTGAAGAATACAGAGGAGATAATACATGTGGAGGCCTACCAACGAAGTGAGTCATGTCCACTGCACTCTTGAACAAATGTCAGACCTCCTCTGTCTCCAGGAACAGGCCTAAACCTCATCTACACAATGTGATGTGTAATGTTAGGAAACACAGGTAATATAATTGAAAAACGTGCAATTTATTTTGCTCATTCCACAATCATATCACCTGTGTTTCCTTTGCTTAGGTATCTCATTGTGGAAATGTAGTCTATCATATGAAAGACTACGTAGAATATGAGCACTGTATGCAACAACTTTGACACTTACAGAAGCCTCTCCTTCTCCATGCCTCCTACACAGTTCTAAATGTACATCATAAATGCAAACAGTACAGAATTAATTATACATGTTAAATGGTTTATTTTTGCTGTTCTCAGAATGTATCAAATTTCACTAAAAACAGTGACTTGAAGGTATTCATCATATAACAGCGGGGAAAAAAACCCACAATCAAAATGATTGTGTTTAAAAAACCCCATACAACATAACAAATCAGAATTCAGAACTCCTTAAAGTTAACTTACTTTCCATGACGTTGAAGGATGTCCTATGAACAGCTTACACTCTGTTGTGCTGTTATTACTTTCAGACCGCCACTTTCTGAAAGAAAACCTCCATCGTTTTGAAAAACATGTTACATACAATAAATGACTTCTTGCTCTCTACCACACGTTTCCACAAGGCCAAATCATGTCTGAGCCATTTATAACTCTTAGAATTCTTGTAAGCCAATCCCGTCATGTTGTATTTCAGCAACTTTCACAATTAAAATATTGAAGATCATTTTCACAATCCTGGACTAGTAATATCTTCCCCTTCTTGCTCAGTCATGTTCTACATTTCCTATGACACTGATACTGCTTACTATGAAGCAGACTTACACTACCTCTATGACTACTACAATTATTTAATTCTCTACATCACTTTTAATCACAAAGCAATGTAAAACAGTAGACAGCATTGCAGACTTACATTCCCTCTACTCCATGTTTTGATTGGCTGCTTCAATTAGCTTATAAAAAGAAACAGTTTTTCTGAACTCATTCAAAGTGCACTTATTTCTCAATGACGTCCAGTGTTATGGTAAGAAGTTATGTCTCTGTACTACACTTATCCTCAAGGCCAAATCGTGTAGGAGCCATTAGAACTTCTTGAAATTCCTCAGAGCACATCCCGAGATTCTTTCCCTAAAATATTGGTTTTAAAAACACCAGGTAAGAGTTTTTAAGGTCATACGGCAATTTTTTTTTGAAAATTAAAACAGAATCATTGCAGAATGACCAGCCATTTCTAGACTTTAAATAAGCTGTGTAATGTCCTGATGTTATTGAAGGACCGTCATGATATATAATTGCTGCAGTTACAAAAGTCCTTCCTGATATTGACAACTGTGAAGCCACAACATTTTTAATTAAAGTTGTCAATTTTGTTCCATCAGGCCTACATCGTTGGAACATTAAAATAACATACTGGCCATATGTTCGTATAAATAATGTGGACATCATTTCAGATTTACATTGGCTACACTCCATGTTGTGATCAGCTGCTTTTACCAGTTTATTAAAAGAGACTGATTTACTGTCTGGCAAAGTTAAATATATAAATCTTTCTGAGTCTACACTAGTAGTACTTGATACCCTACAGTTCTCGCAGTCATGCTGCCATTGATAAGAAAGCCCAAACAGGTGATCTACATCTACACCTTCAGCATGCAATACATCAAGCATATACATTAAAAACTCCTGACAATCTTGCTGAATATTTTGAGAGAATTGTGTTTGGCCTGAACATCTGTCTAACAGATTTCGAATTTCAGACACACTTTCTATTTTTGTTCTATCAGTGCTACATTTCTCTAACACAGAATTTAACAAACTGCAAAATCTTTGATCAGAATTGACCACAATCTCTTCTTTTACATTTTCTAGAGAAAACAAAACATTAACCACTACATTAGCATAGCAGTTGACACCAGAACTGTTTTCAAATTGAAAACCAACAACATCTTCAACAGAATCCTTTTTATTTCTGCTTATAATTTCAGGTTCATCGACTTTTCGTCTTTTTGCTACAACCTCCCCAGTATTGGTCACATTTCTTCGTTTCCGGCCTACCACACGTTTCTCAAACAAAGGATATTGAGGCAAATGTGGCGCATACTCTCTTCTTAACCTATTGTATTCCTTAACACAATCTAGATCCGCACAAATGTTTGTGACATCACACTCAATCAAGTACAATCCCGATAAAGTTCTAACTCGAGAGAATGCCACATATGCCATACCCTCCTTGAACACAGAACTGCCAATATTCACCAATGCACTGTCTACACTTAAACCTTGCGATTTATGGATTGTCACCGCATATGCCAAGCAAACAGGAAACTGCTTACGGCGAACATATAAGTCTTTTACAAGCAAAAATCTAGCAGAACAACGACCAATTAGCTGTACTTCCTCAATGCCATCAAATTTAATTTTTAAAAATTCAATTCCATCTCTATTTCTGTATTTTACAAAATCAACAACATTACCCATTGATCCATTTACCAGACCTCTTTCAACATGTAAATTCCTTCTTAAAATTATACGGCAGTTCAAGCACACATTCAGAGTCTTTTCAAAACCTGCAGTTTTAGATATAGTCTTCTCTAATGAATCCAATTTTGTTTTCAAATTCTCAGACAAAATAATTGTTGATCCCATATGCTCTACTCTGTCAATAGCTTCCAGTTTCACAATCTCTTGCTTTTCTAAATGCAACATTTTGTTGTTAATTTGGCACATTCTGCAAGAGTTGGCATCAAACATATTCCAGATTTCTTCTCAGTAATTTTCTGAAAAATATTCTCAGGCACAACATCTTGTTCTGGATATAAATTTGACAGTAATCGTGCATGTAAAGCTTCTTTCCCATGCTCGGTCACTTTTCCAATTCTAACATCTTGTAGAATAGTCTTGTAAACTTCATCCTTCGCCTGACGCATATTTTCATGCAGTTCAGCATAATTGAAGTTTAACCATATATTGACGTTGCCAATGCTCCCTAGGCACTTCCTGGTATCTTCATGCGTGAGCATTTTGAACACAGGTTGCCCTTTCACTGGTGTCAGCTGCAGAAGATCTCCGAAAACAATGATGTGTTTGCCACCAAATAACACAACATACTCTGTTTTGAGAACTTCTTGCATTCTCAAATGCACAAAGGCAAGCATGACATTGGAAACCATGCTTACTTCGTCAATGATAAGAAGTTTCATTTTCCTCAAGATTCTTGAAACTTCACAACAAGCATCTCCAGATAGCTTGTGATATTGTAATTTGTTGTCATGCTCCACTGGCAGCATCAGTAAACGATATAAAGTTATCCCTTTAATGTTATGTGCTGCCAGTCCAGTTGGAGCAGTGACAACACAAGACAGCGATGACTCTGTCCTTTCCTGCAAATAACATGAAATTGCTTTAATAAGGAAACTTTTTCCAGTTCCCGCTTCTCCACTCACGTACAGTCGGACAGGCTTCAACGACGTACATGAGCACTCTTTCTTGTCATGACTTAATCTATGATCAATTTGCATGGTAACTTCGTCATATATTTTCCTCTGCTCAACGTTGAGTTGTCTTTCCAACTCTTCTAAGTTAACCGCATCCTCCTGAGCATGTGCCATGGCTCTTTCCACTTCATTCATAGCAGTGGCAGCTTCATTTTCGATAACAGGTCCTCCTAGTGGATCCTGACTCAATGAAGCAGAACTCTGACTGTCCTGAGAACTGTCTCTGGCAATCTCGGCTGCAATCGTTGCTTCCTGCTCAATTTCCGCATTCAACATTTCTACATATTTGGGAAAAGCAGGACATTCTATGGTCTCCTTGGCAGCATTGAAAGAGTCTTCGTAACAGAGGAAATCTCCAAGCAGTTCCTCTTCTGCACGCCAAGGCTTGAAAAGTTGCAAAAGTGCTAAATAGAAAAACTCCTTTTTTTCAGGAGATTCGCCACTCAATTTTCGATGGTTTACCAAGTGGCATTTTCTTTGCTTGACCAGACATCCCTCACTTCCTATTACAGCATACACTCCTTTCTCAGTATCTTCTTTGATGTTCCTCTTGAATATGTAATTTTGAAGAACCTCATACAGACAAACATTCTCGAGGTGACTGCTTCGATTTGGATAATATGTATCCAACATGTTGGTCTTCAAAATGTCGATACTGTTTGGATCCTTTTCCGCCAAATACTCAATTTCCCGCACAGGTTTGAGAACTCGATTACGCGTTGCAGCAAGACCAAGACTCGCCCAAACGATACTCCTGGACTTGGCATAGAGACTTGCTGAAGACAACCGGTCAGAACATTCGTAAGCTCCGATTTCTCGATGCGACAACATCTTCAGACTGAAACTGTACAACTTCTTGCTGAGGCTCTTTTCATGGGAAATGTCCTCCCACATATCCTTCAATTCTGTCTTCTCTTTTTTGGTGATGTAAGATGTCACATACCGAGCCACAGCCATACAGTTATCAGCCACAAACTGTATATCCATGTTAGCATTCCACATGGACAAAATCACCGGGTTGTAGTCGTTGATGTACTTAGACTCTTCGTTCCTCTTCAAATTGTATGTGTTGTTAGGTGATTTCTTCATCACATTATGTCGCAGCGAAGACATCAAACTGTTTACTCTTCCTTTAGAAATCACCGGTCGTGGAAAGCCGAAACGACATTTGGTGTAGAACTTGTCCTTGTTTCGGAATTTACGACGACTGTACTTTCCACATCGATGGCTTTGGAAACGTAGAACTTTTTCTCTTAGGCTTTTCTTCTCCTTTGCGTTTGGAACAGCACACGTAGAATACTGTTGTATGAAACTCATCACTGAGTCTTCTAGATCCGTTCCAAATTTAGGTGCATCCTTGATCCACAGCAACATATGTATATGAGGAGGACCTCTTGCTTGGTACTCCTTTCTCCAGAAGAAATCCAACACCTCTCCAAGAGGTGGATTCTTCTTATTCATGATGAAAGACATCATAGCTTCAAATCTATGATTGAAGTACCTACATACATTGACTGGATCCAAAGAGCACAGTTCTCCGGGTGTCTTGAATTCGATGTTTTCGATGTTTCCATTTGCCTCTCGTAGAAATTCAAGTAAGTCTTCCCAGCCATACTCGGCACAGCTCAGAGTGAGGAACCATGTGGGAGTTCCTAAGTTCCTCAGCATACATTTTAAATCACCATGACGACGGTACCAGTACTCATTAGTACCACGCTGACACGCCATGAGATTAATCAGGTGAGAATCCAAAATACTGTCTTGGACATTGACTTTATCCATAAAGTCACTTGCCGAGATGTTTTGCATGTGTATACCACTTTTCAAGATGTGGTTCACTGCATATGACAGTCCAGACAGATCGCTTTCAAACAGGAGATGAAACAAATAGGGAATGCATTGTCGAAACCTAGCATCTCCTGCATACAATCGCAAAGTCCGGTATTCAGAAGCAGGAATTTGATGAGGTCGCTCATCATATCTTCCTCCCTGACCTGTTGGAAAAAGCTGTGGGAAACACCGAGCTTCCAAAATTTCCTCCCAAACACTAATGGGACTCCCTTTGGCTTGTTTCATTTGAAACAACTCAATAGCATTCCCCATGACTTCCTTGGAATGCAAAGGATGAACACTATAATGTTCATATATTTCTTCACTAGTAGAGGTTTCTACTTTCTCAATTTGACCAGCACACAAATCACTATCCTCTTCCTCACTTACTTCCTCTTCTGCAACATATACATTCTTATAGTATTTATTATTTTTTTTCAAATACAATGTTGCCTTTTTAACTTTCCTAACATCCACTAAATCTTGCCATATTTTCTTATTCTTTGTCGGAACCCCATTAACTAAGATAACCAGAGGTTCCTCTTCCACTTTTTCTACTCCAATTGTGTTAATGTTTTTCTTCAAATCTAGAGGCAAATAAACAACTCTTCCCTTTAATCCTCTCTGTAAATCTGATGGAGGCAATTTCCCTGGCTTTGGCTCCATTCTTACAATAGCCTGAAAGGGATGGATACTTTTAATCAATATAGATTCATAAGTATTTAAATCCTTCAATTCAGAAGGAATCTCAACCAATTCCAGATTATTATGAACTGCTCTAGCAGGCATCTGGTTTTGATTTAATTTGTTACAACAATAAGTACACACACGTTGATCCAATCCCAAATCAAAACAATTTTCTACCATCAAGTATGTTGTGAAATCCTTCCATTCACTATTATTTTCCCTTTCACTTTTTGCATATAAATCCACTAACTTAGTCTGATTCTTATAATAAGTGCGTCGACAACACACACAAGTGAAATTTGGCCTCTCACTTGATTTCACCTGAAACGTCGCAATTTCCCTCTGGAAATTATCTGTACTGGAAACCTGTACACTATCTTCCACATTACCCGCTTCTTCTTGGTCAATTTCAACATTCTCCTCTTTACTTCCAAAGTAACAAAACTCAATTTCTTCACATATATTCTTCACATCTATTTCAGAACCATGCAAAAGAGCAGCGCATAATTGTTTAAGCATAATTGCTGGACTCTTAGCATAATACAACATTCTAACTAATTTCCTCACTTTATTATGATGCACTGCTAGCATCCTGAAATGATGAAAAACACTCTGGCATACTCTCCTGGAAAGACAAGCCAGTGAATGACCATGCAAACCTGTCACTTCTCTCACTCTGCAAGGATCTAATTCTTGCAACAACTTCATTTTCTGCTTCAAACTTTTCTTATTAAATGACCGTACAAAATCACAAAGCAAATTGATGGAATCCTGTCGCACACTGCAAATACTACTACACTTCCAGGTATACACAGGACCCTTAGGACGTCTTCCTAAAACCTCATTACCTAACACCTCTTCTGCCTCTGTTGTCACAAGTTTTTCTTTTTCAACTGGACAACCATCTTTCACTTCATAAGCTCGACCACTGGTGTCAACTGCATGCACCAAATCATTATCCTGGAAATAACTCTCCTCATTAAAAAATGCCTCACAGCTTGAACTATGCATCCATTCTCCAGAAAAAACTTCACAAAAATTACTACGATTAACTATTCTCTTCCATCTACTATTTCTTTTGAAATCATAAATTGCCTTGTTTAGCTTCCTAATTCTATTGATTATCAAAACAAATAACTTACGTTTAATTTCAAATGCCTGATCAATAACTTTCTCAACAATTTTTTTTCTCTTATAAAAAACCACTTTCTGTTGACCTTTCTTAATATTTTTTAACAAATTGCCAATTATCCTGTTGCGGAACATTCGTTTACGAATGTCCCTAAACTGTTGTTTCCTTCTACTATCATGCACAGAGTTATCTCTTGCTCTAGCAGTAACATTTTTCATTGGCCTTTCCTTTCCGTTTGAATTGCTTCTCTTTTTCTGGACTGAAACATTTTCTGTAGTAATATTTTTTTTACTACAGATATTTCTTATGAATGTTTTTGTACTCTTACCCGGTGCTTTCTTGGTGACTTGACAAATCTTTTTGTTAGAGGACTGCTGCTTTTTTTCATTGACCTGCTGTCTTTGACGTTTTGCAGCCTTTCTCAGTCTTTCTTTGGTTGGCATGCTGCAATCTTGAAATGATCTGCAGTTGAATCTGTGGTAAAATATATTAAAAAATGTTATTAACCACTATTACCCAACAGTAAATCAATAACAGTAATCAAAAACTTAAAACACTACTTGACATTTTTACATAGAAGATTTTTTAGTGCTTGGCAAATTTAGAATACAGAAATAGCAGAAAAGAAATGGAATTTATATTCATTTTACCTGTGCTGTTTTATATGTGAATCTGATCTAATTTTATGAGCATATTTTAATATTTTATTGAAGACACTACACATAACCTGTTTTTGAAGGTGTCTTTATTTTTAAATTAAATGGTTTACATTTTTACTTTTTATTTATTATAAATTTTTAAAATAAATGTTTATAGTTCCATAGGCTCGAGCACGTCAGCTTCCCATCCTATGTCATACAATTCTGACAAATCTGCATCCTCATCACGTTCTTCTTCATCCTCAGGATTTAAATCATCCAAGGGATCAACATCCACTGATGTTTCAATTACGAGTTCAATGATGAGGTCGAAATCAACTGATTGCTGAATGTCGCTCATGTTGATGTTGTCTTTATCTTTAAAGAAAGATAACAACAATGAGATGTTGCAGAGTAAGAGACAAATCTCAGAGATTATGATAGTAAAATTGTTTAACAAGAGTAACATTTTGCACCTATTATTTAGCCATGTCCAGCGATGCTGAGGAGGTGAAGCCTATGTCCAATTTTTCAGTGAACAGGACTCATCTCTTCGTAACCTTGGATAAGCCTCACCGACTCTGTGTCCCCTGCACATACTTAAATGTAAAGGGGCAGATTTATGTTAACTGGCACATCCCCAGGGATGCACCAGTTAACGTGCACCGCTGCTCTGCCACCCATGGTGTGCCACATTTACAATCAGATAGGACAAAGCTGCGTCAAAACCCTGCGCCTGCTTGAAGCAGGCATAGGTCTTGACGCAGCATTGTGGAGATGGAGCACCCCTGAGCCTTGCTGGAGCTGCATCGCACTTGCAATACAACTCCAGCAATGCGCCACTTTTACGGCACAGATGCGTCACGCATCTGTGCCGTTTTTGCCCCATGGTGCGCCGCATTGTAAATGCAGCACACCATGGGTGGCGGAACAGCGGCGCAGGATGACTGGCACATCCCTGGTGATGCGCCAGTCATCATAAATGTATCCCTAAGCTTCTTATCTTGTTAGAGATGAACCGCCATATGTATCATCAAACTATTTTGCATTTCCTAAATAGCGAATTTTAAGGAATAAATAGCGATTCTTTACCATTCCTAATTTGCGATGAGCAAATTGCTAATTGCAAATTACCCATTCATTTCCATGGGCCAGGAGGCCCATAGGAATGAAGGTGCAATTTGCGATTAGCAATTAGCTCATCGCAAATTAGGAATTTTTCCAAGGGTGCAGGGGTGTCTCAAGAACACCCTGCTGCACCCCTGAAAAAGAAATTTGGGGGCATATGGCGCACATACATGCCCTAAGGGCATGTATGGGCGTCATATGGCACCTTTTGTTTTTTGGAAAAAAAGCTTTTTGAAAAGAATTCGCAAATTACCACCAACTAGAAGTTGGTGGTAATTTGCAAATCCTTAATGGCATTTTTTGCATATTTTTTGTTTGATACATTGCATTTAAAAAATCGCAAAATTTGCAAATCCTTCAGTGCAATCGCAAAATAAGGAATAGCAAATTTTGCTATTCCTTATTTTGCATCAAACTTGTTTGATACATACCATTTGTCTAATTAGCATTCGCAAAGGCCGAAATTCGCAGAATTTCGGCCTTTGCGAATGCTAATTAGCTTGATACATATGGCCCCAAGTGAGGCCTGTCTTGCAACATGGTGCATCTTTTGCATCACTGCTGCATCGGTTTCATGTGGCACGGTGTTTTTTACACCATGACACATCTGCCTAAATGCATCAATTTGTAATTTTGTCGCCTCATAGCAAATCTTTTGCACCGCCGCTGCATCACAAAAGTGACGCACAGTGGCGCAAAAGAGGCATACACCTATCATAAATCTGTCCCTAGCATTTTAAATGATTAATTCAGGATGACGATAAGGTGTGGCCTATCCAGAGGTTTGTTTAAGGTGAGGCCTACTCAGGATTGCAGATCAAAGTTACGCTTGATGAAGAATACAGAGGAGATAATACATGTAAAGGCCTACCAATGAAGTAAGTGATGTCCACTTCATTGCGCCAGTCATCATAAATGTATCCCTAAGCTTCTTATCTTGTTAGAGATGAACCGCCATATGTATCATCAAACTATTTTGCATTTCCTAAATAGCGAATTTTAAGGAATAAATAGCGATTCTTTACCATTCCTAATTTGCGATGAGCAAATTGCTAATTGCAAATTACCCATTCATTTCCATGGGCCAGGAGGCCCATAGGAATGAAGGTGCAATTTGCGATTAGCAATTAGCTCATCGCAAATTAGGAATTTTTCCAAGGGTGCAGGGGTGTCTCAAGAACACCCTGCTGCACCCCATAAAAAGAAATTTGGGGGCATATGGCGCACATACATGCCCTAAGGGCATGTATGGTCGTCATATGGCACCTTTTGTTTTTTGGAAAAAAAGCTTTTTGAAAAGAATTCGCAAATTACCACCAACTAGAAGTTGGTGGTAATTTGCAAATCCTTAATGGCATTTTTTGCATATTTTTTGTTTGATACATTGCATTTAAGAAATCGCAAAATTTGCAAATCCTTCAGTGCAATCGCAAAATAAGGAATAGCAAATGTTGCTATTCCTTATTTTGCATCAAACTTGTTTGATACATACCATTTGTCTAATTAGCATTCGCAAAGGCCGAAATTCACAGAATTTCGGCCTTTGCGAATGCTAATTAGCTTGATACATATGGCCCCAAGTGAGGCCTGTCTTGCAACATGGTGCATCTTTTGCATCACTGCTGCATCGGTTTCATGTGGCACGGTGTTTTTTACACCATGACACATCTGCCTAAATGCATCAATTTGTAATTTTGTCGCCTCATAGCAAATCTTTTGCACCGCCGCTGCATCACAAAAGTGACGCACAGTGGCGCAAAAGAGGCATACACCTATCATAAATCTGTCCCTAGCATTTTAAATGATTAATTCAGGATGACGATAAGGTGTGGCCTATCCAGAGGTTTGTTTAAGGTGAGGCCTACTCAGGATTGCAGATCAAAGTTACGCTTGATGAAGAATACAGAGGAGATAATACATGTAAAGGTCTACCAATGAAGTAAGTGATGTCCACTTCATTGCGATAGTCATCATAAATGTATCCCTAAGCTTCTTATCTTGTTAGAGATGAACCGCCATATGTATCATCAAACTATTTTGCATTTCCTAAATAGCGAATTTTAAGGAATAAATAGCGATTCTTTACCATTCCTAATTTGCGATGAGCAAATTGCTAATTGCAAATTACCCATTCATTTCCATGGGCCAGGAGGCCCATAGGAATGAAGGTGCAATTTGCGATTAGCAATTAGCTCATCGCAAATTAGGAATTTTTCCAAAAGTGCAGGGGTGTCTCAAGAACACCCTGCTGCACCCCTGAAAAAGAAATTTGGGGGCATATGGCGCACATAAATTTTTCAAACATTCCTTTACCTCAAAAACGATTTTCAAGTCATAATTTGAAAACACTGCCCACAGGGAAATGACTTAAAATGTCCTTAAGACACATGAAAGTGTGTTTTTAAAGCCTTTGCAACTTTTTTGGGTCACTTTTAACATGGCTATGTAACTCAAACAGTCAAAATCTAAATTTACCATGCACAGGTGGGAGCATATTTACAAGGAATTTGCTCCACGGGGAAAGGTCTTTTAATTTAATATGGGAAAAATAACATCACAGACACTGAAATGCCTTATAAAGAAGCATACACCATTATGTCCTTGTCATAAATTTTAAAACCATTCCTTTTCCCCAAAAACGATTTTCAAATCATAATTTGAAAACACTCCACATGGGGAAATGACTTAAAATGTCCTTAAGACACATGAAAGCGTTTTTTGATTGCCTTTGCAGCATGTTTGGGTCACTTTTAACATGGCTATGTAACGCAAACATTCAAAATCTAAATTTGCCATGCACAGGTGGGAGCATATTTACAAGCAATTTGCTCCACAGGGAAAGGTCTTACATTAAAATGGGAAAAATAACATCAGAGACACTCAAATGCCTTATAAAGAAGCATACACCATTATGTCCTTGTCATAAATTTTAAAACCATTCCTTTTCCCCAAAAACGATTTTCAAATCATAATTTGAAAACACTCCACATGGGGAAATGACTTAAAATGTCCTTAAACACATGAAAGCGTTTTTTGATTGCCTTTGCAGCATGTTTGGGTCACTTTTAACATGGCTATGTAACGCAAACATTCAAAATCTAAATTTGCCATGCACAGGTGGGAGCATATTTACAAGCAATTTGCTCCACAGGGAAAGGTCTTACATTAAAATGGGAAAAATAACATCAGAGACACTCAATTGCCTTATAAAGAAGCATACACCATTATGTCCTTGTCATAAATTTTAAAACCATTCCTTTTCCCCAAACACGATTTTCAAATCAGAATTTGAAAACACTACACATGGGGAAATGACTTAAAATGTCCTTAAGACACATGAAAGCGTTTTTTTATTGCCTTTGCAGCATGTTTGGGTCACTTTTAACATGGCTATGTAACGCAAACATTCAAAATCTAAATTTGCCATGCACAGGTGGGAGCATATTTACAAGCAATTTGCTCCACAGGGAAAGGTCTTACATTAAAATGGGAAAAATAACATCAGAGACACTCAATTGCCTTATAAAGAAGCATACACCATTATGTCCTTGTCATAAATTTTAAAACCATTCCTTTTCCTCAAAAACGATTTTCAAGTCATAATTTGAAAACACTCCACAGCTCCTTTGCACATGAAAACCCAGTCAGTACTAATACTTCACATTTTCTCCAATTACAATTTCTCAAAGAAACAAAATCTATTTGTAAAACACTTGAGACAAAGCAACATTTGAAAAACACAACTTTCTTCATAATTTTCTCCTTAAAGCACACTATTCTCTATCTAAATTAAAGAAATCTTTTCTCACCTTAGCAAATACTTTGAGTTTCAAAACAGTCTCAGAAACACACCAATTTGTCTTCAGCAGAGCAAAAGGTATGCACTCCAGAGTCTGCAGCTATCAAAAGCACAGAAATGCTGTAATTCTTCACACATATCTCTCATGTCACCCAATCAAAACTCTTCCCTCACTTTTTTTCAAATCAAAACCCTTCCCCCCTCTGCCCTCTCTGCTTTTTTGCATAGCAACCACCTCTTAGAAGACCTCTGGTGTTTGCAAGTTCACACAACAATGTTGCAATTGAACTCTGAACTCTCAGTGCACCTACATATCCAGTGCATTCTTTCATTTAATGATTTTTTCTTGACCACTCAAAATACATCTTTCAAAGAACTCATCCATGCACCCTAACTTTCTGTTTTCAGCAATCAAAATCCACCAATCACTGTTACTGCTTCATTAACAAAGAAACTCCACAGTTTTTTTCATTTTAAACTCTTATTTTTTCAACTGCCATTTCATTGCCACACTTCATCTGACTGCAGGAGAACCTTCTCTCACCATGTTTTCTGTCTGGATTGTTGGACATAGTTACATCTATTGGGCTCAGAGGTATGCTGAGAACAGAAATTTACCTAACCTCAATTTACAAAATGTGGAAATTAAGTGGTTTGGCCACAGAGGATTAAAATGTCACCAATTGATACCATTGGTGAAAACCTTTATGCATTTGCCAAAACCTGACCTGTTAATTGTGCACTGTGGAGGTAATGATTTGGGCACTTTGACTGGGGTAGGTCTGGAATTGCTTTTAAAGGACACCTTTGAGCAATTAATGGCACTTTTTCCTCAGACTGCCTTGGTATATTCAAATATATGCCAAAGACAGAAATGGAGGTGGTCAAACCAATTTTGTCCACAAATTGAGAAGTCGAGGAAGCATGTAAACAAATCTGTTTCAGCTTACATGAGAGACCATGGAATGGGCTCCGTGTACAACAATAACTTGCGTTACTACATGCAAGATATCTACAGAGGAGATGGAGTTCACTTCTCAGATGAGGGCAACAGAATTTTCATTCTGAATTTAAGACTGTGCATTGGTACCTACTTATAAGTACCTAAATGTACCATAAACCCAAAAGCTCTTCTCAGAGCTACCCTACATCTGATCACTCACAATTATTATTTTTCTCTAACTTTTTTCACTAATTTTCAACAAAGTACGCTCCCCGGGGCGCTACCCGGTACGCGAACCGGAAGCTAACCTCGCGAAATTTAAAAAAAAAATGTTTTTTTTTCGCACATATAAGCCTCCTCAGCCACCCTCAGAAAACCTAGGGGGTCAAGATAAGTCTACCGTGCCCCCTTCTACCCATTCTGAACATTATTTGCCCTCCATCTTGTATCTTAAGTCGACCGAAACACAAAATGGTGGACTCCCGTAACGCTTAAGGTTCGCGTACCGGGGCGCTCGCCAGTTCGCGTACCGGGGCGCTCCCCGGGAAGCGCACCATCAAAAAAGGTGGGAAAGTAATTTACAGAAAAACGACTGGAGACACTCTCACCAAATATAGATTAGCTCATACTACATACCAATCCCTATCATTTTCACAAATTTGATTGAAATTCCATTTAGCCATTTAGCCTGTAGACCTCTCTAAATACCGTGAGGTAAATTACTTCTCAAAACACATCTGAAGTGTTGGAATTGACAACCAATGAAAATGTTACTTTCATTTTCTACTTTTATTACCTGACATTTGATTGGTTATATACCTGAATATATATAAAGGAAGAGAAGGAAACACAGCCATTTTGACTACTACTTCTTGTTGTACATTTCAATTGGATTTTCACTAATCACTTCAACTTCTTTGTAAAGGTAAGTTGTTATTTTTAAAACTGAAGTAAATTGTGCACCAAAAGTTAATATGGTAAACTTTTTCTGATAGTTATATACTATCCCTCTGTAGTAGTTATTGATTTAGATAGACTTCTCTGTTATAGTTATGGATGGAGTTAGGTTTCTCTTGTATAATTATGAAATTACTTACGTTAAATCACATACACTTTTTTATATTCCTACTTCCACTCTGATACTATACACTGCCCAAAGATAAATTCACTGCCTATCTAAATTCACTGCCTATCTAAAATTAATCCCAACAGTGCCCTATCTCTACTAATATATATTTTTTTTATCCAAATTTCAGGCAACATGGAAGGCGAACAGAAAGTTTCATTTCAAATTGTCCTGCAAGAGAGCAGCCAAGAATTAATTGATCCAAATGATATAGAATTTATGGATGAAACTTGGGACCAAGAACTACTGCAATGTGTGCAAGCAGTAGATGACCTCCTTCAAAATGAGGACATTTTACACCCTCAGAGATTACAAACTATGTTCATGGAAAATGACGACATTTCAGACAGTGAAATGTTAGAAATGTTATTAAATTTTGAAACACAATCACAATAATAAATAATTGCTTAAAAAATAAAGAAATAAAAAAATAATCAACAAAACCAACAATCAATTAACATACAGTATTTGAAAAGTCTATCATTCTTTTTTCCTTATAGTACGCTCCCCAGTACGCTTCCCGGTTCGCGAACCGGGCGCTCCCCACGCAAAAAAAAAAAAAATATTTTTTTGGTTTTTGCCCTGCGGGGCCCTTTTAAAGCCTCCACATCAAACCTAGGAGGTCAGGGAGGATCTACTATGCCCCCTTATGGTCATTTCCCCCTTTGTTTTGGCCTCCTCTTGTCTCTCGATCCTACCGAGAGACAAGATGGCGGCCACTCCGGACTGTTTAGAATGTTGACAGACACCGGAGAGCCAATCAGCTTCGCTTCGCGAAGTTCCGTTACGCGTAAAGTACGCGAACCGGAGCGCTGCCCAGAGCGCGCTTACAGATATATATCTTTTTTTAAACGTTAATTTCTCAAAATCCACTGGAGCACATATATTGAGACCTAGCAAAGGCACATCGGGCTAACAGTCCCTACAATTTTGCCAAGTTTCGTGCAAATCCATTCAGCCATTCGGCCTAAAAGTGAGGCCAACCGCCCTATGGAAATTAACATTGGAAAAACACGTTTTGGGACCCCCCTTTTTTCTCAGCCCCCCCTTGACGAACCCCCCCAAATTTTCAGGGGCTGCTCAGAAACAAAATGTTCCATTTTCCTGAAAATTTCAGCCAATTCCGTCCACAAACGCCAAAGTTATTAGACATAGAATTTTCAAAAATCCCATAGGGAAAAAATCCTAACTATATATACCTACTGGCGACCGCCAGTAGGTAATATATATATTACCTACTGGCGATAGCCAGTAGGTATATATAGTTAGGATTGTTTTCCATAGGGAAATCGCAACATTCTATTGGGAATAACTTTGGCGCCGGTTGAGGAATCTTCCTGAAATTTTCCTTAACTTTGCCTCGCGGCGCTCCGCTCCTTCCCTGAACGTTTGGGGGGATTCGTCAAGCGGGGGCCAAGATAAAAGGGGGGTCCCAAAACGTGTTTTCCCCATGTTAATTCCCATAGGGCGGTTGGACTCACTTTTAGCCCGAACGGCTGAATGGTTTTCCACCAAACTTGGCAAAATTGTAGGGACTGGTAGCCCGATGTGCCTTTGCTATGTCTCAAGATATGTGCTCCAGTGGTTTTTACGAAAATTAACTTTGAAAAAATATATATTGGGCTACATTGGGCTATATATATGTTAGAGCCCAAATGTAGCCCAATGTAGCCCAATGTAGCCCAAAGATGGCCACCAGAGACAAAAAAAAACAAATGTAGCCCAAATATCAGCCAGATGTAGCCCAACTATAGCCCAATGACAGAATGTCCCAGAGTGTTCTAAAGAACAACTAGAGCGCTAACAGTCTTACTTATGACAAAAGTATGGCACACCTGAAGTCATCTTGATTGGAATAAAGTGTTAACACTTAAAACATTTAATTTGCAAAGGAACAACATGAGGGGGTTCATTTTGCCATAGAAATTATGGTTAGTGCTGAAGAAAGAAAAATTAGGGCACATTTTGAGTGACTTCTCAAATCCTCTTATATTTCATAAAAAAATTCTGATATGCAGTCTCCCAAGATGGCCACCAGAGACAAAAGAGCCCAAATGTAGCCAAAATATCAGCCAGATGTAGCCCAACTATAGCCCAATGACAGAATGTCCCAGAGTGTTCTAAAGAACAACTAGAACGCTAACAGACTTACTTATGACAAAAGTATGGCACACCTGAAGTCATCTTGATTGGAATAAAGTGGTAACACTTAATACATTTAATTTGAAAAGTAACAAAATGAGGGGTTTTATTTTGCCATAGAAATTTTATATATATATATATATTCATTGAAAAAACCATAGGTTACACACCAGTTATAGTTAGGAATTAGCATTTAAAAAACCTTTGAAATTCACTGAAAAACCATAGGTTTTACACCAGTTATAGTTAGCTGGAAATTTTACTCGCATAAAACCATTGAAATTCCCACGTTATAGTTAGTTGGACTCACTATAACTTGCACGTCTGCAATGCACAGCTGATGACGTCACATATTACATCACTCATGCATATATTTAAATATTTAAACATTACTCGCTAATATATGTATTCACTAAGATACACTTAATAAGCCAGTTAAACAATCAATTTTTTTTTTTAAAACACTGAAAAAACCATAGGTTTCAGGCCTTATATAGTTAGGAATTAGCATTTAAAAAACCTTTGAAATTCACTGAAAAAACCATAGGTTTCAGGCCTTATATAGTTAGGAATTAGCATTTAAAAAACCTTTGAAATTCACTGAAAAAAACATAGGTTTCAGGAGTTATATAGTTAGGAATTAGTTTTTAAAAAACCTTTGAAATTCACTCAAAAAACTATAAGTTTTAGTGGTGTTATAGTTAGCTGGACATTTTACTCATACAAAACCAATGAAATTGCTCCTATATAGTTAGTTGTACTAACTATATTTCGCGAAGCCGCAATCCACTGCTGATGATGTCACATATTAGATCGTTCATGACATGGTCAGTGACATCACTGATGACATCTCAAATAACATCACTGATGACATCACTGATGACATCATCCACGTGACAATCACATACACCTTTTCATACACTATTACAATTTTTCATCACTGTTTGTAAAATACAGAGTATCATATTTAAATCCATTGTCACAGCAATACAAGTATCTAAAAATCCACTCAGTGATTCATAGATGTATACACACATCTAATCACTTACCTATGGATTCACTCATACATGCTGTCAATGAACAATAGAACACTATCAAAAATACTTATACATCTATATCGACATTAAACAACAGCACGCATCCTATTCACATATGAAGTCATCCTTCTCACTTATGCAAACAATGGATCATATTTACATATTTACTTAGCAAAACACTTATACAAACACCACTTCTATTCATTTAGATGGTAAGTCATACTTAGTGAATTATAAAATCATTGCTACAAGTATACAGTTATCCATACAGTCACTCACACAATCATTGTGTGTTATGTATACTTATTTATATACAACAACTGACACATACACTGCCTTTTATTTTTCTAGTTTGTTGGACCTGTACCTTTGAGAAATATATTTGCTCATCACCACACCCATAAAGAGATTCCCTCACCCAAACTGTTAGAACATGTAGTTTTAACTTCATATATCTACTGAATCAACTATTCACACATCTTTGGACAGTCACACACCCCCCACCGAACCACACACACTTTCACACTCCCATACAAATACTCAGTTAACTAATCAATAACTAATATAGACTTTTACATAGCTAGTAACCAACTGTAGATTCAGTTTACACAACAACTGACAAAGTGATACAGATATTCACACAGTTTAGTCACTATCCACTATATTTAGTGAGACATTATAAATTGGTCAAGTAAACAGTCAATTACAATGCTACTAAATCCTCCATCCAAATATTTATTTATATATATCCACTCATTCTTCAATGTAAATTGCTATATATATAATGCATATTTAAATAACGAAGCAAACCACATTCACTGGATGATGTCATCAGTGATGTCATCAGTGATGTCATTTGAGATGTCATCAGTGATGTCACTGATCATGTCATGAATGATCTAATATGTGACATCATCAGCAGTGGATTGTGGGTGCGCGAAATAAAGTCTCATGTGAAAAAAGTTTTCGATTACAGGCAGCATGATTTAAAAAGATATTGTAAAAGATCTTTATTTTGGTTCGACATATAATGGCTACAGAGTTAGGATATTTGCAGCATCATTTTTATGCATAGCATTTTCCTCACATTACTGCAGATTTTCACGTTTACATTTATATATTTTTTGCCTGCTTTGCTCATATGTTCACACTGCAAATGCGATGTTTGAGGTTGGTAGGCTATACATTAAGTCATGTTTTTTATTTACCTATCGAGGAGAAATACTACCATAATAATATTACATTATGTAATCTTTTCCGTTATCAGCCTCACGTCTTAGCAACCTATGTAATGAGCACTGTTCCATCATACAGGCTTAATACCATCACATTGCATTATAGTATGTCTTTTGTGTTTATGCATGCTGCAGTAGGAAGGGCTATATATACTATCAAAGTTTGGCACCAGTCAGATTTAAAAAGGCTTCTGCGAAGCGGAAACACGTTTCTGGCGTTTCATGGTCGAGGCAGACCCACAATATTAAAATTGCCGTATCCTAGCAGACCTGAATACGTGCCTTCTTCGTTGCTGGAGATGGATTTGGTTTTCATAAATATATATATATATATATGTACATACATATAAATATATATATGTATATATATTCACAGAAAAAACATAGGTTTCTGGGACGTTATAGTTAGTTGGCTGATTCACTCATACAAAACCATAGAAATTCCCCTGTTATAGTTAGTTCAGCTAATTATTACTTTCGCCCCTGAAATGCACTGCTGATGATGTCACATATTACATCAACATGACATGGTTAGTGACATCACTGATGACATCACTGACAACATCTCAAATGACATCACTGATGACACCACTGATGACATCATCCAGTGACTGTGCGTTTCTCTAAAGTTTCAATATGTTTTATATATATGCACGGTGTACTGAAGAATGAGTGGGTGTATAAGTGTCTGGATGGGGGATTTAGTATGTGCGTGATTGATTGTATAAGTGAGTGATTAAATGTGTCTTAATGAGTGCATGGGTTAGTGAGTATGTCTTTTGTTGTGTTAGCTGCTGCATGTGTTGGTCAGTAGCTACATGAGTGTCTATATGGGTTATGGATTGGTTGCCTGAGGATTGGTATGGGAGGCTGAGTGTGTGTGTGGGTGGGTGGGAGGTGTGTGACTCTGTGCATAGATGTGTGAGTGGTTGATGCACTGAAGGTATGGGTTCAAGAGTGCACACAATAGTAAAATTGCCGTATCCTAGCAGACCTGAGTATGTGCCTTTTTAGTTGCTGGAGATGGATTTGGTTTTCATTTAATTACAGGGTTAGAGGTCTAAACGCTGGCCACGTGACCCCAGTTATTTGTGGCAATTCCTTGTGACCGCAGAATGTTGTAGGAGTACGGGAGTACTAGAGGAAGAGCCCCTGGTGAGTGTGCCAGGAATTGGAACAGGGATGACAGCAGCGCGGAGAATTGGATCCCATAGCGAGGAGGTTTCACTGACTGCCAGCACGTGGTTCGGATTTCCACGCTCTAGAAATGCCTTGCCTTAAAGACTGGTGCCTCCTGGGGACTGGGCACCGCAGACGCCGACGTGGAAGCGGTGAGGCTTGCTCGGCATATTTAATGTTTGTTCAATGGCCTCTCTCGACCCTGAGACTATGCCTGGTTTGAATTGCCATTGTTGCTGCCTGTCACTATTTACATCGAGACTGTCGAAATGAGGAGACGGCACTGAAGGGTGTTTTGAGTTGCTCTCCTGCTTAAATTGAACCCACGCCTTAAACCCTCACACTGGACTTATGCCTGTGAACATTTTGTCAAGGGCAGTCATGGTGCATGATGGGATCGGTAGTCCCTTCGAAGACAGGAAAACGCACAGAGGGGCCGGCATTTATGTCTGACAATTACACACTATGTGTTTATATGTCCCGGGTGCCCTACAGAATATCACCATGTTTTACAGTTAATTATACTGGCACATGAATTTTTTTATATGAGCACAGTGAACACAGTTCGATTTGTTTTAATGCTGCTTACACTGGTAAAAGTATTTTGATATTAGCACAGGGGGCACATACTG
The DNA here is from genome assembly GCF_964261635.1 of Lissotriton helveticus. Lineage (NCBI taxonomy): Eukaryota > Metazoa > Chordata > Amphibia > Caudata > Salamandridae > Lissotriton > Lissotriton helveticus. The sequence goes on from NC_136061.1 coordinate 1,507,256,465, forward strand.
AGTTGGTTTTCGCAGATGAGGTTAAAGGGCAATTGCCGGTGTGCCAGCCCGCGCATTATCTTAACAGCTCACATGAATACAAGTCTCATTTGAAAAAAGTTTTCGATTACAGGCAGCATGATTTAAAAAGATATTGTAGTGAGGACGAGCCTTACATTCACACAGTGTTAAGTTAGCATGGGTTTATTAGAAGCGTGAACGCCATTTTTGCTTTCCTGCTCTGCTTTGCACAGGACACGCACTTGCGATATTGTTTAGAGAAGGCTGAGTATTTAGCTTCACATGAGAATAACTTGTTATGCTACATTTCTAAACTGCATCGCTAGTTTAGTCTGCACATAGAGAGCCAAGACTGTCAAGGTTATCTTGGACACTGTGTCTGTTATTCGGAATGATCCTCGCACGTTCTAGCCATAACACATATGCAGCTGTGCCCACTTCTGATTCTGGCGCGTTTAATAATGCACTGTGCAGGCATGATGAGAACAGACTTGGAGAACTTTCGTATCCTGACAGCTTGTACAGAACTCGATGTGATCCACTACTGCTGAGTATCAGAGGTATGGGGCTGCCCAAGTAATCCTATGAGACCTTAATTAGTTATAATCTAACTCACTAACTAGGTAGGGTGATATATAGGTATATTTTAAGCCTGTTTCCCATTAGCAATATAAGATGCTTTCTCCCTTTGTATTTTATGGAATAGTAACAATGCTGACAACCTTGTTTCTGATAATATGTTTGCTTGTATTATCTAAGGTACTGCGCATGAGAACACGGAGTTAGAAATAAACATTTCAAACTTGCACGTGTTCTATTTACTCCTTGTTTTGGACTAGTGTAAGACTGTAACGAAAGAGTGCTCTAGTTATCCAGCTTACCTGAGGTAACCTAAGTCGCATGTTCTGGGTTGACTAATCATTGGTGTTTTTGCTATAGGACAAAGAACGAATGATTCACTGATTGCTATTCTGGTAGGGGCTTTGGGTACTAAGGTGGGTTTTGGTACACCCTAATTCACTGAGGTCCCAATTCTCTATGCACAGTTCTGTGTAGGAGCAGAATGCCTGCAACATGGCGCCCAATGTGGTTTGGTCGTATTCAAAAGGCGCTTGAGTAGTGCTTATATCAGTCCTTAACCTCCTCACTATCGTTTCCGGATAACGGTGGTGACGGATAAACCTAGCTGTAATTACATAGGTCTTTTCAAGCTTGAATCTATCAAAATGGTTTTCTTTTGATTTACTACCCAGTTGTGCTACATAAATTTTTCACTGTACCACTTTCTCACTGTGTCGTTATGGGTAACGTTGACATACCGCAGCATAGTCACATTGGGATGCGCATTCATTTGCAAACTTATAACGTCGGCCTGGAAGGTATGGCTATTATCATGGTAGTGAGTGCGGAAGTAGCTTACCCATTTGAAATTTTTTACTCGTGGGTGACCTTCCCTGCTGTGAACGCATATACTGGTGTGTTCCACATGTATACTCACATAGCTGTGCCCGCGGAATTTGTTCCCTATAGGACACAGGAAATTCCAATTTCAGCTTGGCAGCACCGAGTTTGGTTTAATGGCGCCCTTCCCCACTCTTTGACGACAAGTACATTAGGACCTTTGTCCATTCCAGGTGCTACATGGCCTGTTTTGGCTGGATTTACCCCGCATCCTCGAGCAGGGGCAATTCCCGTTGCCGATCTACGGCCCCTACATAACATCGCAAATGCAGTTATTAGGGCCTTGGTACAATACATTACAAGCAATATCCCGGGCGGGGCCCCAGAGTGTTGCGGCGCTTCCAGCCGGACCGAGCGGAATGAAGCTTAGTCCTGTGATGGTTAATGCAGTAATGGGCAAGCGTCCCCAAGATAAGGATGACATGCCTTTCTGGCTTGCCGAGAAGTTTGACCAGCTGGAAGCCGTATTTCCGAACACGACTCCTGTTGAAAAACACAGAATCTTTACAATTAGTTTGCCTAAAAACTTGATACCCGAAGCTGGTGACTGTGAATCATGGGGTAAGATCTTTCCAGCGGTGTATACGAGGTGCTTCAGCACTCCGTCAATGACTGTCCTTCCCTCTGCCATTAAGCGTGTTCAAGATGAGCACGGACCAGGGGCAGCGGTTCAATGGCGAATGAGGCTATGAGGCTCTTTTGACGTAGTTTGTGATCTCGTCCTTGCGAAAGTGAAGGGAGACGCGGTAAGCTTCCAAGTATCTAATGCTTTGCAGGCAGTTCCCGATGCCGATAAACCCCGACAGTTACCGAGAATTATTACGGCGGCTTATAAGACCGTGGCCCGTAATAGCTTGGGTGGCAAGCCATTCTCTACTAAAGAGAAGAAGCAACCCCAAGGACAAAAGTCCGAAAAAGATGAACAGCCCAAATCCAAAAAGCAAAATTGGTCTAAGAACAAAAAACAGGGTAAACAACAACAAAAGCAGGAGTCACGTCCTGCATCTCCCGTGCCTGCGTCTACAGAACGTGTTTATGACTTGCGCCATCGTGCGACGATAAAATCACCTGATCTTTTTCAGGGTTCTGAACAACACTCTCCTCGTTCTTTTCATGACTCATCGGCCTCTTCCACCGGTGGTGGAGGAGGTGGCAGAGGTCGGGGTGGCCAGCAGAGTCGCGACCAGCCCCACCCGAAAGACGGAAAAGGCAAGCAGGACAAGGCTACACTGAAAAGACCCAAGTTTCAGAAAAAGAAAGTCGCCGCGTTGACAGCAAGATATGCCACAGATAGTGAGAACGCAGCTTCGGAATCAGACATGGGCGGTGACGTTGTTGGACAGCGCGGCAGAGATTACCATAGTGCGAGAGGCCCTGTGTCCACTACTGAAGGTGACAGCGACTGATACTTATGTTGTTGTAGAGACAGCTGACACTAGAATAGCTCCCCCTGACAGGCTTTTTGAGATTCAACTTTTAATTGAAGGTGATATACAACGTACTGTAAAAGGGGTATTTTGGGAAAATCTAACTACAACGTATGACATTTTGTTAGCGGAGGCTGACTGGCCCCAACCTTTCGTTCTCGCTGCTCCGAGAGGGGTGGAGGTAATACTCCCTAGCTTCGCGCACACAGTGTCGAAAGAGCATGTGCTGAATTTTGCAGAAGAGTGGGCTAAGGCCCTAGCTCCGGCTTTGTACTGTACTCACTGTGGTTGGGATAAATTTTCCCCCCGACACAAGATTCCTCTGCGGTCAATGCCCCAGCCTCAACCTCAATATCCCATGCGACGTGAAGCTAAGGCTTCCGTGGCGGAAATCCTTGAACAATTGGAATATCAAGGTGTAATTGAAACCTGTGTGTCTTCGATGAATAACCCACTGTTTACTGTGACCAAACCTGATGGTTCGTACCATTTGGTGTTGGATTACCTGCATTTGAACTCGCTTTGCCGTACCTGTGCAGTACAGAATACTCACGGCTCTGCTTTAGTGGATGGTCTTGTGCGTAAAAGGTTTAAGACCACACTTGACATATCCAATGTTTTTTTGCCCACAACTTGTTCGGCTTAAGTAGTCAATGGACCAGTTTTACAAGTGGTGGCAAACAGCGCCAATACAAACGTTTACCTATGGACTATAGGAATAGTCCAGGCGTATTTGCTGCCCGTATAGTCTCTCTTTTGAAGGGAGTAGACCCAGAAGCGTGTTCGTACGTGGATGACATCTATCTCACGGACGATTAAATTTGGGCGCATCTGTGTCGCGTTGACCGCATAATTTGTTGGTTTGTGGACTTCGGTTACAAATTTAACTTTGCAAAGTCACACATTGCAGAGTACACAGTGTTGTTTCTGGGCTAAGAGCTCAACAATGAAGGCCGAGGCTTAGCTCCCCACTTCTTGGAGAAATGCACACAGCTGCGCGCTCCAACAACTCTGAAAAAATTACAATCTTTGCTGGGATTTTTGAATTCCGGGCGTACTTACTTTCCCGATTATTCCCAGTGTTTCAAGCCATCCTATGCTTTGATACAACCAAATTATACCAAATCGTGCTGGCAGCTTGAGCATACAGCCATTTTGCAATCTTTGCAGGCTGATCTTCTTGAATCTAAATTCTTACTGACTCGTGATAACCACAACAACCTGGTGATAAGAATCGTACCTGGGGTGGTGGGTTTCACGTACCTTACTTTTAATGAAGGAGATACAGTACCTATCACTTACAAATCACACTTGTACACTTCGGCTGAAATGCGGTTTTCCAATGTGGAAAAAGTTTTGATAGCAGTGCAAATGGCCATTCTAAAGGAACGCGCACTGTCGCAGGAAAAAGGCATGTTGGTTGTGACCCCGTATCCTGCCCTGGAAGCAGTGACGAAAGCCAGTGTACCAAATTCAAAAGCCTTACACCCCCGGTGGATATAATGGGCTATGTCTTTGATGTCTCCGGATGTCACGTTCGTCTTTGACGCCTCCTTACAGACGCAGGAGTTCATGCAGGATGAGTTTGTTCATCCTGCTCCTCTGACCATGTGTCCTTTAGAGGAGTTCCATTTTGTCATTTACACTGACGGTTCTGCGCAAGTTGCGCATGGGTCTAAGCACGCATATGTCTCAGCCTGCACTATTGTGGTTGGTACTATAGTGAATGGTAAATTCAAGTCCGATGTCGTACATACTCAGACATTAGGGGACTGTACCGCCCAGTTGGCAGAGCTACGTGCTCTGATGCTTGCATTGGAGTACACCGATCCTGGTGTGACTGCTCTAATTGTGAGTGATTCTTACTACTGTGTCCAGTCTTACAATGACAATCTAGTTTTTTGGACTCGAAACGATTATCGTGACTCCAAGGGTAGCACAATAAAAGATAAAATGATCTGGGTTCGAGTTATGTTATGTTATTTCCATTTTTAAAGCGCGCAGCTGCCCCAGCAAAGGGGCGTCCCGGCACTGTATCTGGAAAAGAAACACAACTCAGTCAGGGAGAGAAAAGAAACCAAGCAGAGAAACCCTAAGAACCAATGGGAAAGATGAAGGTCTTATCGGCTCTCCTAAATGCCAGTAACTCATCCAGGGCGCGAATTATGGGCAGGAAAGGTGCCAACACTCTAAAAGAACGACCACCTGCTCTACTTCTCTTAAAACGTGGAACAACGGCCAAATTTTGCCCAAATGACCTCAGCTGCCGAGGAGGAGCATAAGGAGTAATAAGATGCTCCAGTATCTGAGGCGAAGATTGTTTCAGAATTTCAAAAGATAGACATAAAGTCTTGAATTCAATCCTCTGAATCAGGGGTAGCCAGTGAAGCTTACGGATAGTTTCTTTGGCCGAACAAAATCTAGGAAGGCCAACCAAAGCCCTAGCAGCTGCGTTCTGAACGCGCTGCAACCTGGTAATTTCCGCCAGGTTAGCTCCGAGCAAAAGTGAGCTCGCATAATCGAGTCTAGACAGTATGGCAGCCTGAATTATCATCTGTCGAGTAGGGGCGTCAAAAGTGGCAGAACTCAAAGAGCAATTACCACTCATGTATGTAATTTATACTCTTGGTCATCAGCGTTTGGGAGTTCATGCTGTTGGCAATTCTTTGGCTGATGAGGCCGCAAAATCAGCGGTAACTACATACTTGGTTGCAGCAGTCACACGTTCCAAAAGTAAAATAGATGATGACATCTTAGCAGCAATTGCCGCAACTGAGAAGGGTGAGAAATATCCTACTGGATTCCCTTCGAAGTACTCTTATCATTTAAGTCCCGATAAAGTACCTTATGTGAAGATACCCGACGTTGGTGACAGATTGATTCCCAACGCGGACCGCAGGCCCACACTGATTACTGCCCATGAAGGTGTTGCGTCCGCTCACGCGGCTACTGTATCTCAGCTTCAACTGCGTTACTGGTGGCGGGGACTGTTCAGACAGACGCGAGATTATGTCCCTCAATGTGGCATATGTCAGCAAATCAAGCCTTCTTCAGCTGCGCGTCTGCCCCAGACACAGTTGTACATTTCTAATAAACCACTTGGTTGTGTTTATTCAGATCACTGTGGTCCTTTATCTTCTGATACTGCGTATAAGTACATCTTAGTTGCAGTTGACCCTTGCACCCGCTTTGTTTGGTTATGGCCGCACCAAAGTGCTGATTCACGAACTGTCATACGAGACTTGCGTATCTTTGTGGGAATTTTTGCCTGTGGCACCTTCCATTCAGACCAGGGTCCAGCGTTCGCCTCAAAGGCATATAAAAATGCCATGGGGTCTTTGGGGGTCCAAGTCAAATTTTTGTCTCCATACAGGCCTCAGGGCAACACTGTTGTGGAGCGAATGAACCGTGACTTAAAGCAGTCTTTGACACCTTGAGTTATAGGTACTGGAAGGAACTGGCTAACCCATCTCAATAGCGTACAGCGTGCTCCTAATAATCTCCCTAGAAGGTCTCTGGGAGGGTGGACCCCATACGAAATGCTCTTTGGCATCAAAAAGTATGTCCCGGACCTTGACGGTCTAGACTCTGCGGTGTTTGCTGCACCCTTTGACATGGATGAACATTGTAATGTTTTACAGACTCTACAAAAGACGAGAGACAGTCTTGCAAAGTAACACTTGCCCTGCCCGTCTGATGCTGCGTTGCAGTTCCGGGTAGTTGGCTGGCTACCCAGAGTTGGCGAACTGGCCCGTGAGAAGATCGAGAACAAGAAAGAATTTGGCCCCTCGTATCGAGCACCAGTTCCTGTACTTGGAGTGCAGGGCACAAGGACAGTCATTTTACCACCACTTCCAGGTCGTGAAGAAAAGAGGTACATCTCCATAGACAATATCAAATTACACAGAGTGGCCGATTCTTCTTAGTATGACACCTGCGGTCTCCTGCACGGCTATGCTGAGGAATTCTGTTTTGGTGCCTGCTCCTGGTAACAGACCAGCTGAAGTTGTCTTGGAAATGCCTACTGTATCAAGTCCTTTATTGAATAATCCACCTCAAGATCCTCTGAATGAGACTGAGTATACATACCCCACAGACTTGTCGTTGCCTGATTTACAAACTAGGTTGGCAAATGAGTCCAGATTTTCCTTTGACACTAGCTCTTCCACATCAAAGTCCCCTTTGAAGGTTTCAGTTTTTGCAACATGGTTCAGAATTTTTTTTTTAATTCCTCCTTGGACTTACATTTGGTTGGTACTCTTTTCAATTTTTTTTGTTTATGTCAATTGGATTTGTGATTTTTTTCTTTCGTTTGGTGAATGGCCACTACGTTGAGAAACGATTAGTTATTCGACCAATTAATGGAACATTGACACCCTACTTCTCGTCCCACCGCATCAAGAGAGACTTGGAGCATGTTAACATCACTGCTTGGCCATTTTGATATGAAATTGTTTGGGATGCAGTGAAGTTCCAGATTCATCGTCCGACTGAAGCCATTAATGTTCCAAATGTACTAAGGGTTTCCATAGGGGATGTAATTAAGCAGAATATACATGCTGATGATTGGGATGTTCAAGCTGTTGAGGCTTTGTTTTCAGATTTGAAATATTATGCTGCCTTTGATGCTGAGGATTTATATTTGAATTCTGCTAACTATGGTGATTTGTATTGCTACCAACACTTTGGAAATCACTACCAGCACAACACAAGAAGGAATATAGTAAATTATACCTAATGGGAACACTGCCCTGCTCCTATAGAAGGGAGCTCCAAATCTCTTTTAAAGTGATTCACATATTTTACTAATTTTAATCAAACAAATCCTAATGCGTTTTATTTTAAAATGACTGAAAAGTCCTCTTCCAAAAGTTAGACTGACCCACACCAAATTATTATATTCTAAGTCCTTCCTTGACAAATTGGCTCTAGGCTATGAGCTGTGGAAAGGTTCCATTGATCTTAAATCTGTTTGGGGTTCTAAAAGCTGGCAAGTGAAAGGCACAGAGGCTTTGCATCGTGCATGTCTCATCCCGAACCATATGTTGTTTTTGAATTTGACTATTTCACAAACCACCTGCTTTGGATTGGCTACTCCTAAAAAAATGTTACATCATACAGGCTTTATACCATCACATTGTATCATAGTATGTCTTTTGTGTTTATGCATGCTGCAGTAGGAAGGGCTATATATACTATCAAATTTTGGCACCAGTCAGATTTAAAAAGGTTTCTGTGATGCGGAATCACGTCTCTTGTGTTTCATGGTCCAGGCAGACCCACAATAATAAAATTGCCGTATCCTAGCAGACCTGAGTACGTGCCTTCTTCGTTGCTGGAGATGGATTTCGGTTTCATAAATATATATATGTACATACATATAAATATATATATGTATATATATTCACAGAAAAAACATAGGTTTCAGGGACTTTATAGTTAGTTGGCCATTTCACTCATACAAAACCATAGAAATTCTCCTGTTATAGTTAGTTCAGCTAACTATAACTCGCGCCCCCGCAATGCACTGCTGATGATGTCACATATTACATCATTCATGACATGGTCAGTGACATCACTGATGACTTCACTGACGACATCTCAAATGACATCACTGATGACATGATCCAGTGACTGTGCGTTTCTCTAAAGTTTAAATATGTTTTATATATATGCCATGGTGCATTGAACAATGAGTGGGTGTATACGGGTTTGGATGGAGGATTTAGTATGTGCCTGGCTGACTGTAAAAGTGAGTGGTTAAATGTGTCTTACTGAGTGCATGGGTCAGTGAGTATGTCTGTTGTTGTGTTAGCTGCTGCATGTGTTGGTCAGTAGTTACATGAGTGTCTATATGGGTTATTGATTGGTTGTCTGAGTATTTGTATAGGAGACTGAGTGTGTGTGTGGGTGGGTGGGAGGTGTGTGACTCTTTGCATAGATGTGTGAGTGATTGATTCACTGGGTGTATGGGTTCAAGAGTGCATATGGAAACAGCTGTATGGGCGGGTGAATGTGTGTATGGGTGTGTTGGTGAGAGATTGGATGTCTCGGTGGCACATGCCCAAATAACTGCGTATGTAAAAGGCAGTGTATGTGAGACTTGGAGTATATAAATGACTATACGTGAGAGTCAGTGACTGTGAGAGTAGCTGTATGGATGAGTGTGTACTTGTATCAGTGATTGTATAAGAGAGTAAGTATGTGTTAGTATATGTTTGAATAAGTGAGTTGGTGTGTGTATAACTGTATATGTGAGGAAATGGGAGTGTGATTGATTCTTTGCATGACTGACTAGGTGTGTGAGTAATTCCATGGATGAGTGCCGGTGTGTGAGTGTCTGTATAGGTGTATGAGTGCATATGATAGTGTTGTATTGATGAGTGACTTTATGTATGAGTGATTGTATGGGTGAATGAGTGGATGTGTGTTTAGACCTAGGATCCAGTGAGTGTGTATGTATTGGTGTGTCGATGGTTTTGAAAATGGTAGTCTGTATTTTACAGTGGGTGTATCAAAGATTATATTAGAGCGTGAGGAGTTGCATCAGACTTTGACGTGGATGATGTCATCAGTGATGTCATCAGTAATGTAATTTGAGATGTCATTGGTATGTCACTGTCCATATCATGAATGTTGTAATATCTGACCTTAATAACAGTGCATTGCGGGGCGTGAGTTATAGGTTAGCTGAACTAACTATGACGGGGAATTTCTATGGTTTTGTACGAGTGATATGTCCAATTAACTATAACGTCCCTAAAACCTATGTTTTTTTCAGTGAATTTCTAAGGTTTTTTAAATGCTAATTTCTAACTATAACCTGCCTGAAACCTATGTTTTTTTCAGTGAATTTCAATTTTTTTTCAAATGCTAATTTCTAACTTTAATGTGCCTGAAACTTATGTTTTTTTCAGTGAATTTCAATGGTTTTTTAAATGCTAGTTTCTAACTATGCCTACAAAGTTAGGACATGTGAAGAAAGAGGAAAACAATCGCAGCAAGAATCAAGACAAATGTAGAAAGAGGCAACAGAAGTCCAGAAAGACAAAGAAAAGTGCAGGAAGAAGAAAGAGATGTGCAGAAAGAACCAACAGAGGAGCAGAAAGTCCTCCTGTGCCCCCAACTTTTTAGTGATGGGTACTGGTGGTAACTGACTCTGACTAACCAGGACCAGAGCCAGTGCTACGCTAAAAGACACTTAGAATACAGTGAAAACACCTACACACACTAGGGAACACTATGCATTTGGATACCCCTGTAATTAGCATGACCTCCTCTGTATTTGCCATGAGTTAGTGTATGAGTACATGGGTAGTAACTGGATAATTAGAATGCTGCAAGGACAGTGCATGGTGAATTTATAACTGCTTGGGTTTTGGCGGAGTGATTGGATAAGTACATGATGCTGGATGGGTGATTGGAGGAGTGCATGGGTAGTGACCAAGGGATTTCTGGAGTGCATGGGTACAACCTGGGTAATTGGAGGAGTGAATCAGTAATGTGTAAGTGGTTAGAGGTGTGCATGGGTAGTGCACAGGAGATTGTAGCAGCGCATGTGTTAATGCCTGGGTCACTCCAGGAGTACACGGGTACTGACTGGAAGACTGAAGTACTGCAAGGAGAGTGCATGGTGAATTTATAAGTGCCTGGGTTTTGACAGAGTGATTGGATAAGTATACACATGTCACATCAAGCCCCGCCCCCTCCCTTCACCACTGTGCAAATGCACCCTCTGGCTGGTTTTAATTTGGGGAATTAATTCCCCTTGAATCCTGAGGGTCCCTGGGGGCCAACTAGCCCACCATGTACCTCCAGTAAGCGCCACAGAGCTGCATTGCAGAGTGGTGTAAAAAGGGTGTGTGGCCTTTGACCACCTCTCTGCAAGGCAGCTCCCTGGAGTTTACTAGAGGTAGCTGGTGGGCTAGTTGGCCCCTTTTACACCTCTCTGCAACGCAACTCTGTGACGCTTACTGGAAGTACCTGGTGAACTAGTTGACCCCCAGGGACCCTCAGGATTAATGGGGACTTAATTCCCCAACTTGAAACGTGCCACAGGGTGTGTTTGCACACTTGTCACATCAGGCCACACCCCCTCCCTGCACCACTGTGCAAACGCACCCCCTGGTGCATTGTGAATTGGGGGATTAAGTCCCCTTGAGTCCCGAGCGTTCCTGAGGCCAACTAGCCCACCAGCTACCTCCAGTAAGCACCACAAATCTGATTTGCAGAGTGATGTAAAAAGGGGGAGTAGCCTTGTACCAACTCTTTGCAAGGCAGCTCTCTGGCACTTACTAGAGGTATCTGGTGTGCTAGTTGGCCTCCAGGAACCCTCAGCTTTCAAGGGGATTTAATAACCCAACTTAAAACAAGCCACTGGCCGCGTTTGCACAGTGGTGCAGGGAGGGGGCGGAGCATGATGTGACAAGTGTGCAAATGCGCCCTGTGACGCATTATAAGTTAGGGGATTAAGTCCTCTTGAATCCTGAGTGTCCCTGGGGACCGAGTAGCACACCAGGTACCTACAGTATGCGCCTCTCTGCAACGCAGCTCTTTGACCTGCTCTCATTTACAAAATCCAAACCAGAGTTTGCTATGACAGGGCGGGAGCCGCACGGCTCTCGCCCTGCCATAGCCAACAGCAGTGTCCCGGGGGTGGGCACCGCAGGACATTGCAGGAGCCGGCTCGGGGGGGCGTCCCCAGGGCCATCACGGTCTGCAAGAGGGGGCTGCGTGGCCCCCTCCCACCTAGTGCACAGCCCCAGGGAGGTGGTGGTCCTCAGGGGACCGCAGCGGACCCCCACATTTGCATATTAGTGCCCCGGATAGTTTGCGGTCCCCGGGGCATGTGGGCGGGCTTGAGCCCCCCACACAGGTTTATTTATTGTCATTGTAAAGCCATGGGGGGGTGGCGGTCCCCAGGGCAGCGGGGGGCTATGTGGCCCCCGCAAATAAATAATAAAAACCCCGGAATGCCAGACCCTGTGGCTTGGGGGGGCCTTGGAGGCCCTCCACTCATTTAAAAAATAGCCCCAGGGTTGGCGGTCCCCGGGGCTGCAGGGGGGGAATGGGCCCCACACACATTTTTTTTCAGTGCACCCGGGAACTAATCCACCCGGGGCTTCTATACGATGAAGCGCGGTAGTCTGCGCTTCGTTTTTTTATATTTTCTCGGCCGGATTCGCAACCCCAGCACAAATTCAGCCGATATTTTTTTTAAAGAAATGTTTTTTTGGGCCCTGGGGGTCCTTGTGGGCCCCGCTGAGCAGGCCTAGGGGTCAAGGTGTTTCTACTCTGCCCCCTTTTCTTTTTTTTCATCTTTGTTTTTCTGTTTTCTTGTGACTCAGTTCTACAGAGTCACAAGATGGTTGCCAACACGTCCTGGTTTGGAGTGTTGGCAGCCAATTAAAATGAAGCTTGTGGTCGGGAGGGTTCAAGGATCCACTGCGCCCCTAGATATCGATAGATGTTTTTTTTTCAATTTCTAAGCAACTACTGAATGGATATACACCAATTTTAAAAAGGTCGCTTTCTGAGCCGAGCAGTACCTTTTTGCCAAATTTGGTGTAATTCCGTTCAGAAGTTCGGGCTGTAGCCTTGGCTAAAATTTCCTATGGGAAATTGATTTTTTTACTCTTATTTTTTTAATTTCTCAGCAACTACTGAACGGATGTACACCATTTAAAAAAAGGTCGCTTTCTGAACCAAGAGCTACCGTTTTTTGCCAAATTTCGTGTCATTCCGTACAGTAGATCGGGCTGTAGCCTTGGCTAAAATATACTATGGAAATTAACATGGAAAAAACACTTTTTGGGACCCCCTTTTTTTCTCAGCCCCCACTTGACAAATCCCCCAAACTTTCAGGATAGGAGCTGACCTGGATAAACTTTTTGCGGGAGAATTTCGCAAAGATTCGTCAAATGTTGCCAAAGTTATTGCCAAAACAAAAAACGCCTTTTCAATAGAAACAAGGTCCTAACTATAACTACTTACAGGCAACCGCCAGTAGGTAATAATTATGTGTATGGAGGAGTGCGTCTCTGATGCAGGGGCATTTTGGAGTGAATATTTACACATGCCTGGTACAGCCGTGGGAGTTCGCACCTCCTTTAAACATTGTAAAGGGATCGTCTGACCTGAACTGATTAGGACAAAGACGGCGCAGCTAGTGCCATAAACGTGGCAAAGGCTTTCAGCTCTGAGGCTCACTGGAGGGCTGTTATCGGTCTAGGAATTGTTTAAAAAGCGCACATCCACTGGAGGCAAAAAATATGCATGGAATTGCAACTACAAGTTCCGGCGTGCATCGGAACTAATTCTATCACAAATGGCACACGGGAGGCCAATAAATTAATCAAGCACGCAGGGAACTGTGGGAATATGTAAAAGAGATGTGCTTTTAAACTGCCTCTGAAGAAAGAGCATGAATGCTCTGAAACGCATCAGGCAGATGGACATTTAAGGCAGAGCTGTAATACTGTTCCTTTGCAATAAAAGAGTTTCAAACTTACTGGCTGGAGGAGTGCGTCTCTGATGCAGGGGCGTTTTGGAGTGAATATTTACACACTGCTGGTCAAGCCGTGGGAGTTCACACCTCCTTTAAACATTGTAAAGGGATCGTCCTACCTGAATTCATCAGGACAAGGACGGCACAGCTAGTGCCATAAACGTGGAACAAGCTTTCAGCTCTGAGGCCCACTGGAGGGCTGTTATCGGTCCAGGAATTGTTTGAAATGCACAGAACCACTGGAGGTAAAAAATATGCATGGAATTGCACCTACAAGTTCCGGCGTGCATCGTAACTGATTCTACCAATAATGGCACACCGGAGGCTAATAAATTAATCAAGCACGCACGGAACTGTAGGAACATGTAAAAGAGATGTGCTTTTAAACTGCATCTGAAGAAAGAGCATAAATGCTCTAAAACGCGTCAGGCAGATGGACATTTAAAGCAGACCTGCAATCCTGTTCCTTTGCAATAAAAGAGTTTCAAACTTACTGACTGGAGGAGTGCGTCTCTGATATATATATATATATCCACTGCTGCACTACTCTGGGAGTTTGAATGAACTGCAGTTGACAAGCCACAGTGGTCCACGCTCTTTCTTTTTGCCTTTTGAGGACTGGCTGAACGGGAATGAGTTTACTTACATATATTATATATGTATATATATCCACCACCACGCTTACCCAAATACAGGAAGCACAAGCCACATCGATCCAAGTTCGATTTAAATTCCGATTTATTCTCCGGGCAAAACAGATGCGTTTCGAGCACACAAGCTCTTGGTCACATGACCGCAGTTCAGAGTTCATATTTTTTATAGAATATGCATCCCACATGATGCTTACCATAAAGAAAAGACTATGCATTAAACCATCAATGCAAAATGTCACAAAAATGAACATACAACACATTCTGGCAGATGCATCAAGCAAAATACCTCCCGGTAAAATACCGAACCGGTAAAACAGGCCGTTACCGAACGGTAAACCAGAAAATGCCATGCATCAACCAAAAATCGGAAAAAATAAAGAATTGCTAACAACATCCCCTTGGTAAATTACCGAATCGCTAATCAGACAATCGGAAATAACGAACACCAAAGCTGACCTCGGTAATACTGAATCGCTATTATAGAATCGCAATGGAATGCATAAACAATCGCTAATACCGAAAAACGCTAAAATCGCTATTTAGCATGAGCAAAATAAGGGGAATCTGAATCAGGAGGTAAAGTTATTTGAAGGAAAGAAAAAAAAAAAATTCCCAGCAGGTGCTGACAATCAGTAAGCCTTCACATATGCCCTGGGAAACCCCACAAGTCATCCAAAATGGCTGTCCTCTACATGCTTGCTAGGAGGAGGAGGATCAACGCCCAGGCTCAGCGCAGGAGGATGATCCAGGACAGGGTCTTCAGGGTGCGCATCACTTTGCCTGGGCAGACCGAGGAACAGGTGTACGATAAGTACAGACTCAACCGTGCCATGATCATGCGCCTGATAGCTGATCTGGAACCATTACTGCAGCATGAGACCCGTAGGACCAACGCCATACCAGCCCATGTCCAGGTCCTATGCTGCCTGCACCTGCTGGCGTCTGGAAGCTTCCAGGGGGTAATAGCTGAGACTGGAGGCGTGTCGCAAAGCGCATTATCACGCTTCTTCCACCGGTTCCTAGAGGCCATGCTGACATTCATGAATCGCCGCATCACCTTCCCCACAACCCCCCAGCAGCTGACCCGCACCAAACGGGAATTCTACCAGGTGGCACAATTCCCCCATGTGATAGGGTGTGTTGACTGCACGCATGTCCCCATCTGTCCTCCATTTGTTTGGCAAACGGTCATAGATACAATGCATCAAGGCGAAATTAATAGCAAGAATTATGGGACCCCCTCTATTATATTTTCAGCCAGGGAAAGGAGAGGACAGAATAAGCAAGAACATGAGAAATTCCCCTATGGCTATATAATTTCACATTTGACATAGTTCAAACAACACTTCCAAATATTCTCATTTAAATAACACAGATACCATGATTTTTATATCATTTTCATTACTTTCTTTATTGTTTTTTATATTTTTTTATATATGTAAACATTTTCTTTTTTCCTTATACTTAAGTGCTTTTACTGTATCAAAAAAGTGTTTTCACCATTCATTTGAATAAAATACATTATACAAATATTTTAAGAACAATTAAATCAATCCACTAAATGGTCCCTGATAACCACACATATACCAACAATCACTCTCTATGCATACATTCCTCAAAATAAAATAAAATAAAATAGCCTCTCTCTGTGTTTTGGTTAATTAGATCTAATTACCTCTTTTTTAAGTAGTTGTAAAATGTCTTGGTTAACCGCCCCATGAAGAACGTCAATGTTATCTTTCAGAATTTGTGGCATGTATTTTCTATTTTGCCCTGAAGTGTGTGGTTACTGATCTTGCTGGGTCAATCCCAAAGCTAGCTACTGTTGTAATATTACCTGGGTCATGTAGATCCCCCACTTGTGAGTCATGGGTTCCCCCCTCCTCTACTAGATCTTAAAGTGATCTAACAATGTTAATGTCCGAAATGGAAAGGGATGTTATGGGTATGGTGACTTGTAAAGGACTCTGTCCTTTCTTTCTGCCTGCATACAAGCCAAGAACCTGAAAGTAAACATATATACAGATTCACGTTATGCATTCGGAGTCGTTCACGACTTTGGAGTCCTTTGGCAAGAAAGAGGTTTCATGACCTCTCATGGAGCCAAGATTCAGCATGGCCCCCTCATTCAAGCTCTGTTAGAAGCAATACATTTACCGAAAGCCATTGCCATCATGAAGTGCAAAGCACATACGAAAGCCACTGACACCATTTCCCAAGGTAACGATCTAGCAGATCGAACAGCCAAGCTTACAGCTCAGACTCCAGTCATTCCAGCTGACAAGACAAAGACAGACGTTTCAGTCCTGACAACTTGCATGACAGTCAAGGATCCTACACAAGACGTACTAGACATACAGTCACATGCTACCCCAGACAAAATCAAGAAATGGTCTGAACAAGGAGGGGTCCAGACAAATCAGGGATGGTTGACGAAGGGAAAAGCCACATGGTTTCTCCCCGACTCTATGGTTCAAGTCATTATTAATACAGCACACAGTCCAGCACACTTAGGAGAAAAAGCCATGTTAGACAGCATCCAGAACCTTTGATTTAACAAGCATTTACGAGCAGCAGCCAAACAGAAAGTGTGTACCTGCATGATCTGTTGTCAGTTCAATCCAGGTAAAGGTGTTCCGGTGGAACAAGGTGGATTCCATCCTCCTGACCACCCTTTTGAAGTCCTCCAGATGGATTATATTCAGATGGATCGATGTCGAGGTTTCAAGTATGTCCTCGTAGTTGTATGCGCTTTGTCCAGATGGACAGAAGCATATCCAGTTCCAGATTACACTGCCGCGACCACTGCCAGGCAGTTGGTTCGTGAGTTTTTCCCACGCTATGGTTTGCCCAGGGTCGTGTATTCAGACAACGGCCAGCCATTCTCATCCGAACTCATGAAACAAGTATCTCTTCTGTTAGGGTACCAGTGGAAGTTCCACTGCGTACGACACCCCGAGGCAGCTGGCCTCGTCGAGAGACACAATCAGACTCTGAAAATACGTATTGCAAAAGTTTGTGCCGAGAAAGGTGTAGATTGGATGGTAGCCCTGCCAGTCGCCCTTTTTTACATGAGAATGGTCGCTCACTCCCGTTCAGGTCTGTCACCATATGAAGTGGTATTCGGCCGTCCCCCGAACATGTGGGGTACACCTATGCCACGTAAAATTACCGATGTTGACAGTAATATGCTGACAGATTACCTAGCTTCCTTGATGTCTGCACTACTCTCTTGTCGTTCACAGGTCGCGGCTGCCTTTCCAGACAACACCCAAGTAAAACCGCACGAGGTCATTACAGGCGACCTCGTTCTAGTGAGGAACTTTGATCGTTCAAGTCCGCTGGAGCCCCGCTGGAAAGAGCCAAAACTTGTTCTGATGACCACAAGGACCGCCGTAAAGCTAGAAGGAAGAAAAGGGTGGCTTCACTCCAGCCACATCAAGCGTTTTCATGGACTCCGTCCAAAGACTTTTTTCAAGGACTGCCCCGATACTGACTCTAATCTTCCCCGGTTAGAGAAAACTCCGCAGCAGGAGTATAAAATCAAGTTAAGGTCTAGCAAGTCAGACAGTTTAATTGTTTAAGTCCCTCTCGGGTGAAGCGGTTAGACAGGTTCCTGACATGTATGAGATAGACCCCCATAGTGAGAGAGTTAGACGAAACTCCAAGAAAATACGTTATTGTAAAAATCTGCGAAGCAGATGTATTATTACGTTATTGTTTATGTTATTTCTGAGTCTTACGATCACATGTATAAGTTACGTTTTACATGTATTTTTTCCTCCTCTTGATTCACATGTACATCTTTCCTCTAATAATACAGTAGAGCATACTTTTAGTGAACTACCTCCTCACGAGTTATCCTATCGACTTGCCATGCGCAACAATACTTTTATCCGAATGTTACACTATTCACACCAGACTAGCAATGCCACTAATTGTTGGGTGTGTGGTCGACTCCCCCCTTTCCAGACACCGAAGGGAGTTCTGCCACTCTTTCCCTATCCGTTTTCACACAATGGTTCGTGTGGAGCATGGTTTACGATAACATCATCCCTAGACGATAAGTCCCTTCTGAATAGAACATGTTTCCCAGACAAGGAAGGTCTTTCCCATAGGACAGGGTTAGATCTAGAAAATGAAGTATATGATCTAGGTAATTATTCCTCGAATTTCATGGTTTTGAATGTTCAGTCCGAGACTACTCCAGACTTGCCTGCTATTACAGTTCTACCAGTAAAAGGCGAATTATGTGTCCGAAAGAATGGTTCAGTACATCTAGGACACAGTGATTGTACTACTGTGGTCAAGTACAGTGACAGTGGGAAATCTAATTTCAAAGCCTCACGTCATTCGTATTTTGTATGTGGTCAGACCGCATATGTACGTCTGCCCCTAGATTGGGATGGAACATGTTACATTGCCTTCCTACTGCCACCAGTTTTTCTAGCCCCATCCGATTATCACAGAAATACACATCTAGTCCACATCAGACATAGAAGGGAGATCGAGTCCCCAATTGTCGATCAAACTGAAACTGCCTTAGAACAGTATACAGACTTCAATAAAGGTTTATTTTTCTTCATAGGACCTATCCAGAATAGTAAGCTGATACGTAGGTTAACCAGAACCCTTGAAGCAGTAGTGAATGAGACTACTTCCGCTCTAGGTAACTTAACAGAAGAGCAATCTGCTATGAGATTTGTCGTTCTTCAGAACCGCCTTGTTCTTGACGTCATACTGGCCGATAGGGGCGGAGCTTGTAGAGTCATCGGATCTAGTTGTTGCATTTTCATTCCTAATAACGCACCGTCTGTTTATTCAGCTATAACCAGACTTCACAAGATAGCCCATCAGTTGCACCAGAATCCAGGCACCTGGACATGGTCCGGTTGGCTCTGGAGTATAATATCTGCTTGGGGATGGAAAGTACTATCATTCCTAGGAATAGTAGTAATGATCATATTCAGTTGTTGTCTATGTTTACAATGTGGCCCTGCGATTTGCGGCTTGTGCGCTACCTCTTGTATTCCAAGTCCTAAGTCCCATTCCAAGAAGATTCGAGACGAGCAAATGATGCTGTATGAACAGATAGATGGTATCATGAATATTGATGTTTCCTGAAGGAAACGTAGGGAACAAGGAGGGAATGAGGAAAATTGAATTTTGCCCTGTCATGTGTCCCTACGTGTTCCCCATTACATGCTATATGTGCATGTACGCTATGCATATTTACCCCCTTGACCGAATAAAGACGCAATTATAGTTGTGTCCAACGTTAGTATGCCAGTTATCCAATCCTCGCGAAAGCAACGAGTATTAGGCCTATGTTGCCAACGCCTTTACATTGTGCACGTTAAATCATCGAGTTGTCCCCGTTTCTAGGTCTTACAGGGCCCGGACACCAGATTCAAGCTTCAAGTCTTCTGAATCACTCCGAGGAGCGATGCAGCCCCTCCCGCATCCCTGACCCTTCACTTACTTTCTGCCAAGCAGCACGGTGCCCGGCCTGGCCTGCCTGCCTGTCTGCCAAGAATATGTTATGCCCTGGTTATCAGTTCAGCTCCCCGGCTTCACATTTCTAAGCTAACGAACCGCATAAACATTTTCAGCTATAGTCTAGTCTCTCTGTCTCCATGCAAGAGAATTACTGAATTAGTATCCGTAGAAGATTCATAGCACACGCAAAACATGTAGAATATATGCATGCACTAGCCTTATTGTCAAGTAGCCTTTGCCCTGATGACTTTTAGATTCAAGCAACATGTTCTCCAAACACAAGATATCAGATATGCTATAGGTACATGTCGTCCTGACATCCCAGACTTTAGTCTCCTCTTCTAGTGCCAGAAGTCAGAGCCCCAGCTCTCCCCAGTTACACGTCATGGCCCGTTTGCGCGCACCAGTAGGTTAAAGGTTCCAGCTGCCCAGGTAGCCCCCTCCATGTATCCACCCATTTATGACACTTCTGTGACGTTTACATCACATGTCTTCGTGCACGCTCTGTGCACGCCTTCTTTTGCACGCCCATATGTTCTTATCTTTCGTTTGTCACTTGTTACGCCTACTGTATTCAATGCAATTGCACTGTTTTACTATATATACTGTATGATGTTAATATGACATTAGGCTTTTACTTCCCTTTGTCCTGTCTCTGTCTCTTCCTGAACCTTTGCAGGTGATGGAACCCGATGGTCCATTGGCTCGAGCCATCTGATTAAAGCCTATTCGACTCAGATACCACGGATCCTGCCTCTTATTTATTGAGCTATCTGTTTCAGTTAATGCATAGAAAAATAGTACCGGTAATTAATTATTTATTTACCACAAAGGTGTGAATTTTGAATAGCTTCAATTTGAGTACATAATGATACATATCTATGAGTGTCTGGGTGTAATCAAGGGGTGTGTCAGGACAAAAGGTCAAAACTAATTTAAGCACAGTCTCTTCAATTTGCATAATTACCCTTTTGGATAAATTCTTGTCCATCCATTATTTGGCCCTCTGAGACTGTCCCCTTGTTCCCACGCCAGTATTGCTTCTCTTTCCTCTGTCGGTTTTGTCTTCTTTCGCTTTTGTTTGTTATATATATGTCATCATCATTCATAACTTTATTTCGACCACAGAGGGCCATAAAGGTACATAGTAAAATACAGAGTAAAAAATAAAATCCTTTTAGTAAATAAGTTAAGAACACATTTCATATATATACACATAATTTACATTAAAAATGGTCATGGTTAAAAGGTAAGAATTAAACCAACTAAATAGTTATCAAGTTATTCAAAAGTAACTGATAAAAAAGCTAGAATCTAGAATTAAGTTGTTATAAAAGTTCTGCGCTTGATCCACATGCTATTTAAAAAACGGGAAACAGCCAAAACAACCGGTGGGTGGATATCATATTTAAGTACTCTAAGCGCGAGTTCACATTCACGAAACTCCAGATTCCTACAACTGGGTTTAATCCACCTCTTTCGAGACAGCACATATGCTGGACAAAAGAAAAATACATGGCTTTCATTTTTTAGTGGATAATCACACGCCGGGCACTCTGTATATTTGTTTACATCCCATTTACATGCCAATGACCTTAGTGGCAAGCTACCCATTCTTAGTTGTAAATACAGCTTTCTGGCTTGAGCCGGACAGATCTTGTCAGGGAATTCCTCCTTCTTGTATTCTGTTTTTACATTGAGGAATTCGCTAGTCAGTCTCCCTACTCCTGTGCTGGCATGCAGGGCCAACAAGTTATTAGACCTAAACCTTCTTACCAGGTCAGATCTGGCTAAAGGCAGAGAAACTGCCTCGGGAGATTCCCATAGTCCAGAAACACCAAGCCGTACGCACAGAACCTTGATGTGTGATAGCCAGGTAACTTTTTTTGACCTCAAAGCCACCCATACCTCCTTGAACTCTGCACGGTACGGGGCGAGTTCTTGGACAGACCAGAGTATTCTCCAATAGGTTAAAGGTCTCAGGGCAACCTCCTCTTCCACTGGGAGCAAACCAAGGTCAAATCTAAGTGGGACCAGTGGGGTGCTAACGGGTCGGGCAAACAACTCTCTCATAAATGTGTGTTCAACCCTTACCAAACTCTTTGGTCGACAATGTCCCCATAATTCTGCCCCATATAATTGCGGCTGCTCCAGCTTGAACCCTGTATATCTCGATAATAGGGGCAGCCGGCTTAAATGTAGAACCTACCAACAGTCTGCGTCAATTTCAATGAGGAGTTAGTTAATTGTGCTTCCCAACCCAGGTCTTCCTTGAGAGTAATACCTAGATAATCAAACGTCTTAACTCTCTCAAGGGGTATGCCATACAGAGTAGGATTTGGTCGCGTTCGTCTTGGTGGATTAAAAGTCATAAATTTTGTTTTAGCCACATTGATTTCTAGTCCACTTAAAGCACAGAAATCAACAAATCCATCAAGGATACGTTGGATGCCGGTAGCTGTTCATGACAACAGTAGAGTGTCATCCGCAAACATTAGTGCGGGCACTCTTCCTGTAGCTAGTTTTGGGGCATCTGTATCCTTTATGGCTAGAAGATGTTTAACAAGCCCATTTATATACAGGCAAAAGAGAGTGGGAGCCAGCACGCACCCCTGGCGTACCCCCCTTTGCACTGGGAAACGTGCTGGCAATTCTCCCATTTTTCCACATCTTACCTGGGCAAAATTTCGTGAATGGAGCCTGATCAGTAATTCCAGGAGGTAGTGGGGCATTCCCAGATCATGGAGGACTCTCCACAGCTTGTCCCTGGGGACCAGATCAAATGCGGCCCGTAGGTCCACAAAAATGAGGCTGGCACCCTTCACGCTCACTGTTTTCCAGAAGAGGACTTGTAACCGGGAGATCTGATCAATAGTGGAGAATCCAGATCTAAAGCCGGCTTGTAAATTGCTTAGGATCTGGTTTTCCTCTTCCCATTGCTGGATCCTGTCCAGGAGTATCCTCCCAAATACCTTCTGCGGGATGTCTGTAAGGCTAATGGGCCTGTAGTTTGAGGGTTGCAAAGAACAACCTTTTTTAAAGATGGGAACTATCTCAGCCCCCCTCCAAGTCTCGGGTGGACCTGTACCCATTAATATTGTATTGAACAGGACGGAGAGATAGGGGGCCCATATTTTGGGTTCGGACCAAAACAAATCACCAGGGATTTTATCAAGCCCAGTGCTTTGTTGGGTAGTAACCTAGCAATGGCAGTCTCCACCTCCAGGATCGATATCTCCTGAGCCCCCTCCAATCGATACTCATGGAGGAGGCTCAGGGACTCCAACTCGGGGTCGGCAATGCTTGGTTGAGCATATAGGCCACCAAAGTGTTCTTCCAATAATGTTGGGGCTATATTAGGACTTACTGCATTCCTCCCACCCCTGCCCTCAGTACTAACAATTGCCCAGAACGATTTGAGATCTCTGCGTTGTAGTGCCTCCCTCAAATCTTCCCATTGTCCCTCCTCCCACGACTTTCTTTCCCTTTCTAGGGCTTGCTTATACAGCACCCTTAGCGACTAGGGCTCATTAGGATGGCGGACGGAGGAGCTACCGCGGCCCTGGAGTACGCGGAAAATGCCTTTTCCATGTCCACCTGCCGCGGACACTCCGTCCGCCATATCAGGATAGGAAACAGTGTCAAATTTCCGTCCGCGACGGAAAAGCACGCACCGCCGCCCAACTACACCCGACCACGCGGCGGACGGAACACATCCTGAGACTCTGCCGTACGTACTGACGTCGAAGACCGTCCCCCAAATCAAGATGGCGGAAATTACACATAAAACCGCAGCGGAAAAACAACCTGTCTGAACACGGCGGATTCCCCACAGCGAAGAAAAGATACATAGCAGAGATACCCACCACAAGCTGCTCGCCACCATGGACCCAGCGCTACACGCTTTCCCGATGCTCTTCGCGATCCACCACGTCCTAGTCTTGGCCCACCATGGACGCCGACGCAGGTAAGGCACAAACCATTGGCTGCATGGAGGGGAATACCTGCAAGGGTCGTGACGTAGGGAGGGGGAGTGTCATGTTACCGAAACCACTGATGAGAAGCAAATAGAAATACACATGTGTAGTACGCAAGCATGAATGACAACGACAAACCACGAGACATGATTGACTACCTTTATTGCACATAATAGGGGTATAATCACAGTGTATGCGTGAGCATGGGCAAAGTGGGCACCAGAGCATGAACATCAGAGGCAGCACGTGAGAGGGCAGAATGCAGTATCAGAACAGCAACAGGGCATTGTGGACAACACAGCAGGTACATCAGAGGCAGCACGTGAGAGGGCATAATGCAGTATCAGAACAGCAACAGGGCATTGTGCTCAACAGAGCAGGTACATCATTGGCAGTAAACGAGAGGGCAGAATCCAGTATCAGAACAGCAACAGGGCATTGTGCTTAACAGAGCAGGTACATCATTGGCAGTAAACGAGAGGGCAGAATGCAGTATCAGAACAGCAACAGGGCATTGTGCTTAACAGAGCAGGTACATCAGAGGCAGCACGTGAGAGGGCAGAATGCAGTATCAAAACAGCAACAGGGCATTGTGCTTAACAGAGCAGGTACATCATTGGCAGTAAACGAGAGGGCAGAATGCAGTATTAGAACAGCAACAGGGCATTGTGCTTAACAGAGCAGGTACATCATTGGCAGTAAACGAGAGGGCAGAATGCAGTATCAGAACAGCAACAGGGCATTGTGCTTAACAGAGCAGGTACATCAGAGGCAGCACGTGAGAGGGCAGAATGCAGTATCAGAACAGCAACAGGGCATTGTGCTTAACAGAGCAGGTACATCATTGGCAGTAAACGAGAGGGCAGAATGCAGTATCAGAACAGCAACAGGGCATTGTGCTTAACAGAGCAGGTACATCATTGGCAGTAAACGAGAGGGCAGAATGCAGTATCAGAACAGCAACAGGGCATTGTGCTTAACAGAGCAGGTACATCAGAGGCAGCACGTGAGAGGGCAGAATGCAGTATCAGAACAGCAACAGGGCATTGTGCTTAACAGAGCAGGTACATCATTGGCAGTAAACGAGAGGGCAGAATGCAGTATCAGAACAGCAACAGGGCATTGTGCTTAACAGAGCAGGTACATCATTGGCAGTAAACGAGAGGGCAGAATGCAGTATCAGAACAGCAACAGGGCATTGTGCTTAACAGAGCAGGTACATCAGAGGCAGCACGTGAGAGGGCAGAATGCAGTATCAGAACAGCAACAGGGCATTGTACTTAACAGAGCAGGTACATCATTGGCAGTAAACGAGAGGGCAGAATGCAGTATCAGAACAGCAACAGGGCATTGTGCTTAACTGAGCAGGTACATCAGAGGCAGCACGTGAGAGGGCAGAATGCAGTATCAGAACAGCAACAGGGCATTGTGCTTAACAGAGCAGGTACATCATTGGCAGTAAATGAGAGGGCAGAATGCAGTATCAAACAGCAACAGGGCATTGTGCTTAACAGAGCAGGTACATCATTGGCAGTAAACGAGAGGGCAGAATGCAGTATCAGAACAGCAACAGGGCATTGTGCTCAACAGAGCAGGTACATCAGAGGCAGCATGTGAGAGGGGCTAAGTGCCTCAACAGTCCATAGCACTGAACATGTCCATCAGAGGCAGCACGTGAGAGGGGCTAAGTGCATCAACAGTCCATAGCACTGAACATGTCCATCAGAGGCAGCACATCAGAGGGCAGAATGCAGTATCAGAACAGCAACAGGGCATTGTGGACAACACAGCAGGTACATCAGAGGCAGCACATCAGAGGGGCTAAGTGCATCAACAGTCCATAGCACTGAACATGTCCATCAGAGGCAGCACGTGAGAGGGGCTAAGTGCATCAACAGTCCATAGCACTGAACATGTCCATCAGAGGCAGCACATCAGAGGGCAGAATGCAGTATCAGAACAGCAACAGGGCATTGTGCTTAACAGAGCAGGTACATCATTGGCAGTAAACGAGAGGGCAGAATGCAGTATCAGAACAGCAACAGGGCATTGTGGACTACGGAGCAGGTACATCAGAGGCAGCACAAGTACGTGTCCCAACCAACCCATCCCAGGGACCACAACAGTGCAAGGCTGTTCTCAATGGACAATGGACACACCATGTGAAATAACATGTGAGTGAAGTGATCAGCACTAAGCATGGGCGTAAAATCCGCTCCGCTCGCGGATTTTTCGGATTTTCGGCAAATCCGCAATCCGCGAACGCTCGCGAATTTGTCGAAAATCCGTGAATCCGCTCGCGGCGGATTTTTTGCTTGGTTGCGGCGCGCGGCGTGGTGCACGGCGTTCACTTTCCGTCATTTTAGCGTTTGCCGAGTTGTTTTTCTTTGCGAGTGACGCGCCATTTTAGATCTTGCTGCGTGTTCCCGCGGGAGTTTGTCGCCCGCGAATACGTACTCGCGGCTTGCCACCTTGCACAGCACACCTCGCGAGAGTTCGCAATTGCGAACATGTAGTTGCGGCGGAAAGGAACAATCTCGCACTTGCGAAATAGAGATTTTGCAATTTCGCACAAGAAAATCACCAGCAAACAGGATAAACCTTCAGAAAATTATGATTTTTATCAGAATCACTCCTCAGGTTGACATTTGCATGGCCTTTTTTTTTGCAAGGAGTCCATTTTGGGGGGGGGGGGGAGGAAGGAAGTGCCCCACAGTCTCCAACTTCCTGTTCCTGTCCAGCAGGCTCCTCCCAGTGCTTTGTCCATCTCCTGGTCACTTTCATTTGGATCTGGAGCTGGAAGGATTACTTTTTGTGGGTGCTGCTGGATATTTGGATTTGAGGCCTTTTTGACTGTCTTTGGATCACTTTTGGATTAGAAATCAACTTTCACAAGTAAGTTTGTTTGGGGCATTACAGTTGCTGCAAGTACAATTTTGGAATTTTTTCAGAAAATTAAATAAATTATATTGTGGGTAGCCACAGTATCCAGTAGGACCAGGGTTGGTTATGGGTGCATGATACAACTGTTTTGTTGAATTTAAACACCATTGAGGCCATGGATGGGCTGGGATTGTGCAGATTTTATTGTTTTTTGTCGTTTTTTTGGGCCTGCTGGTGTGGCCCTTTGCCCAGGGGTGGTGAGTGTTGCATGGGCCTAGTCTTTCTGTGGGGTGTCTTCTTGAATTTAAACATAATTGAGGCCATGGATGGGCTGGGATTGTGCTTATTTTATTGTTTTTTGTCGTTTTTGGGGGGCTGCTGGTGTGGCCTTTTGCTTGCCCAGGGGTGGTGGTGGTGCATGGACTGAGTGTGCCTGTGGTGTTGTCTCACTCTCTTTGATGTAAACATCATGGATGGCATTGGATTGTGGTGATTTCTGGCTGTTTTTCTGTTTTTTGGGGGTGTACTGTTGATGTGGTCTGGCCATGTGGGTGGTGGTGGTGGCCATCTTGAGTGCTGGCTGGTACAGGCAACATGTGCTTGGGGTGTAAGGGGGCCATTTTGAGGAGAGGCAGTGTCTGAGGCCTGCACTTATTTTGCCTACTTTTCATCCCTTATGCCCAGGGGTAGTGAGTGTTGCATGGGCCTAGTGTTTCTGAGGGGTGTCTTCTTGAATTTAAACACCATTGAGGCCATGGATGGGCTGGGATTGTGCAGATTTTATTGTTTTTTGTCGTTTTTTTGGGCCTGCTGGTGTGGCCCTTTGCCCAGGGGTGGTGAGTGTTGCATGGGCCTAGTCTTTCTGTGGGGTGTCTTCTTGAATTTAAACACCATTGAGGCCATGGATGGGCTGGGATTGTGCAGATTTTATTGTTTTTTGTCGTTTTTTTGGGCCTGCTGGTGTGGCCCTTTGCCCAGGGGTGGTGAGTGTTGCATGGGCCTAGTCTTTCTGTGGGGTGTCTTCTTGAATTTAAACATAATTGAGGCCATGGATGGGCTGGGATTGTGCTTATTTTATTGTTTTTTGTCGTTTTTGGGGGGCTGCTGGTGTGGCCTTTTGCTTGCCCAGGGGTGGTGGTGGTGCATGGACTGAGTGTGCCTGTGGTGTTGTCTCACTCTCTTTGATGTAAACATCATGGATGGCATTGGATTGTGGTGATTTCTGGCTGTTTTTCTGTTTTTTGGGGGTGTACTGTTGATGTGGACTGGCCATGTGGGTGGTGGTGGTGGCCATCTTGAGTGCTGGCTGGTACAGGCAACATGTGCTTGGGGTGTAAGGGGGCCATTTTGAGGAGAGGCAGTGTCTGAGGCCTGCACTTATTTTGCCTACTTTTCATCCCTTATGCCCAGGGGTAGTGAGTGTTGCATGGGCCTAGTGTTTCTGAGGGGTGTCTTCTTGAATTTAAACACCATTGAGGCCATGGATGGGCTGGGATTGTGCAGATTTTATTGTTTTTTGTCGTTTTTTTGGGCCTGCTGGTGTGGCCCTTTGCCCAGGGGTGGTGAGTGTTGCATGGGCCTAGTCTTTCTGTGGGGTGTCTTCTTGAATTTAAACACCATTGAGGCCATGGATGGGCTGGGATTGTGCAGATTTTATTGTTTTTTGTCGTTTTTTTGGGCCTGCTGGTGTGGCCCTTTGCCCAGGGGTGGTGAGTGTTGCATGGGCCTAGTCTTTCTGTGGGGTGTCTTCTTGAATTTAAACACCATTGAGGCCATGGATGGGCTGGGATTGTGCAGATTTTATTGTTTTTTGTCGTTTTTTTGGGCCTGCTGGTGTGGCCCTTTGCCCAGGGGTGGTGAGTGTTGCATGGGCCTAGTCTTTCTGTGGGGTGTCTTCTTGAATTTAAACATAATTGAGGCCATGGATGGGCTGGGATTGTGCTTATTTTATTGTTTTTTGTCGTTTTTGGGGGGCTGCTGGTGTGGCCTTTTGCTTGCCCAGGGGTGGTGGTGGTGCATGGACTGAGTGTGCCTGTGGTGTTGTCTCACTCTCTTTGATGTAAACATCATGGATGGCATTGGATTGTGGTGATTTCTGGCTGTTTTTCTGTTTTTTGGGGGTGTACTGTTGATGTGGACTGGCCATGTGGGTGGTGGTGGTGGCCATCTTGAGTGCTGGCTGGTACAGGCAACATGTGCTTGGGGTGTAAGGGGGCCATTTTGAGGAGAGGCAGTGTCTGAGGCCTGCACTTATTTTGCCTACTTTTCATCCCTTATGCCCAGGGGTAGTGAGTGTTGCATGGGCCTAGTGTTTCTGAGGGGTGTCTTCTTGAATTTAAACACCATTGAGGTCATGGATGGACTGGGAATGTGCAGATTTTATTGGTTTTTGTCGTTTTTTTGGGCCTGCTGGTGTGGCCCTTTGCCCAGGGGTGGTGAGTGTTGCATGGGCCTAGTCTTTCTGTGGGGTGTCTTCTTGAATTTAAACACCATTGAGGCCATGGATGGGCTGGGATTGTGCAGATTTTATTGTTTTTTGTCGTTTTTTTGGGCCTGCTGGTGTGGCCCTTTGCCCAGGGGTGGTGAGTGTTGCATGGGCCTAGTCTTTCTGTGGGGTGTCTTCTTGAATTTAAACATAATTGAGGCCATGGATGGGCTGGGATTGTGCTTATTTTATTGTTTTTTGTCGTTTTTGGGGGGCTGCTGGTGTGGCCTTTTGCTTGCCCAGGGGTGGTGGTGGTGCATGGACTGAGTGTGCCTGTGGTGTTGTCTCACTCTCTTTGATGTAAACATCATGGATGGCATTGGATTGTGGTGATTTCTGGCTGTTTTTCTGTTTTTTGGGGGTGTACTGTTGATGTGGACTGGCCATGTGGGTGGTGGTGGTGGCCATCTTGAGTGCTGGCTGGTACAGGCAACATGTGCTTGGGGTGTAAGGGGGCCATTTTGAGGAGAGGCAGTGTCTGAGGCCTGCACTTATTTTGCCTACTTTTCATCCCTTATGCCCAGGGGTAGTGAGTGTTGCATACTTGCATGTCCCTAGTCTTTCTGTGGGGTGTCTTCAATGTAAACATCATGGATGGCATGGGATTGTGCTCATTTTTCTGTGTTTTGTCGATTTTTTGGGGTGTATAACTGAACTGATGTTCCTCTGTCTTCCATTGCTTTTAGGTGCACAAGAAGACTCAATAGAACCACCAGTGCCAGGAAGAAGTCCTGCAGCGGTGTGTGCAGCATAACGTCACGCGACGTCACGTCTGGACACAGAACCCTCTGCAACTCGTGCAACTGCTGCCTGCTGACCTGCTCTGAAGAAGATGGCCCCAAAAAAAGTAACCCGTAGCTCCTCTAGCAAGAAAGGTGCCAGTAAGGAGCAGAAGAAGCAAGTTACCAAGGACACTGGTGTGCCGCCCGCCCCTTTTTTTGTGAGTAAAAAAAAAAGTATGCCTGCAGCAGCTGCAGCGGGATCTGCTGGGGACCAAGCTGGCAGCAGCACCCCCGCTCCATTGGGCTCAGTGCCACCACCACCACCACGCCAACTTAAGTCCAAGCCCTTGAGTGCTGCAGAGGCAGCCAGTATACTTCTTCAATCACCATCGACCAGTGATGTTGGCTCATCGCAAGAAAGCAGCAGCAATGTCCCTCAATCAACACAGGTTGTTGTAGCTCATCTGACGAGTGTTGAACAACCACAGCGGCAACAACAATCACATGTGCAAGTACAAGCCCAAGTACATGTGGAAGGAGAGGCAGCGCAAGGAGATGCGCATGCAGAGGTGCATGGAGGGTCACAACAAGTGCCCACAATAGTTGTTCCTCCCGAAGTAGGGGCACATCAGGAAATCGACAATCAAGGCGAGGTATCATTTGAGGAAGCCACTCCTCCTGATGATCCTTCATTGTCTTCCACAACCCTAGCAAGGAAGAGATCAAGGGTGGTGTCTACATCCTCTTCAAGCACACCTCCTTCTGATGATACGGATCAAACTTGGGAACCAGCACCACAGCCGTCTGAGAGTGAGGCACACCATGATCCAACAAAGGTACTTAAGCGTAAAAGGAAGCTCGTCCAAAGTCTCAGACTTATGGAGTGTGATGAGGCTCAACAAGAAGTGGCGGATACTGCTGCTGATGAAGACTCTGCCAACGACGACCCAGTCATCATAAAGGTCACTGCAGCCCCAGCGGGCATGCAGCAAACAGACATTTTGACCCTAGCCCGAAGAGCTGCTGCGCGTGATGATGATGATGATGATGTTGTCGATGAGGAGGCAGTGGAAACACCACAATCATTGGAGTTAAGTAGTACACCAACTCGTCCCGCTTCCATATTTCTTTCTGGCAAGAAGAGACCTGCGTCAACCTCGACCTTAATTAGTGGCGGTGAAAGTGGAAAACGTACAAAAGTTGGCCAATCCAGATCCTCCACTTCATCTGGCATTAGCTTCATGACCACCACCACCACCAGTATCGCCGCCTCCTCCAGGTCCCACAGACACTTCAAGTCCCCAGTTTGGGACTTCTTTACTGTTTGTCCCAAAAATCCAAGGTTTGCCATTTGTACCCTTTGTAAGCTTGCAGTTAGTCGTGGTAAGCCAGGTAGCAACTATGGTACCGGCGGCCAGAGTGGTCATCTTGACAGAAAGCACGCTGTCCAATGGTTTGCGCACCTAGCTGCGATCAAGAAAGGCCAAAATCAAGGAAACGTTGATGTTTCATCTGATGTTGACGAGCAGGAAGAAGACGTGTCAAACACTTCCCTTACACCCAGTACCCCTCTCAGCAGCACACCCAATGTGAGGCACACTAAGAGTGTTGGAGCGAGTGAGACACCAACGCACAAAAGTTCACCAGCGAGCAAAATTGGGTCAACGAAGTCATTATCAGCCCGTAAATGCTTGGTCCAGGCCAACATTAGAACAATGCTTACTTCAGACGTGCCATATGAACGCAACCACCCACTGACGCGTCTGTATAACACTAAGCTGGCTAAAATGCTAGCTGTGGACCTTCTACCTTTTTCTTTTGTAGAAGCAGTAGGTTTTCTTGAATTAGTTGCAACGCTCTGCCCTAAATGGAAGGTTCCGAGCCGGTTCTATTTTGCCAGAGTTGCGGTTCCAGCACTACATGAAGATGTGCTGCAGGCGATTGGGGCAGCTTTGCAGAAGAGTGCTGTTCACACAATACATCTGACAACAGACATGTGGACCAGTGGCCCAGGCGATGATTACATGTGCATCACTGCACACTGGGTCTCTTTTTCAGGTGTTATAGCAAAGCTAAACGCAGGTGTTGACCCGGACCAAGTTTTCAAAGCTGCTCGGAAACATGCAACACTAGCCATGTTTGCCTTGGAGAAAAGTCACACAGCAGAAAACCTTTTGGAAGAGTTTGACAAAAAGGTGTTGTCAATGCTATCCCCCCTAAAACGCAAGATTGGTTATGTTTCCACGGATAATGGCGCCAATGTAGTTAAGGCCATGTCACAGGGTCACCATGTTAGAGTGCCGTGTTTGGCGCACTGTATCAACCTGGTAGTTCAAAAATTCTTGAGTGATAAAGAGAGTCCAGCGTTCGAGGTAATGGCCACCTGCCGCAAAATGTGCAACCATTTCAGCCATTCTTTTAAGGCCCGGAAGCATCTGCGGAGACTGCTACTTCAACGTGGAATGCCAGTGAAAGCACTCATCCAGGAGGTGGCAACACGTTGGAACTCAACCTTCTACATGCTTGAGCGTCTGCATGAGCAGTATACGGTACTCGATCACTATTTCTTGACAGAGGCTACATCTCAGAAGGAGGACCTGCGGATGAGTAAGGCGCAATGGGCCATAGTTAAAAGCCTGACAGACATGCTTCGTCCTTTTGAGTTCTTCACGCGTGCAGTCAGCCAGGAGGACTGTAATTTGGGAAAAGCTATCCCATTGTTGTGCATACTGGAGCACCAACTGATGGCGGTTTCTTCTGAGTTTGAAAAAGATGAAAAAAAAAAAAAACATTTCATTTTGTCTGAGAAATTATTACATCGCCTACGTGGTGATGAACGTCTTAAAAACATCAACTCAGATCAGCATTACATTTGTGCTACTATTCTGGATCCACGCTACAAAAAGGCGCTGGCAGACAACGCATTCTTTCCTTTCGCTGATGCAGATGTTCAAAAGTACAAACATTGGTTAGCCTGGTCAGCCAAGAGGTTTGAAAAAGAACGGCAGGTTATTGAAGGAGAAGCCAGTACATCAGCATCAGCATCAGCAGGCCATCCGCAGTCACAAGAATCCACTTCTGCACCTGTGGCTGGGGCACAAGTGACCTCTCAGCCGTTAAAGACACCGGCAACTGGATCATCTGCACCACACACAATGACAACACTAACAGTGGCTGGGGAGGAGGATTGGCTAAGTTTGATGGGGTATGGTTCTCTAAAAAATGTCACAGGCACAGCAAAAAGTAAGCAAAGTGGAGGAACAGTTGATGACCTTGAGTCGATGGTGCAGGACTATCTGAATGACTCAACAGTGGTCTTTCTTAATGAGGAGCCATTGCAGTATTGGCATGGCAAAAAACAATTGTGGCCACAGCTCTACAACCTGGCTATAAACTATTTGTCTTGCCCACTCGCAAGTGTGTCTTCTGAACGTGTTTTCAGTGCTGCTGGTGGCATTGTAACTGCCAAACGGAGCCGCCTATCGCCCAAAAATGTGGAGCGGCTGACAATGATCAAGATGAATCAGCACCTCATACCACCAGATTACAAAGTGCGAGAAAGCACGCCACATGAAGACGATGAGGACAGCAACGTAGATGAGGGGATTTTTTCTCTGTTCGGTGCCACTGACCTCATCCAGCCTGAATTCGCAGAGTATGATGACGAAATCTTGTTCTTATTCCCTGACACCGAGCCCTGAAAATGAGACAATCAATCAAGAACTTTCTTTTTCGTCCTTATTCACTTTTATTCCTGTGTGCTTTGTGTCTCTCTTTCTTTGTTTTGCACAGTTAATTTAATTCAAACTTTAATCACCTAATCCCAAAAACAAGACCATCATCAGAACTGTCTTCACTTGTTTGCTTATTGATTTGAAGGTGCCGCAGTCTACATTCCTCAGGTTCACAAGTTCTGAAGAACATGCTCCTCTATCCTCCTCCTCCAGACTGCGATTTCCCTCCAAGCAGAGTGCTGGATTACGCACAATGAAGAAAGACTCAGCACTTGTGGGGGTGTTGTACTTCTTTGCGGGTGAGTTGACGGTTTTGGGCCCATTGCTGTGAAGCTCTAATAATGGACAAAAGTGTTTTGGACCAAATATGAGGTGGAAATTTCTTGCCGTTTTTGCTGACTTGCTTGCCTTTGAGGTGCTCTTTGGCGGGGTTCCGGGGGTTTGTGTGTAATTTTTGGTGTCTGTCGAAGCACTGCTGCGACAGTCTAATCTTGATTGCATTTGCTTTTCAGGAAATCCGTGGTGGAAAACAGGAGTTATGATGATTGATGATGACCTAGCTGCACAGCGCGTTACTTTGGACCGAAGGCCGAGAGATATTGTAAGTATGAGATTTAGCTTTTTCGCTGTTTGGGGGTGTTGTCGGGTGTTTTTTTGCGGGTGGGTTGGCGCCGGCGGGTCTTGCCTGGGGCATTCCTGGGAAGGTCTAATACCGGATACAAGTGTTTTGGACAAAATCCATAAGGAACAGCCTTTTTTTTGCCATTTCTTCAGACATCTTGCTCAATGTAGCCTTTTGGGGGGCTTCCTGCTGTTCGTGGGTGGGTTGCGGCCGGGGTCTCTGTCGAAGCACTGCTGCGACAGTCTAATCTTGATTGCATTTGCTTTTCAGGAAATCCGTGGTGGAAAACAGGAGTTATGATGATTGATGATGACCTAGCTGCACAGCGCGTTACTTTGGACCGAAGGCCGAGAGATATTGTAAGTATGAGATTTAGCTTTTTCGCTGTTTGGGGGTGTTGTCGGGTGTTTTTTTGCGGGTGGGTTGGCGCCGGCGGGTCTTGCCTGGGGCATTCCTGGGAAGGTCTAATACCGGATACAAGTGTTTTGGACAAAATCCATAAGGAACAGCCTTTTTTTTGCCATTTCTTCAGACATCTTGCTCAATGTAGCGTTTTGGGGGGCTTCCTGCTGTTCGTGGGTGGGTTGCGGCCGGGGTCTCTGTCGAAGCACTGCTGCGACAGTCTAATCTTGATTGCATTTGCTTTTCCGGAAATCCGTGGTGGAAAACAGGAGTTATGATGATTGATGATGACCTAGCTGCACAGCGCGTTACTTTGGACCGAAGGCCGAGAGATATTGTAAGTATGAGATTTAGCTTTTTCGCTGTTTGGGGGTGTTGTCGGGTGTTTTTTTGCGGGTGGGTTGGCGCCGGCGGGTCTTGCCTGGGGCATTCCTGGGAAGGTCTAATACCGGATACAAGTGTTTTGGACAAAATCCATAAGGAACAGCCTTTTTTTTGCCATTTCTTCAGACATCTTGCTCAATGTAGCGTTTTGGGGGGCTTCCTGCTGTTCGTGGGTGGGTTGCGGCCGGGGTCTCTGTCGAAGCACTGCTGCGACAGTCTAATCTTGATTGCATTTGCTTTTCAGGAAATCCGTGGTGGAAAACAGGAGTTATGATGATTGATGATGATGACGACCTAGCTGCACAGCGCCGCGTTTGGACCGAAGGCCGAGAGACATTGTAAGTATGAGATTTAGCTTTTTCGCTGTTTGGTGGTGTTGTGTCGCGTGTTTTTTTGCGGGTGGGTTGGCGGGTCTTGCCTGGGGCATTCCTGGGAAGGTCTAATACCGGCTAGAAGTTTGTTGGACAAAATCCATAAGGAAACACCAGTTTTTGCACTTTTTGTAAGTTAGGGTTCGTTAGGGTTAGCCCTAGCAGCAGGATTGCATGTGTTTAGGGGGGTTCTATTGCAACGCGGTTCTGTTGTTGTAGAGCACTGTTGGAGCGATGCTGGCTATGGATACTTTTGCTTGCAGGCAAGTGGTTTGAATACAATCCACGGTCTGTATTTGGGTCTACTGTTACTTTCAAAGTACGTTTTGTAACCATTTTTCTGCTAGGCATCGTTTTTGGAGATATGATTGGGTTCTTCTACATTTTTGCGACTGGCTTTAGTAAGGGTCTTTTGGTGGGAGCATTGCTGGGAAGGTCAAATTTTGTTCTAAAACACAGTAGTACACCCACCTTGAGGGGAAAGATCCGCTATAATATTTTGGCCATACTTATTGATCCTTAAAAAGGTGACTCAGACAGAGCACGCAATTTCAAAAATATTGTACTGTCTATTAGGGAAATCAAAGTGTGACTTTTTGAACCACACAGCGTACATACCTTTTATTTATTTATCAGTGGTATTGTAATAGCACTTCCTGTTTTCCGTTCAATAATTACAGGCCGGGTTTCAGTCAACATCCGCCAGGCAGGCAGTGGACAGGGTGTCTCTTCTGTCAGTGGTCACCACCACATTGATGGACGAAGCGTCAGCTGGAATGGAGGAGTGCCGCCAATAAGAGGAATTGTTTGCTGCATGCAACTTACTTACCAATTTCAACAGGACAACTCCAACAACATACGCAATACAGATACAGTATCCATTGTTGTCTTTTATTCTATGAGTGTGACTGCATGTGCTTACCTTTACTTTGTAACCAAAGATTGTCTGTAAACTCTGTATCTTCAATTATTGTTTGTCCATGCTCTGCTTTTTTTTCTTCTCTCAACAAAACCTACCCAAAAAGAAACCCCCATTCCCATCCATTTTACAAACCCTAACCCTCTTCCCCCGGGCTGTGTTGTTTTGCTTGATGTCTGACTAAAATGACATCAATAATTCCACACACTTGCTGGGGAGGATAAGGTGATAGCAGCAACAGGCTGGTGAAGGAATACGAGGATATCTTCTAGACTTACTCAGCTTCAGTACTATATCTTCTAGTAGTAGTAGCCAATGTCAAATAAATTCAACGCAAGTACTAGTTATACTTGCAATACTTTACCATTTGTTAGGCTACATTATGGCACTGTTCTAGTGTACTGTCACCTGCTATTTTCTCGATCGTACCGTAACCGTTGTAATGCTACAGTAAGGAGTACAAACAAGGTTTCGTTTTCTTTTTTTCCATAGGCATGCAACTGCCACTGTGTCACACCACTAGTAACACCGCAATGAGGAAATGTCACCCGCCCAGGAATGACAACGTTAATCCCCATTTCACCTGGAGCCAGCCCTGGGCCTAGCCCTAATTTCTAACACAAATTACAGGTAAGATAAGCGTTTGGTGGGAGGTAGTATAATGGAGTATTATTTCGGAGTAGACAAGAGTTTGACGGTTGTACTACTAAAGTCCTACGACTGTTCAGGAAAACAAAGTTACTGTTACACCCCCGCCCCCCACCCACCAGACTGAAAAGCAGTAAAAAACAGGTATGGTCAGATAAAGTAGTTGAAAAATATATTTATTTATCCCTAACAAAATAATCTCCCTCACCCACCCTAACCCCAACGATTGTCTCTGAAACGTCCCAAAACGATCCCAACTCCCAAATCCCACCCCCCAAAAGTCTATAAAAAAAGGGCAAGGGACACTCCACTACTGGAGGGTGCTGGTGCTGGTGCATGATGCGGCATGGGCATCATACTCCTTGCGGAGGGTGGCAAGCTCGGAGCGGAGGCCCTTAACCAAGGTCTTATACCTCAGGACCTCCTGCTCCAGGTTGGACATGCGGACTCGTAGGCGGTGTTGGCGTTCCTTGCAGCTCCTGTGGGGGGCAGCTGGTATTTCGGGTGCTTGGCGGTGGCGGTCGGCTTTCTTAGCCCGGCTCGGTCCCGCTGGTTTAGTCACGGAGGAGGATGCAGTGGTCACAGTCGAAGATGTTGCCCCGCTCGACTGCGTGTCCTCCTCCTCCTCCAGGGCCACCAGCCGCCGATACTCGGCGACTGTGGCCTCCAGCCTCCGTTGCCGGGCCAATCTAGCCTGCTCCCTCCTTGTTGTTGATTTGGAAGGAGCAACTATATGAAGAAAGAAAGACATAGTCTGTAACCAATGCTCCTTATTAATAACACAAAGTGATTGAGCCGAAAGTTGGGTCACAGAGTACAAGTAGCAAATTGAAAGCACAGTACAAAACTATTGAGGACAGTATCTATGTAACCCTCCCACTTCTGCATCCTTGCTCTAACAGTAGTGGTAGTTTAATGAACTAATTCTACGACCACTATGGACTTCCATTACAGTCGACTATGACAGTACACCAGTCTTATTCTTCTTCTTCTCTCTTGTTTAGGGAAATGGGTACGTTATCTTATGCAAGCCGGCAGAATGACATGGACACAGCACAGTGAAGTTGCACCCGAGAAAAAAAGTTGCACACCATGATGATGGAGACAGACTTGCGTTACTGTACCGGTCCAGTACATGCAGGTGGTGAAGCTATTACTTTTCTATTACGGGTGGCACTGAGAATACTCTGTTACAAGGGCTACTGCTTAATTAATTTACCTTTCACCCTACAGTGCAAATGAGTACTAGAAAAGGAAACTGAAGAAGCTAACTAATTTGATTATCTATCACTTCACATGGGACGTATTTAATGACAGATGAGATGACTTTAGGTGCTTTGCTTAATATTGAGTGAACACAGTGATACACCCACACATGAATGACGTACTACAAGTAAACTAAAGTTATTAAGAGAGGTACGGAGTGTCCACCGTAATAACCAGATATATGCTGTGAATGCAAACGCAATACAAAGTACTGCTACTATTCATGGTAGTATTGGACACATTTACAATTTCTTTTCCTTGCCTTCCCTGCACTGGGACGGACGTGCGGGTGCGGTGGTACATGCTCTTCAAGGTAACACTTACTTCACCTGGCGACCATCTACTCTCTCTAGATACACATTTGCTATGTAAGAGTCAGAGAATACCATGCTCCAGGCATCCATTCATTCAAAGTATACGCACACATACAGTTTCTGTTTCACCCACCCAGGCTGCTGTCCTTCCACCCATCCTTGCTTCATCATTGACCCAGCCATGCACCATACCATATTCTTTCCTTCCCAGCCACCTCTGGGTCCAAGCAAACACATATCGTTCTTCTTTGCCAGCCATCATACAAGTTCGCGTCCCACTTACTTACACCCTTCTTTCGCTTTTCGTTCATCCCATCCATCACGTTCGTCTAAGAACTTATTGGGATTCTTCTCACCAAAAACTTCACAACTAAGTCGAAGTACATTTCGAGGAGGCTACTACCTGGTTGATTTGTAATTGTAATACACCCGTGCAGAAAGCACACTATGCAGTCTTCAATCTCAATAAGTAAGGAATATATAGCTTACCTGTTTCCGCCACCACCGTTTGATCCCCCACAGGAACGGCCACCAGCTCTTCTACCGCCGCATCCTCCCCAGAGGCCTCCGAGTCCAAGTCCAACACATCAGCCACCTCCGCGCTGGCCCCGTCACCAGATGTTACACCTACAAAGTACATTTAAGAAAGTTAGAATACACCACTCACTACTATATAATATTTGGTCTAGGAGAAATGTTAAAAAAACAGAATACAATGTAATAATTTGTGACTGTCTACTCCATAGTAAAAATGTCCCATTTTCCAGGGAAGGCTGTTGTCTTGCTGCACTTTTATGCACAACTGATGAATGCTTGCTTTTGATTTTTAACACGCACCACTTTTTCTCCTAACAGACAGAAGCTTGACTCCTGAGTCCTAAGAACACGACCAGGATCAAGTTCAAAGTAGGTGAGAGTTCGGCTCGACCACAAGAAATGTGTCCAATTAATCGTCAGCACTAACCACTTTTCCGTTTACAGTTAAATAGTTTTATGACAAAGTAGATTTCAATAAATGTGTTTACTTTTAATAAAGCTTTTACACTTAAATAGACTCTGTGGTTTTTGTTCCTCTAGACTAGAGTGGATGAGCTAAAGGTTTTGGAATTTTTGCAAGCATGAGTGCCTCTGACACTTCTTGACTGTGCTGTGACTCCGTACTACTCTCTTGTCCTGCGTACGATAATCTAGAGATCATTGGGGATCTATAATCGGTGACTTCGGGAGCTGAATGACTCTGCCACACTATCTAGTCAGTAAGGAGACAGTGCATAGAGGTATTGCTGAATATAATGGGAGTCCAATGGAATTGCCAAATGTCCAATCTTAGTTAGCTACACAG
Source organism: Lissotriton helveticus (assembly GCF_964261635.1). Classification (NCBI taxonomy): domain Eukaryota; kingdom Metazoa; phylum Chordata; class Amphibia; order Caudata; family Salamandridae; genus Lissotriton; species Lissotriton helveticus. Next base: position 1,507,296,081 of record NC_136061.1, read on the forward strand.
ACAGACTAATAAGAATAGTCTAGTAATACCACAGGGAGTCATATTCGAGGCAGGATAAGAATTTATATCCAGTCTACAAGAAGATCAAAGACGATTTAGAAAAAATCGAATGAGGAACGCTAGGAAAAAATAGGTACTGTTTAGTAAAATGTAAACTTACTGGGGCCAGCAAAGGAGCCCTCGCCTGCCCGATCCTGGCCTGCATCCTCAGCACCCTCCTCCTGTGTCCTCTTGCCCTTGGGGGGAGCTGATGTACAACATGAAAGAAAGAAAAACCATAAAACATGGATGAGATTTTTCAACCAAATCAAACATTTCAAAAGAACAATAACAACATATTTTGGAAAAATAGCAAATAGATAGACAACTATTCCACGGGATCTATCTCATGTGGTATACTACGTTATTCGTATTGCCTGATTTGCGGAACGTTGACTTAGAAAGTTCCTATGTAACTCAATAAACAGACTACTAAAGAGGTTTGCCTAGGCCTGGCACTGCAGGCAGTAGTGCACAACACGTGACAGACAAAGTCCATCCTGCTTGCAGATCAGTGAATACTCAAACTATCAATCCACCCGCCACCACCGCCACTATTTCTTCTGATAGCCATGTGACTGTCTAAAGGAAGGACACTGGACTTCAGTCTGTTGGGGCTGATTTATAAGTCCCTTGCGGAAGTTGCGGCTGATTTTCCTCCATTGTTGCGTGCCTTTTCTGACGCAGCGGCAGAACAAAAGACTCGCCATGGTGTTGGTGCGGCGTATATATTAAAAAAAAAAACACATATGGGCATATGGGCGATGCATCACGTTGTAAAGCCCTGCGCCATCAGGGGGCGTTCCGGCGCAAGGGAGGGCGTACCTGCGCAGGAACGAATCCTAAAAGTGGCTGAGGGAAATCTACAAGATGTCAATCAGTCATTTTTATGACAATGATGCATGACTCAAACCCTGCGCGCTTGAAGCCGACGTACGGCTTGATGCAGCATTGGGGAGATAGGGTACCCCAGAGCATTGCTGGAGCTGCGCCATCGTTGGCACGCAACTCCAGCAATGCGCTGCCTTTACGGCACAGATGCGTAAGGCTTCTGTGACGTTTTGGGCCAATGGGTGGTGGTGGCATGGCACACAATTACTGCCGCATCCCTGCTACTTTGCAGGGATGCGCCGGTAATTGAAAATATGACCCTTACTGTCTAGCATTACGCAGTTCTTTTCTTTACAGTACACTGATACATAATTTCTCAGGCCAATGAAATGCTTCTGAACACAACATACAAAACAAAGAAGCATAGTAGCAAGCAAGGCTACTGAGAAGGAGAGCAGTGCACCTGAAAATGAAATGCATAGAAGATTTTGAAATATAATTTACCTCAATGTAATCGGCAGCATTATTGCTCTTGGTAAAGAACAAAGATTTGCAAATAACAGAGCAGGATAAAACAGAGTAGTAAATGTACTACTACTACTACTCACCAAGCCCGGGGACCTCTACGCCGAGCGCGTCCAGCAAGTCCCGCTCCCGGTCCATGACATCGGTCCAGCGGTGGGTGGCCTGGTTATATGTGCGCCGGACCCCAGAGATCTTGTACATGGCCCGGCACACCTTCTCCCACCGCTGGCGGCGCTCCCGGATGCCATAGCCGGTCGCGATCTTGCCGCCTCCCAGGATCGTCTTGGGGAGGCGGCGCTGGACATGGAAGATCAGTGCCGCCACTTCCTCCGCGCTAAAGATCTCCCTCGGGACCACTTGCTCCCCCCTTAAACGCCCGCACGGGAGCCGGGCACGGGGTGCGGGACCCTTCCCCTTCTCAGGGTGCTTCCCGGCTCCCTTTACCATGGTCTGGGCAGAAATAAACTTAAATGATAAAGAAGAAATAGAATAGTGAAGAAGAAAAGAAAAGAGTTTAAAAAAGTAGTTTAAAAGTAACTAAAAGCTGCAGAAAACACAAAAATATAGAGCTAGAAAAATAGAGGGTTAGATAATAAGTAAAATTAGATCAAAAAAACTTCAAACAAGCAAAGGATGGCAGAGATTGAGAGAGGATAGAGAAAGCATGCCCAGAACCATAGCAATGAATGAGAAACAAGATGGCCGCGCCCGTTCACGACCGCGTGGGTAAGTTCGCGCGAGATTTTCCTTGCGAGTACGCGCGAACTTGTACTCGCGAGCAGCACACTTTGCGAGATTACACATAGCGGGCGGAAACGGAATTACGTCACGCCAACAAGATGGCCGCGCCCGTGTACGACCGATAGGGTAACTTGGCAAACGAATAGCTAGAAGCGCCTCGCGAACACGCGCAAGATCACGCGAATATACACGTCGCAACAAAAACAATTTTGTATTCGCACGTATTCGCGGCTTCCGAAATCGATCTCGCACGGATTCGCGCCCCAAATAACGCGCGAAATTGCAAAAAAAACGATTTTAGCTAAAATGAAAGCAATGAGCAGGTGCAAAAGTTCAAACTTAACATTAGTAACATTCAAGGTAGTGCTTCCTGATGGGCCCCTCCAGAGTTTGCAACAATTCTATGACCCTGCTATGACCCAAACAGCAGGCTCATAGAATAGCACCATAAAGGTCCTGTAAAAAAAAAATTTCACTGCAACAAAAAGCAAATTACAGATAAGGAAGGAAGCAGGTGCCAGCCAGACTGGAACTTTCAAAATTACTGACACATTAATGAAACACAAATTAATTGATGGCAGTTGAAGAAGGGCAGGTGTGCTAGCTTTTTTCAACCACCATAATCTACAGTAATAAATAAACCTAATAGGTGCCTGTGAGGATGTACTAGAGGGTGGCATGGGTGTCCCAGAGGGTGGCAGTGGTGAAACAGAGGGTGCTGTGAACCTGTGATGATAAACCAGACGTAGAAACAACATAGTCGCGGCCGTTGCAAGCCGAAAAGTAAGTTCGCAATTGCGAACTTGTCCCAAAATCGGCGCGAACACGCGCCAACACAAAAAACGGAAAAATCCGCAAGTCCGCTAGAGTTCGCGGATCTTCGCGGATTGCGAATCCGTAAATACGCAAGTTCGCGGATTGCCAATCCGCAAAATCCGCCCATGCTTAATCAGCACCTCACATCACAGAATCAGGTGGACTGCGTGAACTACCTGCCTCGGACACACTGCCAGCACCAGAAACAGGAGTGTGAGACACAGCCACAGCCCGAGTGACAGACACATGGGCCACAGACCCAGACACACTGCCAGCACCAGAAACAGGAATGTGAGACACAGCCACAGCCCGAGTGACAGACACATGGGCCACAGACCCAGACACACTGCCAGCACCAGAAACAGGAATGTGAGACACAGCCACAGCCCGAGTGACAGAAACATGGGCCACAGACCCAGACACACTGCCAGCACCAGCAACAGGAATGTGAGACACAGCCACAGATGTAGTGACTGACACGTGAGCCACTGACCCAGACAGACTGCCAGCACCAGAAACAGGAGTGTGCGACACAGCCACAGATCTACTCACTGACACATGTGCCATAGACCCAGATACACTGCCAGGACCTGCAACAGGAGAGGGCACAACTGAGACTGTGCTACTACATGATGCATGACAGCAAACAACAGACACAGTGGCACTATCTGATACATGAGAGTCAACTGCACCTGCGGCACTGGGACCACTGAAATGATGAGCCACAGGGCTGTATGGGCCAGGAGGCAGGGTGGCCCTGGGAGCTGGGGATAGCTGACCTTGAGCGACATCGGGGTGGGCAGGTGTCAATGGTGTGTGTCTGTGTTTCTTAGGTATATGTGAGTGCACCCTGGACAGGACAGGACTGGCAAGTGGTGGTGACTCTAAACAAATATCACCCACCATAGGTGGAGCATCTGCAGCCGGGGATCGGGTTTCTGGGGACGTGCTGGAGCCTGCTTGTCGTTTGCTGTGTGCCTGCCGCCTGGACTCAGATTCATGTGTAATGGGGGATGCAACAACAGGGGACTCCTTCCTCTGCTTCTGACTGGCCTGGATGGGAGTGGAGGTATGGGGGTACTCCGCCGCGGAGACATCTGTTTGGCCTACATTCGAAAACATCAGCCGCAGTGCAGCCAGGGGTGATGTATGCCTGTCCTTGACTGCGCCATTGTCCATGGTAGAAGCCTTGTCCGTAGGAAGTGCCTTATCCGTAGGTGAAGTGTTGTCTCTGGATTTTGCCTGTGCCTTGGTCGGTGCCCTGTTCCTGCCAGCAGACTTGTCGTCTGTGGTGTACCTGTCTCCAGTAGACACCTGCTCTCTGTGTGTGTCCCTGCCCTTGGGAGATGGACCTTGCTCTGTTGTGTGTCTGTCCTTGGGACTCTCCCTGCTCTTAGGATGTGCCTTTGTCTTTTGACTGTCCCTGTCCCTGTCCTTGGGAGTGGCCCTTTCCTCTGTTGTGGGCCTGCCCTTGGGACTCTCCCTGCTCTTAGGAGGTGCCTTTGTCTTTTGACTGTCCCTGTCCCTGTCCTTGGGAGTAGCCCTTTCCTCTGTTGTGGGCCTGCCCTTGGGACTCTCCCTGCTCTTAGGAGGTGCCTTTGTCTTTTGACTGTCCTTGTCCCTGTCCTTGGGAGTGGCCCTTTCCTCTGTTGTGGGCCTGCCCTTGGGACTCTCCCTGCTCTTAGGAGGTGCCTTTGTCTTTTGACTGTCCTTGTCCCTGTCCTTGGGAGTGGCCCTTTCCTCTGTTGTGGGCCTGCCCTTGGGACTTTCCCTGCTCTTTTGAGGTGCCTTTGTCTTTTGAGTGGGCTTGTCCAAGGGACTGTCCATGGACTTGTGAGTATCCCTTGCCTTGGGAGTACCTTTTGTGTTGAATGCCTGTGTAGCATGTGAAGGCATGTCCCCCAACAACACTTGTGGATCCTGTGTGTGTACTCCAGTGTATCTGACGTTGTCTTCGTGAACAGATTTTGCTGACCTAGGGGATGGTGTCTGTGCCCTACGTGCCCTGACGTGCTGTCTGACGCTGCTTCTAGTGCAATAACCTGTATTAGAGTCCTGCTCAGAATAATCACTACCCCCTGAGACATCCAGTGGTGTAGATGGGGAAACAGGAGTAGCACCCTGTCCATGCGACTGTACTATTGCAGATGACACACTGCTTGCCAATGACTGCACTGTCCTGTGTAGACCAGCAAGATCGCCATGCATCCCTTCCATGAATGCCACCACCTGCCCCAACTTCCTATCATGGTCTTGGAAAGCATTTGTCATATTGGTCTGCCCCACACACAGCTGTCGCAGCAGATCAACGGCCTCAGCACACAGTGCATTTTGGCTCACCGTGGCAGGGGCAGCGGTGCCTGCACCGAACGCCACTCTGCTCCCCCTACTCCTGCGTGCACGAACAGTACATGGTGCAGTTGGCGGAAGTGTGGGCCCTGTGTGCTGTGTTCTGACAGAAGGTGTTGATTGCCCACTCCCAGTCTGTGACAACAGTGCTGGCTCACCAAGAATTTCCGAAGATGAGGACGATGGTGTCTCCACATGCGAGTCCTCAGGGACGGTCCTGTCCCCCTCTCCGGCGCTGCCCTCCTCTGTGTCAGTCTGCGTGTGTGCGAAGTCTGACCCAGACTCATTGCCTCGACTAATCTCCTCCCTCTGTGGCTGAGTGTCCTCTGTCATAGCTGAAATGCACATAAAAGAGGTGTAAGTCATGGGCACACTCACGTACAGAAGGACAAGGATTCCCTAATTCCATAGCTCACAAAGTTCTTGTAGCCCCCATCCTGCACACGGCCCACCTCTACCAGTCATCCTCACATTACATAATCGTTGGTGGCCATGACACATGTACAGCATGCGGACAGGGCGGGAGCACGTACATGTGCACACATGTCTTGCCATGGGGCCACGGACCACTACGGCATGTGCTTCAACACTCAACTACTAAGCAAGTGGCGTGTCAACATGCCGGACCTGGATGTCAAATTACACCCACCCAATGTGACCAACATGGCATCGCAGAGATACATACGCACCACGGAACTCAATACTGTGTCTGTGCACCAATACATGCATTGCACTCACAAGTTTCCTACACAGACAGTATGCTCACCGCTAGTTTGCTGTTGATCGACACTCAGCCGTTCGGACAGGTCAGGATGCGTCACAGCAATGATACGGTGCATGAGAGGGGTCATGGAGCGTCGGGTCAGACGTGGCATCCTTGGAATCATCCCCAGTGTCACTTCTGCTACATTCTTGCTCAGCCTGGAAATGTCGTCCCAGCGTTTGTGGCAGTGTGTATGTCGTCTGTTGCACACCCCCAATGCCCGTACTTCACGTGCAATGCTCCTCCACACGTCCTTGCGAAGGTGCAGCTTGACCTACCATGATGGGAGACAAAAGGGTGTAAGTCAGTGGACAGTTGGCCTGTCACACAGATAGGGGCAACACGTATCTGTCATCCGCCATGCACAATCCTGCAAATATGTCGAGCCCACACTACACAGCTAAGATTGCAGTAGCCAGGAGTCATTGGCCCCCTCATGCACACCAACATGTCTCACACTGCACTTACCACCTGTCCGGGTGCGCCGTAGAGCCGTCCATAGTTGCGGAGCACACCGTCCACGAGGACATCAAGCTCCGCGGCAGTGAAGGGACGAGACCGGATCTCTTTGGCTCTCGACATGGCAAGATCACGGAGTATGGCACTAGAGCAGCAGTCGGTGGTCAGCTCAGCAGCAGGTCGAGGTGATGGTCACAGGCAGCAGTCGGTGGTCAGCTCAGCAGCAGCAGCAGGTCGAGGTGATGGTCACAGGCAGCAGTCGGTGGTCAGCTCAGCAGCAGCAGCAGGTCGAGGTGATGGTCACAGGCAGCAGTCGGTGGTCAGCTCAGCAGCAGCAGCAGGTCGAGGTGAACAGGCAGCACAGGTTCCCAGGGTAGGATGTGTGCTTTTGGACAACACACATATATAGGGCCCTCAGCACGTGTCAGTGGCATACGTCGCGAGCAATTGGTCAGCCCTGGATGCGTGTTCGTAAAAGGGCCAATGACTGGCCCTGGTGTTGCGGGGCACTGCTTCCGCTACTTTCGATTGGGCATACGCGGCCAGCGGCCCTCTTCACATTGGCTGCATGTGCACGGACCGTCACGGTCACACATCGCCAACCGCACGTGCAAGCTTCAGGCACAGATGCTTCAGTTGCAACAATGTTCTATCACTGGCGCCACCATGGCGGTGCACGTACTCTGCGGGGGAGGTGCAGGCCTACACACCCTTTGGATGTAGTCAATAGACATGGCAGTTCATGTCCCCTCTTACAGTCACATTGCATCATCCACCGTCCACCGGCCGGACCATCCCGGCCTAGGACCGGCGTGCCGGCCATGTCAGCCACCGCCGTGCCTGACATGGCCGGCACGGCCGTCCTAGGCCCGGCCTGGCACGGCGGTTGTGGACATGGCCGGCACGGCCGTCCTAGGCCCGGCCGCTCCAGCCGGTGTACGGTGGATGATGCATTGTGACTGTAAGAGGGGACATGAACTGCCATGTCCATTGAGTACATCTAAAGGGTGTATAGGCCTGCACCTCCCCCGCTGAGTACGTGCACCGCCATGGTGGCGCCAGTGATAGTAAATTTTGCAACTGAAGCTTCCGTGCAGGAAGCTTGCATGTGCGGTTGCCGATGTGTGCCCGTGACCGTCGTGCACATGCAGCCAATGGGAAGAGGGACGCTGGCCGTGTATGGCCATTGGAAAGTAGCGGAAGCTGTGCACCGCCATGGCGGCGCCAATGATTTTATCTTGTCAGACGCTGCACCGTGATGTGTTGTCTGCAGTTGCGTCATGAGGGTTGTGAGCGTGATAGGGAAACTTCATATGTCATTCACTATTCCATGTGTGTCCATACTATGCCCATCGGTGAGCACACATTGTGCAACAGATGTGCATTTTGACGTGTTGACGTCGGGTGTGACCCTACGGACGTTATTACATCTTCACAACTACACAGGACATCACGGCTGTATGGCCAAATTATGAATCTGTTGTCAGTGTGTGGTTCTGGCGAGGTGACTACAATGGTGGTGGTACACATGCATTCAGTGTATGTGTCTTGGATGTTGTGTCACCATGCATGTAATTACCGTACGCTCAACATTATTGGTGTTGGCATTGGTGCATGATGACATGGTGTGTGTGTATCATTATCGTTTGTGTGCATGCACTTGCATGTGTGTCTGTGATGTGGCTTCTAAACATTAGGGTCAAGACACACGTATTGTCAGTAATGTTCACATGTGACTAAGTTGCGTTGTACGTGTTGACACACTTCCTGTTGCAAGTGGCTGCACATTGTTAAAGGGCCACTCCGTATTGTATTAACTATCAGAGATGTCACACATATGACCATTCTCCAAAACATTTTAGTTCTTGCTAATGTTGGCTTACATGTGATGGAGTTGCACACGTATGCGTCGTTTGTAAGTTGACTCAAGTTACATCTCTCTCCCACACAGGAGGGCTCCAAATGTGCATCGGCCATACACTGTGCTGGAGGATATGGTTGACGAGGAGGTGATTAGGAAATTCCGGCTGGATCGACGTCGGTTGATGGAGCTTGTTGCCCAATTGTCTCCTCATCTGCAGCCACGAAGGACGTATCCTGGTTCTATTACACCCACAGCAAAGGTTATGGCGGCACTACATTTCTTTGCTACTGGCACCTTTCAGTACACAGTTGGATATGCCGGGGGGATGTCACAGTCCATGTTCAGCACGGTACTTCGGGATGTTTTAAGAGCTATGATGCTGTACAAGAATGACTACATCCATTTCCCACGGCCGGAAGAGTTGCCAGCAGTCAAAGCAGACTTCTATGCACTGGGCCAGATACCACACGTAGTGGGTTCAATTGATGGCACACATATCGCTATCATTCCACCACGGGCACGTGAGCAGGTTTTTTAGGAATCGCAAGCACTTCCATTCGCTGAACGTGCAGGTGGTGTGCCTGGCAAACAACATCATCTCCCATGTGTGTGCAAGATTTCCAGGCTCCGCACATGACGCCCACATCATGCGGAGCAGCATTGTCCCCCAACTGATGGCAAATCTGCGACCCGGTCAAGCGTGGCTTGTTGGTGAGTGTGCAGTGAGGACTTTTGTGATCTCTGTGTGGCATGGGATACCCACCATATCTTGTTGTGATATTTGTGTCTGTCATCCCCCTACATAGGCGACTCGGCGTACCCAAACCGGCCCTGACTCCTGAGTCCCATACGTAATCCTACAACAGCGGGTGAAATGCACTACAATGATGCACATGGAAGGACACGGAGAGTGATTGAACGTACCTTTGGACTGCTAAAGTCTAGGTTTCGGTGCCTGGATAAGACCGGAGGGGCCCTGCCTTACTCACCAGGCAAAGTATGCAGGATCGTGATTGCCTGCTGCATGCTCCACAACCTGGCCGTGCGCAATGACATTGAACTGCTCTTGGACCCTGAAGACGAAGAAGTTTCTCTGCGTCCCATCCCACCCATGTCGACTGATGAGGATAGTGGTGAGGAGGAAGGTGTGGACCAGAGGCGCCAGCTCATTGATCGCTACTTCCCTTGAATGTGAGTAACTACCTCTTGTGCCCGTTGACAATGCCTTATGTATGTTTGCTGGTGTTGTGTGGATGTGGGGTGCATCAGCTGTGTGTTCTGGTTTGTGATGGTTGCATATGTGTGTCTTCATTTCTTTGAACATACAAGTCTCCATGATGTGTGTCCTCTCATCCCATGCTTTTGTGATGAGTGTAGTTTGTGGAATGTTGCTGTGCAGTGTGTTGTGATGTGTGTGAATCTGTTTCCTGACGTGTGTTTGCTGTCTCTGATTTTCCCTAGGTCACTCCCGCAGCGCCATGATTATGTACAACTACAATCCCTGCACCTGTTTACGTCTGTTTCTGAAGGCAATCTTGTGAATAAACATGGAGGCAAAACATCATTGAGTGTGTAAGTGACAATTATTTACAGGTTGTGCATTTGTGCTGGTGAATATTTACAAGTAAGTGGGGGGGGGAGGAGTTGGAGTTGAAGGTAATGGCAGATGAAATGTCCGTGCTGACACCACATTGGGGGGTGTCAGGCTAGTCCAGCAGACCAGTGCCAATGATTGTCTATGTGGGACAGGATACTTTGCAGGGTGAATGTCTGGCTCAGGCAGTGACAAAGTCATTGGCGGCCCCTCTTGGAGCGTGTGGATGGCGCTCCAACACTGCTCTCACCCACTTCCAGCCTCGGGCGGCCCCTCCGTCTTTGAGGTGGAACTGAGTCAGCTGGGGTGCAGGTTGTTCATGGGCCACATCCGTCGCCAGGGGCACAGGTGGTGGTGGTGGTGGTGGCGGTGGCGGTGGAGGTGGAGGTGACGGTGGCGGTGGCGCAACGACAATTGGTGGAGGGGGGGGTGGGGTTGTTCCGGGCAATCCATTCCCTCCACATTGTTGTCTGCTGGCCCATGATGTGCACTATCTGGCCAAGGTACCCCGAAATTTCACGCAACATGTTCGTGTTGTCCACCGAGTCCTGGTGTGCACGATCTGCATGTTCCTGGGAATGGTCGTATGAAGCCTGGCACCTGGCTAGGGCTTCAAGGGACTGTGCCACGGGATGGGGTAGGTGTCCTTCCTCAGTGCGGCGGAGTGTGGGTCGCCCGATTGCCTGATGTGCCGTCGCCTCTCTCCTTTGTGGCCCACTCACCCTGCTTGGGTGTGAGGCCGATGGACCTGCGTCGTGCGCTGGGTTAGGCAGGGTGGCACAGGCAGGAGTGGTGGTACTGGTGGTACTGGTGGTACTGGTGGTAATGGTGGTGGTGGTGGTGGTGGTGGGGACTCTGCAGATCACTGAGGCTGGAGTCACACAATCGACGGTTGTCGGGCCCGGGAGTCCCTGTGAGCCAGATGGCCCTGGCTGTCTGCTTGGGCCCGCACCATCCTCCGCAACGGAGCTGCCTGTGTCATCGTCCCCGGAGAGTCCGGTATGTGTGGGAGGCGAGTCTTGCGGCCGGGTGCTGGTTTCCCCAGTCAGTTCACGATCACCTGAGGGACAAGATTGAGCTGGTCAGTAATGTGGACATTACATGTTCATATCGATTTGTACACATTTCTGTGTCCTGTCGCACACACCCCACACACCCTACCCTCCACCACCCACCACCACCCTCCCCGTGAACATGAGGGCCTTTTGGGAGTTGTAGTTGTGAGCTCTCACACACCCCACCCACCACCACCACCACCACCCTCCCCGTGAACATGGGGCCTGTTGGGAGTTGTAGTTGTGAGCTCTCACACACCCCACCCACCACCACCACCACCCTCCCCGTGAACATGGGGGCCTGTTGGGAGTTGTAGTTGTGAGCTCTCACACACCCCACCCACCACCACCACCACCCTCCCCGTGAACATGGGGGCCTGTTGGGAGTTGTAGTTGTGAGCTCTCACACACCCCACCCACCACCACCACCACCCTCCCCGTGAACATGGGGGCCTGTTGGGAGTTGTAGTTGTGAGCTCTCACACACCCCACCCACCACCACCACCACCCTCCCCGTGAACATGGGGGCCTGTTGGGAGTTGTAGTTGTGAGCTCTCACACACCCCACCCACCACCACCACCACCCTCCCCGTGAAAATGGGGGCCTGTTGGGAGTTGTAGTTTTGAGCTCTCACACACCCCACCCACCACCACCACCCTCCCCGTGAACATGGGTGCCTGTTGGGAGTTGTAGTTGTGAGCTCTCACACACCCCACCCACCACCACCACCCTCCCCGTGAACATGGGGGCCTGTTGGGAGTTGTAGTTGTGAGCTCTCACACACCCCACCCACCACCACCACCACCCTCCCCGTGAACATGGGGGCCTGTTGGTAGCCATGTACATATTGGTGAGTATGTGTCCGACGTGCATGGGTTGGGGCGTAGGAGATGTGTCTTCTCAGTTGTGTGAGCCTGACCATGTCGTACTGATCGTGGTGCTTGGTTTGTACTTACCAGCCTCTTCTCCTTCATCAAGTCCGTCTAGGCTCTCTGGGTGAAGTATAACCAGCACCTTCTCCTCCCAATCGGTGTAGGGTATGGGCTCCGGGGGTGTTCCACCGCCAGTATGATTGGCTCTTGCATAGTTTTTGGCCCGGATGCCTTTGACCCTGGTCTTCAGGTCATGCCACCGCCTCTGAATTTCGTGCTTCGTCCTTGGCACGGTCCCTGACGCATTCACCCGACTGACGATTCTGTCCCACATGTGATTCTTTTGCGCCACGGAGGTCTGCTGGACTTGGGCCCCGAAGATGTGGGGCTCAACACAGATGATTTCATCTACCATTACCTTCAACTCCGTCTCCGTGAATTTAGTTTCTTTTTTGGGTGCCATGGTGTGTGGTGCTCAGTGTGTGGGTTGAGTGAGTTGGGGGGTGCAGGTGTGTGGTGTGTGATGTGTAGGAATGGTGTGGTGGGTGTTTGTGTGGTGGGTGTGGTAGGGTGGTGGTTGTGTGTCTTCTATTTGAGTAAGCTGTATATCGATTAGGGCCTCTTGCTAGCAGCAATGCTGTGATGCAAAGGATTGTGGTAGTGGGTGGGTGTCATTTTATAGTCGTGTCTCAATGGTTGTTGGCAGTCAGGTGGTAGGTGGGCGTGTTGACTAGTGTGCATTATTGGGTACTTGGGGGGTGCCATGGTGGCTTGTGCTTGGTGTTGGTGTATCAGGTGGGGGGGTTGTCAATTTTCGTGTGTTTGCTAATTACTTGCGGTACACTTTCTGACATTTGTTTGACATTAGGGATGTTGTGCGTGTTGGCCTTCCGCAGTGATGCACTGTTTATCGTTACATTCTTTCCGCCGCGGACGTGGATGGCTGTGCGTACCGTGGTACAGGCGGATTTATCCTAATTGCGGACACGGAGTTTTCACAGGTATGGCGGTAAATGTGTCTTTTTCCGCGGTCATTGCCGTCCGCGGCGGTGGCTGTTCATTAGGCTCCGTCCGCCGCGGACGGAGTTAGATGTGTTCCGTCCACCGCGGACGGTGTTTGTTATGATCCGTCCGCCGCGGTTGGAGTTTCGTGACATGAATATCCTAATCGCAACCGCGGATTCTCCGCGGCGCGGCCGGCAGTAAAATTTGCCCGAACATGGCGGACAGTACCCGTTTCCGTCCGCCATCCTAATCGACCCCTACAAATTTGGAGTTTATCTTTAGCTTTAACTACTTTAACCAGCTCTCCTTTCAGCTTGCGGCATTCAGCAGTATACCAGGGTTGGGTCTTAGGCAAATTTTCTTTGCATACCTGAAATGGAAAAAAGACCTCCAACAATGTTGAGGCTAGCTGTTGGTGAATTTCTACGGGCCTATTATCTATTCCAACTACAACCCCCTCAGACCCCACATCTGCCATGTCGTTGAGGTAGGGCAAGACTTGATGATATATTTCGGACTGCCGGTTAGGAGAGCCCATAATATGAGGCCATTTAACTCTCCTCCCATTATTAAGCAGGAGAAGGGGATACAGAGGGGAATACAGAGGGGAATTAGTCTCGACTACAGTATTTCTCATTCCCCAACTCCCAGGCTTCAAGGACATTACCAATGCGTTATGGTCACTGTCCATCCGTTAATGAATCTTAAAGTCCTGGACATTGTCCCATGACCTACATTCGATCATGATATAATCGAAGATCGAAGATTGGCCCGCTCTATTAAAGGTCACATTTCCGGGCCTATCTGATTTTAGTCTGCCATTACAGGGCCTTACTGATAGGGACAGTGTAAGGGAGAGAATTTGCAGTACCAACAGTGTCCATGCTTTTACTGAGGGAATTGAGGGTTCCGGAATATTCCAATGTTTGTTTTCTTCATCGGGGTCCTCAGTACTTAATTACTGAGGGGTTCAAATTGACAGTTGAAATCCCCCCTGATAATTATACTGACCTCAGGGCCTAGGGTCTTAACAAATCCCCTTAGCTGTTCAATGACCAGGGACTCCTGACCACTCTGTGTTGGCCTGGAGTAGATGTTAATTATGGCTAAGTGCTTATTCCCCCGAAGTATTATTAGGCCACATAAAATGTCTGGGGAGTTAACTGGTACCTGCTTAGCCATGACTCCTAGGTGAGTCGCTATCCATGTACTGAGCCCTCCTGACGGTCTCCCTCTACCCCCTTTTGTTGCAGGGACATTAAATGTAGCAAACCCACTACGCTGGTAGTCGTCCATGGCCCACGTCTCCTGCATAAGGCAGATATCGTGTTTATCCATGAACAGACCCCAGTCATCTGAAGTTAGTTTATTTTTCAGCCCAGCCACATTTCAGGAAATTATATTGACACTCCCCTTATCCTCCCTTTAAGCTGGACTTCTGCTTACACCATAGTCGGATAATCTGTGGGCCCAACCTCCAATCTCTGACAGTCCCCTCTTTTCACCCACATAGCTAACTCCCCTAGTCCCTACTTCTTTAACCTTGGTGCCACTGCTTCCCTTGTTACCTCCTGTCCTGCTCAATGAGTAGCCATTTGTTGTGCGCTTTCTATCCCCTGATGGACATTCCTCTGCCACAATTCCGTTCGCAGCAAAAAGATGCTTCATATGCAGGAAGTTAGCCTTTACTTCCAGCATATTCTTACATTCCACTATGTGGGCAGGGGACTTATTTGATCTCATTAGTCAATCGACGGAATCCAGGTTGTTAAATCTGTTGTGGTGATAAAACATGTCGAATGACATTGGGCTATATAGTGGCCTGTCCCAATTTGAATATCCTAGTGCGGGATTGTCTCCTCGGTTATCTTCACCCATCCGATTTATCCCCACCCTCTTGTACTCAGGGCAGTTCTTGTTATATGTGCCTGGATAAAAATAGGTCAATGGCAGGGTTTTGATACATGTGTCTGGGCTACCTGGGTTCGAATTACAAATGTGCCTAACTGTCCATCTGTCCCTAAAATTAATCACAATGCAGTCCCCATCTATGTTCTTCTCCCTGGCCCCCACCCAATCTATTCGTCTGGCGAATAGGATTTCACTGGCTCCCCCATCCCGGAGAGGTCTATGGCGATTCAACCAGTAAATACATTTATTTTTGAGGTCTCTATAGTCCTCAACCTTGTCCGGGCTCAGAGAAGGGACCCCAGCAAGCACCACCACATATGGGACTGACTCCGGGGGCAAGGCTAGGCGGGGCAACTGGGGCCTGCGGGGGCCCAGTGGTCTAGGCCCCTGGCCCAAGTTTGTTTCCTGCTTTGATCCTTGTGCGTGACTGCTGCCGACCGTCTTGCACCTTCCCCCCGTAATCCTTGTGTTAATTGGGGAAATTGTTAACATTGTCACTGGCTGGGGAATTAGGTGTATATCTACTGAATCAGAATGTGCAGCTGGTACCCTCTCCCCGGTTATGTCTCCCAGAGTTAAGTTCTGAGGACCTTTCTGACTTGGCCCAGATGTGCTTGGGCCGTTTCGGGACATCTCCGAGTTCCCCCTGCCCGTCCCTCCCGCTTTAGGTATACATAGTGATTCAAGACAGGACAGTCTTTTTTTGAAAGAGTCCAGTCTTTTGTGAATGGGAAGGCATGACTGTATAAATATCTGTTCCATCTTGACCCAAAAGTCCCCGCCTTTCTCTAGTAGTGACGTAGCTTCATCAACTTGTGGTAAATAAATAATTAATTACCGGATCTATTTTTGACTATAATCAATAAACAGGTAGCTCAATAAATAAGAGTCAAGATACGAGGTAGCTGGAGTATACAGGCTTTAATTAATCATAAAAGGACAGGAACAGGACAGCCTGCATGGGAATAGGATGGCAGCTGCCGGGGGCAGGAATAGGCATAAGGGATAACTTTTAATATGGGTGCACAATATATATACTTGAACAAAATACATTACATTCAATACAGTAGGCGTAGCAGTAGGCGTATACATAGACATGTGATGTAAACGTAACAGAATATGTCATAAAAGGGGCGGAAACATGGAGGGGGCTACCTGAGCAGCTGGGACCTTTAACCTAGTGGTGCGCGCAAACTGACAATGACGTGTTACTAGGGAGAACTGGGGGCTATGACTTCTGCACTAGAAGAGGAGACTAAAGTCTGGAGGGTCAGAGCGACATGTACCTAGGCATATCTAGTATCTGATGTTTAGAGAACATGTTGATAGAATCCAAAAGTCATCAGGGTAAAGGCTAACAGACATTAAGACTGGTGCATGCATAATTCTATATGTCGTGCGTGTGCGAGGAATATTCTATGAACATTAATACAGTATTTCTCTTTCATGGAGACATAAAGGCTAGACTATGACGGAAACTATTGATGCGATTCGGTAGCTTAGGAATGCAGAGAAGGAGGGCTGGACTGATAACTCGAATCATAACATACTCTTGGCAGACTGGGAGGCAGAGCCAGGCCGAGCCGGGCACTGCGAGGCATGAAAGTAAGTGAAGGGTCAGGGATGCAGGTGGGGGCTGTATCGCTCCTCGGAGAGGGTTCAGGAGACAGGAGCTGAATCTGAGTCCGGGCCCTTTTGAGGCCTAGAAACGGGGACAATTCAATGAATTAACGTGCACACTGTAAAACGTGGCAACGTAGCTTTACATAGGCCTGATATTCGTTATATTCACGAAAACTGGAAACTGGCATACTAGAGATGGACACAACTGTAATTGCGTCTTTAATCGATCAGAAGGGGATACATGCATATCGATCATGCACATATGACATAAGATGGGGAACACGTAGGCACATACAACATGGCAAAATTTACTTTTCCACATTCCCTCCTTGTGCCCTACGTTTCCATCAGGAAACATCAATATTCATGATACCATCTATCATTTCATATAGCATCATTTGTTCGTCTCGAATTGTCTTGGAACGGGATTTAGGACTAGGAATACAAGAGGTAGCACAAATGCCGCAAATCGCAGGACCACATTGTATACAGAGGCAGCAACTGAATATGATCATTACTGCAATACCTAGAAATGACAATACTTTCCATCCCCAGGCAGATATGATACTCCAGAGCCAACCGGACCATGTCCAGGTGCCTGGATTCTGGTGTAACTGATGGGCAATTTTATGAAGTCTGGTTATAGCTGAATAAACAGACGGCGCGTTATTAGGAATGAAAATGCAGCAACTAGATCCGATGACTCTACATGCTCCTCCTCTATCGGCCAGTATGACATCAAGAACGAGACGATTTTGGAGCACGACAAATCTCATAGCAGATTGCTCTTCGGTTAAGTTACCTAGAGCAGAAGTAGTCTCATTCACTACTGCTTCAAGGGTTCTGGTTAGTCTACGTATTAACTTACTATTCTGGATAGGTCCTATAAAGAAGAAGAAACCTTTATTGAAATCTTGATATTGTTCTAGAGTAGTTTCAGTTTGATCGACAATTGGGGACTCGATCTCCCTTTTATGTCTGACGTGTACTAGATGCGTGTTTCTATGATAATCAGATGGGGCTAGAAAAACTGGTGGCAGTAGGAAGGCAATGTAACATGTTTCATCCCAATCGAGGGGCAGACGAATATATGCGGTCTGACCACAAACAAAATAAGAATGACGTGAGGCTTTGAAAATAGATTTCCCACTGTCACTATACTCGACAGTAGTAGTACAATCACTATGTCCTACATGTGCGGAACCATTCTTTCTGACACATAATTCGCCTTTGACTGGCAGTACTGAAATAGCAGGCAAATCTGGAGTAGTATCAGACTGAACATTCAGGACCATAAAATTCGAAGAATAATTACCTAAATCATATACTTCATTTTCTAGATCTAACCCTGTTCTATGGGGGAGACCTTGCTTGTCTGGGAAACATGTTCTATTCAGAAGGGACATGTCATTGGAAGATGACGTTAAAGTGGACCATGCTCCACACGAACCATTATATGAAAACGGATAAGGAAATAGTGGCAGAACTCCCTTCGGTGTCTGGAAAGGGGGGAGTCGACCACACACCCAACAATTAGTGGCATTGCTGGTCTGGTGTGAATAGTGTAACATTCTTATAAATGTATTATTTCTCATAGCAAGACGATAGGATAACTCGTGAGGAGGCAGATCACTAAATGTGTGCTCTACTGTAGCATTAGAAAACTTATTTATATGCGAAATTGGAAAACATAAATGTAATGCATAACTTGTGCAGGTAACCATCAAACTTAGAAACAATAAGAAACTTAGAAAAACGATACATCGTATAGAGTTTTGACTAACTCTCTCACTATGGGGGTCTATCTCATACATGTCAGATACCTGTCTAACCGTTTCACCCGAGAGGGACTTAGACAATTAAACTGGCTGACTTATTTTACTAGACCGGAGCTTTGATTTATACTCCTGTTGCGGAGTTTTCTCTAACAGGGGAGGCTTGGATTCAGAGTCAATTTTTAGGCAGTCCTTAGAAATGTTCTTGGCAAATGTTTTTATACGCAATCCATGGAATTTCTTGATGTGGGACAGGTGGACCCAGCCTTTTCTTCCTTCTAGCTTGGCCGCCGTCCTCGTGGTTAACAAGACTAGACGTGGCTCCTTCCAGCGGGGCTCCAGCGGGCTTGAACGATCAAAGTTCCTGACCAACACGAGGTCGCCTGGAATGACCTCATGCGGTTTCACTTCAGTATTGTCTGGGAATGCAGCGGCAACCTGTGAACGACAAGAGTGTAGGGCAGACATCAAGGAAGCTAGGTAATCTGTCAGCATATTACTGGAAACATCTGTAATACTGCGGGGTCTAGGTGTACCCCACATGTTTGAGGGGCGGCCGAATACGACCTCATAAGGGGACAGACCTGATCTGGAATGTGCAACCATCCTCATGAAGAATAAAGCAACTGGCAGGGCAACTAGCCAGTCTACACCTTTCTCTTTACATATCTTGGCAATACGGATTTTCAGGGTCTGATTATGTCTCTCTACGAGACCGGCTGCTTCAGGATGGCGCACACAATGGAACTTCCACTGGTACCCTAACAAAAGGGAAACATGTTTCATTAACTCGGATGAGAATGGCTGGCCGTTATCAGAATACACGACCCTAGGGAGTCCATAGCGGGGAAAGAATTCACGAACCAACTGCTTGGCAGTGGTCGCGGCTGTATAATCTGGAACTGGATATGCTTCTGTCCACCTGGACAAAGCGCATACGACTACAAGGACATACTTGAAACCTCGACATCGCTCCATCTGAATATAATCCATCTGGAGGACTTCAAAAGGGTGGTCAGGAGGTTGGAATCCACCTTGTTCCACCGGGACACTTTTACCTGGATTGAATTGGCAACATATCATACAAGTACGGACTTTCTGCTTGGCTGCAGCTCGTAAATGCTTGTTGAACCAAAGGTTCTGAATACTGTCTAACATAGCTTTTTCTCCTAGATGTGCTGGACTATGTGCGGTATTAATAATGACTTGAACCATAGAGTCGGGGAGAAACCATGTGGCTTTTCCCTTCGTCACCCATCCTTGATCTGTCTGGACCCCTCCTTGTTCGGACCATTTCTTGATTTCTTCGGGAGTAGCATGTGACTGTATGTCTATGACATCTTGTGTAGGGTCCTTAACTGTCATACAAGTAGTCGGATCTGGAGTGAGTGTCTGTGTTGTGTTAACTGGAATGTCTGGTGTCTGAGCTGTAAGCTTGGCTGTTCGATCTGCTAGATCGTTACCTTGGGAAATGATGTCAGTAACTTTCGTATGTGCTTTGCACTTCATGATAGCAATAGCTGTCGGTAAATGTATTGCATCTAACAGAGTTTGAATGAGGAGACCATGCTGAATCTTGGTTCCATGAGAAGTCATGAAACCTCTCTCCTGCCAGAGCACTCCGAAGTTGTGTACGACTCCGAACGCATAACGTGAATCTGTGTATATGTTTACTTTCAGGTTCTTGGCACGTATGCAGGCTTGGGTCAGAGCAACTAGCTCTGCTGCTTGAGCAGACAGGGTGTCAATACGGTGTGTTTCATTAACTTCGGTTTCAGTAGTCACTGCATACGCGGCTACTAGTTCTCCTGTACTAGTTCTCATACATGAACCATCCACATAAAGTGTCAGGTCGGGATTAGGTAATGCAATGTCTGTCAGGTCTTGTCTTGGCTTAGTCATAGTGTTAACAACTTCCACACAGTCATGTGTGGCAGGATTTGAAGTAACTGACGGTAACAGTGTAGCAGGATTTAGAATGTTGCAGCGTCTGATTTCTATATGTGGCTGGAACAGTGTCAGTTCATAACCTGTTAAGCGTGCTATTGTCAAGTGCTGAGTCTGTGTTCGGTTTAAAAGAACTTCCACGGAGTGTGGAACTTGTACTGTCAAGGAGTGTCCTAACACTATGGAATCACTTTGTCTGATGGCTAGAGCTGTGGCTGCAACTGACTTGAGGCACGCAGGCAGAGCCTGGGCTGCTGGATCTAATGTGCTCGAAAAATAAGCACAAGGCTTGTACTGTCCGGCTTGATCTTGTGTGAGAACAGATAATGCAGTACCATCACGTTCTGTGACAAAAAGTGTAAAAGGCTTACTGTAGTTCGGTGTAGCTAGAACAGGTGCTTGGCATAAGGCTTTCTTTAATTCATTAAAACTAAGTGTATGTTCCTGGGTCCAAGGGAGGACAGTCGATACGGCTGCCTCCTGTGTCGTTAACTGTATCAGTGGCTTTGCTAGAAATGCATACTGAGGAATCCATTGTCTGCAGTAAGAAGTGAGGCCAATAAAAGCTCGTACCTCCTTCTGTGTCTTGGGCTGTGGAAGACTCGCTATTAACTGGATACGGTCTGGTGTCAACTGCCTACCCCACTTGGACAGTAAGTGGCCTAAGTAGATCACTTGCTGGACACAGAACTGGAGCTTCGAAGGGGACACCTTGTGCCCCTGCTCGGCCAGAAAATACAGGACTGTAAGTGACGCTCGCTCGCAGTCACGTTCAGAACGGGCTGTGATCAGTAGATCATCGACATACTGGAGCAGGGCAGTGTCAGTTGGCATGTGAATATTGTCTAGTTGTCTCTTAAGTGCTTGACTGTAAATACTAGGACTTTCTGTGAAACCTTGAGGAGCTCGTGTGAATTTATAGCTCCTTCCATTTAAACAAAAACCGAAAAGGTACTGGCTGTCTGGATGAATGGGGACACTGAAAAATGCATTCTTGAGGTCGATGACAGTGAAAAATGTAGCTTCAGAATCAATGGCTGTCAATAGGGATGAAATATCTGGGACTATTGGATACTGGGGTATGATACATTTATTAAGTTCTCGAAGGTCAATCACTAATCGATATACTGGAGGTGCATTTGGATCAGTACGTTTCATGACTGGAATGATAGGAGAATTACATACATTGGAGTCAGTTTCTATAACCACTCCTTGAGCAATGAGCTCGTCAATAATTTTGGATAAGGCTGCTACAGCCTCAGGTGGCAATCTGTACTGTCTGATTCGTGGCTATACCTTGTTTGAGAGTCACACGATGGGGTGTGATTTGCATAAAACCTACATCAGTTGGACCTTGCGCCCATAAATGCTGCGGTACATTTAGTAGTCTTGGATCAAAATCACGTAATACATAGTGACCTTTAAAGTCTCTTAAAAACAATCGGATTCCTTCTGGGGAGCAGCAAATTACTGCACCTAATTCTTTCAATGTTTTAATGCCTAACAAATTTTCTGGACATGATTTCGTGAGTAACAAATCAGTGGTTCGGGACAATGGACCAACTTCTAGGGAAACTGGTTTTGAAATCTCATTAACAATCGGTTTGCCTGAGAATCCAAGGGAAACATTTTTAGAGCCTGAGAGCGGAGCCCCTGGAACCTCGTCATGACTGATAGTAGTCCTACTTGCCCCTGTATCAATCAAAAACTTTCTATCTTTCCCTAATACTTGACTGTGTACATAGGGACCCTCTTGATCTACAGGTATCTCGATGAGAGGCAAGCATACCTCCCTCTCTAGGCTGTTTCATGAATACTGTTGATACTCTGGATACTCTGTCTGGGCATACTGGTACATCTGCTGTGTAACATGCTGTGTTGCAGCGATAGGCTGTGGTGCTGGAACTGTCTGTTGTGCATTCTGCGGTGACTGAGAAGTCTGTGAAACTTGTTCTTGTCTAGGCGGACGTGGTCTTTCTTTAGTCTTACCAGTAGCTATGTTGTGTTTCAGAACTGCACACTCGTTTATAAAATGACCTGGCTGTTTACAATAATTGCAAGTCCCTTTAACGGGAGCTGCAGAATGACTGGCTTGATTCGGACCCCTCTTCTGACTGTCTTGTGGAACAGATTGTGCAACTAGTACTTTCATTTTTGTGTCTTTCATACGTCTCCTTTCGTGTTCTTGCTCTTCCCTGATTCTATTCTGGTGATACTGGAGCATCTGGAGCATTTGTGACGGAGTATTAGCTTGCCAACTACTTTCGACTTTCAATACTCGATTTTTAACTTGTGGACTTGAATTCTCGACTAGTTTAGTAACAAAAAGATGAGGGTACGACTCGCTACTTGTCTTCAAACCACTGTTAATAATAAAACATTTCTCAAATCTAGAATAAAAATCACTAGTGTCTTCATCCTGTTTCTGTTTACATGCTGAGATTGCATCCCAATCTTCCTTTTTCGTGGCTAGTAACCTTGGCAAAACTTGAATCAATAACTCGGGCAATTCTTTACATTTGTCCCCAAGACCGGTACCTGGTACTCGTATTTTATCTTCAGCTTCTAGAGCTGTCCAATCAATCTTTTTCTCTCCCACCTCCCATTCTTTTTCCTTGAGTTTTTCATATACCCCTGCGGGCAACAGGACCTTTAGCATTTTAATAATATCTGGATACGTGTATTCTCCCATACGGAGCATGTCTTTTAATTCTCGATGGAACCCTGCTGGGTCTTTGTCGTGACAGGGAATTAATTTCTTCATCTCTAAGAGTTCCATCTTTGTGATAGGGGTGTAAACAAATACTCGTTGCATTTCACCACCCGCTGTCCTAACTGGGTGTACTTCTCGTAACGGATTCTGTCTATCTATGTAAAATGGTTTACTTTCTGGAGGTGAGACATGAACAAAATGCGGATTCAGAAACGTTCTATATTTGTGGCGCTGTTCTAGAATGATACTAATTAAATCGGTACCTAAACCTCTCCATCTATATTGGAGTAACTCGTTCAGAACATCATGTAACGGACCTGGATCAGAATGCTGACCCTCATACAGTGTGATGAGGTGCTGGATCATATACATACCCACCAGTCGCTGCTCGGCTGGGGGCAGTTTCAGAAACATTTGTGCCACTATTTCGTCTGGAAAAGTGGTAGAATCAGTAGCCCATCGGACTGCTGATCGGGCTAGTTCTTGTTCATGCATGGTACTAAGTTCACTATAACCGATTCGTGATTTCAGGATGTGATCGATAGCTTGAAATACTTGTTCAAGATTCTCTTGTTCTAGTGCTGGAAGGTGAAAAACTTTCTTGTGTTCTAGGCGTGAATGTCGGTCTAGAAGTCTAGTTCTACCTACATACGCTATTCTGGTGGGATTCTCGTCGTTTACCTCTTCAGTATCAGAATCGTCTTCTTTCTCGCTTACTTGTGCTGCCTTTCGTTTCTCGTGTAACTTTATTATTTCCTTACGAATCTTCTTGTACATACTCTCTATACTACTGAGTGTCTTGTGTCTTCCCTCGGCTATATGATCACTCCACTTTGTCAGAACTCTCATTTCGATCGGATCTTTAGTCGGATAATCTTGTTCCCTTATTAAACAATTGATTAGAAATTTTAATAGCATGAGCTGAGTCTCAGCTTTCCTTAGAGACATGATTTCGCCAATACTTTCTGGATCGTCTCCTGTACGGATGAAACGATATATTCTGTCTAGATCTTCTTTCATATTCGGTAGGGTGTCCAAATACTCGGTCACCCGTCTTACACGCAATGAATATATAACCATATTATCATCGCCTGGGACTGGATCATAACGGCATTCGGTGAGAGCTCGTCTGATATCTGCAACGGACTGATATTTGGGCGTACGCTGTAACGCACGTTCATGTAACTCGACTAACGTTACACGTTTGTGTGGCGGCGGGGTACCAGGAAGACCTCCCCCCGCGGCCCCTATACTAGAATCGTCGACCGATACTCTTCGTGCTGGCAGAGTGACCGATGTAGCGGGTACTTGTACTACGGGCTGGACCGGGGGTACCGTAACAGGTGCTGTAACAGGTGCCCCGGTGGCTGGAGGAACAGGAATTACATTATTTACAGGAGCTGGCGGAACAGGATTTGCATATTCTGGGACTGTGTCGTCCAAATAGGACGAGAGAAAAATATCAGCTGCGGTCGGTTTGTGACGTAGCTTAATCGGAACTAATGGCGGCGGAAAATTACATGGTGCTTCCGGGGTTGCTTTTGGCAAGCCCTCGGCAAGAAGAGGATACATACCCTTAATGAGGGCATTTCTCTGTCTGTCTGACTGTTCGGCTTTAACTCGTTCACCTATTTCGATTAATTCCCTTTCTTGGGCTCTTTCTGAGGATTCTCTACTTAATTCTGACTTTCTGATTTCTTTTTCGGTCCTTTTATGAGATTCTTTGCGCCATAACTCGATGGCATCTTTCTGGGACTGTCTGGATTTCTTTTTCCATAATGCTTCTTCTACTCGCATGATGCACTCGGCATCCCATGTACCTGATACAGGCCATCTATATTTCTCTTCTAGATCTTTAGTATACTCGACCCATAAGTCTAGATATAATATGGCACTTATGCCATGCTTATGATACATAAAATGACCTGGACTGTCCCTAGGCGGGACAGGAACTGCTTCCTCGAGCAGACCTTTTCTGGTTTTTAACTGACGTAACTTCGTGAACAGAGGCATAACTTAGACTGGAATCTGGACACAATACAATACACGATAAACACAATAATAACTTAAGAAAACAAAATCACTCATACCACGACATTGAAAACACATGAAATAACATTTAAAACAACAGTTCGGACAGAATATTACCTGGAATACTGAAAACAGAATACATGAATTTCTCGAGAACAGAACTTACTAGAACAGAAACTTACTAGAATGACTAGATGCACTGCTAAAACAGTACGAAACTTACCGGTCCCATAAAGAGACACGTCAGGACCCGCATCCACCTAGGTGGACACTTCGTGTTGGATCTGATTACCCAAACCCACGGACCAGAGACAAATTAATTGACCCTGTCTAGATACTACCCCAGCAACGGTACTCACCGGGCAGCAAGAACGGAAGGCCTCGGACTGGACTGGACTGCTACGACGACGGACGGACGAACTTCGGACTTCAGTTACATTACAGGTGGGCCTCCGGATACCTCGGACCTTGGACTCTCGGCTTGGGCTCTGGTCGGGACTCGCCGCGTTCCTCCACCGCCTCGTCTGGATGCTGGACCGCAACCTCCGTCTCCTCCGTGGGCCTGAGGGATACTTGAAGCAGAAATATCTGCACGTGGCCGGTATGGTTCTGTCACGGCTGCAGAGGATCAGGGGGCCTGCGTGGCTTCTCCGGCGCGTGGGGAAAGGGCAAGTCCCTATTCGGGCGCCATTATGTGGTAAATAAATAATTAATTACCGGATCTATTTTTGACTATAATCAATAAACAGGTAGCTCAATAAATAAGAGTCAAGATACGAGGTAGCTGGAGTATACAGGCTTTAATTAATCATAAAAGGACAGGAACAGGACAGCCTGCATGGGAATAGGATGGCAGCTGCCGGGGGCAGGAATAGGCATAAGGGATAACTTTTAATATGGGTGCACAATATATATACTTGAACAAAATACATTACATTCAATACAGTAGGCGTAGCAGTAGGCGTATACATAGACATGTGATGTAAACGTAACAGAATATGTCATAAAAGGGGCGGAAACATGGAGGGGGCTACCTGAGCAGCTGGGACCTTTAACCTAGTGGTGCGCGCAAACTGACAATGACGTGTTACTAGGGAGAACTGGGGGCTATGACTTCTGCACTAGAAGAGGAGACTAAAGTCTGGAGGGTCAGAGCGACATGTACCTAGGCATATCTAGTATCTGATGTTTAGAGAACATGTTGATAGAATCCAAAAGTTATCAGGGTAAAGGCTAACAGACATTAAGACTGGTGCATGCATAATTCTATATGTCGTGCGTGTGCGAGGAATATTCTATGAACATTAATACAGTATTTCTCTTTCATGGAGACATAAAGGCTAGACTATGACGGAAACTATTGATGCGATTCAGTAGCTTAGGAATGCAGAGAAGGAGGGCTGGACTGATAACTCGAATCATAACATACTCTTGGCAGACTGGGAGGCAGAGCCAGGCCGAGCCGGGCACTGCGAGGCATGAAAGTAAGTGAAGGGTCAGGGATGCAGGTGGGGGCTGTATCGCTCCTCGGAGAGGGTTCAGGAGACAGGAGCTGAATCTGAGTCCGGGCCCTTTTGAGGCCTAGAAACGGGAACAATTCAATGAATTAACGTGCACACTGTAAAACGTGGCAACGTAGCTTTACATAGGCCTGATATTCGTTATATTCACGAAAACTGGAAACTGGCATACTAGAGATGGACACAACTGTAATTGCGTCTTTAATCGATCAGAAGGCGATACATGCATATCGATCATGCACATATAACATAAGATGGGGAACACGTAGGCACATACAACATGGCAAAATTTACTTTTCCACAAACTTCTATAAGCGACTTTTCTGTTCCGGAAAGCTGTTCAACTAAGTCAACCACAGGCAATTCAACGTCCTTTGTAGAGCATTTTTGCCTTTTAGTGTTCTTATTGGTTAAAGCAGTTCCCCCATGCTTTCTTTTAGCTGCTTGATCCGGAGCTTTACTTATTAACCCTGAGTTCATGCCCGCGACCGGCCTAGCGGACTGGCGGATCTGGTGCAACTAGAGTTTTGGGGAGTTATTTCTGGTATGGACTCAGAGGGGGCCCTGTTCACTGGTGCACTGTGCAACATCACCACTACCTCCTTCAGAGTATTGACCTCACCCACCGAGGTGCCCGGTGCAATTCCGGATCCTGATTGTACTGCCGGTGGTGGCTGTGTTAGTATTGCATCCGAAACTGGAGGAGGATATGGGGCTATAGCTATCGTACCCAGAGAGGATCGTTTGTTGAATATTTGATCCATGGATAATCGTTTTTCAGTGAGTTCAATTTCCCTTTGTAGGACAGACGAGGCACTAAATAGGAATTGGTCTATCGTTCCAACAACACCACCTGTGGTGGACTTCCGACCCCTCCCAGCTCCATTAGCGGTCATGCCGCTATAGCAAGAAAGCTTAGTGATCACTAAAACACTGACCTTCTATAGGACATCCGAATCCGGGGGTCACAGAGAAGAGCCCCGTCCCGTCCTCTTTCGGCCTCGGACAGGCTCAGACGGGCCAGCCCTTGGCCCGGGCTTCGCCCGGCGCCCACCCGCGCTCGCGTCCCGCGGGGCCGGAAGTACAAGCTGACTAAATAGATCCCGGTAGCAAGGGGGTGTGGCCGCCGCCTGCCCCTCCTCCCACAGCCTCCCGGAAGGTTTGTGGGCTTTCTGTGAACTTGCGCTGCGTCTCCCACGAAGCAGGAGACGTGAGGTCCGTTTTTTAAATCCCCTGGTAGCAAGGGGGTGTGGCCGCTGCCTGCCGCTCATCCCACAACCTCCTGGAAGGTTTGTGGGCTTTCTGTGAACTTGCGCCGCGTCTCCCACGAAGCTGGAGATGCGAGTTCAGTTTTTTAAATCCCCCGGTAGCAAGGGGATGCGGCCTCCGCCTGCCGTTCCTCCCGCAGCCTCCTGGAAGGTTTGTGGGCTTTCTGTGAACTTGCGCTGCGTCTCCCGCGAAGCGGGAGAGGCGAGGTCCGGTTTTTAAATCCCCCGGTAGCAAGGGGGTGTGGCCGCCGCCTGCCGCTCCTCCCGCAGCCTCCTGGAAGGTTTGTGGGCTTTCTGTGAACTTGCGCTGCATCTCCCGCGAAGCGGGAGACGCGAGGTCCGGTTTTTAAATCCCCCGGTAGCAAAGGGGTCTAGCCGCCGCCTGCCACTCCTCCCGCAGCCTCGTGGAAGGTTTGTGGGCTTTCTGTGAACTTGCGCTGCGTCTCCCACAAAGCGGGAGACGCGAGGTCCGGTTTTTAAATCCCCCGGTAGCAAGGGGGTGTGGCCGCCACCTGCCGCTCCTCCCACAGCCTCCTGGAAGGTTTGTGGGCTTTCTGTGAACTTGCGCCGCGTCTCCCACGAAGCGGGAGACGCGAGTTCCGTTTTTTAAATCCCCCGGTAGCAAGGGGGTGTGGCCGCCGCCTGCCGTTCCTCCCGCAGCCTCCTGGAAGGTTTGTGGGCTTTCTGTGAACTTGCGCTGCGTCTCCCGCTTTCGAGGTCTGGTTTTTAAATCCCCCGGTAGCAAGGGGGTGTGGCCGCCGCCTGCCGTTCCTCCCGCAGCCTACTGGAAGGTTTGTGGGCTTTCTGTGAAATTGCGCTGCGTCTCCCGCGAAGCGGGAGAGGCGAGGTCCGGTTTTTAAATCCCCCGGTAGCAAGGGGGTGTGGCCGCCGCCTGCCACTCCTCCCGCAGCCTCCTGGAAGGTTTGTGGGTTTTCTGTGAACTTGCGCTGCGTCTCCCACGAAGCGGGAGCTGCGAGGTCCGTTTTTTAAATCCCCCGGTAGCAAAGGGGTCTAGCCGCCGCCTGCCGCTCCTCCCGCAGCCTCGTGGAAGGTTTGAGGGCTTTCTGTGAACTTGCACTGCGTCTCCCTCAAAGCGGGAGACGCGAGGTCCGTTTTTTAAATCCCCCGGTAGCAAGGGGGCTTGGCCGCCGCCTGCCGCTCCTCCCGCAGCCTCCTGGAAGGTTTGTGGGCTTTCTGTGAACTTGTGCTGCATCTCCCGCAGAGCGGGAGACGCAAGGTCCGGTTTTTGAATCCCCCGGTAGCAAGGGGGTGTGGCCACCACCTGCCGCTCCTCCCGCAGCCTCCTGGAAGGTTTGTTGGCTTTCTGTGAACTTGCGCTGCGTCTCCCCTTATATATATGTATATATGCCGCAATGATAAAGAGTATGTTTATAAATATCTATGCACTGTGTGCCAGGTACCATGTGGTGCCATGCACATGGGGTATGGATGTCATGGGGGGCATCACATATGCTTCTCTGGTCCCGTAGCGGAGGCCCATGTGTGACGGGGGCCTGCTAGGGCCCCTCAAAGTCCCATTCTGTCCATCTTTACATGGTGGTCAGACTGCCATGTAAAGGCAGTTGGAAAAGTGACATTGTAATTCCTACGGTGGTGCCTCTGCAGACACCGCCCCCATTGTAAGGTATTACACTCCAACCGACACCCCAACGGGCTCCTTGAACCTGAAATAAAAACCAGAAAAAAGTATATAACAAAAAAATGCTCCTGGAAACCTGAAAAAAATGAATCAAAGTAAAAAATATTGGTTTGCCATCAATCAAAAGGGATTTCCTTAAAACAAATGCTAACTCCAAATGCCCATGTTCGAAGACAAAAACCTGTATATTAAAGAAGAAAACCCACCTGCAAAATAGATTACATTCCCAAAAATTCAGTACATTACAGTTAATCAGCATAAAATAAGTAACATGACACAAAATAACAGAAAATAACGATACTTTACTAAAACTGTGTATGAAATGTAAAGAATTATTAAGCATTTAAAATATGTAACAAATGTTGTAGAAAATGTTAGAAATTGTAAAGTATACATTTAAAACTTGTATAAAATAAAGACATTTATTTAATATATACTGAAAAACTTATGTTAAAATTATGTTGGAAATATGTATCTAAAACTGTTTAAAAAATGTTTTACAAAAATCAAACAATCGACAAAAAGTGGAAAATGTACGACATAGAATACTATTTATATTTAGTTTACATGTTTTATGTAATGATAAAATGTTTTATTCATCTATATGTAAAGGTTTGTATTTTTAAATTGAAAGACATATATCTCCAAAAATGTAAAAATATATATACATAAATTTTGAAAACGTAAATAAAATTAGAAACATGTGTTACATCTTTTTTCTTTAAAAATATGTAATAATATTATTATTTATTACAAACATACAACAAACTATTTGTATATAATGTTTCTAAAACCACAATAATAATTAAATAGCATAAAATATTTTTCCAACCCACAAATATCATCTAGACAGAGGATTTCACATAAACATTATAATTTTAAATAATCACACGCTAACGTAAACCATTTTTAAGAAAGTGATTGACACTAAAGCGGGGTCATTTACTATTTCCGTTCCAATCTGAACCAACTTGGGAAAGGTGTTAGACTTTAAAAGGGTGCCATTTACTATTCCCACTGCAATGTAAACCCCTTTGGGGACAGTGTTGGACACTAAAAGCTTGACATTTCCAATTCCCACTCGAATCTAACCCAATTTGGGGAAGGTGTTGGACACTAAAGGGGTGAAATTTAACATTCCCACCCTAATATAACCCAATTCAGGGAAGGTCTTGGACACTAATGGGGTGACATTTACTATGTACAATCCAATCTATACCAATTTGAAGAAGGTGTTGAGCACTAAAAGGGTGACATTTACTATTCTTTCTAACTCCAATTTATACCAATTTGGAGAATGTGTTGGACACTAAAGTGGTGACATTTACCTTTCCCTCTCCAAACTATACCAACTTGGGGATGGTGTTGGACACTAAAGGAGTGGCATTTACTATTCCCACTACAATCTAAACCAGTTTGAGAAAGGTTTTGAATACTAAAGTGATCACATTTACAATTCCCATTCCAAGTTAACCCAATTTGGGGAAAGTGTTGGACACTAATGGGTGACATTTAGTATTCCCAATCCAATCTAAACAAATTAGAAGACGGTGTTGGACACTAAAGGGGTTACATTTACTATTCACATTCCAATTTATACCAAATCTGGGGAAGGTGTTGGAAACTAAAGGGGTGAGTCACATTTACTGTTGCCACTACAATCTAAACCAATCTGAGGAAAAGGGTTGGATACTAAAGGTGTATTTTTTACAATAACCACTCCAATCTAAGTCAATTTGAGGAAGGTGTTGGACACTAAAGGGGTAAAACCTACTATTTCCTCTGCAAACTTACATGTATGTGGGATGCTGCACACTAAAAATATTATATACACAATCAATGCTCCCTACTCTGACATAATTTTTATCTCTTAAATAACTAAAATGTTCTTAAACATTACACTAACCAGAACTACAAACCTATATATTCATAATTAAACATTAACATATAAAAGAGTCTTTTGTATCATTATACATATTAATATTTTAATTAAATATTTATTACCATTCCTAAACTTTGAACTATTAAATTAAAAATAAAATCACAATCCAAAATAAACAATCATAAAATTAAAAAAACATAAAGCCAAGTTTTTAAATAAAAATATTAAAATATGTATTAAAATTTTAAACAAAACAAAAATTATAATTCTTTTTTAATAAAGAAAGTTTAAATATTTTACTTTATTTAATTCTATTTTAATATATGTTTAATGTGTAAACTTTCTTTGTAATTTAAATATTTATTTTATTATTTTCAATAATATATTTGTAAGTTAATATAATTATTACATATTCTAATTAATTATAAAATATTATTTATAAAAGTTTCTAATATAGCAATTTACATTTTAAAATGTCACAATGTTAATTTGCATATCATGAAAGTAATTAACATTAAGGGGTCGATTCCGATTTCGGCCGAAAAACGTACTACCTGACACGGACTCGTCAATATTTCTGACCGAACCGTACACACGCCTTACAAATAGCTGAGTACGATGCAATGCTTAAAATTTACGACCGACTCGGCTGGAAATTATATTATACATCCGAGTCAGCAGGAAAGGAGCCTAACGCGATAGACTCGTACATGCAATATTCGAGATAGCCAAGCGTCAACCCGACGCCACAGACACGTACGCAAATGATGCCACATAGCCAAGCATCAACACAACCCAACAGACTCGGATGCGAACGATGCCACATAGCCAAACATCTACACGACCGGACAGACTCGGTCGCGAACGATGCCACATAGCCGACCATCTACATGACCCGACAGACTCAGACGCGAACGATGCCACATAGCCAAGCATCAACACGACCCGACAGACTCGGACGCGAACAATGCCACATAGCGAAGCATCAACACAACCCGCCAGACTCGGACGCAAACGATGCCCCATATCTCAGTATGAATGAAACAGACTCGTCCAAAACAAATTACACAAGAACACGCATCAGGTGCTGTCAAAACAACGTACGAAAAGTGAAAAAAATTCTACAATGGAAGACTACCAAAAAACGCATTGTCACCTCCAAAAAAAACAATTTCAATTAATAAGACACACCCACAACCCAACCTATATAAAGGGAGCCAAAACTTCCCAACACCATTTGCTACTGTGACAGACATGCAAGCAGACCACACCACTAGACAGACAGCTCATCTAGCCATCACAAACACACACATCTCATCCACCAAAGAGCCTCCACACAACTAGCACTTTGTAACTTTGTACACGCTGTAATGTAACCCTGGAAAATGCTGGCCCATTTGTCCTGGGTGGGAGGAGGAGTGGAAGCAATGACTACTGCCACCAGCACACACTAGTCCCGCCCCCGTCCCACAAGAACACACCTGTCACTATGCTTTCCCGGAGAGTGAATGCAATTGTCCTATCAAGATGGCCGACACTGGCCATCGGTGTGGGGAACACATGGCCCTGTTGGCAGTTGTGTACAGTATGACTGCAGGCACCACTGTCAGACCTCTTGAATGTGACTCTGTACACACTGTCATGGAACCCTGGAACTTGCTGGCCCATTTGTCCTGGGTGGGTGGAGGAGTGGAAGCAATGACTACTGCCATCAGCACACACTATTCCCCCCCATCCCACAGGAACACACCTGTTACTATGCTGTCCCGGAGAGTGAATGCAAATGCCCTGTCAAGATGGCTACACAGGGCCATCATGTACGAAATATGGAAAAATGTATTGCCAGTCCTTGGCCTACTCACACAACTACAGACCATAACTTTAACTGTACATTCCAGACACTGACAGGTAAAGATCAGTCACATGTGCCCTCAATGTGCATGTTACAAATGTATGTGGAGGACAGGACACACTCTAATTAGCAGTCACACCACATAACACAAAGCACACACAGATAAACACACATCAGGGACAATGCCCATAGACAGTAGATGTGAGGTATAATGCAAGATGGCTGACACTCTTGCATTGTGTCATGTGCACAAGGCATTGTTGTGTTTTGCATTGTAACTCAACATCAGTCAGCGGTGTCAGCATCCTTGAAAACTACCACCTTGAAAACTACCACCCTCACTGTCATTGATCCTCTGACAATGATGAGTAAGCTGGTCAGTTTGCTATTGGAAGGTGGGGTAGAAGTCAACACAGCCTAACTCAAGCACTCAACACACTGTGGGGGTTTATTCAACAAATCAAATAGTGGGACAATATCCACAGAACCCAAAACTTCTAAAGCTGAAGGCTTAAACAATAAGTTTATACGGCTAGAGAGGCTTAAAAAATCTGAACTCGCCAAATGGTGGGATGGGGCCACCCTCAAAAAATATTTGGAAAACCGAAGAATACCAAGAGGACTACGAATCCTCATTTTTCCTAACTATGAAGATCTAGAACCAGACCATCTGGTAGAATGGGAGGAGGGTCTCTACGATGCCTCATATAAAATGATGGACATTCTGATAAGAAATGCTGACCGCAAAGTCAAAAAAATTAGAGAAGATATAATGACTCTGGAAAAAGAAATTAATGAGTCTAAACTCGTTGAGGTTATTCAAAAGAATCAGGCTATTCTCAAAACAGAATTAAATAAATACCAAATGTATCTTAAAGACAAAAAACTTCAAAAAATAGAACGAGACCAAAGAGACTACGAAAGAGGTCGAATTTTCACTTTCGCCAGAAAATATAATGATTTAACAACTAAGCCAGTACAGATTCCAAATAAGTCCAGCAAAGAACCAAGCATTTCATCTAGCTCTACATCAATCTCCTCGATAGAGAGTGCAGAAAGTGAAGAACCTAGTACCAGCACAGGTATAACCGGACAAAAATCGGTTTTTTTACAAGAAGTACAGCGCTTCAGGTTGGGCAACAAGAAGAAAAACCAAGGAAGCGAGTCAGGCGGGATGGCAAAAAACACAAGGGCAGGTGTAAAGGCAAGGAACTCGAATGCTCAGAATCAATGATAAATGAGAATGTGAACCACCAGGTGGGCAGGAATATTGATATGAATAATGCAAATGAATTAAATGTGATCAATTTGTCCTCCAGAATTCTGACTCATGAAGAAAATGTGATACTTTGTAAAGGTTTGAATTTTTGTGTGACTGAAACACCGGCATTGGAAAATGTACATGTAGATCTTTACAAGTTTGCTCGGAAACTAAAATTAAAAACTTATTTTGCAGAACGCCCGACTGTTTGTAATTTATCTGGTGGACATGTATCCAATTCGGACTTAACAATTGCTGATATCCATTTGTCACATACAATTGCCACTTTAGACAATGATCCAGAAATGGAAAATTTGGTTGATTTTGCACGTGATCTTGACATAGTAGAAGATACCACACTGGATAGCGGTTTAAGACCTATATCCAAATTTATACCTCCCACAAGTGGCACTTCGGCAATAGATGAGTTTACAGCCAGAGTTACTCAAGACCTGTATAAGTTAGAAGAAAACCATGGCCCTCATTCTAAGTGTAAACACCAATACAATCTCACTAAGCACGAGAAATCCCTTTTAAAACAACTAAAAGAGGATCCCAATCTGGTGATCCGTGAGGCAGATAAGGGGGGGAACATAGTCCTAATGGACTATGGAGATTATGTTGGTGAAATAGATAGACAACTTGGCCAACAACATTGTTACAGGCGTCTGACATCTAACCCTACGGCTCAAATTGAAAACAACATTAATGCCCACTTGGTAGAGTGGAAAGAATCCGGTCTAATATCAGATACTGAATACAGATACTTACAACCTTATAAGTCGCGCCACCCTTGCATCTATATACTCCCTAAAGTCCACAAAGGTGGGACATTCCCGCCCGGCCGCCCAATTATATCTGGGAATGGTGGGCCCACAGAACATCTGGCCGAATATGTAGACACCTATTTACAACCATTTGTGAAGAATTTACCTTCTTTTATTAAAGACAGTAGGAAATTATTGTGCAAGCTAGAGGATTTTCAATGGGAACCGGGCACTCTCACATTCATAACTATGGATGTAGAGAGTCTATACACTTGTATAGAAATCGAACAAGGGACCCGAGCCTTGACCCATTACCTATACAAGAGAAATGCAAGCCATCTACAACATTCTGAGATGCTCTTGCAGATGGCCAATTTGGTCTTGACACAGAACGCATTTTTGCATGGGAACAAATGGTTCCTACAGTTACAAGGCACGGCCATGGGTTCTAGACTGGCGCCGTCGTACGCGAACCTTTTCATGGGACTATACGAACGAGAACATGCTTGGGGACCAGGGGCATCCCCTTGGCTTGATAACATCCTTTTTTACGTCAGATATATTGACGACATTTTGTTAATATGGAAAGGTAGTGAAATAGCCTTTGCGGAATATTTCGACTATTTAAATAAAAATAACTTCAATGTCAAACTAACAACTAATAGTTCTAAAGCTGAGATTGTATACTTAGATCTAAAGTTGTATGTGGTGGGTAATAAAATCCAGAGCGACATGCACAAAAAGTCTACAGCTTGTAACAGTGTGTTACATGCCGATAGTTGCCACCCTAGCACAACCATATCAGCCATTCCATATGGAGAAATGGTCCGTGCACGAAGAAATTGCAGTCAGGAGAACAACTTTGACAAAACCATAAAAGATATACAAAGCAATTTCAAGACGAGAGGATATTCAGAAACGTGCCTAAATAAAGCTGAACAGAGGGCCAAGAAACTTGTTAGATCAGAAACCTTAGTATCTAAGCAAAACAAAAAGAGAAATGATTTCAACGAGCAGGTTGCATTCATAACAGAATATGGTATGCTAAGTGGCCATATTTACAATATTCTGAGACGACATTGGGGCCTGTTACAATGCAACACAGTACCAGCCAATGCCATTTCTGCACGACCAAAAGTTGTTTACCGTAAAGGTAAAACAATTAGAAATATGTTATGTCCCAGTCACGTTGAAGAACGAAAATCTAATTCTTGCATATGGATGACGACCGGGTCGGTAGGTTTTCATACATGCGGAAAATGCAATGTTTGTCAATTTGGAATTAATAGATGTACTAAATTCCAATACAATCGATCCAAAGAATATCGCATATTATCCTTTATGAATTGCAATACTACCTTCTGCATATACGTGCTGCAATGTCATTGTGGGAAAATATATGTGGGAAGCAGTAGTAGACTGCTTAAAATAAGGATACAAGAACATATTAGGGACATTAAAAAAAGAGATGAACGCTCTCCAATAGCCCAACATATAGCAGAGACACACCCCACCCAGACTGAAATTAAGTTTCATGCTATAGATCATGTACGTGCAGGAAATAGAGGAGGGGATAGAATGGTCAGACTGAGACAAACAGAGGCAAAATGGATTTGTCGCATGAGGGCCGTCCCTGAAGGTTTAAATTTTAATAATGAGTTTCATCACTTTCTATAAACCTTATGAGACTGATGATGTGTCTGACTTTGGTTTACTGTCCAATTTGATACAAACAAGTACATATTTCAGTGCATGTGTCAATGCTTTAACAAATTGGATTTGTCAGTAATATCTTTCTAAGACGTAATCATCAAAAGTGTCATCTTGGGATCTTATATAGTATAATTTCAAAACGTGTAGTACCAACATAATCTTGAAACCCTCTTTCGGGCAAAAATTGGCAAAAATGATGTCATCATATGTTATCTCTAATTATCATCATTCTGTATGACTGCACTAGATGATTAAAGATGATGCTGAGACTGGTTTCCTGCAGCCTGTAGGGTCATATACAAAAAGACTATACTTGATTTCTGAGCAATAATGTATTGGTGATATATTAGCACACCATCAAACAGATTTAAGTTTTCTGACATAAGAAAAATATTGTCAGTATTATAGGGGTTAGACTGATACATTAATCGTATTTCCTGACCATTTTGGAATAAGAAGAATAAACACTGATCCGCGATTCGTTTTTTATCTATAACACGGGAATGCGGTTGAATTTAGAGCATTCACTCTGTAATTTTAGCTTTTAACTATCGGTAAATAGGAGAGACAGTTCTAATCCTACTGATTGGACATTGGGCAATGGCTCCGGTTTTTGCCGGCGAAGCACATAGCAGGATAACGTATTTTACTCGTTTGTCAGCACTACATCCCCCATGAGCCGCTATCGTTTCCGCCCATAACATTGCATAGGAGGTGGCAGCTCAAAACATAGAGTGCAGGCATCAATACTACATTTCCCATTACCCCGGGACGCCGAGAATGACGCCAGACGTTTTGCAGTCTAGATACAACAATACTAAAAAAATGTGATATCGAGCCGCAATGGGACTTCATTTCCCATGATCACGCTGGAGTTACGAACTACGAAAGTTCGAATGCCAGTGAAGCGCGGTAAAAACAATCACACACAGCTGATGCGAATAGCTTAATTTCGGGCGGAAAGACGGGTATTTAAAGACGCTCGCACAAGGGCTTACTGAATCTTTTGGAAAGGACCCTATGCGACACGTCGGCGGCACGCCAAAAGTAAGTACTGCGGGCACTCCCTTTTAATACTGTCATTCTATCGGGTCGATGTGGTCTCCACCGATATCGACTCACTTTTCTCAGACATTTGCCCATGATTTCGCATGTGCCATCTGGTTACTAGCTGTGGTCTTTGCGTGGCAAACGTTTTTTTAAGCAAAGATGCTACAGCTTCTTTGTGCCTAAACAGGCAACAATAGTTTGTTATTTCTAGTGCTTACTAGCTCTGCCTCTCCACTTAAAAGTAGCAAGGACAGGTGGCAAAATTGTTTTACTCTTTTTTGGTATTTTTAGGATGCTTTATATCATAATATGGTTCCTTTTTTTGTCTACGATCTCTGCAAAATGCAGAGGCAGATTAGAGTAGTTAATAGAGATTCCCTCAAATAAACAATTGTATACCAATACTGGCTATGCGAGTATGAAAACCCAAGACACTATAGCCTACCTTTTGCTGATATTCAGGCAATGGGTCATTAGTCTGAGACTACCATATTTCTCAACCTACAAAAGTAAAGGGGATGATCAGGTGTTACGCAGCATATGTACATGTAATAATAATAACAAAAAATAGATATGATAGGAAACAATGCTGCCATACTGTCATATTAACATATGGAATAATCCTACCTCAACCTATAAAAGTGAAGGGGATGATCAGGTGTCATGCAGCCTATGTACATGTAATAATAATAACAAAAAATAGATATGATAGGAAACAATGCTGCTATACTGTCATATTAACATATGGGATAATCCTAAGTAAATGAGGAGACTTTTATATGTACCAAATAGATTGTATTTCTACTAAAAAAATCGATATATATCATTACAGATGCCCGCCACTTACTGATGAAACCTTGATGGGCCTCACAATACTTCCAAAAAACTATATATACAAAAGAGAAAGATATCATTGGGGATATTCCATATTACTCTTGATAATGTAAGTAGAACTCTCAGGACTATTTTCTCCAACTTTCCAAGGATGGTACAACATAGGGTAAACTGTTCTTTGGGTGTTTTATGTATTCCTTAGATTCTTTCTGATGTGGAGGATAAAACATTGAAAAGCTGCTATATAATATAAAATAAACCTGACAACCATATCGAATTCAAGATGGACTAGGAAACACGTTTTTAAGTGTGAGTGTCACCAGTACTGTTTTACTTAGCATGTACCATCTGTAAGAAAATACGACAATCTAATATGTAATTCCGATATTTCATAGATCCCCTTCTATGGTGTATCTTTTCTCAAACGACGCAAGCTCTATCGATTACAGTTCTACCGACCTTAGAGGTATGTTCCTATTTTCCAAATGTCCAAACCGTGTGGTGTTTGTAGATCTATCTGATATTACCTGACATGAAATGGATCTAGTAAGGAATGTGGACTCATGGTACATCTAGAAGATATAACCATCCTTTAGCCATATATGATACTTTAATGAATTTGATGAAATTTTTATAGTTAGTTCTTCGCTACTCAATGGTCATACAAGAAGGTGCATTGAAGCTAACTTCCCTCCCTGTGTTAGCTTTCTTTTACCTATATCTTGTGAAAGATTGGATATGAAATATAAGCATATGTTAACTTTGTCTATCACTTTCCAAAAGTGTAAAGTATAACAAATGTAAAATTTTGGCCTGTTAAATGAATTTATAACAACCGCAGACCACCACAGCAAATATAGAATGTATGCAAGACAACATTCAATGGTTAGTTGCACTAGGCTTAGGACAACAACTCGTGGTCTTTTTAAAATATTGTGTATATAATATGTGTTTGTACTAATTTTAGATTGTAAATATTTCCTATGTGTAATTCTTTGTTTTTATACAAATTGCTTCTAGCCCTGAAGAAGTCACGTTGGTGACGAAACGCGTTGGCAGCTAGCAATTTTGTGAATTTCGAATTTTCTTCAATAAACAGATTTTCTACACAACTTCAAGACTTGCAGTTCACATAATTTTTTGGGAAAGTGTTTGTTATATGTTTGAAAAATACTGTTGCACTATTTGGCAAAAAATTACAATCGGTATATAATTTTCCTTGTGCGGGTCACTGTGTTTCTCACTCAACACACTGTACCTCACAGCTCTGTCCATGAAAAGGCAAATACCCATCCTTAGGAAACTTCTCGGTCCATGGGGAACAATTAGAATGTAAATGAAGAGATCATGTGCAAAAGTATGCATCAACAAAAAGTAATACAGCAAGATTTTCACATGTGTGCCAAGTGATGAGAAATATCAACACAAATATGTCTTATCACATTGCAGACGT
Source organism: Lissotriton helveticus (assembly GCF_964261635.1). NCBI lineage: Eukaryota > Metazoa > Chordata > Amphibia > Caudata > Salamandridae > Lissotriton > Lissotriton helveticus. Next base: position 1,507,336,255 of record NC_136061.1, read on the forward strand.
TTACAAACAATGCTAAAACAACACAGGCAATACAACAACCATCTTGTGACATAGCAGAACATCACAATGCAAAACATCACACAAACTTGCCGTAGGCTCTGTGCAGGAGTACCAACCTATACTATTTACCGTTACAAGTCCAGTGTGGGCAACATTAGGGAATGTCAGATCATACTTTCATCACATAAGACAACAAATCATGTTAGAGACTCTCCTACAGCATGTCAATTTAATTACCTGTGTTTCAATAGACTGCCATGTAACAATGCATTTGTCAGAAGAAACGCGTTGCAATTGCATTCGAGGTTACACATGTGATGTGATTGATTGTTCACATTAACACATATATCCCAGCAAAATCAGCAAATGCTGATTGCTGACACATATTCAGGAGAGTGAGTTTGCATGTCACATCTGCAATGTAACAGTGACAATGATTCACAAAGGCAAGCACAGATGCACAATTCTTGCTAAATATCAGATTTGTTACAGTATGTATGTCATAGTGAAAACACTGATGTGTCAAATAACAACACAACTGGCTAATGCACAGTGTGACACTTGGGAAAAATTACTACAAACAGTCAAGGATAACAATACATGCACATTGATGCACAGAGCTGGACAAGCTCAGTAAAGCACATGTTTCCAAAATCACAATGTTTGATTAACAAATATCTCAGTGTCTGTGACAATTGATGAGTAGAAATAAGATGAAAATGCTACATTAACCACATCTACACATTTGTCTGTGTATGACACCATAACCTTTGTAAATACACAACTAACATTGTGTCTCTCTACTACCCACAGATACTCCAGCACATAGGGCATCATCTGGAGAAGATTCTGAGTCCGCCAGCAGCTCCAGCACAACGTCGGACACTGAGACCTCCAGTGGGGATGACTCTCACACCTCCTCAGGCGATGGGAACCAATCTGGCACCTCCGGTGTGGGTCAGCATGTGGCACCAGTACGATGAGCAACCCCAAAAACCACTCCTGAAACATCCATTAACATCCAGGGTCCCCGGATCCCAACAGACACAGCCAGACAACAAAACCCTGGGAGCACAGCAAGAAAGCCCAATATGGATTTGGCAATAAATAACAGCCCTGTCAAAAATGAAGGAGGACAGGAGCTGTCAGTGTGTGCAACGCCAGGCAATGTCCGTGAGGGTAGGGTAAGGAGTGGTGTGAGGGTGCGTGGTGGGAGGACATGTCCCACAGCTGGTGTCGGAGATCAAGCTGACCCCGAGTTAGACCACATTTTCAATGTCTATCACAAATGCACCAGAGACTTTGGGCAGGTTGTCGGGATCCTCAGGGACATGAAACATCAGCAGGCTGCACATTTCGACTGGATTGACAACCATATGGACAGTGTGGACTAACACATGGACCGTATGGACCAACACATGGACCATATGGAGTACAAAAACAGACAATGTCACTGCTGTGCATAGGAACATACTTGCATGCCTACACCAGATAACCACCAACATTTCCCCACCTCCCAGTGTGCACTCCAAACCTGTTGCCTCAACATCTGCAACTGCCACAGGGAGGGATGAGGAGTCTGGGGTAGAGTCCCCTCCACCGCAGCAGCCTGATACTGAGGGTCCCACCCCACCAAAGAAGAGGACTGGTCGTCCAAGGAAGGATGGCAAGTGAGAGACTGATGGACATGTATCCCCCCCAGGTACTAAAGAAATGCTCTGGATATCCTCCATTGTTTGCAAATCATTCACTTTGTTGACAGTCCCAGGACTCTCCCATGTGGGATGAAGCATCATAAGTTAGACTAAATGCCAAATTGACTGTGGACTTTGATTGGAAGATTTTTCATCTGACAACACTTTCACCTCCTCTATGAACTGTGGATTTCAAAATTGGGAATACAATCACCTTTAACTGTTAGATGTTTTCACATGCACATTAATACATTCATGTTCACACAATCCCTGTGTCATCTGTGAATTATACACTGTACACACTTTCTAAATCATGATCAGTATCACCTGGCACTATCTCCCAATGAGGTGCATGACTTCTGTGTTAGAGATTCTTCTCATTCAGAAGTATGCAGAACAAAATAGGCCGTTGGTGAAGGATGGCTGGACATTTGTTGCACATCAGAACACATAATCCCACTACCTCTAGTGTCTCATTAGCTCAACTAAACATACAGAATAGACACAATGATTCTACCACCCAGTACCCAGTACTAACAACATTTCAGAGTCAAGGTAGTAATGCACACATTCACGCTCACTCACCCATGCTTGCCCACAAAATTATGAATCAGAGTGTGTGTAAAGTTCATGAATTTACGTTTGAGAAAGAACTATCTCTATCTGTTGTCCTGCAATGCAGTATAGGAGCTTGCAACAGCAGCAAGAATACATGATTCTCAAACAATATACATTTTCATAATTAAATAGAATACGAAAGGTGAAATGTGTCTACATCATCAGTGTAGAAATCACCACCCTCCCTGTGATGGTGACATATTCATCAAACTATTGAATAACTCTGTGGCAATACGGGTTAACCGCTCACCTCAGAAAGTAGGAGTACTGGTTACAGTATATGCACAGCAAAGCTCTGGTGCGTAGATGGAAATCTTCCATCTGTGTAGATGATTCCCCTGTACATCAACGTAATGCAAGTATTCCACTTATGTGTTAAAAAGTGTAGCATTTAATGGCTAAACTATGTGCTGACTAGATCTTCCATTAAAAAGAGTCTTGTTTTCAACCTTGTGGCGCAGCTCTTCATCTGTACCAAAATGATCTCATGTGGACTCCTAGGCATCTTGCACAACAAGCATAGAAAGAATGTGTGCTAAAATGTAAGACACAAAGCTAATATGTAAGCTTGGCTCCGGTTAATTTAGCAAAGTCCAGCATGATCCTAAGGACCAGATAACAATTCATCCACCGTCTTGTGAAGATATCTCACATTACATTACCAGAGATAGACACGCAAGATCACCACAACACACATAGCACATGCAACATTTTAACATTGCACACACTGTTGTCAAATTAAACCATTGAACCGCACAAACAAAGACCATTGTTGAATGAAATGAACACTATGGCAGAAAAACATGATATAAACGGCTGTAGCATATGTTTGCAATAGACAGGGTTAACATAATTCCGGTTGGATATTAACTACATATAACTTTAGTAAGTGGAACTTTACATTACATTGCATACGTTGGATCATTGTATCCTTTTGTTTTTTTAGTAGCGCCTCTATCTTAACACAATTCGAATTTATACTCTATTTCAGATGTACTATCATTTGGAGTCTTATTCACCCCTTACTCGCGGCACTATTATTTTGTGATATTAGGAACCAAGGTGAGATTTTAGCACAGTGCACACCAATACGGTTAGGTTTAACTGTCTTTTACATACCTTGCGTCTGGCGCACTAGTAATAGATACTGTTCTCCTTGCCCTTAGCCATCCAATTCAGACCTGTTTTTATCATTGATGACATGTGCTAACTGCTGGGTTGAAATTATCACCGGCTTTCCGGTAAGGGACTCATTATATATTTTTTTCTTTGTAAGATCAGCCCTCTACTCGGTGTCTACACCTCTGGGCACCTCCCTGAATCTATCCCTTTGCTTTCTCCACAGAATACATTACACCACCAAGACTTCGTGCAGGTAGCTTCCCTATTGTGTCCTTGAGCATTATTTTGCTTGCTTTACAAAGTGCTAAGATCTCCATTGAAACGGTTCTTTTGTCTTCCATTATAGACTAAGTTGGCTGTCTTGTATATTCTACTGTCCAATTGTGTACCCAACCGGGTTGGAATTATCACCGGTTTTGGGGTAAGATTATATACTGACCATACTCAACCATTCTTGAATATGGGGGGCCCTCTTTCAGGCTTGTTCCAATAACTTACTTTGGAACCTACTCCTTTTTGTCCCTCCTTTTCTTTAGACTTTATTACGTTCATCCAACTTTCCACAGGTACCTGTATGACCGGTATTTTGTCTGACCACATCCCTCTTTTTTTCCTGTTCTCCCTTCTCTCTCTTTATCTGTTTTTTTGCACAAAACCTCTCCGTTAGTGCTTCACCATGTAGCCACTGTACTTATAAGATTTTTCACAATTTCACTTGTATCAAACTACCATTCTTTTTTTGTTTGCCGCTATGTATTGATATCATTCTAGCTTCATTTATGAAGAGGTGTGGCGCTGCGGCCAGGGCGACTGACGCTGGAATCTGGGGACCACGGTTCGATCCCCGGCTCCGGCGGCAGGTTAGCCCAGCACCATGTGACTCTGGGCAATAGCTCGCTTAATCTTCCCGACGGCCCCCAGCGCCTAGAGACCTTACGGGTGATTGTGCACTTTACAAATGTGGACTTTACTTTACTCTGTTCACTCGGATTGTCACTTGATAAATACCTCCATGAGGAGGTACTATCATGTATATGCCAACTACATACTACTACATTTCGTTTTTTTGTTAATTCGGGTTTCCACGTATGTTGGGGTGACCTCCACTTAGGTGACAGAGAGGGTGTGTGCTCTCTGGCTACAGTCACTCCATTCTATGTGCTTACACCAAATATTTGCATCATTCCCAGCCCTGAAGGGACGTGGGATAACATTTTCCTGACGAAACACGTCGCAGTTGGTTGCGTTTCTCAAAGGAATAACGAATATCCAGTATCACTGAAGAATTCTGTACATATTGCTTGAGTCTACTGTTGTATTTACTTGTTTCAATTTGTATGTGTGCACAGGATAATGTTGTAAGGTTAACATCAATGAGTGTAACAAGTTTATTACAGAGGCAGATGCTCTGCTCAACACAAAACCAAACTGATTACAGTTTCAAGTATCCAACTAAACAAAAGAAATGACTAATCTGAACAAAAAGACTGTCTGTCAGAGAGTACTGGTTCAAATTGAAAATCCATTATGGAACAGCGTTGTGTGTACCCACACAACAGCCAAAGGAGCCTTTGAAGGAGAGACATAGTACAGTCTTAAATACAACTTGCCATGATGACATATCCAACTATTGACTCACTATTGTCCATTGTAAATTCTGACCAAAAGCTAGGAGTAATTTCAACAAGGTAGGGGAGACCATCAAAACTTTACATACACTGTACAACGGCAATGACCCTGTAAATTAGCATATCCACACACATAGCACTACATAGTGTCCTACAAACACACATCACGCTTAGGAAAGGCATCATCAGACATCTTTGCATACTTACACTCAAGTAAAGAAGTTGTTAATGAGCTGTCTCCTGACATCCACCCCCTCTTCCTCCTCCTCCTCATCACTGGCAACGTGCCCCAGGCCTGGATCTTCCCATGATGGAGGACGTTGGTCCCTGTCATCCTGAATAAGCGGTAACTTATTCCTCTCAGCCTTGTTGTAAAGCATGCAACACACTGTAATGATTTTGCACACCTTCTCTGAGGAATATTGTAGGGCATCTCCTGTCCGGTCTAGGCAGCGGAATCTGGTCTTCAGCAGCCAGAATGTGCACTCAATCACAAACCTGGACCTCCCATGTGCCCTGTAGTAACGGAGATCAGCAGGTGTGACTGGGTGCCTGAGTGGTGTCATCAACTAGGGCATGTTTGGGTATCCATAGTCTCCTACATTTATCAAATACAAAGGATCAGTTGAGCAACCACAGGGTACAACATTACAGACAATGATCACACAACTGACACTGACAACTTGACTCACCAACAAGCCAGGCATGCTCATTCCTGAGCTGAGACATCAGCTGCGGGATCTGACTCATCCTCATTATGTATGCGTTGTGGGCACATCCCGTGAAACGCACACATACATGGGAGATGATCTGGTCTGCAGACATACCACAAGGGCATTGATTGAATGAAAGTGTTTACGATTCCTGTAAACCTGTTCATGGGCTTGTGGTGCAACCAAACTCACATGAATCCCGTCAATCAATCCAATCACATGTGGCATGTGTCCCAGGGCATAAAAGTCATCCTTAATGGCACGGAAATATAGCGGTGTGGGAAAATGTATGTACAGGTTGAGGAACTTCAACATAGCCTCACACACATCCCGAAGCACTCAACTGAACATCGTCTGGGACATCCCACCAGCATCAGACACAGTAAACTGTAATGAACCAGTGGCAATAAAATATAGTGCCACCATCACCTTCATCTTGGGGGTCAGGGCAAAAGGATATGTGCTTCCAGGTAGCAAGTGTGGTGACAATTGGTTGGTCAATTCCAAAATTAATGCCCTCGTGAACCTGTATTTCCCTTATGCACTCACGCTCCGCCATGGTGTCAAGTTCCGGGAAGGGTCTGTGGACAGTTGGTGCCCTGGAAAACACATGACAAAGTATGAACACATATTACTTGCTAAATTAAACATCAAGTAATACAGAATCAACAGATTGCGTCACACTTACAATGATGACACAGTGAAGTCAGATGTCTGAGGTTGACCTAATCCAAAAATTACAGCAATGTGAGCATGAACATATACACAATTATGTCATGTATTACCAAAGAATACAGTGTTGTACTGTGACTACTCACAGTTCTCGGTCACTCCCCATTTGATCAATTGTAACAGACACAACACACACACAATTAAGTATCAGCCATAGATTCTTAGGTCAACTAGCCCATGAATTTAATGTACACAGACATAGACAAGGTATTACAACCTAGCAACAACATTACATACAGACAGCTTGTGACCATGCACAACACTGTCATGGTGTGGACATTAGCATGATGTGATGTATGACCTACACAACACAATGATCCCCTGGGACAGTGGCTAAGCATAGGAGGATGATCTGTGAAGTGGTCACTCACACTAGTCATGTCCCTCAAAAACACTGCTAAAGTTGCACTGTAAGCTAGGATCATAATGTGAGTAGTCTTGGATTTTGTCTCTGTCCCATTTGACATGTGCTGAACTCCATCCACACAGGGCATAGAGCATGCCATTATTCATACATACATTGTCTGAGTTGATGAGTGGGCATTGCATGTATGCGTGAGCCAACTCATGATGGAGCAGGAGTGACAGATTGCATGCCCAGAACAGTGTCGTACGACACGGGTGACTATTGCATTGACGCGTCTGTCACATCCTGACTGATTCGTACTGACAGATTGCATGCTTGATTCAATGCTGTTCGATGCGGGTGAGTTTTCAAAACACACGTCTGCCACATCCTGACCAAGCCGGACTGACAGATTGCATGCCCAGAACAGTGTCGTACGATGCGGGTGACTATTGCATGGACGCGTCTGCCACATCCTGACCGAGCCAGACTGACAGATTGCATGCTTGATTCATTGCTGTTTGATGTGGGTGAGTTTTCAAAATACGTGTCTGCCACATTCTGACTGAGCCGGTCGCACTGATTGCCTGTTGGTCATCATGGTGATAGACGCGCATTTTGCATCGTGCATGATTCGCGTACGGTACAATTTGGTTTACTTTTTAAACAAATGTATCAAAATCTAAACTGTCATAATGCAGATATTTTGAATGTTGCAGTAGGCGTGTGCGAGGCATCCTATCTCATGGATTGGACTAATTCATAGGATGCGAATGAGTCGGACCTATCGCTTTGGACGCATGGGGGCGATTCTGCCTCTGCAGCACAGATATGAGACTGTCTGTTGCCCTGAGAGCTCACTTGCCTGCACTAAATGATCCATAGAGACATCTTTGCTACCACTGCTGCTGTCTCTGTATCCTCTGGCTCCAAGAATGGCACGTACTGTGGAGAGGGCCCCAGCCTTCACTGAGGAGGAGAACCAGGCCCTGCTGGACAGCCTCCTACCACAGTACAGCAAGGTGTGTGGGAAACCAGGGGAGCAGGTGCGTGTGCAGTCCACAACCGCTCTCATTGTGCATCTTGTCTGACTAGCACTAATGTTATTGTGTGAAGGATTGGCTAGCATGTTCACTCAGTAGTTGTCACACCCAAAGTGTGCAGGTACCTGCAGTGAACAGGTACTGCGGTGTGAGAGTGCATTTTGAGATGGTCATACTAGCCAGGCAATGTTTCCATGTTGATGATACAGGACAAGTGTCCATCCACATAGTTGCACTACCTGTGTACATCAGATGTCCTTGTGAAAAGCACTTGTTTATCCAACTGTGTGATGCACAAACATGTTGTATGTCTGTTAATGGTCCTTTAACTTTGTCATCCTCACAGGTTGATGCCCATCAGAAACAGGAGATCTGGCTGACCATTTCCTGGGCAGTTCTATCTGTGGGGGTCCACAGGCGTCACATCCCCAGCTGCCAGAAGAGGTGGCAGGACCTACATGGCTGGACCAGACGCACTGCTAGAGTCCAGCTGAAGCTGTTATATTCTCGCAGTAGGGGCGGACACCGGACCCCGACACCCCACATGCGCCGGATTCTGCCAGTGGTCTTCCCTGACCTGGATGGGCTGTTGAAGGCCAGACAGCAGCAAGGAGGGGGTAAGTGCATGCCTTGTCTGTCAACTCTGTCTAACATGATCTTTGCATTCCTTCAGTCTGGTTACGCTACCACAGTTTGTCTGTCTGCTAGAACTAGAATCATGTCCATTGATTCTGTAATGGCCCTTTCTCATCTGATACACAGGTGTGTCCCTTTCAGTCAGTGACATGTCTCACTGGGGTGGGGGGGGCCTGCTGTTGTCCAAGGTTGATGTGGTGGACCGCATTTCTGCTACCGGCAGAATGTATTTGCCTTCATGAGTGGGGAATTAATAGACATGTGTCTGCACATTGACAGATTTGTGACATTCACTCTGTGTGGGCCATATATACATGTCCTAATTGATGCTCTGCCTCGCCATATGTGTCTGGGGTGTTTCCAAAGCACACATGCAGCAGGTGTGACAATGTTGTGATCTCTGAAGTATGTCCATCATGTGTGTCACACATGCATGGACACATGCCTACTGTTCAGGCTAATCCCATGTTGCACATGGCCCAGGTCAGGTATGCTTACTCTGGACATGGTGTAAACTCAGTTCTCCTAATCATGTGTGTCCAGGTAAATTTAATGTGTTGTGCAATGTGCAATCAGGTGTCAGCCTGTCTCATTGTGGAGTGGGCTTGCTTTTCAGACTCCTGGGGTGTCAAATATTTTTGGGTGGTTTGGGTGGGCTGCCAGCTGACATGTAGCTGTGGGATCTTCACGATGGGGTCAAACATCGGTGTAATCACTTGACTGTGCCCGATGGTGTATCCAAAATGTAAGTGCTCATTGTCAGTGAAATTGCTCTCCCACCCTCGCAGCTCCACCATTAAGTGAGGTGCCCCTGCCCCTGCACTCTTGAGTGTTGGTGATCGAGGCCCTCCTCCACCCACAGGTTTCCCTGCGCCTCATCCCTGGTGGACCAGTTGACCTCTGTCTCCTTTCTCTCACTCTGCTCCTTCACTCGGTTTTCTACTCTTTCTATCTTTCACCTTTCTGCACCTTTCTGCATCTCTGCTCTTTTGTGCCTTATTTCTGCCCATTTTCCCTTTCTCTCCCTCTGCTCCTTCACTCGTTTTCTCTCGTTTTTCTACCCTTTCTATCTTTCACCTTTCTGCACCTCTGCTCTTTTGTGCCTTATTTCTGCCCATTTTCCCTTTCTCTCCCTCTGCTCCTTCACTCGTTTTTTCTACCCTTTCTATCTTTCACCTTTCTGCTCTTTTCTGCATCTCTGCTCTTTTGTGCCTTATTTCTGCTTGTTTTCCCTTTTTCTTTATCCCTTCTTTCCTCCCTTTACCTTTCCCCGCCGCTGCTGCCCCGCGGCCCCTCCCCCCCCCCCAGCGCGACCGGCCCAATCCAGCTCCCCTCCCCGCTCCCGCCTCCCAGCTGTCCAGCCCTCCCCGACCCCTACTTAATGGCGGCCACTGCGGGGACAGGCGAGCAAGACCACTGACTCATTGTCAGTGAAATTGCTCTCCCACCCTCGCAGCTCCACCATTAAGTGAGGTGCCCCTGCCCCTGCACACTTGAGTGTTGGTGATCGAGGCCCTCCTCCACCCACAGGTTTCCCTGTGCCTCATCCCTGGTGGTCCAGTGGACCTCTGTCTCCTTTCTCTCACTCTGCTCCTTCACTCGGTTTTCTACTCTTTCTATCTTTCACCTTTCTGCACCTTTCTGCATCTCTGCTCTTTTGTGCCTTATTTGTGCCCATTTTCCCTTTCTCTCCCTCTGCTCCTTCACTCGTTTTCTCTAGATTTTCTACCCTTTCTATCTTTCACCTTTCTGCACCTCTGCTCTTTTGTGCCTTATTTCTGCCCATTTTCCCTTTCTCTCCCTCTGCTCCTTCACTCGTTTTTTCTAGACTTTCTATCTTTCACCTTTCTGCTCTTTTCTGCATCTCTGCTCTTTTGTGCCTTATTTCTGCTTATTTTCCCTTTTTCTTTATCCCTTCTTTCCTCCCTTTACCTTTCCCCGCCGCTGCTGAACCTGCGGCCCCTCCCCCCCAGCGCGACTGGCCCAATCCAGCTCCCCTCCCCGCTCCCGCCTCCCAGCTCTCCAGCCCTCCCTGACCCCTACTTAATGGCGGCCACTGCGGGGACAGGCGAGCATGACCACTCACTCATTGTCAGTGAAATTGCTCTCCCACCCTCGCAGCTCCACCATTAAGTGAGGTGCCCCTGCCCCTGCACTCTTGAGTGTTGGTGATCGAGGCCCTCCTCCACCCGCAGGTTTCCCTGCGCCTCATCCCTGGTGGTCCAGTGGACCTCTGTCTGCTTTCGCTCACTCTGCTCCTTCACTCGGTTTTCGACTCTTTCTATCTTTCACCTTTCTGCATCTCTGCTCTTTTGTGCCTTATTTCTGCCCATTTTCCCTTTCTCTCCCTCTGCTCCTTCACTCATTTTCTCTCGTTTTTCTACCCTTTCTATCTTTCACCTTTCTGCACCTCTGCTCTTTTGTGCCTTATTTCTGCCCATTTTCCCTTTCTCTCCCTCTGCTCCTTCACTCATTTTTTCTACCCTTTCTATCTTTCACCTTTCTGCTCTTTTCTGCATCTCTGCTCTTTTGGGCCTTATTTCTGCTTATTTTCCCTTTTTTTATCCCTTCTTTCCTCCCTTTACCTTTCCCCGCCGCTGCTGCCCCCGCGGCCCCTCCCCCCCAGCGCGACCGGCCCAATCCAGCTCCCCTCCCCGCTCCCGCCTCCCAGCTGTCCAGCCCTCCCTGACCCCTACTTAATGGTGGCCACTGCGGGGACAGGCGAGCAAGACCACTCACTCATTGTCAGTGAAATTGCTCTCTCACCCTCGCAGCTCCACCATTAAGTGAGGTGCCCCTGCCCCTGCACTCTTGAGTGTTGGTGATCGAGGCCCTCCTCCACCCGCAGGTTTCCCTGCGCCTCATCCCTGGTGGTCCAGTGGACCTCTGTCTCCTTTCTCTCACTCTGCTCCTTCACTCGGTTTTCTACTCTTTCTATCTTTCACCTTTCTGCACCTTTCTGCATCTCTGCTCTTTTGTGCCTTATTTCTGCCCATTTTCCCTTTCTCTCCCTCTGCCCCTTCACTCGTTTTCTCTCGTTTTTCTACCCTTTCTATCTTTCACCTTTCTGCACCTCTGCTCTTTTGTGCCTTATTTCTGCCCATTTTCCCTTTCTCTCCCTCTGCTCCTTCACTCGTTTTTTCTACCCTTTCTATCTTTCACCTTTCTGCTCTTTTCTGCATCTCTGCTCTTTTGTGCCTTATTCCTGATTATTTTCCCTTTTTCTTTATCCCTTCTTTCCTCCCTTTACCTTTCCCCGCCGCTACTGCCACCGCGGCCCATCCCCCCCCCCCAGCGCGACCGGCCCAATCCAGCTCCCCTCCCCGCTCCCGCCTCCCAGCTCTCCAGCCCTCCCCGACCCCTACTTAATGGCGGCCACTGCAGGGACAGGCGTGCAAGACCACTGACTCATTGTCAGTGAAATTGCTCTCCCACCCTCGCAGCTCCACCATTAAGTGAGGTGCCACTGCCCTTGCACTCTTGAGTGTTGGTGATCGAGGCCCTCCTCCACCCGCAGATTTCCCTGTGCCTCATCCCTGGTGGTCCAGTGGACCTCTGTCTCCTTTCTCTCACTCTGCTCCTTCACTCGGTTTTCTACTCTTTCTGTCTTTCACCTTTCTGCACCTTTCTGCATCTCTGCTCTTTTGTGCCTTATTTCTGCCCATTTTCCCTTTCTCTCACCCTGCTCCTTCACACGTTTTCTCTCGTTTTTCTACCCTTTCTATCTTTCACCTTTCTGCACCTCTGCTCTTTTGTGCCTTATTTCTGCCCATTTTCCCTTTCTCTCCCTCTGCTCCTTCACTCGTTTTTTCTACCCTTTCTATCTTTCACCTTTCTGCTCTTTTCTGCATCTCTGCTCTTTTGTGCCTTATTTCTGCTTATTTTCCCTTTTTCTTTATACCTTTTTTCCTCCCTTTACCTTTCCCCGCCGCTGCTGCCCCCGCGGCCCCTCCCCCCCAGCGCGACCGGCCTAATCCAGCTCCCCTCCCCGCTCCCGCCTCCCAGCTGTCCAGCCCTCCCTGACCCCTACTTAATGGCGGCCACTGCGGGGAAAGGCGAGCAAGACCACTGACTCATTATCAGTGAAATTGCTCTCCCACCCTCGCAGCTCCACCATTAAGTGAGGTGCCCCTGCACTCTTGAGTGTTGGTGATCGAGGCCCTCCTCCACCCGCAGGTTTCCCTGCGCCTCATCCCTGGTGGTCCAGTGGACCTCTGTCTCCTTTCTCTCACTCTGCTCCTTCACTCGGTTTTCTACTCTTTCTATCTTTCACCTTTCTGCACCTTTCTGCCTCTCTGCTCTTTTGTGCCTTATTTCTGCTCATTTTCCCTTTCTCTCCCTCTGCCCCTTCACTCGGTTTTCTACTCTTTCTATCTTTCACCTTTCTGCACCTTTCTGCATCTCTGCTCTTTTGTGCCTTATTTCTGCCCATTTTCCCTTTCTCTCCCTCTGCTCCTTCACTCGTTTTCTCTCGTTTTTCTACCCTTTCTATCTTTCACCTTTCTGCACCTCTGCTCTTTTGTGCCTTATTTCTGCCCATTTTCCCTTTCTCTCCCTCTGCTCCTTCACTCGTTTTTTCTACCCTTTCTATCTTTCACCTTTCTGCTCTTTTCTGCATCTCTTCTCTTTTGTGCCTTATTTCTGCTAATTTTCCCCTTTTCTTTATCTCTTCTTTCCTCCCTTTACCTTTCCCCGCCGCTGCTGCCCCCACGGCCCCTCCCCCCAGCGCGACCGGCCCAATCCAGCTCCCCTCCCCGCTTCCGCCTCCCAGCTCTCCAGCCCTCCCCGACCCCTACTTAATGGCAGCCACTGCGGGGACAGGCGAGCAAGACCACTGACTCATTGTCAGTGAAATTGCTCTCCCACCCTCGCAGCTCCACCATTAAGTGAGGTGCCACTGCTCCTGCACTCTTGAGTGTTGGTGATCGAGGCCCTCCTCCACTCGCATGTTTCCCTGCGCCTCATCCCTGGTGGTCCAGTGGACCTCTGGCTCCTTTCTCTCACTCTGCTCCTTCACTCGGTTTTCTACTCTTTCTATCTTTCACCTTTCTGCACCTTTCTGCATCTCTGCTCTTTTGTGCCTTATTTCTGCCCATTTTCCCTTTCTCTCCCTCTGCTCCTTCACTCGTTTTCTCTTGTTTTTCTACCCTTTCTATCTTTCATCTTTCTGCACCTCTGCTCTTTTGTGCCTTATTTCTGCCCATTTTCCCTTTCTCTCCCTCTGCTCCTTCACTCGTTTTTTCTACCCTTTCTATCTTTCACCTTTCTGCTCTTTTCTGCATCTCTTCTCTTTTGTGCCTTATTTCTGCTAATTTTCCCCTTTTCTTTATCTCTTCTTTCCTCCCTTTACCTTTCCCCGCCGCTGCTGCCCCCACGGCCCCTCCCCCCAGCGCGACCGGCCCAATCCAGCTCCCCTCCCCGCTCCCGCCTCCCTGCTGTCCAGCCCTCCCCGACCCCTACTTAATGGCGGTCACTGCGGGGACAGGCGAGCAAGACCACTGACTCATTGTCAGTGAAATTGCTCTCCCACCCTCGCAGCTCCACCATTAAGTGAGGTGCCCCTGGCCATGCACTCTTGAGTGTTGGTGATCGAGGCCCTCCTCCCCCCGCAGGTTTCCCTGCGCCTCATCCCTGGTTGTCCAGTGGACCTCTGTCTCCTTTCTCTCACTCTGCTCCTTCACTCGGTTTTCTACTCTTTCTATCTTTCACCTTTCTGCACCTTTCTGCATCTCTGCTCTTTTGTGCCTTATTTCTGCCCATTTTCCCTTTCTCTCCCTCTGCTCCTTCACTCGGTTTTCTACTCTTTCCATCTTTCACCTTTCTGCACCTTTCTGCATCTCTGCTCTTTTGTGCCTTATTTCTGCCCATTTTCCCTTTCTCTCCCTCTGGTCCTTCACTCGTTTTCTCTCGTTTTTCTACCCTTTCTATCTTTCACCTTTCTGCACCTCTGCTCTTTTGTGACTTATTTCTGCTCATTTTCCCTTTCTCTCCCTCTGCTCCTTCACTCGATTTTTCTACCCTTTCTATCTTTCACCTTTCTGCTCTTTTCTGCATCTCTGCTCTTTTGTGCCTTATTTCTGCTTATTTTTCCTTTTTCTTTATCCCTTCTTTCCTCCCTTTACCTTTCCCCGCCGCTGCTGCCTCCGCGGCCCCTCCCCCCCAGTGCGACCGGCCCAATCCAGCTCCCCTCCCCGGTCCCGCCTCCCAGCTGTCCAACCCTCCCCGACCCCTACTTTATGGCGGCCACTGCGGGGACAGGCGAGCAAGACCACTGATTCATTGTCAGTGAAATTGCTCTCCCACCCTCGCCGCTCCACCATTAAGTGAGGTGCCCCTGCCCCTGCACTCTTGAGTGTTGGTGATCGAGGCCCTCCTCCACCCGCAGGTTTCCCTGTGCCTCATCCCTGGTGGTCCAGTGGACCTCTGTCTCCTTTCTCTCACACTGCTCCTTCACTCGGTTTTCTACTCTTTCTATCTTTCACCTTTCTGCACCTTTCTGCATCTCTGCTCTTTTGTGCCTTATTTCTGCCCATTTTCCCTTTCTCTCCCTCTGCTCCTTCACTCGGTTTTCTCTCGTTTTTCTACCCTTTCTATCTTTCACCTTTCTGCACCTCTGCTCTTTTGTGCCTTATTTCTGCTCATTTTCCCTTTCTCTCCCTCTGCTCCTTCACTCGTTTTTTCTACCCTTTCTATCTTTCACCTTTCTGCTCTTTTCTGCATCTCTGCTCTTTTGTGCCTTATTTCTGCTTATATTCCCTTTTTCTTTATCCCTTCTTTCCTCCCTTTACCTTTCCCCGCCGCTGCTGCCCCCGCGGCCCCTCCCCCTCCAGTGCGACCGGCCCAATCCAGCTCCCCTCCCCGCTCCCGCCTCCCAGCTGTCCAGCCCTCCCCGACCCCTACTTAATGGCGGCCACTGCGGGGACAGGCGAGCAAGACCACTGATTCATTGTCAGTGAAATTGCTCTCCCACCCTCGCAGCTCCACCATTAAGTGAGGTGCCCCTGCCCCTGCACTCTTGAGTGTTGGTGATCGAGGCCCTCCTCCACCCGCAGGTTTCCCTGCGCCTCATCCCTGGTGGTCCAGTGGACCTCTGTCTCCTTTCTCTCACTCTGCTCCTTCACTCGGTTTTCTACTCTTTCTATCTTTCACCTTTCTGCACCTTTCTGCATCTCTGCTCTTTTGTGCCTTATTTCTGCCCATTTTCCTTTTCTCTCCCTCTGCCCCTTCACTCGGTTTTCTACTCTTTCTATCTTTCACCTTTCTGCACCTTTCTGCATCTCTGCTCTTTTGTGCCTTATTTCTACCCATTTTCCCTTTCTCTCCCTCTGCTCCTTCACTCGTTTTCTCTCGTTTTTCTACCCTTTCTATCTTTCACCTTTCTGCACCTCTGCTCTTTTGTGCCTTATTTCTGCCCATTTTCCCTTTCTCTCCCTCTGCTCCTTCACTCGTTTTTTCTACCCTTTCTATCTTTCACCTTTCTGCTCTTTTCTGCATCTCTGCTCTTTTGTGCCTTATTTCTGCTTATTTTCCCTTTTTCTTTATCCCTTCTTTCCTCCCTTTACCTTTCCCTGCCGCGACTGCCCCCGCTGCCCCTCCCCGCGGCCCCTCCCCCCCAGTGCGACCGGCCCAATCCAGCTCCCCTCCCCGGTCCCGCCTCCCAGCTGTCCAGCCCTCCCCGACCCCTACTTAATGGCGGCCACGGGCTGCGGACGCGCCGCTGGTGCACCGAAGGCGCGTTAAAGGCACGCAAGTCTGCGCCCGTCTGCGACCCATCCACGACCAGCACCAGGAACCCTGGACCTCCGCCCCGCCAACGCTACGACCCTGCAGCACTCCATGCACTCAACCCAGGCTGCAACAACAACTGCAAGCTAGCATCACCAGCCGACACCCATGGACACTTCAGCTGTCACCGCTGCCGGCACACCTGCAGCACCGCCAAGAACACGGATCCAGCACAACCCGCCCACAAGAACACAACCGAACCGAAGACCCTGCAATGCATTCTCCTCAACGTCCGATCCCTCCACAAACACGCCACAGAAATCTGGGACCTACTTGACAGCACCACCCCGGACGTAGCATTCTTCACCGAAACCTGGACCAACACCACCTCGGGACCGGACATCGCCATCACCATCCCCCAAGGATACAAGATCTCCAGGAAGGACCGCCCCACCCACCCAGGAGGAGGAATCGCCATCGTCCACAAATCCAGCCTCCGCCTGAGCACACTCCCTGACGAGTCCACAGAACTGATGGAACACCTTCACTTCAAGATACTGGCCAGCCCCACCGCTGCCCTCCGAGGAACCCTCATCTACCGACCCCCTGGACCCCGTGGACCCTTCGCCAACTCCATCACGGACATTATTTCCCCGCAGGCCATCGCATCCACCAACTACACCCTGCTGGGAGACCTCAACTTCCACCTCGACAATCAACTGGACCCCAACACCACATGCCTCCTGGACAACATTGGACTCCGCCAGATCGTGACCGAGCCCACGCACTCAGCAGGACACACCATCGACCCCCTCTTCACTACAGGAAACTCCATCACCTTCAGCCACACCACCGAACTCCCATGGACCGAACATCGTTGCGTCCACTTCACCTTCAGAACACCCACCATCCACAGACACCAGCACCTGCTTCCACAAAGAAACTGGACCAAAATCACCGACGACCAGATCACCTCCTCATTCAACAACTCCACCCCAACCATCGCGGAAAATGACGACCCCAACACCGCAGCCCGAACCCTGCATAGATGGATCTCGGACAGCACCAACACCATAGCCCCCCTCAAGAAAAACAATACCCGTGCCAAGAAAGCCAGATGGTTTACCACCGAACTTCGAGAATCCAGGCGCACATGCCGCCGCCTCGAAAAGGCCTGGAGAAACACCAAATCCACAGAAGCCCACAACAACTTCAGAGCCGCCACCAACGCCCACCAACAACTCATCAGAGAAACGAGGAAAAAAGCGATTGAAGACAGAATCTCCACCCACGCACACAACAGCATTGAACACTTCAGCATCATCAAGGAGTTTGCCCAACCCACCAGCGAGTCTACTGACATCCCTCCCTCACAAGACCTCTGCGACAAACTCAGCACCTTTTTCCACCACAAAATCAAGAGCATCTACGACAACTTCGACGAAGACAACCAACACACCGAACCCTCACCAACCACCCCCGACACCCGGAAACCAGCGATTGATGTCTGGACAGCCCTCACCACCGAAGACACACTGAAGACAATGAAGTAAATCCACTCAGGGGCCCCCACGGACCCCTGCCCCACCACATCTTCAACAGAGCCGCCGACACCATCGCACCCATGCTCCGCCACACCATCAACCGCTCCCTGGCGACTGCCTCGTTCCCCGACGACTGGAAAAACGCAGAGGTGAACCCCCTCCTAAAGAAACCCTCAGCGGACCCCACCGACCTCAAAAACTACAGACCCATCTCCCTGCTCCCGTTCCCAGCGAAAGTCATCAAGAAAGCCATCAACAGCGCCAACTCGCCACATTCATTGAAGAACACAACATCCTCGACTCCTCCCAATCCGGCTTCAGAAAAAACCACAGTACCGAAACCGCCCTCCTCGACGACATCCGCACCCTACTGGACAAAGGAGAAACAGTAGCCCTCATCCTCCTCGACCTATCAGCGGCGTTCGACACAGTCTCCCACCGCACCCTAATATGCAGACTCTATGACGCAGGAATCCAGGACAAGGCCCTCGACTGGATCTGCTCCTTCCTCTCCGGCAGGACGCAGCGGGTCAGACTCCCACCTTTCCTCTCGGACCCCACACCTACCACCTGCAGAGTCCCACAGGGCTCCTCCCTCAGCCCGACGCTCTTCAACGTCTACATGGCTCCACTTGCCTCCATCGTCAGAACCTACGGACTCAACATCGTGTCATACGCAGACAACACCCAGCTCATCCTCTCCCTATCCAACGAGCCCAACACCGCCAGACGCAACTTTCGAGAAGGCATGGAAGCCGTCGCCAAATGGATGAAAAACAGCTGCCTACAACTAAACACCAACAAAACAGAAGTACTCATCATGGGCCCAAACCCCGACGCCGGGAGCGACACCTGGTGGCCCACCGCCCTCGGAAACCCGCC
Source organism: Lissotriton helveticus (assembly GCF_964261635.1). Lineage (NCBI taxonomy): Eukaryota > Metazoa > Chordata > Amphibia > Caudata > Salamandridae > Lissotriton > Lissotriton helveticus. The sequence continues at coordinate 1,507,354,938 of NC_136061.1, forward strand.
AACCCCCACAGACCACGCATGCAACCTGGGAATCATCCTGGACTCCGAGCTCAAAATGGACCGCCAGATCAACTCTGTCTCATCTTCCGGCTTCCACACCCTCCTCCTCCTTCGTAAGACCTTCAAATGGATCCCCCTCGAACACCGAAAGATAGTCACTCACGCCCTGGTCACCAGCAGACTCGACTACGGCAACGCACTCTACGCCGTAATAAACAAAAACCTCATCCGCAAGCTACAGAACATCCAGAACGCCGCCGCAAGACTGGTCCTCAACCTGCCAAAACACTGCCACATCTCCCAGCACCTGCGCACACTTCACTGGCTACCCGTCGAGGCGAGAATCACCTTTAAGATGCTCACCCACGCACACAAGGCCCTCCACGGCACCGGACCAGCATACCTGAACAGCCGACTCAAATTCCACGCACCCCAAAGGACCCTACGATCAGCCCAGCTCTCCTACGCCGTGGTCCCCCGCACCAGAAAGACCAGATCGGGAGGCCGCTCCTTCTCCTTCCTCGCTGCCAAAGCATGGAACGCCCTTCCTCTCCACCTCAGACAGACAACATCGCTCCCCATCTTCGCAGGAAACCTCAAAACCTGGCTCTTCGACAGACCCCCTCCTTGATGAAATGGAACCTGCACCCCCCCACCCCTAGCACCTTGAGACCCTTACGGGTGAGTAGTCACGCTTTAACAAACCCCTGATTGATAAGTGCGGGCAGCTATACTTCATTGTCATCAGACTGTGATGTGATCATGTTGACAGACTTGTGCTTGCTGTCACTCTACTGTGGCATTTGTATGACATGGGATCATCAGTAGCCTTAACATGTGGGTAGCAGTGGGGCAACATGTGCACTTGACAGATGCAGGGCATCTATTCCCCCAAACTACATGATTGAGATACAGTGAAGACTGTTGGTTTTGTGATGCACTGCCCCAGTGACAGAAGGCAGCAATGACTGGTTACCCAGACTGCCCTGTAGCATGTTGTTTCATTTGCTATAGTGTCCTGCAGTGATGGAAGTTGTCCAGCATCCACTCAATTTTGGCATGGTCCAGCAAAACATGAGCACATCATGGTGTGTGGTGAAAGAAGCATATCCATATAACTGACAATTACTTGGACAATCCCTTTCCCTGACACATGTACTCAGTCAGTGGCAGGAGATGGTATATGTGTGTACTGACACATTTCCATCACAAATCCTGCAGTTCAGACAACTGTATATGTGGTGCATGTGTGCACAGATGAGTAGTGTCTGGCTACATGCACTAGACTGATGTCTCCATGGACATGTAGGATATGAGGGGCATGGTGTACTGGCAGATTGACGTGTGTTTTACAAATATGTATCAGCACTTAAGAGAATTTACTGCAAATGATGCACAAATGTGCGCTGTAATGTGCTGTGCTGTGATGTGTGATGTCAATACAGGTGGCTGATGTTTCTCTGTTTCCCCTGTTGATTTGCAGCAACATCTACGGACACTGGAGGAGACAGCTCCATGGACCATGAGGAGCCACAGCATCAGACAGGGTCCGCTGCAGAGGATTCAGAGGGACCCAGTGGCATGGAGGGTGAGGGGAGCCACACTGAGGAGACCTCGGCTATGTCCACCTCGGCTGCGGGATTCCCCAGCTTCAATGATGACTCCCTTGTGGAGGCGGGTACCAGCAGCCCCCAGACAACACCTAGCGTGTCTGCCCTGCCACCACAACCATCTTCACCCTCCCATCTGTTCCCATCCCAGATGTCCGTGGAGGCTCCCATGTAAGGCAGCATGCCTCCTTTGTGACAGGCACCACATCCCTGCCCCTGTCTCCCCTCCTGCCTTGAGTATTGAGTCTGTGGAGTTACTTACACAGATCCATGTAGGGCAGACATCAATGCTGAGTGTCCTCCATTCCCATACCAATCTGTTGACCCGACTGGTGTCCTACATGGAGGGCATCTCAGCTAACATGTCAGCCCTACATCGGACCATTCAGTCCATGGCCTCCACACAGATGGCAGCAGACTCCTTCCTCCTACAGGCCCTCACCCCTGATACATCTGCCACATTCACAGTCACCACTCCCCTGCCTGTTCAACAGACACACACACACACGCAAATGCAAGCCCAACATTGGCCAAAAGCAGCACACAGACACCCAAGCCAAAATCTAGATCGACAAGCACACACACTCCGGGGACTGATGGCACACACACAGGGGACGGGTCATAGACACATATACAGACATCCACAAGCACTTGGCATTCCTCAGATGCCTCTCCCTCCAAAACACCTTCCATTGCCTCACCTACTACCCCCACTTCCAAGCAGCTCTTCCTCTGTGACCTTGGCCTCTTCCCTACAGACCCATCTGCTCAAGACTTACAAGGGGAAGAGGAAGTCACCACGCACAGAGGGGAGTTCCCCTGCAAAATGGACACCCTCCCCCAGGCGCATGGAAACTGAGACCCCCACCCGCAAGTCTCCCTGGAACAGGAAGGGAAAGATACCACCAAACGCACAGACTTCCACCTCACACTCTCCATCCTGCAGCCTCCCAGATGCCAATTCACAGGTTCTAATACCATTCCCTGCACCAGGTTCACCCACACACCCATACAGGATCACTGAGATGTTTAGGCCCTCCTCCCTTCCACAAGGCCTTCCACCCCCACCACACATGGTCAGCCTGTTCCTGCCACTGGTGTGGAGGCTGTGTCTCCCTCCTCTGTCCTGCCCACCTCATCTGAGCCCCATTTCTCTACTCTTGATGTTGGCACTTCAGTAGAAGGCACATCCCACCCGTCTGACCTGTTCACTGCAGTTGGAAGCTGTTGGACTTGGCCCTCTTGGCAGGGTCATCCATGAACTTTTTGCCTTCCTCCAATATTCTCTCTGACCTGTTTTTGTTGGTTTAATGACTCTGGGCACTTTACCACTGCTGACCAGTGCTAAAGTGCATATGCTCTCCCTACTGTAAAGTGTATATGTGATTAATGTCCATGATTGGTTCATTGGATTTACTGTCAGTCCCCAGTAAAGTGCACCAGGAGTGCCAGGGCTTGTAAATACCAATACTGCTAGTGGGCCTGCAGCGCTGGTTGCGCCACCCACAGAAGCAGCCTTTTAAGATGTGTCTAGTGTCTGCCATTGCAGAACCTGCGTGCAGTCTGGTACTGTCATACTGGCTGGGCAAGTGCACACACTTGCCAGCCCCTAAACCTTTCCTAAACTTCATATTAGTCACCCCTATTGTAGGCCCAAGGGCAGGGTGCATTGTAAGTGTAAGGTAGGACATGCTCTGATGAGTGTGGCATGTCCTAATAGTGAATTACTAACAAATTAGTTTTTCACTATTGTAAGGCTACCTGGTCCCTTTAGGCCAGATAGGCTTCTGGAATTATTACACTCTATAATCCCAGCAGGCTCAGGGAACATGGTAGAAAATAATGTTTAGTATGCCTGAACTCAGAATAATAAAATACTTCTTTTAGTAAAGTTTATTTTAATATCCTGTGTTTCCAAATGCTACTTTTAGAAAGTTAGCATTTGCTTGCCTAACCATTTCAGCCCACCTCTTGTGGAAAAGTAAATTTTGCCATGTTCTGTGTCCCTACGCCTCATCCATCATATGTTATGTGTGCATGATTAAATATGCATATGCATTCCCCATGTCTGATTAATGACGCAATTACAGTTGTGTCCACCTCTAGTATGCCAGTTTCCAGTCCTCGTGAATACTACGAATATCAGGCCTATGTAAAGCTACGTTGCCACGTTTCTCAGTGTGCACGTTATTCCATTATAAAGTCCCCGTTTCTAGGCCTCAAAAGGGCCCGGACACCAGATTCAGCTCCTGTCTCCTGAAGCCTCGCTGAGGAGTGATACAGCCCCCACCTGTATCCTCGACCCTTCACTTACTTCCTGCCTCGCAGTGCCCGGTCCAGCCTGACTCAGTCTCTGAGTCTGCCAAGAATATGTTATGATTCCAGTTATCAGTTCAGTCCTCCTTCCCTGCATTCCTAAAGCTACTGAACTGCATCAATAGTTTCCGTCATTGTCTAGCCTTCACGTCTCCACGTTAGAGAAATACTGCATTTAATGGTCATTTAATATTCTTCATCACGCACTACATGTAGAATAATGCATGCTCCAGTCTTAGAATCAAGTTAGCCTTTCCCCTCCTGACTTCTAGTTTATATCAACATGTTCTCTAAACATCAGATACTAGATACTGTTTAGGTACATGTCGCTCCGACCCTCCAGACTTCAGTCTCTGCTCCTAGCACAGAGTTCATAGCCCCCAGCTTCTCCTAGTAATACGTCATTGCCAGTTTGCGCGCACCATCAGGTTAGAGGTCCCGGCTCCTCAGGTAGCCCCCTCCATGGTTTCCGCCCCATTCAAGACATATTCTGTTACGTTTGCACCACATGTCTATGTATACGCCCCGTTACACCTACTTTTACCCTTATCTTTCGCGACCGCTACGCGTCACACCTTCTGCTCCACCCACTGCTACGCCTACTGCAATGTAATGCTATGTGTTTGCGTTATGTATATATGCTCATGTATTGTTATTAAAAGTCAGCGCGCTCATCCCAGATCCAGCCCCAGCAGCTGCTGGGCCCTGCCATCCTATTCCTATGCAGGTTGTCCTGTTCCTGTCCTTATGCTGTATTAAACCTGCAAAACTCCTACTACCTCGAATCTTGACTCTTATTTATTGAGCTATCTGTTATGATATATGTCTAGTCAAAAAGAGAGGTATTATTTATTTATTTACCACATAATGGCGCCCGAACAGGGACTTGCCCTTTCCCCACGCGTCGGTGAAGCCACGCCGACCCCCTGACCCTCTGCAGTCGTGACGGAACTCTTCTGCGCAGTGGCAGATATTTCTGCTCAAGTATCCCTCAGGCCCACGGAGGAGACGGAGGAGGCGGTCCAGCATCCAGACGAGACGGTGGAGGAACGCGGCGAGTCCCGACCAGAGCCCAAGCCGAGAGTCCAAGGTCCGAGGTATCCGGAGGTCCACCCGTAACTGAAGTCCGAAGTCCGAAGTTCGTCTTCCGTCGTCGTAGCAGTCCAGTCCAGTCTGAGGCCTTCCGTTCTTGCTGCCCGGTGAGTACCGTTACTGGGGTGGTATCTAGACAGGGTCAATTTCAATTGACTCTGGTCTGTGGGTTGGTGGTACACAGTCCCACAAACGAAGTGTCCACTTCGGTGGATGCGGGTCCTGACGTGTCTCTTTATGAGACCGGTAAGTTTCGTACTGTTTCAGCAGTGCATCTAGTTTCTGTTCTAGTCAGTTTCTGTTCTCGAGAAAAATTTCTGTTCTCAGTATTTCCAGGTAGTATTCTGTTCGAACTGTTATTTTAAATGTTTTTCATGTATTTCAATGTCGTGGTATGTATGGGGAATAAGTATCGTGTTCATTGTGTGTTGTATTGTGTCTAGATTACAGTTCAGTCATGCCCATATTCTCCAAGTTACGTCAGTTAAAAACTAGAAAGGGTCTGCTGGAAGCAGCAGTTCCCGTCCCGCCCAGGGACAGTCCAGGTCACTTTATGTACCAGAAGCATGGCATAAGTGCCATATTGTATCTAGATTTATGGGTAGAGTATACCAAACAGTTAGAAGAAAAGTATAGATGGCCCGTATCGGGTACATGGGATGCTGAGTGCATCATGCGAGTAGAAGAAGCATTATGGAAAAAGAAAGCCAGACAGTCACAGAAAGATGCCATCGAGTTATGGCGTAAAGAAGCTCATAAAAGAACCGAAAAAGAAATCAGAAAATCAGAATTAAGTAGAGAATCCCAAGAACGAGCCCAAGAAAAAGAACTAATCGAGATAGGTGAACAAGTCAAAGCCGAACAGTCAGACAGACAGAGGCATGCCCTTATTAAGGGTATGTATCCTCTTCTTGCCGAGGGCTTGCCAAAAGCGACCCCGGAGGCATCCAGTAATTTCCCGCCACCACTAGTTCCGACCAAGCTACGTCACAAACCGACCGCAGCTGATATTTTTATTTCGTCCTATCTGGACGACACAGTCCCAGAATATGCAAATCCTGTTCGCGCTCCGCCAGTCCCTGGAAATCAGGCACATCCTGCTCCTCCAGACACCGGGGCACCCCATGCAGTACCTGCTACGGTACCCCCGGTCCAGCCAGCATTTCAATTTCCCGCTCCGCCACGAAGAATATCAGTCGACGATTCTAGTCTAGGGGCCGCAGGAGGAGGTCCTCCTCAAACCCCGCCGCCACGCAAGCGTTTATCAGCACTCGAATTACATGCTCAAGCATCACAGCGTACTCCCAAGAGTAATAAGTCTGTTGCAGAAATCAGGCAAGCCCTTGGCGAATGTGCCTATGACCCAGTCCCAGGCGAGAATAATATGGTTTTATATTCAGTACGCGTAAGGAGGGTGACCGAGTATCTAGTCACCCTACCCAATATGAAAGAAGATCTAGACAGAATATATCGTTTCATCCGTACAGGGGATGATCCAGAAAGTATTAGTGATGCCATGTCTCAAAGGAAAGCTGAGATCCAGCGTATGATATTAAAGTTTTTAATTAACTGTCTAATAAGAGAACAAGATTACCCGTCTAAAGATCCGGCCGAAATGAAAACCCTGACAAAGTGGAGTGATAATATAGCCGAGGGTAAGCACAATACCATTAGTGCCATGGAGAGTATGTACAAGAAAATCCGTAGAGAAATAATAAAGATACACGAACAACGTAAAGCAGCACAAGTAAGCGAGAAAGAAAGTAACTCTGATCCTGAAGAGGAAGACGACGAGAATACCGCCAGAATAGCGTATGTAGGAAAATCTAGATTTCCAGATCGCCATTTACGCCTAGAACACAAGTCAATTTTCCATCATTCAGCACCAGAACAAGGTTCTCTAGAACAAGTGTTCCAAGCTACCGATTACATTCTGAAATCACGAATCGGTTACAGTGAATTAAGTACCATGCATGAGCAGGAACTAGCCCGATCAGCAGTCCGATGGATTACTGATTCTACCACTTTTCCAGACGAAATAGTGGCACAAATGTTTCTGAAATTGCCCCCAGCCGAGCAGCGACTGGTGGGTATGTATATGATCCAGCACCTCATTACTCTGTATGAGGGTCAGCACTCTGATCCAGGTCCGTTACACGATGTCCTGAACGAGTTACTCCAGTATAGATGGAGAGGTCTAGGTACCGATTTAATTAGTGTCATTCTAGAACAGCGCCACAAATATAGAACGTTTCTGAACCCGCATTTTGTTCATGTCTCACCCCCAGAAAGTAAACCATTTTACATGGAAAGACAGAACCCGTTACGAGAAGTGCATCCAGTTAAGACAGAGGACGGTGAAATGCAACGAGTGTTTGTTTACACTCCAATAACAAAGATGGAACTCCTCGAGATGAAGAAATTAATTCCCTGTCATGACAAAGATCCAGCAGGGTTCCATAGAGAATTAAAAGACATGCTCCGTATGGGAGAATACACTTACCCAGATATCATTAAAATGTTAAAGGTCCTGTTGCCCGCAGGGGTGTATGAAAAGCTAAAGGAAAAAGAATGGGAAGTGGGAGAGAAAAAGATAGATTGGACAGTTCTAGAAGCAGAAGACAAGGCACGAGTACCAGGTACCGGTCTAGGAGAGAAATGTAAAGAATTACCAGAATTATTGATTCAAGTTTTACCCAGATTATTGACAACTAGAAAAGAAGACTGGGATGCAATCTCAGCCTGTAAACAGAAGCAAGATGAGGATATTAGTGATTTTTATTCTAGATTTGAAAAATGTTTTAGTATCAACAGTGGCCTCAAGACAAGTAGTGAGTCGTACCCTCACCTTTTCGTTACTAAATTAGTCGAGAATTCAAGTCCACCAATTAAAAATCGAGTTTTGAAAGTCGAAAGTACCTGGCAAGCTAATACCCCGTCCCAGATGTTGCAAATGCTCCAGTACCACCAGAATAGAATCAGGGAAGAGCAAGAACATGAAAGAAAACGTATGAAAGACACAAAAATGAAAGTACTAGTTGCACAATCTGTTCCTCAAGACAGTCAGAAGAGGGGTCCGAATCAAGCCAGTCATCCTGCAGCTCCCGTTAAAGGGAACTGCAATTATTGTAAACAGCCAGGTCATTTTATAAATGAGTGTGCAGTTCTGAAACACAACATAGCTACCGGTAAAACAAAAGAAAGACCACGTCCGCCTAGACAAGAACAAGTTTCCCAGATTCCTCAGTCACAGAATGCACAACAGACAGTTACAGTACCGCAGCCTATCGCTGCAACACAGCACGTTACATCGCAGATGTACCAGTATGCACAGTCTGAGTATCCAGAGTATCAGCAGTATTCATGAAACAGCCTAGAGAGGGAGGTAGGCTTGCCTCTCATCGAGATACCTGTAGATCAAGAAGGTCCCTATGTTCACAGTCAAGTATTAGGGAAAGACAGAAAGTTCTTAATTGATACAGGGGCAAGTAGGACCACAATTAGTCACGCCGAAGTTCCAGGGGCTCCGCTCTCAGGCTCAAGAAATGTTTCCCTTGGATTTTCAGGAAAGCCTATCGTAAATGAGATTTCAAAGCCAGTCACTCTAGAAGTAGGTCCATTGTCCCGTACTACTGATCTGCTACTTACTAAATCATGTCCAGAAAATCTGTTAGGCATTAAGACATTGAAAGCGTTAGGTGCAGTTATATGTTGTTCCCCAGAGGGAATACGATTGTTCCTACGTGACTTTAAGGGTCACTATGTATTACGAGATTTTGATCCAAGACTGTCTAATGTTCCGCAGCATTTATGGGCGCAAGGTCCAACTGATGTAGGTTATATGCAAATCACACCCTATCGTGTGACTCTCAAACCAGGTGTAGTGTTACCACGAATCAGACAGTACAGATTGCCACCCGAGGCTGTAGCAGCCTTATCCAAAATTATTGACGAGCTCATCGCTCAAGGAGTAGTTGTAGAAACTGACTCCAACGTATGCAATTCTCCGATCATTCCAGTTACGAAACGTACTGATCCAAATGCACCCCCAGTATATCGATTAGTGATCGACCTACGAGAGCTTAATAAATGTATTATTCCGCAGTACCCAGTTGTCCCAGACATCTCTTCCCTATTGACAGCCATTGATTCCGAAGCCATGTTCTTTACGGTAATCGACCTCAAGAATGCATTTTTCAGTGTCCCTATTCATCCAGACAGCCAGTTTCTTTTCGGATTCTGTTTAAATGGAAGGAGCTATATGTTCACACGCGCTCCTCAAGGTTTCACAGAAAGTCCTAGTATTTACAGTCAAGCACTTAAGAGACAACTAGACAACATTCACATGCCAACTGATACTGCCCTGCTCCAGTATGTCGATGATCTACTGATCACAGCCCGTTCTGAACGTGCCTGCGAGCGGGCATCCCTTACAGTCTTGTATTTCCTAGCCGAGATGGGGCACAAGGTGTCCCCTTCGAAGCTTCAATTCTGTGTCCAGCAAGTGGTATACTTAGGACACTTACTGTCCAAGAGGGGTAGGCAGTTGACACCAGACCGTATCCAGTTAATAGCGAGTCTTCCTCAGCCCAAGACCCAGAAGGAGGTACGAGCTTTTATCGGCCTTACTTCTTATTGTAGACAATGGATTCCTCAGTATGCATTTCTAGCCAAGCCACTGATACAGTTAACGACACAGGAGGCAGCCGTATCGACTGTCCTCCCTTGGACATCTGAACATACACTTAGTTTCAACGAGTTAAAGAAAGCCCTATGCCAAGCTCCAGTTCTAGCTACACCGAACTACAGTAAGCCTTTTACACTTTTCGTCACAGAACGTGAAGGTACAGCGTTATCTGTTCTCACACAAGATCAAGCAGGACAATACAAGCCCTGTGCTTATTTTTCGAGCACATTAGATCCAGTCGCCCAGGCTCTGCCTGCGTGCCTCAAGTCAGTTGCAGCCACAGCACTAGCTATCAGACAAAGTGATTCCATAGTTTTAGGACACTCCCTGACAGTACAAGTTCCACACTCCGTAGAAGTTCTTCTGAACCGAACACAGACTCAGCACTTGACAATTGCACGTCTAACAGGTTATGAATTGACACTGTTCCAGCCACACATAGAAATCAGACGCTGCAACATTTTAAATCCTGCTACACTGTTACCATCAGCTAAATCGAATTCTGCCACACATGACTGTGTGGAAGTAGTTAACATTACGACAAAGCCAAGACAAGACCTGACAGACATTCCGTTACTAGATCCCGACCTGACACTTTATGTGGACGGTTCATGCCTAAGAACTAGTACAGGAGAACTAGTCGCCGCGTATGCAGTGACTACTGACACTGAAGTTATTGAAACACACCGTATTGATACCCTGTCCGCTCAAGCAGCAGAGCTAGTTGCTCTGACACAAGCCTGTATACACGCCAAGAACTTGAAAGTTAATGTTTACACAGATTCACGTTATGCATTTGGAGTTGTACACGACTTCGGAGTGCTCTGGCAGGAGAGAGGTTTCATGACTTCTCATGGAACCAAGATTCAGCATGGTCTCCTTATTCAAGCTCTGTTAGATGCCATACACTTACCGACATCTATCGCTATCATGAAGTGCAAAGCACATACGAAAGTTACTGACATTATTTCCCAGGGTAACGATCTAGCAGATCGCACAGCCAAGCTTACAGCACAGACTCCAGACATTCCAGTTAACATGACACATACTCCAGATCCGATTACATGTATGACAGTTAAGGACCCTACACAAGATGTCATAGATATCCAGTTACATGCTACTCCCGAAGAAATCAAGAAATGGTCCGAACAAGGAGGGGTCCAGACAGATCAAGGATGGTTAACGAAGGGTAGAGCCACATGGTTTCTCCCCGACTCTATGGTTCAAGTCATTATTAATACCGCACATAGTCCAGCACATTTAGGAGAAAAAGCTATGTTAGACAGTATCCAGAACATTTGGTTCAACAAGCATTTACGAGCTGCAGCCAAGCAGAAAGTCCGTACCTGTATGATATGTTGTCAGTTCAATCCAGGTAAAAGTGTCCCGGTGGAACAAGGTGGATTCCAGCCTCCTGACCACCCTTTTGAAGTCCTCCAGATGGATTATATTCAGATGGAGCGATGTCGAGGTTTCAAGTATGTCCTTGTAGTTGTATGCGCTTTGTCCAGGTGGACAGAAGCATATCCAGTCCCAGATTACACAGCCGCGACCACTGCCAAGCAGTTGGTTCGTGAATTCTTCCCTCGTTATGGACTCCCTAGAGTCATATATTCTGACAACGGCCAGCCATTCTCCTCAGAGTTAATGAAGCACGTTTCCCTTTTGCTAGGGTACCAGTGGAAGTTCCATTGTGTACGCCATCCTGAAGCAGCCGGTCTCGTTGAGAGACATAATCAAACCCTGAAAATCCGCATCGCCAAAGTCTGTCAAGAAAAAGGTGTGGACTGGCTAGTAGCTCTGCCAGTCGCTTTATTTTATATGCGCATGGTCGCACATTCCAGATCAGGTCTGTCCCCGTACGAGGTCGTATTCGGCCGCCCCCCAAATATGTGGGGTACTCCTAGACCCTGAAGTATTACTGATGTTTCATGTAATATGCTGACAGATTACCTAGCTTCCTTGATGTCTGCCCTCAACTCATGTCGTTCACAGGTTGCCGCCGCATTTCCAGACAATACCGAGGTGGCACCGCATGAAATCGTTCCAGGATCCATGGTGATGGTCCGCAACTTTGACAGATCAAGTCCGCTGGAGCCTCGTTGGAAAGAGCCCCGACAGGTCCTCCTCACCACCCGTACAGCCGTGAAGTTGGAAGGACGCAAGGGCTGGGTGCACCTTTCTCATGTTAAACTTTTTAAAGGACTGAAACCCGTCTTTAAGATCATTTCCCAGGATTCAAAGGATTGCCAGAATATTGTTCTCAAGGACTGTCCCGCAAAAGACATTGTTACAACCCCTCCCCTGTTAGAGAAAACTCCGCAGCAGGAGTATAAACAGAAACTACGGTCTAGTAAATTAAGTCAGCCAGTTTGATTGTCTAAGTCCTCCCCTAGGTGAAACGGTTAGACTGTTTCTGACATGTATAAAATAGACCCCCATAGTGAGAGAGTTAGTCAAAACTCAATCCGATGTATCGTTTTTCTATGTTTCATATTGTTTTCCAGCCTTATGATTTCTTGCACCAGTTATGCATTTTACCTATGTTTCCCAGTTTCACATGTAAATAAGTCTGCTAATGCTACAGTAGAGCACACGTTTAGTGATCTGCCCCCTCATGAACTGTCCTACCGCCTCGCTATGCGTAATAACTCATTTATCCGTATGTTACATTACTCACACCAGACCAGCAATGCCACTAATTGTTGGGTGTGTGGTCGACTCCCCCCTTTCCAGACACCGAAGGGAGTTCTGCCACTTTTTCCTTATCCCTTTTCACATAATGGTTCGTGTGGGGCATGGTCCACGTTAACGTCATCCTCAACAGATATGTCTTTTCTTAACAGTACATGTTTCCCAGACAAGCAAGGTCTCCCCCACAGAACCGGGTTAGATCTAGAAAATGAAGTGTATAATTTAGGTAATTATTCGTCGAATTTTATGGTCCTGAATGTTCAGTCTGATACTACTCCAGACTTACCTGCTATTTCAGTATTACCAGTCAAAGGCGAATTATGTGTCCGAAATAATGGTTCCGTACATGTAGGACATAGTGATTGTACTACTGTTGTCAAGTATAGTGACAGTGGGAAATCTATTTTCAAAGCTTCACGTCATTCATATTTTATTTGTGGTCAGACCGCATATGTTCGTCTGCCCCTCGATTGGGAGGGAACCTGTTACATTGCCTTCCTACTGCCACCTGTTTTCCTAGCCCCACCTGATTATCATAGAAACACACATCTAGTACACATTAGACATAGAAGGGAGTCCCCAATTGTCGATTATACTGAAACTACTCTAGAACAATATACAGATTTCAATAAAGGTTTCTTCTTCTTTATAGGCCCTGTCCAGAATAGTAAGTTAATCCGTAGATTAACCAGAACCCTCGAAGCTGTAGTAAATGAGACTGCCTCTGCTCTAGGTAACCTAACCGAAGAGCAATCTGCTATGAGATTTGTCGTTTTACAGAATCGTCTCGTCCTTGACGTCATACTGGCCGATAGGGGCGGGGCTTGTAGAGTCATCGGATCTAGTTGCTGCATTTTCATTCCAAATAACGCGCCGTCTGTTTATTCAGCTATAACCAGACTCCATAAAATTGCCCATCTGTTACACCAAGATCCAGGCACCTGGACATGGTCCGGTTGGTTCTGGAATATAATTTCCGCATGGGGATGGAAAATATTGTCCTTTCTAGGTATTGCAGTAGCGATCATATTCAGCTGCTGCCTCTGTATACAATGTGGCCCTGCGATTTGCGGCATTTGTGCTACCTCATGTATTCCTAGTCCCAAGCCCCGTTCTAAATCCCGTTCCAGGATAATTCGAGACGAGCAAATGATACTGTATGAAATGATAGACGGTATCATGAAAATTGATGTTTCCTGATGGAAACGTAGTGACAAGGAGGGAATGTGGAAAAGTAAATTTTGCCATGTTCTGTGTCCCTACGCCTCATCCATCATATGTTATGTGTGCATGATTAAATATGCATATGCATTCCCCATGTCTGATTAATGACGCAATTACAGTTGTGTCCACCTCTAGTATGCCAGTTTCCAGTCCTCGTGAATACTACGAATATCAGGCCTATGTAAAGCTACGTTGCCACGTTTCTCAGTGTGCACGTTATTCCATTATAAAGTCCCCGTTTCTAGGCCTCAAAAGGGCCCGGACACCAGATTCAGCTCCTGTCTCCTGAAGCCTCACTGAGGAGTGATACAGCCCCCACCTGTATCCTCGACCCTTCACTTACTTCCTGCCTCGCAGTGCCCGGTCCAGCCTGACTCAGTCTCTGAGTCTGCCAAGAATATGTTATGATTCCAGTTATCAGTTCAGTCCTCCTTCCCTGCATTCCTAAAGCTACTGAACTGCATCAATAGTTTCCGTCATTGTCTAGCCTTCACGTCTCCACGTTAGAGAAATACTGCATTTAATGGTCATTTAATATTCTTCATCACGCACTACATGTAGAATAATGCATGCTCCAGTCTTAGAATCAAGTTAGCCTTTCCCCTCCTGACTTCTAGTTTATATCAACATGTTCTCTAAACATCAGATACTAGATACTGTTTAGGTACATGTCGCTCCGACCCTCCAGACTTCAGTCTCTGCTCCTAGCACAGAGTTCATAGCGCCCAGCTTCTCCTAGTAATACGTCATTGCCAGTTTGCGCGCACCATCAGGTTAGAGGTCCCGGCTCCTCAGGTAGCCCCCTCCATGGTTTCCGCCCCATTCAAGACATATTCTGTTACGTTTGCACCACATGTCTATGTATACGCCCCGTTACACCTACTTTTACCCTTATCTTTCGCGACCGCTACGCGTCACACCTTCTGCTCCACCCACTGCTACGCCTACTGCAATGTAATGCTATGTGTTTGCGTTATGTATATATGCTCATGTATTGTTATTAAAAGTCAGCGCGCTCATCCCAGATCCAGCCCCAGCAGCTGCTGGGCCCTGCCATCCTATTCCTATGCAGGTTGTCCTGTTCCTGTCCTTATGCTGTATTAAACCTGCAAAACTCCTACTACCTCGAATCTTGACTCTTATTTATTGAGCTATCTGTTATGATATATGTCTAGTCAAAAAGAGAGGTATTATTTATTTATTTACCACACTCTGCTTGGATGTGTATCTGACTGTCTGGGTTGTGTGAGAGACAGGGCTGGGGGATGACAGGTGGTGAATGCAAGGATTACACCTTAGTGGGAGGTAGGAGTGGCCCTGGACTCTTCATCAGGCTGTGCTCTGCCACCACAATGCTGGCTCCGCCCCCCTGGGGAGCGACTGATGACTCAGCCTGCACCTGGCCCAGGAAGGGCGAAGCACTGTCAACAAGGTACTCCTGGCTGCCCCTGTCTCCACAATGCTGGCTCCGCCCTCCTGGGGAGCGTCTGATGTGCCTGCCCTCACACTGAAAGCAACAGCCAGAGTACCCCCAACAAGTGCTCAGGGACTGAGAGCAGTTATGCAAAGACCCCCGTGGCCTGTAAGAACAAAGGAAACTCTGTATAAAAGTAGGAGCCTGCTCCTTGTAAATTAGAATCCTGTTTTACCACGAAGGACCTCTGCCCGACTAGAAGGAGAAGAAGATGCTGGAAGGACTGGCCTGCTGCTTGCCTTGCTGAGAAAGGAGAGGAAAAGACTTGATGAGAAAAGACTTTACTGCTTTGTGCTTTAAACATTCTCCAAGGGCTTGAGTTGAGCTTGCCCCCTGAACTGAACCCCAGGACCATTGGGTTCTATGTGCCTTCGCTCGTCTTGAGCACCAAGCCGTGTGTGCCTCCCGCCGGAGAAGACTGCGCCCCTCGTCGCCCCCTCCTAGGGCTGTGGCACTCGGGAGCTTGCCTGCCCTTCAACCCGTGAAAGCCTCGCTCTGTCCAGACCCGCTCTCTGTCCCCGGGTCAGGCCGCCTGCTCCTCTGCCTAAGCCTGCCACTGGAGCGCGCTGAACCGCTCTCGCCCCTCCCGCCGGAATTCGCTGGGAGATCGTGATCTCTGCCGAGACCACAGCCCGCACAGCCGTGCCCTGCCATCCCCGCTTCACGACCCCTGAGCATTTACAGGCCACGCCGCCCCCCCTCTGTGGAGACCCCTAGTACCGTGGTACTAGGCGTCGAGGGCCGCGCCTGCCTGTGAGCCCGCACCTGCTACTGTCCGAGATCCGAAGGTGCTCACGAAATTGACAAGTCGCGCTGACCTGGCACGGCTCGTCCTCAAGAAACCTGACAACCGCTGGAAGAACTTCACACCGGGCTAGGGGCCCGCAACGTTTGTTTTCCCCTTCTTCAAGTCCGCCGCACCGCGAGCCCGGCCCGCCGCCTGCTCTGTCCCCGAGCCGCTGGGAAGAGTCGGACGCGGCCTCAGCAGCCTCACGCCCGCCGCGTGAGCCACGGTAGACGCCGGATCAGTTTCCTCGGCGAACGCGAGGAAAGCGCTGTGAAGTGCGCCGGAGGTCTCAGGCTGATTGTGAAGCCCTGAGAAGGGTAGGAGAGAACATTGTAACGTGAAGCCCTTCCCCTGAGATAAAGGAACTATTTGAACAAGTAAAAAACCATTTGAAGCTGCAACTGAGAACCCTTGCCTATTTACAATCTAGTGGCCGTAAGAAAACGTTATTGGTCTTGTGATTAAGCCTGATCTGAGATATATATATTTTTACATAAAGAATCGTATTTTGATATATACTTCCAGCCTGGTGTCCATTTGTGGGGGGATTGGTACATTTTACTGTGTGTGTGACTACAAATGCTTAACTGAATAACGCCTGAAGAAAAGCCTTGGCTGCTCACGCCACGCACCTAGAGGGTGAGCAAGGGTAATTCTAAGGGGTCATCCTTCGCCCTGACTTAGAGGAGAGGGTCCCTTTTTAGTCACAAGTGCATACTTGCGCCAACCAGAGACCTCCAATTCTAACATTTGTAGCAGCGGGAGGATTTGCGAATTTGCATTTGTAGTTGACATACAGTGAATTGCTGATCACCACATAGTGAGAGCAGACCTATAACGCAGCCACAGATTTCCCTTTCTGTTTTATAATTTTGCTGGGAGATCTCCATATGTTTTTGAAATGTCATGCCTGGTTCAGTGAGGATGGAAAAGGCAGCAACCAGATGCCTGTCGCCAGAGGAGTTGGCAGACAGGGCAGCAGACAGGGCACATGCAATGGAGATGGCGAGATTAAAGGGACAAATGGAAATGGAGAAACTGAAATTGGCAATAGAGGCGCAAAAACGCCAAAAAGATCACTACTTGAAAATGAGAGAACTTGATTTGGAGCTTGAAGCCAGGAGGGCTTCAGCCCCGCAACAAGAGATATGTGTAGCTCACAGATGGAGCTTTGCTGAGTTGGAGGTGGAGTCCCGCTCAGCTGGTGGCAGCAACATTCAGGTAGCTAGTGCTGAGAGCATAGTGCGCCCACCTAGAGATATGGCACCTGACTTGGAGGGGGTTAACTTACACCAGGAGGTTCAAGGGCATGAGGTAGCTCCAGTAGTGCGCAGCGTCCCTGAAGGGAATAGGGTAGCTGGCGTAGGAGTTCATGGTCCTAGTGGTGGGAGGGATTCCCCCATGGTTGATGTCCTGGTGGGTGAGTGTAAGGACCGCCCAGAAGAGTGTGGGTTGTGTGACAGAGACAGTCCGCTACTGTCTGGCCAGTCTCAGAAGAATGGTGTAGAGTATGTGTGTGAGGGGCTGGATGGAAAGGTGAAGGATAGTTTGGTTAACCCTGCTAGGGGGCTGTGTAATCCAATTGTGGGAGAGCATACTTTAAGTCCCAGTTTTCCAGAGCTATGCCAACACCTGTTTGAGAGTGAGTTCTCTGACCCCAGGGAGCTCACATTGGAGGCAGACCTTGTGGTGGATTCCAGAGGGTCTGGAGAGGCATTGGGGTGTAATCCTGTGAGGAGTGGCTCAGGTATCGTCCAGCCCAGAGTGGTGGAAGTGGCGCAGAGTATCCCAGCTAGGTCCTGTAGTAGTGAGAGGGGTGTAGGGCCTTACGTCCTGTCCTTAAGGGGAAGGAGTGAGAATGAGTTTTGTCCCGGTAGTGCCCAACCTCAGTCTCAGAGCCTGGATGGTTCTTTAAGGTAACACCAGGTGGGGAGCCTAGGCTGTCCGGATGAGTCACCCTCTGAGGGGGATCACCCAGTGGCTAGAGAACGTGGAGGCTCTGTAAGCAGAACTCCAGTAGTTCTGGTGTGTGGAAGTACCGGTCCAGTTGGGAGGGTGCAGAGGTCCAGAGACAGGGGCGAGAGGGGGAAAGAGTCCCCAGTGGAAGAACCAGTGGGTCAGGGGCCAGCCAGCAGGGCTGTGTCCCCAGTGAATGACCAGGGGGACACCACTTCTGTCCTTGGGGATCTTCCCACACTGCCAGAGGGACAGGGGTTGGGAGATCTGCGCCAGGCAGACTGTTGCACGGCACATGAGCTATGTGCCACCCTCAGGGGGGGCATGCGTGCTCCCCGGAAAGTCCTGGTGCGCCAGGCAAGTGTTCAACTGCAGGGTTGGGTCCCTGAGTTGGAGAGCCAGGTTCAGGTGTTGTCTGACCTGGAGGGCAGGACCACTGTAATCAGTGTCCTCGCCCATGTCGCTCCTAGGGGTACCCCTCCAGTTGGGAGTGGGCAGTACTCAGGAAGGGGGTGCAGAGGGAGGGAGCCCTTGCCTCTGACCCCGGTGCGGTTTGAGGGTTTAGACCCTAGGATAGAGGGCCAGGTGCAGGGTGTCCCCCCTGACCTGGTGCCCCAGTTGCAGGATAGCACCCCTGAATTGGTGGGCGAATTGTGCAGGTCACCTGCCACAGGTGCCCTGACAATTCTGGAAGGGGATACCACTCCAGGTGGGAGGGTACGGAGCCCCAAGGCGGAGGACAGGGTGTGGGAGAAGCCACCCCCGTGTTTGGTCGAGCCACCAGGTACAGGCCTAGGGCTGGTGGGTCAGTGCCAGGATGACATACCTGACCTGCCAGGAGGGAGAGTGGACAAAGGGTGTCAAGCACCTGGGGCTACTGCCCCCCCGCTCTCTGAGGCCACAGAGGTTTGGGAGCCCTGAAAGGCATGAGGCCTGGGTCTCAGCCCTGACTACTGTCAGTGGCCACTGTGATTTGATGACTATCTGTTGGGACACACCTGTGAGCAAGTTAAGGTTAGAGGCTGCACAGGTGGTGTCCACAGAGGAAGAGAAGGGTGCCCCATGGAGTAGCTGGGTGGACCCTGAGAGTATGGGCAGAGGATTTGAAATAGGTTCAGATTGACGTAGAACTGGAATGTGCCCCTGCTGTTGCGGGCCAGGTCCATGTTCTATCGCCCAAAGCAGGGAAGCCCATCACAGTGGTGATTGGTCTACCCTGCGTTTTGGCTGGAAGGGGGTTGTGTTGGACTTGGCCCTCTTGGCAGGGTCATCCCTGAACTTTTTGCCTTCCTCCAATATTCTTTCTGACCTGTTTTTGTTGGTTTAATGACTCTGGGCACTTTACCACTGCTGACCAGTGCTAAAGTGCATATGCTCTCCCTACTGTAAAGTGTATATGTGATTGATGTCCATGATTGGTTCATTGGATTTACTGTCAGTCCCCAGTAAAGTGCACCAGGAGTGCCAGGGCTTGTAAATACCAATACTGCTAGTGGGCCTGCAGCACTGGTTGTGCCACCCACAGAATCAGCCTTTTAAGATGTGTCTAGGGTCTGCCATTGCAGAACCTGCATGCAGTCTGGTACTGTCATGCTGGCTGGGCAAGTGCACACACTTGCCAGCCCCTAAACCTTCCCTTAACTTCATATTAGTCACCCCTATGGTAGGCCCAAGGGCAGGGTGCATTGTAAGTGTAAGGTAGGACATGCTCTGATGAGTGTGGCATGTCCTAATAGTGAATTACTGCCAAATTCGTTTTTCACTATTGTAAGGCTACCTGGTCCCTTTAGGCCAGATGGGCTGCTGGAATTATTACACTCTATAATCCCAGCAGGCTCAGGGAACATGGTAGAAAATAATGTTTAGTATGCCTGAACTCAGAATAATCAAATACTTCTTTTAGTAAAGTTTATTTTAATATCCTGTGTTTGCAAATGCTACTTTTAGAAAGTTAGCATTTGCTTGCCTAACCATTTCAGCCCGCCTCTGCTTGGATGTGTATCTGACTGTCTGGGTTGTGTGAGTGACAGGGCTGGGGGATGACAGGTGGTGAATGCAAGGATTACACCTTAGTGGGAGGTAGGAGTGGCCCTGGACTCTTCATCAGGCTGTGCTCAGCCACCACAATGCTGGCTCCGCCCCCCTGGGGAGCGACTGATGACTCAGCCTGCACCTGGCCCAGGAAGGGCGAAGCACTGTCAACAAGGTACTCCTGGCTGCCCCTGTCCCCACAATGCTGGCTCCGCCCTCCTGGGGAGCGTCTGATGTGCCTGCCCTCACACTGAAAGCAACAGCCAGAGTACCCCCAACAAGTGCTCAGGGACTGGGAGCAGTTATGCAAAGGCTCCCCTGGCCTGTAAGAACAAAAGAAACTCTGTATAAAAGTAGGAGCCCTGCTCCTTGTAAATTAGAATCCTGTTTTACCACGAAGGACCTCTGCCCGACTAGAAGGAGAAGAAGAGGCTTGAAGGACTGGCCTGCTGCTTGCCTTGCTGAGAAAGGAGAGGAAAAGACTTGATGAGAAAAGACTTTGCTGCTTTGTGCTTTAAACATTCTCCAAGGGCTTGAGTTGAGCTTGCCCCCTGAACTGAACCCCAGGACTATTGGGTTCTATGTGCCTTCGCTCGTCTTGAGCACCAAGCCGTGTATGCCTCCCGCCGGAGAAGACTGCGCCCCTCGTCGCCCCCTCCTAGGGCTGTGGCACTCGGGAGCATGCCTGCCCTTCAACCCGTGAGAGCCTCGCTCTGTCCAGAGCCGCTTTCTGTCCCCGGGTCAGGCCGCCTGCTCCTCTGCCTAAGCCTACCACTGGAGCGCGCTGAACCGCTCTCGCCCCTCCCGCCGGAATTCGCTGGGAGATCGTGATCTCTGCCGAGACCGCAGCCCGCACAGCCGTGCCCTGCCGTCCCCGCTTCACGACCCCTGAGCATTTACAGGCCGCGCCGCCCCCCTCTGTGGAGACCCCTAGTACTGTGGTACTAGGCGTCGAGGGCCGCGCCTGCCTGTGAGCCCGCACCTGCTACTGTCCGAGATCCGAAGGTGCTCACGAAATTGACAAGTCGCGCTGACCTGGCACGGCTCGTCCTCAAGAAACCTGACAACCGCTGGAAGAACTTCACACCGGGCTAGGGGCCTGCAACATTTGTTTTCCCCTTCTTCAAGTCCGCCGCACCGCGAGCCCGGCCCGCCGCCTGCTCTGTCCCCGAGCCGCTGGGAAGAGTC
The DNA here is from genome assembly GCF_964261635.1 of Lissotriton helveticus. Lineage (NCBI taxonomy): Eukaryota > Metazoa > Chordata > Amphibia > Caudata > Salamandridae > Lissotriton > Lissotriton helveticus. The sequence goes on from NC_136061.1 coordinate 1,507,375,997, forward strand.
GGACGCGGCCTCAGCAGCCTCACGCCCGCCGCGGTAGACGCCGTATCAGTTTCCTCGGCGAACGCGAGGAAAGCGCAGCGAAGTGCGCCGGAGGTCTCAGGCTGACTGTGAAGCCCTGAGAAGGGTAGGATAGAACATTGTAACGTGAAGCCCTTCCCCTGAGCTAAAGGAACTATTTGATCAAGTAAACAACCATTTGAAGCTGCAACTGAGAACCCTTGCCTATTTACAACCTAGTGGCCGTAAGAAAACGTTATTGGTCTTGTGATTAAGCCTGATCTTAGATATATATATTTTTACATAAAGAATCGTATTTTGATATATACTTCCAGCCTGGTGTCCATTTGTGGGGGGATTGGTACATTTTACTGTGTGTGTGACTACAAATGCTTAACTGAATAACGCCTGAAGAAAAGCCTTGGCTGCTCACGCCAAGCACCTAGAGGGTGAGCAAGGGTAATTCTAAGGGGTCATCCTTCGCCCTGACTTAGAGGAGAGGGTCCCTGCTTGTCACAAGTGCATACTTGCGCCAACCAGAGACCTCCAATTCTAACAGAAGCCCGTCCACCACTTTTCTCCTGCACACTGCAGTGGCGCAGGAGGACACCACATCTGAGTTGCGCCCCGCAGTGGTGATAGCGCCCACTGTGTCAGACCACTCCACTGCAGTTGCTGGTGTCACTCCTGCACCCACGACACCTCCCTGCCCCATTCTCCTGTTCCCTTATCCTGTCCCTGCGTTGCCTGGGCTGCCACTAAGTAGGCCCCTCCAAGGGGCAAGATATCCCTGGTCCATAGCAGTGCAGGTAATCAATGGGTAACAAGTTGTCACACGTCACCCTGGTTGGACTCTTTGGAGGACTGGCCATTGGCCTTTTTGCATCATAGCATGTACATTTGTCAATATTTCATAGCTGATTAAAGCCATTTTTTGTTATAAAATGGTGTTGCATCTACATGATGTTGATGATGTGTATCATGACCTTGCTGTTGTGATGGTGTCTGTGTGCATGCAACTGCACCACTGCAATGTTATGTCTTTTCCGGCCCATTGTCAGTATGTTTTTGGGAGGTTTTTCCCTAGTGTCCCTGCATCACCTGGCTCATCAGCCTGCACTTTCGTCATGTTTGGTGTCTGCCATTGCTGACATGGTATGTAACTTGGTCATCTAACATCTACAGCCTCCAAAGGATTTCTTAGCATTTGTGTCTGTTGGTGTAGATATGTGTCTATACATCATGGTGTTCACTTTGCGCATTGTCTAACTGTACGATGGAGTCATTGTCAGGGATCATGGCCATTGCTTGTCTGCACGTGGCAGAGGGTGTTCTTATGATACACAGAAATATTTGCCTCTTAAATAGCTATGTGTGTATGTGACACAACAACTACATTGCCACAACAGTGCTTGTGAAATTTGACCACGGTATCATACATGCTGTTTTGGAGATGCTGCAATTTTCATGTACACAATGACATTTTGGTCACTGTGGTGTCGGGGGTTTAGGTCACATTGCCACACTGATCATAAGGTGCTGGATTTATGAACCCCACAATCAACTTTTGGTCACTGTAGTGATAGGGGGTTTAGACCCCATTAACACAATGATCTCCAGATGCATTAATTTTGAACTCCACAATCACCTTCTGGTCACTGTAGTGATGGGGGGTTTAGACCCCATTGCCACACTGATCATAGGATGCTGGATTTATGAACCCCACAATCACCTTTTGGTCACTGTAGTGATGGGGGTTTAGACCCCATTGCCACACTGATCATAGGATGATGGATTTTTGAACTCCACAATCACCTTCTGGTGACTGTAGTAATGGGGGTTTTAGACCCCATTACCACAATGATCATGGAATGCAGGATTTTAGTGACACACATTGACATTTTGGACACACATGTGTTGTGAGTCACATTGTATGTTCACTGCCACAATCTGTATTGTGAGCATTTTTAACATGTAAACATGCAATGTTGCAAAGATGGTTGAGGGGGTGGTTAGCTGAGTCACCCGATGTGTGTGTCTCCTAGTGTTGATGGGCATCCTGCCCCCTATTAGTGGTGATGGTCAAATTGATAGGCGCCCGCCCCCCAATGGGGTGGACAATGCTGGGAGTGATAGGCATCCCCCCCTATGGGTGGGATGTGCAATTTGGGATAGGCATCCACCCCCCTATGGGGGGGACAGAACTTGGAGTGATAGGCGTCCACCCCCTATGGGTGGGATCTGCTGTGAGTGATAGGCATCCACCCCCAATGGGTGGGATGTGCAATTTGGGTTAGGCATCCACCTCCCTATGGGGTGGACAATACTGTGAGTGATAGGCATCCACCCCCTGTGGGTGGGATGTGCTGTGAGTGATAGGCATCCACCCCCTATGGGGTGGATAAGACTGTGAGTGATAGGCATCCACCCCCCTATGTGGTGGACAATGCTGGGAGTGATAGGCATCCACCACTATGGGGTGGACAATGCTGGGAGTGATAGGCACCCACCCTCCTATGGTGGTGTTTCCTTTTGTGTACTCATGTCATTTGGGTATGTGGTAGGTGTCTGACTTACCATCTGCGTCGTGTGCGTCGGTAACGATGGCCATACAGTATAGGGAAGATATGCGCGATTGGATACATGGTTGCTCCGTCTCGTACATGTTGATCGTGTTCTGGCGCGACTCTGATCTTTCATACGCCTCGTACGAATGCTGTGACGTGCTGGAGCTGACACCCTGTACGACGCATATTGATTACGCATCGTACTTGCTTATCCGGAAATTGTTCCGCATGAACCTCTGTACGACTCGATTTCCGTGTTTCCTGAGCCTGTTCGCTACTGACATAGTGCACGAATCGGAGCGGATCATTCGGTCGGATATTTGCCTGTTATACGCATCATTGGGTCATAGGAAAAAGCTTTGGATACGACTTGGTCGTAAGGTAAGCCATAAGGTAAGCCTAGGGATAGCATTGGGAAGGCATTTTTGGCGACATCAGAATCAACCACAAAATGTACACTAAAATATGCACTTTTTAAAAATCTCCCCACTGCCCCAAAAATATAAATGTATTAGTTTTAGACATTATTACAACTAGAAAGACAAATTTAAACAATTTCATAATTAATAAATTATCTTACCAAAAACAAAAAATTATAATTACATTGAACTAAACACATTACAATAAATTACATACAAAATAACACTTACAAACGGTATTGCATACAATCATATTTTCTAAATTGATATTTTTTTACACCAATATTAAAAACAACATTAAAGCTCTGGGTCTCACTCATTACGATGGCAATCGACATGGGCAGGGGACTGCCTGACAAGATGCCGGCAGTCTCACCACCCAATTACAATATGCATGCCGGGCTGGTGGGTGGAAAAGTGCTCAATAACACTGTGGCTTGTGCTGCAGCTCTGGAAAAGGGCAGCAGCACAAGCCGCAGTGCTATTGAGCACTTTGAGCATATACATGCTCCGTGTGCCGGACCCCACCGTGTGCATGAATGTGCCTGGAGCAATACATGTGACACCAGGGCCACATTACAGTGGCCCACGGGGGATGAGAGCCCAGCTTGGGGCCACCAAAGTCCCTTTCCAGCTACCTTTTCATGGTGGTGAGACCACATGTACAGGCAGTGGGAAAAGGACATCATAAACTTGATGGCGGTGTCTGAGCAGGCACTGCCTCCATTCAGGATCATGATTCTGCCTGCTACCTCCTACAGATCAGTAGATCCTGTCAGAGGTGGCGGTCAGCCCCTCGATAGTCAGGGATACGACTACCTGCATCATAATGTGACAGTCGGCCCGAAGGGCTGTCTGTCGATGGGACTTCACCAATGGCCTGTCCGTTGCGGTCCCACCGGCATCGTAATAATGCCCTCTATATTTACCTTCGATATTGCTGTCTTTTCAGTATTTTGTCCAAACACCTTAGAAACATTCAACCCTTTCGCTGCAGGATTTTTTCCGCCCGCTGTGTGGGGGGAGAGGGGCTGCGCACAGCGCCGCCGTGCTGGTGATGAGCTCAGCTCGTCACGGCCACACCCGTTTTTAGAACGTTCAGCACAGCGGGAAAATTAGCCCCGCGTGCGAACGTTCCAACGGCCGTGACGAGCTCAGCTCGTCATGAGGGCAGCTCCACTGCACCTCATGACGAGCTGAGCTCGACAGCAGCACCCATGAGGTTAAATAACTTGTGCATGACTGTAGAGCAGAAAAGGAGAGGTGTGATCGAGGCCTTTAAAACAGATGAGACATTATTCAAATAGAGGCAGTGAGTATGTTGCAGAGGGAGGGGTGGCACCTAAGTATCTTCAAGATATGTCACGGAAGCTTCAACAGGGTATTGGCTCCTTAAAGTTATTCAGGAAAGTATTGCACAGGTACACAGGGCACTGATATATGTTTAGAAAACCGAGAAGACTGGACCTCCGTAAAGACCTATTGTGCTGGATCATGCAGGTAATGGGCATAACAGACATACCTGACAGGCCTGAGTTGATATAAATATAAAATATTTGGTTGTAATACTTTAGTCTAGATGTGAGAATCAATGAAAGTTCTACATTGGATCCCTCGTTTTACAAAGAACCTTTCCGTTTTAAACAGGTTAAATGAGATAGTTCAGGATAAGATTCAGGTCTGGCTAATGCAGTGCATAAATACTGCAAATAGCTATTCTCCTGTGCCATAAATCTCCCAAAAGCGCAATAAATCTCCTTCAGTTTCCTTTCTGCATTAAAAGGTAACGTGTACAGTGAACAACCTTGTCTCAGAAGCACCTGGAAGGGTCACGAAAATCCAGAGAGGGTGCGGGGATGGGGCGAGCACCGGTGGCCGTTTGGGGAGGGGGAGGGGGTTAAAGAGGTGGATAGAAGTGAAAGAGGGAGAAAGGTGGGAGGGCCGCTGAAAGAACACCGGGGAGACCGATAGGGAGGAATGGGAAGGACGGAAAGAGAGAGAGAGAGAGAGAGAGAGAGAGAGTGAGAGAGAGAGAGAGAGAGTGAGTGAGTGAGTGAGTGAGTGAGTGAGAGAGAGAGAGAGTGAGTGAGTGAGTGAGTGAGTGAGTGAGTGAGTGAGTGAGTGAGTGAGTGAGTGAGTGAGTGAGAGAGAGAGAGAGAGAGAGAGAGAGAGAGAGAGAGAGAGAGTGAGTGAGTGAGTGAGTGAGTGAGAGAGAGAGAGAGTGAGTGAGTGAGTGAGTGAGTGAGAGAGAGAGAGAGTGAGTGAGTGAGTGAGTGAGTGAGTGAGTGAGTGAGTGAGTGAGTGAGAGAGAGAGAGAGAGAGAGAGAGAGAGAGAGAGAGAGAGATTGATTGATTTTGTTTGCTGTCTTCAGGGGCAGAAACTCCTCCAGGCCATCTCTGTTGAAAAGTCTGTCAGTCTGCCTCAAACAAGTCATTCACTCTATCCATGTCGGACATGAGTGGAGTGCACATGCCACTTTGCATGTTTAAGTTAAGGAGAGTGTAAGGCATGTGTGTATGCCTTGCTACCTTGGCACATAAATACATTTTAGGACTTCTTTGAACTCTGAGGTGACATGTAGTATCCTTTCAATGTCCAGGGAGGGTATTTTATTCCTTATAAAACATGGTCACAACATCATGCATCCCACACACAGATTAAATCCTGTGTCTTGCTCTCTCATGATTGCAGAGACATACGATAAAAGCAGAATATCTACTGCAAAATTAAACACACCAAAAAGACATAACAATTTATGCCTAAAGATATTAAGATCAGTTTCATGTATGTGAGATAAAAAAAATTCTGTGTTTCAACAAGCTGAGATTCTATGTTTCTAGTAATGACCAATAGCGGAAGAAACACATGTTGTCATACATATCTTTCTGCCGAACGCTTCACAATTTAGAAAACATGAGGAGAGGAAGGAAAAGGCAGTTCCCATTTTCCCTATGTAAAGCATTAAGGTAAAAGGCATTCTCACATCAGAGCCTATAATAATAACTTATGACATTTCTTTATTACAGGCAACAAGACTCATCACAACATGCCTGTAATTTGGGAATTAAAGTTAGGATTTAATGCAGGGATTACATGCTCCCATGTATTATGAGAGACTTTGTAAAAGCTTTATAGTATTTTGAGCTTATACAGCAGATTCCAAGATAGAACTGTGACGACTTAGAAATGCCTGCAGCTGCATTCAGTAGTTTCAGAAGTACTTCCCTATGAAGACCCTCCATCTTCTTTACAGGGATTCCAATGTACCAAAACTAGACACATTGCTCGCCCCCAATGGGGGCTCCAGGTCATCTGTGTGGTTGCCCAGCCTTTGAGTATAATTGTTTGTGCAAAGGTAGATTCTGCACTTCAGCTCTAGGCCTGAAAAAATGACCGTTTCCAGACAGATGTGCAGAGCAGCGCACAGAGGTGGCTAAGGCAAGCAGGCAATTCAATTCCCCAGTGGTGTTAATGCAGGCAGCATCGTTGCCTTCACCCGTGACCTCCTGCTTTGCTCCTCTCAGCTGATATGATGAATTGCCTGGGAATTTAGGAGGGTGGTGGCTAGGTGTGATGTCCTTTAAACCTCTGTAAAGGCTTCACAAAGCCTGCGCAGCCTAAAAGCAGCATAAGATAAAGATGAATTATTGCACCAATAATAAAGAACATGAGCTAGGTGAGTCTGATTTCCCTTTAGATTTGACTACTCCCTGGAGATATTTGGAGAAATGTCTATAGATAGAGTCAAACCCCAGCATTAAACGCCAGTAGGCAGAGAATGGTTATTGTGAGCAGGTGTTTAAAATGGTGGAGTTGTGTTTATTATGGAAACCAGTTCTCAAACCCTCCTGGCAATGGCTTTAGATCAGGTTTTCTCAGATTAATTGAGAGAGCACCCTTTTAAAGCCAGTCTGTTTATTATGAAAAGCCTGCGTATGTTGTTTTTTTCTTTTTCAATGTGCATTTATATTATACTTGTTAATATTTGGTCGTGTGTAGATCAGAGTGCTGTTTTTCTTTGCTCGTTAAAAGAACTGTCTGGATTAGTACTGTTCAGTGTTATTATTGTCTCTGCTGAGATCTCAGTAGTATTTTAAAAGAAAAGCGGTTCTGTTGGGTAGGACCAATTGCTTTCGGGAACATTCATTCAATGAAAACAAAAAGACTCTCTGATACAAGTCCAACAATTTGAGAAACAAATGCTCAAAAACTTGAAGTCATGTGATCAATCAATTGTATTAAAAGAAATTCCAAAACATTTGGTATCTGAATTGTAATCATTCCTAGATAACATTCAATGCTATATGGTGACTGTCAAGTGCAAGGTGACTTTCAGTGGAGAGTGCTCAGTGAATAGCAAAATATACAATGCAATTTATGTACAAGTATATACAGATGTCTTCATTGGCCAGACAATGTTTTTGAACCAAGGAATCCTAGAGATCCTATCTGGATCCTGGTCTTTCTGGGCCTATGGAGTTCGTCGATGTTTCGACCCTAGTGCGCCCCGGTTGGTGGTTGCGGCGGGTCTTTATCAAGACGGGAGGAGGACAGTCTAGAAGTTAAGAGAGACTATGTATCAGAGAGGGAGGGGCAATGTCAATTTGCACCTAATTGCTATATTATTATGAAGGTACTAACTTGGGGGCCAGGCCGGGCAACTACAGCCTGAAACCGATGTGGCAAAAATGCCAATTCACTCTGTGGAGCAAGAACACAGTATTAGAGTTCTGTGTTTTCTGAGCGAGGGGGGGAGTGGAGGGGTGAGGGAAGAGGAGTGAGGGGGGGGGCGGGTGTGGGGGGTTGTGAACGGTGGGGTGATGGTGAAGGGAGTGTGGTCGTGATGAGAATGAATCGCGTGGACTCATGCCCCGCTAGTCCAGGGATGTGCAACGGTTGGGCGTGATGGGGTAGGCTTTAAAGTGGAGTACGTGACTAACTATGCAACAATACCTGGATTGGACGGAGGAGGGTACTCGCTGCTTGTGGCAAAAGGCAGCGTCAGATCACTGCATACCAGCGTGACATATTTATTTTATGAAGTGATCGTGAAGTGATCGACAGTGAGGATTAATCGGATCGCGGTGAGGCAAGGACTCCGCTGGGTGCCTGAATCAAACAGGAGAGAGTACTCGCTGCTTGTGGCAATTGGCGGCGTCCGATCACAGCATAAAAGCATGTCATTATTATGAAGTGATCGTGAGTTAAGACTAATCAGGTCGGTGTGCGTGAAACCCCCAGTACGGCGCTGTGGGTCAAGCCGCTTACCTTGTGGAAAATTCCTTCAGGACAAACGGAGGTGTGTCGTTCCTCTCGTGTATGGCGCTGAGTCTGACAGCGCGCAGCCCACAAGCCGTAATGAAGGTACGGCTGTGGCATGCACGTCGGACGCATCCGTTGCGTGGCACGGCGCAGCACCAATCATTGTATCACGCGGCCTGCGTGAACAGAATGTAGTATCCACGTTAATGTGGGTTTTGTGAGTACCAGGATTGAAAGTAAACCCGGATGATATCAGGGACCACTACCCATTGTGGTTTTCAACATATTCACAATTCGGCAGGTCAATCAAGTTTAAAAATGATAGGAAATTCAGGGCAACCATAACTTATACATCAGTCTGTATTGAATGATATCATATCGCGGTTATCTGATATTAGACATGGAAGCTGCAAGATGTCATCATAGTTTAAAAATCATAGGAAATGCAAGGCAACCAAAATATATACATCAGTCTGTGTTCAATGATATCACATCGCTGTTATCTGATATTAGACATGGAAGCTGCAAGATGTTATGATTGTAGTTAGCTCCATCTACCCTGGGATGGGCACGTTATGTGGGGTCCATAATAGTTAGTTAACAAGTAGTAAAAAACAAGCATGTTGTACACCGAGAGACAGCATGGTGTATACTGACCAGGGTCTATGGTCTACGGTTAATGATTGGAGAATGACATCACAAGATTCAGTATTGAGAACAAAGTGGTTGGCACAGTTGGGTGATCCATAGTTTACGCTAGACTCATTTGCTTTGAAACTTCCTCATATTCATTCAACCCACTTGAAACAGAGTTCAGACAATGGATCCATTTACATTCCTTCCTGCTCAGGACTGATGTCAGAGACCCACCCCTTGGGTTAACATTTATTTTCTCGACAACCCTCCTGCGGATACTCTCTGGACTATGGCCTTTGTCGATAAAGTGTTCCACTAGGGGTGCTCCCTGTGTCTTGAATCTGACTCTACTCATGTGCTGCAATATCCTCATCTTTACTTTTTGTGTCGTCTGCCCAATGTATGGCATGTCACAGGGGCATAGAATAATGTAAATGACATTAGAGGTGTTGCAGTTTGTCAGCAGTGGAAGTTTGTACGTTTTGTTTCCATGTGTCAGGGTGGGACCCTCCATGCAGAGTGGGCAAACCTTACATGTTCCGCATTTAAAGTGTCCCACCACAGGCGGGAGTCCAAGTAGATCTCGAAGATAAGGAGCTTTGGGGGGTTCCAGGAAGGCCTTAACAACATTGTCTTTTACGTTGCGTCCCCTCTTAAAGGCAAACAAGGGGCTCTCCTTCATGTTCAATTCTGGTGCCACTAGGTTCCAGTATTTCATCACTGTTTTTTTGACCATGTTGCTTTTCGTGTGGAAGGTGGTAACACAAACCAAGTTGTTGGTAGGTGTTTTCTTGTCCTTAGGTCCAGAAGGTGGTCTCTAGGGCAGTACCAGGCCCTCTTTTTAGCACGTTTCAAGAGTCCTAGGGGATAGCCCCTTTCACGCAAGCGTTTAGTTAGCACTTCACATTCTTTAAAAAAGTCACATCTTTTTGTGCAATTTCTTCTCATCCGCAAATATTGCCCATAAGGCAGGTTGTCTCTGAGATTTCGTGGATGATGCAAATCGTATTTAAGCAAGGTGTTTCTTTCCGTTGCTTTTCTTTTTCTTTTTTTTTTAAACCTTTATTGCACTTTCGCAATGTACACAGCCATAGGCCTACAACCTAGTGGGCCGGCCGCGAAATCAGCATGACAATTATTGAGCAGCATCAGAGTGTCTCTTTTCGGCCGCCCTGCGACATGGGCCGTGAAGTGTCAACTGTACGAAAGTGCATAAGTCGCAGCAGCACAATGATCTAGTGTGTCTCGGGTTCAGTTTTTATAACATTGATCAACTCAACAACAAAGAAACCACATTAAGGTCATCAGTGAACTCAGCATTTAACAGCAACTGTGTCCGGTATTGCTCCCGTTGAGGAAAGCGGTGTCTATCCACCTGTTAGCGGTTAGGGCCTCGGTGTCTAAGCCTGTGTGCGGTCACGTGTGCATGTTCCCACCTGGGTAGTGTAGTGTCAGTCCCACCTGCCGCCCACTCGTTGTGTCTCGATCCCACCCATCCCTCCCCGTGTCATTCCACTCCCCATGCCCACTGCTAGGGTCCCTCAGTCATCGTCCTCGTCGTCATCTGATGTCAGTGCGTCTTCCTCCGGTAAGAGGTCACAGATCTCCCCCCTGTAAGTATTCCATGGGGACAATATCCTTTTCCATTTCCTCGGGCAAGCCTGGGGAGCATAGACCGCCCTTTCTGTTATCATCACCCTGTCCATATTCATGCACCATTGCGTTTTTGTCGGTATCTCCACCGCTCCCCATTTTTGCGCTATATCACGCTTCGCAACCATTATGCCCAGGGTAGCCCATTGTTGCCCACACCTGGACAGATCGTTGGGTCCCCACACATTCAGCAAACATTTTCGCGGCTCCGGGACCAACGAGGTCCCCACCGTCTGTGACACCGTACGCATTACTCGCTTCCAGTAGTCGTGAAAGCATGGGCAATCCCACATCGTGTGGAAGAATGTGCCCTCTTCACCACAGCCACAGAGACAGTATGGGTGGGGAGCCCGGCGTAGGAGGTGCAGTAGCGTACGAGTGTAGTACACCCTGTGGAGGATCTTTAATTGTACCAGTCGAAACCTAGCCGAGATGCCTACCTCCTTAGGTGACGCCAGTGCTGCATTCCATTCATTCTCGTCCATAGCGTCAACGTCCCCCTCCCATTTTTCCTTCATGACCGTCATGGGGTCTGGCAAGTTATTGAGCAATTTGCGGTAGACTAGGGACGTCGCCCGCTCTGGCATGAATTCCGTGAGAAGTCGATCCTCGAGTGGAGAGGCCTCTGGGACCTCCGTCTCGGGGGGAATGGCCAGAAGTAGTGCATGCCGAATCTGGACATATTGGAACAACTCTCGAGTTCCCAGTACGTATTGCTCCCTCAGCTGCTCAAAGGGGACCACCGCGCCACGTTCCCACAGGTCACCCACCGTGGATATCCCTATGGTATCCCATTGTGAAAAACCCTTGCTGTTCCACAGGTTTCCCAGTGCCCGTGAGTCCCACAGTGAAGTGAGTTTGGTTATTTTACCTTTCCATCCCAGGGCTGTCTGTGCCGTATGCCATACCATTGCTGTCAGTTTCATGGGACCCACCAGAGTGCGTACCTTTCGTTGGTCATATAGAGGGGCAAGTAAAGTGTTGGAGCCCAATTGCGCCCTGTCTGCTTGGAATGCCGGGTCGCTCTGGGGGGCATGCAGCCACTGATTTATGGGCTTCAAGTGCGCCGCCCAGTAGTACAGTTTCAAATTAGGCAGCGCAATCCCCCCGTCGTACCACCCCCTGTGCATTTTCACCTGCGCAATGCGCGACAGACGATTACTTCACAAGAGGCCAGCCACCCAAGCCGACACTTTCCTGAAGTAGCCTGGGTCTACCGGGTACGGTGTATTGTCTAGAATGTATAAAAAATGGGGCAGAGACATCATCTTGTAGAGTGCTGCCTTACCCAACATGGTCAGTGGTAGCCCTGCCCAATACGCAACGTCCTGTTTAAGCCTCTCTAAAGGTGGTAGTAAGTTCTTCCGGGTAAATTCCAACTGATCCAGGGTAACATGGATTCCCAAATATTTAAAGGAGGAGCCGGCTACCTGTAAGGGGCAGCCTGTGTCGAAAGCCGGAGCTGGGCCTTTCAAGACATATAGCTCCGATTTCGCCCAATTCAGCTTGTATCCCGAGACTTTCCCGAGGTCATCAGAAAGGGCCAGCAGTGCGGGAACACCGCATCCCGGATCAGTCAAGTACACTAACATATCGTCCGCGTACAGTGAGAGGCGGTCCTCCCATCCCTCTGCCCAGGATATTCCTTTCAGCAGTGGAGTAGTTCGCATTAGGTTTGCTAAAGGTTCCAAGGCGATTGCGAAGAGCAACGGTGAGAGAGGGCAACCCTGTCGGGTACCTCTCTTCAACGGGAATGTCCGCGAAATGTGGCCATTCGCTACCACATGCGCCACCGGTTTGGTATAGAGCAGTCTAACCCACGCTATGAATCTGGGTCCGAAACACATACGCGCCAGGACCTCAAACAAATAATTCCATTCTACCAAATCAAAGGCCATCTTTGCATCGAGTGCCAGTATGACCGCCGGCTCCGGGATCGATTCCGCCCTCACCAGCACCCCGTGTACTCTGCGCAAATTCATTGCCGTGTTCCTATGTGGCATGAACCCGGATTGATCGGGATGTATAAGATCAGGTAGATGAGCCATCAGCCGAGTAGCTAGGAGTTTGGCCAGTATCTTAACCTCCGCGTTAAGCAGAGAAATAGGGCGGTAGGAATTGCACTCCTCCGTTGGCTTCCCAGGTTTGAGGATTGCGACGATAGTCGCCACTCTTTGGTCATGGGGAAGTTCGCCCTTCTCCAAGCATTCTGTGTACATATCAAGTAGGTATTTGCTCAGCCTCTCCGACGTGGCTTGGTACCATTCTATCGGGATGCCGTTCGGCCCAAGCGCCTTTCCAGTTTTTAACGCTCGTATGGCCCCCTGTATTTCTTCCTTAGTGATATCGGCATCTAGATCCGCCGCACTCTCCGGCTGTAGCGGTTTCATTTGAATGGAGTCTAGTGCCGCCCTGGCTGTGTCAACAGATACTTCCCCGTCCGGCGTGTACACCTCCTCGAAGTGACCTGCAAGTGTCTCTACTATGAGTTCGGGACTCGTATGAACCACCCCTCTTCCGTTTTTCAGTCTCTGGATACCTCTGGAGCTCCCTCCCCGCTTGTATAGCCAAGCCAGCATCCTACCAGCCTTGTCTCCTATGCGTAGATTCTGTGCTGCGTATCAGTTATTTGCCCCCTTACTTGATGACGTAAATGTTCCGAGTACATTTGTTGCTGAATGTGTAGGGTACGTGACGTTTCAAGCCCTGGGTGTAGTTTGTGCGCTACCGTAGCTTCCCCCAGCTCCAGCTCTAAAGTAGCTAGGTCGGCCGCCTTTTCCCGTTTGTGACCTGCAATTGAAACAATGGCATGGCCCCTAAGCACTGTCTTATATGCCTCCCACAAGGTTGCTGCTGAAGATACCGACGTTGCATTCTCCTCGAAATAGTGCGCTGTCGCAGTCTTGAGTGCCTTCCTGACCTTGGGAACCTTAAGATATGCAGCCTGTATGGGATAAATCCGTCTACGTGACTTTTCTTGGGTGGAGATCGTCAGGGAGACAGGTGAATGGTCCGATATGCCTCTAGGGTGGATATCTACGCTGTCTACGTGCTGGATGCCATCTCCCAGTGTCAGAAAATAGTCAATTCTCGACAAACTATTGTGCACAGTGGAATGGAAGGTGTATTGCTTCTCTTGAGGGTGCGCATAGCGCCACACATCCACCAGACCCAGAGCGGTTAGGAACCGTTGAAATCGGGAGGGGCCACCCGTCGGGGCTATCGCTGGGAATTTATCTATCAGGGTGTCTATTGTGGCATTGAAGTCCCCCCCAAGTATAACATCCCCCTCGGGTAGGGTTAAAAGGAAATCTCCTAGTGCCGGTAACATGACCGAGTGAAGCGCCGGAGGGATATAAACTGATACCACATTAATGAGTCGCCCCTCCCACTGTCCCTGCAGTGCTGCAAAACACCCCTGCCCATCAACCTTTGTGCCCAGTGGTATGAATTGTGAGGAATTCTTGAGTAGGATGCCGGTTCCCCTGGATCCCGTGGTGAACTCAGAATGGACTACCATTTTGTAACCCCTCCTGTCTAAGGCCTTGGTCCCCCCCCCGTCAGGTGAGTCTCTTGGAGGAGTGCTAGGGTCGGCCCCCGTCTTTTTAAGGCAGTAAGCACCAGCCCGCGCTTGACCTTATCCCCCAGCCATCTCACATTCCATGTCAGCATGCGGAGCGGTGCGCCCTGTGTCATCGGCTCCTCTCCCTCTACACTACCTGCTGTGTAATCGGCCATTGATCATCTTAAGGTGCAGTGTATGAATGTCATGCCCCGTGTCACATGTGCTTCCCCCATCCCCACCCGGTAAGCAGCGTAAATAGTCAGGTGCACTTCGTGACCCTGCATGTGGTAATGTCAGTCCCTCCAGTGCTTGCACATCGCACCCTTCGGCCCAAATATCTCTGTACTTCCTGTCATTCAAGCAACTCAACGGTAATGCATTATGTCCAGACCTCACTTGTGGATTTCCAACAACTACTAAACTCCCCCCCACTTCCCCCTTCCCCCCTCCTCCCTGCCTCCCTGCATAACGGACCTTGAACTGCCCGCCTCCCCAACTGTGCAGAGCGCTTGACCCTTCCCACAACCAGAGTACTTGCATGTCAGGGGGAGAGCGTCTCCCCGGGCAGGCGACATCCCTGCACTCTTCCGGGCGACCCATTCCAGCGCCCAACAGCAACTGCTATGCAAATAGTACATGCAGGGGAATGGCAGCGGTCATCCGTGTCCCGGGTTGCCTGGGTCATTCTCCGCCGTCGGCTGCAGTCAGGGCTCGAGTCGGTGGTCTTCCTGCACCCCCCATGCTCGACGTCTGCGACCCGGTCCGGCTGCCGTCTCGGTGTCCGTGGTTCGTTCTATGAGTCCTGCGTGGAGGTCCTGTCGTGCGCCATCCCTCAAGCCAGTCCCTTGCCGCATCTGGGGTATCGAAGAACCAGACCTTTTTGTCAGCGACTACGCGTAGTCGTGCTGGAAACAGCATCCAATAGGGTAATTCCTTTTCACGCAGAGTCCTTTTAACCTCGAGGAACGTGCGCCTTCTCCGCGACACTTCTGCCGTGTATTCCGGGAAAAAGGAAACCCTTGAGTTTTGGATTTGAATGGCCGGCGCCACTCTGGCTGCTTGCAGAATGGCGTCTCGGTCGCGGTAGTTGAAGAGCCGAGCTAGAATTGGCCTCGGCGGGGCCCCCGGCTGTGGTTGTCCTCCTCGCACCCAATGGGCCCTTTCCACAGAGAAGAAGTGTGAGAGTCCCTTAGGGGCAAGCTGATTTTTGACCAGGTCCTCCACATAGAGGTCCATGGCTCCTTTGGTTTCCGACTCCGGCACACCTAGTATTCGGACGTTATTCCGTCGGGAGCGCCCTTCCTGGTCGTCCAGCTTCTCTCTAAGCAACTTGTTGTCAGCTTGCATTCTTTCCATTTGGATTTGGAGCTCAGACACATCTTCCACCAAGGATTTAGTGACAACCTCGACCTGTTTCACCCTCTCATTCATCTTTTGCAAGTCCGCGTGTATAAGGGTTACTTCCGTCGCTGTCCCTCCCACCGTCGCTTGCACTTGAGCCAGGGCGTTAAGCACATCTTCTAGCGTGGCCTTCTTTGTGCCGTCACCCTCCGTCGTTTTCCCCATAGACTTGCGCTGCTCTGCCTGAGTGGGAGTCTGTTTGTCATAGGCGAATTTGTCAAGCTTGGCTTGCGTGGAGTTATGCTTTGGCCCTCTGCCCGCCATGACAATGTCCTACAGGCCCTTCCGCCACTGTCCGAGCACCGTACTGTGTCTCAAGTCTCTTGCACCTCCTCCGTCGTGGCAGATGCCAGACGTAGATCCACTCGTGCCAACGTTAGAGTGACCGGTGTAATGGCGGCCAACTCTGTTCTGGGCTCCTTAAGTGGTATCTCCCACATGGGCAGCTACTTCACCGTATAGTGTGTGCGCCGCGTTGCGCCAATCTCACCTCTCTGCAGCTGCACTCCAATTCCGTTGGCGCAGAGCGGCCACGTGGAAGCCCCTCGCCCCTGACGTTATGGATGAGTCCACTCGGACAGATGTGTGGGCCAGATGGCGAGGGCCACCGTGACGGCTACCCGCTCCTCGTACGCGGTCAACGTCAGGCCCTTTCCTCTAGATATCCCGCAGGGTCGCCAGCCGCCACCGTTGTTCAGAAGGGCTGGGGAGCGGGGGGAGGGGGGCCACCGTCTGCCCTCACCGCGTGTGCCGGTTCTGTGCACTCCGTCTGTGGTGCATAGACGCCGCGTCCCTGGCAGCCGCTATCTGGGGATCTCCACGCTCCCAGCCCCCGCGTCCTATGATCTTCCACTCAAAGCCCCCGCAGCAGCTCCTGTGCGGATGGGCAGCGTAGTAGGCCAAAGGGTATTCTCGCAAGATGGTGGCGCCGTCCCGCAAGATGGTGGCCCTGCCTCCCGTATCCTGGCGGCCGTTTCAGCTCCCCCTCACCTTCACTTGTGGCATGCTGTCGCGGCCCGACTCTTACCAGAGTAAGCTGGTGGGCCGCGGGGTACCGGAGGAATATGATCGCTGTGCCCCCGGTCAGTCTGTCCGCGGCGGGTACTTCCGGTTTGCGGCGCCCGCCGCGACCACACTTCCTCCCGGATATCGTCTCTGCCTCAGTCTGTGATGTATTCCTATAGGTTCTGAATCGATCCCCCTATTCCTGACCCTATTCTAGTTAAACAAACCAACAAGTTAACTAGCAGTCAGCACATGAGGCAGAAAACCCCCATGATGCAGATACCGTTATCTGACGCAGTCACACTACGGCACAGGAACGTGTTATCTGATTAGGTCATAACGCTTGCGATCTAATTAGACAAGCGATATTCCTCCAGCCCCTGATAAGGCATACGGAGTTCTCATAACAAATCAAACCTATGACAACCTGGGCAAAACCCTGCGGCCATTGTTTTGATTTCACCGAGAACTTCAGTAAAAGAATGTGCTAACGAGCAAGTCGTATGACATCCTTATTGACGTATCTATGTCCATCCTTACGTCAATCTCGGCACCTTAAAGGTATAAATATTACCGATCTTGCCCTGTGCAAACACACGCGTGGTGACGAGACGGAGCAGCCATACTTGCCGAAGCCAAGAGCAGAGCAGACCCCACTGGCAGCAGCCCCGCCTTCCTGACGCGCTGAGAGACGCGCTGCTTTCTCCTGCCGAGAATCCAGCACCGGCGTTTCTGGGCAGCCCTCGCAGGCAGCCTGGAATATCAAGACCAGAGAGAGAGATACCATCCCTCATTCATCCTAACTTCCAGGTACAGAACTGAATAACCCCTCACAGAGAATTCTTTAGTTATTCACTTGGCAAAAACAAACTTAACTTAAACTGTAACTTTCTATTCCCGCCCACGTATTAGGCTTAGGTCAGGTACACGGGGTAGGCGTATTTAGAAACACCAGTTGAGTACGTTTAGTCAAATGTATATGTGTATGTAATATATTTTATTCATTTTAAAACATCATATGGCTTAGAAACCATATCAGTGTTTTTACAGTATTATTTTATACTATTGCTTTTAATGTATGCACTTTACTTAACTATAAGTATTGCAATAATATCGATCCATTTCTCTTGTATGAGAAAAGAGACTGATCAATAAATAACACCTTTTTATTGAACACGCCCGTCTCTTCCTTTTCTCTACAATCTGATGAGACTAAGAATGCACGTACTGACTGAGTAAAATAATTTGCCTTTTGTTCACACGACTCTCGAGATATACTCTTGATTAGGGGAGAGCAAAGTTGTCATGTTCTATGGTTGTCAGAAACTAAATCCCTTCTTGTCTAATCAGGGAAGTTAATTCCTCCTTGAACATTCGAGAAAGTTTCTAGTGAACTCTGAGCTAAGCTGGCAAACCCAAAACTTTAAGTCTAGTATCGACAGTAGTAGACCTAGTTAACGTCTGGTCTAGGCCTTTACTATTGTAGGTATTATTCCAATGCGCAGAGCCTATTGGGATGATAGGAACTACACTACATGGCGCCCAACGCGTTTGGAAAGGGCGATAAAACTAACGTAAGACATTTAGAGTAACTCAGTCGTGCTTTCTCACTCAGACCCCTTTTCCCATAATACTCCAAAGACGTCTGGAGTGGGTGAAAGGTCATATCCGCCAGACCTCGCAGGAGGGAACTCCTATGTATGGTTCTTGGTATAGTCAACGTTGAAGGATAAACAGTTCCAAAATATTGTGCATCTAACCTTTGTTTCCATAAGAAACCTGATCTGCAAACAAAAGAAATAACCATCCTGTCGGTAAAATGGTAGACAGTGATGATGAAAGAGAGGCAGTTAGATTAGCAACTGAACTCGCAGCAGCTGATGCTACCATGCAGGCAGCAGACCAGGATATAATACTCATCCCGGTCATCAAAAGGAGATCTATAACTCTAAAACTTATAGAAAATGGACTGACACCTAGAGGTGGCACAGTCATATTCGTAATTGAGGCACACGAATATCGGCAGACAGAGGTATACTATTCATGGATACATTTTCCAGCAGCAAATGCTGTAACAAAGTACTTCCACTATTACAAAATAGAGGAACCTCCTAATGAGTACACTCCTTTCGAGGAGGTGGAAGTACCACTCAAATTTCAAGAGCATTTGCTCTTATTTGATGGCGCCCTAAAACATAATAATCACATCACCAGGCTCGGTCCTTTAGGTAGACCAGGAGCAACGTGGCCGGTCCTAGCCGGATACACACCACATCCAGACATCAATGAGATGCCAGCAGCAGAGCTGTTAACACAGCTAAAACAATTAATAAAAATACATAGACAATTAGTCCAGTATGTGATGCGGACTTCAACAATTCAGCCAGCGATTAAACTCCCACAGCTGACCCCTCACCAGGGGAACACAAATAAAATTACACCACAGAACATCCAGTCCTGCCTAGGTAAAGTACCGGCTAAACGGGAACAAATACCATTCTGGCTAGCGCAAAAAATCACCCAAATAGAGGCGGTGTTTCCTGACACCACCCCGCTAGAAAAGCACAGGATTCTGACTATCTGCCTTCCAATGGGAATCGTACCACACATTGAGGACTGTGACACTTGGGGTACAGTCTTTGCTTCCATCTACACAAAAACGCACGGTGTTCCATCCATTTCGGTAATACCAGATGTGCTAAAACAAATTCAAGATGAATATGGACCTGAACCCGCTTTAACTCTTGGTATGAAATTACTGAAAGACTTCAAGCAGGTCTCGGCTATATTATTAGCCAACATAAAAGGTGAAGCAGCAAACGTGGCGATCCGCCAGAGGTTAAAAGAGACAGATATAGCAGACCAACCAGCTGAAATTGCCAGAATCATAGAAAAATCCTATGAGGAACTAGGTAGAGATAGTTTAGGTGGAATACCAGTAAAACCGCAACTAATTGAAAGTCCTGAAAAAATATTTTTTAATAATAATTCTACATCACCAAAAAAGAACTGGGATGGAAACAAACAATCCAATCCTAAAGAAAAGAAATTCCAGTCCAGAGGAAGGTCTCCTAGGCGAAGAGAAAAATCTCCGAACCAAAGACACAGGTCACCTCAGAGTGACCCCTCTGGGAAAAGATATAACCTTAGAAATAGGGATAATATTAAAAAGCCTGATAGATATCAAGACATTGATACACGTCCCTCTCAATCTTTTCAGACTTCCTCGCAGAAATCGGAAAGAAGAGGACGATCAGAACAAAGAGAAGAGCACACCAAGTCCAAAGACAAGGAACCTGCTCAACTAAAAAAGAAATTACAATTTCCAAAAAAGAAGGTAGCCAGTATCAAGGTAGTTAACAATGCCGAGAATACTGAGGACACAACTGAAAAACGGAGAGTGGGCTCAGACAATGCTAGACAGCGCAGCAGAAGTGAGCATAGCTCGCAAAGTCCTTATGAATCATCTGGAGACAGTGGACACGAATGAATATCTTCAAGTGGAAACTGCGGACACCAGAGTTAGCAAACCTCACAAAATATACGAAATAACATTGCGTATAGAGGGGGATAAGACTAGAAAAATAAGGGGACTATTTTGGGATAATCTCTCCAAGGGCTATGATATCCTTCTAGCTGAAAAAGACTGGCCACCAGAGTTTGTAAGGGAGTGCCCTCATGGCGAAGAAGTAATTATGCCTGCCTTCTCAAATCAAATTCCAATTCATAAAAAATACACACTTGCTAGAAAGTGGGCAGTGGCTCTAGCTCCAGCTTTATATAAAAATCACGTGGGATGGGATGAGGACTCTCCTCCTCACAAAATCCAGTTAAAATCACAACCTACTGCACAAAGGCAGTACCCAATTAAGCAAGAAGCTAAAAAACAGGTAAATGAAATACTAGATCAGCTAGAATACCAGGGGGTGATTGAAACTTGCACCTCACAAATGAACAACCCTTTGTTTCCGGTCTCCAAACCAGACAATTCATATCGTCTAGTTTTGGATTACCGACACCTTAACACATGTTGCAAAAGTTTTGCAGTGCAAAACTCACACAGTGCTGCACTAATGAATAACATAGTGCGCAAAAAATACAAAACAACCTTAGACATCTCTAATGGATTCTTTTGTCAAAACATAGCACCAGAGAGCAGATATTTAACTGCGTTCTCAATAAATGGCACTCAAAAACAATTCTGTCGGTTAGCCCAGGGGTACAAGAACAGCCCGGGGGTATTCTCAGCGAGAGTAACAGAATTACTACAACTATATGATGATGAAGCATTATCTTATGTCGATGACATTTACTTAACAGATGATGACTTGGAGACTCACTTGAAGAGAGTGAACACCATAATACTTGGGTTCGCAGCAGAGGGTTACAAATTCAACTTTAAAAAATCCAGAATTGGGGGCGGAGCTAGCCGGCGTCAATGGCGGACGCGTAAGTGCGAAGCTCCGAGCCAGCGCCAACATCTATCCGGCATTAATCCTCTTCTGGCAGTGCCACGCAAGTGAAACCAGCAGACGTCGTCCCCGCGGACACTAGCGGATCTCCGGCTGCAACTCTGGCCGAAATCGGGCTAGGGAAACCCTGCTTTGCCCGACTGCCATACTGACGCCGGACCGGGCCCGAATCCCCGGCCTTTCCTAATCGGCGAGGCCGAGCGACGTCACCCGACGTGCGGCGGCGGTGTGCGGACGGTTGGGCGCCTGAAGAAACCTGACGGCGGCTGACCCCCTGACTGCCCCGCGCTGAGGAACCGCGCACCGGAGGTGCTGGCACACACCTGAGAGCCGGCGGGAGCTGCGGAGGAGACGCCGGTGAGACTGCAGAGTCGGCTGCAGCCCACGTGGTGACCGCGGAGCGCCCTGGAGGTAGGCTCGGCCCGGGCCCCACATACTGACATTCGGCCACACGGCTGAGGAGAACTGGGCATTGGTCGGGGCGCGTGCGGACTCCTGTGGGCATAGCTCCCCTCCTACGAGAACGGACTCCCCTTACTGCCCTGGGACATATTGTTGACACTGGAGGCCACCGGGCCCCGACAGGCTGCACTCCAGACGCGGCCCAACTTGTTGCTCCACTGAAGCCACTCACTACCTACGAGGGTGCGCGCAAGCAGCCTGGACATACAGCGGGCCCCCCGGCGGAGAGAGCAGCTCCCCCCTCGAACTTTCACAATGGGCAAGGGGGACCGGACCCAAACGAAGCTGCCGTTTGAGCAGCGAAGGCAGAAGGAACCGGAACGACCGGCTGCCCAATCTCCGAACCCGGCTAGCGACCAGAGCCCCTCACTATGTGCCGAGATAAAAGAGATGCTTGGGACTATGGAGAAGGGGCTGCAGGAAGGTATGTCGGCCATTGGAAGTAAGATTGACGCACTGGCCTACCGGATGGACCGGATGACAGAAAGAGTGGACAAACATGCGGAGAGGCTGGACATGGCAGAACGCAGACTCACCGAGGCGGAGGAGGCCCAAACCGAGTGGGATTCTGATCGCAAGCAATTTGGCAGATTACTTCAGATCATCCAGGAGAAGTCGGAGGACTTAGAGGCGCGTTCCCGGCGCTCCAACATCCGCGTCACGGGCGTGGCCGAGTCGACCCAAACGGGCAAAATGGAACTGTTTATTGAAAAACTCCTGAAGACGCTGCTAGGGGACGACACCTTCTCGCCAATGTTTATAGTGGAACGCGCCCATCGCACCCTCGGCCCGAGGCCTCCCCCGGGCGCCAACCCCAGGCCGATTATAGCGAAATTGTTGAATTACAGGGACAGAGACGCTGCCCTCAGGGCTGCCCGGGAAAAAGGCAAGCTACAGTATGAGGGAATGGACATATCGCTATACCCAGACTTCACCTCAAAGGTCCAGGAAGAAAGAAGGAGATTTGTTCCATACAAACAGCACCTCAGAGACCTGGGCCTGGACTACGCTATGTTATACCCAGCGAGACTGCGCATCAACAGGCAGGGGCACTCGCATTTCTTCACGGACCCCAAAGAACTGCAGAAATCCTTGAAGGTCTGGATGAAGGAGGCCCGGGGGAGTCCGAATCCACACACGGCGGACCGGAACTGCACTGGGGACCTCGAGGAACAAGACTGAGTAACAGAGGGCGGTAAGCGGTGCAACCCGGTTATCTGATCGCCTCAGCGCCCCTACGTCCCCTCGCTGAACTAATGGGAGATAGCTGCCCGGAGCGCACGGCCACAGGCCCTGGACTGCTACACGCTGAACTGTGGGTGAGATCTGTGTGTTATGTACTGAGACTGCCGGGGTGATGCATTTGTGCTACTGAAACTGCCCTTGGCGCGATTTGCCTCCCTAAAGAGGGACACTGCAAGGTGATGAAGATTCTGGGCGTGGGGAGATGGGGGGACGGGATCGCCCACACGTGGTTGATCTATGGAGCTGTGTGGACACTGCTAGAACTCGTTACTGAGGCGCTGGCGAAGGGGCAAGCTGTGAGACACTGTTTGATAGTCCTAGTGGGGAACAGGACGACAAAAGGACTACACAGGCTACCTCTGCCCCAGCGCGCACTGCGGTTACGGCTCGGATTGAGCCGAAATGGGGAATTGTTGCATGAGTCGGAAGGCGGGGGGGGGGAGGGACACGGGAATCTCGGTCACACCAGGTTGGGGGTTGGGTGACTGTGGGAGGCGGGGGGTCGCGAGGGGTGGAGGATTCGATCACACCAGGTTGGGGTTGGTGGACTGTGGATGGGGGGGGAGAGGGGGCCTGTGGGTTCAGAACTGTTCGGGGAGGGGGTCCACACTGTGCTTTGAACTGTTGTGCTCCTTGGTGGGCGTAGGCGAATTCTTTAGACGGAGGGGGGCGGTAAATGGCTGGGCCTTGATGCCAAATTGCTTCTTTAGGGACTATGGCTGATGCATCACACGCCGACCTGTTGAGTGACACAGAGACCCTCAAGGCTGTTACGTGGAACGTTAGGGGGCTAAATGATTACCGAAAACTGCGCAAGGTGCTCCAGTACCTACTCCGACACCACATAGACCTGGCGCTTTTGCAGGAAACACACTTGCCTGACACCAGCAAGATGCTCACGCATAGGGGGATTCAGGGAAACGCCACTTACGCGGGCTTCACCACACATGCAAGGGGAGTCCTTACATGGGTCAACCCGAAATCCAAGCTGTCGCTCACACTACTGAAAGCTGACCCGGAGGGTAGATTTGTCCTGAGTAGGTGCGTAGGCAAGGGCCACGACATACTGGTCATGAACATCTATGGTCCAAACTACGATTCCCCTGACTTCTATGCGGCAGTGGCGGGCCACTGCGCTGAATGCCCCGCTGATAGAATGCTCTGGGGGGGGGACTTCAACTTCACATTCAATACAGAGCTAGATAGGTCGGCAGGCCCCCCCCGGCGCCCAGCGGCGGCCGCTCTGCAGATGCAGGCTGAAATGTTGCGACTAGGGCTGGTAGACGTCTGGAGAGACAGGCATAACGTTAAGGGGGGATACACACACTACTCTGCGTACCATAACATCCATACCAGGATAGATTACTGGCTGTCCACACACACGCTGCTTCCCATGGTTAAGGGCTGCAGGGTGCTCCCCCGCACCCTGTCGGACCACTCCCCAGTAGTGCTAGTGCTGACCACTCCCAAGAAGAGGATCCCTCCGTTCACGTGGCGCTTCCCACCATACTCACTTCTAGATGAGGCATTTAGGGCAGACCTGGGGGAGGACATTGATACCTACTTTGCCGCTAACGTAGGCTCAGTCGACAGATTTGGGACGGTCTGGGAGGCATTCAAAGTTTACGTCAGGGGGGTAGCCATGGCGAAACACTCCAGCGTTCTCAAAGCTATTAGGAACAGGCTTAAGCACCTTGAGGGGCAGATTGCGGACTGCGAACGCCGCCAGCTTCTGAACCCGACACCACTCGGGGATGGGACCTTGCAGGACCTAATGAAAGAGTTCCAGGAGGAAGCGGATAGAGAGGTTAGACACCTAGGAAAGTATGCGTCAGCGCGCTCTTATGGAGAGGGTGAACGGCCTGGAGCACTGCTAGCTAGGATAATGAAGGGCACTAGGCGCAGGCAGACAATCCCGGAAATGCAAACTCCGGGGGGGGAGAGAGTCACCACGGAGGACGGCATTCTAGCGGAATTTAGGAGATTCTATGGGGACCTCTACACTACCAAGATCACTGGGGTGGAGGACCAAATTGACCACTATTTAGACTACATTAAGATGCCGTTTCTCGAGAACTGGCAGAGGGAGTTCCTGATGTCCCCTATACTCCGTGACGAAATATCGGACGCCCTAGATACCATGAGGTCCGAAAGTGCCCCCGGGATAGACGGACTGACGGTAGCATTCTATAAGGCATACAAGGACAGGCTGTTGCCTTACCTCTCCACACTATTTGACGAGATTTGCGAGTACGGTGCTATGCCGCCCTCGATGAGAGAGGCGCTCATCGTCACAATATTGAAGCCGGGCAAGCCCCCTGATCTCCCAGGTTCCTACCGCCCCCTTTCCCTGCTGAATGTGGACGCTAAGCTTTATGCGAAAGTCCTGGCGACCAGACTGGCACTGGTGGCCCCGGAATTGGTAGCCCCGGAGCAGGCAGGGTTTATCCCAGCAAGGAACCTCACTTACAACATTCGCACTGTTATGGGGGCCATGCAGCACACTAGGCATGATACAAAAGCCATGGCGGTGTTCCTCGACATGGAGAAGGCCTTTGACTCGGTGGAGTGGCCCTTCATGCGCAGGGTGCTGAAAAGGCTGGGACTGGGGGAGCTCTTCCTCCAACTCCTGGGCGCGCTTTACCATATGCCCACGGCGAGGATCCGGCTAGGGGACGCAGTCTCGGAGCCGATCGCCATTGGCAGAGGCACAAGACAGGGATGCCCACTCTCCCCGCTACTCTATGCACTGGTAGCGGAGCCACTGGCGTGCGCGATGCGGGAATACCACTCCTATGAGGCCATCAGCTACCCTACGTACAAGATCGGCATATCCACATACGCAGATGACACTCTGCTGTACATTAGAGACCCTGCCAATAACTTGTCCTCGGTCTTACGAGAAGTGGTGAGATTTGGCGCGCTCTCGGGACTAAAGGTCAACTGGCCAAAGTCAGTGGCCTTCCCACTGACCCCTATCACCGAGCCATTCGAGATGGATTACCCGCTCCACTGGTCCACGGAACCGGTGAGGTATTTGGGCATCATGCTCCACACAGATCCTGATGTGATGATGAGGGAAAACTACGGGGTAGCATACAGTAAACTTGTAGATGACGTGGAGGTTTGGATCAAGCTTCCGCTGTCACTGATGGGCAGAATAGCTATGATGAAAATGGTAATTCTCCCGAGATTTCTGTTTCTTTTTAATAATCTCCCGATGGTCCTCTCGAAGGCTTTCTTTGCTACCATGAACAAATTACTGGTGAGGTTAGCGTGGGCTGGCAAGCAACCTAGAGTGCAGTGGAAGGTGCTGCAGTTGCCGTACGAGCAGGGTGGCCTAGCGGCTCCAGACCTGGAGCGTTACTACCGGATTGCGCAAGCCTCCCATCTGCACACCTGGGTTCATGGTGACCGGGACATCCCGCATGTGATCCTGGAGCGGCTGTTCGCGGACCCCACCCCACTCCCGGCGACCATATGCGGACCCAAAGACCGCAGAGTGGGAGTGCTGGACTCCCTCCTGTCCACTAATCATGCCTGGCACTCTATATTGCAGCGCCAAGACAAAGTCCTGATGTACGCATCCAACATGCCGATACAATGGGCGCTATGGCTCCCAACATTGGCGGAACCTGGAGTATACAAGGCCCTCAACGAATTAGGCGCACGCACCATGGGTGACCTCTTTGTGCAAGGGAAGGTGAAGACGTGGGATCAACTCGCGCGCGAGGGGGTGCGTGCCTCAGTGCTCCAACGCTTCCAGTATCATAGAGTGAGAAGTGCGCTGCTGGATCTGTTGGGCCCCGACCTGGAGGAACCCCCTGAAGTCCCGGAACTAGTATACATCATAGATACTGAGAACCCGAAGAAACTGATTTCTAGGCTTTACAAGATAGGTCATGAGCACACGGCACTGCACTATACTAGGGCGCGGTTAGCCTGGCAGACTGACCTAGGGACTCCAGTTGATGACGACATGTGGGGGTACTGCTGCGCGGCCTCCAGGCGCATCTCCCTAAACGGGCGTCACCGTTTGATCCATTTTAAATTCTTGCAGCGGGTGTATCACACGCCGGAACGTTTGCACAGGTACGGCCTACGAGACACGCCCCGCTGTGAGAGATGTCAGGCGCCAGTGGCGGACTTCCTGCATTTAGCCTGGTGGTGCCCAGGAGTTCAGAAGTTCTGGGCATGCGTATTTGCCGAACTTAGTAATATAGTGGAGCTGGACTTGACCCTTAGCCCGGCCCTCGCACTGATGGGTTACACAAAGGAGATACCTGTCGCGGTGCGGAGGCTGGTGAGCATGGGCATGCTCCTTGCGAAAAGGGTGGTGGCACTGTGCTGGTTGAGGGGTCCCCTCCCCACACTGAAGAGGTGGACTTGCGACATGAAATACTGCAACACGCAAGCAGACACATACAGCGAGCTCCTCCCGCCCCGAAGCCGCCCCAAGAACTTCTGGGGGTTATACCAGAATTACCTAACCTCCGGAATGGACGGGGATGCCTCCACGGAGGGAGAAGGGGAAGACCTAGACAGTGACCTGCACACGGAGCCCGGATAAAGCTCTACACTGCACTGTAATACGTCACGGGGGGGGAAAGGACACCACACCCCTGCCTGTATGGGATATTAGAGGGCCCCTGCTGAGATGCTGGGAAGCTGTGAGTGACACGAGCCGTACACGCCACTGGGATGCACACTACCAAACACGAGAAGCACACACATGGGACCGGTTGTGGGAGGGGGGGGGGTTCACGGGTTGGGAAGTTAGTTGGGAGAAAATGATAAAAATGTACAGTTTTTGTTTAAGATACGCGCAATGCACACCGCAACGCAGTTAGGAATAGCGAGCGGGGGTAGCCCTGCTTGACCTGTATTGCCACTGAGACCTAAACCTTGATCTACAGGTCCTTCTGCTTGTTAAATGTAAGTGTCATGACTATGGCGAGGCAGTCCACCGCCGGCCTGTGAAGGGTTGTAGGCGAAGGGCTCCTCGCACATTGTACTGTGCTGTTATCTTTGCATAATAAACGGAATAAAAAAAAAAAAAAAAAAAAAAAAAAATCCAGAATTGCCCATCTGACAGTCCTATTCTTAGGATATGAGTTATCAAGTGAAGGCAAAAGCCTGGCTGACAATTTTCTAGAAAAATGTGCCGTAATCCAAGCACCTAGAACACTAAAAAACCTACAGTCGATTCTAGGCTTCCTAAATTTCGGGAGAACATACATTGCAAATTACGCAGAAAGGGTCAAACCCCTTTATGATCTGATAAAACCAGATTTTAAAAGATCCAATTGGACTCAAATACACACAGAAATTTTGAGATCCCTACAAACAGACATGCTAATTAAAACAAAATTAGAAACACGTGATAACACACGCAATCTTGTGATTCGAGTCATCCCAGGGAGATGCGGATTCACATACCTGACCTCTAATGAGGGAGAAAAGGTACCAATTGCATTCAAATCACACTTGTACACAGAAGCTGAACAGAAATTCATCAACAAAGAAAAAATTGTTCATGCAGTTCAAACCGCAATAGCTAGAGAAAAAGATCAAGCTGACGGTAGACATATCACAGTCAGAACAGCAGAATCAGCCTTCGAGGCACTAACAACACCGTGTAATTTACCAACAACAACATTAAATCCAGAATGGATACAATGGGTGAATTCAATCACAACGGACAAAGTATACTACTACTTTGATCCAGAACTAGAAGAATTAAAAAATCTAGAATATGAAGAAACATATCCTCTGCCAATCGACATTCTGCCTTTACGACATTACGCCTGTGTAATCTATACAGACGGACATGCTCAACCCTCCGTTTGGGGAGAACAGGCATACAACCCCACATGTGGGATTACAAAAGAAGTGTGGCGCGGAGGTAAACTAAAACCTCTATTAACAAAAACACACTCAGTAGAAACTAATTCTGAACAACAAACAGAAATACTAGCATTGAAAATGGCGCTAGATAATGCGGATCGCGAATTCCCGACACTTATAGTGTCAGATTCATATTACTGCGTCAAATCATATAACAGCGATTTGCAGACATGGATTCAAAACGGTTACAAAGATGACACAGATGCACCAATAAAGCAAAAACTGCTCTGGGAACAAATAGCTCTTTTACAAAAAGAACTACCAAAGACTCACGTGACACATTCACTGAGTCACCAGCGTGATGGCGTTCACGTTGCAGGGAATTCATTGGCTGAAACAGCCGCAGCGGCAGCCACTAAATCGGCTCCCGTAGTTCGAAAAAAGCGTACATTAAAATACATTGACGGTGAAACAGTGCTGGCGGTGAAAACGTCATCAAAAGGCGACTGCTCAGCGTTACCGATCAACTATCCACTCAATTATACATACATAATCGATGCAAACTCCGTCCCTTTTGCTCGAATCCCTGGAGTGGGGGATAGAGTGATTCCAAACATGGACAGGAGAAACTTGTTAATCGCAGACGCACATATGGGCGAGGGTCTCAGACACCTCAAACTAAAAAATTCTCTGGAAGAATTACAATCACGGTACTGGTGGCCAGGCATGAGCCTGCGTCACACCATGTTTGTAAAAAACTGCCCAAACTGCAACAGAGATCGCAGTGGGGAAAGAAACAGTTTAATACCTCGTCGTTCTACTCCAGGAAAAATCAGGAGTAAAAAGGAAGGGTTGCGATTAACATATACAGGCTAGTTCCACTTATAATGTAGATCACCAGCACTCGGCTGACGTCCGGACTGTTATACAAAGATTTGCGAGTCTAAATGGCATATACGCTAAGAGCATGCTACGTTTGACCATTGTCTCCACTCTAGCCCTCAAGCCTGAGGGGAAACCTGACCAAATGAGCATAGCCCAGCGGGAATCTTCTCACTTCCTTCCTGAGGGTACGGGATGGTGTAAAGAAAAAACCAAGGCATAAAGCAATCTATAGCGGAAAGGATATTAGGTTCGGGAGCTGGGTGGGTCAAACATCTAATAAGTGTCCAACGTAGTCTCAATAACTTGCCAAGAAATTCTCTGAAGGGATTCAGTGCGTACAAATTATTATTTGGAACTAGGATGATGATCTCTGACATTGATAGTCAGACTTCAGTGGTGAAAGGAAAAAGCTTTGATATCAAAGACCGTTTGGCTATTTTGCAGAACTTAAACAAAACAAGAAAAGACCTGAGCAACATAAAGTTGAAACAACAGCCAACAACCACTGAAGAACCACCACCTGTCCCAGCAAGACCTGTCTGGATTCCAAAAGTCGGGGATCTAGTCAGGGAAAAGATCGCGGTAAAGAAGGAATTTGGGCCTTCTTACAGAAAAGCAGTTCCTGTCTTGTCTGTCAACGGGACAAGATCAGTTGTACTACCGCCACTTGCTGGTAAAAAGGAGAACCGAGTTCTATCCATCGACCTGGTAAAACCACAACATGTGGCCGATAACAAACAGTAGGCCAAGTGGACTCCCAATAAGTAGCAGAACACCAAGGTTTGCTACCAGTACAGAGGTCCTAACAAAGAGGCTCATCACATTCGAAACGCCTACAGAAGAACAACATGGACTATGCAACAATGCAATAGAACTAAGACCTCTGAAAACCCAAATAAAAACATTTAGCAGAGACACACCAATCTATAATGAAGTAACAAGTGAAAATGCAAGAAACAGAAATCCTGAAGCAATTGGAACAATTGACAGAACTGCATCCGGCTACTTCATAAACTTCGATGATTCCTCTGAGGGCTTCAGCGAATCAAAGACACAGCCATCATCAAAAACCTTTAAAGATAAAGCTAAGGAACTTTTGAAACAACTGAAAGAAACATATCTGATTTCTCCATGGATTGAATTTTGGGTGGGTTTTGGTGCATTTATCCTCATACTTTGGCTCATCATGGTACTTACTTTGGGACGCTTCATTGAGGGAAAATATGCAAAAATGGACACAGCAAGTCAGAAAATCAACTTGATCCTCAAACCACACACATCTTCACACGTCGAGAAAAGAGAACTTTCCTCAGCCAACTTCACAGCCAATCCGATACCTGGTGGGGTAGCATGGGACAACACTGACTATGAAATTTATGGTCCGGTCGAGATCCTGAAATATCCACACCAAATTAAGATCTCCTTGAGTGACTTTGTAAAACCAAACTCATTTGCTGATGATTGGGACTTCGAAAGCATTAATAATATGATGTCTGACTTAGTAATGTCTGCTAAATTTACCAAACATGATTATTTGCAGGGTTCTACAAATTATGATAGTATGTACTGTTATAACCACTATGGTAACCATTTTTTACATAGATCTGCACAACCTAGAATTGTTTTAAATTATAATCAATGGGAACATTGTGCAACACCTCTAAAAGGGAGCTCAAGAACCGTTTACGACAAATATTCATATTTTTCAGGTTTTAACACAAGTAATGCTGAAACATTTTATTTTAAATTATCAAACAAAACAGGGACCAAGACCATGATAACCAACACAAAATTGTTATATTCAGACTCATTCTTTGAAAACATGAATACTTTTGGTTTTGATTATTGGGACAAAAATGTTGAATTGAAAAGTGTTTGGGGTACAAAAGAATGGCAAGTACAGGGTATAGAAGCTTTGTTTAGAGCCTGCATGATCCCAGAACAAATGATATTTTTAAATGACACTGTTCAACAAACCACCTGTCTTGGCCTAGCCAAAATCAAAGATTTAAATAAACCGTCTATTCCAAAGCCAACAATGTTTAGCAACACTTCTACAGATGAAGAGATAGACGTAAATCAAATATTAAACCAAAACAGAACACATCCTGATTGGAAACAGTGGTTGATCTGGCCCACAGATACTAATAACTGTCAAGACAGATTCCTGAACAAAACACAGGGGTTCAAAATGACCAGGCCAGACCCTAGATATCCTCAAAGACATCACCCAGGGATAATAACCACCTACAGTGTGGGCAAATTATGCCTTCAGTGGCTACAAACTTCCACACTGGCAGAAATTAAGCAACACCTAACTTTACTTACTGATGGTGCTGACTTGCGTGATTTCACTTTGGGACCACGCAAACAGCGTCAAAAGCGTTTCATAGCAGCCTCTGTATATGCAGCATACAATGAGGCCTGGAAGGTTACTCAAATTGAAACAGCAGAGAGAATACGGGAAATTGACCGTATTAATTTGGAAAAATCACTTTCTGTAGTGGACAATGGGTTAATGACTCTGTCCTCCAGAATTTTTTCTTTGGACAGCATTGTGTCTTCAGCAATCGACATATTGTCGCAAGACTTACTGTTATTACAACACGGTCAGTCACAATTGCGCTCTATTGTACAGCTTGGCTGGACGTTACAAAATCTGCGTTCAGGCTATGTGCCTTGGCGTTTAATCAACACAACGTCACTATTCCAAATCTTTAACCTTACTGATAGACAAATCAGTATGGCACAAAAGGGTGCTGATTATACAATCTTGAGCATTGAAAAACTCGAAAGATTACCAGTGACAATGTCAGAACGACCTGTCAGTGAATGGATAATACATGGGATAATAAATATTCCAATCTCAACCTTCAGGTTTCAATACTGCCAAAAATATATACAGGCTGGCATGTACGAGAAATTGGGAAAGGGGTACCTTAAAACAACATGGAACCTGCCCTATTCACATGCATGTGTCAGTAATAAAGGACAGAAAGTGTTTCTTAGTGGCAACAATTGTGCGATGTCACTAAGTGGCACACTTCTGTGTAACGGAATTAGTTTGCATGGAGCCTGTGAAGGGAATTCATACAACCTTTCATGTCACCAACAAGGCGCACCTGCAACAGAAATAGAACCATTCTTTCAAAGACTCTATAATGGGAGTTACATTCTTATTGTAGACCGCAGATGTTGTAGTCTTATGCCCGGGACTCCTTATCTAGTAACTACGACTGCGAAGGTCAAGTGCTGTGGACGCTCATTGTTCCCCAGCTCCTTCCCAGACAAGGAGGCAAGGGCATGGCCCGATTTGAAAATTACTTCTATTCGAATAGATACTTTAAGCAGAATAAAAACAGTGCTTCTTCAGACGCCTACCAGGCTTTCGTCATCAAAAGAAACGTATGATCTACAAGTCGCAAGGACGACTGCAGAGATACATACATTATTATCAACTAATTCCCCCGTACATTTCGCGGAAATCCTGAATGAAATCTTAAATATTTCTGATACCAATGGGGTCTCAAAGGTATTTAAGACAGTATTTTCGATGGCATTAACACCATTCAAAGCCATACTGGGTATTTTTCCAGATTTCGTCCATTCGATTTTTGGCGGACTTCCCCTGATCCTGGGACTAATTGCAGGAATCCTATTCTTAGTCCTTATTTTTCATTATGGCAACCCATGTCACAGACAAAACTCTGGCGACAAGAGAAGAAACAATCCTAGCCATTGGATACCGGGACCGGATATCAAAAATCCTGGGACTCTCCCGGCTTAGAGACCTGAACATGACTTGGTTTCTATCATTTCGACCAATGTGGCAAAGATGTGTTTTACCTGTATTGAGGTGTCTGCTATGCGGAGAAGAATGCGTGTTAGACACCTGTCTGACGCTACAATCGGATGCGCCAATGGATGCAGAAACATTGTTGAGCCCGATCAAGGTTCATGCTTTGTGCTGCCCTCAAAGGCTACCAATCCTGATGACGGCATTCGTGGAAGCTTCACCACTACGATTGATGGGTAGTGAAGTTCAAGATGAAAGCAGCATCGAACAGGTCCGACCTTCTGTCAGTAATACAAATCAGAATGTCAATGGAGACAATCATGCACAAGAATGCATGATTACACCTATTTCCGAGTTAGTGGAACTTTCCCAGGAAGCTGTTGACAGTTTTTTCGAAAGCCTGAATGATATGATGTTCTCTCCAGAACAGAAATAGAGACTTTTGAGCAAGCTCGCACACGGCGTTCCCTGAATTCGGCCTTCAACTTTAAAAATAAAGTCACATGAACAATTTTCCCTCCAGTTCACGGACAGCAATTTTTCAGCAGCCCCAAATATTTTTGCATATTTTTCGGGACACTATCTTCTGCTTAAAGTAAGAACTATTCTTAGAGAACTAAGGTTTCTAAATTTTAGATAGCTTATAGACATTAGCTGCCCGCTGATACGTTTACAAATATTTTATTCTGTGATGGAATGGTCTCAAACTTTTTTTCTGTATTAAGAAGCCATTTCATGTGTAAATTCTCATATACCAAATAAGCAATAATGTATACAAATGCGATTACTTTGGCATTTTTCTACAGCTTGAGTGCATACAATACATATGTCTGCAATTTTTCCGTATATTTGAAAAATTTCAAAATGCATTTATGTATTTTGGGGTGGTAAGGTATACACTATACTCTATAGTATGTTGTACTATGTTATACTATGCATAGATTAGTAAATATGTACATAGTTAGCGTGGAGTGGGTGTGATGTATTCCTATAGGTTCTGAATCGATCCCCCTATTCCTGACCCTATTCTAGTTAAACAAACCAACAAGTTAACTAGCAGTCAGCCCATGAGGCAGAAAACCCCCATGATGCAGATACCGTTATCTGACGCAGTCACACTACGGCACAGGAACGTGTTATCTGATTAGGTCATAACGCTTGCGATCTAATTAGACAAGCGATATTCCTCCAGCCCCTGATAAGGCATACGGAGTTCTCATAACAAATCAAACCTATGACAACCTGGGCAAAACCCTGCGGCCATTGTTTTGATTTCACCGAGAACTTCAGTAAAAGAATGTGCTATCGAGGAAGTCGTATGACATCCTTATTGACGTATCTATGTCCATCCTTACGTCAATCTCGGCACCTTAAAGGTATAAATATTACCGATCTTGCCCTATGCAAACACACGCGTGGTGACGAGACGGAGCAGCCATACTTGCCGAAGCCAAGAGCAGAGCAGACCCCGCTGGCAGCAGCCCTGCCTTCCTGACGCGCTGAGAGACGCGCTGCTTTCTCCTGCCGAGAATCCAGCACCGGCGTTTCTGGGCAGCCCTCGCAGGCAGCCTGGAATATCGAGACCAGAGAGAGAGATACCATCCCTCATTCATCCTAACTTCCAGGTACAGAACTGAATAACCCCTCACAGAGAATTCTTTAGTTATTCACTTGGCAAAAACAAACTTAACTTAAACTGTAACTTTCTATTCCCGCCCACGTATTAGGCTTAGGTCAGGTGGCTTAGGTCAGGTACACGGGGTAGGCGTATTTAGAAACACCAGTTGAGTACGTTTAGTCAAATGTATATGTGTATGTAATATATTTTATTCATTTTAAAACATCATATGGCTTAGAAACCATATCAGTGTTTTTACAGTATTATTTTATACTATTGCTTTTAATGTATGCACTTTACTTAACTATAAGTATTGCAATAATATCGATCCATTTCTCTTGTATGAGAAAAGAGACTGATCAATAAATAACACCTTTTTATTGAACACGCCCGTCTCTTCCTTTTCTCTACAATCTGATGAGACTAAGAATGCACGTACTGACTGAGTAAAATAATTTGCCGTTTGTTCACACGACTCTCGAGATATACTCTTGATTAGGGGAGAGCAAAGTTGTCATGTTCTATGGTTGTCAGAAACTAAATCCCTTCTTGTCTAATCAGGGAAGTTAATTCCTCCTTGAACATTCGAGAAAGTTTCTAGTGAACTCTGAGCTAAGCTGGCAAACCCAAAACTTTAAGTCTAGTATCGACAGTAGTAGACCTAGTTAACGTCTGGTCTAGGCCTTTACTATTGTAGGTATTATTCCAATGCGCAGAGCCTATTGGGATGATAGGAACTACACTACAAGTCCGCTGCTCGCCGGACGGTTGTATGCCCCGTCAGGCGCGCCTTCCTTTCGTCGGGATTCCAACGTGCCGCTACTCCCAAATAACTTCACCGGCTGCTGCTTGGTCACCAGTCCGGAGCCGCCTCTTCCGAGCCGAGTTTGAAGACGGATGAATGTTCGGATTGATGCGGGATGTCGCCTTACGCCGGGAGCCTCTCTAGGTTGCTGCCGCCATCATCGGCTGCTAGCCACGCCCCCCGTTGCTTTTCTGTAGAGGTCACAGTAGAGCATATCATTCTCCACCTGGAATGAGAGGTCCAGAAATGCAATGGTTTTGCGGTCATAAGTAATGGTGAACTGGATGTCCCTGCATCTTTCATTGAGCCAGTCAAAGAATTTATTAAGTTCGTCTTCAGTGCCGGTCCAGATCATGATGACATCGTCAATATATCTCTTCCAGACGGTGATCGAATCAATGTACGGGTTGTCATGTGTATATAGAAATTCTTCCTCATAGTTATCCATATATATATTCGCCAGGCTGGGGGCATATGTAGCGCCCATGGCTACTCCTTTGCACTGGAAGTAAAATTGCTGCTTAAAGACGAAGTAGTTCATTTTCATGGCGATTTCCAAAGGGTTGATCAAAAAGTCTGCCGGTATCCAGTGAGGGTCAGGTCGTTGGTTGAGTGTTGAGCGATCACCTCTATCGCCTTGTCTTGGGGTATGGAGGTATAGAGTGAAGAGACATCCAATGTAACCATAAACTGGGTGGTACTATTGTATGGTTGTTTTTCTAATAGTTGAATAATGTGCATGGAATCACGAACAAATGATTTGGTTTCAGGGACCCATGGTTGCAAAAAGTGGTCTATAAATTGGTTCACTGGTTCCAGCACTGAGCCACACCCCGAAATGATGGGTCTTCCGGGTGGGTTTTCCAAGCGTTTGTGAACTTTTGGTAATGTGTAAATAGTTGCGATACCAGGTTCTTTATTGATCAAAAAGTCTTTTTCATGAGTACTCAAGAAACCTTCCCTGACTCCTTTTTCTGCAAGATTCTCAATGAGTAATTTTATGTTTGCTGTGGGGTCCCTTGGTATTGGTTGATAACGTTCTCTTACTCCAAGTTGATGTTCAATCTCCTTCACGTAGTCTTGTGTATTCTGTAGTACGACCGCACCCCCCTTATCCGCGGCCTTGACTCCGATAGATTTATTTTCACTGAGTTCACGTAGTGCGGTCTTCTCCTCTTTCGTGACGTTATATTTGATGTAATCTTTCTCTTACAGGGACGCCATTACCTCTTGCATCACAACCTGTTCGAATGCCAGTATACGTTGGCTCATGCAGAAAGATGCAGATGTGAACGATAACTGGGGTCTAAAGGGTGTTGCTGTTGGCTTGGGCGTGTACTCGTTCTTCCCAAAGTAATATTTCAATCTCACCTTTCGAAAAAACTTTTGCAGTTCCAACGTTCACGGTGAATGAGTCCGGTCTCGTCGTTGGGACGAAGGATAGTCCCTTACTTAGGACGTCTCTCTCAGCCTGTGTGATCATGTGGTCTGAGAGGTTGATGATGGGGTCAGAGAGATCCACATTCAAGGCAGAGCGATTGTCTGCTGTTTGCATCACGGTTGCAGGGTTGTTATTTGTGATGGTAGCAGATGTAGCTGGTACTTCATGGACGTCGTTGCCAGCTGTCGGGAGAGGAACTGGTGTTTCTTCAGTGTTAATGGATAATCCCTCTGGTGTTATCCCAGTAGGTGTTTCTGATGCACTGTAGGCCGGGATCGCGGATACCATCGGTATGTTTGTCTCCGTGTGGAGATTTCCCCGTGACCTTCCTGCTGGAAAAATCTCACTCTCGAGTTGCCTCTCTGGTTGCCCCTGCCCCTGTTCCATCTCCTTGGGGGGGCCCAGTCCTGTTCGGCGTTTCCACCCCGGCTGGACTGGCGGTAGCCTTGATCTAAACAATTCTGCTGTTGTTGTGCTGGGGAAGCCTGTCTACTTGTTGAAGGTCCTTCTTGCTCCGAGTCGGAGCTGCTGCCAACAGAGGAGTTTGAAAAGGTGTGGAAGCGTCTTGGCCCTTGTCGGCTCCTGTTAGTGAAGAAGCCTTGTTCGTCTTGCTGGTAGTATTCGTCTGCCAAGTATGGGTAGGTCACTTTTTTGTCGTATTTGCGGATGTCCTTTGCAAGTTTGTCCAATTTTCTATTGAGTGTTACTGTGTTGAATTCACAAAGCGCTTTTTCAGCCCTTTCTAAGGCTTCCTTGGCGTTGGTTAATGCACCGTCTTCTAGGATCTCTTTTTTGAGATCTGCTATCTCTTGTGTTAGTTTTTTGACGTAGTCTATGGCCGCCTCCACCCCTAGCACCATCCAGTGCCTGGAGCAGTTGTTAGCCACAAAACTGAAGCCTTCCCTAAATTTTGGTACATCTATGAATATAGCGGGTTCATTCCTAACCTGTAGGCCTTTCGGTATGATATTAGCTGATAGGTATTTTGTCAGCACATGCCCATGTAGGCGAGACCTAATCAGTTTCTTTTGCAGACGTTCTATTTTTAACAATTTTTCATTCAATGTAACATCAACAGAGCTACGTTCAGCACCTAGGAGAAAGTTCGATGCTGCCTGTTCGTGTATCAATTTTGCGATATAATCCTCGCTATAAGAGAGGGTATCTTTCTCTGACATGTTAAGAATAGTATCACATTTGGGTAATGATTAGTACAAAGAGAAACCAATTCTTTAAAAGAACCCTCGCAGGTAGCCACCTGCGCAAGTATAGTTGATCAAAAGGGGTAACCCTGTGTCCCTCAGAACCTGGGTATTAGTAGTTTAAAAGAAAAGCGGTTCTGTTGGGTCGGACCAATTGCTTTCGGGAACATTCATTCAATGAAAACAAAAAGACTCTCTGATACAAGTCCAACAATTTGAGAAACAAATGCTCAAAAACTTGAAGTCATGTGATCAATCAATTGTGTTAAAAGAAATTACAAAACATTTGGTATCTGAATTGTAATCATTCCTAGATAACATTCAATGCTACGTATGTCGTACTACAGAATACACAAGACTACGTGAAGGAGATTGAATATCAACTTGGAGTAAGAGAAAGTTAATCAACCAATACTAAGGGACCCCAATACCACGGGACCCCACAGCAAACATAAAATTACTCATTGAGAATCTTGCAGAAAAAGGAGTCAGGGAAGGTTTCTTGAGTACTCATGAAAAAGACTTTTTGATCAATAAGGAACCTCGTATCCCAACTATTTACACATTACCAAAAGTTCACAAACGCTTGGAAAACCCACCCGGAAGACCCATCATTTCGGGGTGTGGCTCAGTGCTGGAACCAGTGAACCAATTTATAGACCACTTTTTGCAACCATGGGTCCCTGAAACCAAATCATTTGTTTGTGATTCATGCACATTATTCAACTATTAGAAAACCTACCATACAATAGTACCACCCAGTTTATGGGTACATTGGATGTCTCTTCACTCTATACCTCCATACCCCAAGACAAGGCGATAGAGGTGATCCGCTCAACACTCAACCAACGACCTGCGCCTCACTGGATACCGACAGACTTTTTGATCAGCCTTTTGGAAATCGCCATGAAAATGAACTACTTCGTCTTTAAGCAGCAATTTTACTTCCAGTGCAAAGGAGTAGCCATGGGCGCTACTTATGCCCCCAGCCTGGCGAATATATATATGGATAACTATGAGGAAGAATTTCTATATACACATGACAACCCGTACATTGATTCGATCACCGTCTGGAAGAGATATATTGACGATGTCATCATGATCTGGACCGGCACTGAAGACGAACTTAAAAAATTCTTTGACTGGCTCAATGAAAGATGCAGGGACATCCAGTTCACCATTACTTATGACCGCAAAACCATTGCATTTCTGGACCTCTCATTCCAGGTGGAGAATGATATGCTCTACTGTGACCTCTACAGAAAAGCAACGGAAAGAAACACCTTGCTTAAATACGATTCACATCATCCACGAAATCTCAGAGACAACCTGCCTTATGGGCAATATTTGCGGATGAGAAGAAATTGCACAAAAAGATGTGACTTTTTTAAAGAATGTGAAGTGCTAACTAAACGCTTGCGTGAAAGGGGCTATCCCCTAGGACTGTTGAAACGTGAAGAGGGCCTGGTACTGCCCTAGAGACCAACTTCTGGAGCCTAAGGACAAGAAAACACCTACCAACAACTTGGTTTGTGTCACCACCTTCCACACGAAAAGCAACATGGTAAAAAAAACAGTGATGAAATACTGGAACCTAGTGGCACCAGAATTGAACATGAAGGAGAGCCCCTTGTTTGCC
Source organism: Lissotriton helveticus (assembly GCF_964261635.1). Lineage (NCBI taxonomy): Eukaryota > Metazoa > Chordata > Amphibia > Caudata > Salamandridae > Lissotriton > Lissotriton helveticus. The sequence continues at coordinate 1,507,415,915 of NC_136061.1, forward strand.
TTTAAAAGGGGACACAACGTAAAAGACAATGTTGTTAAGGCCTTCCTGGAACCCCCCAAAGCTCCTGATCTTCGAGATCTACTTGGACTCCCGCCTGTGGTGGGACACTTTAAATGCGGAACATGTAAGGTTTGCCCACTCTGCATGGAGGGTCCCACCCTGACACATGGAAACAAAACGTACAAACTTCCTCTGCTGACAAACTGCAACACCTCTAATGTCATTTACATTATTCTATGCCCCTGTGACATGCCATACATTGGGCAGACAACACAAAAAGTAAAGATGAGGATATTGCAGCACATGAGTAGAGTCAGATGCAAGACACAGGGAGCACCCCTAGTGGAACACTTTATCGACAAAGGCCATAGTCCAGAGAGTATCCGCTGGAGGGTTGTCGAGAAAATAAATGTTAACCCAAGGGGGGGGTCTCTGACATCAGTCCTGAGCAGGAAGGAATGTAAATGGATCCATTGTCTGAACTCTGTTACAAGTGGGTTGAATGACTATGAGGAAGTATCAAAGCAAATGAGTCTAGTGTAAACTATGGATCACCCAACTGTGCCAACCACTTTGTTCTCAATACTGAATCTTGTGATGTCATTCTCCAATCATTAACCGTAGACCATAGATCCTGGTCAGTATACACCATGCTGTCTCTCGGTGTACAACATGCTTGTTTTTTACTACTTGTTAACTAACTATTATGGACCCCCCATAACGTGCCCATCCCAGGGTAGATGGAGCTAACTACAATCATAACATCTTGCAGCTTCCATGTCTAATATCAGATAACCGCGATGTGTATATCATTGAACACAGACTGATGTATATATTTTGGTTGCCTTGCATTTCCTATGATTTTTAAACTATGATGACATCTTGCAGCTTCCATGTCTAATATCAGATAATCGCGATATGATATCATTCAATACAGACTGATGTATAAGTTATGGTTGCCCTGAATTTCCTATCATTTTTAAACTTGATTGACCTGCCGAATTGTGAATATGTTGAAAACCACAATGGGTAGTGGTCCCTGATATCATCTGGGTTTACTTCCAATCCTGGTACTCACAAAACCCACATTAACGTGGATACTACATTCTGTTCACGCAGGCCGCGTGATACAGTGATTTGTGCTGCGCCGTTGCCACGCAACGGATGCGTCCGACGTGCACGCCACAGCCGTACCTTCATTACGGCTTGTGGGCTGCGCGCTGTCAGACTCAGCGCCATACAAGAGAGGAACGAAGCACCTCCGTTTGTCCTGAAGGAATTTTCCACAAGGTAAGCGGCTTGACCCACAGCGCCTTACTGGGGGTTTCACGCACACCGACCTGATTAGTCTTAACTCACGATCACTTCATAATAATGACATGCTTTTATGCTGTGATCGGACGCCGCCAATTGCCACGAGCAGCGAGTACTCTCTACTGTTTGATTCAGGCACCCAGCGGAGTCCTTGCCTCACTGCGATCCGATTATTCCTCACTGTCGATCACTTCACGATCACTTCATAAAATAAATATGTCACGCTGGTGTGCAGTGATCTGACGCTGCCTTTTGCCACAAGCAGCGAATACCCTCCTCCGTCCAATCCAGGTATTGTTGCGTAGTTAGTCACGTACTCCACTTTAAAGCCTACCCCATCACGCCCAACCGTTGCACATCCCTGCACTAGCGGGGCATGAGTCCACGCGATTCATTCTCATCACGACCACACTCCCTTCACCATCACCCCACCGTTCCCAACCCCCCACACCGCCCCCCCTCACTCCTCTTCCCTCACCCCTCCACTCCCCCCCCCCCCTCGCTCAGAAAACACAGAATTCTAATACTGTGTTCTTGCTCCACAGAGTGAATTGGCATTTTTGCCACATCGGTTTCAGGCTGTAGTTGCCCGGCCTGACCCCCAATTGAGTACCTTCATAATAATATAGCAATTAGGTGCAAATTGACATTGCCCCTCCCTCTCTGATACATAGTCTCTCTTAACTTCTAGACTGTCCTCCTCCCGTCTTGATAAAGACCCGCCGCGACCACCAACCGGGGCGCACTAGGGTCGAAACGTCGACGAACTCCATAGGCCCAGAAAGACCAGGATCCAGATAGGATCTCTAGGATTCCTTGGTTCAAAAACATTGTCTGGCCAATGAAGACATCTGTATATACTTGTACATAAATTGCATTGTATATTTTGCTATTCACTGAGCACTCTCCACTGAAAGTCACCTTGCACTTGACAGTCACCATAAGCATTGAATGTTATCTAGGAATGATTACAATTCAGATACCAAATGTTTTGGAATTTCTTTTAATACAATTGATTGATCACATGACTTCAAGTTTTTGAGCATTTGTTTCTCAAATTGTTGGACTTGTATCAGAGAGTCTTTTTGTTTTGATTGAATGAATGTTCCCGAAAGCAATTGGTCCGACCCAACAGAACCGCTTTTCTTTTAAACTACTAATACCCAGGTTCTGAGGGACACAGGGTTACCCCTTTTGATCAACGAGATCTCAGTAGTAACCACCCTCACCTCTCAGAGTAAATATTGGACCCAAACTATCCCGGGGGGAAGGAACTACAGGAGTAATTGTACTTTTGAATATCGAGTACAAGAATAAAGTGGCACACAAATGTTGTTGACAAAGAATTGAAAGGTAAGTGCACACAGAAAAGTATATATTTACTATTCTTAACTCCACATCTATGTACCTGGAGAATACACATATTGTCAAGGTGCATAGATGTGGAGTTAGGAGTTAAAAATCTATACATACTTTGCCTTCAATATTTTGTCCCTTGATATTTTTTTATCCATGGTATTAGTGTCCCACAATATCCTGGGCTCGATATTCATGAGTCACACCTATGTACTTGGTGCTCAGTTTTGAGTCGAATAGTAAGGCAACCCTTCAGCTCCATATTCAAAAGGATACCGGGGACACAGTTGGAGGTTAATAGCCTTATAATGCAAGGGAATCTATCAACCAGTTCATATAGCAAAGAAGGTGGAGGGCTGGGGGGAGGAGAGAGAGAGAGAGAGAGAGAGAGATGGGGGAGGAGAGAGAGAGAGAGAGAGAGCTAGAGAGGGACACTAAAGCTGTTGCAAATGCAACTCTACGCAAGATTCTGGGTATTACAGTGTCATAGTACACGGGAGTCACAATACTCTGGTACCCAGGAACTGTGAGCTGGGGGTCTGTGGAACATCTTAGACAATCTTGCAGTCAGTACTGTTTCATGAGGTTCTTTTGCAACTCTGATAATTTAGCTTTGTTTGTTGCACAGCTCATCTAATTTGGTTTCAGTGATGATCTGTTTGGGGTGCTATATCTTGATTGAACCTTGGTTCAGGGAGTGCCTTTTCTGTCTTGGCACACTATATGTAGCACCATTTTAACCTAAGGATATGAAGTCTCCAACTCAGTATTTCTGATTTATCTCTATTTGAAGGAAAACATCCCAGTCGCTGGTAGTTGGTAGCTCCCATTCAGTGTAGGAGGCATTTTCATTAAAAGAGAAAAAAAACTATCTAAAAAATGTTTTGTACATTTCCCCCACAAGTCAAATTGTTTCATAGCACACTTTGCTTTGCTTTAGAAAACGTTATTTCGATTCATGAAAACAGAATCATAAAAGTATAACATAAACATAATACACAATTTAAAGGAATCATGCACTTATCTCTAAACATTATAATATTATCATTACATGATTTACAAATGAATTTAAAAAAATCAAAAATGTTAAAAAGAGACAATTTACCAGAACAAATACAATAGATAATGATGCCAAACTCTAAACTAATTGCATAAGTAGGAAACAGCAATCCATGTCAATAATTAATATCGGTTTCTGATACTAAGTGCTACTCTAATAAAACTAAGAACAGCATTGCATATTGCTGGGGTTGATAATGAGAGTAAATATTCATATCCCTCTTTATAAGAGCGGGACCAAAATGATGACAAAATTGGTCTGATAAATCTACTCCTTGGATCTTTGTACAAGGAACAAAAAAGTATAAGATGGAGAGTATTTTGCGAAACTTTGTTGTTACAAGCACACAAGGGTAAACTCTCACACCAGCCCACCTGCTGTGGAAATGCAAATAAAAAATGTAGTGTGTTCAGACGAAACCTAGTTAAATAAAAGCGCCATTGTGTCTGCCCTATGTATGATAGGTAAGGTTGATGAAGCAACCTTCCCCTGTGGTAGACCGCGCTCTCACTACTTCGTAGCATGCCTAATTCTGAGCGATAAGCCTCTTTAATTAAATGCTTTGTCTCAGCACCGATAGTTTCGACTTTCAAAAAGATATGGCCCAGACCTATCTTAAAGAGGGTATCCCTAACGTATAGTAACCATGGGATTTTATCAAAATGCTCAAGCTTGAGACAGTCTTGTAGTATTTCCTTGGTAAGTTTCAGGTCGTCAGAGCACCAAACCTTAGTCCAAAGCATCAAAGGGGAGACATGAATAATATCGTTAACAAATTCAAATCCCGCCTCAGTGTGACAAAAGATGTTAGAGGTACTTGTTGGGACACATAAGAGGCGTTTTATGAACTTGTTTTCCATAATTTGGATGTTGTTGCAGGATTGTGTGCCCCATACTCCTGCACCATATGTTGCAACCGGAATACATTTAGCTTTGTATAGGGATTTTAATTCTGCAACCGGCCTCTGACCCAGTTTGCTGGAAAACCGATAGAGATGGCCTCAGCAGTTTGAGTAGCTTTTTGCACACGCGCTGATATTAACGAATCCCAACTTAAGGTTTTGTCAAATAGGTTCCCCAGATAGTTAAAACTATCAACTTTCGCTATGATCGAGTCCTTCACCACGAGCCTGCGAGATTTTACCCCTTTCGGGCCGCAGACCATGGTGAAGGACTTTGCGAAATTGACCCTCAGATCTAACCCCTGCATAAAGGTATCAAAAGCATTTAAGCAGGTTTGCATGCTATTTGCAGTTAGGGTCATTAAAACCGTGTCATCCGCATACGATAACATCGGTATACGTTTACCATTTACCTGGGGAAAGTCAGCACAGCTTTCCAACAAAAAGGCTTCCAACCCGTTGGTGTATACCAGAAACAAAAAAGGAGCCAGTATACACCCCTGGCGGACCCCCTCAGTTGATGGTATGGGTTTTGTCATCTGCCCTGTAGGCCCAAATCTAATCTTTACTGTAGTGGCAGCATGGAGTCTACAATGTAATGTAACCAATGGCTCCTCGAACCCCATAGACTCCATTATTTGCCATAATTTTTCCCTGCAACCAGTATCGAAGGCACTGGATAAGTCCATGAAAGCCAGGTGGATACAGCCACGCTTGGCTCTCATGTACTTACCCATGATCAGCGCCAAATTTAGGCACTGCTCAGTGGCGCCCTTTCCCCGTCTGAAACCATATTGGGATTCAACAATAATACCGTTACATTCAACCCAGGTTTCTAAAAGAGCCAGAATCACTCTACCCATTAATTTACAGGACGCATCTATTAGCGATATTGGTCTATAACAACAAGGATCACATTTGTTGCCTTTTTTAAATATCGGGACCAATACCGCCTCTTGCCATAATGTCGGAATGCGGCCTACTACAACTGCTTTAAACAATAGTAATAAAAGGGGTGCCCACACCTCTGTATTATATTTTAAAAAGTGCAAAGGCACCGCATCCGGCCCTGGGGCTTTCAGTGCTATACCCTTTTTAAGTGCGGTCTCTACCTCAGGGAGAGTCAGTGAGAGGCTGAGTGCATTTACTGATTCCCTCTTAGTATCGGGTGGCCCCTCGAGGCTAGTTACGAGGGGAGCCCCCTTTCGGTTAAAAATACCCCCATAATGTGCCTCCCAAGTATCCCCTGGGATGTGTGTCTGTAGGGTGTCCTTATCCTTACTTTTTAGGAAGGGGCGATTTATAACCTCCCAAAAGAGTCGACTATCCTTTAGTTCCGAGGCTCTGCCCAGATCATCCCACGCCTGAATTTTTAGGTTTCGCTGGAGGGCGGAGCTCTTAGCTCCGCCTCCAGAGAAATCTCTTGATTTCAGTAAGGAAAATGGAATACTCCCCCCTGTCCCATTGGCTAGCTCCATAAATGGAGGCTAGCCATTGGAACAGAGATCTGTCCGTCATTCACGGACCAGATTCGTGGGCGTTCCCTCGATTTTTTCCCTGGGCGTTCCCTCTGTGGAGTCATGCGGCGGTGGGCGGAGTTGTTTTTGTTTTTTTCGGCGCCATGTTGCTCTCATTCTGCGGCCGACCGATGTTGGAGGAAGTCCAGGTGGGTGAGTGCTTGTTTTTGACCGTGTGCTGTTCCCGCCCCCACTCGCTGTCCTGTGCCCCGTTCCCGCCCTCCCCCCCTCGCTGTCCTGTGCCCCGTTCCCCCCCTCCCCCCCTCGCTGTCCTGTGCCCCGTTCCCGCCCTCCCCCCCCTCGCTGTCCTGTGCCCCGTTCCCGCCCTCCCCCCCCTCGCTGTCCTGTGCCCCGTTCCCGCCCTCCCCCCCCCCTCGCTGTCCTGTGCCCCGTTCCCGCCCCCTCCCTCCTTGTCTGCCTGCTCTTTGCTTCCTGTTGTCTCTGTATGTGGTAACTGATTTCATTCCACATGTGCTCGTAAGTGGCTTTGCTGGAGTGCTGCGTCCTGTAGGTAACCCCTGTATATATTCCTCTAAATAGAAGCATGGAATAATGTGGCCAGCTTCACTAAACGCGCAGGAGCCTGTCCGTGACGTTACCCCACCCTCCCGCTGTCCGTGAGGCTACCACCACCCACCCCCCCCCCACCCCCTCCCGCTGTCCGTGAGTCCTACGGGCTCCTCCAGGGTTTGTTTAGACTGCAGCCTCGCCTCCCATGCCAGATCCCGCTATCAGCTGCACCATACCACCCCCCCCTCCCGCTGTCCGTGAGGCTATCTAAGATTAGCTCCCTTTCAGTGCCTCACAGTACTGGCCGCTATGCGCTATGTGATAACCTTCAGTTCAGTGCCTGAAAGCCTTCACCTCTGTATGCGATATTACCTTGCATGATTTTCACTGCTTTTAACCTTCGAAATCTGGCGCTCCATAAGATCACATTCTTCGAAGCGCCTTGAAAAGCCAGCTTCTGTGAGGTTAGATTACATTAAAGCAATTGGATCAAAGCCCCAATGCGCTATATATTTAAGCATATTAATTTTCGCCAATAGATACTCTGTCTCTGTTTGCTGTAATCAGGTTACACCAAAGACGGTGCCGGGAATCATCCGCTTCTGTGCGCCTAATTTAATCACTTCTATTCATCGCTGGATACCCTGCCTCTGCCCGAGATGACCCACGTGCATATGCACATACACACAGCTCTTCTTGCCTGGTGGCGTGCGAGACCCCAGAGGCACGAGAGGCACCTGTTCACACAGCGGTGTCACCCGAGGGATGTGACATTCCTTCACCGGCACAAAGACAGGGGCATGGGCTGGGTCTCTGCGCTATTCTCCTTCTGTCTCCCTCACCTCACTCACCCATTCATCCTCCGTTCTCCTTCAGCTGCCTGCTCTTTAGTATCCCCATGTCACCTCTGTGTCTTCTCTCTCTCTCTAAAACCCTGCTCCCCTTCCCTACATTCCTATGACATGGGTGTGTCCTCTCTCTCTCTCTCTCTAGATCCTGCCTCCCTTTAAGAAGTCTATTTTGTCTCATTCTTCCTTGTGCACTCCTACCTTTCTCACGCACCTGCTTCTTTGCCTGTGCTTTCTCTCTCGTGCACTCACTCCCTCACTTCTATCTTCCTCCTCTTTAATCTCGCACGCCATCCTACTGTGTCTCCTCTCCACACCCAGCACTCACTCACTGACTCTCCTGTGCCATCCTGTCTCTCTCGCTTTTGTAACAGAAAATTGTCCAGTGAGCAAATGCTGCGGGGTGCGCTGTCGAGATAGATTGCGCTGTTCATTTTTTTAATAATACATGGTTTGGAAAATGCCCTATGCTTCGCCTACGTGTATTTGGCAGAATTTGAAAAGTCATACCGCAATGATACAATAGTGAGCTGTGCCTTTAATTTGCAGATTCAATGATGCAGCATGGAGTTGAGGCCCATTTATGAGCTAGGACGCCTACCCCTTCTCGTTACATTGTTTGATCTATAATGTTAGTGTCCTAAACGGCTATTTTCCTTGTAAAGAAAACTCGAGCTACAAGGAAATTTCAGCATATGGGGTAGTATTTGCAATTCATTCTGCATATAAACACCATGTTGCCATTTGTTTTTAAATATGGACTTGTGCTGCAGTGATTTAAAATGTAGTGGGCGTTAACTCCACCCAGAGGTGATCCTACAATTCTTTCATCTCATGCCATTGAAGGTTTTATGCATCATTCCGCCTCATATGGAATGCTTACATTGCAACATATGAGGGACTAGTTTCCATCCCAACAGAACCCTGAATGAATAAGACAATAAGGTTTCTGCCTCATTGATACATTGTATACAGCAAGTAATAATTTATTGTGTTTTGTGCTTTCACTGTAGCAGGCTTTTTAATGATTTAGTTATCACTCAAAATGCAAGCTAGACCTACTGGCTTTGCCAGTGCATGTTGTTTTATTTGTATTCTCGTTCAATGATGTCGTATTTTTCTTGTTTCCTTTTGTTGTCCTCTGAAACTGTCTAAATACCAGTCAGCCCATAATTACGTGTCCCGACTGAAAGCTCTTAAGTGTTGGCAAATATGCATCCGAGGTCATCATTAACTGGCAGGTATGGCGTGAGAGGCAAACAAAAATACTTTAATCGCATGCTTCTTGGCCTGGGGAGTGTGATTTGAATCTCTGATCTATCATGTAAACTTTTTTTTTTTTTTAAAAGACGGAAGCGCTAATATTCCCACGGTCGGCAGGATTGCCCCTTATGATCTGTCCCTTGCAGGGTTTATTTTTGTACAAAGAGTAGTAAAGTCCTGCTGTCCAAGTCACACGAGCCTTGGGGCATACTAAACTCCTCTGTGATTGAAGCTACGGTTGGTACGAACCAACTGTCCCAAATGGGGGTTCCGGTGAAAAACGTTGCATGAAAACGCCCATCGCTAGCATTCTGTTAACACTCAGCATTTCTTGGCTTTTAATCACGGTGTAATATGTTGCTTTACAAGTACCGTTAGGGGCTAGCAGGTGATACTGCCTTCAGGGCGCTCCGATGTTAGCGCTGCTCCCCCCTTCCATGGTGGATGGAGGCGGCCGCTCAGGAGAAACTTCGTTGCTGTCCGGCAGGAGCTGTCAGGGGCCGCCGGGGGCAGCGAAGGGAGCCGGCGGACGGCTGCCTGTCCCCGCTGGTAGCTCTCGCCGCCTCGGGCCTCTCGTTTGTGTACAGTGCGCCGGGAGCCACCACAATGCCGGTCCGAAGAAGCGGAGGGCCCCGGACCCCGCTCAAGGTAGGTGTCGCCCCGTGTTTGGGAAGTTGGGGGGGGCTCCGTCGGTGTTCCCACGCTGCCATGAAACTTGCAGCGCAGTACAGACGAGACCGCCACTGCGCAGGACAGCGGCGCGTGACGGTAAGTGGTCTGTGCAGTTCTCTCAGCTGGGATGAAAAACTAGTATTCAGAAAGAGAGACGGCTCCAGCCAAACTTATTTAAAGCACCCAGCTGCCTTATGTAGACGTCTATCAAGGCGACGTTCACGTGCGTGTATTTTTCAAGAATTACTTCGGGAACCTTGCATTGACCCGTTGTGTACCTGCAGAACTGACTGCGCCCTTCATCTTTACCAGGTCGATCTAGAGCTCGATTTAGGTGTAGAATCACGCATTCGGACCGGTCATGTTCTGCTGGGAGCTCAGTAATTACACAAGTGCTTGCCGAACGTGCGCCGCTTTATTTCCTGCCCCACTTTATTTCCTGCCCATCGCCTGAAAGATCGGTGCAGTCTTTGAGACTTATTGCCTGGTCTTTAGGGAGCTTCAGTCAGAGGTGGGCAGTGCTTTATTATGGAGAAGAATACGTCCTAGCGCCTACATGTTTCTAAGAATGTTGCTGGCGTTGTTGCAGAATGACGGGGTTGCCAAATGCCAAGGCCGTCTAGTCTGTATGTCACACCATGTCTGTTTATCCACCAGTATAGCTTTCCTGCACCTAGATTGGACACGCCTGGGTTCCTTTTCATCTGTGTGTTCTCCCTTTACCACTGTTGTCGGTCTTGCTCTCCCTCTTTCTTTCTGCCGTTGGGTCAAAGACTAATGGCTATCAATGAGTTCCGTCCCCAAAGAAGAGTGCCGGTGGGCCCCGCCTGCACCCACCGGATAACATGAAGCCCTGGGGATGGGGTGGTTGTGTGGGCTGGAACAGTCTTTGTTGAGACCTCTGGCACGATTGTGTGGAGCCCCCACTACCCCGTTGTAGCATTTTGCGTTAGCGGGGCCGTCCCTCGAACAGATCACCTGAGTTTCTTATTTACTTTCATTTTCATGTCAAGGGCCGCCCGCCCAGCAGTCTCAACTCTGGCTGCACACTAGATACCTTGTGCCCCCCTCGCCTCAAAGTAACCAGCATTTGGCAGAGACCGCCCCCTGCATAAAAACACACGGTACATTTACAGACATCAAGCCAGTGTCTTTTCCACTTTAGAGAAGTGCGCACAGCATGTACAGTGCTGAGTCTTGTATAAGTTTACTAAAAACAATAGAGTTGCCAACCTTCACTTCTGTTCTTTCATATGATAGGTCTGAGAGCGGAAACGTATATGGTGTGGGGGGGCTCTGTGTGGGGGGGCTCTGTGTGGGTGTGTCGGGAGGGCTCTGTGTGGGGGGCTCTGTGTGGGTGTGTGGGGAGGGCTCTGTGTGGGGGGCTCTGTGTGGGTGTGTGTGGAGAGGGCTCTGTGTGGGGGGGGCTCTGTGTGGGGAGGGCTCTGTGTGGGTGTGTGGGGAGGGCTCTGTGTGGGTGTGTGTGCGGGGGGGCTGTGTGTGTGGGGGGGCTCTGTGTGGGGGGGCTCTCGGTGTGTGTGTGGCATTTGCGAGAGATTAAGCTATTGGCATTGTAAATGACAATGCCATTTATTTATCTGTTTTCAAAATCAACTCATAAATAAAAAGGTTGCCATTTACAATGCCAATAGCTCTAACTTTTGCAAAGGCGAAACCGTTGCATTGTAAATGCTTGTTAGATCTGTTTTACGTTTAGTGATGGCATCTCTATATGTTTTCCTTGCGATTCTAACCAAACCCCTGTCACGAGGCACTTGACGTAATGCCTTAGTTAGGCTAGATTGCGCTCTGGAACATTCTGAGTCAAACCATTTATGGATGTTACCCTTTTTTCCTCTCATAGGTCTCAGAAGATGGGAGGCCACATTTGCTAAAAGAGCTTCAAAGTTATCAATTATAGCCTCTGGCTCGTTTGAAGGTGTTAGGCAGACTTCTAGCCTTTGTTTATTTGTCTTAAAAATCTCCAGCTCTAAGAGTTTTACATCTACCTTATCCCACCTTAAGGTAACCCCCTGATTCTGGGTAAATGTAATTGGGTGTTCCACGACCTGCATTCTCTTAAAGGTAGGGCACAGGCTCAAAATAAGTGGATTGTGATCACTTGCTGGATTAGCCTGAATCTGGAAATCGTTAATGAGGTGCATATATTTTCTTGAGACTAAGGCAAAATCAATAACACTCATCTGTCCTCCCACGCCATGGAAAGTTGGGATACTTAAAGTTCTTGAAAAGCTGGTCAGATCTAGAACACAAAGGTCATTGGTTATTATGATGTTATTTAATGCCTCGCCTTGCTTTGAGTGCTTAAAATGTGCAAGTGGCTGATCATTTAGGTCAACTAAGCCACAGACTCTTGAGCCACTAAACTTACACAAACAACAATTAAAATCTCCCGCCCACATAATAAACAAAGGAAATATGGTATTTGTTACTTTAACTAATTCATCCTGTAATTTTTGTATAACCACTGTGGTTTGGGCATCAAATATATTATAATACCAATTGATTAAAAGCAGGGGGACCAAGAATAGATCCTTAATCACAAGCAATTGGAACCAGGGACATGTCACCAGTGAGTCAGTTTTTATTATATCATTTTTTACGGAGATGTCTGTCATGAGGCCACCCTTGGCTCTTCCAGATTGTGAGGGTTCAGCCGGAACGTTAAAAAATTGGTAACCATCCAGACCAGAAGACCCCCTGCTCCATATCTCCTGGAGACAAACTATGTCAAAGGATTCCACAAATTTTAACCATGCCGGGTCCTCTAGTCTCCGTAAGAAACCAGCTTTGTTCCATGAAATCAGGCGAAATGAATTGCCGTCAGTCATGCTGTCTAAATCCTCCGCGTATGTTGTTGTTTGTAGCTGAGTTACCACATCAACTCTCGCGGTTTCTACCAATGGAATCATACCTGGAACCAGTGGGATAGTTTGTACATTTCGGGAGATGGTTCTTTCGCCCAGTGGTAAGGTGCAATCGATGAGCATCAAGTCACCGTTCTGGCACCCAATTGGCGTTGGTGGTCAGTCCACCATCTCTAGACAACTATATCTGTTCAGGGTGGGGATACCTCTTCAGTTTTCCCTAAAAGATGGTTATTGTGTAGGATATCTAATGTTGTTTCCTCCCCAATCTACCCTGGTGGGGTATCTGTTGGGATTACCACCCCAATCCTCCCACTCTCTATCTAGAGGTCGGCGGCCTACTCTATGCCAATTCTGTTCATAGCCTGAGTCGTTGTGGGTCCCAGAAGGATAAAAGAAGGAAAGACGTTTTGTGTCTATACCTTCAATAGTGTTTCGGGGGCCCCAAGAACAAATATGATTCACTGTGCGGGGATCCTTGAAGTTGACCAGGATGCAATCACCCTGAGTCAGCTTCTTTCCATTGCCCACCCAAGGGACTCTATGAACCATTAAAATCTGGCTCGACCAATAGGATGGTAAAGGACGATTCTTATTGAGCCAGTGTTGTACCTTATTCATTAATGCCCAAGGAGGTTCATCTATGGTATCGGACAACTCCGGGACACCAGTCAACACTACCACAAAGGGGCTAGCCTCGGGGGGGAGATTAGCGGGGAATCTGCTGTAAGGCGTTTTCCTATGAGCATCCCTGTTGTCCTTCCTTGTGGGTGTTACAGGGGTATTATTGAAAACTCTATCCTGCACAGCCAGGTCTTTAGGTTTTTCAGTAGTTTTCTTCTCTACTACTACTACTGCAGCAGGGGATTTCTATGTTACAATTTGCCGTGCAGCCACTGCTTTTGTTATCTGTGGAGCCACGGGTTTATTAGTAGGTAGTTGAATTCCCCCTAGCTTTGAAATCCCCGATATTAATGGATTTTTCCTCTTTGAGGCATTTACTAATTCGGCTAGCTGTTTTTCAATGCGTAGCAAGCTAGTTTCTAATGGGGAGAGATATGATTTAATTAGCTCTCCCACTTTAGTTAGGAATTGATTTTCTACCCCTTTCTCAATCTCATTTTCTCCCCCTGCTGGAATAGTTGAAACATCGATTGTCATATTTCCCGGTAGCTCATTTATAGCAGGATTTGATAAATTTTTATTTCTATTTTCCCCCTTCTTCTGTACAAGGTTATTTAAATTATTTCCTTGATGGTTAGCTGACTCGTGTGTCTTCTTGCCCCTTTTATTTTTCTGTTGATTCCTTCTTTTCTTAACAGCACCCTCCCTTTTTCCCCTCAATTGTCTTGTTACCTCTGGTGTAGTATGCAATGATAAATCTGGGGTTTTTTCGAGCTCCAGACTAATCTGAGAGTCAGACAGAAATTCCGATGCCGATAAGTCCACCACATTAGGTAGACTATGCACCTCAGCGCGAACTTCTTTCAAGGGGGGTTTCCTTGTCTGATCAGGAGTTTTAGCAGTGGCAAGGTGGCCCAGGGAAGATCTTTTTTGAAGGACAACTGCTAGGTCTTGAGAAACTCTACGTATAAAAGAGTTCGCCCTTATAAGGAAATTATCTATGGGTCCTACTATCTGACCCCCTTCAGCAGCAGTTTTACTCCTACTTCCTCGTGTAGACATTTTTCATAGGTGAGGATATACTATTCCAACCAAGCACTTATGTAGGAACAGTATACAAATACTTGATACTAGAAACATAAAACATACAAAAGAGTCTTTATAGCATAAAGTAAAGGGACTTAGAGGGTAAGCCCGGTCCGGTCTCACACGGTCTCTAACAGGCTAAAACGGACCCGCCCTTGGCCCGGGCTTCGCCCGGCGCTGCCCGCCTGCGTCCCGCGTACCGCGGGCTGGGCGTGGTTAAGTAGCGAGAGGCGAGGGGCGGGAAGAATCTCCAGGTGCGGCCGATGGAGCGCCGCTGAGACTACTGGGACTTGCAGTCCTGCTCCAACGCCACCTCGCTGCTGTAGAAGAACACCCCAAGGGTCCAGGCAGGTAGGATTACAAAGCAAGTTCCAAAGGCGTTTTGCAGACACACCACACGCCCTCAAAGTCCGCGACTGCGAGCGGCTCCCGCGAATCGTGATAAGGACCTGCGAGGCGGGGGCGGGAAGAATCTCCAGGTGCGGCCGATGGAGCGCCGCTGAGACTACTGGGACTCGCAGTCCCGCTCCAACGCCACCTCACTGCTGTAGAAGAACACCCCAAGGGTCCAGGCAGGTAGGATTAAAAAGCAAGGTCCAAAGGCGTTTTGCAGACACACCACACGCCCTCAAAGTCCGCGACTGCGAGCGGCTCCCGCAAAGCGTGGGGCTGCGAGTCGTGATAAGGACCTGCAAGGCGGGGGCGGGAAGAATCTCCAGGTGCGGCCGATGGAGCGCCGCTGAGACTACTGGGACTCGCAGTCCCGCTCCAACGCCACCTCGCTGCTGTAGAAGAACACCCCAAGGGTCCAGGCAGGTAGGATTAAAAAGCAAGTTCCAAAGGCGTTTTGCAGACACACCACATGCCCTCAAAGTCCGCGACTGCACACATTTCACAACTTTATGAAGACAAAATTGGTAATTTCACACAATCTGGACACATTGTTAGTGGTGAAGTTGCTTCCTGGACACCTTAGTTCTATACTCAGATTGGCATATCACTTCATCCCATTGGGTCTCAAAAATGTAAATATTTTTAATGCAATGTAAATATGTGTCCCATTTTGGAAAATTGTACAGTGCACTCTATAACACGGTCTCAATAATGTGCTCCTAATCCCTCTAAATCCCATCCTAGTAGTTTCTTTAAACTGATTTTAAATTGACCCAAAACAACACCTTTTACATTTCAGTGTTGTGTAGCTCCTATGTGGCAGACTCACTGTATCACAAATGGCTGTCGTAAAATATACATACACAATTTCTTCTTTTGTACTAATGTGATAATACGAAATCCCTTTCCATGCACATATTTAACAATAACACATATCTTCGCTAGCAGCTTTCATTTTGCAAACTCCAAACCCAATGCTAGTTGCGGTTTTTAGAATTTGAGATTAAGGTGATGAGCATGCTTCTTTTGGTGGCAGGTGATTCCATGCCATTGTCCTTGTAATCAGCGTAGGGTTTGAGGTCCTTAGTCTCAGGGATCTAAATCAAATCGTTCGAATGGAATTCGTGTTTTGGACATCCTTGCAACTTGCATACATCTATGAATGTATTTTGAATGCTAATTCTCTTCTGAAAGCATTGCACAATTACTTTAGACCTTTTTCTGCTTTTAGATCAAGATTCTTTATATTTTCATTATGCAACTCTTTAAGTCATTTGCCTGTCCAAGGTTTCTGTGTAATTCCTATCTTTGTTACCGTTTCACTAAAGTGTTTTTTCAGAGCTGACGCTGAGTTAATTTTCAGTGCCAGAACTTGGATTATCTGAGGTACAGAGGAGTATTTACTGAAGACACGATGTAATCACACACGTGGAACATGTGATAAACAGATGCCCACAAGAAGCTATCACTGTCTCAGGAGAAAAAGTTAAAGGCATAATAACCGGGTGAAGAATTTAAAAAGGATAATGGAGGATTACAGAGAGCAGGACAGAATACCGAAGGAGACACCAAATAGAAGTGGGCCCAGGATCCAGCAGGAGCCGAGGACAAAGAACTGCTGAATGAACATGGAGGCATTGTGACACACCCTCCAACCAGACTGCAGCACTTTTATGTGAAATAAACAGGAAATGGTGAAACAACCCTTGTTACAAACCAATGTGGGATTGGAATACCAATTCGACTATAAAGAAACAGCCACACTGGAAAGAGAAAAAAAGAAAGGATTGGACTACCTGTTGAGAACCTTTAAAGCCCATCTGCAAACTTTCTGGCTAGTGATTGCCCTCTTAATTAAAAGCCCCCACGAAGAAGGCCAGCAGCATCCTGCAGGGCATTGGTAAGATTCAGTAAATCTAGCCCTGGATAAGCATATCCCTTGCCCCGGCCGCAGCCTTCAGAAGAACAACCTGATATCTATTAATGCTAATGTGCTTGTTCGGGCCAGATGTAAGTGAGGACCGACATTAGGAAGTGATTCCGCATGATGGGGCCCAGCTCTTGAGAACTGAAAAACTTACCTAACTTGGCAATTTAAAAAAAAAACTTCACAGGAGGTTTGTTCAGAGAACTTATTGCAACTCACCAAGATTCTTCTGGGGCAACCCCTTATGCGATATCTAAAAGTTCAGGATGCATTGACACAAAGTTTGAGTAATTATGAAACTTCTCCCTGCTTAACCATGCCTACTTCATGTTATGAAGCTGCAGTATCCCCCTAATGGATTGACCAGTCTTCTAGAGCCACAGCTGTCTCATATTCACCAGTACAGCAAAGTGGCAATATGTTACAAGGTACTACTCCATCAATCAATGAAATACATTAAAAAAACAAATACATGTGTAATTGATGCGGGTAGTTTCTTTAATATGTTTTTAATGTGAACAAACCTCGCATATATGTGATACATACATTCGGTTAGGGTTTTCCTCCAATGCCATTCTAATTTTCTAACTAACTGTATCATGTCTGTCAGCTCTAAGCTGGACTGTTTTTTGTCCATTTTCTGTACTGGCCTGGCTATAACACATTAGGGAGATGCCACTATGTCAAGACCTCTTGAAAGTTTTAGCTGTAGGATCTCAAGAAGGACCTCTGGATTTCTGTGTGTTAGGAGAGAGAGGCTCGTTGATCAAGGTGTAGTTTTGTGGTATTTACATGAATCAACTTTTGTACTGTATACTTCTGCAACCTGAATAGTGATTTTCAGTCTTGTTTAGGTACATTATAAATGGGTGTTAGAAGAAATTAGAGAATGATCAGTCCAAGCTAATGGTTTAATGGGTATGCATGTGAAAGACTGGAGCATAAGCTAGGCTCAATATATAACCTCCACATGGGTGGGACAAGTTATTTCTTGAGTGAGACTTAGGGGGCTATTAGGATGGCAGGCCCAATCATATTTGGGACCGCCCACCTGCAAGGCTGCGGTCTCACAGGGCAAATTTGGATGGGCCTGCCACCGTGGTGGTCGCATTGTTCATGTTTTGTATTGCGGCGGGTGCTGTGCTCTGCAGCAGCCGCTGCAAGAAAAAACAGGCAACCCACACGTACCCCTTCACTACATGGCAGGCACAATGTGGTGCCTATCACATGGTGTAGAGAAATGTAAGGGGCAGCATAACTGCTCCCGTGGCCTATGTCACTGGCTTAGGGGATGAGGGGGGCCCGCTATGGGCCCCCAAATACTTTTCCGTCTGCTGGTTTGCTGTGGTTTGACCACCACCGAACGACCGGCAGAAAGGGATAATGTAATCCATACGGCAGTGCCTAACAGGCACCTCTGCCATTCTGGGACTACAGGGAGGTCCGACAGGTGGTAGGATAAAGACCGCCTGTCGGATCGTGGTGGTCTGTGTTTATGACTGCCACCCGTCCAGAAGCCATTGTAATATGACAGACGGAGAGCCATGTTCCGATGGCCGGTGAACCGTCAGTGGCTGTCCTTCGGCCATCGTAATCAGGCCCTAAGTGTTTTCCGGTAATTCACTATTTCTGAAACGTTTGTAGTTCAGTACACTCACGCAAATATTGAAATCTCCCCTACTTAGGACTATTCATGATAATGAGTAGTTCACCAGAACCAGGTCTGTGAGGTCCTCTAAGAATAAAGGGGTGAATTATATTTGATGAATTAACAGGTTGACGGAGGAGGAGTTATAGCATGGGTATGCGCAGACTGTTGTAGCTTAGAAAAATTGTATTCTGAGCTCAGATTCTCTTTGTAGGATAATAATGAGACACTATTAATGAGAGCCAGTTGCACACCTCTTCGATTGGGTCTGTTCTTGGATAGGTTTTATCCTCCTAGAGATAGCAATGTGCGAAAGAAGGTAACTGCATCAGAGATGGATCTTGTCTCAGACACCCCTAGGATATGACAATCCTCTTCAAAACGTTTGTGCAGTTCTAGTGACAAGAGTATGACTCTTTATTTCTGGTGGACACCTGAACGAAATGGAGTCATGGCTGGATCTGTTCTCAACTTTCTTGCTCGGTGTATAAAGCACAACATACATTAGGTCTGAAAACGATGAAGTCTCGTGAGATATCCCAAGAAAAACCCAGGTAAGAGGGGTGAAGTCCTGTGTGAGTAACTTCATCTTGAATTTTAGCAATAGGGTTAAAGTTGATCTTATGCTCTACTCATTTCTATAGCGAACCAAAATTCAAAGTTATCATTTATCTACGCAAGTTGCTTTAACTTCCATACTCTGCCCAGTGGAACATGCATCCATTTTGTTACTTAGAATTCCTGCAGTCAATCTGTTGTCACTCTGTAAGCTTGTCTTATGAGTCCAAGCCCTGTCAAGGCTGAAATACATACAATTGTGGCTCTCTCTATTGACTATGTATTTTCACATATTACAGCTTATTCCTGTAAATAAATGAAATATGGGGCCTCATTTATGAGGAATTTGCGTAAGGCAGCATAGCACGGCACCATGCAGTGCTGTCCTACGTCAATGTGAAAGGGCAGGAATACACCGTACTAATGACATATGGTGCATTCCTGTCCTCTCTTCCTGTGCTGGTGCACAATTTGCTGCTTAGTGCCAACACAGGCTCCCATGGTCACCCTTGCACCATGGTGCAAGGGTGTCTGCGTTGCATGCAGGATTGTTTTTGTGTGGGAAGGGACACCTTTCTGCACAAAAACAAGCCAGAGTAGCGTTTTCGAATTTCTATATTCGCTGCTGAACTCTTGACACCTGGTTAGCGGAAAAAATAATGAGAAGTCAAAATATTTCTCTTCATTATGCCTGCTCTGGGGAGGCATAAAGTTTTGGCGCTGCCCGAGGTTTACGTGATTAAATAAGTCCGGGGCAGAATCAAAATCTCTGGGTGTTGCGTGGGAAAACCCAATGCAACGTCCTTGCCCAGATTAAGGCAACGCAGTGACTTGCGCTGCATTGTCTTATTGCATTTCTATGAAGCCATAGAAAACCACACATAGTTGCTTTGCACGGCCTCGTAGATATGATCGAGAGGCTTGCGCCATTGAAGCATCAAAAAAAGTGACGCTCCGGCGGCACAAGCCTATCATAAATAAGATCCATGGTGTTTGGGGAATACTTACAAGAGCCAGTCATACATGAGTCCATATGAAGGTACACATCAAATGGCAGACAACAGTTGTGTTATTATAATGCCTTAGATAATAAGTTGTACAACTGGCACTAACCAATCCATTATGGATGGCAAGGCCCCTAAAAGGGAAATGAGTGCATTTAAAAAAATGTTTACGAGAGACTCCTTCAAGTAGCAGAACTTTGGCCATGGTACTATAACTTAAAGAAACACAGGCTTTTCAGCATGGCAAATATTCTATGTCACAATACAACATACCAATCCATATGGCTACCTTCTACATGATATAGATTAGAAGCAGACCAAAGATCAGTGTCTTTCAATAGAAAGCGTGAAGTGCGCTCTTCAAGGAACTGAGCAATCATGATATTAAAGATATTCCTTTTCTGTACTTTTTTCAATTTTTAGACAAAATGATTTGGAATATTCTTTGATAATTGTATGCCTTAGCCTGTCATAAGTATAGAACGTGGATTTTCTTTTCAACAGTTTGCATTTTCACTTAGGGGCATATTATCAAGAACGGTGTTAAAATGATCGCCGATTTAGCGGCAGAAAACTGCTGCTAAAGCGGAAATAAAAGGCTTGATAATATGCCCTGGGGAATTCCAAGAGAAGCCCATGTTCACACCAGAATATGGACTTCTATTGGAATTCTCAAGGGCATATTATCAAGCCCATTATCGCCGCTTTAGCGGCAGTTTTCTGCCGCTAAACCAGCGACAATTTTTAACTCCGTTCTTGATAATATGCCCCGTACTTTTTTTGTTATCTCAATATTTGCCTTGACCTATTGGCTGCAGCATTGTGTAGTTTTCAGCTTAGGAGAAATGTAGTGGTTGTTTACTTTTAGATTACCTTTCAATTGATTGCAAGATTCACTGAAGTAGAGTTAAGCACATTCAACAAACAATTGTGATTTCAATTTCATTTTCTTATTATGTATTACAAATGTGCTTACTCTTACATAGTACAACAGAGAAAAAAGCCATAACACGTATACATTCAAGGTGTGTTTATTAAATTATGTTTTTATTTTGAATTGAATAGTCCTACTATCTGGCAATTAGGGGGCATATTTACAAGGGCCATATCTCCACTTTTTTGGCTTTAAAAGCCAAAAAAGCGAAGATAAAAATATTGCCCTATTTACCAGAGGGTGATAACATGCATTAGCGCATGTTAGCACCCTTTTACCCAACGCCTCCCTTTGCATCTCTAATGAGATGCAAAGGGGGCGTCACTGGGCAGTACAACCTTGTAAATATCACTGATGTGCACCTCGCGATATTTACAAGGCTGCCCACTCATTTTAGCACACGTTAGTTTTTGGAGAAAACTGCTGTTTTCGCCAAAAACTAACTTCTGCTAAAATGCAGACTTAGCCATACTTATCATTGGGGGTGGATTATGCTGATACGACCACAGGGTCATATCAGCAAGGTTATAACCGTTTTCCATGGAACAGCGCTGGAAAACTAGCGATGTTCCATGGAAAACATCGCTATCGCTGGGAAATTATCGCCATTGCGCTATGTGTTGTTAATACAGCGCTAGCATGGAGATAATTATCTGCGATAGCCGGCGATAAAACTTTTCTCGCTAAGCGCGGCCAGCAATAATTATCGCTGCTGCTTGTTAATATGCCCCAGGGTTTGTTGAAGATGCAGCGCCACTTATCCACAACATCTAATAAGGGTCGGATTGGTAAGGTGGGCAATCGGTGATGGGCCGGTATCTGAGGTGCAGCTGTGGGCCACTTTTTGAGCAGGAATAGTGGTTATTTTGGGCTGTGTTTGGTGTGTTCAGATGCCACCAGCGGCCCAGTGGGGGCCTGAGTGTCCTAACCGGAGGTAAATGGCCCCCTATTACCTCCCTTTTACCAAGGGGGCAGAGGTGTGATTCCCAGTCTCTTGCTGGGCTGGCCCATTAATGTATGCAGATTGGCTGGGCAGGGGCCCTGAGCAGCAGTGGTCTCACTTATATTCAGGTGGGGTTCACCAGTGTGCCACTTTTCTTAGGGTGCCTGGTCATATTTTGCATCCCAATCCATCCCTGCTACTAGTATGACAGAATATACCTCAATCACATTTAGGGCCCTATTATGATGTGATTTGGAAAGCCTAATTACAATCTATGTGGTCAAAAGTGAAATAGACCGGTCACTCCAGCTCGATTCTGACAAACTCCGGGAGCCTGTCGGCCAGTCAGATACCGCAACGTAATCACCTACGACGGCATTTCTGCCCTCTGAATTATGTCAGTTTCCGACAGGCTTTCCATGCAGGGCTTTCCGATATGGAAAGCCTGTTGAAAAGCAACTTTGGGGGCCCTGAGCAGGGACCTCTTCTCCCTGCAGCCTCCGGTTGGGGGCCGAGTGGGCACCTATGGGACATGCCGCACCCTGGAGAAGAATTGGAGAAAAGAACCAACCTCAGACAACATGGCCTCCCTCAAGACAGCCACCCGCAAACACCACCAACTGATTCGATCCGCCAAGAAATCAGCATTTAAGGACCGTCTCGACAACAATTCTCATAACAGCAAGGAACTCTTCAATATCGTCAAAGAATTCACCAACCCTCCCGCAGCATCCAACGACATCACTAACTCCCAAGACCTCTGCGATGCGCTATCCTCCTTCTTCTACAACAAAATTGCCGACATCCACAACAGCTTCAAGAATACTCCCAATGACCAACTCACCCCACCCCCTTCTGATCCCACCCCTCCAACTAACTACCTCAACTCCTGGAACCCAATCACCATTGAAGATACCATTCGCCTCATGAACTCAATCCACTCTGGCTCACCTTCTGACCCCTGTCCCCACCACATCTTCAACAAAGCTGACTCCATCATCGCTCCCCAACTCCGCGATGTCATCAACTGCTCCTTCAACTCCGCCACCTTTCCAGAAATATGGAAACACGCCGAACTCAGCGCCCTTCTGAAAAAACCAACAGCAGACCCCTCAGAACTGAAAAACTACCGACCCACTTCCCTCCTCCCTTTCCCGGCCAAAGTCATTGAGAAAGCCGTCAACAGCCAACTCGCAGCCTTCCTTGAATCCAACAACTCCCTGGATCCCTCACAGAACGGCTTTCGAGCCAAACACAGCACCGAAACCGCCCTCATTGCGGCGACCGACGACATCCGAGCACTCCTGGACAACGGTGAAACAGTGGCCCTCATTCTACTCGACCTCTCCGCCGCCTTCGACACTGTCTGTCACAACACCCTCATACAACGCCTCAACAACATCGACATACAAGGAAAAGCCTTGGACTGGATCATCTCGTTCCTAGCCGGGAGAACCCAGAGAGTCCGACTCCCCCCTTTCTACTCAGAGCCCACCGAAGTCATCTGCGGCGTACCTCAAGGCTCCTCACTCAGTCCCACCCTCTTCAACGTCTACATGAGTCCCCTCGCCTCCATCGCACGTCAACACAACCTCAACATCATCTCCTACGCCGACGACACCCAGCTAATCCTTTCCCTCACCAAAGACCCCAACACCGCCAAAAACAACCTTCACGAAGGTATGAAAGAAGTAGCCGAATGGATGAAACAGAGCCGCTTAAAACTCAACTCAGACAAAACGGAGGTGCTCATCCTTGGATCCTCCCCCTCAGCTTTGGACGACTCCTGGTGGCCTTCCGCTTTGGGATCAGCGCCCACACCCACAGACCATGCACGTAACCTTGGCTTCACTCTAGACTCCTCTCTCTCAATGTCCAGACAAGTCAACGCCGTATCGTCCTCCTGCTTCAACGTCCTTCGCATTCTCAAAAAGATCTTCCGCTGGATCCCCCTCGAAACAAGAAAGACTGTCACCCATGCACTGGTCACGAGTCGACTGGACTATGGCAACACACTCTACGCCGGAATTACAACAAAATTGCAGAAAAAGCTCCAGCGCATCCAAAACGCATCAGCGAGACTCATATTAGACATCCCGCGCCAAGAGCACATCACCGGTCACTTAAAAAACCTCCACTGGCTTCCCGTCAACAAAAGAATTACTTTCCGCCTTCTTACCCACGCACACAAGGCCCTTTATAATCTAGGACCCGAATGCCTCAACACCCGACTGTCCTTCTACTATCCCACCCGCCAACTAAGATCATCCAATCAAGCCCTCGCCGCAGTCCCGCGCATCTGAAAAACCACCATGGGTGGCAGATCCTTCTCCTTCCTGGCTGCCAAGACCTGGAACTCACTCCCCACCCACCTCCGCCTTACTCAGAATCACATCTCCTTCAGAAAAGAACTGAAAACTTGGCTATTCGATAAACAGTGAACCCCTCCCTCTAGCGCCTTGAGACCCTCTGGGTGAGTAGTGCGCTTTATAAATGCCTGAACTTGAACTTGAACTATGGTGACCCCCTGAAAATATCTGCACCATGTGGCAGGCACCATGAGATGCCTGCCACACAGTGCTGGGATTTGCACTAGCTCCCATTTCTCTATGGGAGCTTATGCTACGGCCGGTTTATGGCCACAGCACACACTCCCATTGAGAAATGGGAGTATGCGACTGCGCCATGTGTGGTCGTATTGTAATTGTGGTGTCGGGACTGCAACCGGAGGATGATCGGACCCAAGACAGCGACAGTGTCGGTCAAAGGCAACTCTGACCAACATCGTAATTAAGCCCATAGTGTTAGATTTTTATGCAGACCAATTTGACTCCCATCAACTGAATCAATGTGCATCCTTCCTCGGGAGACAACTGCAAAAATATAAACAAGATGCAAGAGGAATGCATTTACACAAATGTAAGAAAATCTAACGGACAGATGATTGACCCTTTTGCGAGTTGCAAATCAGCCACAATTCAGTTTGCAATTGGAAAAACTGCTATACACGATATACGTCAAGCATTTGCAAATCCGAAATAGCGTTGGGACCAATTAGAGACTCACAAAACAAGTGGGTGCATTTTACGAGTCAGAATTAGAGAATACCTAATTGCGCATTGCAAAACAGCATGTGCAATCGAATCTCAGATTGTAAGTAGTTGCAAAATTACCTGTTTGCACATGCAGTTTACCACCAATCCAAATCAAGTGGTAACAGTGCCCAACCTATAAAATCAGGCCCAGAATAAATCAGAGACTATTCAACAATGGCTGCCCTGTATGTGATCGCAATGAGGATGCAGATTCTGGATGCTCAGCCGAGGAGGCAAAGAGAGGAGTGGATTTTCAGAGTCAGGCTGAGCATGTTTGAGAAGACAGAGGAAGAGATATATGAGCATTACAGGCTGAGCAGCAATGCGGTCCAGGAACTAATAGCTACTTTAAAGCCATATCTGGAGAGCAGTACCTGCACAGCAACCCAATCCCACCAAAGTTCAGGTTTTGCAATCCTTTCCACTATTGTATAATGGTAGTTACCAAAATGTCATAGCAGTGGCCAGAGGGGTGTTGCAGAGTGCATTATAGCGTTCCTTTCACAGTTTCCTATTTGCAATGATCCACCACATACACCAACACATTTGCCTGCCCAGGGACAATGTGGAAATTTAAAATACCAAAACGCAATTCGACCTGCTAGCCAGAGCTCCACAGATGATCCGGTGCATAGACGGGAGCCATGTGCCCATATGTCCCCCATCCTGCCTGGAATACATATTCCAGAACTGCAAAATATCCATCCCTAAACACTCAGGATGTCTGCAATGTACACAACATCATGGCAGTCAGTGTGGCTAATTTTCCAGGGACCAGCCACGACTCCAGCATCTTTATGCACAGTAGCACATTCAGCAACAAGAAAAAGGAAGTTTTGTTGAAGGATACTGGAATGTAATGTACACAGTGAAATGTATTATTGCAATCATTACTTTTTGTACGCTGTCTCACCCTCATATGTGTTGCACCAGGTGACCGTGCATGTACCCTGCGACAATGGATCCTCAAGCCCCACCTGTCTCCCAACAGCACGCATGAAAGGCATTACAACATGGCAACTAGTCGCACCAGACTGTGACAGAACGTGCATTTGGCGTCCTTAAATTGTGCTTCCGATGCCGTCACAAAAGCAACAGAGCCTTGCAGAATGCAACTGAGACTGCATTCAAAGTTGTGGCAACATGTGCCATACTCCTAGGGTGACCAGGCGTCCCCGTTTTGCCAGGACCGGTCCCTGTTTTTAACCAGCTGTCCCAGCAAATTTCAAGAAATTTAGCTCACGTCCCGGTTTTTAGAGAGGGTCGACTGAAAACGGTGGGAGGTGTTTTTAATGTTTTACAAAGCAGGGATAGTTAGAAGTTGTTTCAAGAATGCAATTTAATTGACAGGCAAGCTACTGGGTTTAAAAATTGCATTTTATGTATGTTCTTACTGCCTGTTCTGTAATTCTATGCTGAGGAGCGCTCTCATCGCTTGAAGTAAAATTGTAGTCCTACTTCTATTTTTATGAAATGTCCCAGTATTTGGCTTTAAAATTCTGGTCACCTTACATACTCCACAACATTGCCAGCAGGAGAGGCTTACCCGTAGAAGTGTCTGGAACAGACTTGGAGGATGATGACCCAGGCCCACCTGCCTCACAGCCAATTTAACAGAGCAGAGCAGTGGCGGCCGCCACAACACGAAGGGAGGAGGGAGGAGTGCAGACATGCCAAGGATGCGGAAGGGAAAACATTTTTTTTTAATATACCTTTTGCCGCAGCCACTAGAGCAGACGACTGCCACTGAGCTCTCCCACCAGTCTCTGGGAAGTTAGAGGCTGCTCAGCTAATCCTAACACTGCTCTCCTGCTGACAGAGCAGTGCCAAGATAGGTCTGAGAGGCCTTCTCTGCCAATCAGACACTGCTGTGTGTAGCCTGCTGCTTTTCTCAAACTTGGCTGTGAACACAGCCAGGTTGGAGAAATAGAAGTGCCATTGTATATTTGTCCGGCCTAGGATGGCCAGCCAAACATACAGGCGCACTTCTAAGTGCACACCACTTGCCTGTCATGGCCCGGCCCTGCCCTGCATGCATGTCAGAGCCAGTCACAGACATTTTTTTTTATTGTTTCATGATCATTTTATTTTTCTGTGACTGACTCTGAGAAGTGGGTCAACGCTCCTCCACCATTACGGAGGAGCGCCCCCTGGAGCAGGACAGCATAGTGGAGAAGGTGCAGGGACCAGATGGCCAGACATTTTTTTCATGGTAAGATGGAGCCATTTATACAGTGCCCTCCACAAATGACAAAACAACAGGTAGATTTCAAAACATAGGTAACCCTTTATTGTCAGGGCACTCCACAACCATGCTCGACAACCTGTCCATCATGAACAACATAACATAAATGTGCGTACGTTGTGCGGTTACACCGCAGTCAACATTTCAAATAATGGGGCAAAGTGCGAGGCACTGTCACTGTGAAGTCATTTCTTCCCGCTGTCAGGCATGGGTGGATTTGGGAGTTAGAGAAGTTGGCTGCCTGCTGCTGCTCCTACACTGGGTATGTGTGTCTGTTTCAGAGACACTGCTGCTCTGGAGACCTCCGTTTCTGGAGCATCTCCTAGTGGCCACTCACAAAAGTGGCGGTCTGTATGGCTTTTACAGCAGCAGTAATTTGTTGTGGGCCTCTGGAAACGTCCCCACTGTAGTGGCCCATTTCAGCCTGCATGGCCAGTGTGCACCTCGAGTGTAGTGTTGTTGCCTGGGCTAGTCTCCCTATTGCCCTGGTCAGTGCCCCCTATTCTGGTTGCCCACTTCTTTTTTGTATACCTCTACTGCCTTCTCTCCTCTGCCAGCTCCGTAAAAAGTTGCCCAATTGCTCTGTATGGGCATGATATTTGGCATCCAGCTGGGCCCGGTTCTTAGCCAACTGTAGTGAAATGTTGAAGATCCAGGCCAAATCGTTTTTCATTAGCCTAATTTGTTTCAGGCATTGAATACATAGCATGCATGTCCTATTCTAGTATGTCGCCTGGTTGCCGTTTCCTACCTGAAGTTGCGTAAGTCCTTGTACGATAATGGTCTGGGATCGCTGCATTGGATGCAGCTGCCAGACGCTGGTGACAGGACTGCATGTCAGTCAGGGTGGCTGGTGGAATGCCAGGGCCTGATCAGTGGATGTTGGAGGTTCCATGGATGCAGCACTGGCCTGGTCATCTGCACCACTTGCCTGCCTCCCTGTCAGTCCATCCTGCCCTTACTGCATCTGGGCGTGGTCTTAGTCTTCGCCTGCACCCTCTTGGCTTTCCTGTCCTCCCACAGATGTATCTATGTGGCAAATGGGAAGATTGAATAAAATAAACGTGTGAGACGCTATCTCAGTGGTTGCGCAATGTTGTTCAGCTGATGTCTGACAGTAACTGTTTGTTTCTGTACTTGACTATATTTCTCATAATGCACCAGCTATGATGTTAACCCTTTCGCTGCGGGGGTAATTCCCCAGCTGTGCTGGGGGGGAGGGGGGCGCGCACAGCGCTCGCATGCTCATGACGAGCTCAGCTCGTCATGAGGCACGGCGCTCCTGTGCTCATGACGAGCTCAGCTCGTCACAGGTGCACCGGCTCCCGCACAGTAGGGGAATTCTCCCCGCACTTGACCGTTCCACGGCTCATAACGAGCTCAGCTCGTCATGAGCACCGGAGCACCGTACCTCATGATGAGCTCAGCTCGTCATGAGCATGGAAAAGGTTAAATGCAGGATAATGCAGCTTCTAGGTGGATCTACGTCAGGGTGTGTTTGCACAGGAGAAATTGTGCACTTACCAAAGGTGTGGAGGGGGTGCAGACATGTTGAGGGACCCTGAGGAGCATACTGCCTCAGTGTCCCGAGTCATCACCAGCTGTGACCCTGCAGATGGGGAGGGGGCAACGGAAGGACCTCCTCCAGTATCCTGGCCTTCTCCCAGCTGTATTACCACCCTCTTCTTGGTCCGAGAGCGCAGATCATACCACTGCTTTTTCAGCTCATCTATAGAACTGTTTGCAAATCCCAGGGCATTTATTTGCGGCTGCATCTCTCGCCATATTTTTCTCTTCTCAAACTCCAGGACATTCTGAGAATTACACCCAAAAAGTCTCTCATGGTTGTTGCAGCAGCTATCTGTTAGTAGTTCATGTTCCCTTTTGAAAAACTTGATTTTGCGGCGGCACTCTCTTGCTCACATGTCAAACTGCTGACTGGCCATTGCAGGGCTTAGTTGGTGTCTGGAAGCAGTGTTAGACTGTGCTGCAGACTTCCCAATATGCTGTGACTGCTGATTAGGATACTGAAAGGCCACCACTTCCTGGTTTGGGGTCCTTGAGTAGTAACAGGATGTGACTGTGCATTTTTTAAACCGTGGTCACTAACTGTGACTGCTAAACGCTAATTGCGACCGCAAAAGCTAAATGCGACCAGGCTCGCAAATTGTGAGTTTGGTGATAGCAATGCAACTTTATTGCAAGTCAGAATTTGGTGGCTAGTTTGTGATGTGCATTATATTTAGTGACTCGTAATTTGGAAGTAGCTATTTTTCGCAAGTTGCGTTCAGCTAAATCTAGGTGTCGTACATCTGGCCTTAAATGCCTTTATACGTACGTTCTCTCAGAGGTGAAGTATGAAATCACAACTAAAATCTGCGGAAAAAAGTGGCCATTCATATTTACTTAATAAACCTTTTCCTCCTATGGGCAAAGTCCAAAGGGTAGGCTGTGTGGCCATGGTAGCTCTAAGAGAGCTACTAGCAGGAAACACCATGCTCAACAAACTCCAAATTGTGAGAAGTTAGCCTGGCATATGATGTCCACTAGTTCTAGTGGGTACCTTGCACCAGTCTAATCGACCCTTATTGATGGTGGTTGTAAAGTCAACCTTATATAAAGCTATCCTAGTGGTACCATGAACCAGCAGTCATCAGGCTAAGACTTCAGTAGGCGAGTTAAGCAAGTTGTTTTACCAATTATAATCCCTTGAGTATCAAATGAAAGGACACCACACAAGGTATATATCAAATATATATGTATTTAATCTAAACACAACCCCTCTGCACTCTTTATGAGGTCAGAGGTAAAAATACAATACAAGTCACACAATTGATATACGATAAGTTGCACAGTATACGTTATGCCCTAGGGGCCTCACAAACCATATACGAAAATAGTAGTATATGAACCACAAGAGAATTAGAAAGCAGGCCTGGGGCCTGTTGAATCCCTGGGGCTATTCTAATCAACCAAAGGTTAGGCAGTAGGAGGCCCACGGGAGAAGCATGCAGTGTATAAACACAGGCGCGGGTTACCATTGACTTTCTATGGGAAACGTAAAAGTTACAAATATATAATTTGAGGGCACTTCCGGATGGACTAGGATGGAACCCTTTTAAACTAGGACACTTCGAGAGTCAAGACCCACGGGAGCACTGGAGTTCTCGTGTTACCTCACCCAGGGAAGCCGGGTGCATAGGTGTCTTTTCATATCGGGTTTCGTTGTCGTTTTCTATGGAGAGCTACAAAGAAGTGCTGCAGGCGACCAGAGGAAAATTGTCCGGGTGGATCCAAGGGTGGATTGAAGATCTGAAGAACCTGAAAGCAGAAGGTACAGAGTCTGGGTCACTAGCCAGTGACCAGGAAGGAACCACGAAGGAACCAGGCAATGTCGGGTGATTTCAGGTGAAGAAGTCGAGTTTGTCTCTTGGATATAGTTGACTGCGGTGTCGGTTTCCGGATTGGACCCAACAAGCCTTGGCAACCGCAACCATCCAGGATGTCGAGATTGGCTCTGTTGCAGACCAGCAAGATCTGTGGCACTTCTCCTTTGCAGAGACACTGGAGCAAGCGTGGAGCAACCAGGAAAGCAAGTTTGTTGTAAATAAAACTCTTCAGGGGGCTCACTAGCCAACAGGCAAGGAACTGGGAAGACGCATCAAGCTCAAATACAAAGCGGGGCCCACAGGACACTCACAGAGTGTGGGGGCATGGGCTTCAGTGCAAATGGTGCTCGGGCTGGGGCTTCAAGCACCCCAAAGCACAACTTCGAGATATCTCATGGAAGGAGTGCAGCTTGCAAAATGCAGGATGTCCAGGAGGTCTGGTCCCACATCTCTCGTGTCTGCCACTTGTCTCAGCTTTGCTGTGGGTGTGGATCGGGGTCAGAGATGTCTGGAAGTCCATGTCCTGTGTCTCAGATTCTTCGGGATCCGGCAGGAGCCTCGAAAATGCAAACCGACAAAGTTGCTGTTGGTGCCTGTTTGAACATAGTGGTCACTCCTTGACCACAAGGGAGATGTCTTCCATCTTCCAGTCGAAATGGAATGTCGAAGGTCCAGGATTCTGTATCAAAGTTTCGTCCAGGGTAATCTAAAGTCCTAGGGACACAGCTCCCACACTTATACTAAGTTTGTGGGCAGGACTACCTGAAAAGGTCCCTCCTATGGGTGGACCTGGGCAGGGGGTGGTTACAACCCCTTCCCTTTGTCCAGTTTCGCGCCAAGGCTGGGGCTGAGTGCCCGGCAACTGGTTTGAACAGGGCTATGCATGGAGCACCTTGTGTGCCCCAGGCAGTGTCTGGAAAGCATTCACTGAATGCAGCCCTCCCTGCCCTAATAAACTACAAGCCTGTCTGAGGAGGTGCTGGTACCTCCCTCGACAGGAAACATATTATCCAAGCCTCCCCTGCCGGAGTGTCGTCCAGCAACAGGAGGGCAGACTCGTGTCTGTGGCAGCAGCATCCATTTTGTGATGCTGAGGCTCTGTTTAACTTTAACCAGGTTTAACAGTAACTACATGTCTTCTCCCTCTAGAAGGGTGGAATGCTACCCCCGCCACCAGGACTGGCGGTGGGGGGTAGTATTCCAAAGTGTTTGACACCTTACACAACATGTTTTGATCAAGCTAAACCAAAGTTAGCATTAACCGCAAGGATTATAATGCACTTAAGAGTATATGGCATGGCTATATCATAGAACACAAAAGTGGTTCTGTCGGGTGAGCGCTAACATTGCTTTAAACAAAGGCTGAAAAGCTCAAAACATAATAAACAAAAAACCTCTCTCTGAGACAAATGTATTTTATATGGTAAAAGCAGGGAACACAAAGCACGGCAATTACTTCATTCCGTTTTCGGTTCAGCATTTAAAACATATTATCTGTGACTGTTATGAACATAGTGACTAGTGCAAAGCATATAGTGACATTTATATACAAATATATACAGATGGGAAGCGGGGAAGGGGGTAATGTCTTTTGTTGG
The DNA here is from genome assembly GCF_964261635.1 of Lissotriton helveticus. NCBI lineage: Eukaryota > Metazoa > Chordata > Amphibia > Caudata > Salamandridae > Lissotriton > Lissotriton helveticus. The sequence continues at coordinate 1,507,447,689 of NC_136061.1, forward strand.
GGGGCCAGTATTCAAGAGTTAGAATTCCAAGGAAACAGATGGTTATTGTCCAAGTTCCTGGTGGTATCTTGGCCAAATGAGAGCGTCGACGTTTCGACCCTATGGCGCCCCAATTGGTGGTCGCGGCGGGTCTTTATCAAGACAGGGGGTGAGGACCTGGAAAAGGAGGGGAGCGAGGTATCAGAGAGAGTTCTAAAAATTACTTTGTCATAAGTAACAAACATGCAGATTTACTCACGGGTGGGTTTGGATTCACAAGAGAAGCTTGTCAGTCGACCTGGATGGAAAAAATATAGCTGAGTACGTTCAAAGTTCTATTTAAGGTGTGCCTAAGTGGGTTTTTAAGCATAGGCGATAACGGGTACGCTCAAGTGACTAGTGTGCGGTCCGGTTATGCTGGGGAAGTCTGCGGGGTAGTGGGACCGGGTGCTTACCCTCGATTCTGCAAACTGGGATAGTGGTGGAGGCGGTTCAAGCAGTGTCAAAGCGCCATCAGAGCTGTCAGGATAAAGCTCGAACAGAGTGAGCTCGGGAAGCCTGGGCTCTTAAGCATACTAGTTGCTACGCAACGCGTGTCAGCAATAATGACGCGACACGGCTCTTCCAATCAAAGTGGAGGCGTGGAAAGGGGAAACGTAAGGTGCTACTCCTCGAGGACGCGCGGCACGTCCGTCGCTTAGCAATACTGTTTTAGTGTCTGGCGCCATGATTGGCTATTATATCCTGTTGGTTGCCAGGGGATACTATAGGTCGGAACCAGCGAAAAATATTTACAAGATTTACGGTTAATGGTTACAGAAGTAAGGTGTTGGTTAATACATGCATCACAATCAACACATGGGTTACATCTTTTCGAGGTTAGATACAAATGGCTCAATTGTAAGAGAAGACATACAGCCAGATTATAATAAGCCCATTTGTTTTGAGATCTCCTCGTGTTCATTCAATCCCTGACTCACAGAGTTAAGGGTGTGTATCCATTTACACTGTCTAATTCTCTGAACAGGAAAGAGTGTAAATGGATACACACCCTTAACTCTGTGAGTCAGGGATTGAATGAACACGAGGAGATCTCAAAACAAATGGGCTTATTATAATCTGGCTGTATGTCTTCTCTTACAATTGAGCCATTTGTATCTAACCTCGAAAAGATGTAACCCATGTGTTGATTGTGATGCATGTATTAACCAACACCTTACTTCTGTAACCATTAACCGTAAATCTTGTAAATATTTTTCGCTGGTTCCGACCTATAGTATCCCCTGGCAACCAACAGGATATAATAGCCAATCATGGCGCCAGACACTGAAACAGTATTGCTAAGCGACGGACGTGCCGCGCGTCCTCGAGGAGTAGCACCTTACGTTTCCCCTTTCCACGCCTCCACTTTGATTGGAAGAGCCGTGTCGCGTCATTATTGCTGACACGCGTTGCGTAGCAACTAGTATGCTTAACAGCCCAGGCTTCCCGGGCTCACTCTGTTCGAGCTTTATCCTGACAGCTCTGATGGCGCTTTGACACTGCTTGAACCGCCTCCACCACTATCCCAGTTTGCAGAATCGAGGGTAAGCACCCGGTCCCACTACCCCGCAGACTTCCCCAGCATAACCGGACCGCACACTAGTCACTTGAGCGTACCCGTTATCGCCTATGCTTAAAAACCCACTTAGGCACACCTTAAATAGAACTTTGAACGTACTCAGCTATATTTTTTCCATCCAGGTCGACTGACAAGCTTCCCTTGTGAATCCAAACCCACCCGTGAGTAAATCTGCATGTTTGTTACTTATGACAAAGTAACTTTTAGAACTCTCTCTGATACCTCGCTCCCCTCCTTTTCCAGGTCCTCACCCCCTGTCTTGATAAAGACCCGCCGCGACCACCAATTGGGGCGCCATAGGGTCGAAACGTCGACGCTCTCATTTGGCCAAGATACCACCAGGAACTTGGACAATAACCATCTGTTTCCTTGGAATTCTAACTCTTGAATACTGGCCCCCCAACAAAAGACATTACCCCCTTCCCCGCTTCCCATCTGTATATATTTGTATATAAATGTCACTATATGCTTTGCACTAGTCACTATGTTCACAACAGTCACAGATAATATGTTTTAAATGCTGAACCGAAAACGGAATGAAGTAATTGCCGTGCTTTGTGTTCCCTGCTTTTACCATATAAAATACATTTGTCTCAGAGAGAGGTTTTTTGTTTATTATGTTTTGAGCTTTTCAGCCTTTGTTTAAAGCAATGTTAGCGCTCACCCGACAGAACCACTTTTGTTTTCAATCACGCATACCCAGTTTCTGAGGGACACAGGGTCACCCCTTTTTTGTTGAAATATATCATAGAGCAGCTATAAGGAGATGGTTCCCAAAGCTACAGAGGGGCTCAGCTCATGCTAGGGCACCCTCTCACATAAAACCAAGCACACTGCCTCCAGGATTGTTAAGGCCTGCTATAGGAGTGACCTATAGGTGTATATGTGTCTATATGTATATTCACTGAAAAAACCATAGGTTTCACACCAGTTATAGTTAGCTGGAAATTTTACTCGCATAAAACTATTGAAATTCCCACGTTATAGTTAGTTGGACTCACTATAACTTGCGCGTGCAATGCACTGCTGATGACGTCACATATTACCTCACTCATGACATGGTCAGTGACATCACTCATGACATCACTGATGACACCATCCAGTGAATGTGTGTCTTTCTGAAAAATAAATATGTGTTATATATGTATATGTAAAAGTTGATGGAAGAATACATGTTTAAATAAGTGTTTACATGGATGTTTTAAAAAAAAAAATTGATTGGTTAACTGGTTTATTAAGTGTATCTTAGTGAATACATATATTAGAGAGTAATGTTTGAATATTTAATATATGTATTAGTGTTTCACTTTGTGCATAATTGGCTGCATGGGTTGGTGAGTAGCTACATGTGTATGTATATGGGTTATTAGATGTTTTTCTTAGTATCAGTATGAGAGTTTGTATGGTTTGGTGGGGGTATTACTTAGCACACAGATGCATGAATGACTGACTCTCTCTTTGTATGTGTTTTGAAGACAGCTTATGTGCAGGACTGTATGGGTGGATGAGTGTGTATATGTGTGTGTTAGTGAGTGAATGACTGTCTCACTAGTGTCTTTATCAGTAACTACATATGTTTTAATCTAGTATATGTGAATATTGATGTATATAAGTGAGTATATGTGAGAGTGAGGGATTGTAAGAGTTCCTGTTTAAATTAGTATGTGTTTCTATAAGTGATTGTTTAAGACAGTAAGTATGTGTAAGTTTCCTTAGACGTAAAGTGGTAGTGTGTGTATATATCTGTATATGCAAATAAATGGATGTTTAATAGTTTATTTGCATGTGTATGTGTGAGAGTATGTTTTGGATGACTGTCGGTGTGTAACAGGATGTATAGGTATATCACTACTTATGATGAGTGAGTATATGTATGAGTGACTATATAGAACTGTTGGTGAATGAGTGGATGTGTATATAGATGGTGGAATTATTGAATTGGTTGTTGTAACTGGTATGGGTGTCTCCATTTTTTTGAAAATTTTAGTTTCTAATTTTGAATATGTGTTTCAAGGGTTACATTACAGTGAAAGGAGGTCTGTCATCAGTGATGTCACTGACCATGTCATGAGTGATGTAATATGTGAAGTCATCAGCAGTGCATTGCACGCACAAGTTATAGTGAGTCCAACTAACTATAACATGGGAATTTCAATGGTTTTATGCGAGTAAAATTTCCAGCTAACTATAACTGGTGTGAAACCTATGGTTTTTTCAGTGAATTTAATAGGTTTTTTAAATGCTAATTCCTAACTATAACTGATGTGAAACCTATGGTTTTTTAAGTGAATTTCATAGGTTTTTTAATAGCTAATTTCTATAGCTATGAAATATAATATTTTGTATAATAAATCCTATATTGTATATTTATGTAATACTATTTTTTATGTATATTTTTCTCTTTTTTTAATTTTTTTGCCTTGGTGCGCTCCCGGTGAACGCACTGGTAAGCGCAGTGTTATGGCGCACCCCGGTGCGCGTACCAGTGAGCGTCCCGTTAGCGCCATTGCCGCGAATGAAAACAACATCGTGACGTATCGCGTAGCCGCGTGATGCGTCTTATGACGCACGGCGTAAGCGCACCCGGAAGCGCCCGAACGCATACGATCGCGCAACGTAAGCGCCGCCGGGCGCACACCGGGGCGCGTAGCGTAAGCGCGTCGGGTCATGTGACCTAAAAATAACACTTTTCATTGGTTCAGATCAGTTTTGGGTTCCAAATGATGAACGCCCGGATCATGTGACTTGAAAATAACACTTTTCATTGGTTCATAACAGTTTTGTTTTCCAAATGAGGAAAGCCCCCACCTTTTTTCCTCATTCTCACTTTGTTCTTTGAGTGAGAAACACCTGGCTACAGTACTATCAGCAGCTGGAGCATCTGCCCCACCACCACCACCACCACAAGGACCACCAGAGTATCACATTGGTGGTCAAGAAGAAGAGGAGGAGGAGGAGGAAGAGGAGGAAGAGAGAAGGCAGTTCCTGCCAGAAGACAATCCACCATACAAACCTAGGGAGCACTTTATATGGGAGTTTTATAAAATCCCACGGGGTTCCAAAAAAGTAAACGCTGCAAAGGTGAACTCTCTCATCTGTGGCGCTGTACTATCCAGGGGGAACCCTGCCAAAACATATTCATTTGGCAATCACACAATGATTCGCCACATGCAACGATGGCATCCCAACAACTATTCTGCAGCAGAGGTGAGAGAACTGTGCAGAAACCTTCCCCCATCGTCTTCCCGAACCTCAACAACCAAAGAACCCACTCCATCGGGCCCAGAGGCAAGGGAGATAGTGCCAAACATACAAACCAAGTTTGGTGGGTACAAAATCGTTTGCATTGTTTGTGGCAAAACAATTACCTATGGTGAGCAAAGTGTAAATCTCATCAACCTTGCTGGTGACAACCACCAGTGCCGAAAGAAGCCTTCATTTTTTCCTCAATTGAGCCGTTTACAATTCCCTGTTTTTTGTTTGTCCCCATAAAAAATACAAAAAAATAACAATTCTTCATAAAAGCCCCAAAAAGTAAAAAAATTTCAAAAAACAATAAAAAAATATAAAACAACAAAAAGAATAAAAAAACAGTTCTTTTTAGAACTACCTCCAATTTATAAAAAAATGCTACATTTTTTAAAAACTCTGTCATTCTTTTTTCTCCAGGGTACGCTCCCCGGTATGCTCCCCGGTGTGCGTACTGGGCGCTCCCCCCGCGAAAATCGGAAAAAAAATGTTGGTTTTTTTTTGCCCCGTGGGGCCCTTTTATGGCCCCCACATCAAACCTAGGTGGTCAGGGGGGGTCTACCCTGTCCCCTTTTGGTCATTTCCCCCTTTGTTTTTGCCACCTCTTGTGTCTCGATCCAACCGAGACACAAGATGGCGGCCGCTCCGGACTGTTTGGAATGTTCACAGACACCCGAGAGCCCATCAGCTTTCCGCTCACGTACTCGCGTTGCGCGCTGGTATGCGTCCCGGTGCGCGTACCGGGGCGCGCTTATAGATATATATATATTTTTTTTAACCTAAATTACTCAAAATCCACTGGAGCACATATCTTGAGACATAGCAAAGGCACATCGGGCTACCAGTCCCTACAATTTTGCCAAGTTTGGTGGAAATCCATTCAGCCGTTCGGGCTAAAAGTGAGTCCAACCGTCCTATGGAAATTAACATGGGGAAAACACGTTTTGGGACCCCCCTTTTATCTCGGCCCCCGCTTGACAAATCCCCCCCAAACTTTCAGGGAAGAAGCAGAGCGGAGCGGGCCATCTTCTTTGAGAAATTCATCGGCGCCAAAGTTATTCCCAATAGAATGTTGCGGATTTCCTATGGAAAACAATCCTAACTATAACTACCTACTGGCGACCGCCAGTAGGTAATATAGATATAGGTATACTATATCTAAGTAACGGGTGATTACACCACCTTATGCAGGCTGTGTGAACAGACCTGTGTTGTCAGTTTGGAAGGTAAACCAGGGGTGTCACAATACATGCTGCAGCCCCTGGCAGGCCTAAGGTGCACCTATGCCCCGGCTACCTATGGTACACTATACAGGAGCTCACAAGGGTGACCCAGTAACCAATCTGGTATTTACCTAAAGTACATGGTATCAATTTAGAGAGAGGGAACAGCTGGGCTGTGGGTCTGATTGGTAGGCCCACAGCCACACTAAAGTCGAAAAACCAGAGAATCACAGCAAAAAGTGGGGGTAACCATAGGAAGCAGACCCTACTCTCCTACACAAATGATAACACCCAACTTGTGTCATTCTCATTAGAGTTGCACAGATCCTTCAGAAAGACATCGATGGAAGAGTGTCCAAGGTGTGTAGCTCAGTGCGGACATCTATGTGTCCCTCCATCTCCTGGAATCTGGGATCAGGTAAAGAAATCAGAGGAAAGTATTGAAACTCAATGAACAACTCTTTTCCAATTTTAATTTCTGATTTGAAACAATTGTGGTCAGCGTCATGGTTCTGGAGACCTTATGGCAAAATTGAGTGAAATAACAATGGATGTCAAAAGAAGAAATAAACAAACACATTAATTAGAGAAGGGAATAAAAAGAGACCTTATTAGAAAAGGCATTTAGGTGGCGTGACCACGACTAGCACCCACCAACAGAATCCTCACAGAGGTCCAACATCCAGTGGGCCCATAACTCACTCCAAATGCATCCTGAGGGTGCCCCTTAATAAACTGGCTACACAGAAGACAGCCCTGCTCCAGCCGATGCCGGTACAGGTGAGTCCGGGGGGCGGTGATGGGCACAGGAGCTCCCTCTTGACCTGCAGAGGCTCCGAATACCGCCATCACTGAAGAGGTGGCTCCAGTTTACACACTAGATCTTGGGCTGAACCCCTGTCTGAGGGGGCCCATTGAGAAGACCCTTTCTCCCACGCATGGGGTGTTGGCCCAGAGGCAGTTGAGTGGCCACAGGGGAGCCATCGCCTAGCGCTGGGCCCATGAGGTGAGGAGGGGCCATGGGAGAGCTGTGGACGCTGGCTGCACAGAGCTTCTTACCTCCTCCCACCTCTGACTTTCAGCAATGCCAGTCCTTGGCTGACACACAGAGCGAGGTGCCCAGCCCGACTGCTTTGCATGGAGTTTCGCTGGCCTTGGGGGAACAATTCGAGGACTCCTCTATGCATAGAGGAGGACTGGGAGCTTTGTTGGCCTGACCAGGAAGCGAGACCTGGATTGACTGGGGACTGCCCCAAAGGACCACTGGATCCTGCTGCAGGTCCCTTGCACCCCACTTATTGTGGGCAGATCTTTTGCTGACAGCCCTTGACTCCTCTTCACATCAGGGGATATCTTTGTGAGCTGCACTGCGGTTGACATCCCCAGTGGAGTTTATGGTGGATTGAGGTGGGGGCCACCCCCCTGTGAACCAGATTCCAGTTGGGGTAGACATTGGCATTCAACCAATGATGGCAATGGTGAGAGGTACGAACCCCTGGGGCCAGTCCATCAAAAACTACAATCATGGGGACCACAGAATGTGCAGACAGTGAAGGGGGGCGTAAAAACGAGGCTGATTCTTCAGGCACCCACCGGTATGCCGACACAGACCTTGATACATCAGTGATGCGAGGGGATATAAGGACCATACTGGCCCAATTCAAAACTGAAATGTCCCAGCTACATCAGAACTTTGTGAAGTTTATAACAGACTTAGACCAACCTGTCCAAAACCTCGACATGAGGATGGACTATCTAGAGGTAGTGATGGCTGAGGATCCAACAAGCAAGAAGAGCTGAGTGTAAGGGTCAACAAACTTGGGAAATGATGCCAATGGCTCACCGACAGGGTGGAGGATAACACAAATAGATCTCGCTGGAAAATTATTCATAGTCGAAGGATCCCAGAGTTGGTGCTCCACAAAGATCTCCCACAATATGTTCAGGAGTTCTTTCGGCATCTACAAGGGACGGACATTATTTCTATCGATCTGGACCACACATAGAGTCGCTACCAAATATGTTCTTACTCAAGTCCATTTCCTTAAATGGAAAAATTGCTGGTGGCCAGGAGGACTGACACTATAGTATTCAGAAGATCAACCCTGACCCTCTTTCAGGACGTTTCTGCCTTGACACCGGCAAAAAAAGAAAGTATCTTAAAATAGCCATGGTCTATCTGTGACACCATAAGATCACCTATCGATGAGGCTTCCCGTTCCGCCTCCTGTTTCCTTACAAGAATAAGCAATATTCAATGTCCAGACACCAAGAGAAGGTCTCCCTTTGTGGCCTGGCTGGAGATTGAGAGGAAGATGGCTCACAGCTAAGCCCCAATGACCTGAATTGCAGTAATAGCAGAGCAAGAGGTCGAAGCAACGAGGACTGTGCAGAGTGTCTCAGGATTGATGAGCACAGGAGGGGGGGGGGATCCCTGCCCACTCCAACAGGAAACTGAGGAGAGCTGAAGTTCTGAGATTTACCCAGATGGACCGGGGGCTCGCACCTAAGTGTGCCCTTTTCACTGGTATCTGTTACAAATGAGAGTCTAGCATTGGTGATTCAGGACATTTGCATGGGAATTGGGTACGGGGGGTAACCCAATGAGAGTTTTATTTTTGTCTTTTTCCAGTTCTTACAGTGGATTGCTTCAGGTCAAAAACATTGCTGTATCACAACAACAGGAGACTAGACCTTTCTATCTGGGCAAGAACCGATCAGAGGTCTTGCTGGTCAGCTGAAGATGCTTCCCACACAAATGTATCATGACACAGAAGCCCAGTTGACCCTATTAACCCTGAATGTTCAGGGTCTTAATTAACTGGTCAAGAGGAAGTGTCTTCTCCACTTTCTTCTCATTAAGCATGCGGACACCGCTCTTTTACAGAAGACTCATCGTCTGGCAAAAAATGTCCCACAATGTAGCTCGAAATATTTCCCACACCAATTCCATTCCCCTGCTATGACAAACACAAAGGGAGTAGCAATCTTAATTAGTGATTCCACACCCTTTTAATGTCAATGCATGCAAAAAGATCAGGAGGGTCAGGTGGTTCTTCTCACCAGAAATATGGGTCACAAGAATATTTCAATAGCCTCTATCTATGGCCCTAACAACAATAAAGCCCCGTTCTACACCGGGCTATTCCCCTTTAAAACCCAGTATTCACACAATAATCTGATAGTCGGAGGAGTATCTTTAACGTGGCCATGAACCCCACAATATAGAGATCTCACCAGTTGTGGCATTCATCCAACCCTCCTCCTTCATTGCTTATGAGACTACATGACTTACAATTGACAGGCATCTGGCGCACACATCACCAGGAGAGAGGGACTACAGGTCCACAGATCTCACTCATGTATGGATTATATATTTGACTTCCATCCAATCTATCCTTGGGTTGGGGCTATGGAGTTAGGCACCAGAAAACTTTCAGACCACGCTCTGCTGATATTGACGAGCGAGATTACCTCCCCTGAACTATTCAGACTCTGAAAGATGAAGGAGATTGCATTCTGAGACCTGGTCCTTGAAGACACTATCAGAGAAATGGCAGAGGTTTATTTGAACAAAAACACTACAGACGAAAAGTAATGGGCTACAGTCTTGCACTCTGCCAAGCCAGTGATTGGGGGATATTATTAATCATACCTCCACGGTCCTCCAGCTGGCTAGGAAAAAGGATCTAGACCTTGAAGGAGCGATTCCAACTCATAACTCTAGTTCAAAGCTTTGACTTCACATAAAATGTAGAGAGCCCTACATCAGGCTTGGGGGGAACTGGAGACAATACTGACTAAAGAGGCAGCCCATAAATTGCTCGAGACAAGACAACTCTTTTTTGAGAGAGGTGACTGGGCCAACCGCCTGCTCACCCACAAGATCAGAGCGTACAGAATTAGGAGTTATATTCATGCCATCACAGACGAGCAAGGATATAAACTTACGTCAGACCAGGAGGTTAGGGATACTTTTGTGTGCCACTCTCCAGCTCTCTATGGGGGGACCATTGTGAATCGGAGCTACGGGTGCTTATTTAGCAGGAATCCACTTCCCAGATATTGACAGACACCAGAAGGGAACTTGACATACTGATAATGGTGGAAGAGGAGGTACAAAAGACCATCAAGGAATTCCCCAATAACAGGGCCCGATGGGTTCCCCTATTCGTTTTTTAAAGCTTTTGCAATGCTCCTGGCCCTTACCTGATGAAGGTCTATATATTTGCTTATTAGATACTACACATGTCATACCCTTCTTGATGTAATCTCTCCTAACCTTGATAAGGAAACCGGGCAAGAACCCCGTAGAGTGTGGGCCCTACCATCCAACATGACACATCTCCCTAGATGAGTCACGTTGTAAATGGGCCGCAACTTTTACGCCACCACTTCATCACAACAGTGATGCAACGATGGTGCAAAAGTGACGCAAGGGGCTTGTAAATCTGCCCCCAAATTGCCAGACCCCACCTGGTCAGGAGCACAAAGGAGGGGGGATAGGCATACCTGACATCGGACACTAGCTGTTAGCAGCCAAGTTAAGCCCAGCATGGTATGGTGTTCCCCAAAGTGGACCAACATTGGGCTCTTCTGGAACAGGAGTCCAGAAGCCTGCTACTCCACCAACTGTTATGGCTGCCTCCTAGAGCACCGCGAACTGGGGGGCCCCTTTTTTGGACTACTGAGATGACTCTACGACATTGGAATTATGCATTCCGGACCCAGGGAGTAACAACTTCCCCGATCCCCTCTCACCCCGCTGATTGGGCTCCTGGATTTCACACCGGCTTGATGGATGGAGGATATTGTGCTTGAGATGAGCAAAGACCCTCTGCTTGGGACAATTGTACAGTACTGGTTCCCCGATATCTAGGGATAAATGTGCCAATTACTTTTTGCTTTGTCCAAAAGACTTGTACAGGGTAACACAGCTCTTCCAGTGGGCTTTGTAGACCAGAAGAAGTCCGGGCCCTGGGGACGAGGGAAACCACAAAGATTGAAGATATGTTCTCTAATGGGGACACAATGAAGATGTTGTCAAGGCTCTACAAGCCACTCGATAAGCCCTCCCATCTCTCAAAGCTTGCATACACTAGAAAATGGTCTGAGGACCTAGGCCTTGACCCGACTGAGTCAAATTGGACCCTAATTTGGAGGGGAGCAGCTAAATCTACTAAATTAACAATATAGAGTCAGTGACTTTAAAGTCATGCTCAGGTAGTACATGACCACTGTCCGCCTCAAGGCGATTAATGTCATCTAGGAGGAATGTTGGAGGTAATGTGGGAGGAGGGGGACTTTCATACACTTGTGGAGGAATTGCCCCCTGATTCCTCCATTTTGTTTCTAGAAGCAATTAAGGCCATAAATAACGTCACAGTACCGAAGACAACTCTGGCAGTTATCTTGGGTTTGATGGGCAAGGAGGTTGGTGTCCCCTGTTTTTCCCTGTCTTACCCCTTCAGCAGACTACTGACTAATTTTCTCTTGGACGCCCGACTAGTGGTTGCCCAATGATGGAAGTGCCTGACCCTGCCGACAATTAAATACTGGTGAACCAAAGTGTGGAAGATCCACGCAATGGAAAAGTTTTCGGTCACCCTTAGGGATACACTCCCGACCTATGACAGGGTATGGACCCCTCCCATACTTATGAGACTTCTCCTCCTGACTTGGTGTGCACGGTGGAGATCTTCGACTGATCCTCTTTGGGCAGCTCCTGTCTCAGAGAGACCAGGGGAGGTCCCACCTGAGGGGCAGCATCGAGGAGGGTTGAATAGATTGAAGAGCGAGATTGGTTAATGTGACTACTATGTCCCGAAGATATGGAGTCTGTACTCATCTGTGGAAACGATCTATATTTTAATATTCAGCTATACCTGTAAGTGAATATAATTGTGCCAGATGTGAACTGGTAATGACCTGTGTGAGCATGTTAAACCTTTAAATAAAGATGTCTAAAAGTCAGAGAGTAAAAAAAAGATGAAATTAAGATGGTCGGGATCCCTGGTCTACCTGATGGCACTAATTAAAGACCCTTCACAGGGAATTTCTTAACTAAGCTGTCTTCACTCAACCTATAGATCTAGCAATGTCTCCACTGAAGGCTTTCAGAATTCAGTCAAGTGGGAACGCCACAGGGAACCTTTGTGCCAATGCTATTTTATGCAATAAATGATATTGTAGGAGCCATCATTAGCTAAAGATCATTCAGTAGTGAGGGGAACAAGCTCTTTATGTTTTCATCAATACCATGCCCTGGAGAAGGAAAGATTAGATGATGTATTTGGTAGAGGTTTGCCTCGCGGTCACTTAGACTTGGTGAACAGTGATAAGACTTAACCATTCCCAGCCACTATTTCTGACTGATGACGAGACTCAGTTGATGATGAGTATTTTCTTCTCCCAATAAAGGTTCTCTGATAAGTACCAGAGGAAAAAGTTAATGTGGGTGCACACATCTTAGTATACCAGCACCATGGTGTAAACACCCCGCACTTCTGGGCTACAAGGTAAATTATTAAGTACTTTAGTCCTTCTGATGGGGAAGTTGATGTTTGGTGGACCCTGTTCCGTTATTCCTCCCTGGAACAGATATTAGCACACAGCAGAGGTCTGTCTCCATCAAGCAGGCTTGATACTTTATGATGCTCAGGTTTAGGATAATTACAGTGGGTAGGCAATCCCGCTAGGACTTTTTAGGTGTTTTGCGCTAGTTTCTCAGCAGCACTAGCTGGATGGGATCCATTCTCACTTCACATTAGAGCCCCAGTATACAATGGTTGTAGATAGGGTAAGTGCAACCTGTCTCCTGGAGATAGGCTTGCAGAGAGAGACAGAGCTGTAGTGGGAGACATAGCTTCAGAGGGAGAGAGGGGAAGAGCGAGAACCCAAGTTGCAGGTGAAAACAGAGGGGTAAAGAGAAGTAGAGGTGAAGTGGAAGCAATGCTTAATTTGAGTCAGTTGTTTCAAGGCAACCAGCGCTTTTCATGAGCACCAGTTGAAGACACATTACTTTACGAGGAGATTCCGTGATTTGCCAGGAATCACAGGACATTGAGCCACGCTGAGACTCGCACCTGGTGCCCATCTCTAAAGTTGGCAGCTCTGACCTTTACGCCACTCCCTCGCCCCACTTTCATGGCTAGTAGTTGGTTCTGTTTTAGGCGACGCCAACAGGAAACTGATACAAGCTGATTCCTGACGGCACTTATTTTCTTTTACAAATTAACCACTGAGCGGAAGACATGCTTTATGGATGCTTTGCTGCTGGCTGCAATGGAAGTAGAGTTATCACTGAATTTGCTGCAGGGATGCAGATGTTGTGGGGATGGAGACGTGCAGTGAAGACACCTGCGGTCGAAGAAGAGTTACTGCAGGGTTCGTGCTGCGGGTATATATGTGAAGTAGTGTGGCTCACTGATTAGAGGCGGCAGACCCGAGAGCAGAGGACGGCCCGGGACCAGGGTTCGATTCCCGGCACGGCAGGTTTCTGGACCAGGGTCAGCGGACTCGATAATTCTCTCGCCTCGGTGCCCACTCTGATCAGCGTTCACACTCGGCAACTCTGGGCATTAGCTTGCCTCATCTTCACTAACGGCCCCACCAGACCGCCGGGGATGCCTGGTCTCACCCTGGAGATACCCATTAAGGGACCATCTCTCAGGGAAGCCAGGAAGGGTTTCGCAGCGGTCGAAGTGCCTTGGGACCCTACGGGTAAGTAGTGCGCTATATAAATGCCTATACATTACATTACATTATATAAATGCTGCAGGATTCATTACTGCAGTGATACCGATGCTGCAGCGATAGAGATGTGCAGTGAAGACAGCTGCAGTGGAAGACGAGTTGCTGCAGGATTTATTACTGCAGTGATACCAATGCTACAGGGACAGAGATGTGCTGTGAAGACAGCTGCAGTGGAAGACGAGTTGCTGCAGGATTTATTACTGCAGTGATACCAATGCTACAGGGACAGAGATGTGCAGTGAAGACAGCTGCAGTGGAAGACGAGATGCTGCAGGATTTATTACTGCAGTGATACCAATGCTGCAGGGATAGAGATATGCAGTGAAGACGGCTGCAGTGGAAGACGAGTTGCTGCAGGATTTATTACTGCAGTGATAACAATCCTGCAGGGATAGAGATGTGCAGGGAAGACAGCTGCAGGGAAGTAGAGTTGCTGCAGGATTCACTGCTGCAGGGATATCGAGAGATGCACAGAGAAGACAGCTGCAGTGGAAGGTAGAGTTACTGCAGGATTCCCAGCTGCTGGGATACAGATGCTGCAGGAATAAAGAGAGAGGTGCAGTGCAGCCTGCTGTAGCGGAAGTAGAGCCACTGTAGGAGTCGCGCTGGCTTGGTTCAAGGGCGGCAGATTGCAGGATACAGGGCTAAGGGGATGCAGCAGAGGCTCCAGAGCTGCAAATGATGGTTGAGGTTCTGAAGGATGCAGTGTTGCAGAAGAGGGCATGTGACGCAAAATACAACATACAGAGCTGCAAGTGGCTTCTGGGGAGGCAGAACTTCAGCAGCTCTGCCCCTCCCCCATAGACAGTAGAGTTACAAGGTTGGGCCCTGAGGCAAGCAAGGAAAATGGCCCACTTGACTGCTGTTGTGAGTGTAAACCTAGCAATTATCAGGTATCAACGGCCCCCTCATGGCTCTGGACCCCAGTGCCACTGCACCTTCTGCACCAATGGTAGCTACGACCCTGTCCATGGACGAGTTTATTCTTACAAGGCCGGTAATGAATTGCTGGAAAGTGGCTCTTTTAAAGGGAAATTATTCAAGGGAGCAGGTGAATATCTGGAAACATTAATCTTCTCTGCGGGATGTGAGCTCCAGTAAATGGAAAAACTGTAAGAAGCATGATTCATAGAGCGCGCTCTTCATCAGTCAATTGTGCCCTCCGTGCACCGGGAAGGAAATGACGTGCACAGGACCGTCGCATCCTGGAAGAGGGTTACCTGGAAGGAGGGCACGCGAGCAGTTTGACAAAGGGGGGCTCCAGAGATGCAGGACAAGGTGCCTTGTGGGATGAGATGGAGGGGCTTTGAAGAAAGACGTAAAGCAACTGACCTGAAGGATGAGAGTGAGTGAGAAAGGTGGACTGAAGGCTATGGGAAGGCGGTCAATGTGGTGTGTGACAGAGAGGGGCTGTATGGATGAATGGGGAGAAATTCAGGGAATCAGAGATGGGTGTCTAAAGGCTGAGAGAGAAAGGATAGGGTGTGAGAGACATGGAGTAGGAGAGGATAGTCAACAGGGCGGAATGAAGATACGACAGCAAGGGGCGAGAGAGAAAAAGCTGGAAAGCCAGCATTAAGGATAGAGAAATGAAAAGGGAGAGAGGGGAATAAGCTTGTGAAACAGGCTAGAATGAAGAAAGCAAATGGACTCGCAAGAGAGGAGTTTGAAGGTTGGAAAAAAGAGATATATGAATTATAATGAAGGGATCAAGAGAGAAAGAGTAAGATACTGGATGAATCAACCGATAGCGACAATTAATGAGACTCTGCTCAAATAGAGAAAGATGAAGTGATATGGAAGGAAAATGAGAGAGTGCAGTGTAGCTTCAGTAAGCTGCTTAGGAAAGATAAACTGCTGATGGTAGATATGTCTCATATTGGAATCACAAAAAGCGGGGTTAGTAAAAAGACTTGCGTCATCGGGGTCCATAGTCTAAGTGCAAGACTGGGAATACTGCCATAAAGTCTGAGGTTTGGCCACTTTATATTTCTGCTACAGACAATTTTTTATTAGTTAAACATTCTCCAACGGTTCATATAAACTGCAGAGTCTTCCTGTCCAGTCCAAACAAAAGAGAAAAACAGCTGTGTATCATCAGCATAGGATGTTGGGGTGAACCCATGCATCCTCAGGAGATTGGCCAAGGGAGCAACATAGATGTTAAACAGTGTAGGGCTCAAACATGAGCCCTATGGTACTCCTTTGGACAATTCCATGGGTTCCAAGCGACACAGGCTCAAAGTGACGGTCTGGGGGCAAACAGATAGAAAGCTCATCATCCACTGAAAAAGCAGAGTTTCTTAATCCAATTTCCTTCAATCTCCTGAGCAGTATCTGATGTGAAACCGTGTTGAATGAGGCAGCTGGGTCCAACAGCACCAGTATCGTAGAGTGGCCCTTGTCTAGGGTCATCTTGATGTTATCCGGGACCACTAGCAGAGCTGATTCAGTACTGTATTTGGGCCTAAAGCTTGACTGGGAGGACTCCAAACAACCAGTGAATTCGACATGGTTGGAGAGCTGTTTCTTGATATGTCTCTCCAATATTTTGCTCAGGAAGGGAAGAAGCGAGATGGGATGGAGATTGGAAAGACCCGTCAAAGGGACCTTGGTGTTTTTGCGAATAGGCATGACCTGAGCTGCTTTCCATTCTGACGGAACGTGGCCTTCTCTCAGTGAGAGATTAAGAAGATATTTAATCAAAGGAGACAGTTGAGAGGCCAGAGAGGAGACAACTTTGGCTGGAGTGAAGTCGAGGGGGGCCCTGATTTTACCTTATGAATCAAAGTTTCTACTTCTATTGAATTTGTCCAGGGGGATTTAAGATGAGAGAGATGGAGTAGGATTGAGGCTGATATAGGTTATGTGACCAGTGCTTAATTTGAAAAAAATAAAATAAGTGCCAGGGCAGTCATCAGGAGACCACTGCAGCTTGAACCGCCCACTACCCCCACCAGTGCCTGTAACAACACAGCTATTAACCATCAAACTCTTACAGGTGTGCCAATTCAGACTGTTCCAGACCTCCAGAGCTAAAAGAAGGGCTTGGGCTGCATATATTAGTCAATGTAATGTGGTTTTAACTAATACATTACTGGTGTTCTCATCCCCAAATTAGACAGACGGCACAACCATGTGGCAGGCTGTAATATGTGCCGGTGTTGACAATTAAGTGCTGGTACTGAGCACTCCAAACCACTCCCTCAAATTAAGCACTGGTTATGTCATAAAACGATACGGGTGTCAAATGGAGTACTGATTACAAGAAATAGAGTGGCAAGGATTGTTCGTATTCTGATGAATATGATATGCCAGAGTGTATTAACATTGAACAGCTAATACTGTTTAGCACAATAGCTCCAGAATCAACTTTAATATACAGGCTTTATTCCTGATCCAGCCGGCCAAGGGAAGGAAGCCTCCCTAGGACAAGCGATACCTGAGTCTAGGTTATGTGGCAGAGCACGTGATGGCAGTTAAATTAATTTTGTATTGTCCGAGAGTATATGGAAAGCATACCATGTATAGAAAAAAGAATATCATATATAAAGATACCCCTTGCGGGGGCACTTGTAAGTACAAAGTATAGTTGGGACACTATTCAGGTTGGGTCAGCTCAGTCTGACTAGTAATGCATATCTGATACTTGCCATGGGGACTAGTGTACAGTTGGACCATTTACTTTCTATTGATGTTTGTAGACAAGATACGTTATAAGCAATGCTGTCCTGTACATCACAAGGGAACGTCTGTACTCAGAGTCTTTATTCCAGAAATCAATATTTCAGAGGAAACAAGATTTGTCAATTTCCTGTGTCAGGGATTCCACCACTTTATTCAGACCATCCTGATCAAATTGCCTGTGATGTGTGCCCTGGGTCACAAAGTGGGCCACCAAAGGGCTTTCTTAACCAGGACCGGCCTTATCATCAATACTAAAGTTTCCAGTGTCCAGTGCAGTGAACAACATTGATGTGGGTATAAAGTTGCCAAGAAATTGAGTATGTCTCCTGGTTCTGAAAATCCAGAAGTTTTCTTCTCTAAGGTAGTTGGAGCTATGACAAAATATAGAAACCCAAAATATCGAGATACAAAAATATCGGAGCAATAATATCGGTGTAAACAACATCGATATCCTATCTACAACAAGGTAAGTACTAAAATATCGAAAAAATATATTGATGTCAAAAATATCGTAAAAAAAAAATATCGGGTTTTTTTATTAAAAGAAATATGTAAAATAATAAAAAAACACTTAAAAATATAATAAACATAGTTAAAATATGTTATATTTGAAATTAATAAGTAATATACATAATTTAATAAAAAAATAATTAAACATATACTTATAATATAAATATATTTACTTGATAATTAGTTTTAATATTTATTGTAATAACTTATAAATAATTAAAAATATTATAAATTACAAATTCATCTACACACATGCAATTAATAACATAAATACAAATAAAATAACTATGCAAAACAAATTAAAAAAATTAATTTACTTTTAATATTTTTAACTTTAATTATATAATGCATTAACTAAAACAATACAAAAAATATTAAATAACAGAGGGAATAAAATAGTATTCCAACTCCAAAAAAACAACAGTAGGGAAAGTGTTGGATAGCGTAAGGGTAAAAATTACTATTCTCACTCCAGAGAGTGCAACAGTAGGGAAAGTATTGGATAGCGTAGGGGTAAAAATTACTATTCCCACTCCAGTGAGTGCAACAGTAGGGAAAGTGTTGGATAGGGTAAGGGTAAAAATTACTCTTCCCACTCCAGAGAGTGCAACAGTAGGGAAAGTGTTGGATAGCGTAGGGGTAACAATTACTATTCCCACTCCAGAGAGTGCAACAGTAGGGAAAGTGTTGGATAGCGTAGGGGTAAAAATTAATATTCCCACTCCAGAGAGTGCAACAGTAGGGAAAGTGTTGGATAGCGTAGGGGTAACAATTACTATTCCCACTCCACAGAGTGCAACAGTAGGGAAAGTGTTGGATAGCGTAGGGGTAAAACTTACTTATCCCACTCCAGAGAGTGCAACAGTAGGGAAAGTGCTGGATAGCGTAGGGGTAAAAATTACTATTCCCACTCCAGAGAGTGCAACAGTAGGGAAAGTGTTGGATAGCGTAGAAGTTACAAATAACATACATATGAAAAATCATTAATATTTTAAATTATGAAAAAAAATATTTATTGAATTAATCTAAACTATTTACAAAAACCAATAAATAATTTTATTTAAAATAATTACCAATTAATTAAAAATAATTACCAATTCATTTAAAAGATTTTATAATTCCTAAAAAATGAATAATTAATTTAGTATAATGAAATTACTTCCCACCCTATTCCCCTATAGACCCATAACCCGCTACAAACATAATTATCAATTAATCAATTGATTGAAATAAATTACCAATTAATAAAAATTAATTACCAATTAATTAAAAAGATTTTATAATTCCTAAAAAATAAAAAAATTAATTTAGTATAAATAAATGACTTCCCACCCTATTCTCCCATAAACCCACAACCTGCTACAAACCTAATTATCAATTAATCAATTAATTAAAATAAATGATCAATTAATAAAAATTAATTACCAATTAATTTAAAAGATTTTATAATTCCTAAAAAAGTAAAAATTTATTTGGTATAATTCAATTACTTCCCATCCTATTCCCCTATAAACCCACAACCCGCTACGGTACTAAAATGCAAAAAAAAATTAAATTACATTAAAAAAATAATACATATTAAATACATAATATCATACATAAAAATAATATAAAAATCGATATTAGTAACATCGATATTACTAATATCGATGTTAGTAACATCGATATTACTTACATCGATATTAACAAAATAGAAATTGCTTACCTCCGAAATTCTGTCCTTTCGATATAAAAAAATTCGATATTACTTACCTTCTATATTGTTTCCCTTCGATATTTCAAACTCGATATTATGGTACATCGATATTAACACATCGATATTTTGTCTGCGTACCAGGTAGTTACCATTAGTGCAGAGTCAAATAAACCAGATTTGAAGTGTCCTTGTCTCAGCCTAGGCCTCATGGCTAGAAATGTATTCCTTTCGATAGAAGTTTCATGCTAATAGTCTGCTGTTATTTAGATATGCTAATTGCAATCAAGAAAAGGCCACACTTTTTGTTTTGATGCTTGGAGGATGGAACTGATGTGTTCGTGGCGCAGAGGATAGGCAAACGTGGGTCTTGTATTGTCTGATTTTTGAGTGTTTCTTATTCGTAGCCTTCGTGCCCTTTTAATTTCCAGAGGCCCAATAAACTGTCTATCTAGCACGTGAAAGGAAAGTTGCAGTTGCTCATGAAAGCAATCACATCACCCTTTTAACGTTGTTCAGCGAGGCCAGAAATGCGAATATTGGGGCATATCAGCAACAGCGGAGATAATTATCGCTGAGCGCGCTTAGCACAAGGATAATTATCGCCAGCTATTGCTTGATTTTATCGCTTAGATAGTGCGCTATCAGCGACGCATATCTCCAAAGCGATAAAAATCCAAGCGATAGCTGCTAAATGTGCGATTATCGCTGGAAATCCAGCGATAATCGCACAGCCATAGGCAATAGCTTGATGATAGAGCAGGGCAGACTTAGCCATAATATCTACCTTCCATTGGACATAATGGCTAAGTCAGATTGAAAGCAGGCTTAAGGAAAGTAGCGATAAGCAAGGTTAGCGCTACTTTTCTTATCACTATTGTAGTGGATCTGTATTGGAATCTAAAAGGGGTTTAAGAATGCTTTGTAATGTTGTAATGTTGGTTATGTGATAGGTTCGGAGTGCGTGCATTCTTGAGGATACGATCAGCTGTTGAGTGTCTGTTCGAGATCCTAGGGAATGTACTGTTCCGCGCCGTGGCTGAAGAAACATTCGGTGAAAAAGACATTGACATGTTGGTTTTTTTTATGTCTAAAGTAGAAGTGTTGGGTCGCAATATAATTACTAAAGTGCATGTGGCTATTAAGGGGAAGAACATTGTGGGGTGGAAGGACCTTGCTAAGATGGGTATTTATTTAGTGCCAGGTGATGATAACCCCGTCAAAGTACGAGATATTGAAGTACTAAATGTGGAAGATTCTTTAATTGATCATAAGCGCTTGCTTGATGATTTCAAGGGAGTGTTTAATGATCAAGTGGGTTGTATTAAAAATTTTGAGCATAAAATTAGATTAATTCCGAACGCTCAGCCTGTCATGTATAAGGTTAGGCCTGTACCGCTGAGTGTTAGAGAGGAGTTGAGGAAAATGCTGAATGAATTGTGTGATCAGAAGATTATACAGCCCACAGAATCTTCTCAATGGGTCACCCCAATTGTCGTGGCTCGCAAAAAGTCAGGCGAATTTAGACTCTGTGCAGATTTGAGGGGGTTGAATAAAATTATCTTTGTTGATTGCCACCCCTTCCCTAAAATTCACGAACTTTTGGCAAATTTGGGGGGACTAAGTGGTTCTCCCTTATTGATATAAACTCCATATACCATCAGATCCCTTTGAAGGAAGAGTCTCAAGAATTAACAACGTTCGTTACACCTTTTGGTGCTTACAAGTTCCTGAGACTTCCTTTCGGTCTGGCCTCTGCGGCAAGCATTTTTCAGAGGTTAATGGATTTCATGTTCAAGGGTATGGTGGGGGTTCAAGCCTATTTGGATGACATCCACGTTTTTAGTAAAAGCTCTAAAGAACAGTCAGTCTTGTTAAGGAGGGTTTTAGCTACTTTGAAGATCAACGGTATGACAGTTAGGGCTGACAAGTGTAAATTTGGAGTGAATGAGTTGGATTACCTTGGTCATACGATTTCGGATAAGGGCATTAGATTTTCAGTCATTAGAGCACTTAAGGAGGCTAAACCACCTTCTGGTAAGGATGCTTTACGCTCCTTTTTAGGGTTGGCGGAATACTATGCCAGATTTGTTAACAATTATGCCCAAATGGTTGAACCTCTTCGTTCCTTACTTAAAAAGGGTCAACAATTTATTTGGTCAGATGATTTGAATATAGTTTTTGAGAATATAAAAGAGTTAGTGATCTCTGCTAAAGCTTACCATGCCTTTCGTGAAGACTGTACTTCCATGATCACTGTGGACGCCAGCATGTATGGTCTTGGGGCTGTTCTGAGTCAGCATGTGAATGGACATGAGCAAACGGTGGCTTTTGCTTCAAGAGCGCTCAAATCTTTTGAGAAGAATTACAGCACAATAGAACGGGAGACCTTAGCCTGCGTTTGGGCCGTTTAAAAATTTAAAATGTATATTTGGGGTCACAAGTTTGATATTTTGACGGATCACATACCTCTTTCTTACATTTTTAGCAAGGTGTCTAATAGAAATTCAATGTCTGCTACATTAACTTGGCTAGTTTCAAAATTACAGGAGTTCAATTTTGACATAAAGCACATTCAGGGAAGTAAAAATGTTCGTGCAGACTGCTTATCTAGGATGCTGATGGAAAGGGATGATGAGGAGGATAAGGTGGAATGTGTGGCGGTATTGGATGCTGTTAAGAACTGTGGTTCACTCATTTCAGAGGATGATCGGAAAAAAGCTTGTTTGGAAGATATGATTCTTTATAAAGTTTTGACTTTTTGTAGTGGGCAGTGGCCAGAGATTAGAATTCTATCCGGCGATTTAAGGAATTTTGCTTTGGTGGCAGAGGAGCTTTAAGTAAAGGATGGTATTATTCTTAGAGGCGATAAGTTTGTGCCCCCGTCAAGTCTGAGGAAAATTATCATTAGAGCAGGTCATGATGGTCACTTAGGGGTAACTAAAACATGCATGAAGATTAAACAACACTATTGGTGGCCTGGTTTAGAAGCTCAGGTTAGAAGTCTTATAGACGATTGTGTGGAGTGTTTACTTTCGGATAAACACTGGGAGGTTGCAAAATTGTCTTTACATACTTCTGAATTCCCTGAAAAACCTTGGGTTAAGCTTGGTCTTGATTTTTCTGGCCCTTACCTTATTCTTCTGCAAGAACTTAGATATTTAATTTTGGCTGTGGATTGCCATTCTAGATGGATGAATTTTAAGTTTATTGACTCTCCCAATACGAATAATACGATTATTTTTTTGAAGGAGTTGATCTTGTTGGAGGGAGCACCTAGATGTTTGGTAACGGATAATGGGACACATTTTGTGTCTGATAAAATGTGTTCATTTCTGGGTTCTCTGGAAATTAAACAACTGAAAGTTGCTAAGTATTCACCTGCCTCAAACGGTTTAGTTGAGCGGGGGAGTCAAATTCTTAAGGAGGGTATTCAAACAGCCGTTGCTGCTGGTTTGGATGTTACATTTTTTCTAGAACAAAAAGTGTGGAATTATAATATATCCCCGCACTGTACTACAGGTGTTACTCCTTTCGAGTTACTGAGGGGTAGGAAAGTTAATTCTCTACTTCTACCTTCTTGGTTGGATAACAAAGGGGTTGTGGCTCTTCATCCGGTTGGTTTGTCTGAGTCTGTGAAACTCAAACAGGCACAGATGAAGAAATGTGCTATTGATAATTTGGATATTTCTGTAGGTGACTGGGTGTTGTATAAAAAACCTTTTATAGTTAAAAAAGGTGAGTCGCAATTTTTTGATCCCATTCAGGTGTGTAAAGTCAGTAAGGGGGCTGTATTTCTGAATGGAAAAGGTTGGTGGAACAAGAGACAAGTAGTCAAACTGAGAAAAGATCAAGCTGATTTAATCAGAGACAAAAAGAAGTGTAGCAGTCCTCGCGAGCCGGACTGGACATTTTGGTTGCAAGATCAAGCAGCTAATAAGTCGAGCAATTTGAGTCATATTTCAGCCGGTCATGTTACTGGTTCTCAGGTGGGGGTTGGTCTGCAAGACGGAACTGCTCGGGGTGGTCCAATGATTAGAATGCCAACTAAGTTTAAGGATTTTGTTACCTATTAGTGGTCGTCTGTTAGTTTTTCTGGAATATGTTATTTATTTTTAAATTTTCTTTTTTTTTTGTATTAAGGGGGGGAGGTGTTGTAGTGGATCTGTATTGGAATATAAAAGGGGTTTAACAATGCTTCGTAATGTTGGAATGTTGGTTATGTAATAGGTTCGGAGTGCGTGCATTCTTGAGGATTCGATCAGCTGTTGAGTGTCTGTTCGAGATCCTGGGGAATGCACTGCTCCGCGCTGTGGCAGAAGAAATCTGTATCTTTTAAATAAAGAAGAACATTTGCCACCTGCTTATTGAAGTCTTCTTACTACAGCTATGCATGTTAGCTTGCACATTGATAATAGGAGAAATGTCACTTAGCGACATTTTCTGGTATTTCTGTGTGTTAGGCCCACTTTGCATCTTTTTAGCCATGCAAAGCTGGGCGTTGAGGAAACGGGCGAAGAAGCATGAAAACACGTGATAGCGTGTCTTTGCTGATAGGGCGATAAAATTATTGCCCTTTTCGCCCGAAAACGGACGCTAAAATGGCGATAATTTTATGTCTAGGGCTTTTTGATTTGCCCCTAAGGCTCTCCATGATTTCCACTGTAAGTCTGAAGCTTTGTGTCTTAGACTCCAGAGGTAATTTCCTCAATCATTTTATATGTTCATTTTTTGTTTGACATTGTCCAATCACCTGTCTGTCTCTGGAATCCAGCTGACAGTAAGTAATGTGAGAAAACGGTAGGTGTCTGACAGGTTTTGAGAAAGGCATGGGAAGGTAGGTTCTACTTCGGGAGATGCCAGGTGTGGTTCCACTTGTATCAAACAATGATTTTGCAAACCTGGAATCTACATTATGTATGACCATGGTCTGGTCTTTCATACAGAGCTTGAATGAAACCACTGGATAGATTTGTTCTTTATTACAGTAGTGTATCAGTCCCAGCGTGGGGGAGCATATGTTTCAGATGGAGGTAGAGAATCCCTCTGTACTCATGAAAGTGTTGTACTCATACTTCAGTCCTAATGAGCTCTGTGGTGTGATTGGACATGTAGAAGGAGGTGAGAGCACAGCTTGGCAGTGCCAATCGAGGACTATGACCCCTATATTCTAAATTGGCAAACAACATTGATCAGTTACAGAAAGTCTCAGCAAAAGAGTTCTCCAAACTGCTTACAGGGCATGCAAAGTCTTCACATAATGGTAGTTGCCTCCTACATCAGTGGTGGGATCACAGCGTTGTTCATTAGGAAGAGAAATGGAATACAATTAGTTCAGAAATACTTGACTGTCTCTGGCTGTATAGAGTGCCCCCTGCTATGGCTCATATGATTGCTGAGTAGGAATGGTTCTGCATTTGCTGTACTGATACACTCAGTGGTGCATGCATATGATAGGGATAGTCAGTCCAGTTGGGTTGACGGACTGTCTCTTCTGGATCCCTTAGGTGACCAACAGAGTCTTTTCCCTGTCCCATGTGGGTAGGGCTGTCCTGCCAAGTTTCATCCCTAAATGCCTTGTGTCACCATTCATCATCACTTGTATGACTTCAACTTCTGCTTACTGGGTGTTTTTGTGCTGCCTTCGATTTTCTCAACAATAATTTCTTTCTTTTCAGTTTTCCAAAATAGCCTTATCTGGGTGCAGTTGCTGCCCCTCCCCCCCTTGCATGGATCAATCAAGTTTGTCGAACCATTAGATTTTATTCACCGCCTCCCAGGTCTATTCTTCTCCCCTGAACTAATTTCAGTGTTTTCTTCAGGTATGTGGAGATACATATGTGTATTCACAGGGTCACTGTGCCCCAGTGACCCTGCACCACATGGGGAGACTAACTGCCTATTCAGATCAGTCTGTTTAAGCGTACTTCTTTACGGGTTTCCCTGTGGACTGATTTACCCGTTACCTTAAACTGTGCAGGGATTTACCCTGACATTGTCCCTCGCTCAGTGCCAGGCAGCGAGAGATTGTGTGAGTAGCTTATTGCAATGCTGTCTCATTCTCATGTCTTCCACTTGGGACCCAGTACATGTGGCTGGGAGGGGGTCTCGGTTCAGTGGTTTTCCCTGATGACTGGAGAGGCAGATTGTCATTGTATTTGGTGTTGTTATGAAGAGAATTGTTTCTGTTTTTCCTAGGTATCGTCCTTGTCTACCTTACTGTTATACCTGCTGCTCAGCCAGTGTGACTGTGGTGGTGGAAAGTTGGTGTGTGAGGTGACTGTGGAATGTTGGTGAGTGAGCCAGTTGGACGATGGGCTGAGCAGCAGGAAGGCTCCTCCTGGTGGGACTCTAGAATGATAATATCTATCCTGAATAAATCAACCTGCCTAATATACATGGACTACAAGGTGTCTTAATTGCAACATATTTTGGTGACATTTTAAAGGAACTGAATCTATGCGTGCAAGTGGATGGAAACCAAACTACAAGTAACTACAGGCTGTAGAATCTACTGGAAGGTACATTTTTAAGGAACCTAAAAGAAGCACAGAGATGGACAGTATGCCCCCAGCCTCCCAGTGGCCTGCTCCAACGGACAGCCTACCAGCCAGGGCATACTTCACAGCACCCCTGGTGAGCTGCGCATTGCTGGTGCCTGGCTGTGTTGCTTTACTACACAAAGGATGGTAAATGTGCGTGGACTTCGCCTTGCCTCCTGACATCACTGCTGTTGGTGAGCTATGTGTGCTGTTCTCTTAATTAATGTTCCCAGTATCCTTTTATGACTGTTTCTGGCCTGCAGCATTTTAACACACCGTCAGGTGCAGTGCCTGTGTCAAACTTTGCCACTGTTGGCTGCTCAAACTCTTTTTCAGTTTGGTGGCAACGCTGAATCTGTTTCCCGAACCCTGATAGAAGCTGAGGAGCCTGGGAATGTCCATAAATTCCATCCCATGTCAAAAGATGGTTTCTGGACCTTTGTAATTTACTTCACATTGAAAGTACTCTGGTAAGCCTTAAAGCACTTAGAAGTGCAAGCGCGCGTACCGGTAAGGTGACTGCTGCAGCGCTTGATGTGGCATTTCAAAGTTTTCACGAGAGCGGCGCTGTTGGCAAGTTCGTAGCTGTGAGGGCAGTACTCGTGCTCGCAGCTCTCTGGGGTCACAAAAGCGTTGACTGTTTTCTGCTTTGCTGCACATCATCACGAGAAGTTGGGCAGCAGTACGTGACTGGAGCCACCTGTCTCTTCCGACTTAGACGTGTCGCCATTTTGTTCCTGTCAGCCAAAGCCGATGTTGTTTCCCAGGGTTGTTCCCTGTGTCCAAGCTTCTTCCAGGTAACTGTTGATATTGGGAGGGAGGGATATGGGGAGGAGCAGACCACAAACCAGCTTTTTGTGTGTAAAAGGCCGCTTTATTGAAACAGGTGCACATTAACAAATATAAAACCTTGGCCAACGCCTTACAAATCTAAACCTCACTAAATAAAACACTTACTTAACCCCAACTCCCCGCCCCTAAAATTTTCTTCACCCCGCCTCACCCATACATTACATCATTACAACATTACAAACAATACAAATCCCTACATAAACGTCTAAACCCATAATTCAAACAATCTGTTACACAAACTCCCCTGCCTGCCCCTTCACAACTTTTGATCCCCAACCTATGCAACCACCCCAACAAATTAACCTGCCCAACTTATCCTGTCCATGACCCAACTACACAAATGAACAACAAAAATTCTGCCAACCTTGCTAAAATACCACTAACCCCCGCACAGTACCTGTTCCAAGAGACAGTACAAAACAATCCCTGTCCACCTGTTCCAACAACGCTATCCGCAAAAAGAAGAAAATTAACCTAAAACACCTAAAAGAAAAATCTTCAAAGGGAGGGAGGGAGAGAGGGAACAATTAATCTAGCTAAAGCTCCCAGCCATCAGGTCACCAAACCTAAAATGGTGGCTGGGAGTCAGAGCCCAAAGCATTTATGCTTGGGCTCCTTTTGGGCTTCATAAAACAAGCCCAAAATCAAAATGCCTGCCTTGTTGTCTGACAACCCCCTCCCCCCGCCCCTCCCAAACTGCCCAGGGGGGGGGGACCTCTCTGCGGTCGGCTACCCCCCCAAGCCCTCCTTCTGTACAGCGCCTCCTTATTATCTGGTGAGCCGTACGGAATTCCAGTTCTTTCTGTATTACCAGTAATAACTTCCTGCACTGACTGTACGTGCATGTTACTCAGCGTTAGCAACATTAACTTTCCTGGATGCGCTGCCTCTCTGAATTATTTACAATACAATAACTTGGAGTGTTCCTTTTGGCATGGAAAATCTAGGTTCCTGGTGTCTAAGGATTTTCGGCATGGGGGATATGAATACTTTTAAGAAAAACGCATGAAAAACGAATCTGAGCTCAAAGAGTAGCAAAGTATGCACTTGTTTGGGGGTTTGTGGGCAGTTCAAATCTTCACTGTGGTGACATGCTGGTTTTTTTACATTCAATTTATGTGTTGTTCTCCATTTTCTTTTTAGATGGAGTCTTAGCGAGATGAGGAAAGATACATTTAAGATTCTTTTTCTACTTCAGCAGATTTTGGAGATAGGGACTGTCTGTTCTATTTGATCTCTGTGGGGTGGTACTTACTTAATTTTATTGCTCCAGAGGGTGTAATGTTTGTGTGCAAAACACTTTCTTCACTGGCACATCAGTGTTTGCATTGGGAGAGTGCCATCTTGTACATTTCAGAGAGGTAATCTCTACCTTTATATGTCTTGGTGTTGTGCAGCTTATGTTTGTCGTATCCCGGGAGGTTTGTTTTGTACTGTGTGTTTAGTTACAGTCGTGGGATGGTGCAGTGCAAACGTTTCTTGCTTATTTGTGTTTGCTGCAGTTGTTAATGGTAGGTTTATTTTGGTTGTTCCATCTTACCTATGGGGTAAGAGTGAAGGGCAGGGTTTAGCCGTATTACATGTGTGAAGTATTGTTTTTCCACCCTACCTACGGGTTAAGGGTGTAGGGCAGGCAGTGTAGATGCTGATTGACTGGTGTTTGGGGTGTGTTTTTTCCCAACCTGCCTATTGGGTAAGGGTGAAGGGCAGAGTGGTAGGTGTATTTTTGGAGTTTTTGCCACCATTCATATGGGGAAAATGTAGAGGGCAGAGTGGAAGCCGAATTTGTGAACTGTGAGTTAAGTCATTTTACTTGTATGGTGTGATGTGTTGTTCCACACTTACCGCCCTCCCTACGGGTTTGGGTGAAGGGCAGTTAGATGCTACGTGGTTGGTATGGAGGGGTGTTCCACACTTACCCCACTTACTACAGGTAAGGGTGGAGGGCTGTATTGATGCTTTTTGGTTGGTGTGGAGTGGTGTTTCACACTTACTTAGTTTATTGCTGCTGTTGTTTGGATGGTCCCCTACTGCGCCTCTTGGTCACTACCCCACGTACTACTTTCACATTGGCCTGGCCAGCCAGCATATTTCTGGTATAAGAGTTTGGTTTGTGGTTCTGTGGTGTGGTAGTGTGCGTGTTTCGTGTGGTTAGAAATGGAAATGGTGTATATGAGTATATTCTTTACCTTTCATTGTGCTTTCTATGCTTGATTCATTTTAATATGTGTTGTGCATTAAATGTTTCTATGCATCTGCATTAGTCCTTTGCTTCATTGTTTATCTATGCAATTGTTCTAATGCCATTCTTTTACATGCAATGGTTTAAATGTCATTATTTTACTTGCATTAGTTTTTGTCATCCTTTCTAGAGTTCCAATGTTATTTCTGTAAAGAAAGGGGATGTGTTATACCTGCTGCTCAGACAGTGTGACTGTGGTGGTGGAATGTTGGTGTGTGAGGTGGCTGTGGAATGTTGGAAGGGTGAGGGTGTCAGTCGGAGGATGGCCTGAACAGCAGGAAGGCTGCTCCTGGTGGGGCTCTACATGATAACATCTACCCTGAATAAATCAACTTGCTTAATATACATGGACTACGAGGCATCTTTATTACAACACTTACCTTCAGGAATTTCAACTAAGGCCCCAGGAGTCTCCACCAACAGCTGAGCAAAAGACAGGGTGGCCATCTTGCTGCATGGCCAATTCCATCTTCCAAGAGGTCTGTTTAGTTTTTCTTTTAGCACTCTATGGGAGGGCCTGTCTTTTCTGTTCTCTACCCCTGTGCTGCTCATACTCACTCCCCTTCCCCATGCTTGTAGTTGCTTTCCCTGCCCCTTTTCATCCCTGTTAGTTTTTATTTGTATTATTTTTAAATACAGATCCTCAGTTGGACCAATTTTGTTCTCTCCATTTTGTGGTAGTTCCTTTCCTGACCTCCATCGCCATATTTTCTTTTTAAAACTTTGTTGTAATTTTTTTTTGTTTTGGAGGGACGGGGAACTAAAATTTACCAATGTTCCACACCTTTCATAAAGAGTGCTTTCTCACATATGTTATTCATCCACCATCTTGGATGGGTACATTTAAAAAATGTCAGAAGGGTCATGAAGTGTTCATGTTTGTGCTCATGTGTCATGACACATGCCTTCACATGAGTGCAAATAAGCATACTCAAGGTCAATAGCTATTGAAAATACATCAAGACCTATTAGCATTTTCTAGTCTTACTTTACATTGTAAGCTGAAGTGGTCTACGGGAGAAAGAGTATTTTTATGAGAAAGGATTTGCGAGCAAGAAGAGGGTCCTTGTACTCCTCTACTTTGCTGTGTCACTACCTTTCCAATGTCTCTCTTGCTCATGGATATGTTGGAAAAGTCACTTGCAGAGACTCAGAAGTAAAGCGCCTGGAAGCAAAGACAGCAATGGTGCAAAATGGAGATAGGGAGTAGGTAGGAAGAAGGTGGGACAGGGTGGTGTCCACTTTCCTTTGTTGAGCCTGTTGCTGCAGTTATAGCATGAGATAGGACAGGCATAGGGCACAAGAGGGAACAAGGCAGGATTGGTGTGTCAGGATGCATTATACATACATAGATGATGAGTAGGCTAAAGTCCAGATAATTACACATACTTGTGTAGGACGCTGAGTCAATATGTAAGAGGGCATACATTAGGCTCAGTGTCTTAGGGAAAAGAGGCGTGCTGCATGTGTGGGTGGGTGAGAGGAGGGTGAAGGTTTAGGGGAAATCCTTAGTATGTCAGAGTAATAAGTAGAGCTACATGACAAAAAACCCAAACTGGGGCAGAGTCACTGAAAATAATTGAAGAGTGTCTCTGGCTTGAACTGGGTACACAAATTTACAATTTGGCTTTGCTCATGGTTGGGTAGAGAGCCTTAGAGGCACTCAGGTTGAGCTTATTCCATGTTTGAGCCCTCAGTACCAATCATTTGCTTAAAAAAAATAAAAGCATAATGCCGACCATAAAGAAACAATACAATAGCTTAATTATTGTGAGGGTTACTTGTACAATATGAACTATCACCACACTAGTTTCTAAGAGTAAGCATTGTCTGTTTGACCCACCTATCCCCTGAAAGTCAGAGATTAAAAATTAGGTTCTGACATCTCAGTGAGCTCGCAGTAGAATCTGCTTTGTGCATTTCCAAGAACAGAGTCAATACTTGTAACAATCATTTCCTACCAGCCCTTGAGTTGTGCAAGCCCCAGTGAACTGACCTTTTTTATCCTGTGATGTGTGAAGATGGTTTAAGGTGCTGATGAGTGTTGTGTGGGTGCCTCACTCAAAATGTCTCTCCCTCTTGCGTTCATCAATGTAGTTTGCCAAACTAAAATGGCTATCATCGTTGTGCATGTCACAGCTAAAAGGGGAGCCTAGCTGCTCCCACTCCATTGATGCAAATTTCCTTTTTGTCCAATTAGCAAATGATAATATTTGTTTGCCAGAATAGCATGCAATTAGAGATGGCAACATGGGAATGGATTTTAACTGACCTGTAGGAGTGATTAACCCGCAAAGTTACTCTCTCCCCCTTGCTATCAGCAGCTGAACTCTCTTCCCCTTCTTAACTTGGGCATGATCGTCCATCATACATTGATGGATGGTCATTTGAGGAGCCCAACTGATTCCACCCACTACAGTGATCTTTCTGTGTGTCCAGAAAGCTCCTGGAGTCTTTTTAAAAAAAAATATCAGAGCGGCTAATTCCCCAAGATGAGTAGAGAGCTCAGGTGATGACAGCAGATTCAAGGACACCTTGCCCAACATGATGCTCACTTCTGAGTTCATCAAGGTAGTTTGCCCAAGGTAAGAAAGACACTTGTTTCTCTCTACCCCTGTTGTCAGGCTTGTGGCTCAGTAAGACAGAGTCCAGCTACCCCCACCCGCAATCTTCCTATTCAAAGGGATTATTAAGGGTCATTGTATTATATGTTTTTTATGGACTTGGCACCTTATCACTTCGGATCGTCATGTGACAATTGACAGGTATTTGGAAGAGTGTGATTGCAGATGAATGTTGAGACCTCAATTTCTGAAATGATCAGGTAACTGCTGCAGAAGTGATTAACATCTACTATGAAAGTATTTTGCTAATACTGAAGTAAAGCAAAAGGGACCAGATTGGAAAAACCTTCTAGCAAAGTCTAGTTATTGTCGTCGGGTCCGATTCACAGAATTAACATAAGACAAAATCCTAAACTTACTACTTTTGGTATTCACGGAATGTACTTGCTACTTTTGGTATTCACAGAATGGATTTACGACTACTAACTTTATGTCCGCACTCAGGCCGGAGATTCCAGCCCGGAGGCGGAGCTTGCTGCCCGAAAGGCGGAGCTTCTGGCTTGGAGGCGAAGCTTCTGTCCTGGAGGCGGAGCTTCCGGCTTGGAGGCAGAGTTTTCGGCTTGGAGGTGGAGCTTCCAGCCCGGAGGTGGAGATTTCGGCCATGGCTAAATCTCCACCACCGGCCAGAATCCCCACCTCTGGGCCGGAAGCTCTGCCTCCAAGCCGGAAGCTCCACCTCCGGGCCGGAAGCTCCAGCCCGAGTGCGGACATAAAGTTAGTAGTCGTAAATCCATTCTGTGAATACCAAAAGTAGTAAGTGCATTCTGTGAATACCAAAAGTAGTAAGTGCATTCTGTGAATACCAAAAGTAGTAAGTTTAGGATTTTGTCTTAAGTTAATTCTGTGAATTGGACCCATGATGTCTACTTTATGTGGTCAGTGGTGTTTGATAAAGTAGAGCGACAACAAGAGAATGATGCCACAACTTACCAGACTCCACCCACTCCAAGGAATGCGAAGAAATACTGTCTGATCCACCCTCTGTCTAGAGGCTCCAGACAGTTCCAGGTAACAAACAAAGGATCACCGACAGGCCCTTATGGGAAAGGGGGAATTGGGTTGAAAGAAACATTGATAAGGAGCAGTCTTTAGGGTCCACAGAAATGTGTTTGTCCAACATCAATCAGTTTCCAGATGCTGTTTAGTATCACACAAATGAATGTCACAATCTATTCATGCAAGTCTTTGCTCTTCAAATCTTCAAAGAGTAATAAATATCATTTTTTATTTATTTTTAATTTTTATTTAATGCGATTTTATATAGCACGAACTTTACCCGAAGGTGTCAGAGCGCTTTACATAAGAACCAGTTGCAAAACATAAGGACTAAGGATTACATGCGTTACATAAAAGATACAAACAGAAAAAAATGCAAATGTACAACATGTAAAGTCACACAAAGAAGAAGAGACTGGTGATTAGAGTTATCTCTATATACATAGGGAAGGGCTATGGATGGCTATACTCTAAGAGTCACATAGGAATGGTAGAGAGTACAAAGGTCTACTGCATATACTAGTGATTAGAGTTATCTCTATATACATAGGGAAGGACTATGGATGGATATATTCTAAGAGGCACATAGGAATGGTGGAGAGTACTAAGATCTACTGCATATACTAGTGATTAGAGTTATCGCTATATATATAGGGAAGGGATATGAATGGATATACTCTAAGAGTCACATAGGAATGGTAGAGAGTACAAAGGTCTACTGCATATACTAGTGATTAGAGTTATCTCTATATACATAGAGAAGGGATACAAATGGATATACTCTAAGAGTCACTTAGGAATGGTAGAGAGCACAAAGGTCTACTGCATATACTAGTGATTAGAGTTATCTCTATATACATAGGGAAGGGATACAGATAGATATACTCTAAGAGTCACATAGGAATGGTAGAGAGTACAAAAGTCTACTGCATATACTAGTGATTAGAGTTATCTCTATATACATAGAGAGTGGGTTACAAATGGATATACTCTAAGAGTCACATAGGAATGGTAGAGAGTACACAGGTCTACTGCACATACTAGTGATTAGAGTTATCTCTATATACATAGGGAAGGGATACGAATGGATATACTCTAAGAGTTACATAGGAATGGTAGAGAGTACAAAGTTCTACTGCACATAGGGAAGGGACATGAATGGATATACTCTAAGAGTCACATAGGAATGGTAGAGAATACAAAGGTCTACTGCATATACTAGTGATTAGAGTTATCTCTATATACAGAAAAGCAGAGTTCCATTAAGTGGGGTCGGAGGGGGGATGCAGTCACAGCACCAAGGGAGGGACGGAGAAGGGCAGGAAAGTGACACAAACAAGAGAGGGAAGCAGATAGTAATGAGCAAGACAGCGAGGAGTGTGTCAGAGGCAACAGGAGAGACAATAGAAAGGTCGCTAGGACTGCTGCCCCATGCCTGGTATCTTTTGTTCAGTGAATGTCTTACCCCCAGATTCATCAAAGTCCCTTTTTGCGAGTCCTTAATAGCGATTTTTAAGGAATCGCTATTAAAGACTCGCAAAACGGGATGCATGTAGAAATCGCAATATTTTTTTCCATTTCTACTGCTTCCTTATTTGCGATTCGGTAATTGCTAATCGCAAATAAGGAATGGCTTTCCCATTCATTCCTATGGGCCTAAAGGCCCATAGGAATGAATGGGGAGTCATTCCTTATTTGCGATTTGCGATCAGCGAATCGCAAATAAGGAAGCGATTTCAAGGGTGCCAGGGTGTCCAAAGGACACCCTGTAGCACCCCATAAATGGTAAGGTACACTGGTGTTGCGCACACACATGTCCAAAGGACATGTGTCTGTGTAACATACAACTTAGAAAAATGCACGGCAGTGCATTTTTCTAAGTTTTCGCTATTTACCACGTAGTTAGACTTCGCGGTAAATAGCGGCCCCAGATTGCGAATTCGCAATTTTAAAATGGTTCATGAATTGCATTTAAGGAATCTCAAACTGAGATTCCTTAAATGCAATTATTCACAATTTAGCGATTTCTAAAATTGCGATTTTTGCATTTGGGATGATGAATCCAAATGCAAAAATAGCGCTCGCAAAGGGCCAGATTCTCAGAATCTGGCCCTTTGCGAGCCGTTTTCGGCTTGATGAATCTGGCTGTTAGTCCTTATATTAAGGTTCTCTTAAGTATAAAAAAATAAATACCTAAAACGGATTAAACAATTATCTGTTTGCTAAATGAAGTAGTAAACAAAAGTATATGTAGAGATTGTTTAGTTGTTACCCCACAACTAATAAAGGGGAATCTAAAAAATAAAGTTCAAGAGATATTTCACCCAATCTGTTAAAATCATTTAAAGTTTTAAAAATCAAGGGTCTTAGATTCTACATCACCAAATCAAAATATTAACTGGAAGAATGTCTTCTGAGAGAAAAAGAAATCAATTTCTCAAAAAAGTCAACAGGAAGGTTCAAGCTTTGTCAGGGAGAGGCAATTGGGAAGAACTGTTCTCAGGAAATGACGATGCCTAAATAAGAGTTCCAAGATTACGGGCAACCACAAATGTTTCACCCAAGAATCTTGTTCTTGAAATTAGCAATGTAGGTAAGCTTTTAGATCCTGATTAACTATTTCTATTTCACCATCAGTCTGTGGATGGTATGCTGAAGAAAGATTTAATTCAAGACTTGCTGGCTTATTTAAGGTTTGGCAGGCTGTCCACCAGCTGCCATATTGATAATATTCTGTCATGCTTGACAGAGTCCTCTGTGCCTTCTTTTGAAGGCACTGTAGCTTTGCTGAGAAGCCACAATCTTTCATGTGACCACTCAGCAAATTTTCTGTTTTTTCTCAAAAATTGGAAGCTTGTTTTTGAAATTCAAAAACGAATAGCCCTGGCATTTTTCTCCCAGTGTTTGGAAGTCATTTGTATTGTTTCCTGGTTAAGGCTGACAGACATTTCCTGGTGTCCTGACCAGGAATAATTGATATCAGAATGTCTGCCCTAAACAGGGCAAACAATTTGACTTGTACTGACTGACGGCTCAATATCCATTCGACTGTAGGAAAATTGTTGTGCCACTGCCCCAATACATATTATAGCGAGTTGACACGCAGTTTGATGAACGGGATACATTGCGATGTTTGTGTCAGAATACTCCATCAAACATTATCTTGTGAGAGAGCACGTCTCTTGAGAGTTATATAGTTTTCGCCCACCTTCCTTGCTTGTAGGAGGAGTAGTGTTCTGCTAATGTCAAAATAGAAAAGGTGTCACCCTCTCTCTGTGCGGCTCCTGAATAAAGGCTAACAGTGTAAAATGGGTCAGTACAACAAAGCAATCTCCAAACATTCCCACATTCAACTGGTTCTAGCCATTTGATCATTCACTTGGCCCTAGCATTTTGTTTGTCTCTCCTGTTCATGACTAAAGTGGAGATAACTGTTGCAAATGACAGGGGTTCAAAAGTAGTTAATGAGTTGCTGAAAAGAGTTTGCTGACCATAATTCTTATATATGTGGTGGCTAGGCTACGTCAGTTCTTAAAGTGGTGATCTTTTTGTAGAATGTAGAAATCATCAAGTACCATGTTCGAAGAAATGAAAGGTAAAGAAACAAGTCTCTTTTACTGAAGACCGATGAAGAGAGTTTGTGTGGGTGTGGGTGAAACTGTTGCAGAGTGTCTACACATATCTAATTTCATTTAAATACCACTTACTACCCTGACAAGGTGCTGATGCACTTTATGCTAGAACCGAAGGTTAGAGGCTAGATCAATTTGTTGTGTAAACTAAGACTCTGGCTTATCTCTAAATTTCTTAGTTCAATGCACTAATTTCGGAATGTGAAAGTGCAGGTTATTTTCGCCCCACACAATCCCATAGTTGAGGTGGTGTCTGTGCTGTTTGGGTTACTTACAGTCTCTAAGAAAGGGTTCGGGATACAGTGATAATTCAAACCCAGTTTAGTTCTATATATTATTACACACAAGCACTGCACTAAGAGAAAGACACTTTATGCTTAAAAGTGTTTTATTTCGACAGTCTCATCCTGTGGATTAGTGAATGTAAAATAATCACACAGACTCTGAAAACAGCACTAACACATGTTGCTAACAACAAAAATAATATGAACATTTGTACCATAGCAGAAATATCACCTAAAGCCTACTTCCGTGGGCTATACTATGAGAGCATGAAGTGCCAGATGTAGGTAGCCAAATACTGGTCGGTAACGGCCGAAAATACTGAATTTCGGCCGTTACCGACCGGTATTTGGTTTTGAGATGTAGGGGCTCAAAAAAGACCGATTCGGTAAATACGAGGCGGTAATTTACCGAATTGGAATTTACCGAATCGGAAATTACTGAATCGGAATTTACCGATTCGGAATTTACCGAATTGGAAATTACCGAATTCTTATTTACCGATTCTGTAAATAGGAAATGGTAAAAAATGAGTTTTGAGATGTAGGAAACTTCTCAAATACAGAATTTCATGAAATTCGGTATTTACGAGTCGGTATTTACCATGGATTGAAAGCAGGTGGTAACCAGGTGCAGGCTATAAAAAAGGTCCCAAAATGCAACAGTGTGACCAGAATGGCGGCATTCTACGTGATTGCAAGGCGGCTATGGCTACAGGCAGCAGGAGAGAGGGTCTGGAGAAGGGAGGAGCAAGTGTACAGACAGATGATAACGCTCTTTCAACTCACTGAGCCAGAGATACTGCAAAGGTACAGGCTACACCCCCAAACCATCCTGGACTTGATCAGGGACCTCCACCCACTTTTAGAGCACCCAACCCCAAGGGCGCATGCCATCCCACCCCATGTGCAGGTGCTCTGTAGCCTACACCTGCTTGCATCTGGGAGTTACCAGGGGGCGATTGCTGTTGTAGGTGGTGTGTCACAGAGCTGCATGTCCCGTTTTTTCAGGAAGTTCCTAGAGGCTATGATACAGAGGATGTATCATTACATCTGCTTCCCTAACACACACACAGAACTGCTGAAGACCAAGACTGACTTTTATCAAATTGCACAGTTCCCACACGTCATCGGCTGTATTAATGGCACCCACATCCCTGTATGCCCACCTGATGCCACAGAGTACATATACAGAAAAAGGAAGTCAACCCACTCTATCAATGTACAGGTAATCTGTGATGCCAACAACATAATCACAGACATTGTGGCCAAGTTCCCAGGAAGTACCCACGACTCCTACATTTTTCAGAACAGTGGCATCTACACACGCCTGACAGAAGGGGAATTCGGGGAAGGATACCTGCTAGGTAAAACACTGTGACACACCCTGATAGATATTGCAGATGTATGTGTATATGTGCATGTGAGTGATGGCTTTCTCATTTACAAATAAGGGGTAGTGCATATGCCGTCTTCACATTCATCCTGACACCCTACCTCAACCCTTCAACCCCCAGCCAGAGACGATACAACGTGGCACACAAATCCACTAGGAATGTTGTGGAGCGCACCTTTGGGCTGTTAAAAAGCAGGTTCCGCTGCCTCCACAAAAGTGGAGGGGCACGGCAGCACTCACCAATCATCTGCTGTAAGATAATTGCAACTTGTGCAATGTTGTACAACCTTGCTACAAAGAAGGGCACAGAGGTGGAATTAAGCGACTATGAGGACCACGATGATGAACATGCACTGCCTGAACCAAACACAGCAGGAGTTGCAACACCAACAGATGGCAGACAGAGATGGGCAGAGATCACAAGGAACTTTTTTTGAGTAAGTAAAGAGACACAGACAGGTGGAGTATGCACCGAACGTAGTTTAATATTTGGCACTACACAGGTACTCTAAAGCACAAATGTGCAACACAAATGTCATCCATTTAATAATGGTAGTCCTGGCTCACTTCCCCATTTAAGGTCATGGAGTGTGGGCTGTACAAGTCATTTCCGGCCATGCCTACCAGTGCCAGATGAAAGTGGCTGGCTGTCTTCACTGGGTGTTTGGGCTGTTGGCTCACCATGGCGTCTGCTGCTCCTCCGTGTCTCAACAATAAGGGGGCTTGTCATGCTGCTCCTACTGGTGCTTTCCTCACTTTCTGGTATATCCAGAGCAGCAGTTTGTGCTGTCTGTGCATTAATCAGCACCTCTACAGCACTGGTCACCCTTCCAAGGCCCCTAGACACCTCATTGCTGCTGTGTGTTAGTCCCTCTTGCATGTTGATGCATCGTCTGCATAGAAGGGAAGTGGCTGTGGCCAAGCGGTTCATTGCCTTAGTTTGTTGCTGCACAAGCTGTCTGTCCTTGCGCCTTGCTAACCTGTCCTGGTCCAGTTTAGTGCACAGAAGCTGCACCGATTGTGTCATGCCCCGCACACCTGAGGCCATCTCCCGCATCCCTGCAGCCATCTCCCTCATACCTGATCCCATTTCTTTGTTCTCCTCAACCAGTGCACTGATGCCCTTCCCTATGTTTTCCATATTTGTATTCAGGTGCCTCATCTGGCGTTGCACAGACTGGATGGCCTTCCCCTGCATTCTTTGGATCTTTGCCATGCTACCCTCCAGCCCACGGAAGACACTTGGACCCTCCACATGTTGTACAGCACTGCTTTCTCTGGGCCTGCGGCGTCTGGTACCTGTACGGGCATCCTCTGCACTGGACTGCTGTGTGGCATTGCTTCCTTCCCCAGCCAAGGTTTGAGTGTCATCCCCCTCCATTTCACCTGCTGAAGTTTCCATTTCAACCAGTAGAGCTACTGCATGCCTCCTGCTCTTTTGAGGTGCAGGTGTTGTTAGGGGCAGTGACGCAGGCAGTTCAGTTGAGGACAGTAGCAGAGGGGATCCTGAACGTTCTGGGGATGCCTGCAAATGTGGAAACATGTCAAGGTCTTGGGATGGTGGTAGTGGTGTTGATGCACCAGTGTCCTCTTTGACATGCTCCGCACTTGTGCCTGCCTCCTGGCTGTCATCCCTCTGTGGTGCAGCGCCTTCCTTCTCCCTGGTACGCCTAAGAGATCTCTCGCCTGTGGACATAAAAGCGTACATTAGCTCTGTGCTCCTGCTTCATTGCTTCTACAATTAAATTAATCACACTGAAACACTGTACATATTGCCTCAGCTTGATTATGACTGATATGTTTTGCCTAACTTGTTGCTTGCTGTGCTGTATGACATGGTAGCTCTTTCAATTACTACATGTCCATAATGCATTGCTCCTGTATAGTGCTACCTCTACTGGAGTGGGGTAAACTTTGCCACATAGGGAAAAGGGAAGGACATGGGGTGGGGGTGATTGCTGTGCATGCATCTTAC
Source organism: Lissotriton helveticus (assembly GCF_964261635.1). Classification (NCBI taxonomy): domain Eukaryota; kingdom Metazoa; phylum Chordata; class Amphibia; order Caudata; family Salamandridae; genus Lissotriton; species Lissotriton helveticus. The sequence continues at coordinate 1,507,487,946 of NC_136061.1, forward strand.
CTTTTCTGGTGGCAGCTCTGGCTGAACTGTCTGCATCTCCCAGTCCACAGATGCTCTCTGGTTCAATGGTGGACCCCACCAGCCCCTCCAGCTCAGTCAGGGTAGGAGCACGCTTCTCCCCTCCTCTAGTTTTGTTTGCCTCTTTGTGGAGCTCTGCAATTTTCTTTTTAGTCATGCTCCTGAGGTCATACCACCTCTTTTTCAGGTCATCTATGTCCCTTGGAGTCACTCCTACAGCATTCACCTTCGACTGTATTTCCAGCCAAATCTTTCTTTTGTCAGATTCAGCCACAGTCAGGGACTGCTTACCAAACAATTTCTGGTGTTCTTTAACCACCTCCTCCACGAGGACCTGCAGCTCCATGGTACTAAATTTTATTTTTCTCTTCCTCTCTGGAAGTTCCTTTTCACTGCTGCTTGCCATTTTCAAACTTTAAAAGCACAAAAGTTTTCCTGTGGCTCAGGGACTCAGCTCTGCTTGCACAGCCTCTCCAGAAGCTTCAATTACTTCCAGCTGCCTGGGTGTAGCCACTTCCTGGTTGGGAGGGGGTGGGTGTTAGCACCTTATTGGCTGACTCCTAAGTTTAACTTTTCTTTCATTTCCGATTGGGTATTTACCGATTGGGTATTTACCGATTGGGTATTTACCGAATCGGTATTTACCGAATCGGTATTTCCCATTCATTCCTATGGGTCAAAAGACCCATAGGATTGAATGGGAAGTACCGATTCGGTAAATACCGAATCGGTAAATACTGAATCGGTATTTACCGAATCGGTAAATTCCGAATGGCATATACCGAATTTTACCGAATCGGTAATAAATACCGATTTTTTACCTCCATCCCATTTACTGATTCTAAAATACCGAATCGGTAAAATTCGGTGTTTTAGAATCGGTAAATCTAAATTACCTACATCTAGCCCCAAGTAGCTTAACTTGCATCTGGAATTTTCTAAGAGAACACAGCGCACTGCATATATGGGTACAGCAAGAAGCTGTAGTCATCAGTAGCCGGATAGAGTGTTCCATTAAAGGGAAAAAACATCAGATGGGATCAAATCCTCTTCTCTTGGACTTGACTCTGTATCAGCTCTCCATATAAGATGGATGCAGCATAAGTACAGCAATCTGGCAGCCTCTTTCGGCATCTTCTGGAAGCATCTTGTCTGATAATCTGGGGTGAAGGACATCTCTCTTCCAATGGCCACTTGATGAGCCTTTTATAAAGTTAATCACCAATCTTATCTGAAATGGTAAATATTTGAAGAATTTCTGCCGTAACCTGTGAACCTCAATATGCTAATGTTAGAAGCATTGGTATATACAAATATGGAAAAGTACGTCTATCCAGACTACATTTTTTTTGTTAATTTTGTTAGGTGACCTTGAAATATAGATAATAGGGTGCTTGACCCAGACTGATGTTGCATTAGGTGTTCTTATTGATGTCATTGTCTGGATGACTTAACGCCTTCACATGTTCTTAAAAAGATAAGGGCAGAAGACATTCACTTCAAAGGTAGACATGCCAATGGCTCAATCAATCAAGTTTCTTATAAAGTGTGGCTACTCACCCATAAGGGTCTCAAGGCGCTGATCGTGGGGGTGAGGGGGTCTGTGGTTCAGTCAAAGAGCCAGGTCTCGAGGTCCTTCCTGAATTGCAACATCAATGGTGATTGCCTGAGGTGCAGAGGCAATGAGTTCCAGGCCTTAGTAGCAAGGTAGGAGAAGGATCTTATTCCAACTGTGGTCTTGAGGATCCGAGCGATGGTGGCCATGACCAGTTGGGTGGAGCTGAAATGTCTGGTGGGAGTTTAGAAGGAAAGGCGGTGGTTGAGGTATGTAGGTCCGACATTGTGGAGACCTTTGCAGGTGCATGTGGGGAACTTAAAGGTAATTATTTTGTTGATTTAAAGCCAATGAAGGCCTCTCAGGTTGCCGGTGATGTGGCTGTGGCATGGGATGTTCAGGATGAGCCTGGCATAGGCATTATGAATGTTCTGCAGTTTATTTAGGCATTTCTGGGTAGTTCTTGCGTAGAGCATGTTGCTGTAGTCGAGTCTGCTGCTGACAAGCGCATGGGTGACTGTTTTCCTGGACTCAGTGGGGATCAACTTGAAGATCCTACGCAGCAATTAGAGTGTGTGGTAGTAGGAGGGTGAAACTGCGTTGATTTGGCAGTTCAATGAGAGCGAGGAGTCCAGGATGATGCAGAGGTTTTGTACATTGACCATGGGTGCGAGGGGGTTCTAAGCTATACGGGCCGCTAGGAGTCATCGCAGGCGGAGGGGTTGGAGCCCAGGATGAGGCCTTCAATCTTGTCTGAACTAAGCTTGAGGCAGCTGTCCTTCATCTAGGTAGCGACTGCCTTCATCCCATTGTGGAAGTTCCTCTTGGTGGTTGTGGGTTCGGCTGTGAAGGAGAAAATCGGCTGGGTGTCATCAGTGTAGGAGATGATGTAGAATCCCTGGCTTCTGACGATGGTTGCAAGTGGGGCCATGGAGATCTTGAAGAGGGTGGGACTCAGGGAGGATCCCTGATGCACTCCGCAGTTGATTTCTGTGGGTTCTGAGTTGAACGGGGGAAGTCTGACTCTCTGTGTTCAGCTGGTGAGGAAAGAGCAGATCTATTCTATGTCTTTGTCACGGATGCCTGCGTCGTGGAGTCTTGTGGAAAGGGTGTGGTGGGAGATGGTGTTGAAGGCAGCAGAGAGTTCCAGGAATATTAGGGCATCACTTTCACCTTGGTCAAGGAGGGTGAAGATGTTGTCTGTAGCTGCGAGGAGAGCGGTGTCAGTGCTGTGGTTGCTTCTGAAGCCTGATTGGGAAAGGTCCAGAATGTGGTTCATTTAGATGAACTCAGAGAGTTGGGCATTAATGGCTTTCTTAATGACTGTAGCTGGGAAGGAGAGCAGAGATATGGGCCTGTAGTTCTTGAGGTCTGCCGTGTCGGCAGAGGGTTTCTTCAGTGGGGGGTTCATCTCTGCATGCTTTAAGTCTTCAGGGAAGGTGGCTTACTCCATGGAGTAGTTGTTGGTGTGGCAGAGTTCTGGTGCGATGGAGGTGCCAGCTCTGTTGAAGAAGTGGTGAGAGCTGGGTTCCAAGGGGTCTCTGGAGTGGATGCTCCACATGATCCTGAGGGTGTCATTAGAGGTGAGGGTGGTCCAGTTGGGCAAGGTCTGCTGTGTTCTGGAGCCATTGGATGTGGTGGTTGCAGGTGGGGTGGGTCTTGGGGTGTGAATCTGTCATAGATTTCCTTGATATTGAGGTGGAAGAAGGTGGCAAGGTTGTCGCAGAGGTCTTGAGAGGGGGGGAATGTCTGGTGTCTCTGTGCTGGGTTTGGTGACCAGAGCGAAGAGTTCTTTGCTGTTGTGTTCGTTGGCATTGATGAAGAGGCAGAAAAAGGAGTCTCAGCCTAATCGGCCTGCTCAAAATAGAGTCAAGCATTTGTTTCTTTATGCCGAATGGTTAATGGTCGTTATTGCCAATTGCAATTAGTCTTGGTCTCTCAAGGAAAGTCATACCATGCATTTTCTCCGGTTCCTTTGTGGTTTATTAAAATAATAGGAGTTATGTATGATCATTAGTTAGGGGTATGTGTATTCATGCAGATAGTTGGCAAAATTATTAGGTGCGTTAGAGGAAACTAGGGGTAAAATGTATGTGAAAGTCACACAGTGCAGTGCAGCAAGTCACCTTGCTGCACTGTGTGACAGGGAAAGGGCAGAGATGCACCATATTTGTAAGAATATGGCCCATTCCTGCCTGTTTCCCTGCTCTGGTGTCATTTTGGCTGCTTAGCGCCAACACAGGCACCCTTGCACCATGTACATGTACTGGACCACCATTTTGGTTTGCAATCTTCAGTTTAGTAGGAGACAAAACAGGTGCCAACTCGCTTTATACTCGACGAGGAAGTGAAGTATAAGTATGGACCGTTATGAAAGGAAAAGTTATGTGGTTAGGATGGTGTTCGTAAACTATTGACAAGCCTAAAGTGCCTCATGTTGAGACTAAATATTAACGGAGATGGGGTGTAAAAGGTTGTGTGAGAGATGAGCACCTGGAAGTTCGCTGTACATGAACACCTTTCTCTTTCCTCCCCAGTTCCTTGCTTCCTGCACCCACAGGCTGCCACAACTAGTATAACAAGCCGACGGCGCTTTCTCCAGATAATTATGATGGATTCAGCTCCTCACCCTTCATCATGCGCTGTGATGTGCATGTTAAGCAGGGCTCCGCTGGCCCTGCCATTTGTCCATCTGTTCATGTGTGTACCCTTTCATCCTTTCCCTTTCACAAAATGAACGTTTCCTCATTGAGTGTGAACTATTAGAGACATTACAGAGCCAACATCTTCTAATTAATAGTCAAACAGTATTAAACACGGCAGGGGACAAGTCGGGCACCATTTGCATTCAGGAAGTTACATTTGCAGCCACCTGGGATTAGTGGATTATGCCGCAATATAGCGCAGAGGGGTAGCTTTTACAAGCTGCATCCTAAACAAACTCATTAGAATTCTAATTGGCAGGAAGTGCGTGTGTCCTTGGATTAGATGTATGGATACGTGCCTAACCCAGCTAGATTGGATTCTGTCACATTCCCTGCCGAGGTCACGTGATCCTACTCCCTCTCACCATGTCCCCACCTCTCACGAATGAGTTGACATTTATATCAGGGTTTAGTGTCCACAATTACGAGATTTTACTTTTGATGATGACAGTAACCTCATTCCTGAGTCAAGGAATGCGAGGATAATGTTGGAGTGTACCGTAAGTGTCAAAGGTCCCCCTGATGGAACACGAGCCCCTGTTTCTTGAAGAACGTAATACAGCACGACATACACTCCTAATGTCTCCCTTCCTCTATTCTCTTCACCTTTCAAACATCTCGTTCCATTATGCTCATGTAACCTCCTATCAATCACCCTGACTAGCCCAAATCCCTCGCCCTTCAACTCTTCATAGCTTCTCACCACTTCCTTTCTCTTTCTTTCTTATACTGCACTGTCAGTATCGATATTTGCCCATGCATTCTCCATCTGGATGTCTGGTTTATTGTAGCTATGAATGTTCAGTATTCCTCCCTATTAACTGGGAGAAGATTCGTGTTCTCCAGCGTTTACTTGACATACAGACTGGGTTGAACCGCACTATAAAATATGTGAAATAAATAAAACACAACAACATGTTTTAGATACAGTACCACAATATGACACAGAACTCAACATAAAATAAACAACATGAAATGATACATCTTAAATATAAAAACAAGGAACAACATAACGTTAACTCAACACAACACTTCAGAAAAAACAATGCCAGTTGACAAACACATCAGTTCACAACAGACCATAAACAAATGATCTTAATAACACAACAGTGGAGTGGTGTGGCTCACTGATTAGAGGCAACTGCAAACACAACAATGATGGACAGAATGTGGATCAATGTCACACATTCACCCCAGTCCAAAGATCTGGGCCCAAATCCATCGTTTTTCCACTCCACACCACCCAGGGTTAGACAATGGCGATATGCAAATCAGCGCTGACCCTGTGCCCCATGGGAACAGTCCAGTCCGAACTACAAAAGCCATGTCCTTCCCAGAAAGGAAACAAGCATCCGAGGACCGGCCCGGTTTCGAGGTAACACCTCTCTTCAGCCCGGCTAGCTTGATTCCAGTGGTGTGGAGTGCCTGGGACTCACGTCTGAGCATCCCCAGTACACTTAGAGCGGTAACTGCAAACACAACAATGATGGACAGAATGTGGATCAATGTCACACATTCACCCCAGTCCAAAGATCTGGGCCCAAATCCATCGTTTTTCCACTCCACACCACCCTGGGTTAGACAATGGCGATATGCAAATCAGCGCTGACCCTGTGCCCCATGGGAACAGTCCAGTCCGAACTACAAAAGCCATGTCCTTCCCAGAACGGAAACAAGCATCCGAGGACCGGCCCGGTTTCGAGGTAACACCTCTCTTCAGCCTGGCTAGCTTGATTCTCGGATGCTTGTTTCCGTTCTGGGAAGGACATGGCTTTTGTAGTTCGGACTGGACTGTTCCCATGGGGCACAGGGTCAGTGCTGATTTGCATATCGCCATTGTCTAACCCAGGGTGGTGTGGAGTGGAAAAACGATGGATTTGGGCCCAGATCTTTGGACTGGGGTGAATGTGTGACATTGATCCACATTCTGTCCATCATTGTTGTGTTTGCAGTTACCGCTCTAAGTGTACTGGGGATGCTCAGACGTGAGTCCCAGGCACTCCACACCACTGGAATCAAGCTAGCTGGGCTGAAGAGAGGTGTTACCTCGAAACCGGGCCAGTCCTCGGATGCTTGTTTCCGTTCTTGGAAGGACATGGCTTTTGTAGTTCGGACTGGACTGTTCCCATTTGGCACAGGGTCAGCGCTGATTTGCATATTGCCATTGTCTAACCCAGGGTGGTGTGGAGTAGAAAAATGATGGATTTGGGCCCAGATCTTTGGACTGGGGTGAATGTGTGACATTGATCCACATTCTGTTCATCATTGTTGTGTTTGCAGTTACCGCTCTAAGTGTACTGGGGATGCTCAGACGTGAGTCCCAGGCACTCCACACCACTGGAATCAAGCTAGCCGGGCTGAAGAGAGGTGTTACCTCGAAACCGGGCCGGTCCTCGGATGCTTGTTTCCGTTCTGGGAAGGACATGGCTTTTGTAGTTCGGACTGGACTGTTCCCATGGGGCACAGGGTCAGCGCTGATTTGCATATCGCCATTGTCTAACCCAGGGTGGTGTGGAGTGGAAAAACGATGGATTTGGGCCCAGATCTTTGGACTGGGGTGAATGTGTGACATTGATCCACATTCTGTCCATCATTATTGTGTTTGCAGTTACCGCTCTAAGGGCCAGATGTAGGTAATGTGATTTTACCGATTCTTAAATACCGAATTTTACCGATTCGGTATTTAAAAATCGGTAAATGATATGTAGGTAAAAAATCGGTATATTTTACCGATTCGGTAAAAGTCGGTATCGGACGATCGGAAAATACCGATCGGTATTTACCGATCGGTATTTACTGATCGGTATTTACCGATCGGCATTACCAATGCATTCCTATGGGCCTTTTGGCCCATAGGAATGCATTGGACATACCGATCGGGAAATACCGATCGGTAAATACCGATCGGTAAATACCGATCGGTATTTACAAAAACGTGCAGAAATCAAAAGTGAAACTTAACACAACAGCCAATCAGGTGCAACCACCCTTCCCCTTCCTACCAGGAAGTGCCTGCCCAGCCAGCTCTAACTCATTAGAAAGTTCTGGAGGCAGGCAGAGCTGAGCAAACAGACAGAGCAGCAGGGAGAGAGTTTTTGGAGTGAAACACAGAAAGAATGGCAAGCAGCACAGAGAGCCAGAAGGCTGAGAGAAAAAGAAAAATAAAGTTTAGCAACATGGAGTTGCAGGTACTAATTGAGGAGGTGGTGAGAGTGCACACCCAACTTTTTGGAAAGCTGTCCCTTACACTAGCAGAGTCAGCAAAACGAAAGCTCTGGCTGCACATTGTAGAAAGGGTGAATGCAGTTGGAGTCACCACCAGGAGCATGGAAGAACTGAAGAAAAGGTTCTATGACCTCAGGAGCCACACTAAGAAAAAGATGGCTGAGCTGCACAAACAGGCTGGACTCACCGGGGGAGGCAGGAATCCAGCACCCCCCCTGACTGACCTGGAGGAGTTGGTGGCGTCTACCATCGAGCCTGAGAGTGTGGTGGGACTGGTAGAAGTGGACAGCTCTGCCAGAGCCAAAGCAAAAGGTAAGAAGCATGCGCAGCACAACACCCCATACCGAGCAGCATCCCTTAACCCTTTGTGCACAGGCCAACCCCAGTTCAGTACTGCTAGCAATATACAGGAGCAATGCATTATGGGAAATGTAGTCAGCAAATATTAGACCATGTATAACTTAACAGACATCAGCAAGGCAGTGAAAGTAATGCAGATTAATGAAAGTTAAATGTGTAAAGATTTATTTTAAGTCACTGTGACACAGTAGCACTCATTTGACATACTCTTATTTACACCTAGGGGCACCATCAGCCAGTCAAGGCACACCGACAACAGGGACAGCAGCAGCGAGGGAGGAGAGTGAGGAGGCAGGGCCAAGCCATGTCCATGCATCGCAGGATGAGGAGGATACAACTGCCATCACACAGGAAGAGGAGACAGTCCTGACCCCCGAGTTAGCACACTCCCCACACCTTTCCCAATCCCCAGCATTGCAATTCTCTCCTGAAACATCACCATCAATGCTACAGGCTGCACCTAAAACCCCACCAGCCAGGAGGCGACTCGTGGCCCCACTGACAATTATGGACACAACAGAAGCTGAGGATGAGGACACTGCACCTAGGGCTCAAGCTGCACTGCAGCCCAACACAGATCCTGACACCATGCGCAGACGTCGCCGCATGCCCAGCACTGCAGGTGGCTCTGGAGATGGCACTGTCTTCCGTGGGCTGGAGGGAAGCATGGTGCGCATCCAGCGCATGCAGGGCAAATCGCTACAGGCCTGCCACCGCCAAATCCGTGCCCTACATCAAACAATAGGAGAAATGGGTAAGAGCCTTATTGACATCGCACAGACCAACAGGGACATTGTCAAATCCAATGATAACCTAGCTGCAGGAATTACTTCTGCAATCACGCAGCTGTGCACTGAAATGAACAACATAGAGCACACAAGGCGCAGGGACGCCCGAGCAACCAATAGGGCCATTAATCGCCTCGCCACTGCCACAGCCCAGCTATGCCGCAGAGGCAATAATATGCAGGAAAGCCTGACCCAGAACACGGCCGAGGTCACCAGGGGCATGGCCAGAATAACCAGTGCCCTAGAGGCAATGATGATCTCACAAACAGCTCAAAATCCTGCCCTGGATGTGCCTGAAGGAGAGGACACCAGTAGCCGCAGCAGCTTGGGAAGTGCTGTCTTGCCACCTCGTAGGAGCCGCAGGCGCCCAGCTGAGCCTGCAGGCCAGGAGGAAGGTAGTGAGGAAAATCCCAGTGGCTCTGGGAAGCGGGCGCGAAAGTGACTTTGCCAGGACATGTTGTCCCCACATTTGTTTTACTTCATTAGTTGCACTTGAGTGCTTTAAGTTTGTGGAAACATATAAATACTTTAGTTCCATACACAACCTGTCTGTGTCTCATTACTTACTCAGAAATAGTTGCTTGTTATTTCCTCACGCCTGTATCTCCCATCACTTGGTGTTGTGACTCCAGCAAGTTGTCTCTCAGGCACTGCATTGTCGTCATCATGATCCTCATAGTCAGACAATTCAACCTCTGTGCCCTTCCTCACAGCCAAGTTGTGCAACATGGCACAGGCAGCTATGATCTTGCAGCAGGTGGTGGGGGTATACTGCCTTGCGCCTCCACTTTTGTGAAGGCATCTAAATCGGCTTTTCCATATGCCAAAGGTCCGTTCTACCACATTGCGTGTACTTTTGTGGGCCCGGTTATACCTCCTTTGGCTGGGTGTGGAGGGGTTGAGGTAGGGAGTCAGGATAAATGAACGTAGGGCATATGCACTGTCTCCTAAAAGGGAAATGGGAATACATTACTCACATGCATACTTGTAATTCTCACTGCAATAGGTGTGGAAGGGGTCGCAGACTCTGTCTTACCTAGGAGGTATCCTTCGCCAAATTCCCCTGCTGACAGACGTGCATAGATGCCGCTGTTCTGAAATATATAGGAGTCATGGGTACTTCCAGGGAATTTTGCCACAAGGTCTGTGATGACATACTTTGCGTTGCAAATCACCTGGACGTTGATGGTGTGGCTTGACTTCCTATTGCGGTACATGTATTCTGTGGCAGCAGGGGGACAAATGGGGATGTGCGTGCCATCAATGCATCCGATGATATGGGGAAATCTTGCCATCTGGTAAAACTCAGATTTTGTTTGCACAAGTTCAGCATGGGTGGATGGAAAAGAAATGTAATGATCCATCCTATGCAACATGGCGTCAAGGAATCTGTGAAAAAACCTTGAGAGGCTGCTCTGGGTCACCCCTCCCGCCACAGCAACCACGCTCTGGTAGCTCCCTGACGCCAGCAGGTGGAGGCTGCACAGCACCTGTACATGTGTTGGGATTGCATGTGCCCTTGGGGTGGGGTGCTCCAACAGTGGTTTGAGGTTCCTGATGAGCTCCATGATGGTGTCTGGAGCCAACCTGTACCTTTGAAGTATCTCCTCCTCTGTGAGCATGAACAGGGTCACCCTCTGCCTGTAGACCTGCTCCTGTCTCAGCCATTCCCTCTCTCCTTCCTCCCGTAGCCGTAGCCGTCTTGCTATTACGTAAAATGCCGCCATTGTGCAAACTGAATTGCATTTTGGGTCCTTTTTTATAGGCTGCACCTGGTTACCACCTGATTTGAATCCATGGTAAATACCGACTCTTAAATACCTATTTTGAGGCAAAATCGGTATTTCAGTGCCTCCCTACATCTCAAAGTTAAATTTTACCTATTCTAATTTACCGAATCGTTAAATTTACCGATCGGTAACTATACCGATCGGTAACTTTACCGATCGGTAAGTTTACCGATCGGTAACTAGACCGATCGGTAAATTTACCGATCGGTAATATTACCGATCGGTACTTTTTCATAATCGGTATTTTACCGATCGGTAATTTTACCGATTCGGTAAATTTACCGATTCACCCTCTTTCCTATCACCTACATACCGAATACTCAATACCGGTCGGTAACGGCCGAAAATCGGTATTTTCGGCCGTTACCGACTGGTATTTGGCTACCTACATCTGGCCCTAAGTGTACTGGGGATGCTCAGACGTGAGTCCCAGGCACTCCACACCACTGGAATCAAGCTAGCCGGGCTGAAGAGAGGTGTTACCTCGAAACCGGGCCGGTCCTCGGATGCTTGTTTCCGTTCTGGGAAGGACATGGCTTTTGTAGTTCGGACTGGACTGTTCCCATGGGGCACAGGGTCAGCGCTGATTTGCATATCGCCATTGTCTAACCCAGGGTGGTGTGGAGTGGAAAAACGATGGATTTGGGCCCAGATCTTTGGACTGGGGTGAATGTGTGACATTGATCCACATTCTGTCCATCATTGTTGTGTTTGCAGTTACCGCTCTAAGTGTACTGGGGATGCTCAGACGTGAGTCCCAGGCACTCCACACCACTGGGATCAAGATAGCCGGGCTGAAGAGAGGTGCTACCTCGAAACCGGGCCGGTCCTCGGATGCTTGTTTCCGTTCTGGGAAGGACATGGCTTTTGTAGTTCGGACTGGACTGTTCCCATGGGGCACAGGGTCAGCGCTGATTTGCATATCGCCATTGTCTAACCCAGGGTGGTGTGGAGTGGAAAAACGATGGATTTGGGCCCAGATCTTTGGACTGGGGTGAATGTGTGACATTGATCCACATTCTGTCTATCATTGTTGTGTTTGCAGTTACCGCTCTAAGTGTACTGGGGATGCTCAGACGTGAGTCCCAGGCACTCCACACCACTGGAATCAAGCTAGCCGGGCTGAAGAGAGGTGTTACCTCGAAACCGGGCCGGTCCTCGGATGCTTGTTTCCGTTCTGGGAAGGACATGGCTTTTGTAGTTCGGACTGGACTGTTCCCATGGGGCACAGGGTCAGCGCTGATTTGCATATCGCCATTGTCTAACCCAGGGTGGTGTGGAGTGGAAAAACGATGGATTTGGGCCCAGATCTTTGGACTGGGGTGAATGTGTGACATTGATCCACATTCTGTCCATCATTGTTGTGTTTGCAGTTACCGCTCTAAGTGTACTGGGGATGCTCAGATGTGAGTCCCAGGCACTCCACACCACTGGAATCAAGCTAGCCGGGCTGAAGAGAGGTGTTACCTCGAAACCGGGCCGGTCCTCGGATGCTTGTTTCCGTTCTGGGAAGGACATGGCTTTTGTAGTTCGGACTGGACTGTTCCCATGGGGCACAGGGTCAGCGCTGATTTGCATATCGCCATTGTCTAACCCAGGGTGGTGTGGAGTGGAAAAACGATGGATTTGGGCCCAGATCTTTGGACTGGGGTGAATGTGTGACATTGATCCACATTCTGTCCATCATTGTTGTGTTTGCAGTTACCGCTCTAAGTGTACTGGGGATGCTCAGACGTGAGTCCCAGGCACTCCACACCACTGGAATCAAGCTAGCCGGGCTGAAGAGAGGTGTTACCTCGAAACTGGGCCGGTCCTCGGATGCTTGTTTCCGTTCTGGGAAGGACATGGCTTTTGTAGTTCGGACTGGACTGTTCCCATGGGGCACAGGGTCAGCGCTGATTTGCATATCGCCATTGTCTAACCCAGGGTGGTGTGGAGTGGAAAAACGATGGATTTGGGCCCAGATCTTTGGACTGGGGTGAATGTGTGACATTGATCCACATTCTGTCCATCATTGTTGTGTTTGCAGTTACCGCTCACTGATTAGAGGCGGCAGACCCGGAAGCAGAAGTCGGCCGGGACCAGGGTTGGATTCCCGACGCGGCAGGGTCTCGGACCAGGGTCAGGGGACTCGATAAATCTCGCCTCGGTGCCCACTCTAACCAGGGGTCCCACTCGGCAACTCTGGGCATTAGCTCCACCTTGGGGATTCCCAGCAGGGACCATCACACAGGGAAAGCTAGGACGGGTTCCCCAGCGGTATACAGCGCCGAGATGCCGTGATTCGTGCGATTTACAAATATACATACATAACAATACGAGATGAAACGTTACATCATACACATGTAAAAGCATTAATACAACATGTCACTCAAGCGGCCAGGTGAGCCTCTTTGGTGACTGATTAATGTACATAATCCATGATGTCAGCGAAATCAGCATGTATTATATCTAGAATTAACACAGTTTGAGCAATGAAAAGAACTATAACTGATTTACCATTCACAGTTTCAATGTACAACTGTGTTTATTTACATGTGCATGTGCTTGCTGGGGCTTGGTGGACAGGAGTATTGCATAGGCACTGGGGGCCCAGCCTGCTCTGCAATAACAGAAAGGAGTAGAAGGTCAAGATACGGCCTGAGTGAGACACAGGAGTAATCACTTCAACATTGACATAGGTTCTGAGGACACATAATGGAATGGTTGTTCTAATCTCCTACCAAAATGTACTGAGTGGATAAGAACAACAGTGTGGCATACAGGGCCTTGGCCACCAGGCAGCCTCCAGAGTTAAGACCATCAGCCCTCATTCACTGGGTGATCTTTGCTCTGTTGGGAGGGGAGGTTTCCCCCCAGAGTTGGACAGTCCCTTAAGGGTGGAAGTACTTTACTGAAACAACAGTTGAGGCATCTGACCTCATGCTGCCTTGTTTGCAAGAACATTTCAAATGAGCTCTTATCTGGACTTCCGGGCCAGCTCGGAATTCTGAGCACTCAGTCCAGACAGCGAATTATTTATTTATTTGTATACAAAACGTCCTCAGTGACAAATTGACCTCAACCTTGGGCCTAATGAATATTGCAGATGTAATTTGCACAAGACCACACTACAATGCATAAACAACACGTAGGTTAAACATGAAGTGCATACAAAAAGGCACAACAAAACTTAAACCCAATGCATTATAATGAGCCAAAAATGCAACACATAAATACCACACCATAAACTAAATACAGCATAGATAAATAAAATATCAATATATCCAGTGATTTATTTGTAAAAGAATGAATGCCGGTGCCCAAAGTTCTGCTCAGAAGCCCACGGCGGGCGATAATAAATGTTGGCAGCACAATACCAATGCTGTGTAGTCTTGAATTCACCTCATGCCTCTTTACTCTACTATGGGATGCTCGCTGACCTTTTGTGTTGTTCGTTCAGGTTCCTGCTTTCTCCCTTTGGGACAGTCCGTCTTTCTCTTCCTCCTTCTTTCCCCTTTGTGTTTTTTCACTCTCTTGCTCTCTGTAAATGTCTGAAAAGGAACATTTTCAGTCCCCATTGGCAACCACAACTCAATCTAAGAAGTGGATTCAGCACAAATAAATGCCTTGGAAAGAATTTCGCTTTCCACAGTAATCTTCCTTACCAAGAAGAATCTTTGAGGTAGTATAATCTAGGGGCTATATTTACGAGAAAGTACCGCTGCGCGATGCCGCAACCATTTGGCGGCACTGTGCTGCACTGCTTTCAGAGCACAGGGATGCATCAAATTTATAACAATATGATGGATCCCTGTGGTCTCCCCTGCTCTGGTGCACAATTGGCTGCCATGTACCAATGCAGGCACCCTTGTACCGCGGTGCTAAGGTGCTGACATTGCGGGGATGATTATTTTTGTGCAGGAAGGCACAACTTCCTGCACCAAAACAATCATGAGAGGTGTTTTCCTCCTTCTGTGTGTGCTGCAGAATGCAACACTCATAGAAAGAGGAATAATCTTGGCAAAATAAAATTATTTCTCCTCGTTGTGCCTCGATGGCCTCCCCTGGGGAGGCATAGGATTCTGATGCTTTCCCATGTTTACAAAACATTGTAAATCTGGGAATGCGGCAGAATCTATGGGTGTTGCGTGGGAACACTTACAGCAACACCCATGGCACGCCCCTTTCACGCAAATTGCTGCGTGAAAAGGGGCCGTATTTTCAAGGAAACGAAAAGCCGCTTAAGGTGGCTTTACATGGCCTTGTAAATATGGAGCTCCAAACTGCGCCGGTGCGTAAATAAAAGTGACGCACCGGTGGCGCAAGGAGCTTGTAAACATGCCCCTAGGTGTCTCTGTAAGACTGGCTAGTCATGTCATTCAAGAAATTAATGTATTTCTCTCTACTGCGCAGCATAAGCATGCACCTCCCTGCACCCTTATTTGAATGATGTTATTTCTTTAATCCAATTTTCTCTTTTTAGACGTTCTTCTTATCCTCAAAAATAGTGCTCTAAATCTAGCTATGAATAGTGTCCCCTTTTGACCTCTCCTCCTCACTCCTTCCTTCAGAACTAAGATCAGCAGTCACAGGTTTTACCCTCGCCAGCACAGAACTAGAACAGTTCTAGGACCTTCGCCCCTCTCAGATGTCTCACGTCCTATGATAGCACTGCTGGTCGCTCTGGGTGAATTCCTCCAACCCCATCAAACTCCCCAGAAGCTGTGCTTGCAAGGCAGCTAGAATTGTGCAAAGATATTAAGCATGTGCAGGCATTTGTACACCGTATGAGATCCACGCAGCTAGGACTGTGCCAAGACCTACATCACTGCGATCTGCAAGTGCATTGGGCTTTCTTACCATTTCCAAATGGACCCAAATTATTTACATCTCAGTGTCGGCGGTGCTCAGGAGAGGTTTTTTGGTATTGGCGGGCCTGCAATTTTTTGTAAATTTGGTTTACAAGAGAATCTCAAATTGAATGGGGTTGGATATAGGGGTCATTAATGGCCCCAGGCACGTTTCTCAGTTCCGTGGAAATACATCAAGTTTATTCCTATTTTTTAATTTCTTTCTTTTTAAAAACACTACTCTTGAAATGTGGGTTGGAATAAATCCACTTTTGTTAATTTGACCTATTTGATAACCTAGTCTATCCACTATAGTGGTATTGTCCCCAGCCTCGCAGGCTCCTTTTAGCTATGCGTATACTAGTTTTCTTCCTTTACCAATGCAAGCTTTGCTACTAATAATTTTTATTTTTTGAGAAAAACGTAAACCGTCTATACCATCTTCTGGTGACCTCAATGTGTACACTTTAACTAGATTAAGGCAGAAGTTTTATTGTCATGTATTGGCGGATATATTTACTTATAATTTATTCCGTTTTGAGGGCTTGTTTAAAGGAATACAGGTAGGTCAGTTCTGTCAGATGTCGGCCAGAGAGAGCACTTCAATGTAGTGGTCTTATATATATATTGAAACCAACACTTTCTGATGATTAGGGCACACTTCCCCCATAATTCCAGCTCTGACAGAGGTGTCACTCAAGATTCAGGTTCTCATCCAATGTTTATTTTAAATTTTAAATATTTAATTCACAACAACAACACCCTAATAGAATGCCAATGCGTTTCGGCTTACGCCTTCAACAGGGCAATTCCATAACTCACAGACATCTGTGTATGAAAAGAAAAGGAGGACTGTCACATCCTCCTTGCTCACTAGCTGTCTACAACATCTAGACCACCTGAATAATCAGGATGTCTCACATATGGAGTCACATTGGAGATGTAATTTGTTGCGTGCAATAACAAGGATCACTATAATCACATTTTATTTTCAACTCTAATCCTCATAACCACTGTAAATGTGTTAAATACTTATTCATAAGGTTGCGCCAGAATATAAATTCCACATCTACATGTTCATTACATTAAACAGCTGCACAGCCTTACAGAAATAGATGTTATTAACCACACATATCTCTATTCCAGCTAAGTGTTAACACACTCATTTGATTACTCATAACCACGAGTCAAAATCACAATTACTATTTGTCAATCTCAATATGACTGGTATGAGAATTAGATGCCTTCAATATATGTGATGAGAACGCTGATCTAACCAATTGTACATCTAACCGTCACTCCCAAAATTGCATCACAATGTTATTGAATTAATACTCTTAAAGTTCAATTGCTGTGTGGGAATACAATCCCACAATCTGTCTCGGTCCTTTGCATGAAGTGCTACCACTCATCCAGGACTGTTCTTATAATAACATCCCCATGGTCCAAAGTGCAAATACATGATCTAAAACATATATGAATATGCATAAAGTTCAATAACCTGTGTATGATTAAGTGAAAATGCATCATACCCTGCTTGTCATGAGAGTCATATTAGCATTCCCATGCAGAATCCAAAGTCTGACTCAATGTATATACAATACCATCACAGGTGTATGGTAAAGTGCCAGAGTTCCTAAAGTGCAAATGCAAATACATTACTTCCACTTCATGGTCTTCCATGTTACAAATAGATGTAAACATATCACACTCATATGTGCCTATAAAGCAAGATTGCACAAGACCACTACACCATTTTAAGGTCAAAGAGGATTGTAGTACTGAAAATCCAAACTCGTGTAACCATTCAGACGCAAGAATAAAACTTCATCGTACCACGACAAATTTAGTATCAAAAGACCGAGAATGGCGAGTACATTATGCACAAGCATTTTCGCCGCATTCGAAGGTTGCTTTCACCTCGAAATCGTCACTTATACCCTGAACCCTTGGCTTCCATCTTATATACGGCAGCCATTTTGTATGTTGCCCTTCACATAGGCTTAATCCAATATCATAAGGACAAGCACTCCTTGATTGACTTTTTCGTGACCTGGGGAGGTGTAAACCATCGCCCCAGGCCAACCCATTTGGTCAGTTCCTCTCCCAGCGGCCGGTCAAGATAGCATCTAGGCGCACCCGGCCATAAAGCCCTTTCATCACATTCTCACCCTGCCGAATCTTGCCCACACCTGACCCCGCTCCTTCTTTCCTACTTGTTTTATGATGAGAACGTGCTCATTTTATTGGGGAACACCGATATCTGATTGAAATACTGGACCTTGCCGAGTAATTTATTATGTACCAGACAAACGAAATGTGAGCTTGTCATCATAACTCTGTTACTTATTTGTGGTCGAAATATGTGAATAGTATCCTGAAAATCTAGGAAAGTTTGCCTGAAGCTTATTATTTTGTATAAAAAGAGAAGCCTGACTTTGTGATTTTGAAGCAGTCTCCTGAGAACATACTTCCGTGTGTTGTACTTCTAGGACACTTGTTACCTTGGTTGCAGCCAATAAACCGATCTTTAACTTCACCTAGAAGACTCTGAGTTTCTGTGGTCTGAATCAGGAAAAGGACTCGAGGTCTTTGGGTGTGTATTCCCTGACACCGCTGGGTTACCGGTTAAGCACCGGTTCTGAAAAACCCAGTACCTCAGTTGGCGCCCAACGTTTGGGGCGATTCCAGCGGTACCGGTCCAGCCAGAGGTTCGTGAGGAGCTTCGTGTGAAAATTCCGGAGGAAGGCCGCCACTTCAACGACCCCTGCATGTCGACGTGGTCCGAAGGTCTTTGCTGCGAGGTTCCCCGCTTCCCGACGGCTACAAAAGACTGCTGCCCTGGCTATCGCCCTGATTTGGACCCTTGAAGTTTGGTAGAGCGAAACACTAAGACGAGTCTTCTAGTGACGTCATCGACATTTCAGTTAAGTATAAGTAGAGCGTCTCCCAGTCCTTAGTTGGTTCTTAGTTTTGGGTATCCTTTGGGAAAGTTTTGTGTTGGTACTTACAAGCACCAAAACCGAAGGACTCGTGTTTTCACGAGAAAATATCGTAATCGATAATCCTTTGACGTTTGGAACTAGACTAGAGAGCAGAGATGCCTAGTCTTAGACTTGGAAATTTGTTTTGTCTCTGTGGTAATAATAGGGACTCCCGATTGGAGGACTCATGTCCGGTTCCTCCGGTTGGAACTCCAACTTACGAGTTATATGTGAAGCATGGAGTAGGCCCCATCACACATAACGAAGTGTGGATTAAATACACCAGAAAAGATGGTGTTTTAAAATGGCCCCAACATGGTAGCTTTGATACCGAAATCTTAGATAACCTCGAAGTTAATCTGTTCAAAAAGAAAGCCCGGCCGGCGATGTTTGACTCTTTCCGCCTATGGCGTAAAGAGGCCAAACAGAAGGAAATTAAATTAGAGAAGAAAAATAAGAGAGAAGGGAATATTTCAGTAATACAAGCTGCTATGTGGTTTAAAGACAAAGAAGAGGTACAGATGAGTGAGCAGTTGCACAGGCAACGTAAAATGGCAACAGATAAAAGCTATCCAGTTTTGCCGTCTTTTCAGCAAGAGACAGCCAAAGAACGTGAAAAAGACCCATTAATGTCGCATTTATTAAGTTCACCACCCCCCTATGCACAAACAGCCACGGCGCCTCCGCAACCCTTAGTTGCGCCGCCCATGGTTGTTATGCCTGCCCTTCTTCAGCACCCACCAGCTGTTCTTCAGCTGGCTTCCGCTCCTCCGGCGCAGCCTCCTCAAGGCACACCGGCTACATCTACTTCGCTTATACATTCTATGACTTTGCCTAATGCATCTTCGATCTCTCATAATGCTCCCTCTGCTATTGCCTCTACTTCAGCCTTATCTCACACTGTTTTTCCACCCGTTCCTCCTTCACTTTCACCTTCCGTTTGGCATAAAATGGCCAGCATCGTCACTAACATTCCTTCACCACTTTTTCGGTCACCTAAAACGACCCCTAACACGGAACGAAGACAGTTGCGAAGTCAACTGCCTGACTACCAAGAGAGAGATGTATTGAATAGTTTCGCTCGTAAATGGATCATAGATACTGCAAAGTATGACGTTGAATCTGTCATGAGAGTCTTCCTTCAGTGGGAAGCACTGACACAAAGATATGTTTTTGAACAAATGTGTGTTTTTCTCGGTGAGGATTTGGAAGATAATGATTTAGAAAGTAACCCGCAGGAGTTGTGTCATGTACGGTTCAAGTTTGGAGAAGGAATGATCGTAGGTCCCGATGTCCAAAAAGCGGTTGAGGTATTGTTGTCTTATCGGAGTAAAGGGAACACTTCTGGCTCACAATCTGAGCGCGATACACCTAGGAAAAAGGCACGACAGTATCCCATGAGAGAAGTTCCCCCTCAATGGAGGGAGGGTGACACATCTGTTGAACCTCCTATTCCGCCACACTTTCAGCGTGTATGGGTACATGTCCCATGGAAGAGAGCTGAAGTTTTAGCACTTAAACAGACATTACCAGATCCGCGTAAGAATCCTGCAGGGTATTACAAGGAATTGTCGCAGACTGCAGGGTCATGTATAATGAACTTAGCCGATATCGATATGTTATTTGGGAACGTTGTTCCACAGCCTTTATGGAGTAAGATTCGTCATTCAGATCATGATCAGGAGTTAGGTGATTCATGGGCTAATATTGCCGCTGTAGATGCCCGACAAGTTGGTGGTGCTAAACCTGAGCCATTAATAGCAGAACTTCCTGGTAAAATAGTTGATTACATGAAAACGATAATGCCTGCAATACGTGTGAATTGGGATAAGTTATCTGCATGTAAACAGAAGAAAGACGAGATGGTCTCAGATTTCTTCACCAGGTTCGAAGAAACGTTTGTCGATCACAGTGGCTAAGACATGACCACAGAAGGTGGTCAGCGATTATTTGTCGATAAGTTCGTGCACAATCTGCTTCCAGAATTGTGTAAAAAGTTAAAAGATTCGGAGAGTTCTTGGGCTGTTTCCTCCTCAGCACAGATATTAGCCACTGCGCAATATTACGAGAATAGAGACAAAGACGAGAAAGATAGAGTAGAAAAGAAAACGAAAGAATTAAAGACTAAAGTTTTACTGCAGCAAGCCTATCCGCCACATGGTGGTGGTAATGGCCAGAATAACGGTGGTCAGAACACCTATCAGAATAACTATCAGCAGCCACAAAAGTATCAAGGGAACTCACAAAGAGTCGAGTATAATCAGCCACGTGTCAATATAGGTCCCAACCAGTGTTCATATTGCAAGGGGGAAGGTCATTTTAAGTATAGTTGCCCTATCTTGTTACAACGTGCGAATGGTGCTTCGAACGTAAGAGGTAGAGGCGTTCAGCAAGCACCTAGAGGTAAAGGACGTGGAAACATCCCCCAGAATGCGCAGTCTCTTCCACCACAGAATTCTATGAATAAATTCGATCAGCAGAACAACGCATCTGGTAGGACAGCTCAGTACTATACAGATGATTACTATACAGAAGGCGAGCAATGGAGCAGTAATGATTGCTAGGACAGCCGTAGACAAAGAGAGGGAGTTGTTTCAGTTCCAGTAGATCAGAGTGGACCATACGTTGAGGTGATCACATCAGGTGTGTCAGAGCCTTTTCTCTTGGATACTGGTGCTACAAAGAGTTCCATTATGCACTCCAAACTCCCTGGCGCACCTTTGTCTGGCGAAACGAACGTTTCTGTAGGTTTTTCTGGCGCCCCGGTCAGGAACCCGATTTCTGACCCGTTGTCTCTTTCTGTTGGTCCTTGCGAATTCGAAGCACCCCTTATTCTGACAACAGGTTGTGGCGAAAATTTGCTAGGATTAGATTTGCTAAAAAGATTGTATGCAACTTTGTACTGTTCTCCATCAGGAGTACAACTTACCCTGGGTGAGAAAGTGGTTTCTCCAATGTACTTATCGAGAGATAAACTTCCAACAGAATTGTCGTTTCTTCCAGACATACTTTGGGCAGCTGGTCCCAATGATGTGGGACTCTTAGAAATACCACCATATGTTGTAACATTGAAAGCCAATGTTAAAATGCCACGAATTACGCAATACCGAATCTCTAGTGAGGGTGAAAAAGCTTTGCTAGCGATCGTTCACGAGTTAATTGAAAAAGATGTGATTGAAGAGACAAGAGGTAACGTTTGCAATAGTCCCGTTCTACCTGTTTTAAAACGAACTGACGCATCTCAGCCACCGGTGTACAGATTTGTGATCGATCTCAGAGAGGTGAATAAAATAGTTGTGCCACAATTTCCAGTTGTCCTCGACATCACTACATTATTGACTATGATTCCAGCTTCTGCCACTTGGTTTTCGGTGATTGACCTGAAGAATGCTTTCTTCAGTATCCCGATCACCGAGGAGAGCAGGGATATTTTTTCCTTCAGTTTAGGAGGACGAAGTTTCCGCTTTAAACGCGCTCCTCAGGGCTACTGTGAAAGTCCGTCAATTTACAGTCAAGCTCTAAAAACACAGCTTGATACGATTGTTTTGCCAAAAGGTGCTACTCTTACAGTACGTCGACGATTTGCTTATAGCTGCGGATACTGAGGGAATTTGCAAGAAAGCAACAATATCACTGTTACACCATCTGTGCGATTTGCATCATAAGGTGTCACTTTCCAAGCTTCAATATTGCCGACAAGAAGTGACCTACTTAGGTCATCTCTTATCGAAGGAGGGAAGGAAACTGACCCCAGAAAGAATTCAGGCAATAGCGAAATTGAGTGTGCCAAGAACACAGAAAGAAGTGCGTGCTTTCTTGGGCATTACATCATATTGTAGACAATGGATCCCTAATTTTTCGTTATTGGCCAAACTTTTGGTGGCGTTAACGTGTAAAGATACACCCATTCCCGTCCCTTGGTCTGAAGAGTGTCAAACGAGTTTTTCCGAATTACGCACAGCCTTATGTTCGGCTCCTGTGTTGGGTACCCCCAACTACAGTAAGCCTTTTACATTGTATGTCCATGAGAAGGATGGTTGTGCATTGTCAGTCCTGACTCAGTTATTTGGGAACAAACAGCGCCCATGCACTTACTTTTCCTCGACTTTGGATCCAGTGGCTAGAGCATTGCCTAGTTGTTTAAGAGCCACAGCGGCAGCAGCTGTTTCTATTCGACAGTCTGCTGACCTGGTCATGAATAATACACTAGTCGTGATGGTCCCACATGCAGTAGACACATTGTTAAATAGAATCAAGACACAACATTTAACCAGTGCTCGATTGTCAGGGTACGAACTGACTTTGCTAGCAAGTCATGTGCACATTCAAAAGTGCAACACCCTTAACCCAGCCACGTTATTACCATTCATAGAAGAATCAGATACTTCAGAACAGCATGATTGTCTTTATAGAACAGAAGAAGAGACGAAAGGAAGAGTAGACCTCTTCGACACTCCTCTTGCTGAATGTGATGATACATTGTGGGTGGATGGTTCATGTTTCAAGCTTCAGAATGGCGATACGACTGCAGCATATGCTGTCACGACTTTGCACACGATTATTGAAGCTACACGCATCCCACACAATTCAGCTCAGGCAGCGGAGCTAATTGCACTCAGGAGAGCATGTGTGTTGTCGAAAGGAATGAAAGTAACTGTCTACACCGACAGCCAGTACGCGTTCGGCGTGGCCCATAGTTTTGGACGATTGTGGAAAGAACGTGGATTTCTGACTTCGCATGGAACTAAAATTAAGCATGGTCAGTTGGTAAATGAGCTTCTAGAATCACTGACTTTGCCCTTACAAGTAGCGATTGTGAAATGTAGCGCTCACAAGAAAGTGACT
This sequence comes from Lissotriton helveticus, assembly GCF_964261635.1. NCBI lineage: Eukaryota > Metazoa > Chordata > Amphibia > Caudata > Salamandridae > Lissotriton > Lissotriton helveticus. Next base: position 1,507,511,048 of record NC_136061.1, read on the forward strand.
GATGATGTTGGTCGTGGAAACGCGTTCGCTGATGAAACGGCTAAAGAAACTGCGAAGAATGTGATGAGCCGAATGTATGTTGCAGGACCTGCAAGATGGGTTGGTGGCATAGGAATGTGTGAAGACACGAGAGAAAGTGTGAAGTCCATTCAAGCCGAAGCCACAGGGAAAGAGTTGAGTACGTGGAGAGAAAGTTCGGGTAGAATGGATGCGAGTGGTTGCTGGATTGAATTGTCAGAGCATCAGAGGTGGTTGTTACCCGATGCGTACGTGCTTGCAGTAGTCACAATGGCTCATGGTATGGCTCATATCAGCGTGAAAGGGATTTGCAAGTTGCTGGCTCCAGTATGGGAGAATTCAGGGATTCCCAAGTGTGCAGAGAATGTGGTCAAGAATTGCATGGTGTGTCTGCAACACAATCCTGGTAGGGGAACCCCAACTCCAGCTGGTCATTTTGCACCTCCTACGTATCCGTTCGAGGTTTTGCAGCTAGATTTCATCCATATGGAAAGGTGCAACAGTTTAAAATATGTGCTCGTTGTTGTTTGTGCCTTCTCGAGATGGATAGAAGCATACCCCCTGAAGGACAATACTGCCCTGTCCACAGCGAAATCCCTTGTGAAAGAGTACTTCCCTAGATTCGGAATGCCTAGAATGGTCTGGTCTGATAATGGGAGTGAATTTGTGGGTCGTGTGATGAAGAGAGTGTGTGAAGGATTAGGTATCCGGCAGAAGTTCCACGCTGCAAATCACCCCCAATCAGCTGGATTAGTAGAATGCTACAACGGCACTCTTAAGTTAAAATTGGCCAAAAATTCAAGCGAGCACAGGTCTTAAATGGCCTGACGCTCTACCCTTAGCACTCCTATCCACCAGAATGACTGTGCATTCGCGAGTGAAACTCAGCCCATACGAAATTATTTTCGGCCGCCCGGCCAACATATGGGGAGTGCCTAGGCCCAAAAAGTTTAGCGAGCTTGAGCACCCCGTTCTACTTGACTATCTGTATGAATTGACGGCTAAATTGCGTGTTTTACATCAACAGGTCAACGACACCCTGCCTCCAGTCTCTGATACTCCGGGACACAGCATTGACCCTGGATCCTGGGTACTGGTGCGAAACTTCCAGAGGACCAGAAACGACCAGCCCAGGTGGACAGGGCCACACCTTGTCCTTCTCTCTACAAGATCGGCAGTGCGAGTGGAAGCAAAAAGGCCTGGATCCACGGGGTCCACTGCAAGAAGGTACCTCTTCCTCTGCCATATGACCAGTTGGTCCAGGAAGGTGTCGGCGACTCAGAAACAGACACAGTACCTCGGTTCATACCTTTTTAGTGATGCACAAGTAAAAGGAACTAACTCTGAGCGCGAAAACGAGAACATTCTTCAAGAAGGTGTGCCACCGTCAAAACGATTGAACACTTCAGAGCCTGAACTGTTGTTCCAGGACAACACAGTACCGGGAAGACAAAGATACGATTTGAGACCAAGAAATACGAACTAATAAATTAAACTTTTTTCCACTTTAAGGCAAAAACCTATGGACTAATAAAAAATTATTTTTTCCCCTCCAAGTACTATTTTTGAAAAGGCAGCTCCTCCATCAGAAGAAAACTTGCTCATTTTTGTTTTTCGAACTGCCATCCGGGTTCCGCTGCTAGGGCCGCGGTTGCCTAAAAAGTCTTTTGGGTGCAGCTAACGACGTTAGGTCGGGAGTTCTGGTTGGTCTAAGGGAGTTGCCCTGGACTGACAGAAGCATCTTTTAGCAGAATCAACCTACCACCGCGGGCAGCACTCTAGAAAGGATGGAGTTTTCTGAAATGGAAAGGCCTGCCAAACAAACGAACTCTAGACGCCAGTTGTGTACAGTGGCGACAAGAAAAAGTTTTTTAATAATGTGCATTTTTATGATATCCAGTGTGATGATATTTCTGATAGGATTCTCTTTTCATGTAACAATCGCACCACCTGCATCCCCTACACCTCCTCCTACTACTGTTTCCCCTCATTCTTTCCACTCCCTTCCTGGCCATGAATCCCATAGGAGATTAGAATTCATTAATAACTCCTTCATTCAGCTCCTGCACCAGCACCAGTTAGTAATGAACACAACTAACTGTTGGGTATGTGGACTTATGCCTCACACGACGGATAAAGGTATCCCTTATCTAGTTCTACCTTTCAATCATAATGGTTCTGTGTGGGCATACAGAACGATGTTCATATATGCACGAGAAATCCAACCCCTACGTTCTGTAAAAGACAACCTCAAGACTAGCGCCCTAGTAAAAGGCATAGTTGACATGATTAAGGAAGTAACTTCTTATGAAAATACCCCTAATGACGAGATACTTGCATATGTAGGTTGGAACGTGATCGGATAGGGAGTTACTTTAAGTGAGAAACAGCAAGCGACGAGATCTTCCCCGATCTGGATTGTACCCCATCAAGGTAACTTGTGTCTGCAAGGCATTGGCAGGAATCCCAGAGCTCAGTTAGGGAGAAGTATCTGTACAGAAACATATGTTTTTGGGTCTCAGACTTCCCCTGCGTTTTTAGCAGCTAAGGGTACTTATTTCATCTGCCATGATAGAGCCTATACATGGTTGCCCCTGACTTCTCGGGCTCATGTTTCGTTTCGTTCCTGTTACCTCCCACCTACACAGCAGCTGCGTATTACCACAGGACAAGGGTAGTTAGAGGTGTCTTGAGTAAAGAAGACACTGCAGGTCAAGAATTTGGGGACTTTGCAAGAGGTTTTCTGCCGTTCTGGGGACCCATGGTAAACAGCAAGGACATAAGGCAATTGACAAGGGTAGTTGAGGCTACCGTGATTGAAACTACTGGTGCCCTTAGTAACCTGACTGCTGAGCTCCAGTCGGATCGTCTTATGACCCTTCAGAACAGGGTTGCTTTAGACGTCATACTTGCAGACCGAGGTGGGGTATGCAGATTGATCCAATCTAGTTGCTGCATTTTTATCCCAGATAACGCTCCAACAGTGTACCAAGCCATCTCCAAACTGCATAAGATTTCCGAATCTATTCATGTGGATAAAGGAGATTGGTCATTAATGGGGTGGTTCTGGGAACTAATATCCAGCTGGGGATAGAAAATTGTGATGGTCATTGGGATGGTCTTAGCCGTCCTTTTCCTGTTCTGTCTGTGTGTACAGTGTGCTCCTGCAATATGTGTCCCCTGTGTCACATCACGTATAAGGAAACCTGTATCAAGAGACGAGCTAAGTACTAGGATGATGTTACAGCAACATCTCAATGACTTTAGGAATATCGACCTAAACTCAGATTAGCATGAGAGTAGGTTAAATTGCCTCTGTAAGGGCAAAAGGAGGGTTTTTAGTACTGAAAATCCAAACTCGTGTAACCATTCAGACGCAAGAATAAAACTTCATCGTACCACGACAAATTTAGTATCAAAAGACCGAGAATGGCGAGTACATTATGCACAAGCATTTTTGCCGCATTCGAAGGTTGCTTTCACCTCGAAATCGTCACTTATACCCTGAACCCTTGGCTTCCATCTTATATACGGCAGCCATTTTGTATGTTGCCCTTCACATAGGCTTAATCCAATATCATAAGGACAAGCACTCCTTGATTGACTTTTTCGTGACCTGGGCAGGTTTAAACCATCGCCCCAGGCCAACCCATTTGGTCAGTTCCTCTCCCAGCGGCCGGTCAAGATAGCATCTAGGCGCACCCGGCCATAAAGCCCTTTCATCACATTCTCACCCTGCCGAATCTTGCCCACACCTGACCCCGCTCCTTCTTTCCTACTTGTTTTATGATGAGAACGTGCTCATTTTATTGGGGAACACCGATATCTGATTGAAATACCGGACCTTGCCGAGTAATTTATTATGTACCAGACAAACGAAATGTGAGCTTGTCATCATAACTCTGTTACTTATTTGTGGTCGAAATATGTGAATAGTATCCTGAAAATCTAGGAATGTTTGCCTGAAGCTTATTATTTTGTATAAAAAGAGAAGCCTGACTTTGTGATTTTGAAGCAGTCTCCTGAGAACATACTTCTGTGTGTTGTACTTCTAGGACACTTGTTACCTTGGTTGCAGCCAATAAACCGATCTTTGACTTCACCTAGAAGACTCTGAGTTTCTGTGGTCTGAATCAGGAAAAGGACTCGAGGTCTATGGGTGTGTATTCCCTGACACCGCTGGGTTACCGGTTAAGCACCGGTTCTGAAAAACCCAGTACCTCAGGATTCCAGTGTTACTAAATGTGCAAATGTATTAAGGTATGTTCCTCTCAAACAAAAAAATATCAATGTTGCTCAAACATTTCATAAGAATCAATGTAACATATACTGGTGGTCAGAGGAGAGATAACATGAAAAATAGTCATGTGTCACTTTACTTGCAGCAAACCACTATGGCAGAGCTATTCAAATCTGATGATGTTACCAGATGCTGTGGCACAGACTTGTGTATAATATATTTATATACTACCTACTGGCGTTCACCAGTAGGTAGGTAGTTATAGTTAGGACCTAGTCTCCATCAGTAGTGCTCGGTGGTGGGAGTAGCTGCCGGGCGGTGACGTGGGGAGGGGCAGGGGCAGGGTGGGGGGGGAGTAATCTATTGATTACAGAAGATTACAGGTAAGTAAACATATAAATAAATAAAATGAATTTCGTTGCGTGCACTGCATCCACAAATGCGATGCAGTGCATGCAACAAAATTCGTTTTCTTTATTTATATGTTTACTTACCTGTAATCCTCCGTAATCCATAAATTACTACCCCCCACCCTGCCCGTCGCCCTTCTCACGTCACCGCCAGTCAGCTACTCCCACCACAGACCGCTACTGGTCTCCATTTAAAAGCATTTTTTGTTTTGCCAATAACGTTGGCGCCGTTTGACGAATGTAGACAACATTTTCAAAATTAGTATGACAGTTGGTTCAGCTCGTGTTTTGAAAGTTTCGGGTGATCCGTCAAGTGGAAGCAGAGAAAAAGGGGGGTGCTAATACTCGTTTTCCCCATGCAATTTGCAATAGGGATTGTTGATATGACTACAGCCCAAACCGCTGGGCAGAATTACACCAACTTTTGCAGAAAGGTAGCTTTTAATCAAGAAAGCAACCTTTTTGTGAATTGGTGCAAATTCGTTCAGTAATGTTTTAGATATTAATGATAATCCAAATGTTTATATATAGGGACGCAAAGGCTTTCTGAACCATCCTGATCTTCTGCCCGAGATCTGATTGGCTGCCAACAGTTCAACCAGGAAGTGTTGGCAGCCATCTTGGGAGTTTGCTTCAGCTGAATCCCACAAAAAACGTTTAAAAAAAAGAAAAGGGGCAGGATAAGAATACCCTGACCCCCTTAACTTTGATTAAGGGGTCCAAGAGGGCCCCCAACAGGCCAAAAAGCACTTTAAAAAAAAGTATTTGCCATTAAAACATGACAGAGCCATGAATCTGATGCGAAAAATCAAAACAAGAGTGGGTTCTTGTGCTTGTTTTGAATACAGATCCCGGGTGGGCCAGGTATCAGGACATTTTGTTGTTAAAAAGGTGGGATGCACGGGCCCCCCCTTATCACCACTTCCCTGGACTTAAGAGAGATTAATGGAGGGGCTGCACGGACCCCCCCCATGAGCCCCTGGAACCACCACCTCCCCGGGACTAAACATTACTCACACTTAAGACCCCCACAGTGGGATTGCTCAGACCTCGTAGGCCCGCCCTCTTCCTCAACCACTCTACAAAGGGGCCTCCTGGTGCACTACTGGTTGGGGGGTGAAATCGCATTGGCTGCTGAGGGCATTGTTGCATTCTCCCAGTTTATGTGAATCCCAGCACCATGCGGCATGCACCTCACAGTGCCTGCTACACTTTGCAGGGATTATATCGAGCCCCCCAGCCCCCAACTGGTGGCCACAGAGAGAAGGGGGCCCTTCGAGGGGCTCCCAATATCGGTTTCCAACAGGTTTTTCTGTGTCGGAAAGCACAGCATGGAAAGCCTGCCGGACACCAATATCGTAATCCCACCGGCAGAAACGCCGTCCATTGGGATAACGTGCCAGTCGCCAACTGGCTGATGGGCACCAGGAGCTCATCGGAATCCAGCCGGAATGACCATCCAGTTTCACTTTCGACCTCCTAGATTGTAATTAGGCAGTCAGAAGTGAAACCGCTATGAGGCTCAGATAGCCTCCGTCTGTGGTTGAAGGCTTTCTGACCCTCATCGTTATTGAGGTCTATGTGTCAAAAGTTAGTGGTTATAGTTAGGAAATAAAATTTAAAAACTTACAAATTCACTGAAAAAAACAAAGGTTACAGGGATTTTATAGTTAGGAAATAGAATTGAAAAACCCCTAGAAATTCACTCAAAAAACCAAAGGTTACAGGAACGTTATACCTAGGAAATAGAATTAAAAAGAGCTTAGAAATTCACTGAAAAAGCCAAAGGTTACAGGGCCCTTATAGTTAGGCTTAGATTTCACTCATACAAAGTCAGTGAAATTCAGCAGTTATAGATATCTTAGCTAACTATAACTTACGCCCCCACAATGCACTGCTTATGACCTCATATATTACATCACTCATGGCATGGTCAGTGACATCATTGATGACATCTCAAATAACATCACTGATGACATCATCCAGTGAGTGAAAGTGTTTCATAAATGTGACTGAGACAAAGATATATAGTAAGCTACTGCATAAGTTAAATCAATATTCTTTCTAAACTAGTAATGAGTGATACTGTTTCTAACATATGTCACCTGAGTGAGTGTGTGACTGTCTGTATCAGAGTGGGAGTGGGTTTCTGAGTGCTGTGTGGGTGTGAGTAGGTGTATAGGTGAATAAGAGGTGCATGAATGACTGTGTGAGTGGCGGTATTGGTGATTGAGTGTGATTGCCTGTGTGGGTGAGTGACTGATTTATTGGCTATATGGGTGGGGGAGTTTGTGAGTATCTGTTTTGGTGACTGAGTGGCAGTGTGAGGGGCTCTATGAGTGGGTGAGTTGGTGTGTTAGTAGTTGTGACTGTTTGAATGGATGTATGGGTAAGTGAGTGTGTGTGCATGGTTGTTTTGCACAGTAAGTTTCTCTGTGAATGGCTGTATAGGTGAGTGAGTGGGTGTGTGACTGATTGCATGGTTGTATGAATGGGTTTGTAAGTGGTTAACTGGATTAGTGAATGGGTGTGTGAGTAGCTGTATGGGTAAGTGAGTGACTGTATGTGTTGCTGTATGGGTGAGTGCTAGTGTGTGTGGCTGTGTGGTGATTGAATTGTTATTTGAGTGGCTGTATCAGTGAGAGAGTGACTTTGTTTTTGGCTCTATGGGTGTGTGAATGCTACTGTGAGTAGCTGTATGGGTGAGTGAATGGGTGTGTGAGTAGCTGTATGGGTAAGAGAGTGGGATTGAAAGTAGCTGTATGATGGGTGATTTGGCTGTGTTAGTGGCTGTATGAGTGAGTGAGTGGGTGAGTCATTGAATAGGTATAGGAATGGTTATGTGGGTATGTGAGTGGATGTATGAGAGGTTATATGGGGTGCGAGTGGTTCTGTGGATGATGTCATCAATGATGTCATTTGAGATGTCATCAGTGATGTCATTGACCATGTCATGTATCATGTGAGGTCATAAGCAGCACATTACAGGCGTAATGTATAGTTAGATAAGGTAACTATAACTGCTGAGAGAAATGTGAGCCCAACTATAACATCCCTGTAACCTTTGTTTTTTTCAGCGAATTTCCAATTTTTAAAAATTCTCTTTCACACTTTAACGTCCCTATGTCCCTGTAACCCTTGATTATATATATAACCAAGCTCCTTCGTGGAGCGAAACGCGTCAAGGAAGACACTCGTCTTGTTATGCTTGAATAAATAAGCCACACTGCTTGCACCTTAATTTCTTGTGTTGGTCTGTGATTCCAAGGAGTATAGAAGAAGTACGCACCTGCATTTGTCCGCCTTCCACTTGGCGGTCAGTTTTCTGAGTATTTCGACCCTCAGTGGGATCTGCAGGCTATTTTCAATCCCTAAATAGGAGTCCAGATGTAACTTTGGTTCCTTTATGCCACAACAGCTGTGCTGCATATATAAATATATATATATATATATACATAGACCTGACAGCTTTCTGTTTGTATCACCTTTTTGCTGATTTCTTTTTATTGACCTTAGGACTCTAAGCACTTTACCACTACCAACCACTGCACTTCTCCCCTAAAACTTGGTTTGATTGACTATCCATAATTTTCATATATAATTTGTATATAAGTCCCTAATAGAGTGAACTACATGTGCCCAGGGCCTGTAAATTAAGTGCTACTATCTGCAGCACTGATTGTTCCATCCTCATAGGTAGCACTTTAAACAATTCTCAGGCCTGCAACTGCAGAGCCTGTGTGTGCAGTTTTACTGGCATGTCGACTTTGCATTTAAAACTCTTTGCCAAGCCTTAAACTCCTCTTTTATTACATGTAAGTCACCCCAAAGGTTGGCCATTGGGAGCCCATAAGGCAGGGTGCTATGTAATTGAAAGGTAGGGCATGTACTTTTAAGTTTTACATGTCCTGGTAGTGAAAATCACCTAAATTCATTTTTCACTACTGTGAGGCTTCATAGGTTAACATTGGGAATTCCTTATTACACTTATATGCTGTAATTCTTGATTGGGAAGAAGTAGCTCTGTCATGTTTCATATAATTGTAATGCTAATGATAAATCATGTTTGCTGACAAAGTTCAATTCATCATTATTATTTCGAAAATGCCATGTTTAGAAAAATTATAATCATAAAACAACACGAGATGGCTGCTTGATTTTAACACATTTTTACTTTTGTGTAAAGATAATCTTATTCAATAAACTTGACCTCTGATTCTTTTTAACACATGATTATATCATTTTCAAAGACTCAATCTCATTTCAAAGAAGGGAGTGATACCAACTATCGATTCTGAGATATGCAAATTATAAGGGGCATTGTGCTCAATCAAAAAACAACACGTGTTTAAAATGTATTAAAATCAAGCAGCTACCTAGTGTTGTTTTATGTTTATAATTACAGAGGTCCAAGGTGGTTGTTGTCAAGGGCCCAACCCCCCCTTAGTTTACTACTTTTAGAAAAATTGCATTTCTCTGCTCTTAGCTTTGTGTGCCTGCTGCTTGTCGCCAATAAACGTCTGGGGTGGGGGACAGCTGGACTTTGAGCATTCCCTCTAGACAGCCCCACACAAAGGAAGGTTATGTGTGACTGAGTGGCAATCCACATCCTGATGGGTCATCCTGGGCAGGATGGAAGGGAAAAGCTGACACTTACACCTGAATATGCAGTGCCTGGTCCCCACACAAAGGGCTGCATACCCCCTGTGGTGAGTCTGGAGATAGGGAGGGAGGACTTCTGTGCACTTTAAAGCCCCTCTTTGAAGTCACCTCTACTTCCAAGGCACAACTGGTTATAAGCACTGGGTCTCTGACCCCACCAAAGGAGACACTACTGTACCTGTGAAGAAACTCTGCTAGGGCAAAGGACTGCTGTGCTGCTACAAGGACAGACACTCTGCTGGACTACTGCGCCGGAAAATCTGCTTTTCTGCTGAGCTGGCCTGCTGCCTTCTACCCTCTTTCCTGCTGAGGAAGAACTGGACTCTTACCCAAACTCAGAGTGTCTCAAAGTGCATGCTGGCTTGCCTTCTGTTCTAAGACTCAGGGATATCAAAGTCTTACACCCTGCTGGTCCTAGTCCACTGTAAGGGGAGTCAGGTGCTTGCTCCAGTGAAACCAACGCGTCTTCTGTTGTTTGAGGTGGAAACAATGCATCAATGCTGTTGCAGAAACACAACGCATCGCCATCTTAGCCGACACATCGGAACCACTGCATCACTGACACTGCTGGAGAGAAGATTGACTCATCCCCTCGGCTGGCTGGGTGGAGAACCCGGTGCATTGCATTCAGAAACAGCACATCTCAGAGCCAGTGCTTTGCCTTCGGAAACATCGCATCGCCATCGTTGCATGGAGAAAATCGAAGCATCACCTCAAATGCGGCTTTCGTGGCTGAACCCCGCATCTCACTGTTGCAACCAGGATCAAGGTACTTTTGTTCAGTGGGCCTTGCATGGCTCCTGTATCCGGCCCATTCTCTACTGCAGTCGGTCTGAACTCTTGACTTTCCCTGGTCCAGTGTGACCAGATAACCCCCATAGTTGCTTATTGCTTCTAAGGGCTATTTTTACTTTTAAGCTTTAAAAATTCATATATTGAATTCTACTTATTGGATTTTTGTCAATTTGGTCTTGTTATATTTATAAAATCATAATATATTTTTCTAAACCTTTGTGAAGACTTTTTTGGGTATTTTCACAGTGTTACTATTTGAAGTGTCGCACTAATATTTTACACATTACCTCTTAAGTTAAGCTTGCCTGATCGGTGCTAAGCTACCAAAGGGTGAGCACAGGTTAATTTAAGGTGTCTATCTGACTTATCCTGACTAGGATTGTGGTTCTTTCTTGGACAGAGGGCATATCTCTGGAGAGGGAGCGACCCCTGACCCTCCTGGTAGGTCGCTCTCCCTTCACACAGCTCCGCCTGTGTGCCCCTGCTACCGCTGCCGAGATCCCCTGGTAAGTGTGCTCAGCCTCCATCTTCTGTGCCACTCGTCTTCCCCTTCCTTGTGCCCTATTTTTGTTTTCTGTACCACTCGTTCTGCCCTCATTGTGACCTGTTTTTCTGTTCTTTGCCACTCGTTTTCCCCCTCCTAGTGCCCCATTTTTGTTTTCTGTACCACTTGTTTCTGCCCTCATTGTGACCCATTTTTCTGCTCTGTGCCACTTGTTTTCCCCCTCCTAGTGTCCCATTTTTGTTTTCTGTACCACTAGTTTCTGCCCTCACTGTGACCTATTTTTCTGCTCTGTGCCACTCGTTTTCCCCCTCTCTGTGCCCCATTTTGCTTCGGTGCCACTAGCTTCACGCCCCCCTGCGCACTTGCCGCTCCCGCCTCCTGCCTTCTATCTGCTCCTCCCTCCCACCTCCCCATATATGCCGGATGCTGCGCGGACGCGTGCAGCGGGCGCGCCTAAGGCAAGCCCGTCTGCGCCCGTCTGCGCCTATACCGCGCCCAGCGCCAGAAACCCTGGCCCCTGCGATCGCCACAACGCAAGACTCCGATACGACGCCAGCACCCTCCACGCACTCAACGTCGGCCGACACCACAGCTGCTTCAAGGCCCCCGAAACGCACCCACGGACCTTTCTCATGCCGCATCTGCAGCTTCACCTGCGACAGAGCCACCAAACCTCCAAGGACTGGACCCAAACACCTCCGCTGCATACTCCTCAACACCCGCTCCGCACACAAACACGCCGTCGAGCTCTGGGATCTGCTCGACACCTCCGCCCCAAACGTGGCCTTCCTGACCGAGACCTGGTGGAACGACTCCTCGGCGCCCGACATCGCCATAACCATCCCGGACGGCTACAAGATCACCTGCAGGGATCGCGCCAATGGAATCGGAGGAGGAATAGCCATCGTCCACCAGTCCACCCTCAAGGTCACCACCCACGCGGACGACACCCTCAACACCGCCGAACACCTGCACTTCTGGATCCACACCGACCCCAACACCACCCTCAGGGGAACACTTGTCTACAGACCCCCCAGGCCCCGGGCCCAGTTCAGCGACTCCATCGCAGTTCTTGCCAGCATCTAAGCACTCGCCTCCATGGACTACATCCTCCTCGGGGACCTGAACTTCCACCTCGAGAACAACAACGACGCCAACTCCACCACCCTCATCGACAACCTCGCCAACCTCGGCCTCAGACAACTCATCACCGCACCCGCCCACGCCGCCGGCCACACGCTGGACCCCGTTTTCTCCACAAGCACCCACATCACCTTCAACCACCCCACCGAACTCCACTGGACCGACCACCAATGCATCCATTTCACCTTCAAGAAACCAACACCGCACCACCGCTGGAGCAAAGTCAACGAACACTAGCTAATCACCACCCTCACCCAGATTACACCCACTAACCCCACCGACCCAGACGCCGCAGCCCGCAACCTCAGACAGTGGATCGATGACTGCGCCAACACCCTCGCCCCGCTCAAGAAACCCTCCAACAGCCACACCAGCACGAGAGCCACCTGGTTCACCGACGAGCTCCAGACCTCCAAACGAGCATGCCGGAAACTGGAGAAGAAATGGCTCCACAAACGCACACCGGCCAACCAAGCAGCCCACAAGGACGCCACCCGCACACATCACCACCTCATCAGAATAGCCAAGAGATCCTCCTTCAAGGACCGCCTGGATAACAACGCACACGACAGCAAAGAACTCTTCAGCATTGTAAAAGAACTCTCCAACCCCAGCGCCAACGCCATCGACATCCCACTGTAGTGTAGCTCCTATTTTCCCAATAGGCTCTGCGCATTGGAATAGTACCTACAGCAGTAAAGGCCTAGGCCAGACGTTAACTAGGTCTACTACTGTCGATGCTAGACTTAATTTTTGGGTTTGCCAGCTAAGCTCAGAGTTCGCTAGAAACTTTCTCGAATGTTCAAGGAAGGATTAACTCCCCTGATTAGACAAGAAGGGATTTAGTTTCTGACAACCATAGAACATGACAACTTTGCTCTCCCCTAATCAAGAGTCAATCTCAAGAGTCGTGTGAGCACAAGGCAATTATTTTACTCAGTCAGTACGTGCATTCTTAGTCTCATCAGAATGTAGAGAAAAGGAAAAGACGGGCGTGTTCAATAAAAGATGTTATTTATTGATCAGTCTCTTTTCTCGTACAAGAGAAATGGATCGATATTATTGCAATACTTATAGTTAAGTAAAGTGCATACATTAAAAGCAATAGTATAAAATAATACTGTAAAAACATTGATATGGTTTCTGAGCCATATGATGTTTTAAAATGATTAAAATATATTTACATACACATATACATTTGACTAAACGTGCTCAACTGGTGTTTCTAAATACGCCTACCCCGTGTACCTGACCTAAGTCTAATACGTGGGCGGGAATAGAAAGTTACAGTTTAAGTTAAGTTTGTTTTTGCCAAGTGAATAACTAAAGAATTCTCTAGGAGGGGTTATTCAGTTCTGTACCTGGAATTTAGGATGAATGAGGAATGGTATCTCTTTCTCTGCTCTCGATATTCCAGGCTGCCTGCGAGGGCTGCCCAGAAACGCCGGTGCTGGGTCTCTCGGCTTGAGATAGCAGCGCGTCTCTCAGCGCGTCAGGAAGGCGGGGCTGCTGCCTGCGGGGTCTGCTTCTGCTCTCGGCTTCGGCAAGTATGGCTGCTCCGTCTTGTCACCACGCGTGTGTTTTGCATAGGGCAAGGTCGGCAATATTTATACCTTAAAGGTGCCGGGATTGACGTAAGGATGGACATAGGTACGTCAATAAAGATGTCATACGACTTGCTCGTTAGCACATTCTTTACTAAAGTTCTCTGTGAAATCAAAACAATGGCCGCACGGATTATCCAGGTTGTCATAGGTTTGATTTGTTATGAGAACGTCGTATGCCTTATCAGGGGCTGGAGGAATGTCGCTTGTCTAATTAGATCTCAAGCGTTATGACCTAATCAGATAACACGTTCCTGTGCCGTAGTGTGACTGCGTCAGATAACGGTATCTGCATCATGGGGGATTTCTTGCCTCATGGGCTGACTGTTAGTTAACTAGCTAGGTAGTTTAACCAGAATAGGGTCAGGAATAGGGGGATCGATTCAGAACCTATAGAAATACACGACACCCACTCCACGCTAACTATGGTCATATCTACTAATCTATGCATAGTATAACATAGTACAACATACTATAGAGTATAGTGTATACCTTACCACCCCAAAATACATAAATGCATTTTGAAATTTTCAAATATACTGAAAAATTGCAGTCATATATATTGTATGCACTTAAGCTATGAATTAAATGCAAAACTAAACACGCATTGTTATGCATTATTGCTTGTTGGTATATGAGAAATACACATGAAATGGCTCTTAATATGGCTATACAGAAAAAAAGTCGAAACCATTTCATCACATAAAATATATTGTGAACATACCAGCGGGCAGCTAAAGTCTATATAAAGTCTATAAAGTATCTAAAAAAAATAGAAATCTTAGTTCTCTAGGAATAGTTTCTTACTTTAAGCAGAAGGTCAGTGTCCCGGGGAAAAAATATATAGAAAAATATTTTAAGGGCTTGCTGAAAAAGGTTGCTGTCCGTGAACTGGATTGTAATTGTTCATGTGACTTTATTTTTTAAGTTGAAGGCCGGATTCAGGGAACGCCGTGTGCGAGTTTACTCAAAAGTCTCTATTTCTGTTCCGGAGAGAACATCATATCATTCAGGCTTTCGAAAAAACTGTCAACAGCTTCATGGGAAAGTTCCACTAAGTCGGAAATAGGGGTAACCATGCATTCATGCGCATGATTGTCTGCATTGACATTCTGATTTGCATTGCTGACAGAAGGTCGTACCTGTTCGATGTTGCTTTCATCTTGAACTTCACTACTCTTCAATCGCAGTGGTGAAGATTCCAGGAATGCCGTCATCAGAATTGGCAGCCTTTGAGGGCAGCACAAAGCGTGAACCTTGGTAGGAACCAGCAGTGTATCTGCATCCACCGGCGCATCCGATTGTAGTGTCAGACAGGTGTCTAACACGCATTCTTCTCCGCATAGCAGACACCTTAGTACAGGTAAAACACACCTTTGCCACATTGGTCGAAATGATAGAAACCAAGTCATGTTCAGGTCTCGAAGCCGGGAGAGTCCCAGGATTTTTGATATCCGGTCCCGGTATCCAATGGCTAGGATCGTATCTTCCATTGTCGCGAGAGTTTGATCTGTGACATGGGTTGCCATATCGAAAAATAAGGACTAGGAATAGGATTCCTGCAATTAGTCCCAGGATCAGGGGAAGTCCGCCAAAAATCAAATGGACGAAATCTGGAAAAATACCCAGTATGGCTTTGAATGGTGTTAATGCCATCGAAAATACTGTCTTAAATACCTTTGAGACCCCTGTGGTATCAGAAATATTTAAGATTTCGCTCAGGATTTCCGCGAAATGTACGGGGGAATTGGTTGATAATAATGTATGTATCTCTGCAGTCGTCCTTGCGACTTGTAGATCATACGTTTCTTTTGATGACGTGAGCCTTGTAGGCGTCTGAAGAAGCACTGTTTTCATTCTGCTTAAAGTGTCTATTCGAATAGAAGTAATTTTCAAACCGGGCCATGCCCTTGCCTCCCTGTCTGGAAAGGAGCTGGGGAACAAAGAACGTCCACAGCACTTGACCTTCGCCGTCGTAGTGACGAGATAAGGAGTCCCGGGCATAAGACTACAACATCTGCGGTCTACAATAAGAATGTAACTCCCATTATAGAGTCTTTGAAAGAATGGTTCTATTTCAGTTGCAGGTGCGCCTTGCTGGTGACATGAAAGGTTGTATGAATTCCCTTCACAGGCTCCGTGCAAACTAATACCGTTACACAGAAGCGTGCCGCTTAGTGACATAGCACAATTGTTGCCACTAAGAAACACTTTCTGTCCTTTGTTACTGACACATGCATGTGAATAGGGCAGGTTCCAAGTTGTTTTAAGGTACCCCTTTCCCAATTTCTCGTACATGCCAGCCTGTATATATTTTTGGCAGTATTGAAACCTGAAGGTTGAGATTGGAATATTTATGATTCCGTGGATTATCCATTCACTGACAGGTCGTTCTGACATTGTCAACGGTAATCTTTCTAGTTTTTCAATGCTCAAGATTGTATAATCAGCACCCTTCTGCGCCATACCGATTTGTCTATCAGTAAGGTTAAAGATTTGGAATAGTGACGTAGTGTTGATTAAACGCCAAGGCACATAGCCTGAACGCAGATTTTGTAACGTCCAGCCAAGCACGCAATTGTGACTGACCATGTTGTAATAACAGTAAGTCTTGCGATAATATATCGATTGCTGAAGACACAATGCTGTCCAATGAAAAAATTCTGGAGGACAGAGTCATTAACCCATTGTCCACTACAGAAAGTGATTTTTCCAAATTAATACGATCAATTTCACGTATTCTCTCTGCTGTTTCAATTTGAGTAACCTTCCAGGCCTCATTGTATGCTGCATATACAGAGGCTGCTATGAAACGCTTTTGACGCTGTTTGCGTGGTCCCATTATGAAATCACGCAAGTCAGCACCATCAGTAAGTAAAGTTAGGTGTTGCTTAATTTCAGGCAGTGTGGAAGACTGTAGCCATTGAAGGCATAATTTGCCCACACTGTAGGTTGTTATTATCCCTGGGTGATGTCTTTGGGGATATCTAGGTTCTGGCCTGGTCATTTTGAAACCCTGTGTTTTATTCAGGAATCTATCTTGACAGTTATTTGTATCTGTGGGCCAGATCAACCATTGTTTCCAATCAGGATGTGTTCTGTTTTGGTTAAGTATATGGTTTATGTCTATTCCTTCATCTGTATCAGAGTTATTGCTAAACATTGTTGGCTTTGGAATAGACGGGTTATTTAAATCTTTGATTTTGGCTAAGCCAAGACAGGTGGTTTGTTGAACAGTGTCATTTAAAAATATCATTTGTTCTGGGATCATGCAGGCTCTAAACAAAGCTTCTATACCCTGTACTTGCCATTCTTTTGTACCCCAAACACTTTTCAAATCAACATTTTTGTCCCAATAATCGAATCCAAAAGTATTCATTTTTTCAAAGAATGAATCAGAATAAATCAATTTTGTGTTGGTTATCATGGTTTTGGTCCCTGTCTTGTTTGACAATTTATAATAAAATGTTTCAGCATTACTAGTGTTAAAACCTTGAAAGTATGAATATTTGTCATAAACGGTTCTAGAGCTCCCTTTTGGAGGTGTAGCACAATGTTCCCATTGATTAAAATTTAAAACATTTCTAGGTTGTGCAGATTTATGCAAAAAATGGTTACCATAGTGGTTATAGCAATACATACTATCATAATTTGTAGAACCTTGCAAATAATCATGTTTTGTAAATTTAGCAGACATTACTAAGTCAGACATCATATTGTTTATACTTTCAAAGTCCCAATCATCAGCAAATGAGTTTGGTTTTGCAAAGTCACTCAAAGAGATCTTAATTTGGTGTGGATATTTCAGGATCTCGACCGGACCAAAAATTTCATAGTCAGTGTTGTCCCAGGCTACCCCACCAGGTATTGGAATTGCTGTGAAGTTGGCTGAAGAAAGTTCTGAAGAAAGTTCTCTTTTCTCGACGTGTGAAGATGTGTGTGGTTTGAGTACCAAGTTGATGTTCTGACTTGCTGTGTCCATTTTAGCATATTTTCCCTCAATGAAGCGTCCCAAAGTAAATACCATGATGAGCCAAAGTATGAGGATAAATGCACCAAAACCCACCCAAAATTCAATCCATGGAGAAATCAGATATGTTTCTTTTAGTTGTTTCAAAAGTTCCTTCGCTTTGTCTTTAAAGGATTTTGATGATGGCTGTGTCTTTTGTTCGCTGAAGCCTTCAGAGGAATCATCGAAGTTGATGAAGTAACCGGATGCAGTTCTGTCAATTGTTCCAATTGGTTCAGGATTTTTGTTTTTTGCATTTTCACTTGGTACTTCAGTATAGATTGGTGTGTCTCTGCTAAATGTCTTTATTTGGGTTTTCAGAGGTCTAAGTTCTATTGCATTGTTGCATAGTCCTTGTTGTTCTTCTGTAGGCGTTTTGAATGTGATGAGCCTCTTTGTTAGGACCTCTGTACTGGTAGCAAACCTTGGTGTTCTGCTACTTATTGGGAGTCCACTTGGCCTACTGTTTGTTATCGGCCACATGTTGTGGTTTTACCAGGTCGATGGATACAACTCGGTTCTCCTTTTTTCCAGCAAGTGGCGGTAGTACAACTGATCTTGTCCCGTTGACAGACAAGACAGGAACTGCTTTTCTGTAAGAAGGCCCAAATTCCTTCTTTACCGCGATCTTCTCCCTGACTAGATCCCCGACTTTTGGAATCCAGACAGGTCTTGCTGGGACAGGTGGTGATTCTTCAGTGGTTGTTGGCTGTTGTTTCAACTGTATGTTGCTCAGGTCTTTTCTTGTTTTGTTTAAGTCCTGCAAAATAGCCAAACGGTCTTTGACATCAAAGCTTTTTTCTGTTACCACTGAAGTCTGACTATCAAGGTCAGAGATCAACATCCTAGTTCCGAATAATAATTCGTACGGACTGAATCCCTTCAGAGAATTTCTTGGCAAGTTATTTAGACTACGTTGGACACTTATTAGATGTTTGACCCACCCAGCTCCCGAACCTAATATCCTTTCTATTATAGATTGCTTTCTGTCTTGGTTTTTTCTTTACACCATCCCATACCCTCAGGAAGGAAGTGAGAAGATTCCCGCTGGGCTGTGCTCATTTGGCCATTCTTTCCCCCCCCAGGCTGGATTGCCTGAGAAAAAGAAAAAAAAATGGTCGAACGTAGCATGCTCTTAGCGTATATGCCATTTAGACTCGCAAATCTTGTATAACAGTCCGGACGTCAGCTGAGTGCTGTGGATCTACATTATAAGTGGGAACTAGCCTGTATATGTTAATCGCAAGCCATTCTTTTTGCTGGTAATATTATCTGCCTTGATACGACGGGGTATTAAACTGCTTCTCTCCCCACTGCGATCTCTGTTGCAGTTTGGGCAGTTTTTTACAAAGATGGTAAGATGGAGGCTCATGCCTGGCCACCAGTACCGTGATTGTAAATCTTCCAGAGAATCTTTTAATTTAAGGTGTCTGTGACCCTCGCCCATGTGTGCGTCTGCGATTAACAAGTTTCTCCTGTCCATGTTTGGAATCACTCTATCCCCCACTCCAGGGATTCGAGCAAAAGGGACGGAGTTTGCATCGATTATGTATGTATAATTGAGTGGATAGTTGATCGGTAACGCTGAGCAGTCGCCTTTTGATGACGTTTTCACCGCCAGCAATGTTTCACCGTCAATGTATTTTAATGTACGCTTTTTTCGATCTACGGGAGCCGATTTAGTGGCTGCCGCTGCGGCTGTCTCAGCCAATGAATTCCCCACAACGTGAACGCCATCACGTTGATGACTCAGTGAGTGAGTCACGTGAGTCTTTGGTAGTTCTTTCTTCAAAAGAGCTACTTGTTCCCAGAGAAGTCTCTGCTTTATTGGTGCATCTGTGTCATCTTTGTAACCGTTCTGAATCCATGTTTGCAAATCCTTGTTATATGCTTTGACGCAGAAATATGAATCTGACACTATAAGTGTCGGGAATTCGCGATCCGCATTATCTAGCGCCATTTTCAAAGCTATTATTTCAGTTTGCAGTTCTGAATTAGTTTCTACTGAGTGTGATTTTATTAATAGAGGTCTTAGTTTACCTCCGCGCCACACTTCTTTTGTGATCTCACATGTGGGATTGTATGCATGTTCTCCCCAAACGGAGGGTTGAGCATGTCCGTCTGTATAGATTACACAGGCGTAATGTCGTAGAGGCAGAATGTCGATTGGCAGAGGGTACGTCTTTTCATATTTTAGATTTTCCAATTCTTCTAGTTCTTAAAAGACTGTCAACCAGGCAATACTTGATAATTCATATCCTCCGTACTGGATTTTCAGATGGGCAATTCTGGATTTTTTGAAGTTGAATTTGTAACCCTCTGCAGCGAAACCAAGTATTATGGTGTTCACTCTTTTCAAGTGAGTTTCCAAGTCATCATCTGTTAAGTAAATGTCATCGACATAAGATAATGCTTCATCATCATATAGTTGTAGTAATTCTGTTACTCTTGCTGAGAATACCCCCGGGCTGTTCTTGTACCCCTGGGCTAACCGACAGAATTGTTTTTGAGTGCCATTTACTGAGAAAGCTGTTAAATGTCTGCTCTCTGGTGCTATGTTTTGACAAAAGAATCCGTTGGAGATGTCCAAGGTAGTTTTGTATTTTTTGCGCACTATGTTATTCATTAGTGCAGCACTGTGTGAGTTTTGCACTGCAAAAGTTTTGCAACATGTGTTAAGGTGTCGGTAATCCAAAACTAGACGATATGAATTGTCTGGTTTGGAGACCGGAAACAAAGGATTGTTCATTTGTGAGGTGCAAGTTTCAATCACCCCCTGGTATTCTAGCTGATCTAGTATTTCATTTACTTGTTTTTTAGCTTCTTGCTTAATTGGGTACTGCCTTTGTGCAGTTGGTTGTGATTTTAACTGGACTTTGTGAGGAGGAGAATCCTCATCCCATCCTACATGATTTTTATATAAAGCAGGTGCTAAGGCCACTGCCCACTTTCTAGCAAGTGTGTATTTTTTATGAATCGGGATTTGATTCGAGAAGGCAGGCATAATTACTTCTTCGCCATGAGGGCACTCCCTGACAAACTCTGGTGGCCAGTCTTTTTCAGCTAAAAGGATGTCATAACCCTTTGAGAGGTTATCCCAAAATAGTCCCCTTATTTTCCTAGTCTTATCTCCCTCTATACGTAATGTTATCTCGTATATTTTGTGGGGCTTGCTAACTCTGGTATCTGCAGTTTCCACTTGAAGGTATTCATTCGTGTCCACTGTCTCCAGATGATTCATAAGGACTTTGCGAGCTATGCTCACCTCTGCTGCGCTGTCTAGCATTGTCTGAGCCCACTCTCCGTTTTTCAGTTGTGTCCTCAGTATTCTCGGCATTGTTAACTACCTTGATACTGGCTACCTTCTTTTTTGGAAATTGTGATTTCTTTTTCAGTTGAGCAGGTTCCTTGTCTTTGGACTTGGCGTGCTCTTCTGATCGTCCTCTTCTTTCCGATTTCTGCGAGGAATTCTGAAAAGATTGAGAGGGACGTGTATCAATGTCTTGATATCTATCAGGTTTTTTAATATTATCCCTATTTCTAAGGTTATATCTATTCCCAGAGGGTTCATTCTGGGGTGACCTTTGTCTCGGGTTTGGAGATTTCTCTCTTCGCCTAGGAGACCTTCCTCTGGACTGGAATTTCTTTTCTTTGGGATTGGATTGTTTGTTCCCATCCCAGTTCTTTTTTGGTGAATTATTATTATTATTAAAAAACATTTTTTCTGGACTTGTAGTCAGTTGCGTTTTTACTGGTATTCCACCTAGACTATCTCTGCCTAGTTCTTCATAGGATTTTTCTATGATTCTGGCAATTTCAGCTGGTTGGTCTGCTATATCTGTCTCTTTTAACCTCTGGCGGATCGCCACGTTTGCTGCTTCACCCTTTATGTTAGCTAGTAATATAGCCAAGACCTGCTTGAAGTCTTTTAGTAATTTCATACCAAGAGTTAAAGCAGGTTCTGGACCGTATTCATCTTGAATTTGTTTTAGCACATCTGGTATTACCGAAATGGATGGAACACCGTGCGTTTTTGTGTAGATGGAAGCAAAGACTGTACCCCAAGTGTCACAGTCCTCAATGTGTGGTGCGATTCCCATTGGGAGACATATAGTCAGAATCCTGTGTTTTTCTAATGGGGTGGTGTCAGGAAACACCGCCTCTATTTGGGTAATTTTCTGTGCCAACCAGAATGGTATTTGTTCCCGTTTAGCTGGAACTTTACCTAGGCAGGATTGGATGTTCTGTGGTGTAATTTTATTTGTGTTCCCCTGGTGAGGGGTCGGCTGTGGAAGTTTAATCGCTGGCTGAATTGTTGAAGTCCGCATTACATACTGAACTAATTGTCTGTGAATTTTTAGTAGTTGTTTTAGCTGTATTAACAGCTCTGCTGCAGGCATTCTTTCGATGTCTGGATATGGTGTGTATCCGGCTAGGACCGGCCACGTTGCTCCTGGTCTTCCTAAAGGACCGAGCCTTGTAATGTGATTATTATGTTTTAGGGCGCCATCAAATAAGAGCAAATGCTCTTGGAATTTGAGTGGTACTTCCACCTCCTCGAAAGGAGTGTACTCATTAGGAGGTTCCTCTACTTTGTAATAGTGGAAGTACTTTGTTATAGTATTAGCTGCTGGAAAATGTATCCATGTATAGTATACCTCTGTCTGCCGATATTCGTGTGCCTCGATTACGAATATGACTGTGCCACCTCTAGGTGTCAGTCCATTTTCTATAAGTTTTAAGGTTATAGATCTCCTTTTGGCGACCGGAATGAGTATTATATCCGCGTCTGCTGCTTGCATGGTAGCATCAGCATCTGCTATTTCAGTAGCTAATCTAGTAACCTCTCGTTCTTCATCGCTGTCCATTTTGCTGACAGGATGGTATTATGTTTATTTGCAGATCAGGTTTCTTTATGGAAACAGAGATTAGATGCACAATATTTTGGAACACTGTTTATCCTTCAACGTTGACTAGACCAAGAACCATACATAGGAGTTCCCTCCTGCGAGGTTTTGGAGGATATTATAACCTTTCACCCACTCCAGACGTCTTTGGAGTATTTGGGAAAAGGGGTCTGAGTGAGAAAGCACGACTGAGTTACTTTAAATGTCTTACGTTAGTTTTATCGCCCTTTCCAAACGCGTTGGGCGCCATGTAGTGTAGCTCCTATTTTCCCAATAGGCTCTGCGCATTGGAATAGTACCTACAGCAGTAAAGGCCTAGGCCAGACGTTAACTAGGTCTACTACTGTCGATGCTAGACTTAATTTTTGGGTTTGCCAGCTAAGCTCAGAGTTCGCTAGAAACTTTCTCGAATGTTCAAGGAAGGATTAACTCCCCTGATTAGACAAGAAGGGATTTAGTTTCTGACAACCATAGAACATGACAACTTTGCTCTCCCCTAATCAAGAGTCAATCTCAAGAGTCGTGTGAGCACAAGGCAATTATTTTACTCAGTCAGTACGTGCATTCTTAGTCTCATCAGAATGTAGAGAAAAGGAAAAGACGGGCGTGTTCAATAAAAGATGTTATTTATTGATCAGTCTCTTTTCTCGTACAAGAGAAATGGATCGATATTATTGCAATACTTATAGTTAAGTAAAGTGCATACATTAAAAGCAATAGTATAAAATAATACTGTAAAAACATTGATATGGTTTCTGAGCCATATGATGTTTTAAAATGATTAAAATATATTTACATACACATATACATTTGACTAAACGTGCTCAACTGGTGTTTCTAAATACGCCTACCCCGTGTACCTGACCTAAGTCTAATACGTGGGCGGGAATAGAAAGTTACAGTTTAAGTTAAGTTTGTTTTTGCCAAGTGAATAACTAAAGAATTCTCTAGGAGGGGTTATTCAGTTCTGTACCTGGAATTTAGGATGAATGAGGAATGGTATCTCTTTCTCTGCTCTCGATATTCCAGGCTGCCTGCGAGGGCTGCCCAGAAACGCCGGTGCTGGGTCTCTCGGCTTGAGATAGCAGCGCGTCTCTCAGCGAGTCAGGAAGGCGGGGCTGCTGCCTGCGGGGTCTGCTTCTGCTCTCGGCTTCGGCAAGTATGGCTGCTCCGTCTTGTCACCACGCGTGTGTTTTGCATAGGGCAAGGTCGGCAATATTTATACCTTAAAGGTGCCGGGATTGACGTAAGGATGGACATAGGTACGTCAATAAAGATGTCATACGACTTGCTCGTTAGCACATTCTTTACTAAAGTTCTCTGTGAAATCAAAACAATGGCCGCACGGATTATCCAGGTTGTCATAGGTTTGATTTGTTATGAGAACGTCGTATGCCTTATCAGGGGCTGGAGGAATGTCGCTTGTCTAATTAGATCTCAAGCGTTATGACCTAATCAGATAACACGTTCCTGTGCCGTAGTGTGACTGCGTCAGATAACGGTATCTGCATCATGGGGGATTTCTTGCCTCATGGGCTGACTGTTAGTTAACTAGCTAGGTAGTTTAACCAGAATAGGGTCAGGAATAGGGGGATCGATTCAGAACCTATAGAAATACACGACACCACCCTCACAAGAACTGTGTGACTCACTAGCCATCTTCTTCCTGCGCAAGATCGCTGACATCCACAACAGCTTCATCACCTCGACCGCCCAGACTACGCCAAACTTCACCTCCCCTGCGAACACCACCAGCGCCAAACGCCTGACCACCTGGTTCAACGTCAACGACGACGAGACACGCAAAGTCATGAACTCCATCCACTCAAGATCTCTGTCAGACCTGTGCCCACACCACGTATTCAACAAAGCAGACACAGCCATCGCACCCCGACTATGGAAGATCATCAACATCTCCTTCAAAACAGTGACATTCCCGGAAAGCTGGAAACACGCCAAAATCAGCGCCCTCCCCAAGAAGCCCAAGGCGGACCCCAAGGACCTCAAGAACTTCCGGCCCATCTCCCTGCTCCCTTTCCCGGTGAAGGTCATTGAGAAATTCGTCAACATGCAATTGGCCCGCCACCTCGAAGACAACAACATCCTGGACCCATCCCAGGCCGGATTCAGACAAAAACACAGCAGCCTTCATCGCCGCCACAGACGACATCAGGCACCAACTAGACAACGGCGAAACCTCAGCCCTCATCTTCCTGGACCTATCAGCCGCCTCCGACACGGTCTGCCATCGCACTCTAAAGACACGCCTCCAAGAAGCCGGAATCCAAGAGAAGGCCCTTGACTGGACCACATCCTTCCTCTCCGGCAGAACCCAGAGTGTCCGCCTCCCACCCTTCCGATCCAAAGCCACCGACATCATCTGCGGCATCCCCCAGGGCTCAGCCCGACGCTGTTCTATGTCTACATGGCCCCCCTCACACAAGTGGCCCGCCATCACGACCTCAACATCATCTCGTATGCAGACGACACCCAGCTCATGCTCTTCCTCACCAAGGACCCACACACCACCAGGACCAACCTCCACGAGGGAATGAAGCCCGTCGCCGACTGGATGAGGAGCAGCCATCTGAAGCTGAACTCTGACAAGACGGAGGTCCTCATCCTAGGATCCACCCTCTCAGCCTGGGACGACTCATGGTGGCCAACCACACTGGGAACAGCACCGACACCCACCGACCATGCACCCAACCTAGGATTCATCCTCCGCTTCTCCCTCTCCATGTCGAAGCAGGTCAACGCAGTCTCCTCCTCCTGCTACAACACCCTCCGCATGCTCCGAAGGATCTACAAGTGGATACCAACCAAAATATGAAGAACGGGGACACAGGCCCTCGTCAGCAGCAGACTGGACTATGGCAACGCACTCTATGCAGGAATCCCATCCAAACACCTACAATGACTACAACGCATCAAAAACGCCTCCGCCCGACTGATGGTCAATGTCCCCTGCCGCAGCCACATCACCCCCCACCTGAGAGACCTACACTGGCTCCCCGTTGTCAAGAGGATCACTTTCAAGCTCCTCACCCATGCACACAAAGCACTCCACAACGCCGGACCAGCCTACCTGAACAGCAGACTCAGCTCCTACACCCCCACCCGCCAGCTCCGCTCCGCCAGCCTTGCCCTCGCTGCTTTCCCCCGCATCCAACGAACGCCCTCCAGCAGCAGATCCTTCTCCTACCTAGCCGCCAAGACCTGGAACACCCTCCCTACCCACCTACGGCAGACCCAAGACCTACTCGCCTTCAGAAGACTCCTCAAGACCTGGCTCTTCGAACAGTAGCGGCACACCCCTCCCCTCAGTGCCTTGAGACCCTCATGGCTAAGTAGCTCTTTACAAATACTCTGATTGATTGATCTCTGGCAACCAGACACCCAACATATATATAACCTCCAATGGAATAAAAAGGATTGTTTGCTTTTAACTAAATACCTCGAAAGGACTTTCACATGTATTTGCTTCGATAATACCTGTGCCACATGGTTAATAAATGGTGTGTATCTGGCTAACCCTGACTTGAATTGTGGTTCCTGTTGGACAAGGTGCATACCTCTGGCAACTTGACACCCACATTAAATAAATGTATCCATCTATATATATATATGTATATATATATATATATATATATATATATATATATATATATATATATATTTATATATGCAAAAAAGAAGCAGATAACTCTGGGTAGTTCTCAAATTTAGGTGGAAAGCAGCTCCTGTATAGAGCACTCTCAACACCAGCGACACTCTAGATCTGCTCACCTCAAATGTCTGCTTTTCTATCAAAGTTTTTAAGCATAGGGTTAGCACAGTGCTATCCACGCTGAGATAGAAATGGACAAAGTCTTTTGCCATTTCTACAACCAAGTTTTTCAGCATAGGACTAGCACAGTGCAGTCCTTGCTGAGCTGTAAAATGACAAAAACCAATTACCACTCCAGGCACAATATTACAGCTTTGAATTGGTAAAATACCAACCAAGCTAACCTGAAATGAGTAAAAGCAACCCCTGACACAGTGTTACGCTCTAATTAGAGCTTTCCAGAGAGGTATAGCTTTGTCCAGACACAAGGGAGCACCCAGTGTAAGTCAAAAAATACCCTTTCAGGCATAGAGTGACACATAAATTATGCAAAAAAGAAGCAGAGAACTCTGGGTAGTTCTCAAGTTTAGGTGGAAAGCAGCTCCTGTATAGAGCACTCTCAACACCAGCGACACTCTAGATCTGCCCATCTCAAATGTCTGCTTTTCTATCAAAGTTTTTAAGCAAAGGATTAGCACAGTGCTATCCACGCCGAGATAGAAATGGACAAAGTCTTTTTCCATTTCTACAGCAAAGTTTTTCAGCATAGGACTAGCACAGTGCTGTCCTTGCCGAGCTGTAAAATGGTAAAAGCCAATTACCACTCCAGGCACAATATTACAGCTTTGAATTGGTAAAATACTAACCAAGCCAACCTGAAATGAGTAAAAGCAACCCCTGACACAGTGTTTCACTCTAATTAAAGCTCTTTAGAGAGGTATAGCGTTGTCCCGACACAAGGGAGCAGCTAGTATAAGTCAATATATTCATATATATACTGTATAGTAAGATTAAAAAGGATGGTCCACTTTTAACTAAATACATCAAAAGGACCTTTACCTTATTTTGCTCAGATAATATTTGTGTTACATGATGTCTAGCATCACCCCGCTAAACACTTTTACACCGCTCAGGGCTTAATGGGGCAACTCTACTGCCACAGGTGAGCCTAGGAAGCTACCAAACCTTATTTCATCTATGCATTCATGTTGCCTGGTATCCAGGCCATAGGGAGAGAGGGCAGCCACTTTTTGGGAAAGCTAATGGACCCTTCTTTACTACCCTTTAGCTCATCTGCTCTGGTTCTAGATCATCTCTCGGTCTCCTCTCTCGCCAGTCACCCACCCACACATCCTCTCTTCTCTCTCTCAATCCCCATCCCCTTCTTCCTTTCAGCTCGCCTCCTTTTCCTTTCACCGTTTGTAATGACGTTATCTCCTGGACACTCTGACAAGCAAAAAAACTGCTTTTCTGCAGTATATTCATTTGAAGATTTCTCAGGATACCTCACTAAAGCCAAGATTCAATTTCCCGGCAACATAATAACAGAATTAGTCTCATGTTGTCATTCATAAATTACTCGGAAGCCTCTCTCCGCGGAAAACAAAGGCTCTTTGGATTCTGGAGGAGGTAAGAGCAGCGGAATGATTATGGAAGGGTAGCGTGTGTCAGATTAGTTCATGACAGGTCCGCTGTGTCTGAAGAAGTGAGGATAGGAGCGCGTGCCTTTGACTACTAGCACTGAGGATGTAGACAATAAGTGGAAGGAGAGGGGAGGGACAGATGTGTCAGTCCCGCATCTACAGATCAAAGAACCATGGGCCTCATTTAAAAGGAACAGACGCATCTGCTTAGATGGGTCAGTTTCCTTGCGCCAGTGCCAAATGTCCTTGTGCCACCTTGGATGTGCTGTATTTACAACACAGTGCTCCATGGAGCAATGATTAGCAGATGCATCAGAAATTCCGATGCATCTGTTGGCACAAAAGTGACACTTTTTTTTTTTTTTTTTGCAGAGTTTTATATAGCGCGAACTAGAACCGAACCGAATCAGTTATCAGAGCGCTTTACATAGCACCAGTTACGTTACATGAGGACACACTTTCATTTTAGGCACGGGGAGATTAAGTGATTTGCCCACAATCACAGGGGGTTTTTGGCGTCATTACCGAGACTCGAACCCAGATCCCCAGGTCCGAGGTCGAGCGCCTTAGCCGTTAGGCCAACCCCTCTCCCCTATATTGCTGGAGTTGCTCATGAAAGTGACGCACCTCCAGCACTGCACCACAACAGATAGGTGAGTCCCATTTAAAAAGCCCTGCGCCATTCCTTATGCCTCGTCTTAGCAGGCATAGGGATTTTGACGCTGTGAAGGTGTAGACTGGCGCAGTCAAATGTTGGAAATTTCACTGCGTCAGTTCTTCATGGCTTTTTGCGTGCCACCCTGCATACATTATGTGTGACACCGATATAATGTGGCACAGGGCTTTACAACATGATGCATCTCCCTAGATGCATCAAGTTATAAATGGCCCCCAATGTGGCGCATTGTTTACACTGCTGTTTCATCACAAAAAGTGACGAAACTGTGGTGCAAAAGTGGCACAAGCAGCTTGTAAATCTGCCCCCATTTTCATAGAAAACAGGTGTGTTAAATCAGCCTTTTCAAAATGGGTGAGATTCACAACAGAGATGTAACGTAGGCCCCTGCATCCTCTGGGGATCAAGTCCAAGGTAAATGGATATCTGTGATATCTGAAAAACTCAGGGGGCCCGCTTCTCATTCTGCAGTCACACCAATGGGATTATAGTCAGTGCATTGCATATATGAAAAGGGCTGCAAAGTACCCCACTTTATTTTGGCAAGCCCAAAAGCCAATCTAGGCTCCTGTCTCCATTACCCCCTCATCTCCATCCTCCCCTTCCCAATTCTTATTTGTTAGGTTACTCCATCTCTGTCAGAGATTTGATCACTCCTGGGATCCCTGATCCCAATAGATTGAAGCTGTTTTCTATTTCTACTAGCATAGCATAAATACTACTCCCCCTGCCCATCTTTCTGTATTTTCTGTCTTTCACCGATGAGAGGTAAGCGAAGCTATATTAATTTGTTGTGTTTTGTGTTTGTACCTGTTTGAATCTTTGCCTCAGGGCACAAAGATTAGTCTTGCATTGGTTTATAGCATGCTCCCAGCCCATGTGCGGGGCTGGGACAAGAAGACATTGTCAGGCTGTAGATGAGGCTGCGTTGATGGTGCCTGAAGTTGATGGCTATGTTTCGCTTTAGACTTCAGGAGACTGCATTGTTTTTGTTGGGTCACAAGATCTCATGAGAACGGGATCTCATCGCCCATTGACTCTACTAAAGCAGGAAGAAAGCTGCTTTTAGCGCGTTTTGCCCTGCCTGGTGTGATGGAGCGAAGAAAAGCTAACGGCAAGGAGCATAATGTTCATGAGCCTGCTGAAGAAGAGGAAAAGCTTCTTCAAATCTCTCATTTAGAGTTTCAGTCTTTGATCAAGGAGGCTGTTGACTCTGCATTAGTCGAGTCCAATTAAAAAAGTAAATCTGGATCACTATGACAATGAAGTAGTCTCAACCCAGAGGCAAATATGTTTATGGTTTACAGTTGAAAGACCTCTTTAAACACATCAGGGAGGCCTTGAGTTTTGTGGAGAATCCCCCATAGAAAGAGGGGTTTTATTTCCAATATAGTACTTCAGAATCTGATGACATACCTCTTCATGATGAGGTAATTAAGTCAATCCTGTGAAAAGAAATGAAATGATCCTGACAAACAGGCAAGTCCTCGCTTTCCTAAAAAATGGTATATTGTCTGCAGGATTTTGATGAATCTTTTCCACAAATACAAGGCCAATACAATGCTGGCTATAATGGCATCCACATTGAGTCCAACTTCGGAGGACTCAACTTTGTCAGATGTAGTGGACAAAAAAGTCATCACTTAAACAATCCTGTTCTGTGGCACATTTTCCATTAGGGCAAATACATACACCTTACAAACTTCTCTTAAGGGGTTTCATTCACTAAATAAAGCCTTCCAGAAGAAAGATGATCAAACTCCCATTTTGGCCAATAGGGAATTGCTGGCTCAGTTCCCTTCTGATATTAGTTTTCAATTGACGTTTATGAGCAGCCTCATCCACTGCTGGAGCATCTGTGGCTTTCTGTAGACTGCCAGGGGTGAAGTCCTGGAAACTAGAATGCCAGTCGGAAGTCCCTAATTATGAACCCTCATTGAGATCAGAAGCTGTTTGGGCCGTAATTGGTTTTCACAATGGGAAAGAAATCATTTATCATAAAGAAGTCAACTCTGATCCTGTCAGACAAACTTTCGTATCAAGGCAGGGCCCATGGTCGGGGGGGTAGGGGGTACGGTGTGGGGGGGGTTGTCAATAAAAGCTGGTCAATCATACCCTCTGGTCAAGAACAGACTCAGAAATGACTATCTAGAGGTTGGGGTGCGTTTAATTTAGTTTTTCTCAATAAGACAGATTCACCATGGACAAATGGGTCCTAGAGATCATCAAGGGTGGCTATCAAAATGCTGTGAGTCCTCCTCCTCCGGGTTGATTCCTTCCGACCCCGTTTCCAAGAGAGAGGTCAAGGTTGCAAGCAATTATTCAAGGGATTCAAGCCTTTTTGGACAAAGGGGCAATAATCGTGATTCCACCAAATCAAGTGACAAAAGGATTTTATTCTCTATTTTGTCTTGTTCCCAAGCGCAATAGCAGGCATTAACCAGATCTCGATCTCAAAGCACTGAACAAGAATGTCGTTGTGGAACACTTAAAAATTGTTTCAGTTCAGATGATACTTCCTTTACCGGCAACAAATGATTTTCTGGTCACCTTGAACTTACAGGACACTTACTACCACATCCCCATCCAACTGAAGAGTCAGCAGTTTCTTCAATTTGCTGTTGGAGATCAGCACTTTTAGTTTTAGGGCTTGCCTTTTCGCCTATCATCTTCTGCCAGGGTCTTTGCGAATGTACTTGTGTCGGTGGTGACACTTTTTCAATTACAATACATTTGGACATTTCCATACCTTGATGACAGGCTCTTATCCGCTTTTTCTTTTCTAAAGGCTCCGGAAGATGCTCGGCTGGTTACCAAGACTCTACAAAGCATAGGGATTGACATCAATGTCCTGAAGTAACATTTGTAACCAACACAAGACAAACTGTTCATTGGTATCCATTTCAACACAGTTCTAGGGCTCGCTTTGCTTCCTGCCCAACCATCTGTCAGTCACCTTCTGCAACAGTCCGCTCTCTCAGCAAGGGCATGCTTAAGGGTGTAGGAGCTGATGGCTGCTGCCACTGTAGTCCTCCCATGGGCGAGATTCCATTTCAAGCCTCTGGTGAATCATATCCTTCTTCATTGGCGGCTAAGTTCTCAGGCTTATGAACAACATATCCCAGTCAAACCCCACATAAGGGAGGAATTGCTTTGGTAGCTGAAATTGAGCAATTTAACAAGAGGCATTCCTTTCCTGGTATATCTCATGATCGATGCAAATCTGTGCTGCTGGGTTGTTGTTTTGAAAGATCAAGAAAAGAAGGGCTGCTACTCTTCTTCAGAAGCAAGCCTGTCCTCGATTTGGAGGGAGTTGACAGCTATGTAGCAGGCGCTGCAGGCATTTGCTTCTTAGCTGGTGGGGTTGAATGATATGGTGTGGATGATCATCCAATTCACACCATGATATCTAAATCATCATGGTGGTACATGGAGTATGAAGCTGAATGTCAAAGTCTCTCACATCTTTGCATGGGCAGATACTCACCTTCTTAATCTAAAAGCAGGGTATCTCCAAGGGACCCTGAACTTCAGGGCCGAAGGTCTCAGTCAGAACCTGCCTTCCTCAGTAATGTATCGTCGGTCAGGAAGTTGTGTTACCTGTTTTACCTTCTGTGGCAAAGGGAGTACCTTTTTAATTGGACAACAGTCATGCATTGTCTACCAAATTAACCTGGATTCAAGAATTTTGGTAGTTGAAATCTATGTTTGGGCCCTATTGAAACAGCTAATATGGGTTCCAATGTTTCCACTTAAACCATATGCAGATGGGTTCATCTGGCGATCATTCAGGCATACAAATAAGTTGGGGATGTTCCTATGCCTTAAATCCAGGACAGTGGCTGCATCATGGGCACCACGAAAATCAACACACAGTTTAAAAACTTTTCACCATTCTCCTTAATTTCCATCCTCTGCCTTGACCCTCCTGTTGTCTTTCAATGTGCATGCCTCTCTGGCTAGACGATGACCTACACTCTGCTGAGTAAGTGAAGTGGTGCGTGACATGAGATAGAAGACAGCGGTAGAGAGAACACTAAACCCAGAGGCGAGGAAGAGGGAGAAGGGCATTAGAAATGAGAAAGAGAGATAGGTGAGGTAAGCAGAAGTATAAAGCAAGTAATAAAAGGCGAGGGTGCCAGAAAGTAAGGTACAGAGAGGTGAAAAGAGGAAGAGGTGGGTATAGAAAGCGAAGTAGAGAGAAAGGTAAGGTTTAATAGAGAGAGCAAGAGATAGTAGGAAAACTAGAGAAAGAGTTAGAGGGGTGGGATACACCAGAGGGAGAAGAGCTGGATGCTCCAAGGAGTGAGCTAGACAGAGGGAGGTGGAAATTGGAAAGAGAGGTGAATTAGAAATAGGTAGAGACAGACAGAGGCAAAGGTAGACAGCTAGATAAGTTAGGTAGTGAACAGTAGAGGCCCGTGCAGGTAAGTGCAGTGGGGCGGGGTGTAGGTGGTCGGGTTAAAGTGACAAACAATGGGATAGGGAATGTAAAATAAATAAATAAATAAAACCACTTGGCAAGCCCAAGGTAAACGGTTTTATTTATTTATTTATTCTACATTTCCCTCTCCCGTCGTTTGTCTAGTCCACCTGTGAACACTGCTGCCAATACTGTGGAAGCCAGTGGTTATAGCCAGGGCGATGGTCGAGGCATGAGCAATATAAGGAGTGGCTATATTTCAGAAATTATGAACAACAAAGATGTAACCTGTGTAATCAATATCAATTGAGTTGAAACCACTAGAGTTTAAAAAGATTAAGATCTAGTGGTAGAGTTTGCTTGTTATCCCTTTGCCCAAGTCTATGCCTACGGCGGTTCAAAGAAATCTCTGAAAGAGCTGCTGACCTGAAAGGAGACAGGCCTGTCTGCGGTCTAAGAAGCCCCTGGACTGTGTACTCAGAATGCAGCTTGAGCGAGATAGGGAGTTTCCCAGCCCCTCTGTGTGATATGACCTTTGAAAACTGTGGAGAGGTCTATGCCAGTCCAGGGCACAAGGTCCCCAGCTGAATTGGAGGAGAAGAACTGAACAATATATGTCTGCACCATCTTGGACCCAGGGGAAGCGTTGTCAACTATATAGTGTGTCCTTGTGCTTGCTTTACTCTTGATCCTTTCCTCGCTTCAGATAAACCACTGAATCTGGAACTGTTGACTTGCAAAAATTAGTCAACAGTTCCAGACTCAGAAGCATCTGGCCTCCTCTCCTTTTGCCCCTGCTTAACTTTGGACGAGGGAGTTCGTGCACTTATATATGTGGACACCCCTGGCACCAGAAAAACCGAACCACGGCTGTCTATTTAGACACTACAGGACCTTTTAAATACCTAGAAACTTTTACTGGAATTTATCTAAACGGCCACTGGAGCCATCGCAAGTTTACTATCTGTAGCCTTTGGCCAGTGGATTCCCACTGAACTCAGACATTCAAGACTGCCTATGTCAGAATACCCAGGACAGAAATATAGCTTTACAAATATATTGTGGGCAGAATATCGACAGCCAATATATTGTGAAGGTAAATACTATTCTTACCTACATATCTATGTATCTTGAAGATGGAGGTATCATCAAGGTATAGATATGTTTAATTACGTTTAGTGAAGCTATACTTACTATTACAATCTTACCTTCACAATGTTTGGTAGTCAATATTTAGGTCACAATACTTTTGAAGGGCAATATTTTGTTCAGAGATATCTGTGCCCTCATCGTCATTGTGGCCATTATTGTTTTCAGACTTGGGTGGGCTCTACTGGCCTATTTGGGTGTGCTGGGGGAACACGCTTTGGCTTGAGAGGTTTTATAGCAAGTATATATAAACCTCTTAAAAGTCTTTTGACTGAAAAGAGTATCACAAATCTTGGAAGTGCAAACAAAGAGACACATTTTGTGTTTGAAGTGTAGCTACATGGCTGGTTGCCACTAGAACTGTATGTAGTGAGACGCAGTGACTGTGCAACCTGCTTTAGATTGCTGGGAGCTGTGCTCACAAGAATGCTGTGTGAACTGTTCCTATTGGAGTACATTGCCATCGATCCACGCATCTTGGTTCAGTGCTCGCAAAGTTGGAATTTAATTGCAAACACTCCAATTGACTTAACATCGGTCATAGACTCCAAAGTTAACAGAAAATAGAGCACTAAGTAGAGATTGTCACAAAAACGTTTCGGGTCAAAGTTCTGGCTAAAAAGAAATTAGACAGTGCTGATTTCCTTTGTGTATCCATGATATGGAGTATCACATTCTATGTGTACTAAAGTACTTTTCTACTTACAAAGCAAAGCATTGGCTGAGACATAACCCCAGATTCATCATGCTCCTCTTTTGCGAGTCCTTAATAGCGATTAAATACTCGCAAAACGGGATGATGTAGAAATCGCAACATTTATAGCGATTTCTACTGCTTCCTTATTTGCGATTCGCTGATTGCTAATCGCAAATAAGGAATGACTCCCCATTCATTCCTATGGGCCAAATCTCTTCACAGTAGTTTCCTGTGGAAGCTGAAGTGAAAGATTAAAAGTATTTCTTAGTTTGGCTAATAGGACTGAATGGGGAGTCAATCCTTATTTGCGATTAGCAATTAGCGAATCGCAAATAAGGGAGCGATTTCAAGGGTGCCAGGGTGTCCAAAGGACACCCTGTAGCACCCCTAAAATGGTGATTTACACTGGTGTTGCGCACTGGTGTTGCGCACACACATGTCCAAAGGACATGTGTGTGTGTAACATCCAACATAGAAAAATGCACTAAAGTGCATTTTTCTAAGCTTTCGCTATTTACCAAGAAATCAGACTTCGCGGTAAATAGCGGTCAAAAATTGCAAATTCGCAATTCTAAAATGGTTCATGAATTGCATTTAAGGAATCTCAAATAGAGATTCCTTAAATGCAATTCCTCGCAATTTAGCAATTTCAAAATCTGCGATTTTTGCATTTGGGATGATTAATCCCAAATGCAAAAAAAGCGCTCGCAAAGGGCCAGATTCGCAGAATCTGGCCCTTTGCGAGCCGATTTTTGCTTCATGAATCTGGCTGATAGCCTTATAAAAGGCCTGATTACAAGGGTATTGGTTATTCAGTGTATCCCAATGTGTGTGTAACCCCGCTTTTTAAGCACGGGACAGAAATATGAGTTAGGAGATATTTAACGTATTCAATAATTATCTGATGCATTACATACCTCACCCTTTGCTAAATTTCAGGAGATCAAAACTGTGGAAAAGGAACAGGGAAAATGTATATATCACAATACTCATGTTATTCCCCAGAAACTCATAATAGGTGATATTTATTGCACCAGATAAATGACGTACCCCCTAGTATCGATATTTATCGGGTGTGATAAATAACACCTATACTATTATTCTATGCGGCATTCCTTTCTAAGGCCTTGGGTTCAATAATTATCCTCCCCGCCTCCAAAGTTTAATAATGAGGTGTTTATATTTTATTGGGTGCTATGATTACCCCCTAGCTTCAGTTTTGCCTGCAAAAATGGTGTATGAAATGCGGATTTTGTACTTACAACACCAAATCTGCATGCACCAATATTTACTGGCGTTTATTCCTGATTAATTACAGTGGAGTTGGCCTGCTGAAAATTACCTTTGGAAAGTTCTACAGTCCCAGGGGCATATCTATACTAATATAATAAAGAGAGAGCCCAAACCTTTGAGGCGGGTAATCTCAGGAACCACAGCACCAATCACAACACCCAATACAGCGTTGGAAAGGGCAGTTGCAGCAGAAGGACATAGGCTATGCAGACACCCACCATATACATTTAAAAGGTAAAAGAACCGTGCCAGCGAAGTAGTCACTTGTGGGCATGTCTGCGTTGTGCTGTGGGTGTGTGCTGGGGGCGTGACAAACGCTGGAGGCGTGTGGTACGTTTCGCCCTTCATGCCATGTCTCATATCGTGTGCTAATCCCACCCTGCTCCCTTTAAATACCCCTGCACCCCATAATCATAACCCACCCTTACTCCTTAAAATACCCCAACACCCTTAAACACTAACACATATTAACCCTATAAATATACCCTGTACCCCAAAACCCAAACCTATCCCTAAACCCTAAAAATACCCCTGTACCCCAAAACCCAAACCTAGCCCTGAACCCTATAAATACCCCTGTACCTCAAAACCCAAACCTACCCCTGAACCCTAAAAATACCCCTGTACCCCAAAACCCAAACCTAGCCCTGAACCCTTAAAATACCCCTGTACCCCAAAACCCAAACCTACCCCTGAACCCTAAAAATACCCCTGTTCCCCAAAACCCAAACCTAGCCCTGAACCCTAAAAATAACCCTGTACCCCAAAACACAAACCTACCCCTGAACCCTGAAATACCCCTGTACCCCAAACCTAGCCCTGAACCCTAAAAATACCCCTGTACCCAAAAACCCAAACCTAGCCCTGAACCCTTAAAATACCCCTGTAACCCAAAACCCAAACCTACCCCTGAACCCTAAAAATACCCCTATACCCCAAAACCCAAACCTAGCCCTGAACCCTTAAAATACCCCTGTACCCCAAAACCCAAACCTACCCCTGAACCCTAAAAATACCCCTGTTCCCCAAAACCCAAACCTAGCCCTGAACCCTAAAAATAACCCTGTACCCCAAAACACAAACCTACCCCTGAACCCTGAAATACCCCTGTACCCCATAACCCAAAACTATATCTGAACCCTTAAAATACACAAACACCCCAAAACATATACCTCAGTGCCCCAAAACATATAACCCTATACCCATACTTACCTTATCCAAACATTTAAAAAAAACATGCTTTTACCATTCATGCATTTACAACGAATTTCGTTGTAAATGTATGCGTGGTAAAAGCATATAA
Organism: Lissotriton helveticus; assembly: GCF_964261635.1. NCBI lineage: Eukaryota > Metazoa > Chordata > Amphibia > Caudata > Salamandridae > Lissotriton > Lissotriton helveticus. The sequence goes on from NC_136061.1 coordinate 1,507,548,135, forward strand.
AATGTAATGCCATGCGTTATAATGGCATTTCGGAGTCATGGTACTTTCGTAATGAAAGTATGCGGAGTGATGGTATGTGGACAGAAAGTTGCGGAATAATGGGTGTTTACCTTCCCCCGGTAAGTACATTGGTTGCACGGCGGCCCACATCTCCAGCAACATATTCATATTTTTTCACCACCCATTTGAAAAATGCACAGGTCTCTCTCATTGATGGCCAGCACTGACATACACTTTTAGACACACCTCCCGCCACAAGTTCCTAGAATTGCGAACTTTAGAGCTGGGGAGCTACGTCCGAATCTCGGCATCAGCTCAATATCCTGTGATTCCAGGCAAATCGCGTTGTCTCCCCGAGCCTACCACAAATGAATGTGTTCTTCTGTAATGTAAATTGTGCTCATGCCATCTTGTCGAGTTCGCACTATATAATATTGCAAGGAAAAATAAAGTGGGGAAACTCGAGTTCACACACTACTGAACGCGCACTCTTAAGTGCATCAGCAGTGCACTGTGAATCGGAGCGTTTCACAGGCCTGTCACAGATAAGAAATGCTATCTAAACGAAATCCTACAAAACAATATACTACTGCCCGGCAGCAATTCATACCCGGACAACGCCGGGACGGGCTGCTAGTTTACAATAAGTGGTGCATCCCTGCATACTAGCAGGGATGTGCCACTTATTGTGCGCCATGCCTCCGCCACCATGGATGGGGCAAAAACGGCACAGATGCGTCACGCATCTGTGCCGTAAAAGTGGCGCATTGCTGGAGTTGCGTTGCAAGCGCGACGCAGCTCCAGCAATGCTCTGGGGGGCCCTACTTTGTTAATGCTGCGTCAATCCCTAAGCCTGTATCAAGCAGGCGCAGGGTTTTAACGCAGCATGGGCCCCAAAGTGACTGAGTGAAATCTTCTGGAGCAGGGCTTTACAACGTGACGCATCTCCCAGATGCGTCACGTTGTAAATACCCCGCACCATGGCGCATCTTTTGCGTCACCGCTGCGTCACAAAAGTGACGCAACGGTGGTGTAAAAGAGGCACAAGGGGCTTGTAAATCTGCCCCCCAGTGTTTGCTGCAAAACTCAGATTCCAGTACGTGCAGCAAGAGGAGGTTTAACACACAACAAAATATAACATACCACTCCTAATAAGCATGTAGCCCTTATGAACTGCTCGAGTATGCACTGGACGGCTCCACCATGGTATCCTGAGATAGTCAAGGAGTAAAGGGGAGTACTTGTTGGAATATACCAATTGGTGGCACCCATTTAATTGCAAAACCTTTTCCAATAGGTGTTTCTTTTTGTGTTTTTTCAAGTTGACTTGTAGACTATCTCATCATTGTTATTTCATTGTAAGTAATGCAATGAGAAAATATAAATAATATATGGACCTCTTTTAGGATACGATTTGGATAAGGGGTTAGTTAGGGTGAAGGCTTTAGGGGTCAAGGATGAAGGGATTAAGGATGAAGAGTGAAGGCTTAGGATGATGGCCAATAGGTAATAATTGTAAGAGAGGAAGGTTTAATGGAAAGGGGTGTAGGAGAGAAAGGTGAATAATTTAAGGAGGAAGAGTAATGGGTTTATGGAAGAAGAGTCTTCAATTTAGGGGGGAAGGGTTTAGGGGCAAAGGGTTTAGCATTTAAGGGTTTGGAGTGAAGGGTTTTATATGCAGGTTTTAATGGTGAAGGGCCATCTGTATAAGATGTAGGGTTTACGGATGAAGGGCTAAGGGCTGAATGGTGAATCGATTAGGATAAAGGCTAAGGGTTTAAGTTTTAAGTGTGAAGGGTTTAATGGCGAGGGGGATAATGTCAAGGGTGAAGGATTTATGGGGAAAGGATTTAAAAGTGAAGGGTCTAGGGTTTAGGGGTGAAGGTTGAAGAGTTCATTTGTGAATGGTTAATTAGTGAATGGTGAAGAATTAAAGAAATTAATTGTAAGAGCTTCAGGGGAGGTACATGGGGAGAATGTTCAACGGTGTAGTGGTATAGGGCCTCATTTATGAAAAGTGATGCATCGCTGCAAGAAAACAGCAATGCGTCACTTTTCATTGTGCCCTCCTTGCGACACCAATGATGCATCATATTTACAGTATTGTTGCAAAAGAATCTAGGACCCTATTTAAATATTCCCGATTTATGCCTTTATGCGGTTATATCAAATCATATCCTTATAAAGGCATAAGAATCATACCCATATTAAGTCGTAGCCAATGCAGTCCAAATACGGCAAGGCTACTCCCATAGACTCCTAGAAAGCACAACGTGTTCTTAAACAAACCAAGCCTCCAGCAGCCCGGGAATTCCCCCTGCTTCTGTATTGATTTGTCCTAGAACTCCTGGAGTCCTGAAAGAACTGCGAGTTCTTAGTGACGTCTTATGTTCAACCTTACGTCAAACTCGGCACCTTCCAGGTATAAATATACCAGCATCTGCCCTAGAAAAACACACGGTGGTTTGGAGCAGATCGGCTATCTACTTGCCCGATGCCCTGCTGTAGCGAGTGCCGAAGGAAGCAGACCCTCCCATTGACGCACTGAGAGAGACGCTGTCTTTTCTCCTGCCGAGAAATACAGCTCCAGTGTTTCCCTGTCACCCTTGCGGGTTGCTGGGAGATCGAGTCCTGAGAGAGAGATACAAGACCTCCTTCATTCTATAACCAAGGTACGGAGCTGATTAGACCCTTAAGAGAATTCTTGATTCAGATTCTTGGCAGAAACTATCTTAACTTAAACTGCAGCTCACTTACTCCTTCCCATGTACTAGGCTTAGGTTAGGTACACCGGGGTAGGCGTATCTTAGAAGCACCAGTTGAGTACGTTTAGTCATGATTTTATTAATGTATATATTTTATATATTTTAAACACCGTATGGCTTAGAAACCATACCATGCTTTTACAGTATTATTTCATAATACTCCTTTACTGTACGCACTTTACTTTATGACAAGTATTGCAATTGTGGCAAATCACTTCTCTTGCATGAGAAAGAAGACTGTTCAATAAATAACCTCTTTTATTGAAAACGCCCGTCTCTCTATTTCTCTGCGCTTCTGGTGAAACTAAGCATGCACGATTGACGGTATACAACCTTTACAACGCAACTTTTACCACGACCTACCATTACCACGCATTTTTTACAACGCAGGATCCATTACAACGCATACCATTACCACGCATGTATTTACAACGCAGGTACTTTTACAACGCATACCATTACAACGTAAGTATTGGTAAGTATATTATTTTATTAAAAATATTATTTGGGTTTTTTGGTAAAGGGGTATTTTTAGGGTTCAGGGTCAGTTTTGGGTTTTTGGGTAAAGGGGTATTTTTAGGGTTCAGGGTCAGTTTTGGGTTTTTGGGTAAAGGGGTATTTTTAGGGTTCAGGGTCAGTTTTGGGTTTTTGGGTAAAGGGGTATTTTTAGGGTTCAGGGTCAGTTTTGGGTTTTTGGGTAAAGGGGTATTTTTAGGGTTCAGGGTCAGTTTTCAGTTTTTGGGTAAAGGGGTATTTTTAGGGTTTAGGGTCAGTTTTCAGTTTTTGGGTAAAGGGGTATTTTTAGGGTTCAGGGTCAGTTTTCAGTTTTTGGGTAAAGGGGTATTTTTAGGGTTCAGGGTCAGTTTTCAGTTTTTGGGTAAAGGGGTATTTTTAGGGTTCAGGGTCAGTTTTCAGTTTTTGGGTAAAGGGGTATTTTTAGGGTTTAGGGTCAGTTTTCAGTTTTTGGGTAAAGGGGTATTTTTAGGGTTCAGGGTCAGTTTTCAGTTTTTGGGTAAAGGGGTATTTTTAGGGTTCAGGGTCAGTTTTGGGTTTTTGGGTAAAGGGGTATTTTTAGGGTTCAGGGTCAGTTTTGGGTCTTTGGGTAAAGGGGTATTTTTAGGGTTCAGGGTCAGTTTTGGGTTTTTGGGTAAAGGGGTATTTTTAGGGTTCAGGGTCAGTTTTGGGTTTTTGGGTAAAAGGGGTCTTTTTTGGGTTCAGGGTCAGTTTGGGGTTTTTGGGTAAAAGGGTACAGGGTAAAAATTAAATATAATTAAATTTAAATTACATTAAATTAAATTGATTAAATTAAATTAAATTAATTAAATTAAATTAAATTAAATTAAATTAAATTAAATTAATTAAATTAAATTAAATTAAATTACATTATATTAATTTTAATTAAAATAAATATTAAAAAATATTATATACTTACCAATACTTACGTTGTAATTGTATGCGTTGTAAAGGTATATGCGTTGTAAATACATGCGTGGTAATGGTATGCGTTGTAATGGATCCTGCGTTGTAAAAAATGCGTGGTAATGGTAGGCGTGGTAAAAGTATGCGTTGTAACGTCATACATCCACGATTGACTGAGTGAAATAGCTATCTGTAGCCTCTTGTCATGTTTATGCGGTTGTCAGAAACTAATCCCTTCTTGTCTATTCAGGAAAGTTTACACCTTCTTGTTTACTCGAGAAAGTTTCTAGTGACCTCTGAGCTAACTGGCATTCATAATTAAGTCTAACAAATTCAATAGAGACTTAGTCGACCTAAGTCCTACGTCTAAACTATCGTTTATGTTATTCCAATGCGCAGAGCCTATTGGGAATATAGGAACTACACTACAGTATGACGCATCATGTCACAAGGATTTACAGATACGTCCAGCAATGGGTCATTACACATGGGCAAGTCTGATGTAAAATGTGCCTGTGTCAGTCTTATGCCTGCCATGAGGCAAGCGTAAGATATTGACTAATTTGCGTCTTAAAAGTGGCGCAGTGAAATCTTGTAGATTTCACTACGTCACTTCTACAACCCTTTCTTGCGTCGTAATGCCCCCCTGCATATATCATACCTGGTGCAAGTATAGTTTGGTGCAGGGGTTTACAAAGTGACACATCTAGGTAGATGCGTCACTTTGTAAATATGGTGCAACAAGGCTAATCTTTTACGCCACTTGTGCGTTAGAAAATGTGACTCACCGGCGGCGCAGAAAGTGACCCAAGGGCATATAAATAAGCCCCTCAGTGTTTAGTAGCATGGGGTGAAGGTTTAGGAGTGATTGTGATGGGTTAAGAGTTTGTGAGGGAAAGCTTTAAGGGTGAAGGGTTTTTAAGATGAATGGTGATGGGTTTTTTGGTGAAGTGTTTAATGTGAAGCGTTTAGAGGTGAAGGATGGTGACGAATTTAATGGTGATAGGTTTAGGGATGGAGAGGTTAAGGGTGAAGGCTGAAAAATATAGTGTGAAGGCTTTAGGAATGAAGGTGCAGATTTACAAGCCCCTTACTCCACCGGTGCCTCACCTTTTGTGTCGTTCAGGTGGTGAATTTTGCTGGTGCATTTTACTGCTCCATATTTATACGGACATGAAAAGCCACCCTGCATGACTTTTCCTGTCCTTGCAAATATAGCCCCTTTGCACGCAGCGCTTTGCATGAAAGGGGTGTTCCCTGGGTGTTGCTGTGGGTGTTCCCATGCAACACACGTGGAACCAGACATTTTTCCATATTTAAAAGAAATCATAAATATGGAAATGCGTGTGAATGCTACACCTCCCCAGGGGAGCCATAGGAAGGCACAACGAGGAGAAATGTATTAATTTATCCTCGTTTCTTTTCCTCTTTTAATGCGTACTGCATTCTGCAGCACACATAGAAAGAGAAAATTACCTCTAATGATTGTTTATGTACAGGAAGGGTTCCCTTCCTGCACATAAACAATCATTGAAACAATGACGTTTTTCAACTTATATGTGTGCTAATTCAGCTCACAAAGAAGTTGTAAAACAGCATTTCAGATTGTTTTTGTGCAGGAAGGGAACCCTTCCTGAATAAAAACAATGTCCCCATGACGCAGGCACACTTGCACCATGGTGCAAGGGTGCCTGTGCCGGTGCTGGGCTGCAGTTTCTGCACCAGCGCACGGGGAAGCACAGAGATGTGACATATTGTTGTAAATATGTCCCATCCCTGTGCTTTGAAAGTGACTCAGTGTGGCGCAGCCAAATGGCTTGCGTTCCACACTAAGTCACTTTCTTGTAAATCTGCCCGAACAGTTTAGGGGAAGGATTGAGGGGCAGATCTACAAGAAACTAACGCAGCGCGATGCAGTAAGTCATTTTGCTGCACCGCATTGCGTTAGTTTCAAAGCACTGGGATGTAACATATTTACAACAATATGTTGCATCTCTGTGCTTCCCCCTGCGCTGGGGCACAAACTGCTGCCATGTGGCGGCGCAGGCACCCTGGCACCATAGTGCAAGGATGCCTGGGTCGTGGGAAGATTGTTTTTGTGAAGGAAGGGGCACCTTCCTGCACAAAAACAATCAATTGAGGTGATTTCCTCTTCCAATGGGTGCTGTAGAATGCAGCACGCATGGAAAGAGGAAAAGAATGAGTAGAAATCAAAAATTTCTCCTCATTGCACCTTGCTACGCCATCTCCAGGGTGGAGTAGCATTCTGACGCATTTCCAGATTCAAGATTTCTCGTAAATCTGGAAATGCATCAGTGCACATGGGTGTTGAGTGGAAACACCCACAGCAACACCCATGCCACGCCCCTAACACGCAAAGTGTTGCGTGAACAGGTGCGATATTTACAAGCACAGGTTAAGTCACGCAGGGTGACTTTACCTATGTTTGTAAATATCAGTCAGCACGCTGCGCTACCGGTGCGTCACGCAACGTGGTGCACCGGCGGCGCAAGGGGCTTGTAAATCAGCCCCTAAGTGTTTAAGGTTGAAGGGTATAGGAGTGAAGAGTTTGTGGGAAGACTTTAAGAATAAAAGGGAAGGGTTCAAATGTAACGGGTTTATAGGGAAGGGCTTATGTGTCTGTGTTCTGTAAACGGTAACATTATTAAAACATGAAATTAGAGAGTTAACAATACTTTGTAAAATAGGGAAAAATAAAAATTCACGAAGTAAATATACCATCGATGACATGGTGACAAGGAATGGTATACAAGAGAAACGATGTGATCAGATGGGGGGCGGACAAGGAAATGCCTTGTTTCCTATTTTGCAACCCATTTCATGGTCAGACAGTCAGGCGATCAGCAAGTCAGTGGTGAACAACTGCACTAGTCAATATCTCAGTAACCAATTGTTTACCCTGGGGACACAGGAAACAGGTCTAAAGATTCTGCGCTGTTACCCGGAGAAGCAGTGGAAGGAGCACTAAAGGGCACACTGGCAAAATGTGGGGGTTCACTTTGACTTCATGAGATCCAAGCCCCTGAGAGCCCTTATATTCGAGTGAGTCCGAGATGATTTTGAACGGGGCTCAAAGTGCATTACATGGCCATAACCACCTTTTCCTCGGCTAATTGACGTCTTTCGAGGGATATTTCGGAATATTTTGGTCAGTCGCGAGCACCAGTGCTGAATTCCACACGCATTGAGGTTCTCCATGCAGCATGTAAACGCCACGAGAGCTCTCTAGCTTCCTTTCTCAATCCCATAGAAAATGTCGGGTCTGGCCTGTATCACGGTCGGATGCTTCTCTTCATCCTCAAGTGCCCCTCTCTGCAAGAAGCAGAATTACCTTTGATGATTCATTAATCAAATCCATTGTTTCTGGAGAGAAAAGAGGGCGAAGACGCTCACAGGAGGACAACCGAGCTGAAGGAATCAGACCCATGTGAATGAAAGAAACATGTCTAATCAAATATTAATGCCCCAGCTCTGGAACTAAGGGTTCATGAAGGGAGTGTGGGAAAACACACTTAAACACGTTCACTTTCAATAAGAGTGACACATTAATTCCCACAGGCCTGAAGCGCCAATTAACAGACACACTGGAGTTACAGTTGTGTGTTTCACAAGCATACTTCCTCTGCTTACAACAGATGAAAACTCCACGTGAAACACTTGAGAAAAGCATGTGGGAATACTGCAAAAACTAGGCCTAAGTGAAATTTCAATTATGTTGGCGTAATCTTGCGTAGTTTTGGTAATTTTGCAAAAGACTTGGGGCCCTATCTATGAGGCCTTGCAACACTTTTGTGCTGCTATTGCGTCACTTTTTGTGACGCACCTGCGGCATAAAAAATGCACCATGCTGCATCCAAGTAAGCAGATGCGTCACTTTGTAAAGCCCTGCACTACATTATATCTGCGTCAGATATAATGTATGCAAGGTGGGCCTTCCCCCGCAAAAAGCCTCATAAAAGTGGCAAAGTGAAATCTTCCGGATTTCACTGCGCCACTTCTAGGACGTCATTGCATCAAAATCAAAAGCCTGCCTCACAGCAGGCGTAAGACTGGCACAGGCCCTTTCACATGGGTCTTGCCCCAGTTGAAAGGACACATTGCTGGAGTTGCATCTGTTTTCAGACACACCCCAGCAATGCATCACTTTTGCGCAAACAGATATGTCAGTAATACTGACGTATCTGTAACTCCTTGCGACATGGAACGCCGTACATTAAATATGATGCATCCAATGTGTCGTAAGGAGGGCACAGTGAAAACTGTTGCATCGCTGTTTTGTTGCAGCGATGTAACAGTTTTCATAAATGAGGCCCTTGTTATGTGAAATTCTCGCAATTATGCTATTACCCACATCGCATAATTACCCGCTGTTCGCAGCAAACATTTAGCACAAGAGCGCAAGAACAACCAGAAGTGCGCAGCTACAGTTTGCAGTGCCTGAAATACATCATCACATTGAAAAAGAACACAAGGACATATTTCACACTAAAATATAGCAACAATGCAATTTTCTATTTCGTAGTTATGTTTAATTTAAAAAAATGGGGTGAATTTCGCTAAAATATGCAAAAGCACATTCATGATTCTCACTTATTATTCCCCCAAAAGATGTAATTCTGTTATTCCCTGGCCCCCAATTTACCAGGACCCTGAGTAACAGTAAAGCCAGGGGCGACATAATGGGGATTTTAGAGGGCCACTTGTAAGAAGAACAACACAGGAATATCTTATCAGAATTTATGAATGTATTAAATAGGGTGTATACATACAATAGTCATTGAAATAAATGCAGGATAAAAAACATGAGCAAGGTAAAAATCAATCAATTCTATATCTCATGAATCAATAACCAGTTCCTCTTTAATCAAGATTTGACATGTCACATTTAAACAAATAGTCAAAACAATGAAATAATTCTGAATAAAACTGGTAATCAAGTCGACGTTTCGGTCTTTTTTCAAGTTATTCTGTCAGACCATCTTCAGGACAATATATTACTGCATTAGGAATGTAACCCTTTCTAAGAAAAGGACAACACGGGATCAATCCGTAGGTTGAATGATGTAAATGATAATCATAGGTGTATCTTAATTACAGCTTTTGATCTCTTTCTTCTGCCTTTTAAAAACACGGCTGCCTCCAAAAGCTGTGTCTATAAAGAGAATTCGCTTATTTAATTTAAAGCATTTGTTTAACTAAAGGTTATTTCGTTGTTTAAAGAAAGTACTGCGGCTACATCATTTGTTTGGTATTTAGCATTTAAAACCAAGCGTATGCCATTTTCGAGCACTATAAATACCAGATGTTGCCATATGTCACAGTTACATCTTCCTTTGTTAATAAAGATAATGTCTCAGCTTTTTCTGTAGTGCAGTAGTGCAAATCTTTGGCCGTATTGCGCCAAGGGCCAGGAAGTGCAAGAGATGTGTGCATCCCATCAGGGCTGCAGACGCTTTCTGTAATACTGATAGTGATGGCGCAAATGTAGTGCCAGCTCTATTGTGTGAGGGAGTTACCTCATTTACATGGGCGCACAGCGACAGACAAATGAGGGAATCACTTTGTTTTATTACGGATGTGGGAGCAGAGGCAAATATGCCCTTAGGAAGCGCACTGACAAGGTGCTGCAAAAAGGTGGTGCACTGTTAGTGCTCCCCATGAGGGCAGCATTCTGGAAGGGGGAAGGTGTTCTCTCGGGTCCACAGACAACCCTCTGCTGGCAAATGCAGTGCCCTCTTTAAAGTGCAGGAGGGTTGCACCTGCACAGTGATCCATGGAATAGCTTGTAAGCAACTAGGCCATATTTCACTGGATGAGATGCCCCCTGGGCAGCATGAATTCCCAGATGCCCTGGGAGAAATGCATTTATTATACATAGGGTGCACTATCTCAGACTATGCCAGGCACACATTCTGAATGGTGTGCCGTGGTGCAAACAGGGAAAGTGCACACTGTATAAAATACAGCCCCAGATTTGGTGCAGCTCCACTGCACAAAAGTCTAGTCATACCATGTTGAAAAATTATACATTGGACTGCTTGAGGCTAGGACAGCATTTGTGAAAATATGTAATTAATACATATGTATAAAACCGTGAACTCAGCAGTTTCCAAACACAGCCATGTAACAAATAGAACAACGTAATAATGATAGTGTAGCTTAAAACTATTTTTTTAAACATTTACAAATTACCCCCAAACAAATACATTTCAGGTTTCCTAGCGTATCTATTAAATGGCTAGGTAGAACACAGGCTATACTAAAGTGAGGTATAGTGTGCACAGAGTCCAGTGGATCCCTAGCGGTATAGCAGAGGCTAAAGTAGATAATACCTTACCGTACCTTTTGTGGTAGTGTGGTTGAGCAGTCAGGCTTATTAGAGGGTATTGTTAACCATTTTTTATACACACTCAGGCATGAATTGATTTCACACACTCAAAGACTGATTCCAGACCAATTGTTTGTATAAAAAGCTGTTACTTTATAATTTTTATTTCTAGACCCAAGATTTACTTAGTAGCAGATAAGTAATACTTTCAATACGATTATATTTGACAAGAAACAGTGTGTACGGGATTTGTAGAAGCGTTAAAGTTACTTTGCAGTCAAAGAAATAAGTTGTAAGCGTCGGCCTTGCTCTGATCCCATGTGTGCGGTGGCGGAGCAAGCCAGGAACAAAAGGGGCTGAGCAATACGGAAGAGCACTTTGCATTCTTGCTGACGCTTGCACATCTCCTATCCTGCCATTCTACACTAACCTGGCATCTTCCAGGTAGCTTTGACGCTGGAATCCTGGTACCGCTCTGCTGAAGTTTCCTGGCGCCGCAGGGGCCTTCAAATCTTAGTTCTGCTTCGCTGTTGTTTCCCGACACCGTGGGGGCATTAAATGTTGGAGCTGCTTCACTGATGTTTCCTGACACTGCTAGGGCCTTTCATATAGATATATATACCAATGACCCTGTCGTTAAATATCACTATACCCTAGCGGAAGAGGGAATTATGCAGGTAGCTAACCTATCACATTATAAATTAGACCCGAGTGTTATGTTCATTTTACATGCTTTATGTAATACAAAAAACCTTATTTCTACTACAGGAATCACATAAGGACCTACCAACAAGAATATCCATATCCTTATGTGTGTTGATGCCATGTTTTCTTTTCCCTGCTCCCTTTCCTTATTTTGTTTCCCCTCTTCCCTCATATCTACCATGTTAGCTTTGACATAGTTGGCCTGACATTGGTGGGTGTGGAAAGCTGGGACCCATCATCATATCTTGTATCTTGCCCCTGCAAAAACAACAGGCCAGAATTACAGTAAGCACTTTAGAATATTTTAAATTACTTTTGATTACTTTTTAGTTACTTTTCTAGTTTGGCATAAAACAAACTCCTAACACAGTTTATGCATTACAATTGATACATTACAATGAAGACACTAAGTTACTTTTGTTGCAGGACAAAACAGTTCAACACAGAATTTTTTTCAGAGAAAACCCACCATGCAATCCTATGGAGAAAAATGAAGTGTTAACGTTGCAGGTAAGTAAACGGTTTTGGTATCTGAGTGTGGGAGGTAAAACCAAGGTTCCCCAAGGTTCATGTTAGCACTCAAGGTGCACCACCAGCGGCACTAGGCCAACCGAATGCTGAGTGCAGGGTGCCAATGTTAGCCAAAGGGGCTAGAAAGCACCTCGGTTGGGGGCTGCTCATGGTCAGGCCACTCGGTCTTGGGAGGCAAGCTCTCGGAGTTAAGGTAAGGGTAAAGGGGGTCCCAGGTCAGCACCAAGCCCACACAATCTGCGGTGCAGAGGTGGCCGGGTGCCGGGTGCTAAGGAGGTGTCGGAAGCTCAATGCTTTCTTATAGAGATTGCGGTCGAGGAAAAGGGCTGCAGGCTGAAGCCAGAAGACAGGACAAAGTTAACCAATGACTGGAGGAAGAAGTTGAAGAGTTGCTGGACACCAGGACACCATCAGTCGGGCCCCTCATGACTCAAGGGATGGAGGTGCAGGGTTGTCTTTTCATGTCGGGTTCTTCTCACCGGTTACGGTTGCAGTGGGGGGCACCATTCAAGATGAGGCTGCAGGCATCGAGGAGAAGGTCAGGAGAGGTCGTCCAATGTAGGATCCCAGGTCAGGATCGCCGGGGGGACCATGCTGGGGTGTTGGGCCACTCGGACTCGTGCCGTGAAATTCGAGAGCAGATTGGTGAGGACTCGAGGTTCCAGATGGATTCGGGAGTCCTGGTTCGGGTTGCTGTTGAACAAATCTGGTGTCCACGGGAGATCAGAGTCTGTTTGGAAGGCAGGGCAGGTCCTCAGGGTTCTTAGAGGCTGCTGGCTGCAGGACATGTTGGCTTCAGCTTGCAGGGGTTCTGAAGCAAGACACAGGCCAGTAGGGGTGCGGCCAAAGTAGTTTTTGTTATCCTCTTCTTCTGCAGTACGGCTCTTCAGTTCTGCTTTTTCTTGTTGAGTCGAATCTGGGTTCAGGGCTGCCTCCTAAGTACTATATTTAGGGGGTGTTTTAAAGGTGTCAAGGTAGTAGCCAATGGGCTACTGTCCTTAGCGTGAAACACCCTTAGAGTGCTCACCTCACATGAGGTGTGGGCACCATCCCTATCCCCAATTGGATGGTGCCTGCCATTTGTAAGATGGGAGGCACTGAAGAGTGGGATTCACCTCGCCTCCTCCACCTGTGGGATGAGGTTGGCAGAGGTGGGTACACCTTCTAGCCTGGTCTACTTTTTCCTACCTGTCTTGCCACCAAAAAGGGAGTGAGACAGGAAGGGGGTCTGCTCCTGATAATATGAGAGGCTGGGGGTCGCTTTGCAAAGGCGCAAGGCCTTTGATGCACCCCTGCCACAGATGGACCTGTCTGACCTGGGGGAGGTGTGAACACCTACGCCCAGGGAAGACTTTGTTTCTGGGTCCAGGGAGAGAAGGCTCCCCTTGCAGGTGTCCAGAATCTTGTTTTGTGGTGGCAAGCTGGTGGTCTCCAGTCAGAAACTCACCAGAGGGATGGTTTGGTTTAGGGGTCCTCTCTGAAAAGGGACCTCTGAGTGCTGGTAATAATACATCTAGCACTGGAATCAGTGCAGGTTTATTATTATGAGATGTTTGATACCAAACATCCCAGGATTCAGTAAAGCCATTATGGTGCTAGGTAACTCGTAGTGACCAGTTTCCAGACCATATACTCAGGATGGCTTTACTGAGCACTTATAATGTCTAGGAATGGCCTTAGGTGTTATAGGGGCATCCCTGCTCCTGCAGATAGGTCCTCACATGAGATATAGCGCACCCTACCTTAAGAGTGACTTACCAAGGCCTCATGCAGTGTTGAGCAAGCATGGTACACAGGGATGTGTGCCATGTTGACTCTTCCCTTTTAGCTGCACCCAAACATGCAGTCTTGAATGGCAGTGGTGCATGTTTGTGGTGAGAAGTCTCTTAGGGTGGCATAACACAAGCTGCAGCCCTCAGAAACCTTTCCCTGGCTACCATGGCCGTGGTACCATAGGTACCCCTTACAAGGGACTTATAGGTAGGCCAGAGTTGAGCCAATTGTGGAAACAATGGTACAGTTTAAGAAAAGAACCCAGGCCCTGGGGACCTGAATGGCCGGGACCCAGGGCACACACAGTCAAATTGCATCATGTGTCTGGCAAACTAGATTAGGTGCAATATTACAGAAAGGGCACTTTCCTGCACTAGCTCAACCTCAAAACAATGTCACTGCAACAACAGCTTGAAATATGGGATGAACAGGCTCATAATAAAAGGTGAGCATCTTTAATTCCAAAATATAATAAACCTGCAAAAGAAGGAACATGGATTCAATTATATAGAAAGGGACTTTTTTTTTACTGAACAGATGTGGGGGGGGGTGGTTGAGGGGAGTTAATTATATAATTATGAGACCTCGCCCCTCTTTGGGGCATCCACCTGCCAAATGTCAAGTTGTACACCAGTCCCATCGAAAACTGTTAAAATGAACTCAAAATTGACATGATTGAAGTTCCTATCAATGTGGTAAATGTTTGATGGACGGCACTGTCAAAGAGGACGGCTGCTCACAACACTTTTACATCGTTTAAAAAAAAATAAAAACTTCCAAAGTGGAAGTATGTTTAGGAAATACAAAAACTAATAACCCGCACATGGGTTTTCTCCCATGGTGCAAGGTCATTTTTGTTTGTTTTTACTGACCCACACCGCCAGGTTTTTCCTGGCTGCGACAACATCAAACAAAAGCCATCCGATCGGTCACTGTAAATTGGGTGAGCTGTCTGAAGGCTAATGTCCTATGTCCCCTGCTCCTTCAGACCATTGGAGGGGATGTGGGTGACAGAGCTGGATTGAGCTTTGGTATAAACATACTTTTGATTCGCCTGCCTCTAAATTGGGTGGCCAGACCATGAGTTTGGCAGATAGGGAACTCTGCCAAACTCTAAATCAGCCCTGTGGTCTCTTGCAATAAACAATACAAAGCCCATTCTCCCTCCCACCTTCCCTTACAATCATGAGGGACAAAGCTCAAACTATGCAGCTCTGGAGACACAAAAGAGCTTGAGGTGAATAGTGACTTTCTGTCAGTAAATTCCAAGAAAAATACATTGTTACTGTACATAACAATATACCACTGCTTTATGTCTAACAGGATAATTGTTCACAATTAGTCAGTTGCAGAATGCTTAGTGGGAGTTAGGACCACATGCATCAAGCTTTTTTCTAGTTCAGCCCGTTTGTGACCAGAAAAAGCCCTTTTCTGATGCATGAACCCATTTCTATTTGCAAGTTAGGTAATCGCAATTTTTTGCAATATCTAATTTGCAAATGCATTTAGGGAATCACCAATTGCGATTCCCTAAAGGCGATGCATCAAGCCTTTCCTAAATGCAAACTGTGCATTTAGGAAATGCTAATTACCAACAATTTCAAGTTGATGGTAATTTGCAAATTCTTTGAAAAGTGCACAAAATTGCATTTTTAAAAGTGACATGTGGCACACACACATGCCCTTAGGGCATGTGTTAGCGCCACATGTGCACACTTATCTTTTGGGGGGGGGGGG
Source organism: Lissotriton helveticus (assembly GCF_964261635.1). NCBI lineage: Eukaryota > Metazoa > Chordata > Amphibia > Caudata > Salamandridae > Lissotriton > Lissotriton helveticus. The sequence goes on from NC_136061.1 coordinate 1,507,563,414, forward strand.
GGCATCAGGGGGGCATTAGGCCCCCTGGTTCCCTTGGAATTGCAATCACAATTTGTGATTACCAATTTAGTGATCGCAATTTGCTAATGCATTCCCATTCATTTCCATGGGCCTATAGGCCTATAGGCCCATAGGAATTAGTTGAGTGACATTACCTAATTGCGAATCACTATTAGGTAATGTTTAGGAATCAAAATTTATTTTGTGATTCCTACATGCATAAGGAATTGCGATTCCTAAATAGCGTTTCCTTAAAAATCGCTCTTTAGGAATCGCAATTCCTTATGTTGATGCATGTGACCATTAGTCTTTTATTCAAGCAACACACCTCATTATCTGAGACTGTAAGCCCTTAATGGGCTGCCCTGAGAAAGTGGCAGGATTCCATTATGGTTCAACAAAGGCTAGTTATGCACCTGCCCTTCTACACATCTAGAGTCACACAGACCCATTATCTATTGGTGTCAAATTAAACAAAGTCATTTCAACATGACCAAGTGTGTAAAGTTGTTTTAAAATATGCAGAAAATATACATGAGCTGAACCAAACCAGATAGAATGCATGTTGTGAAGCTAATTTACCACACTTCATGCATTCCCTGTTTTACATGGGTCCTCTTATTTGTTTCAGGGAGGCAACAAAAGTTTGCACCTCTTTACAAAGGAGCCTACTGACTGCCTGGTCAGACAATAGGATGGGGCTGGGCTGATCCTTCTTCAATTCAGCTCTATCCTTGCTTGTGAACAGTGTTAAAATAAAATACAACATGTTGCAAGGCCTAAAAGACTGATATGTGTTTAGTGCAAAAATACCAAACAGCACAGCAAATAACAAGGCAGTGCTTAACTTGTAAAAGAATAAGTGCCAGGAGGTCAGGAGGCCACTGCAGCTTGCATCACCCATTGCTTCTTCCAGTACTGCCAATGGCATAACTAGCACAGCTACTAACCATCACACTCTACAAGTGTGATAATTCAGGCTATTCCAAACTCCCAAAGCTGTAAGAATGGATTGGGCAGCAGATATTTGTCATTGCTAATGTATATTGAAGTAATAAACAACAGTTTTGGTGCTCATCTCTAATTTAAGCAAACAGCGCCACCATGTGGCACACTGTCCTAAGTGCTGGTGCAGACAATTAAGTGCTGGTGCTGAACACCTGAATCCACCGGCTCCAATTAAGCACAGCAACAAGGCGACAATTCTCATTTCACCCATCCAGAGGTCTTGCTCAAAAAGGCAGTTGGACCATGAAATGCTAAACTGTGTGCACTTTTGCATGGTTACGATACTCCTTTCTCGCAATACAATTCTATGAAGCCTCAACACATGACAGAAACTGTTAATTCAACAAAAATATCTAAAGAGCAGGAGGCAAGATCTTCTCATGAAGAGAATTTGAGAACTCGTTGAATTAAATATAAGAACATTTAAAGATGCTGCTGAATTGACTAATGTATTACTGCAATGTATCAATTTCTGCAATTCTGTACAGTTAGCACTTGCACTTTTATGGTTGGAAGGACCAAATACATTTAGTACTTGACTTGACTAGACTAGTTTTCTAAAATCATGCTTTTGTTTGCCAACATTGAATGTGAGTTACATAACAATCAATGAGATTACCGTGTATTCCTCAGAACCTGGGCTTAATACCGTACAAACAAAGGCTTGTCTCTGTTAGATTAAGTAACATAATTCACACTTCATACAGAGGTTGCGTAACAATCTTCTTTATAACAAAACCTTAAAACACATGCAAGTCTCAAAGATTGTTTACAAACAAATGTATATATTGTTTTTATAACATTGCTTCATAAGCAATATACTTCATCGCTACGTGCTCCGGGCACAGTTGGAAAATAAGGTGCTCCTGCAATATGTGAAAGCATGTGTACAAAGAAAATACTTTTACTCTTCATTCATATCAATTCACCTGGTCCTGGCTACAGAATCTCAAATTAATTTTACTTGGCCAGACAAAAAAACATTTTTTGAGTTCTTTCCCACATAATAAGTTAGTACAGGCCAATTCTCATATTCATATTCCTTTGATGTTTCGCTCTTTTAAGTTATGTGCAGCATTTCTTAATCTAGTTGGATCTTCCTCGGGGTAGCTTCAAAGGAGACACCTGCTCCTTAAAAATGAGAAGTCACCACTTATGTGGTCCTCTCAGATTATCTCCAAGTAATGTATGGATGTGTTCTATAACACACCTAATCTTCATGAGTTCCACTCAAGATCAGTGGCGTAGCTCGAGCTTTTGCCACCCGGGGGATCCCTGAGTTTGCCAACCAGTGACGGCTGGTGCTGGTAAGAGCGGTGGAGGGTGGAGGCGACACGAGAGAGGATAATCGAAAAAAAGAGAAAACTTACCTTGTGCTCGCCACCACCCCCAAAAAAGTGCTTCCGGGACGGACCCCCACCCCCCAGCTACGCCAATGTTCGAGATTGGCCCCTGTGGCTGCTGAACTCGTCAACAGGTCCCCACATAGTTGTGTGTACTGTAGAAACATATCAACAGATGAAGTGCCTATCATCCTGTCAAAGCAATTTATCATGATATTAACGAAGTCAGAGTGAAACATAGAGGGGTAAACTTACCCTTACCATAGTTATCGAGGATGCTTGAAGAGTCTCTTTAATATCAGTCTCTTCCATGGCAATCACATCTTGTGAATTCCACAAAAAAAATAATGCCATATGTTCTTAAACCAAACGGTCCTATCAACTTCAACACGTGTTCAGTTTGTTTGAATTAATAAAAGTGGGCTAAACTCACCCTAACCTTTCCAGTCCAGTATCACAAAGTGTCTCTACAATCCCATGATATATGATTCTTCCTTACCTAATAAAATTCCATTTCAATCAGGTCATGCCTAAATAAACGGATACAGGCTGGCTTAGCGCTGGTGGCACTCAGTGTGAAATGTTGTTGGCACCCCCATGACCTACTACTCCACGGACTCCCTCACTACCACCCTCCACCATGCCACTCATCTTCCCATAGCCCATCTCTCACATACATTTAATTTGTGTTAAAGCGCTGGTTGGGTTTGCTTTACTAATACCTAAACTAACCCTTTTCGGCAACCTTACGAACAGATAATGAAAGACTGGGGAAAAAACAAAGGGGCATATTACCAACAACTAGCGATAATTTTTGTCTCTAACTTGTTTAGAGACAAAAATTATCGCCGCAAATCGGCGATTTTTATCGCAGATAAACCTTGCTATTAGCAAGGTTTATCGCAAATGCGATAAAAAACGGCCGCAATGCTTGAATATCGCTGAAAAGTCCGCGATATTCATGCATTATCGAGCAAATGCTCTTAGCCATGTTATCCACCTCCCATTGGATAACATGGCTAAGAACTGCTCCTGGGCAGGTGTTAGTTTTTGGAGATATTCGCGCTTAGCGCGAATATCTCCAAAAGTTGGTAATAGGAGATAGCGATGTTAGCGACTGTTTCCAGTCGCTAACATCTTGGCACGCCCACTTTGCATGTCATTAGTGATAAATATCACTGACATGCAAAGCGGGGCCCAAGATGGTCGCTATCTCCTATTAGCTGTTGCTAACTGGTGTTAGCGACAGCTTGGTAATAGGGAGATAATTTTATCTCCGCTTTCTCGGCTTTTAAAGCCAAAAAAGCGGAGATAAACCCCCTTGATAATATGCCCCAAAATGTCCTCACTTATGCTCGTTTGCATGCAGCTCTTTGACGACAGCTCATGAGCCACTATGCTATATTAGGATTGCAATTTATGAACTTCAAGTAACAAAATGATATTTGTGACATAAGCAGTAACCCACTGAGCTATCCACATAAAATACAATTCGTGGATCTGCATAGTGCATGTTCTTGCTCTGCTACTTTCTAATGAGTCAAACCTCCACTAGACAAAACTCTGAACTTTCTCCAGCAGGAACTTGAATCACCAGAGTATTCTTGCTTTTTTAATGTTGCCTGAAATCTACTGGACACACAGGGAACTCAGTGCCTGTAAAAACATTATTTCTAAGCACAGTCCCACCACAGGCAGCTCTAGGTGCGGGTGCATTGGTGGTACTGCCCTAAATCTGGCCCTGAACAGATATTATGCCCATATTCAAATCACAGTCTATTTTCAAGTGCATCCAGGTGTCTTCTATTGCTTGCCAAGTGCTCATATGGAGGCAAAGCTGCTCTGAAGGTTGGCATGCATGCTTTTTTGTAAGACGATACATGACATCTCTCTTCCTAAAATGGCTGTCATATTCCCCTGCTCGAGTTTCTGACAAAATACTATCTGCCAGAGCAAGAGTGGTCCCCCCATGATGTGCAACAACACCATTGTTTAACATCTCCCATACTGTGTAAAAACGTATGTCATTATGTATATTGCAGAACTTTAACAAAGTTTGTCCTGGTGTCTCCATCTGTGCGCCAAGGATCACACAGATGAAGGCAAAGCAGCTCCGCACATCTGTTTGCACGCTACTAGGAGAAGACACATTGGGCCTCATTTATGAGAAGTAATGCTTCGCTGCGACAAAACAATGATGCAACACGTCTCAGTGCGCCCTCCTTGCGCCACCATAGGTGCACCATATTTAAAGTACGATAGATCATGGCGCAAGGGGTTACAGATACGTCAGTATTCCTGATGTATTTGTATAAGCAAAAGTGGCGCATTGCTGGGGTGTGTCTGAAAACAGACGCAACTCCAGCAATGTGTCCTTTCACATGGGGCAAGGCCCATGTGAAAGGGCCTGCGCCACCCATACGCCTGCCATGAGGCAGGCATATGGTTTTCACGCAATTGTGTCCTAGAAGTGGCGCAGTGAAATGTTATAGATTTCAATGTGCAACTTCTAAAAGGCTTTGATGCGGGGGAATGCCCACCATACATTATACCTGACGCAGGTATAATGTAGCGCAGGGGTTTACAAAGTGACGCATCTGCCTAGATGCATCACTTTGTAAATAGGGCCCAAGGTGGTGCAAATTTTACAGCGCCACCACTGCGTCACAAAAGTGACGCAAGAGCTCATAAACAAGCCCTATTGTATTTTTCTTCCTAAGATGGCAATCATGTTCCCTCCCTCTACTGTTTGAGCAGATAAAATGTGGCATACACAAGATTTGGCAGCGCCGCACTCTGTTTTCAAAATGCAGTAATGTGCCGTATTCACAAGAATACAGTGTACCCCTGTGTTTTCCCTTGTGATGGTGCTAAATTTAGCTGCCTAGTACTAACGTAGGCACCCATGCCACATTGTGCAAGTGTGCCTGCGCTGCAGGGAATAATTGTTTATGTGCAGGAAGGGGTCCATTCCTGAACATAAACAATCGTTAATGATAATTGTTTACTTCAATGTGTGCTGCAGAATGCAGTACATATAGAAGTAGAAAATCGTCATTATTTAAAGATTGTTTATGTGCAGGAAGGTATACCTTCCTGCACATAAACACTCATTAATGGCTTTTTGCTCTTTCTATGTGTACTGCAGACATTTGCACTTTCGCTATTCTTTCACGCAAAGTGATGCATGTGAGGGAGCTTTATATACAAGGTGGCGTTAAGCCACAAAAAGTGATTGAACACCGCTTTGTAAATATGGAGAAGGGCATATCACCACCAGAACGTTGCTAAAAGTGACCTTCTGGTGGCAATATCCCTTTGTAAATATGCCTCAAAGAGCCAGAGCAACTACACCATTGTTTAACATCTCCCATATAATTTAAATACGTATGTTGTTATGTATATTGCACAACTATCTTCTAATCAGAGGTGAGGGAGATGGAATATTGATCCATTCATTTTCCAAAAGATATCTTGTAATCAAAGGGGAAAGGATCACTTGTCCTGAACAACCTTAGGTCTGCAGGATGGTTTTCGGGGGGAGTTCTGTCCCAATATAAAGACCCTCATGCACGTGATGGGTATGGTGTTGTCTCAGAGCGGTATATCTTGGTTCTCCGCTACTATTTCACGTGTGTGCATAATCATCAGGTCTACTTAGGTTATGCAGCCTCCACCAGGAGGGTTTTACCCAAAGGTTGGTGCAGTAGTGAGCCAGAGATAAAAAGACCAGAGATCAGAAGGGCAAAGCTTTAATAGGTCTGATTTCGGGTCTGGTAAACTCAATTTTTGTGCATCCGGTTGTACTTGTTTAGGAGTTACAGTTGCACTTTGAGTGATAAAGGAGTTAAAAAGTTGGTCGACATGTTTCTGCCTCTGTTGCCTTGCTAATAGGACTTATGGGCATTCTTCAGGACCGTGAAATAACGTGCAAAATATCATACAGTGTAAAAAGTGAAAAGAAAAGGTTATTGACCTGTTTCTAAGTCTTGGAGGTCTTATGGTACCTGTAATGAGTAAACACATAATTGTAACGCACACACACCGGGTCGGGGGGTAGGGAGGGAAAGACACACACCCACAGCGATTTGCGCTGTCATTTTCACAATAAACAACTAAAAAATGGCAATACTTCATAGACCGTTCGTGTCCATTCGAGTGTCAACTCTCACATCCTCTCCATGCTCAGGCACCGTCCTATAGCATGCTGGCAGAGGGGCAGTGCGGGACTATCTTTGTATCGTGAATATATTCGTTTGTGAATTCACGTGACTATAATGATCGTGAGTTCGTCTGTAGTTATCAGGGCGGGTGAATGAATCTGCTGACACATATTCGTGGCATGCAAGTCATACTCTGCGTCTAGGTGAGCTGGGGACGCCGTGGTCTTAGTGGCGCCGCGTGGCATGCAAAAGTCATTTACGCTAGCAGTTACCTCGCGCATTGCTAATGCACACTTCCTTCAGCCGGTAAGAATATTGGAGCGGGCTAAAGGCGGGAATTAAACAAAAGCAAGCGTTAAGGTTAGAGCGGCTTGTTGGTACTTGCGGTTTTTGTGGACCGGGTGAGGGGAATCTCCTTGCTACCTGTTTTGCCTCGTCCTCAGCTCGCTATTGCGCGCGCTGCTCTGCTCTTACCGAACCGGAAGTGGTTCCTGTCTCTTCCGGGTCGCTTTTCTTGGGCCGCCTTGTGGGCGGTGCCGAAGGTCCTTGTGTAATCCTATTGGACCATCAGTGTTTACAAATATTAAACACGAGTAGTGTGCTCTTATCATGTCGCTAATGTCAATGAGAGTTACATGGACCCGCGGAATTATAAAAAGTGATGGACTACTTGTACAATTGTTGATGCTCTATGACGAGTGGTGTTTTTTGGTGACATTATAATATCTCATTTGTTCTTTCACCGGTGATAATGCGAAGGAGAGGATGGGGGGCGGGGTTATTCTTGCAAAAGTCCCGTAACTCCTTGTGTAATCCTATTGGACCTTCAATGTTCATAGATATTAAACACGGGTAGTGTACTTTTGTCATTCGTGATAATGGAAGAGTATTAGAAGGGCTACTTGCATGATTGGTTTACACCATGATTACGTGATATGGTGAGTAGTGTCTTCTTCTTTTAGATGACCTTATGATATATTATTGGTTCTTTCGCGTGTGATATTGCTAAGGGTTGTTCTTGCAATGGTTATCGATGTTTTCAAAATGCACATCTACGCGGTTATTTTCTGGGATCTTTTCTTTTTCCTTAAGGGTCTATGCAAAGATGTCGATCTTTATTTATTAATGGCGTTTATCTACATTGAACCTTTGGCAGGTTGAGAGCTCGTTCTCTCTCATGTTATTCAATATGGTTGTCGACATTCCCCAAGGACATTCCTGGGTAACTTTCATTGGGTTGATTTTGCTCATTCATAGAGTGCACAGTACGATCTCTATTTTCTTGCCACTGAGAGCCAGGGTATGTTGTCATTCAGCCCCTCTGTGTCTGTCTTCAGTCTATGGACCCACCTCTGCTCCTTCTCAAAAAGAATTCGTTCCGCATTGTGGTCTTTGTTTTGTAAAGTTTCCAAGATCACCCATTGTAAATCAAGTGTCGTGTGGCCCTTTTCCAAGTAATGGGTGGCCATCTTTGTGGTGCTCTTTTTGCACTTCACGTTGCTCTTGTGCTCGCAGAGTCTCTGTTTTGCTTTCCTGCACGTCATCCCAATGTAGTTCATCTTGCACGGACATGTAATCATGTAGATCACGTGTGTGGTATTACAGTTCGTGTGACTGTTCAGGGTCCATCTGAAATTTGGCAGGAGTTGCAGTTCTTTTGTTGCTGTTGTTAGGTTGCAAACTGAGCATGAGCCACATGGATAGTGTCCTTTTACTTGTGGATTTCCCCATGGGTTGAGATTTTCTCTCAGTTTTTTTGGGGGAGGTCTTGTATGGACCAGGATATCCTTCAGGTTCCTGCTCCTTTTATTTGCAAATCGTGGTTTTTGCCAAGTGAGATCGCCAGATGTCAATATGCGCCAATTCTGGTTGATTATTTTCTTAAGATTGTTAGTCATTGGGCTGTACGTGGTGACACATGTAAGTACTTCTTCCACGGGTTCTCTTGGTGTAATCTCTAGGAGGGCTTCTCTGTTTTGGTTTATAGCACGTTTTTTACACTTGTTGATGATCTTTTTTGGGTAGTCTCTCCTCTCTAATTTTTTGCAGAGGTCACTTGCTTGTTCTTTATACTCTCTAGGGTTGCTGCAATTGCGCCGAAGCCTGAGGAACTGGCTGTAAGGTAAGTTCTCTCGTAGCGGGCGTGGATGGAAGCTGTTGTAAGATAACAGGCTGTTCTTTGAAGTTGTTTTGAAAAATGTTCGGGTATGGAGAGTGTTTTCTGCAGCATAGACAGTTATATCCAGGAAGTCGATGCTCCTATTGTTGGCACAGTGGGTAAACTGTAGGCATTCGTCCTTTTGATTCAGCCAGGTGTGAAATGATGTTAGAGTCTGGTGGTCTCCTTCCCAGATTACAAAGATGTCATCAATGTATCGTTTCCAAAAACGTATACAATGATGGTAGGGGTTGTTGCTTGCATTCAGAATGTGAGTCTCCTCAAAGGAGCTCACGTACAGCCCTGCCACGCTCGGGGCGAAGGTACTGCCCATCGATGTCCCATGACACTGTAGGTATAGTGTCTCTCTGTATTGGAAATTTTTTTCCATTAGGGCCAAACGGCAGCATTCTAGAACGAAGTGCCTGGGGGTTTTGTGTGGCCATGTAATGTTAAACAGAGTATCTTCAAGGGTGGCCATGGTCTTCTCTTGGGGGAGGCTAGTATAAAGGCTTTCCACATCGAAACCCACCAGGAGCATAGTCTCAGGTGAGTATTCGATGTTTTTTAGTTGGTTCAAGAGATCCCTTGTGTCCCGTAAGTAAGTTGGAGTGTTTTGAACCAGTGGCCGCAGGTATTGGTCGGCGAACTGGGAAAGGGGCTCAAGGATCGAACCAATCCCCGATACTATCGGGCGTCCTGGTGGTGGAGTTCGTCCTTTGTGTGTCTTGGGAAGGGAATAGAAGTAGGGGGTTCTCGGTGTTGTGGTTCTCAGGTAATCCCCCTCTTTTTTGGAGATCCAGTTGTTGGTCTCCCCTTCTTCTATCATCATGGCTATTGTGGTTTGTAGTCTTGGTGTTGGGTCTGTGGATAGAATTTTGTAGAATTTGTCGTTTGACAGTAGGTCCATACACTGTTGGTTATATCCTGTACTGGTTAGTAGGACTATCCCTCCGCCTTTGTCGGCTGGCTTGATGACTATGTTGTTGTCACTTGTCAATGAATTCAAGGCTATTTGTTCGGATCTCGTAATATTCTGGAAAGGTTTCCTAGTTTTTCGAGCCAGATCGTCAATCCCTTTGAAAATGGCTTGTTCAAAGGTCTGGATTTCGATTGGGACCTGGGAGTTGAGGGGGCAGAAGGTTGATTTATTTTTTAAGGATGTATCTCCTTCCTCTCTTCTGGGTCCTTCTCCTTTGAAAAAGGCCTTTAGTTTCAGTTTTCGGCAGAATTCCGCCATCTCACACTTGGTTTTGAAAACGTCTAATTTTGGTGTGGGGACATAGCCCAATCCCTTGTTAAGTACGCTTTCTTCATCTTTTGTTAATGCTCGATCTGTGAGGTTCACGATGAGGGATTCGTTGATGTTCCTGTTTGGGCCTTGGTTACACTCCTTGTCTGTACCTGCCTCGTCTGGTCGGACCAGGTCACTCCTCTTCTCCGCGTCCTTTCGGACGTACGGCCATTCCCTAAAAAAGGAATGCGTGGTTGGAAATTCTGTCCCCCATGGGGTTGCATTTGGTGATTCATCATCTGTGGGCCTTGAAAGTATGGGTTCATCCAACCTTGAAAATGGGGATTAAACGGCTGGAAGGGCATCCCTTGGTTATCCATTTGGAAAAAGGGTGGGCGCCAGGAGTTGCCTCCACGGCGGTTACCTCTTTTCCTTTGTCTTGGGTTGTAGTTATGGCCTCCTTGGTCAGAGTTGTTACTTGATACACTACTGTGTGACCCATTACTGGAGGCATTGTCATCTGCCTTGTAGTCCTTACTGCTGTAGGGATGTACTTTCTCTAAGGAAAACTTCTTGAGTTCCTTTGCCAATTTTTGTAGCTTGGTCTGAACCAGGTACTCATGTGAATCACTCATTTCTTTGTTGATTTCATCTAGTTTTGTTTTGTATATGGTGATGTCAACTGTGTTGTTCAGATTTGATTCTAGGAGGCGGATTTTTATTGTTAAATCCTCTGCCAATCTTGAAGCTGTTTTTATAATCAGTACCAGGTAATCTCTTGTGCATTTCCATGAAATTGCGGACCAGTCTTTTCTAAAGGCTAGGTCTTTCAGGAAAATCCTTGGAGCTGTGGTGACCCAGAGGCCTCTGGGTGCCGCATTCACTCTCAAGTACTCCGTCATGATTATGCCATGTACGGCCGTCCTGACTCTTTCTTTTTTTGTTAGAGAGAAAAATTAGAGAGGAGAGACTACCCAAAAAAGATCATCAACAAGTGTAAAAAACGTGCTATAAACCAAAACAGAGAAGCCCTCCTAGAGATTACACCAAGAGAACCCGTGGAAGAAGTACTTACATGTGTCACCACGTACAGCCCAATGACTAACAATCTTAAGAAAATAATCAACCAGAATTGGCGCATATTGACATCTGGCGATCTCACTTGGCAAAAACCACGATTTGCAAATAAAAGGAGCAGGAACCTGAAGGATATCCTGGTCCATACAAGACCTCCCCCAAAAAAACTGAGAGAAAATCTCAACCCATGGGGAAATCCACAAGTAAAAGGACACTATCCATGTGGCTCATGCTCAGTTTGCAACCTAACAACAGCAACAAAAGAACTGCAACTCCTGCCAAATTTCAGATGGACCCTGAACAGTCACACGAACTGTAATACCACACACGTGATCTACATGATTACATGTCCGTGCAAGATGAACTACATTGGGATGACGTGCAGGAAAGCAAAACAGAGACTCTGCGAGCACAAGAGCAACGTGAAGTGCAAAAAGAGCACCACAAAGATGGCCACCCATTACTTGGAAAAGGGCCACACGACACTTGATTTACAATGGGTGATCTTGGAAACTTTACAAAACAAAGACCACAATGCGGAACAAATTCTTTTTGAGAAGGAGCAGAGGTGGGTCCATAGACTGAAGACAGACACAGAGGGGCTGAATGACAACATACCCTGGCTCTCAGTGGCAAGAAAATAGAGATCGTACTGTGCACTCTATGAATGAGCAAAATCAACCCAATGAAAGTTACCCAGGAATGTCCTTGGGGAATGTCGACAACCATATTGAATAACATGAGAGAGAACGAGCTCTCAACCTGCCAAAGGTTCAATGTAGATAAACGCCATTAATAAATAAAGATCGACATCTTTGCATAGACCCTTAAGGAAAAAGAAAAGATCCCAGAAAATAACCGCGTAGATGTGCATTTTGAAAACATCGATAACCATTGCAAGAACAACCCTTAGCAATATCACACGCGAAAGAACCAATAATATATCATAAGGTCATCTAAAAGAAGAAGACACTACTCACCATATCACGTAATCATGGTGTAAACCAATCATGCAAGTAGCCCTTCTAATACTCTTCCATTATCACGAATGACAAAAGTACACTACCCGTGTTTAATATCTATGAACATTGAAGGTCCAATAGGATTACACAAGGAGTTACGGGACTTTTGCAAGAATAACCCCGCCCCCCATCCTCTCCTTCGCATTATCACCGGTGAAAGAACAAATGAGATATTATAATGTCACCAAAAAACACCACTCGTCATAGAGCATCAACAATTGTACAAGTAGTCCATCACTTTTTATAATTCCGCGGGTCCATGTAACTCTCATTGACATTAGCGACATGATAAGAGCACACTACTCGTGTTTAATATTTGTAAACACTGATGGTCCAATAGGATTACACAAGGACCTTCGGCACCGCCCACAAGGCGGCCCAAGAAAAGCGACCCGGAAGAGACAGGAACCACTTCCGGTTCGGTAAGAGCAGAGCAGCGCGCGCAATAGCGAGCTGAGGACGAGGCAAAACAGGTAGCAAGGAGATTCCCCTCACCCGGTCCACAAAAACCGCAAGTACCAACAAGCCGCTCTAACCTTAACGCTTGCTTTTGTTTAATTCCCGCCTTTAGCCCGCTCCAATATTCTTACCGGCTGAAGGAAGTGTGCATTAGCAATGCGCGAGGTAACTGCTAGCGTAAATGACTTTTGCATGCCACGCGGCGCCACTAAGACCACGGCGTCCCCAGCTCACCTAGACGCAGAGTATGACTTGCATGCCACGAATATGTGTCAGCAGATTCATTCACCCGCCCTGATAACTACAGACGAACTCACGATCATTATAGTCACGTGAATTCACAAACGAATATATTCACGATACAAAGATAGTCCCGCACTGCCCCTCTGCCAGCATGCTATAGGACGGTGCCTGAGCATGGAGAGGATGTGAGAGTTGACACTCGAATGGACACGAACGGTCTATGAAGTATTGCCATTTTTTAGTTGTTTATTGTGAAAATGACAGCGCAAATCGCTGTGGGTGTGTGTCTTTCCCTCCCTACCCCCCGACCCGGTGTGTGTGCGTTACAATTATGTGTTTACTCATTACAGGTACCATAAGACCTCCAAGACTTAGAAACAGGTCAATAACCTTTTCTTTTCACTTTTTACACTGTATGATATTTTGCACGTTATTTCACGGTCCTGAAGAATGCCCATAAGTCCTATTAGCAAGGCAACAGAGGCAGAAACATGTCGACCAACTTTTTAACTCCTTTATCACTCAAAGTGCAACTGTAACTCCTAAACAAGTACAACCGGATGCACAAAAATTGAGTTTACCAGACCCGAAATCAGACCTATTAAAGCTTTGCCCTTCTGATCTCTGGTCTTTTTATCTCTGGCTCACTACTGCACCAACCTTTGGGTAAAACCCTCCTGGTGGAGGCTGCATAACCTAAGTAGACCTGATGATTATGCACACACGTGAAATAGTAGCGGAGAACCAAGATATACCGCTCTGAGACAACACCATACCCATCACGTGCATGAGGGTCTTTATATTGGGACAGAACTCCCCCCGAAAACCATCCTGCAGACCTAAGGTTGTTCAGGACAAGTGATCCTTTCCCCTTTGATTACAAGATATTGCACAACTATACCAGGGCTCAAGTCATAAAAAAAGAAGTGAAGGGATTCACCAAGTTAGGCAGAACGTGTGTTACATCACTGCACGTGACTTCACCACTCGTGATATCACCGAGCGTGACATCACAGGGAGTGACATCATGGCATGTGATATCGCATGTGGAATTACAACCCATGACCTCACAGGAAGTGACATCAGATTTTAAGACCTCACATATGTTTAGGAGGTGTATCATGAGTACAATTTGAGTGCATTACAATATTTAACAAATTAGATTTTGCATTGGGATGTGCCAAAATATTGATGCAACAACAACACAAAATCTGGGACTCTACTTTTTTTTAAAACCCTACCACAAGGAAATTGGCAGCAAGTAGAATTATGGCAGCACATCTGTTCTGCTTAATTTGTTGCAATGTATGCATTTTAAAATATCTTATGGGGTTAAGGCACCTGCTTCAGAAATCTTTGTGTGTCAGCTAAATTTAAGGGAATAATAATAATGGTACAATAACCCTGGAGGATAACATATTTTCTGGAGAGATCTATTTTTGCCTAGTCCTAGTTTTGAATAAAAGTAGCAAAGAGTATTAATATGTCTACTGCAAAGCACAAAATATAACACACAGATGACAGATTTTTATTTTATGCAAATGGGTAAGTGGGTTACTGCTTCTAAGTCAGAGATCATTTTGTTACTTGCAGTTCATAAATTGTAATCCTTCTAATATAGCACAGTGAGGTATGAATGGCATGTGGCTCCTACACCTTGTAACCATCACTGTCTTATGTAACACATCCTTTATATTGATGTACACACATGAGATTTATTGTCAATGTATAACCTGTACGTGTGATGAAAAGAGCGCTAACACCCTGCAATGGGATGTTAGTGGCACTACTCATCCCAATGCAGGATGACAGAGAGGTTTACATCACACATACACAATTAACAATTTAAATACCACTATTTTGTTTAATTTCTTTTATAGTGTTTTAACACTGGTGTAGTGCTAAAGTGCTATAAAAGAAATAAAACAAAATAGTGGTCTTTAAATTGTTATTAGCGTACATACTGGGGCGACCTCCACAGCTGGCATTCTTACAGTGTATGCATATCTCTTATATGCAGGGACTGAAAGCCAAAAGTATTTATCTCTCAAGTATACATGTGAAGTGATAATCTTTGTGTGCCTTTGTTTCCCCTCTATTGTGCTAAAGTGTTAGGCTCATGAGAGCTCCCAGCTAGTATACTCCAACAAAAAGAGGCCCAATGGTACCTTAACGTTAGCCTTTGTTATGGGCCCAGCTGGAATCTGATAAGCCCCCTTCGCGCCTGCACATAGCTGCTTGTAACCAAGCAGACAAAGTGCAGGAGCTGCTAAAATGGGTCCTGCATCAGAAAATGACACCGGGACGCGTTCAGCATATTTCTATTAAAGTAACACTCCGCTGAAAGCGTCCAGCTTTGCAGCAGGGTAGACGGTGCCTACCCTCCGAAAATTGTGGGTAGATACTGTCTACCCGCATCTACCCTCGACTCGAGCCCTGACTAGACCAAAGTTCCTCCTGGTGTCTTTAGCCATGCACCAGGGATCATGCACAGATAAAGGCAAAGCAGCACCGTATATCTGTGTGCACACTACTAGGAGAAGATACATTGTGTCTTCCTTCCTAAGACGGCCATAATGTTGCCTCCCTCTACTGTCTGAGAAGATACTAAGTGACAGAGCAACACCATTGTTTTAACATCTACTGTATCTTATAAAGACATGTCATTATATATAGTGCAGAGCTAGAACACACAAAATATTTTTTTACACAGATTACTTCTTCTATACATCTTGTCCTCCTACTACCAGCAGGTAAATGGTTTACCAGAGAATAAAAGAAAAGAAAGTAATTTGCAAATCTAACAAAGTACCTTCGTTTAAATATAATCTGCCTCGAACAGAGGCATGGATCATTGTAGCTTCTTAGATAATTTGAAATCAATTCCACATATGATTGTTCCAATGAACATCACATTTTACCATGAGCTTTGGGAAAGTGTTCTCTTTAGCTGAACCCAGCCACATAGTTCAACTGAAAAGAATAGAAAATCATATGCTAATTCAACATGAAAAGAACATAATTTGCAAGTAGAAACATTTTATGTAGCTCGTTCAGAATGGGAGTATGCAAGCAAAAAGGCAATTAGTCACTATGAAAGATTGCCATCTGCCTGCTAATCTCCTCATATTCATTTAGCACTTCATGTAAAGTATCCAGGAGATGTACCCATTTACACTCTTCAGTACTGCGTTAGTGTCACCTCCCTGGAAAATGTGTGTGATCCCTTTTAATACCATCATCTGAGATCAGTTGCCTCAGGAACACACTGTGTTATATATTTTTTTAGTGGACTGCACGGGATGCGATGTGTATAGAAGAAATAGAGGCAGATTTACAAGGCACTTGCGCCACGTTTACGCCGCCGTTGCATGACGCAACGGTGGCGTAAATGTGGCGCATCCCTGTGACCCATTTACAACGTGACGCATCTAGGCAGATGCGTCACGTTGTAAAGCCCTGCGCCACATGTGGGCGTTCGGGCGCAGGGTGGGAGTTCCGGGGCAGGAGCGCCTCGCAAAAGTGCCTGCGTCAAATCTACAAGATTTCACGCAGGCACTTTTGCGACGCTGTTAAATCAATTCCTTACACCTGCTTGAAGCAGGAGTAAGGACTGACACAGCACGTTAAGTATAGGGCACACCCGAGCATTGCTGAAGTCGCGTCGCAAGCGCGACGCGACTCCAGCAATGCGCCGCCCTTACAACACGAGATGCGTCACGCATCTGCCTACCCTTGCGCCACGGCGCGCCGCATTGTAAATGAGGCGCATCCGCCGTGACGCAAGGGTAGTTTTGCGTCACGCATTTGTTCTGGCGCATCCCTGATGATTTGCAGAGATGCGCCAGAACTCATAAATGTGCCTAAAAGTCTTTAAGCATCTCTGATAACTAGAAGCGTAATGCAGGTCCCTTCAGCCCATGTGGTGCAGGAGGACCCCCCCCCAACCTCCAAGGGGCCCCAACACTTCAAGGGGGAGAGGATGTGGCCCTGCGGCTAGAGCGGTCGACCTCAAAGCAGGGGAATTGAGTCCGAGTCTCGGCAGGGACGTTCAACATCCTGTGACTCTGGCCAGATCACTTAATCTCCACATGCCCAACAAAAATGAATGTGTCCTTGTGTAACTTAACTAAGCATGGGCGTAAAATCCGTTCCGCTCGCGGATTTTTCGGATTTTCGGTAAATCCGCAATCCGCGAACTCTCGCGGATGTTGCGAAAATACGCAAATTCGCGCGCGGCGGATTTTTTGCTTGTGTTCGCACTGCTCGCGGTCCGCGGCGCGGGCAGCAACAATCTCGCACTCGCGAAATTACAAAAATTACAATTGGGGAGGGGTGAAGGAAGTGGCCCAGTCTCCAACTTCCTGTTCCTGTCCAGCAAGCTCCTCCCATTGCTTAGTCCATTTCCTGGCCACTTTGAATTCGATCTTGACTGGGAAGGATTACTTTTTGTGGATGCTGCTGGAGATTTGGCTTTGAGGCCTTTTAGATTACTTTTGGATTCGAAATTTGATTTCACAAGTAAGTTGATAAGTTGATGTTGTTTGTTTGTGGTGATTTTTGTGTGTGTTTTTCGACTTTCTGGGGTGGGGTTGGGGGCTGGCTATGTTGGTGGGAGGCCATTTTGAGGCATGATCCTGCAGGTCCTGGCCATGTGAATGGGGTCAAGCGGCCATTTTGAAGTCAGGCAGTGTGCTTTGTGCCCTAGGGCTACCCAGTCTGCTCTGATTTTTTTCATTATGCCCAGGCGAAAATCGGATTTAAAAAAAAAAAAATTGCCTGTGTTCGCACTGCTCGCGTCCCGCGCAGCAACAATCTCGCACTCGCAAAATTGTAAAAATTACAATTCTGCACATGAGTTGAAAACTACCAGGCTTAGTTATGGGTGCATGCATGATACAACTGTTTTGTTGAATTTTAACATGATTCTGGCCAGGGCATGGATGGCATTGGATTGTGGTGATATTTGTATGTTTTACGACTTTTTGGGGTGGTGTTGGGGGCTTGCTATGTGGGTGGGGGCCATTTTATTGCCTGGTCCCGTGTGGGTGGGGGTCTAGGGGCCATTTTTAAGGCAGTTTGTGTGCTTTAGGCCATAGGCCTGCACCCAGTGTGCTGTGATTTTATCATGCCCAGGGGGCCCAGAATCGGTCTGTTCGCGGATTTTGCTGGTTTTTCGCCACGTTCGCGTCGTGAAGCAACAACCTCGCATTCGCGAAATTGCAAAAATTGCAATTCTGCACCAGAAAACCACCAGCAGGCAGCATAAACCTTCTGAAACTTGATGGATGGCATTGGATTGTGGTGATTTGATTGGTGTTGTGTTTTTTGACTTTTTGGAGTAGGGGTTGGGGGCTGGCTATCTTGGTGGGGGCCATTTTGAGGCATGGTCCTGGCCATGTGGATGGGGGTCAAGCGGCCATTTTGAAGGCAGGCAGTGAGCTTTGTGCCATAGGCCTGCACCCATTTTGCCTTGCTTTCACCCATTGTGCCCAGGGGGAGTCAGTGGTACATGAAACTATAACCCTCTGTGTGTGTGCTATCTTGGATCAATGTTAAATTCCTGTTTCCCAAAAATTTAGCAATTCTTAATTTTGAAATTTCCATATTGTGTGGTGTGCACGTGTGTATTCATAAATGCCTACTTGCAAACTATTTATTGAAGCGCTACATATGCAACATATATTTACTGATGTTCCTCTGTCTTCGTTTGCTTTTAGGTGCACAAAGTCAATAACTCCGCATCATCGTTGAGCATCAGTGCCAAGAAGAAGTCCTGCTGCGGCCTGCTGTTCCGACATCTGAAGAAGATGGCTCCAAAAAGAGGTGCCCGTAGCTCCTCTTGCAAGAAAGATGTCTCTACTAAGGAGAAGAAGAAGCAAGTGGCACCACTTACCAAGGAGACTGGTGGCTCAACCACTAAATTTTTGTGGAAAAAACAAAGGCCCACCATGAGTGCTGCACAGGTAGCCTGTTTAGTGTTTAAATCACCAACGACCAGTGATGTTGGCTCATCGCAAGAAAGTAGCAGCACACCATCAACACAGGTTGTAACTCATCTCACAAGTACTATTCAACAACCAAAGCCGCAACAACAACTGCATGGGCTACTAGTACAAGCACAAGTACATGCGCAAGGAGCTGTCCGAGAAGGAGCTGTCCGAGAAGGAGCTGTCCGAGAAGGAGCTGGCCGAGAAGGAGCTGGCCGAGAAGGAGCTGGCCGAGAAGGAGAAGGTCGAGAAGGAGAAGGTCGAGAAGGAGAAGGTCGAGAAGGAGAAGGCCGAGAAGGAGAAGGCCGAGAAGGAGAAGGCCGAGAAGGAGAAGGCCGAGAAGGAGAAGGCCGAGAAGGAGAAGGCCGAGAAGGAGAGGGCCGAGAAGGAGAGGTCCATGGAGAGTTGCAAGTAGAGGTCAGTGAAGAGGCCCTTGTAGCAGCGCATGGAGCGGTGCAAGTGCCCACAATGGTTCTTCTTCCAGGAGTAGGGGCACAGGAGGAAATTGACTTTGGAGCCGGGGTATCATGTCAGGAAGACGAAGGCACTCCTCCTGATGATTCATTTTCTCCCAGCTCCCCAGCAAGGAAAAGATCAAGGAGTGTGTGTAGAAGTTCCTCTTCAAGCCCCGCCTCATCAGATGATCTGGATCTAGATTGGCAACCATCTCCGACGTCTGAGGGGGAGGCACACCATTCGCTGCGAAAGGTATCAAATGTTAAAAGGAAGGGCCCCGGAAAGCTCATACTTATGGATCCGAACGCCGGACTTGATGAAGTGGTGCATTCTGATGTTGATGAACAGGATGACAGCAATGACCTAGTCATCACACACGTCATTCCAGCCACACCGGCCATGCAGCAGACAGACATTTATACCCTATCCCGACGTCATGCTGAGCGTGACCCTGGCGACGTGGCACTGGTAGCACCACCAACGCAGTCAAGTAGTACAACAAGTTCAACAAAACCCACAGCTCCCATATTTTCTCCCCAGAGGGGGACTCCATCCAGCTCGACTCCCTCAAGTAGGGTTGCTGCAATAATTGCACAACCCAGTAGATGTCTGCAAGGCTCATCCACCCCTGCTTCATCTGGCATTGGCAGTATCATCTCGTGCAGCAAAACCAGAAGTTTCCAGTCCCCAGTTTGGAACTTTTTTAGTGTCCATGCAAAGTATGATAACATAGCCGTTTGTTGCATTTGTAAGACTAGAGTTAGCCATGGTAAGACTGGTACCAACTATGGAACCGGAGGCCAGATAGGTCATCTTAAAAGAAGGCATGCTGTCGAATGGTTTGCGCACCTAGCAAACATCAAGGGAAAGCAATCCCAAAGGGCAAGTGGCCAAAATATACCCATACTAGGTGTTTCATCTGAAGATGACGGGGAGGTAGAAGAAGCGTCAGACATTTGTCCGGTTGCACCCAGTACCCCTGGCAGCACCACACCCCCCCGGAACACATAGGAGGCACACTGAGAGTCTGGGAGACACACCAATGCGGAAAATGTCAACACTGAGCAGAAGTGGGTCGAAGAAGGCATCAGCATCATCCAGTAAATTTGTCCAGCGCACCATTACAAAAATGTTCTCCTCAGATGCGCAATTTCAACGCAACCACCCAATTGTACGCCTGTATAACACTAAGCTGGCTAAAATGCTAGCGGTGGACCTTCTCCCTTTTTCGTTTGTCGAAGGTGTGGGTTTTCTTGAACTCGTGGCAACACTGGCCCCTAAATGGAAGGTTCCTAGCCGGTTCTATTTTGCCAGGGTTGCTGTTCCAGCACTACATAAAGAGGTGCTTGAGTTGGTTGGGGCAGCTTTGCAGAAGAGTGCTGTTCACACTATACACCTGACAACAGACATGTGGACCAGTTGCCAAGCCCTTGATTACATGTGCATCACTGCACACTGGGTCTCTTTTTCAGGGGTTGAAAAACAGATAAATGCAGGTGGTGACTTGGTCGAGATTTTTAAGGATGCTCGTAAACATGCAACATTAGCCATGTTTGGCATGGAGAAAACTCATACTGCAGCCAACATTTTGGATGACTTTAACAAAAAGGTCTCGCAATGGCTGCCCCCAAGAAATTGCAAGGTTGGTTATGTTTCTACTGATAATGGCAGCAACGTAGTTAAGGCCATGGAGAACGGTTACTATTTCAGAGTGCCGTGTTTGGCGCACTGTATGAACCTTGTCGTGCAAAAGTTCTTGAAAAAAGAACTTGCAGTCGACAAAATACTGACCATCTGCAGAAGAATATGCACACATTTCAACCATTCTTTTAAGGCCCGGAAGGAGCTGAGGCGCCAGCAAAATGTACGTAGAATGCCAGTGAAAGCACTTATCCAGGAGGTGGCAACACATTGGAACTCAACCTTCTACAAGCTTGAGCGTCTGCATGAGCTGTTTCCAGTAGTCAATGAGTATTTCTACAACCTGGGTGGTGATACGACAGAAATGATGCTAGTGGTGGAGCAATGGCAGCTAGTTAAAAGCCTGACAGACATGCTTCGTCCTTTTGAGGTCTTCACGCGTGACGTCAGCAGGGAGGACTGTTCTTTGAGCAAAGCTATCCCATTGTTGCTGAAGCTCGAGCACCAAGTCAATGTGGTGTCTTCAGAATTAAAAGATGCTGGAAAGAATGAAGCATATGAGTTGGCGCAGAGATTATTACAACGCCTAGTTAGCAATAAACGGCTTGTAAATATCAAGAAACAACAGCACTACATTTGTGCTACTATTCTGGATCCACGTTACAAAAAGCCATTGTTTGGCAAAGTAATAATTCCTTTTGAAACATCAGATGTTACAGAGTACAAAGGTTGGCTAGCTCAGTCAGCCATTCGTTTTGAAAGAGAGCGGAAGGAAACTGTAGGAGAACTTGAAGACAGTACTACTAGTGAATCAGCAGGCCATCAGGCGTCCCAAAAAAACACTTCTGCATCTGTGCCTGTGACAGAAGTGAGTGACTTTTCCTCTGAGCCGTTAACCACACCAGCAACCGTATCATCTGCACCAGTCACAGGCGATATGTCTGAAGCGGATTGGCTAAGTGAGCTAGGGTTTCCTTGTCCCAGAAAGGACACAGAAGTGCAAAGTACAGGAATCCGGGAGAACATTGTTTCAATGGTGCAGGCCTATCTGGATGACTCAACAGCGGTCAATATTACTGAGGACCCATTGGCGTATTGGCATGGGAAAAGAAAGATATGGCGAGAGCTCACCAACCTGGCTATCAATTACTTGTCTTGCCCACTCGCAAGCGTGTCTTCAGAACGTGTTTTTAGTTCTGCTGGTGGCATTGTGACTTGCAAAAGGTCCCGCCTCTTGCCTGCAAATGTGGAGCGGCTCACCATGATAAAGATGAACCAGCACTTCATACCATCAGATTACAAAGCACGAGAATGCACGCAGGAAGAAGAGGACACCGACCTACCTGAGGGAAGTTTTCATCAGTTACCAGAAGTACTACCGACTCAATTTGCAGAGTTTGAGGACGAGCTCTGCTTCCCTGACAGCGAGTTCTGAAAATGAGTCAATGATTCATTATTTCGTCCTTATTCACTTTTATTCCTGTGTGTCTGTCTTTCTTTGTTTAGCAAGTGCTTCATCACATTCACAACAAAACTGTAATCACCCAATCAAACAACAAGCCCATCAGCAGAACTGTCTTGATTTTGATGCCGCAGCATTCCTCAGGTTCACAACAGTTAGTTGACAACTCAGTCCTGGTCGTCTATCCTCCTCCTCCAGACTCACCCTATCCATTTGTTTCCCGTAATGCTGATGCCTGGATTCTGCACAATGAAGAAACTTACGTTGACGAGTCCCCTAAAGAGGGACTGGAAGTAGTGAGTCCTCATTTAAATACATTTTGCTAAGTGTGACTTTTTTTCCCCGATTTGCTTTTTGGCTGTTTGGGGGGTGTCAAACTTGTTTGCGCTTGGGTTTACGGGTCTTGGCTGGGCCATTGCTGGCAAGGTCTATTAAGGGATGAAATTGGTTAGGCATTTACTTTGGAAAACATTTGGTCATTTACACGTGAACGTTTAGGCGTTATTATTGCTCGCTTGCCTGTCTTAGGGGTGCTGTCTGTGGAGCTTGTAGGTTTTTGGGGTCTGTGAGCACCGCTGCCACATTTATAATGTTGATTGCTTTTGTTTTGCAGAAAATCCACGCCGGGAAACTCCAGTTGGGGCCCTGCTGCAGAACGCTTTAGGACAATGTGAATTCCAGGTGGAGCCAGCCCTCAAACACAAATTACAGGTAAGATAAGCGTTTGGATGGGAGGTAGTATAATGGAGTATTAGGAGAGGCGAGAGAGTGACAGTGGTACTAGTAGTAAAGTCCTAGGACTCTTGAATTAACAAACTCTGTGAAAGGCATTTACTTTGGAAAACATTTGGCCAATTACACGTGAACCAACACGATGACAGTGTTCAGTAAAACGAACATACTGCAAACCCACCACCCACCAGGCTCAAAAGTAGTAAAAAACAAGTATGCTCAGATAAAGTTTGAAAAAGTGCATTTTTATATCCCTAACAAAATAAACTCCCGCAAGACCCTCCCTAACCCCAACAAATAAATAGTCCTTCAAAAGTCCCCAAAAACCCCAACTCCCAATTCCCACCCCCCAAAAGTCACTAAAAAAAGGGCAAGGGACACTCTAGGGATGCATGGTGTGGACTTTGGCCTCCAGGGCATCATGCCTTAGGGCCAGGGCATCGTACTGCTCCCGGAGGGTGGCGTGATCTAAGCGGAGGCCCTCCAACAAATTTTGGTATTCTTTTAATTTCCGGACCTCCGCCTCCAGGTCGCACACTCGGTGGATTGCACGGCGCAAGCGAGCCTTTACAGTACTATGAGGGGCAGCCTTTGCTGCTCGGCGGTGGCGTCTGACAGCACGGCTCTGTTTCGCCGGAGCACTGCGATGACCGGCAGAATGTGGGGTCACGGAGGAGGATGCAGATGTCCCATTCGATGTACTCGACTGCGTGTCGTCCCCCTCCAGTTCCACCAGCCGCCGATATTGGGCAACAGTAGCATCCAGCCTCCGTTGCCGGGCCAGTACAGCCTGCATACTCCTTGTAGGTTTTGATGTTCTAGTATGACCAACTATATGAAGAAAGAAAGACATAATCTGTAACCAATGCTCTTTAAGAATATGATTAACACAAAATGATTCAGCAGGAAGTTGTGTCACAGTACAACTAGCAACTAGCCAGCGCAGTACAAAACTATTCAGGCCAGTATCATGGGCGTCCGCAGGGAGGGGCATGAGTTCAACCTCATGGTCATAGTTTTTTTTGTTGCTCTAGATCCACCCCCCTCCCCCACTGACCCTGCCCCCTTCGGTGCGGCCCTTGGCCACAAACCACACTGTCAATTTGGCCCCAAGAGAAAGTTTGTGAGGACCCATGCTCTATAACCACATTCTCCTGATTTAGATTGAATTGTTTTTTTCTGGCAATTTTTTGTTTTTCCCTCTGTTTTAATGTAGTTGCCAGGTCGTCTGCTGTGGTGCCGCACAATATTTTTCTCTTCCCCCTATGGGGTTCTTTGTTTATTTAAGCTCTATGTCGTGTTAGATTTAAAA
The DNA here is from genome assembly GCF_964261635.1 of Lissotriton helveticus. NCBI lineage: Eukaryota > Metazoa > Chordata > Amphibia > Caudata > Salamandridae > Lissotriton > Lissotriton helveticus. The sequence goes on from NC_136061.1 coordinate 1,507,587,714, forward strand.
AAAAAAAATATTTAATACTTGTGCTCAATCATGTCAGGAGTAGGACTCAGGAGATGGTGATGATGTTGCACCCCCCCCTGGAAACATTTCATAGTATGTTCGTAGTTCATCCAGTGACCGTCTACTCTCTGTAGATACACATCATATGCTATCTAAGAGTCAGATAGTACCATGATCCAGCTTACCTGTACCCGCCACCACCACTGTCTGCTTCCTCACAGTCTGTTCTTGGTCCTCTTGCGCCGCCTCCTCCCCAGAGAGGTCCTCGGACTCAGAGTCGATCACCACCACCACATCAGAGCTGGCCCCGCCAACAGATGTTCCACCTACAAAGTAGATTTAAGAATGTTAGATTACACCACTCACTAGTATTTGGTCTAGGAATGAAGAATGTGAAAACAACAGAAAAAGTAATTGACTGTCTACTCTAGTCTAAAGTAAAAATGTCCCTCCTTCCAGGGAAGGCTGTTGTCTTGCTGCACTTTTTTGTCACAATTGATGAATGCTTGCTTAATTTTAACACACGCCATTTTTCTCTGAACAGACAGAAACTGGACTTCTAAGGACAAGAGCAACATCAACTTCAAACCAGGTGAAAGCTCGGCTCGACCACAAGAAATGTGTTCCATTACTCATCAACTCAGCACCAAGCACTTTTCCATTTCCAGCTAACTTTATTTTATTATATGTGTTTACTTTAACTTTTAATAAAGCTTTTAAACTTGAATAGACTCTGTGGTTTTTGGTCCTCCAGACTAGAGTGACTGAGCGAAAAGTTTTGCAATTTTTGCAAGGAGGAGTCCGTGCCGCTGACACTACCAGGTTTATACAGTGTGCCAAACACGCCACTCTGAAATATTATTACTCTGGTCTTTGGTGTCCCTAGTTCGGTTTGTGGAGAATTGTCCCTGCAACAGTAGTATTATGGATTTTGCTCCTATCTAAACACTATTTCGAAAAAATTTAATTAAGAACGCTTGGACAACAATAGGTCCTCTATATTTAAATGAAAACTTACTGGGGCCAGCAAAGGAGCACTCGCCGCCCTGGCCTGCATCCTCCTCCTTTGGAGCCACAGCATCCTCCTTTTCCGTCCGCTTGCCCCTGGGCGGATCTGACGTACAATATGAAAGAAAGAACAGAAAACATTGATGATTGCTGTTTGTCGATGTCCTTGTCAACCAAATCAAACGTTTAGAAAGAACAAGAACTAACTATTTCAGCCAAAAAGAGGGCTACAAAAGAAGGACTGCACCTGAGCCTCTACTCTAGGGGCAGATTTACAAGCCCCTTGCAGCTCTTTTGCTCCGTTCTTGCGTCACTTTTGTGACGCAGCGCTACAACAAGAGAGGCGCCATGGTGTGGCGTATATTAACAACGTGACGCATATGGGAGATGCATCCCATCCTAAAGCCCTGCGCCATAAGGGAGCGTTCCAGCGCAAGGGAGGGCGTTCCTGCGCAGGAACGCATGCTAAAAGTGGCTATGGGGAATATATAAAATTTCAATCAGTCATTTAGGACAATGATGCATCACTGAAACCCTGCGCCTGCATGAAGCAGACGTACGGCTTGACGCAGCATTGCTGGAGCTGCGCCATCGTTGCAACGCAACTCCATCAATGAGCCGCCTTTACGGCACCGATGCGTAACGCTTCGGTGACGTTTTGGGACCATAGTGTGCCGCATTGTAAATACGGCGCACCATGGGTGGTGCTGGCGTGCCGCACACTTTGCAGGGATGCGCAGGTAATTGCTAATCTGACACTTAGGGGCATACTTACGAGTTCTGGGCTGCACACCTCCAGAGGTGCACCAGAAGAAATGCTTAACGCAAAACTAACCTTGCGTCACGGCAGATGCGCTGCAATTACAATGCGGCAAACCCTCGCGCAAGGGTAGGCAGATGCGTGACGCATCTCGTGACGAAAGAGGGGCGCATCTCTAGAGTCGCGTCGCAGGCGCGATGCAACTCTAGCAATGCTCAGGGATGCCCAATACTCAACATACCGCATCAGTCCTTACGCCTGCTTCAAGCAAGCAGGCATAAAGAATTGACGTAGCAGCGTCGCGGAAGTGCCTGCGTTAAATCTTGTAGATTTCACGCAGGCACTTTTGCGAGGCGCACAGCTGCCTGACCGCCACCCAACGTGGGAACACATCCATTGTGGCGCAGGCCCAGGCCTTAACGTGGCGCATCTCCCTAGATGCATCACGTTGTACATGACTCGCAGGGATGCGGCACGTTTACGTCGCTGTGCGTCAGGTAAGGCAGCGTAAACGTGGCACAAGGGGCTTGTAAATCTGCCCCTTTGTGTCTAGCATTACGCAGTTCTGTAAAGTACACTCATACATTACTCAGCCCAATTAAATGAACACAAAATAGAAAACAAATAAGCAGTGGCACCGCCACAGAGAAGGAGAGCAGTGCACCTGAAATGCACAGAAGATTTTGAAATATTAATTTACCTCTCCTATCAATGTAATCGGCAGCATTATTGCTCTTTGTAAAAAAGTTAAAGCAAACATTTGCAATATAACACACAGAGCAGGCGAAAAAACAGAGTAGTGAGTGATTAAAAAATTGTTACTACTACTCACCAAGCCCGGGGACCTTCACTCCCAGCACGTCGAGCAGGTCGCGCTCCCGGTCCAGGATATCGGTCCAGCGGTGGGTCACCTGATTGTAGGTGCGCTGGACCCCCGAGATGTCAAACAGGGCCCGGCACACCTGCTCCCACCGCTTCCGTCGCTCCTGGCGGTTGGTGTAGCCACCAGCGATCCTGCCGCCTGCCGCGATGGTCTTGGGGAGGCGGCGCTGTACATAGAAAACGAGTGCGCCCACCTCCTCAGGGCTGAAGATCTCCCTGGGCACCACCATTTCCGCCCTCAAACGGCCACACAGGAGCCGGGCACGGGCTGCGGGGCCCGTCTTGGGCAGCTTCACAGCTGTCTTCACCATGGTCTGGGCAGGTGTTAGGAACAAGGAGACAAAATGAAAAAGAATAAAACTAGGGAAGAAGAAAATAAAAGTTTAAAAAAGTAGTTGAAAAGTAAACAAAAGTAGCCTAAAACACAAAATTTTAGACCTAGAAAACTAGAGGGATAGAAAAAAAGTTAAATAGATCAAAAAAAATATTAAAACAAGCAAAAGATGGCAGAGATATAGAGGATAGAAACACCATGCCCAGACACATAGGAATGAATGAAAAACAAGATGGCGGCCCGATCACGTGCGCGTAAGTAAGTTCGCCCGCGATTTCTCTTGCGAACTTGCATTCGCAAGGCGCTCATTCCGCGAGATTACACATAGCGGGCGGAAACGGAAATATGTCACGCAAACAAAATGGCGGCGCCCGTACTCAACCTTGGGGTAACTCGCACGAGTTCGCGTCTTCCACGGTCGAGTTCGCACGACGCCGCGCCTCGCGAATAGGGCGAAATTACCGAAGAAGGAGTTTTGCAAAAGCAAAACCAACAAGCAGGTGCAAAAGTTCGAGCTCATCATTTGTAACCATTTCCCTGTAGTGCTTCCTGAAGGGGCCCTCCAGAATCCGGTTGCCTACTTGCAACTATTGTGTGACCCTGCTCTGACAGTCACAGAATAGTTACAAGTATGCCATTGCATCCTGTTAAATTTTTTTTACATTGCAACAAAAAGGAAAGGGAGCAGACAAGCAGATGCCAGCCTTCATTAATGTCAGTTGGGGCAGGGCAGGTGTTGTTGTTTGCAAAACTTAAAGCACTTAGCAGGTGTGCTTTGCTTTGCCACAATAATGTACACTCACTTGTCAATCAGAGGGTGCTGTGATGACACCGAGGGTGGCATGGGTGTGCCAGCCAGAGGGTGGAATGGGTGAACCAGAGTGCCAGTGTTGACAGAGGATGGCAGTGCTTTGCTTTGCCCCAATAATGTACACTGGTGAACCAGAGGGTGCTGTGATGACACAGAGGGTGACATGGGTGAGCCAGAGGGTGGCATGGGTGAACAAAGAGAGTGCCAGTGGTGACAGAGGGTGGCAGTGATGAAGAAAGCCTTGCAAACAGGCTGGGCACGTAGAAACAACAAGTTCGCAAAACTGGCGACCCGACAAGTAAGTTTGCAATTTGCGAAATTGTACAAAACCCTCGCGAACTTGCAAAAACCCGTGCGAACACACACCCCAAAAAAAATCCGCAAAATCCGCGAGAATTCGCGGATTTTGCGGATTTTCGCAATCCGCAAATTCGCAAATCCGCATATTCGCGGATTGCGAATCCGCAAAATCCGCCCATGCTTAAACTTAACTGGTGCTTATGTAAAACGCTCTGATACTTTAGGGTCTAGTTGGCGCTATATAAAACTCAGCCCAAGATCAATGGATATCTGTGAGATATTGGAGGCTCGGGCCCTCATCACATTCTGCAGGGGAGCAACCACCTTTTTGTGTTATGTCAAAGCTGCTCCCGAAGGCAAGGGTGAGTTTACCCCACCATGATTCACTCTGACTTCTTTAATCTTACAAGAAATTGCTTTGAGTGGAAAATTATGATTAGTCCTGTGTAATTTTGACATCATTTCAGTGAGGCAAATTATGTGAGAAGGAAAGTGGAGTATTATATGATGTGGGGGTTAGTCTTAAACATGTAATACTATCACAATACCCCAGAGATGGTACATTCGATTCACACTAATAAATCCTTAGCTCAGTCCAGGTAGTGTGGCAAAGAGCAGTCTGGCTTTACTATAGGAACACATGTTAAGCATTTCAGAGTATCAACATGGACAATAAGCAATTGACACGACTCGAGAGATCCAAAACCAATTTGTAGATATAGAGTGTGCTTTTATTTTAATTTAGACACCAAAATAAACAGAATTGTATACATCCAACTGGAGTCATAGATTTTAGAATTAATAGAAAGTCCATGCAAAATAATACAGTGAAAATGTAACATTGGACAAACCACCAGTGACAATCGGTCACTTGCAGGTCAAGTTGCATTGTACCCTTGCAGTTTAAAAGTGATGAAGTTGCCAGGACCAAGCCATGACGGTCAGGTCAATTTTACCTGGCCCTGAAACTCGGGTGCAGAGTTGTCATGGCTGTCGCTGGTGCTGAATGGGTGCAACGGGAGAGGTGCTTTTACCGTTAAAAGGATGCTGCCGGGGAAAAATATGAAAAAAGACAAAAACAGAGTGGTTGCTGACATCATGTGAAGGCCAGATGGAGTTCCCTCTTAATACAGCATTGAGTAAAGGGGTCGGTTGCTGAACTGGTGACCACAAGCTTTTCTAGAGGTAAGTGGAGGAGAAAGTAACATTGACTCCGGTGGTCCAGGGGAGCATAGTAGCTGCCTGTCTATTTCTGGATGTCAGGACCACAGTTCCCATAATGCACTAGACCATTTGTATTTGGGCAATCCCTTGGAGGGTCCAATAGCCAGTGATTCTTCAGTTCCAGAGTATTGGTGTACCTGCAGTTTGCATGGGACTACTGCCACTAGCCCAGGGGTGTCTGAGGGTGCTGCAGGCTTCCACATGGTTCCTTCTGTTTAGGGGAACTAAGAGATAGCCTAGTCCAACCCTGAGCAGACCACATTCAAGGGTGTGCATCACCTTTTCTACGCTGACCCCTCAATTCTGCCACTTCTAAAGATGGCAGAAATTAAATGTTTGTGTACAGACCAAGATGGTCACCTGGAGGTGTGGCTAGCCTTCTGGGGATACACCTCCCCAACTACCTAATTCCCCACCTGTCCGGGTGCAAATGTACTTGGGTCAAGGGGACTGCTGTTTCCTCCACTTGGAGTCAGTCTGATGCATATCATAGGCGGTGCAGTCTTTGAAGCTCACTGAATTGATGTGCCACTACACTAGCCTCCTTGGTAGGAATGAGGCGTGACCTCCTTTCTACCCACGCTTTTGTTCCTGGCTCCTGGGAGTAATCACACTGCCTGGCAGGAGGTCAAAATCCTGTCTTGGTGGCAGCAAACACGTGAAAAGTTGGCTTGCCAGCCACAGCATAGAGAAGCTGGGGCAACAAGACCGGCAACCTCTAAGGTAGCCACCTGGGTGCATGCCACACTGCCCTCGACATGAGACTCATGTCAGAGTTGAGAAGTCACGTTGTTTGATATCAAACACAACATATTTAGGCGGCACCAAAATGGAGCTGCCAACCTTGGGTATGCCCGGGAGCCAGCCTATGTTATTCTGTGGACCGTATATCACTTATAGCATCCTTTAATGGTAAAGGGCACTATAGGGTCATATGAGCTTGCATTTAAATGTTCACATCTTTTATATAAGGCACCATGCTTGATGGGTTTTGAGAGGCCTTCCTGAGGGGTGGCTGACATATATCAAGTCATCATGTGCAACTTTGTCGCACATGATGAGGGCAAAGTTGAGTTTAAGCAATTTGCTCTGCTCTGCTCCTTAAGTCTGCAATGCAGACTTGCTGTCAGCAGTTTACTTGGGCCACTCAGAGCGGCACAAACAGTGCTGCAAGCCCTGGGAACCCTTTCACCACCCATGCCCAGGTACCATATACTAGGGACTTATAAAGGGGAGTAAAGTCTTTGTTGGGATTGCCAATTTACACACAACAGTTTTGGAAGAGAGCATAGGCTCCGGGTCAGGGCAGCAGACTCAGTGTACTATCAGAGTCATAATCATCAGCATTTAAAGCAAAAAGTCGGGGAGTGACCGTCCAAAAAGTGCACTTTCCTACAGTGTGAATTTCACACTTCTCTAATGCAAATCTGATTCTGTAATGTATCAGTGCACATTGTGATATTCATGTGCAAGAAGCATTAATATTTAAGGCAGCAGGAATACATGGTTATGTTTTCTCAGTGGGCTTGGGGTGACTTACTAAAATCTTGTCACCGCCTGTGGCAAGATACTATCTCTAACATTCCTATGCTCAAAGAGGCATACACAGCATATGTTTGGATTGTAAATGTGTGGAGGGGCTGAAATGAAATGCACCACTTACACATTTGCAATCGATAGAGCCCTAGAGTAATCTCTAGCCTCTCCTTCTGACCAACACACTTTGCACTGTCAGCACACAAGTCCCAGAAATGTAAACACAATAACAAGACCATCACTTGGCTTGTTTTTCTTTGTGCCATGCGAGTCAAGCAGCAAAGAGAAGCTTCTATTCCTATTCTGCTGTTGCTGGTGGGTATGTGTTATAGCACCTCGAATGCACCAGCCGCCTTTGATGAGTCTGGAACATTTGCACTACGGACATTTCAGTAGGATATTATGGACATAATTTAGTGTATGGTGGACAGCCTGCTAGCCTGTTGGTCACATGGGACCCTGGCATTCACCAGTCCTGGGAGAGGAACACCAGCCAGGTTTAAACATCTCCTCGTGTCTGGTAGACATTTATTTGGCAAAAGTGCATCCACCCATGTCGAAGATTCATTTTTGGCCTAGCTGAATGCTGAGTGAGCTCAGGTGTTGTTTCAGCCCACTCTGCATTTGTTTTTCACAGAAAATCCTAAAATGTGAATTTTTGATGAAAAAAAGAAGAAGAAAAAACGGTGGCTTTGACGAGCAAGGCTGGTTCTCTCTGACCATGGTACCATCCTCACAGGTTGGACCCTGGCAGGAAAAATAAGTAGTGATAGCCCCACCCTTAATATGCCAGTAGCCCTTTGGCGGATAGCCCAACCTTTTCAGGGTCTGAATAAGAGAGCCAGCTGAGGTTTAAACTGAGAATCTTAGGTGTTCCCCAACCCCATAATAAGATGAGGGAATAGTGAGTTTGATAGAGCAAGAACATCACCATTTTATTGCAGAGACCCCATTCCAAAATAATTTTAAATGGTGCCCTAAGATGTTAATATTGTGCATTTGGATGCAGGTGCATATGAATGTGTGTTTGTGTGTATTTGTAATGTAATGCAATATAAAATATGAATATGTAATGTTACAATGTGAACTAATACCATGCATGCCATTGCAATGCAGGTATTGCTATGTCAATACTTTTACAATGACCTACCATTACAATGAAAACTTTTACCACGGATATGCCTTTACCACGCATGCCGTTACAACGCAAAGGCATGTGTGGTAAAGGGATACACACTTGGTATAAGTGGTTAACCTTTTCAGTGCGACCGCGTTTCCCCCTCCGGTGCTGGGCCCTAATACAAACGGGCGTGGTCATGACGGAACGGTTCCGTCATGAGCACAGCTCAACCGTAGCTCATGACGGAACCGTTCTGTCATGAGCATGGAAGGGGTTAAGGTAGGGAAAAAAATTAATATATATATATATATATATATATATATATATATATATATATATATATATATATAGTTTTTTAATACCCTCTAAAACCCTAAAACTACCCTTCCTACCCCAATAGCCATACCCCCCTAAAATCCTAAAATGACGCTTACCGCCCCTTAATCCACACTCCCTAAACCCTAAAATTACATCTACCACTCCTTAAACCATACCCACTCTGAACCTCAAAATGACCCTTCGCACCCCAAAACCCATACCCACCCTGAACTCTAACATTTCCCTTGACACCCCAAACACCATACTCACCCTGAACTCTAACATTACCCTTGGTACCCCAAAACTCATACCCACCCGAATATTATCCTTGGTACCCCACAACCCATACCCACCCTGCCTGATCCCTAAAATTACCCTTTGCATTCCTAAACTCATACCCACCCTGAACCATGCAATTACCCTTGTCACCCCAAAACCCATACCCACCCTGAATCCTAAAATTATCCTTGCCACCCCAAACCCTATACACACCCTGAACCCTAAAATTACCCTTGGCACCCAAAAACCCATACCCACCTTGATCTCCCCAAAATTACCCTTTGCACCCCAAAGCCCATAGCCACCCTGAACCCTAAAACTACCCTTGCCACTCCAAAATGCATACCAAACTTGAACCCTAAAATTACCCTTGCCACCCAAAAACCTATATCCACCCTGAACCCTAAAATTACCCTTGCCACCCCAAACCCAATACCCACCCTGAACCCTAATACCCAATATATACTTACCTTAAACGTACATGTAAAACACGTATACCTTTACCATTCTTGCCTATACAACAAAATTTGTTGTAAAAGCATGCGCGGTAAAGGCATATCCGTTGTACTGGCATGCATTGTGATGGCAGTGCGTTGTAATAGCATTTGCGTTGTAATGGCATACTAGTTAATAGCATGCGTTGTAATGGCATGCTATCTAATAGCATGTGTTGCAATAGATTTGTTGTAATGGATGGTCCCATAAAATATACTTACAGAGCTCACTGTTGCCTATAAAAGTATTCCTGGTGGCAGTATCTACTTGGAAGTGGACTTTCATCTGAGGCTAAAAAGTCTATTGTTTGTAATCAAAGATATCATTGTGCAAGAAAAGTCAGGGGGGCGCAAACTGCTGCGTGATATTCATAAGCACACATAAAGTCACCCTGCAGGTCTTTACCTGTACTTGTGAATATCAGCCCTTTTCTACAACACTTTGTGTGTTAGGGGCATGACATGGGTGTTGCTGTGGGTGTTTCCATGCAACACCCATGTCCACTGGTGCATTTCCAGATTTACGAGGAATCGTAAACCTGGAAATGCTCAGAAGGCTATGCCACCCTTGGGGTGGCGTAGCGAGATGCCACGAAGAGAAATCTTTTCATCACTCCTCGTTTTGTTCCTCTTTCAAAGCGTGCTGAATTCTACAGCACACATTGGAAGAGAAAATCACCTTGATTGATTGTTTTTGTGCAGGAAGGTGCCCTTTCCTGCAGAAAAACAACATGGCAGCAGTTTGTGCGCCAATACAGGGGGAAGCACCAGCTTAATGTGTAAAATATTAAGTGCCAGGGCTCTGACCAGGAGGCCACTGCAGTTTGCACCACACATCGCCCTTGTCATCACTGCCAAAACAACTACTAACCATCTCTCTCGCATGTAAATGCGACAGTTCGGATTATTCAGATTATTTGGATTATTCCAGGTAAAGGAATGGCTGGGGAGGCTGGGAAGGCAGGTATTAGCACTATTTTAATGTATATTGTATTCCTAAACAATCGTTGTTCTGCTATACTCTACATTAGATGAGCAGCGCCACCATGTGGTAGACGGTCAACACCATACTTAGTTCAGTTAGGTGCCGAGCACCGGAAACGAATTAGGTACAGGTGCTGAGTACCAGAAAGCACTGGCTCAAATTAAGCACTGGGAACCACAGAGATGCAATATATTGTTGTAAATATGTCACATCCCTGTCCTTCAAAACTAATGCAGCATGGCACAGAAAAATGGCTTGAGGCACCCGCTGTGTCCGTTTCTTGTAAAAAGGGCCCTACATTTTTCCAGCCTTTTGAAATGTGAGGAGTTGAGGTATGGGACACAGATTAGGAGGTCGCAAGTTCCAGACGTTTGCAGCGTTGACAGAAAATGCAGAACTTCCTGTCCAAGGTTTTTTACATTCTGGATTGCAAGTCAGTTATCACTGCTGGACCGGAGTTATCAAATAGAACTGTAATTATGAAAGGTATTTTGTAAATAAGTGGGGCATAGTTGATTAAAAACTTTAAAATCATTCACAAAGACTTGAAAAATATCCTTTTGGGAAGAATTTAATGCAGTAGAGGCAGAAGGATGTCTGGGGAGTTGAAGGTCCAAACTGGCAGCCTTATTCTGACTGCATTGTAGATGATTTATGAGTCCCACTGAGGTTCTCAAATAGATAGAGCTACAGTAATCCTACTGCCTGAAAACTTTAATTTGGACCTCTAGAGGATGGGTATTCGCTGAAAAGTATGGGAGGAATTTTCTCAACAGCTTCAAGAAATAACAACATGTCAAGGATAGATGATTTACCTGAATGGTTAAAGACGGATTGGAGTCAAAATAAAAATTAGGGGCCTTATTAATGAGGCCTTGCCATACTTTTGTGCCGCTGTTGCACACTTTTTTGTGACGCACCGGCAGCATAAAAAATGTGCCATGTTGCACCTTTTTTAGAAAGTGACATATCTAAGTAGATGTGTCACTTTGTAAAGCCATGCGCTACATTATACCGGTGTCCGGTATATTGTATGCAGGATGGACGCTCCCCCGTATAAAGACTCATGGAAGTGGCACAGTGAAATCTATTAGATTTCACTGCGCCACTTCTAGGATGCCACTGCCTCACAGCAGGTGTAAGACTGACACAGGCACACTTAAAATGGGACTTGCCAATGTCTAATGACAGATTGCTGGAGTTGCGTCACTTTTGTGACACACTCCAGCAATGTGTCATTACTGCGCCTACTGATACGTCAGGAATACTGACGTATCTGTAACTCATTGCTGCATGGAGTGCCATACATTAAATACGTACATCCTAGTGTCGCAAGGAGGGCACAGTAAAAACTGTTGGATTGCTGTTTTCACGCAGTAATGCACAAGTTTTTAGAAATAAAGCCCTAAGACTTCGAACCACCGGACGGGGAGAAGGTGTTGCAGTTGCACCCAAACCATTGGGCCAGAAACCATCAGGAAGAGGAGTGAACCTATTCCAGTTAGAAACAATCATTACTTCCGTCTTGTTGGAATCAAATTTGAAAAAATGTAGCTAGCAACTCATCCACTACTATCGTACAGTTATGAAAGCTGTAAACAGGGTTGTCATTGTACGGGGATCACAATCTGTGTATCCTCGGCATTATTCATAAATCTGAGTCCAGAGCAAAAAGACCAGGTGTGCATGCAGTCAAATAGTCACATAACATAATGTATGAGTGAGAGAGGTCCCTAGCAGAACCCCTTGTACCCACGATTTAAATTCAGATCAGTATGGATCAAAATACACTGCTTGCTCTCTATCTGTAAGCTAGGTGTTCACCAGTTCTATGACAGAACCACTAAGTACTTTCTTTAACCTATTCATCAGTATTTCAGGGGGTAAAATATCAAAAGCAGTCAAGACCAGGGTCGAAGTTTGGTCTTAGTCTGCTAGCCTTCTGCGCTCATCTAACACGAAAGCTAGTGCGCTTTCGATGCTATAACCTGGCCAGACAGTGCAGCTTGCAAAATAGCTTACCTGTTCATCTAGGCCATGGGTACTCACAAACATTTTCCCCGGGGCCACGAAGTTTGATCTTTGATGTGACCCATGGCCGCACCGATGCCAAAGGGGGAGTGGGGTGTAAAGTGGGTGTAGGGCTGAACTCAATTGCGCAATATGAAACCAAAAAACCTGGGATGAATTCCGGCTTCTCCACTTGACCAAATTGTGTGACCTTAGGTAACTATTTTATTTCAATTTCTCCTTTTTCTTCATTATCACATATAAGAAGGCCTCCCATAACATGATTTCAGGATTTGAACTGTACAAACCATCTCCTGTGCTTGGATGTAATCACTAATGGCATTGTTGTCAGGGTGGGGCTGGGATTGAATGTTTCTAAATTCATGTTTCAAAACCATCACTTAAAAAAAATACTTCTGAATGCACTACTATAATTTGATTTTCTAAGGAGAAATGGTTCTCAATGAAAAACACTTTTTGAATTTTGAAAAGACTATCCTATTTTTACATGTTAGCTGTCTTTAAAAAATATGATGCTCCTAAAGTTAAGGGCCTACTTACTTCTTTTTTTTAACTGCAATTAACCTGCAAATAAGTGTTTGCTGTATATTTTACCTTCTTTTAATGTTAGTGTTGATTTAACTAAACAGCAGCCCAGTGCTGCTGCTGCTGCTGCTGCTGCTCAGGGGCCCCATGTAAAAGTCAGGAAGGTCACATGCGTCCCCCCGCCATACTTTGAGTATCACTGCTCTAGGCTATGAGCTGATAATTCACTAATCTCCTTTTTCAGTATTTCTACTAGAAAAGGAAGTTGAGAGATGGGACAGAAATAATTGGAAAACACAGGATTCTCCGTAATTTTTTTCAGTATAGGAACGAGTGTGGGTTTCAAAACTTTAGGCACCATTGCATCACGGATGGATTTGTAACAAAAATCTAGGGAAAACTATTGCAAAACAGGGAAATCAATACACCACAAAAGTGGTGAACAAGAAGAAATTACAAATTTCGTTTCTACTAGCTCCTTTCAAGCAAAAAAAAAAGACAAAATGATCCAAGACAGGATAAGTAGGAGGGAATTAAGTCCTGGATTTCAGGACTCCAACGGTTAGTAGGAATTTCTGCAGGGGAATAAAGGCCATATGTATCAAGCACTAATGCGTTCGCAAATGCATAAATTCGCAGAATTTCGGCATTTGAGAATGCAGTAGTGCAAAATGGTATGTATAACAGAAATCTGCATGCAAAATAAGGAATCGCAATATTTGCGATTCCTTATTTTGCGATTGTATTTAAGGAATCGCAAATTTTGCGATTCCATAAATGCAATGTATGAAGCATAAAAAAATGCAAATTGGCCTTAAGAAATCGGAAATTACCACCAACTTCAAGTTGGTGGTAATTTGCGAATTCCTTGAAAAATTGCATTTTTCAAAGGGCAATGTGAGGCACATACATGCCCTTAGGGCATGTATGTGTGCCACATGTGCACCCATGCTGATTTCAGGGGTGCAACAGGGTGTCCTTTGGACACCCCTGCACCCTTGAAATTATTCTCAATTTGCGATTCTCAAATTGCGAATCGCAACGTGAGAATAACTTCCCATTCATTCCTATGGGCCTCCTGGCCCATAGAAATGAATGGGAAAGTATTCCTTAATTGCGATTCGCAATTTGCTAATCGCAATTAAGGAATACTAAGAAATCGCAAAAAAATTGTGATTTTGTACTAACATCCCTATTTGCGATTCTCAAGTAGCGTTTTCTAAAAAATCGCTATTGGAGAATCGAAAATCAGGTTGATGATACATATGGCCCTAACTGATCCTTTTTTTACTTTTTTAGAGAAGTAGTTGGACAAGAGGAAGAAGTTAAGGAACTTAGTACCTGCTTTTAGAATCTTCCCGTATTAATGTGCTTTTGTGGCTAAGACTAACTTTTTATACGACATAAGAGCTGACTTCAATGTGTCTGTGGCCTCTGAAACATATTCATTTTCTTTTATTTTCTGGGACCTTTATTAATATTTGCAAAGAAAATACAGCGGTATACACCAATGAGAAACAAGCAATGGCATAGCCAATAGGTCTCGCCTTAGGGACCTTATGTGTTTAGCCAGAACTTTTGGCTATGTTGTAGAGCATTGTGGCTGCCGTGCATCATATTGAACAGTTATAATAAAAAGTGTTAGGCATTTTTGCTACCTTTAAAAAAAAACAAGAAGACATTATATACAACTGAAGAACCTGATTAAAAAATGATTTTAACATAAACTTATGTGGTACTTAGTGGTATTATGTGGTATTATGTGGAGTGTATTTATGTTGCATTGAGTAGAGTAATTATGTGGCATGTTATTACGTATGACTGAGTGGTATAATGTGGAGTGTATTTATATTGGATTGAGTAGAGTAATTATGTGGCGTGTTATTACATTGCACTGAGTGGTATTATGTGGAGTGTATTTATGTTGTATTGAGTAGAGTGTAATTATGTGGTGTGTAATTGTTGGAAATGGGATCCCTGGCTGGCCAGGGCTTTCGCCAAAGTCAGTCAGAGACCACCACTCCCAAGTCAGGGCAAGGGAGTTACACGCCAAGATAACCCCTACTCACCCTCTAGGTAACGTGGCGCGAGCAGCAAGGCTAAACTTGGAGGCAATGTAGGCTAAGTATTTGCGCACGCACCCCAGCAACAACAACCAGAGGCCCACCACAAAGGAAAACTCCACACAAGGTTATATAAAAATAGCCTTTGTATTATAATAAATATACATCAGATAAAACACACATCTTGTTACACTGTGCCAACAGGCACGGGCGGAATTTACAAGGGATATTGCACAGGACAGGGCCACTTGGACCACTGTCAGGGGTATCAGCACTTTTAGAAATAATACTTTCAGAAATAGCACTTTAGAAAGTAAAATAAGTGTAGCACACAATATAAAAATAGAGCACACAACCAGTAATCACTGGTAACAGGACCTCACTAGCACCCACCTGTACTAGGGAGAAAAACAACCACCTACATGTCACACTACCTGTAGGGGTGTAAAAACAACACACATGATGCATTAACATTCAGAGGTGTAACCATAACATTGCGCAAAACTTAGATCAGTCACCACCTGTGACAGTCCCTGTGTCCCAATGTCAGGGGCCTAAACGTAGCAGTTGCCCACAAAGTGCTGGGCAACTGGGGCAGGGAAAGTTAGGGCAACGTTGGAGCCTCTCTGGGCTCAAGAACCACCACTGTAGCACTTTGGGACCTCACTGGGCTCCTGGACAAGAAATGGCGCCCTGAGCCTCTCTCAGGCGCTTCTTTCCAGAACTACTGGGCCCCAGAGCCTCTCAGGGCTCGTAAAGCAAATGCAGGCTGGAGCCTCTCTCAGGCTCATCACGCAAAAGGGCTGGAGCCTCTCTGGGCTCCTACACGAGGGAATGGCACCCTCAGAGCCTCTCTGGGCTCAAAGAACAAAATGGCCCCCAGGAGCCTCTCCGGGCTCCTCAACAATGATGTGGGCGTCGGGGCCCCTCACGGGGGACCCTCGAACACGTGGGGGCGCTTCGGTGGAGTCCCCCCTCTGGGGACTCAGGACGACAAATGGCAGCAAGAGCCTCTCTGGCTCGGGTTGGAGTCCCCCTCTTGGGGACTCGAATTGCCCAAAAATGCCCCCTAAGAGCCTCTCTGGCTCTGAACACAAGGGCGCGAGGTCGCGCTACCGGGGGAGGGGCGGACACCGACAATGTGTCCCGACGCCCCTCTCCCTTTTCAGGCACTCACCGGCTGTCTCGTGGCGGGCGGCGGCTCTGCGCGAGAGCTCCCGCTCCTCGGGGGCTCTCTCCACCCTTCTCCTGCTCCTCGCTGGGCTCCGGGGCCCTCCCTCGTCCTCGGGAGCCCCGGGGGCGGGACGCTGGGAGCAAGGCGGGACTTCCGGTCGGCCTTTCTCGGGCCGCGCTGTGAGTGGTCGGCCTCACAACCACTTCCGGGTCGCCGTGGGCAGCGCGGCGGCTCGCTTTTAGGCAGGCAGGCGGGCTCCCAGGTGATCCGAGGAGTGGGCTCCCTCGTGATTCACAAATTCACGGGCAAAACAAAGCGGCAATGAGCGGGGTGGCACCCGCGCCGCTAACTCGCCGCACGGGGCAGTCAGATGCCGGGTGGGCACCGGCTGTGCACACCCAGCGCTAGCAGCGCTAGTAACGAAGGGCAGGCGCTTCCAAGCGCCTCCAGGACAGAATACAGCACTCACAGCGCTATGGCCAAAATCAAGCGCTTTCAAGCGCTAGGCAGGCGATTTCAGCGCTCCCCAGCGCTGAAGGGCAGAGAGCAGCGCTCTCAGGCTGCAGGCAAGGAGTCCTCAGTGCTCCCCAGCACTGGAGGACAGGACAAGGCTCCAGCAGGGGCTGGAGGCAGGCAGGGGGGCAAGGCTGGGCCAGAGCCAGCACACTGGGTCTCCAGGCAGGGAGACACCCCAAGTGGCGGTCCTCCTGGCCCCAGCAGCAGCAACAGCCCCCTCTGGCAGGATCCAAAAGCAGAACATTTTCCAAGGGGACACAGCCCCTTCTTATAGTAACAAATCCTTTGTTTCAAGGTGCAGGGTGGGGGGAAAACCAGTTTCAGCTGGCTCTGGAGCACTCTTGATGGCCCAACCACCCATTTCTTTCACTGGGGAGGCTAGGGTCGTTAGACACACCACAGGGGGGCGGAGCCAGCATTGTGTGGGGAAAACCCAGCCCATCCAGGACACAGGTACACTCCTCCCACACATCACTCATGCTAATCTCCCACTCACCACCGGGCAGACCCATCCAGACTTCCTGGAGCCTGGCATGCCAGCCAGCTCCAGCCAATCACGCTCCAGCACCCTCACAGCACATGCACACATATCTCAATGTCCAGAAGTAGCACTTCCCAACTAGACACACACATGCCGCAGACACCATCTTGCAGCATTCACTCTCACGAGTTCAGACATACTAAACTCGAGCCTGCACTCCCCACGCATCAGGAACTACCAGGGACACACACATTCCCCATGCATTCCTATGGGAGGGCAGGCCAGCCATACCACACGCACGCACTTTCACTCTGGGACCCAGGGGAAAGTGCGCAGAGACCCAGAAATCACTGACACAGGGTCACACATAAGGCAAAAAGTTTAGGGGTGAACCTGCCCTGCGGGCCAAGTCCCACAGTAATTATGTGGCACTGAGTTGTATTATGTGGAGTGTATGTTGCACTCAGTAGAGTGTAATTATGTGGCGTGTAATTGTGTGGCACTGGGCCCGATTCACAGAATGAACTTAAGACAAAATCCTAAACTTACTACAATTTGGTATTCACAGAATGCACTTACTACAATTTGGTATTCACAGAATGCACTTACTACTTTCGGAATTCACAGAATAAACTTACTACTTTCGGGATTCACAGAATAAACTTACTACTTTCGGTATTCACAGATTTGACTTAAGACTACTAACTTTACGTCCGCCGCCGGAGAGTAATTTACGGCCCGTAATCGTAATTTACGCCACCGTGCCGTAATGTACGGTTACGGGGCGTATTGTACGATTACGGGGCGTATTTTCCGATTACGGGCTGTATTTTACGATTACGGGCCGTATTTTACGATTTTGGGCCGTTGGACATGTTAGCCAAGGGGAAACACCTGGCCAAGGTCCACCCATCCCCCAACATGGATCAGCTGACACACAGCAGCCAATCCCTGCCCTGCTGCATGTATGAAAGCAGAGCAGACACAAACAATCCCTTTTCAGGATGTCACTGAACGTGTTTGAAGCACTACCCCTTGCCATGCGGCAAAACTACTTGCGGAGGAGGAGAAGAGCAGAGAGGATCTACAGGCAGAGGGTCAACATATTTGGAATGTCTAGCCAGGATGTAAGGGCCAGGTACCGTTTCCCACCTGAAGTCATCTTAGAAATGATATGTGAGTGGGAGCGGGAACTTGACTCTGTGACCTGCTGCTCACATGCAATACCAGCATACCTCAAGATCCTTTCTGCCCTCCACTTCTTTGCTACGGGGTCCTTCCAAAGGGTCACCAGTGACCATGTGGGCATTTTCCAGGCGAGCCAGTCGCGGTGCCTGCATCAGGTACTGAAATGCATCACTGATAGAGCCCCCAACTACATCAAAATGCCATATACTTTGGCCATGAGACAAAGGGCAGCAAGAGATTTTTATCTCCGTGCACAATTCCCACGTGTGCTGGGTGAAATTGATTGCACCCATGTGGCCCTTCAGCCACCCCGCCACATTGCACACATCTTCTGCAACAGACACAGATGGTATTCCATCAATGTTCAAGCAGTCTGTGATGCCAGTGGAAGGTTCATCAATGTGCATGCAGTGTTCCCAGGCAGTACACATGACAGCTTCATATTCCGCATGTCACCTCTTGCTCGGCGTATGGCTGCTGGAGAATTTGGTAACATGTGGCTACTGGGTAAGTACCAAGCAATGAAATTGAGTGATATGCGTCATTGAAATGTCTGAATGCCCCCCAATAGTAATGATTGTACAATAAGATACATGGCCCAACAGACACTGCATGTATGAACGTATAGATCATGTCCTGTGAAAGTCAAAGAGTGAAATGTTAACAACTGCCCTTTCTTCCCTCCTCAGGTGACGCTGGGTATGCACTCTCTCCACATCTCCTCACCCCTTACAGGCGTGCTAACACTGTACCTCAGCGTAGGTACAATAGGGCACACATACGTACTCGAGCCATCATCGAGCACACTTTTGGACTGTTGAAGTCGCGATTCAGATGTCTCGACCGTACAGGGGGTGTGCTTCTGTACTCCCCAGTAGTCGTGTGCAAGATCATACTAGCCTGTTGTGTTTTGCACAACATTGCTCTAATGCATGGCTTACACATGCCTCTCGAACCTCGACTAGCTCTGAATGTGGGAGACCGGGCTATTGCACATGACCGACGTCAGGGCATGCAAGTCCGTGATCAGCTCGTTGCCACGTATTTTGCATGAGCAACCTGTAGAGTCACGGCCAACATGTGGTTTGCTGTCTGTTGTCAATGATGAAATGTGGACAGACACAACAGTGTCCATAAATGCCACCCTGAGACTACTTTGCAAACCACACTAACTGCATGCAAATCACAGCTGCTGACAGAAGTCAAAAGGTGGATTGTGCCTCAGGTCATGTGCCCATGTCAGCAAGCAGCGTAGTGGACAGCCCTAAAACAAACTATTCACGCTGATGACAAACAATACATGTCCTGACAGACATACCTGGACCTCATAAGGATGGGTCACCAAATCACAAAAGGTTTTATACTCAGGCCTATTGCCACTACATATTTGACTCCCCCACAAATGATGGGCACAGAATGTGAGTGATGATGTCATGGGAGATTCATGCACCATGGGTCAGGTTCACAATAACAGTTGCATCTCTGCCTATCAGCAGGGATGCCCCAGTAAGTGTGCCTCACAGCAGACATCCCTTGCGCCATCATGGATGTGCCGCATTTACAAAGCTGTGCGCTGTGGGCCAAGTACAGACAGAAGCGTGAAGCATATGCTGTCATAAAGGTGAAGCACCACTGGAGTTGGGTCGCAAGCGCAATGCAGCTCCAGCAAGGCAAGTGGCGAGCCGATGCCTAACATGCTGCATCAATTCTTAGGCCTCATACAAGCAGGCGCAGGGTTGTGACGCAGCATGGCCATGAAAATGACTGAGTGTAAATGTGTAAATTTCACCCTGCCACTGCTCGGAGGTGTTTGTGTGCTGGAAGGCTCCGCCATGCAGGAATGCACAACTGCGGTGCAGGGCCTTAGAATATGACACATTTCACAGATGCGTCATGTTGAAGATACCCCACAGCATGGAGGTGGCGTAGCGCTGCTGCGCCGCCAAAGTGACGCTACTGTGGCGCAATTGGTGCACACAGGGCTCTATAGCTGCCCCCATATGTATCTGACATATCCACACCAATGTTACATAACACATCATTCAACTCTGATTCTGAGTACTCAATATGAACTACATGTCCCATAATGCAAAGTATGATATTAGGAAAGTGGGATGGATGTTCTCAGCCCCCTACCCCCTGTCACTGCATAAATGACTTGAAAGGACCTGTTCCCCCTTTTCATACATATTCATTATACACACCTGCATTGTCATTTCACTTTCCCCTACATCAGATCAACAGGATGGCAGTGTATTTGTTTACTGAATGTGGATGGTCCAGGATGAATACAAAATGGCAGCAAAATACTTCCTGTGATGTATTTTCTGTCTCCCACTACCTGTATAACATTTCCTGTATGATATAATGTGTTCCGGGTCATTTTCGTAATTTACGGCACAAAATCGTAGTTTCCGGCGCCGCATCGTAATGCGCGTGTGCGAAAACTACGCCCCGGAACCGGAAACTACGATTTTGGGCCGTAAATTACGAAAATAAACTAGAACACATAATTTCATACAGGCAAGGCAATACATGAAGTGGGAGACAGGAAATACATCACAGGAAGTAGTTGGCAGCCATTTTGTGGTCATTCTGAGTCATCCTCTATCACTGATCAGATCCTCAGGCATCCTGCTGCTCTCATCTGACCTCATTCTCTATAATGGCTGAGGAATATGAGGAGAGATGAGGTTCCGTGACAATTGTAAGTGATGTTTTCGACTCGCACGAATATGGTCGAGTCTGGTATCTAAGAACCGCAAATGACGAGTTTAGTAAGTATGCACAGTTTCGCTGTGCTAACTTAAACCGTTCGTTTAATATGTGGGTTTTTCATCTGTACCCACGGGTTCCATCTTAGATACGGCATCCATTTTGTCTCTTGCCCTCAAGTAGCCAGCGAACGGACACTGTCCGCTTCGTTACCCTGGGACTCTCAAGATATTTGTGGAAGACACATGTTCTTTGTAAATATCTTTTACGATGAGGGGGATGATACTGTAAGGCAGATGGCCCCGCTTGAGGCTCATCTTGCCGTGCCGGTTTATTGTCTCAGCCGTGCATCTCATTAGGCACGTCCCTTTGATGCCTGTATCTCATGTTTCCCGATACCTCCCCTTTTACACCCTTTTCGATCTCCCCACTGTCTCCATCTTCCTCTGCACCTGTCTTTGTCCCTATTTCGATCTGTTTTACTGCCGATTGGAATTCACTAATGTTGGGAAGATGGGTTTTTACAGTTGGGAACCGCCAAATGTTTCCGCACTTATGTTCCGGACCTTATGTGTATCAAAGTGACCAAAGCGACCCCTCTGAGGGATAATTATGGGAACCAGGTTGTAAACTTTTGTGTACCATGTTGTCCTATGAGTAAATTCTGTATAAAAGGAGCGCTCCACAGAACCAATTTGAAGCAGTCTCCCCAAGTTGCACGTGTTGTACTTGTTGTGACTTCTGTGTTCCCTGCAGTAAATAAACCTTGAATCTTTGACGCCGAAGGAAGTGTCCCGTGTCTCTGTAAATTGTGCGCCGAAACAGGTATCCCATGAAGGTTATAGGTGTTGTTCCCTGGCACCGCTGGTACTGTTAAAAGTCCAGTCCTTCAGTTGGCGCCCAACGTGGGGCGACTTCAGCGGTACCGGTCCAAAGCCTGATGATCGTGAGGAACTTCGTGTGAAATTTCCGAGGGAAGGTGCACCCCGCTTCATCGATCCTGTTGTCGAAATAGGTGGCCCGAAGTTTTTCCCTGCGAAGATTCCCGCCTCCTGACGGCTGCGACGGACCGATGCCCTGACTGTCGACCTGTCTTCGACGCCCGGCGTAGACCTTATGTACAAGCGAGACGATAGACGGGCCTTCCTGGTGACGCCATTGAAGTTCTGAGTTAAGTATTTGTGGGTCGCTCCCAGTCCTTAGTGGTTGTTCTAGCTTTTGAAAGCTTTGTGGTTAGCCTTTAAGGCTTTGTGGTAATAGCTCACTGAGCTTTGTAATAGCCTCCTCAGGCTTTGTGGTTAGCTCTCCGAGCTTTGTGATAGCCTTAAGGCTTTGTTGTATTGCATGGTTCCATTGCATTTGTGGTTCTTAGTATTGGTCCTTAGTATTATTTGACAGTTGCAATTGCCAAAAACCGAGGGTTTTGACTTACACGAGGTTTTATTGCTTCGGTAATCCTTGAAGTTTGATACTAGGTTAGTGTGCACGATGCCTAGCCATAGTGATTTGTTTCGTATTTTCAAATGTTGCGCAATGGATTCCCGGTTGGAGGACTCATGTCCGATACCTCCAGTTGGAACTCCGATACATGATCTTTATAGTCGACATGGGGTGGGTCCTATAATATATAATGATTACTGGGTCCGTTATACAAAGAAAGACAGTGATCTTAGATGGCCACCACATGGAACTTTTGAACTTTCGATTTTAGATAATCTTGAGGCTAAATTATTTTTAAAGAAAGCTAGGCCAGCTATGTTTGATTCCTTTCGGATATGGCGTAAAGAGGCCAAGCAGAAAGAAATCAAACAACTTAAAAAGAATCAAAAACAAGAGTTCGTTCCCGTAATGCAAACTATAAAAGAATGTAGACAAGACAAAGAAGAAAAAGACATGGAAATCGCTACTAGATTGCATCACATGAAAATAGATAAATGTTACCCAGTTTTACCGAATAATCTAGAAAAGAAAGAAGAAGATTTGAAGGAGGATTGCTTGCTGTCATATTTGATGAAATCACCACCTCCTTATGTACAGGGTGCTACTGCTCCTGTAGTTGCTCCTGTAGTACCTCCTGTTGTACCTCTTGTTGCTCCAGCGGCTGCGGGTCAGCCCGCTGTTAACCCTACGTTTGTTTCACCACCTGTTCTTGTTCCTACTGCTCCTGTACCTGTACCTTCGCAGACTGTTGTTTCTGCTACTCCAACTACCTTGTCCGTTTCTACTATGCCTTCTTTCACCTCCAGTGTTGTTGCCCCTGTTTTTCTTTCCCCTTCTGTTCGTAAGCATGTTCCTAACTCTGTTGCTACTCTTTATTCACCTCTTTCTGGTCCGTTATTTTCGTCTGATTCGTCTGAAACTCCTCAGAGACGGAGTCAGATCCCTAGTGGTAGGGAGAAAGAGACGTTAGTAACAATGGCACATAGGTGGATAAGACATCCTGCTAATTACACTCCACGTGTAGTCTTTGATACGTTTTCTCAGTTTAATGAGCCTACGCAGAGATTCGTATTTGAGGAGATGTGTAACTTTTTGAGGGAAGAATGGTATAATGATGATATAGATAATGTACCGTCCGACATAATTGAACTTCAGAGTCACTTTTCGAACGGTATGATTATAGGAGACGATGTACGACGTGCCGTGGAACGCTTATTAGCATTCAGACCCACAGCACATTCTCGGGTATCATTAGATGATACCACTGAGAACTGGAAAGCGGTTCCTGGTCAGTATCCTATGAGAGAGGTTCCGCCACTGTGGGTGCCTGGTGATCCTAATGCAAACCCTGTGGTGCTACCGCATTTTCGAAGAGTGTGGATACATCTTCCATGGAAACGATCAGAAGTTTTGCAAGTGAAGCAATCCTTACCCAATCCGCGTAAAAATCCGGCTGGTTATTATAAGGAGTTATCACAACTGGTGGAAGCTACTATTATGAATATTGCCGACATCGACATGTTGTTTGGCAATGTTGTACCGCAACCAGTTTGGGCTAAAATTCGTCAAGCCAATCACGCAGTTGAATTAGGGGGTGATTGGGCTGCACTGCTAGCAGCTGATGCCTTACAAGTTGGTGGGGCCAAGCCTGAACAGTTGATCTTGGATTTGCCTCAGAAAATAATTACGCTCATGAAAACTCTCATGCCAGCGATGAAGGTGAACTGGGATAAGTTATCAGCTTGTAAGCAAAAGAAAGACGAGAGTGTCTCAGATTTCTTTACAAGGTTTGAGGAAGCGTTTGTCGACCACAGCGGCCAGGACATGGGCGCTGAGGGAGGCCAGCGGTTATTCGTTGACAAATTCGTGTCGAATTTGTTGCCTGAACTAAGCAACAAATTAAAGAATTCAGAAAGTGCGTGGGCAGTTTCAACCCCTGCGCAAATACTAGCAACGGCCCAGTATTATGAGAATAGGGAAAAGGAAGAAAGTGATCGTGTAGAAAAGAAAACGAAAGAACTCAAAACGAAGGTTTTGTTGCAGCAAGCATACCCTCCACGATCAAACCAAAATGATTCGCAACAGCAGTATCGACCACGAGCACAGCCCGATAGGACACAGTCGCGCTCTGACAACTTTGATTCCAGATCTTCACTTGGGTATAATCAGTGCGCATATTGTAGGAAAGAGGGACACCTAAAATATGATTGTCTTGCCTTACGAGACCGTCTGAATGGTGTATCGACACGTGGAAACCGTGGTGGTGGTCCTCAACAGGCACCACGTGGTAGAGGTCGTGGTTCATTCCACAATCAGATTGATCGTCATCAAAATCAATCGGATGTAAATAACTATTTTGACCAGCGAAATGCGGGGTCAGTTCGATCTGCACAGTATAATGTTGATGATTATTATGCAGAGCATGAAACTGTTGTAAATGACCATTACTAGGACAGCCAACGACAAAGAGAGGGAGTAGTGTCAGTTCCGGTCGATCAGAGTGGGCCTTACGTTGCAGTGGCTACATCAGGTGTAGTTGAGCCTTTTCTGTTAGACACTGGTGCGACGAAAAGTTCCATCATGCATTCAAAACTCCCTGGCGCACCTTTGTCTGGCTTAACGAATGTTTCCGTTGGATTCTCTGGCGCTCCTGTTAGTAACCCAGTCTCTAATCCTTTGCCTCTTATGATTGGACCCCGTGAGCTAACCGCTCCACTGATTCTATCTACAGGTTGTGGTGAAAATCTTTTGGGCCTGGATTTGTTGAAACGATTATATGCAACATTGTATTGTTCCCCCGAAGGAGTGGAGCTTACATTGGGACGGAGAGTGATCTCTCCCATGTATTTATCGGTCGATAAATTCCCACCGGAATTGAGTTCCCTCCCTGCGTCCTTATGGGCCACAGGTCCCAATGACGTGGGCCTGTTAGACATTCCACCCTATGTGATTCAATTGAAACAAAATGCGCGATTACCGCGTTTACCTCAATATCGTATTTCTCTTGAGGGCGAACGAGCGCTGTTAGCAATTGTTTATGATCTCATTGGAAAGGGTGTTGTTGAAGAAACTCGTGGAAATGTATGTAATAGCCCTGTATTGCCAATTCTGAAACGAACTGACCCAACCAAACCTCCTGTATATCGTTTCGTTATAGATTTGAGAGAGGTAAATAAAATAGTGGTTCCACAATTTCCCGTGGTCCCTGACATTACGGCTTTATTAACAATGATTCCGGCATCTGCTTCCTGGTTCACAGTGATCGATCTAAAGAATGCTTTCTTTAGCATCCCGATTGCAGAAGAAAGCAGAGACCTATTCGGATTTTCATTGGGAGGTCGCAGTTTTAGGCTAAAACGCGCTCCACAGGGCTACTGTGAGAGTCCGTCAATCTACAGCCAAGCACTTAAAGGTCAGCTTGATGCCTTTGTATTACCTAAAGGTGCAGCTTTGATTCAATACGTTGACGATCTTTTAGTGGCAGCTGATACGGAGGCCATTTGCAAAACGGCTACAGTATCATTATTGCATTATCTACATGACTTTCACCACAAGGTATCGCCTTCAAAACTACAGTATTGTTGTCAAGAAGTTACCTATCTAGGTCACTTATTGTCAAAAGAAGGGAGAAGGTTGACCCCAGAAAGAATTGCAGCGATTTCCCGAATGACTGTGCCAAAAACCCAAAGAGATGTTCGCGCCTTTTTAGGTATTACGTCCTACTGCAGACAATGGATTCCAAATTTTTCATTGTTGGCGAAACCATTGATAGCCCTTACATGCAAAGACGTTTCATCCCCAGTACCTTGGTCTGAAGAATGTCAGAAAAGTTTTTCTGAATTGCGTGATGCGTTGTGTTCGGCTCCTGTGTTGGGCACTCCTGACTACAGTAAGCCGTTTACACTATACGTTCACGAGAGGGATGGTTGCGCGTTGAGTGTTTTGACACAACCTTTTGGTGGTAAGCAACGCCCATGTGCCTATTTTTCTTCGACTTTAGACCCAGTAGCAAGAGCCTTGCCAAGTTGTTTAAGGGCAACAGCGGCAGCTGCGGCGTCCATTCGACAGTCCGCAGGTCTAGTCATGGATAATATGCTCACGGTAATGGTTCCGCATGCAGTCGACACTCTATTGAATCGAACGAAAACTCAACATCTAACGAGTGCAAGATTGTCTGGTTATGAATTGACGTTGCTGGCCAGTCATATACGGATAAAACGATGTAATGTGTTGAATCCAGCAACATTGCTGCCGATCGACACAGAATCAAGTGATGAAGCAGTGCATGACTGCTATCTCAAAACTGAAGAGGAAACTAAGGGTCGTATTGACCTAAAAGATACTCCATTGACAGATCCCGATGGTACTTTATATGTGGATGGTTCCTGTTTCAAGTTACCGAATGGTGATGTAACAACTGCGTATGCTGTAGTTACATTGAGAACGATTGTGGAAAATGCAAGGTTAAGTCAGAATTCGGCTCAGGCTGCTGAGTTAATTGCTTTGACGAGAGCGTGTGTGTTGTCTAAAGATAAACGGGTGAATGTGTTTACAGATAGTCAGTATGCGTTTGGTGTGGCACATAGTTTTGGACGACTGTGGAGAGAGAGAGGATTCCTTACGTCACATGGTACGAAGATTCAGCATGGCCAGCTCGTGAATGATCTTTTGGATGCACTTACGTTGCCTAAGCAAGTGGCGATTGTTAAATGTAGTGCGCATCGTAAGGTGACGGATGATGTTGGTCGTGGTAATGCGTTTGCGGATGAGACTGCTAAGGAGACTGCCTGGAACCTTAGCACTCGAATGTATGTGACGAGTTCGGTTAGGTGGCCTGCAGAATCAAGTATGTGTGAAAACACTATCGAGAGTGTGAAAGCAATTCAGAATAAGGCCACCGAGACTGAAAAGGCGAAGTGGAAAGAAAGTACGGGAAAGTTGGATGCGAATGGTTGTTGGATTGACTTATCGGAACAGAAAAGATGGATGTTGCCTGATGCGTATGTGCTGGCTGTTGTGACTATGGCACATGGGTTAGCACATATTAGCGCGAAAGGTATCTGTAAATTGCTGTTTCCTGTGTGGAAGAATGATGGTATTACGAAATGTGCTGAACGTTTGGTTAAGAATTGTATGGTATGTATGTTGTACAATCCTGGTAAGGGAACCCCAACTCCTCCTGGTAGTTTTGCTCCCCCTTCATGTCCCTTTGAGGTGATCCAATTGGACTTCATCCATATGGAGTGATGCAATAACTTGAAATACGTTTTAGTTGTTGTTTGCGCATTCTCCCGATGGATTGAGGCCTATCCTCTCAAAGACAATACTGCTTTATCCACTGCGAAAATCCTACTGAAGGAATACTTTCCTCGGTATGGAATGCCTAGAATTGTGTGGTCAGACAACGGAAGTGAGTTTGTGGGGAGTGTGATGAAGAGTGTGTGCAAGGGCCTTGGAATTAATCAGAAATTCCATAGTGCCAATCATCCTCAGTCAGCTGGTTTGGTTGAAGGGTACAATGGCACCCTTAAACTAAAACTAGCAAAGATTCAGGCTACGACAGGTCTTTCATGGCCTGACGCTTTACCCTTAGCATTGCTGTCAACAAGGGCAACTGTACACTCCCGAGTAGGGCTCAGCCCCTATGAAATAGTGTTCGGTCGTCCTGCCAATGTTTGGGGGGTCCCTAGACCGGGTGCCTTTTGTGATCTTGAGTATCCAATGTTGATCGATTATCTTCATGACTTGACTGCTAAACTGAGGTTAATTCACCAACAGGTTCACGAAGCATTGCCGACGCAGACGGAGGGTCCAGGCCACCCGCTCCAGCCCGGAGATTGGGTGGTAACACGAAACTTTTCGCGCAAGAACAATTTGGATCCCAGGTTCACTGGACCCTATCAGGTCCTCCTTGCCACGAGAACTGCAGTTCGTCTCGAGGGGCGGAAGAATTGGGTGCATGCCACCCATACCAAGAAAGTCCCCATCCCGTTGCCAGCAGACTCGTGGGTGAGGAAAGGCATTGCATCAACTGAAACCGAAGGATTGCCGACGTTTGTACCTTTCAGCGACGCACAACCTGTCGGAGAATCCTCAGTGCAGCAAAAAGGCATTGTTGAACACTTGTCATCAGAAGACTCAAGACCAGAACATTCAGCTGATCAACAGGGCGTTGTCCCTTCGACGGATCTTTTGTTCAACGAACAGACACGTCCTGGGAAAACCCGATATTTTTTGCGATCCAGCACTAAAGACTAATAAAAAACCCCGTTCTGTCCCTTGACAAGTGCATTATCCCGTTTTCCATGATCAGTTTGAACACTCATACTATTGTAATTATTTTGTACATATTCATTGAGCTTCGTTCCTTACACTTTTTGTTTCCACAGCTGAGAGACATTGATTTCGCATATATACATATATTTGTGAAATAAAGGCCGTAGGGCCGCACGCGTACTTCCTCCTGGTTAGTAGGTCTTGACGCTAGGTTAAAGACCGTCGGTTCCTGGGAACTCCTAGGAATTGACTATTGCTACACAGAACGAAGTGCGTCAAGAAACGTTGCGGACGGTCATAGGGAATGGCATTTTCAAAGCTGATGGACTTGGAAAGAGCTCAAGCACAAAGATTCAAGCTGCAGCAACTCAGTCGTACCAAATGTTTTGTGTTCCAAATATTCGTACTATTTGTGACTGTTTCTGCGTTATTGGTGGGTGGAGTATATTACACGATGTCTTACTTCTTGCCTTCTACCATACCTACTCCTACCCCTGACCTTAAACTCACCTCCACTGTTTCTCCTCATTCTTTTCACATTTTACCTGAACACGAGCAGGCTAGACGTGCAGAATTCAGCAACAATTCCTTTATTCAGCTCCTTCATCAGCATCAGTTAGTGGTTAACACTACTAATTGTTGGGTGTGTGGGTTGATGCCGCATACTACGGATAAGGGAATTCCATATCTGGTGTTACCGTATAGCTCCCAAGGGTCTGCTCGAGCATTTCAAACAATGTTTCAAAGCGCACTGGGTTTCCACCCCATTCGAGAACCACGTTCCCCCTACTCTGGTCCTACCTCGTACCAAAAACCTTTGTCTATAGCAATAGAGGATTTAGATAGTGATATCTATGATCCCTCGCTTATCCCTGAAGAAGAGGTACAAGCCTATAGGGTCCTAAGTAGAGGCGAATATAGTGTGTTCACTGGTGAAAAACAGCTTAAAAGCTCGCCTCCGATATGGGTCGTACCCCACATTGGTAATTTTTGTTTAATAGGTCGCGGCCGTAGATCGAAAGCCCGACTTGGAGAGAGTGCTTGCACTGAAAATTATATTTTGCCAATGGTCTCGTCCCCTGTGTTTTTGGCTGCCAAGGGTACATACTTTATTTGTCATGATCGTGCGTATGCATGGTTGCCCTCTGACTTCATGGGCTCATGTTTTATCGCAAACTTGTTGCCTCCGACGTTTACTGTAGATGCAGATTATCACAAAACTAGAGTTGTGAGAGGCGTAATTAGCGAAGAGGATACTGCCGGTCAAGAGGCAGGAGACTTTTTCAAGGGTTTCCTCCCATTTTGGGGACCTATGGTTAATAGTAGGAACCTGAGACAGTTGACTCGAGTGGTAGAATCGACAGCTAATATTACTGCCAGTGCCCTTGGTAATATCACCACAGAACTTCAGGCGGATAGACTTATGACGTTACAAAACCGTATGGTTTTAGACGTGATCTTAGCAGATCGAGGTGGGGTATGTAAGGTGATCCATTCGAGCTGCTGTATTTTCATTCCTGATAACGCTCCGACTGTCTATCAAGCCATCTCGAAGTTGCATAAGATCTCCGAATCCATACACGTGGATGTAGGGGATTGGACGCTACTTGGATGGATTTGGGGCCTGATGTCGACTTGGGGTTGGAAGATTCTGATGATCATTGGAGTTGTTGTAGCGTTCCTGTTCACGTGTTGCCTTTGCGTGCAGTGTGGTCCTGCCTTATGTGGCCTCTGTGCTACAACGTGTATGAGACAGCCACCTGTTACCAAGGGGTCTCGATTGGACAGAGCTATGCTACAGCAACATCTCGAGGGTCTGATGAATATCGAATATGATTCCGACTAGTGCTTGCCTACATGAGGGCAAAAGGAGCGTCTGAGGTTCCGTGACAATTGTAAGTGATGTTTTCGACTCGCACGAATATGGTCGAGTCTGGTATCTAAGAACCGCAAATGACGAGTTTAGTAAGTATGCGCAGTTTCGCTGTGCTAACTTAAACCGTTCGTTTAATATGTGGGTTTTTCATCTGTACCCACGGGTTCCATCTTAGATACGGCATCCATTTTGTCTCTTGCCCTCAAGTAGCCAGCGAACGGACACTGTCCGCTTCGTTACCCTGGGACTCTCAAGATATTTGTGGAAGACACATGTTCTTTGTAAATATCTTTTACGATGAGGGGGATGATACTGTAAGGCAGATGGCCCCGCTTGAGGCTCATCTTGCCGTGCCGGTTTATTGTCTCAGCCGTGCATCTCATTAGGCACGTCCCTTTGATGCCTGTATCTCATGTTTCCCGATACCTCCCCTTTTACACCCTTTTCGATCTCCCCACTGTCTCCATCTTCCTCTGCACCTGTCTTTGTCCCTATTTCGATCTGTTTTACTGCCGATTGGAATTCACTAATGTTGGGAAGATGGGTTTTTACAGTTGGGAACCGCCAAATGTTTCCGCACTTATGTTCCGGACCTTATGTGTATCAAAGTGACCAAAGCGACCCCTCTGAGGGATAATTATGGGAACCAGGTTGTAAACTTTTGTGTACCATGTTGTCCTATGAGTAAATTCTGTATAAAAGGAGCGCTCCACAGAACCAATTTGAAGCAGTCTCCCCAAGTTGCACGTGTTGTACTTGTTGTGACTTCTGTGTTCCCTGCAGTAAATAAACCTTGAATCTTTGACGCCGAAGGAAGTGTCCCGTGTCTCTGTAAATTGTGCGCCGAAACAGGTATCCCATGAAGGTTATAGGTGTTGTTCCCTGGCACCGCTGGTACTGTTAAAAGTCCAGTCCTTCAGAGAGC
This sequence comes from Lissotriton helveticus, assembly GCF_964261635.1. Classification (NCBI taxonomy): domain Eukaryota; kingdom Metazoa; phylum Chordata; class Amphibia; order Caudata; family Salamandridae; genus Lissotriton; species Lissotriton helveticus. The sequence goes on from NC_136061.1 coordinate 1,507,618,975, forward strand.
CCCCCCTTTCACAGACAGGGAATTGGACATCTTGGTGGAGGGGGTGCTGGAGAAATTCCCTCAGTTATATGGGGACCCTGAGCACCAGCTGAGCACTGCAGCCCGGGGCAGGCTATGGGCCAACATCGCCGAGCGCTGCAGTGCAGTGGGAGTGGCCAGGAGGAGGCCTAGGGCGTGCCGCAAGCGCTGGGAGGACCTGAAGCGGTGGGCCCGTACCAAGGCTACCGAGCTGGCTGGCCTGTCCTCCCAGCACCATGTATATCGTCCTCGCCTGTCACCACTGTACAGGAGGGTCCTGCGAGCAGCTTGGCCGACCCTCCATGCTCAGCTGGAGGAGCACGAGCAGCATGGACCTAGTAAGTGCATCATATGTAATATGAGTCTGGGAGTATGATGTGAGTGAAACAGTGCTGTACCATTGTGCTGTTGGGTGACTTTAATCTTTGGTTGAACTCTACTACGCTGGACACCCAGGCAGCCGCGTTGAAAGAGATCTTATTAGATCTGAACTTGATCCAACAGATTCACTCACCCACCCATGAAAAAGGGCACAGCCTCGATCAAATATGGTCACAGAATATCCCCTTGACTATCAGTTCCATTACTCCTTGTATGTGGACAGACCATTTTCTGATACACTTCACCGTCACCATTGTGAAAAGTAGAAAGCAGCCTTTTCAGAAGGGTGGGAAAGTTAGAATTTGGAAGAATATAGACACTTCAGCCTTTATCGACACTTTGACTTCATCCCTCCCCTCATTGGATCAGGACATTGATGGGATTGAAGAAGCCTTTACCAACTGGCTACGTCAAGCAGCTGACGTCCATGCCCCCTGTTCTAATATTCCCCGCTCCCGCCCCAATGACGCCCACAGGTGGTTTACACCTCACCTGAAGGTTTTAAAACTTGAAGTTCGTCAAAAGGAGCGGAAGTGGCGAACGGAGTACTCGGCACTAGACAAAGCCAATTACTGCAGGGCCCGAAAGGATTATCTGAATCTTGTCCAAGAACATAAAACAGATTACTTTTCGGAAACAATTCTGAATTCCGGCAACAAATCAAAGGAATTATTCAATATCGTGGAAGGTCTCAGTGGAAGTGATAGAACAACTCATTCTGTGGCTCCTACTCAGGACCTTTGTAATTCACTTAATTCCTTTTTTTTGGATAAAATCTGTACTATAAAACAAAGTATCTCCACTACTCTGTCCTCCCCTCTTTTTTCCGATGTGTATTATAATTCCTCGACCTTGGAATTATTTCCCCTCATTGATGGTGCCACTCTATCTAGGCTGCTCATTAGGGTGAAATCAGGATCTCCCGACGACACCTGCCCTCCACACATCTTCAGAGAGGTGGGAACTGCTATTCCTGAGAGCATGCTCTCTGTGTTGAATGGTTCTCTCTCACAGGGAAAAGTCCCCAATAACCTCAAAAAGGCTTTACTCATTCCCCTCATTAAGAAGGCCGGAGCAAACCCGCTCGACCCGCACAATTACAGGCCTATATCTCTGCTGCCGTATTGTGCTAAACTTCTGGAGGCTTTTGTCTGTGACAATTTGTCCAAATTTATTGAAGAAAGTGAATACCTCGAACCCAACCAAGCAGGCTTTCGCCCATGCCATTCGACTGAGGCAGTTATCCTTGCGGTACAAAATACCCTGAGGCGGAACGCGGATAACGGGATCCATCAGGCTCTGGTGCTTTTGGACCTCTCGGCCGCGTTCGACACGGTTGACTATACCATCTTGGTCAACCGTGTCGAGCAAGCTGGTCTCAGGGGCCCTGCGTTGAGCTGGATTCCTTCATTCATTTCTGGCCGCACTCAAGCTGTAAGATTGGGCTCTTTCACAGCTCCCACTATCTCCACTACTTGTGGAGTCCCCCAGGGCTCATCATTATCTCCTTTACTTTTTAATTTATACCTACGCCCCCTACTGTACTCCTTACGAAAAGCGAAAGTTACCATCTTTAATTATGCAGACGATTTGCAACTCATCTTCCCTTTGAACACCAAGGACTCAGTGGAGGCATTTCAAAATACCATGTCTCACATCCAGGGTTGGATGAGTTGCAATCATTTGAAACTTAACCCCGGCAAGACCGAATTGGTCTTGCCTGGGCAGAGTGTACTTAGCTGGAACCCAGGCTTCTGGCCACCCAGCTTGGGGGCGCCCCCCTCCAAGTCATCCTCAGTAAAAAGTCTGGGAGTACATATTAGCGAGGATCTGTCCCTGAAAAAACAGGTAGGCGCGGTGGTGTCATCCAGTTTTTTCCAACTAAAGAAAATCAAGAAAATTGCTTGTTTCTTTTCCTTGGATGCCCTCACCCAGATCATCATTGCCTTGGTCCTGTCGCGACTGGATTTTTCTAACAGCATCTATCTCGGGCTCCAAATTGGAGAGCTAAAACGCCTTCAGCTGGTCCAAAATCAGGCCGCCAGACTTATCCTGAACCTCTCTAAAAGGCAGTCTATTAGATCAGGGTTGAAACAGCTACATTGGCTGCCTGTTGAGCAACGAGTTGCTTTTAAAACAGGGTGTATCTTATTTAAGTCCCTACATGATGTTGGCCCTAAGTTTGTCAGAGATCTGTTCATCAGATATGATCCTTCTCGCAATCTTCGCTCCGCTCACAAATCCCTCTTGAGTGTCCCTTCTTACAAGAGGAAGCGTCTAGGCGGTTGCTGCTTTGATCATCTTGCAGCTTCCTTCTGGAACTCTCTTCCTCTTCAATTGAAACTGAGAGGTAACATTCTGAGTTTTAGACACTCTCTCAAAACCTGGCTTTTCTCCCAGGCTTACTGCTGAGTTGTTTTGTTTCTACCTTTAACTGCTCTGTTGAGTTCCTTCCTATAGCGCCATGAAGCCCTTGGGCGTACGAGCGCTTAATAAATGAATATTAACATTAACATTGTGTGTTCCATGCCTCCATTAGCCAATTGCATGTCCAAGCAGCAGGCACCAGGTTTCAAGAGGCACACTGTGGCATATGTACTATACAGGCCAGGGTGCATTTTGGGAGTTGTAGTTTTCTCATGACAACTGGGTAAATGCGCCACACTCATGCATCCATATTGAATTCTGCTCTGCCAGCACCACTACAATTGAACCAAGTCAATCATAACAGATGTGTGCATTGGATGAGCGATGGTACAGAGACTGTTCAGTCTGCACATGGCAGGCCATAGGGGATTGGATGTTGTGATTAGCATTGCACCTGTAGCGTTGTGTTCCAATTGAAACAGATAATCATGTGCTTTGGAGTCATGACAGATTTTGAGATCCTTGCATCACTCACAAGTTTACATAGTTTGGCAAGGTGTGTCCACTGACAGACGTCTCACCCTCAGTGGCCTATATGACATTTCACATGTACAGGTAGCTGTCACAACCGCCCACCACTGTTCAGCGGTGTACTGCACTACCTTGTAAGTCAAGTAAGGCACTATGTGGCACTGGATTGTCCGAAGATGTGTGGGGACATCAAAAGGCCAGACACACAATGTAGCTAGAGGAGTACTCCAGACCCCACGTGGATGTGTGACCCACATTTGTCTTGTCCCATACAATGCTACAAAGCAGATGACACTTGTCCAGACGTTAAATAGCTGCTAATCCATATCAATGGCAAATATCTATTATATCTGGACTCTTCATGTTCTCCTATGGTGGACTTGTAGTTGAACTGGCACATGCAGCAGTGACACGACACACAGATCACAACAATGCCAAGGTTGAGGTTTGGATAATGCAGTTGCGCAAGCCACAATAATACACATGAGATGTCCATGTAAAACTCAAATCAGTATATGACAGTGTGCATACATGTAATGTACGTGCATGGACAGAATGGGGGTTGGGAGCACACTGCCTCACAGTCCCAGCACGGTTTGTCCCTTTGCATCCTGGTAAATGCAGTACACAGTTCAAACTTACTTTGGAATAATCTGGAGCCATACACCAATTTTGCAGCTGACTTTGCTGTATATCTCTAGACACGTGTTCCTGGAATGAGCGCTTCATCAGTAGAGAACAGCAGTTTCAGAGAGCAAAGTAAATCATCTGGGTTTGCTGTGTGCCTGTGAGTGTTACTGTGATCTGAGAGGAACTTGGCAGCATTCCCTGCAAACACAGATGATTCAGGAGTAAGTTAGTACTGTAAACAGCATTTACCCGGATGCAAAGGGGCAAACTGTGCTGGGACTGTGAGGCAGTGTGCCCCCAACCACCATTGAGTCCATAAGGACTGATGGGCAGATCAACAAGGCACCTGCGCCTCTGTGCACCGCCATAGGGTCACTTTAGTGACGCAGCGGCGGAGCACACAAAGCGCCATGCTGCAGGATTATTACAACGTGACGCATACGGTGCAGGATCGCATCCTAAAAGTGGCTGATTGAAACTACAAGATTTCACTCAGTTACTATTATGGCCAAGCAGATTAAAATCTACGCACCCGCTTGAAGCAGGTGTAAGGATTGCCGCAGCATGTCAGCACTCCAGCAAAGCCCGGCTATTCCACCGGGGATGCATCACACATCTGCCACCCAAGCGCCACGCTTTGCCGCTTTGTACATGCGGGCCATCAGGGGTGACGCACGGGTGGGCTGATGCATTGCAACTCTTCAGACACACCTCTGCTGATTAGCGAGATGTGCCAGTAGTTGTAAATCGGCCCCTGATAACTATACAGTGTGATCAGAGGCAAACAAATTCGGACCTAGGCTATTCAATGTATGTGTAGCGTCATGCATGGAACAACCACCACTTCAGGATTTTGCTTAAATTTCTGCAGGCACGGCTGGTGAGACAGGAGATCCGCAGGAACAAGTCCGGAGAAAGAGACCATCAGTTCGGCGGCGGCTAAACCCTCTTTCCACCAGCGATGAAGGAGAGGAGGAGGAAGAGGAGGAGGAGGAGGGGCCCTCAACATCTGCAGGCCAGGGGGTTTCACCCACCCGGGATGAAGAAGAACATGACACTGGTACTATGTCCCGGGTGGAGGCTGTAGACATTGAAGGGGGGGGGTGAAGAACCGGACACCTCCGACCATGATGTGGGGGATGGCCACTCAGCCACACATACCTCACCAGTGGGTCAGGAAGAGGTGTCCCTGGGGCAGGCTAATGTTCAACCTGGGCCTGGCATCAGCCCCTCCCTACCTCTAGCGTCCCCCATGCCATCGGGAGCTCCAGCTCAATCCCCTGATACCTGTCCCCCTCCTCATAGCCGCCAAGCCGTACCCATCCGCTCCGGACCTGAGGCACCACATCCCTTCTGTGTCCCCCCCCGTGCCGGTGCTGTTCCTCCCGTGGCTGTGCCAGGGGACTTGAGTTGGATGGTCGAGGGTGAATCGGACATGTCCGCTCACATCTTGCTACAGGTGTGTCTGGAGATACGCTCGATGCAAGCGCACATAGTCCGATCATTGGACAACCTCACCACCCAAGTCCAGTCCCTGAACACAGCCATTACGTCTTTCATCTCCCAAGTGCCTTCCCATACCACCGTCAATGTGTCCCCCTGTCCGTTGCCCCACACTGTTTCCCCCCATACTCCTCGTTTGTCACGTTCCCGTGTGGTGCCTGGTCCTGCATCAACCAGCCGTGTGGATGTGTCCGACCCAGAGGATCTAGACATTGTGGTCCTGGAGGATGACCAGAAAGACACTTGACTGTTGGACGGAGACATTGTTTCGGACGGACATTTCTTTTTCCCCTTGTGAATAGACTGGTTCCCATGACGCTACCTGACGTATTATATTTGTTTTGCCCCACCCAAATCCAAGTTCCATTCTCCTTCTGCATTAAGATCATCATTTGTTTTCCTTTCTCCCTTCCAAACGGACTGTTTGTTTGTGTTCCTACATAAATAACTTGCAGAATTTGACTTTGTCTGACTAGTTTGACTTCATTTTGAATGTCTATCCCCAAATATAGACACATATTTAGTAAGTCACATTCTATGCACATGGCAACGTGTTGCTATGATGTGTTACACTTGTACCTGTCACACACACACACACACATACACATGCCTACATTGTCAGAATGGACATGGTACACAACAGGATATTACTTTGGTAGATATTTATTGTAAAAATACTCCTAAGGAGCCCAAAACAAATTGGCAATGTCAATGGCGGTCATGTTTGCGTTTCCGCAATAGTGGGGGGGAGGAACGCGGTGAGGGGTGAGGTTGAGGTTGTCGCCTTCGTGTCTGTGGGTGTTGTCCAGGCTGATCAAGAGGTGCAGGTGCCAATGGTGTCTGCACATTAGGTGTCTGTGGCTGGAAAAGGGCTTGTTGTTCAGGTGGTTGAAGTGACTGTGCAGAGGTTGGTGGTGTTTGGGCAGGTAGTGGGGGTGGTGGGAGTGACTGTGCAGAGGTTGGTGGTGTTTGGGCAGGTAGTGGGGGTGGTGGGAGTGACTGTGCAGAGGTCGGTGGTGTTTGGGCAGGTAGTGGGGGTGGTGGGAGTGACTGTGCAGAGGTTTGTGGTGTTTGGGCAGGTAGTGGGGGTGGTGGGAGTGACTGTGCAGAGGTTTGTGGTGTTTTGGCAGGTAGTGGGGGTGTTGGGAGTGACTGTGCACGGTGCGGGTGTGTTTGGGTACCTTGGCTGTGGTGCTGTGCAGTTGGTATTACAGGTGTGGGGATGTGCTGTCCTACAGGCCGACATGATTGTTCCCCTCCCTGCGTTGGCCGTGAAGGTAGACTTTGGATCACTCTCACCATGCCCTCCATCATCTTCATGGCCAAGGCATGGTGTCTTGCACTGTCTTCCCTTTGGATGGATATCTGGTCTCTCATATTTCTTGACATTTCCTGCCAAGTGCTATCCATCCTATCCAAAGCTTGGGCCATCCTGTCCACCACCTGAGGGAATTGGGCCATGTCCTGCAGGGACCCAGAAATGTCGGACAGGGTAGCCCCTATGGCCCGAATGTCCTGCCTCACATCTGCCTGCTGTCGGAAGAAGTCCTGCTCCCACTGGCCACCATCGCCACGTGCAGACCCCCTCTGCTGGTGTCTGCCAGGGATGAGATGAGCAGGTCCAACAACAGGGGGGGGCAGGTAGAAGTCTGTGGGCAGGAGTAGGGTGCCCAGGGGATACCTGGTCCACAACAGGGCTGGTACTTCCCACAGTTGTTGGAGAGAATGGCTGGGATAAACTGCGTAGGGAAGAGTGGGTAGGGGAACCACCATGTCGGTCACGGACATGAGGGCTGTGAGTGAGTGATATCTGTGAGTGGATGTGTGGGAGCCGTGGATAGTTTGATGTATGTCGTGTTGTTGATGGTTTGAGAGGAGGCAGACGGGTGTGGCTTGTCAGAGGATGTGAGTCCAGGACGTCAGTATTGTCATCCCCGGAGTCAATAGAAATGTACTCATCATCCTCTAAGTCTACGTCCTCTTGATCTTGATCATCCTCCTCTTGGGCATGAGTTGCAGCCGACATTGCTGCCTGGAGGATCAGAGGATTCTCCCCTCGGATTGCCCGTCGGCCACCACTGGTTGTCGGGCTGTCTGCCTCTCCCTCAGCATCACCTGAAACACAGAGGTTGCAACTGTATTAGTGATTGACCAGGTATTACATGTGCAGCACCACCAGGGTTGTATTTACTGCACTTTGCATCAGCAGATGAGGATCATGTGATCATGTTAGGGTACCACCACAAATGGCCGCTCACACCGTAGCACTGAGGTGTTACACGGAGATCTACATGATACTAGCAAACTCACCAGCTCCAGCCCCAACTCTCTGTCCCTTTGCGTTCCCTCCTGGTGTATCCTGCTGCATCTGTCTCATCATAGTTGTAGTAGAAATACCTGTAGAGGGTAGAAACAACATTCTCAACGATCTGCCTCACCAAATGACAGACCTGCATATGTGTCACTCCTGGTCTGTATTTCACTTTGTAATCAACAACTGTTGATTCCATGGAGAAGGGGATCTCGATCTCTGTAATGGCTTCGAAATCTAAGCTGTTGACACTCCTCATGCCCGATTTACCTGTGGGACAGGTGCGTGACGGTTTCACAGCTGCAGCCAGGATGTCATGCAACCCCCGGGATGGTGTCCGTTGCAGTTGTCTCATCCTGTCAGCACCTGTGATGAGAAATACATGTCCATATTTTAGTACAACTGATTGTGGCTATGAGATCAAATTAAATTCTCATTAGCCATTTGTGGATAATCAAGGACGATGTGCAGCATGTGTAGCTCATTGACATAACATGTGGGCACCTGCTCACAAGCAGCATTTGCTAGCTTACAGCCATGCAGCACTGACATCAATAAGATGACACATCAACTGACGAACTTGTATGAGAAGGTTACTGATTTCACCCTTAACATTTTTCCATGGGTGTAATGTTGTCTGTTGACAAGTCAGAAAGGAGTTCATGTGTGAGATTTGCAGTTGTCAGGGGCCTGATGTTGCCCATTTGTGCTTCCCTACCCATGAGGTCACACAGCTCATTTTTGAATGAGCAAACACAGATTACTAATGTCCATCCTTTGAGTGTTCTCTGTTCCCATGCTCCATTTCCAACATCATGGTACTACTTACATGACAACAGATGGTGTCTTGTGCAGCAGACATCCAAACCTCATATTTCATACACTCACCTATACATTTGAATATGGTAGAAGGGAGGCAAGCAGAAGACAACATTTGGTTTAGATCACACATTGCAGATGAGGTGAGTAGCTTTGAATCTTCCCACCTGCAGAGGATTATCCTGTTGCCCTTCAGCCAAATCATTTAGCAGGTGTAACTGCATGAAGATTCATCTTAGCAGCCCCTACACCCATCTTACAGGTACACAACTGGCACCAGTGTGTGCCTCAGCCATACCAATTTCATGTTGATTTGACCATGTTAATTTTGCTAGGGATTTAGCATATCATTGAATAGCAAGCCTGTTGTGTTGTGGACGTTTCTTATGACACATTGTGCTATTGTATGTCCATTGTGCACACACTTGGCATACATTTTGTGTCCACCCTAACCGTGGAAGGGTATACTCAGATGTGAGTTCCTTGCTCATTGCACCATCAGGATTCAAGCAAGCCGGGCCGAAGACGGCTGAAATGCCAGAAACCGGTCCCCGGAAGCTTGTTTCCTTCCCAGTGTAAGAATTGGCTTTTGTAGTCTGGTCTGCCCTGTTCCCATGATGCACTGGGCCAGGGACAGACTAATTTGCATACAGCCAGGTTCTGAAACTGGGATGGTGCAATGAGCTAAAAAACGGTGTTGGATCTAGCCCTGATCTCTTGACTGGGTGAGAGTATTCTGCTTAATTCAGAGACTCTGTCCATCACCACCCCTTGTTGTAAATATTTTTGTCCACCCTAAGCGTGGAAGGGTATACTCAGATGTGAGTTCCTTGCTCATTGCACCATCAGGATTCAAGCAAGCCGGGCCGAAGACGGCTGAAATGCCAGAAACCGGTCCCCGGAAGCTTGTTTCCTTCCCAGTGTAAGAATTGGCTTTTGTAGTCTGGTCTGCCCTGTTCCCATGATGCACTGGGCCAGGGACAGACTAATTTGCATACAGCCAGGTTCTGAAACTGGGATGGTGCAATGAGCTAAAAAACGGTGTTGGATCTAGCCCTGATCTCTTGACTGGGTGAGAGTATTCTGCTTAATTCAGAGACTCTGTCCATCACCACCCCTTGTTGTAAATATTTTTGTCCATCCTAAGCGTGGAAGGGTATACTCAGATGTGAGTTCCTTGCTCATTGCACCATCAGGATTCAAGCAAGCCGGGCCGAAGACGGCTGAAATGCCAGAAACCGGTCCCCGGAAGCTTGTTTCCTTCCCAGTGTAAGAATTGGCTTTTGTAGTCTGGTCTGCCCTGTTCCCATGATGCACTGGGCCAGGGACAGACTAATTTGCATACAGCCAGTTCTGAAACTGGGATGGTGCAATGAGCTAAAAAACGGTGTTGGATCTAGCCCTGATCTCTTGACTGGGTGAGAGTATTCTGCTTAATTCAGAGACTCTGTCCATCACCACCCCTTGTTGTAAATATTTTTGTCCACCCTAAGCGTGGAAGGGTATACTCAGATGTGAGTTCCTTGCTCATTGCACCATCAGGATTCAAGCAAGCCGGGCCGAAGACGGCTGAAATGCCAGAAACCGGTCCCCGGAAGCTTGTTTCCTTCCCAGTGTAAGAATTGGCTTTTGTAGTCTGGTCTGCCCTGTTCCCATGATGCACTGGGCCAGGGACAGACTAATTTGCATACAGCCAGGTTCTGAAACTGGGATGGTGCAATGAGCTAAAAAACGGTGTTGGATCTAGCCCTGATCTCTTGACTGGGTGAGAGTATTCTGCTTAATTCAGAGACTCTGTCCATCACCACCCCTTGTTGTAAATATTTTTGTCCACCCTAAGCGTGGAAGGGTATACTCAGATGTGAGTTCCTTGCTCACTGCACCATCAGGATTCAAGCAAGCCGGGCCGAAGACGGCTGAAATGCCAGAAACCGGTCCCCGGAAGCTTGTTTCCTTCCCAGTGTAAGAATTGGCTTTTGTAGTCTGGTCTGCCCTGTTCCCATGATGCACTGGGCCAGGGACAGACTAATTTGCATACAGCCAGGTTCTGAAACTGGGATGGTGCAATGAGCTAAAAAACGGTGTTGGATCTAGCCCTGATCTCTTGACTGGGTGAGAGTATTCTGCTTAATTCAGAGACTCTGTCCATCACCACCCATTGTTGTAAATATTTTTGTCCACCCTAAGCGTGGAAGGGTATACTCAGATGTGAGTTCCTTGCACATTGCACCATCAGGATTCAAGCAAGCCGGGCCGAAGACGGCTGAAATGCCAGAAACCGGTCCCCGGAAGCTTGTTTCCTTCCCAGTGTAAGAATTGGCTTTTGTAGTCTGGTCTGCCCTGTTCCCATGATGCACTGGGCCAGTGACAGACTAATTTGCATACAGCCAGGTTCTGAAACTGGGATGGTGCAATGAGCTAAAAAACGGTGTTGGATCTAGCCCTGATCTCTTGACTGGGTGAGAGTATTCTGCTTAATTCAGAGACTCTGTCCATCACCACCCCTTGTTGTAAATATTTTTGTCCACCCTAAGCGTGGAAGGGTATACTCAGATGTGAGTTCCTTGCTCATTGCACCATCAGGATTCAAGCAAGCCGGGCCGAAGACGGCTGAAATGCCAGAAACCGGTCCCCGGAAGCTTGTTTCCTTCCCAGTGTAAGAATTGGCTTTTGTAGTCTGGTCTGCCCTGTTCCCATGATGCACTGGGCCAGGGACAGACTAATTTGCATACAGCCAGGTTCTGAAACTGGGATGGTGCAATGAGCTAAAAAACGGTGTTGGATCTAGCCCTGATCTCTTGACTGGGTGAGAGTATTCTGCTTAATTCAGAGACTCTGTCCATCACCACCCCTTGTTGTAAATATACATTTTGTGTCAGCATCTCATTTGCCACCAGGGTCTGATTGGCCATGTGTTCAAATGCCCTATGTGAGCATATTGTGATGCAGGATAACAAAGTTGTACAACACATACGGTGGAGGTGAAAGGCACAATTGATAAGCATTCAGCAAGCATGACTTACCGTGGCCCTGCACCGGAGCTGTAGGTGGTCCTTGGACAGATGTCAAGTCCAACCTAGTGGCAGAAGTCAGTGGGCGTCTGGGGTTCTGGGAGGACAACATTGTACCTACAATGATAAGTTTGTTTAGCAACTTTACATTCCTGCTGCCACATGTGATGCATTCAATTTCTGGCACAGGACGGGCACAAGCAGTCATGTTCACCACCGTTGCAGAAGTGTATCATACATTATGTAATGAGTGATCCCACATATAACTTAGATTGGGCCCACTACCTTGATGCTACCTATGTCACAATGACATGCCTACGAATCCATAGGTAAAGTCCACTATCGTGTTTTGTTGATGTCCGGAAATTATCCATCCAATGTACGCAGTACATGATCAGCTGTGTGGACTGTGCTGAATGAAGTATGTATGACAGATTAGAAGTTGGACAGTGTATGCATTGTCAATACTACAGAGACTGCTATCTCACTGTTTGGTCTTCATTTCCGTATTGGTGCAAATGCTATTTCTTGATAAGGTCTACATACACTATTACTATATGGTGTGTACACCCTTTTGACTTGTTGTGGCCCTCGATTACAGGATTGCTTTCCCCGTTCTGGGTTTGTTGGTGTAATACATGTTGGGTACCACATTTACAAAGGTATGATGAGCCTAGACATTTTATGATTTGTCTTTCGCTGTTCACAAATGTCATATGTTAAAGGTGAATGTCCATTGACAACTCCAATTGTAATGCAGCAAATGTAGCATAAATGGTTGACTCACATAGCTGGGCACTATTTGTCCCTCTGTCGTCTTCTGACGATATATGCATTTTGACCATCTCCTGTCCACTTTGACTTACCAGTTTGTGTGGTTGACATGCCTTCCTCGGTACGTTGCCCATTCCTCCTATGCGATGCGGTGACCTCTGCTACTGCAGTTGTCTGTGATCTGGCTGGATGTGTCAATGGGTGAGAAGAGAGAAAAGTTGACAGATGGGAAATGTGCTTGTGTAACGTTTCGGGGATTTGCCCATATCTTCTGTGTGATAACAGTACTGTGCGGAACTGCCGCAGATGGGGCAGGTAGGAGCAGTGGTGTGTTGGGGATGTAATGGCGTGGCAGAGTGGAAATTGGACTACAGGATATGTGTTGGACATATTTACATCAGAGGATACTCTCACCATCTGCTTTGTGATTTAGGCTGGCACAGGGTGAAGTACTTTTTGGATATTTTGTGGCAGGTTTACGACCCCCTAGAAAAATGATTTACACTGTTGTTGCATCACTTCTGTGACACGACAGTGGTTTACAACAGAAAACACATTTAGGATTATTTGCAACGTGACGCTACTAGGGTGAATCGTCATGATGAGGCCCTGCGCAACGTCAGCTTGGAGGTAGGCAGGGTGTACACTCCTTTGAGATATGCCGCGTCCAAGTGAGTCAGTGTAATCTACGTGATTTCACAGTATCACTTATCAGAGGCCGCTGCGACGCAACTTTACGCCTGCTTGAAGCAGACGTAAGGAGTGGCACAGAACGTTAGGTATGGGCAGTGCATGGACATTGTTGGAGTTGCAACGCTCTTGCGACACAACTTCAGCAAAGCCCCCCTAGACACCATCAGATTCAACACACATCTCTTTATCCCTGCACCACAGTGCACCACCATATGTACACGACACATCCGTGTTTGCGCAAGGCTTGAATTGCATGTCACATTGGTACTGGCGCTTCCCTGCTAATGTTTGTCTTTAGCTAATTTATTTATTTAACGTAATTTTAAATTTCCATTTGTCATTGCACATTTTCAGTCAATATGTACAGTTATTGAATTAGTTGGGTTGTGTATGTATGGCATCAGTACTGTGCACATGTTTTTAATAGGGTGGTGGGTATTAGCCTTTTCTGATACAAAGTTTTCTGGGACTTGTGGTGCTACGTAGTGGGTGACACATGAGTCTCTGACTAACCATATATATTTATGCATTTTGGACAATTACCATGATCACTATGACAGTGTAACACAGACAATCTCTTCATGCACTTTTTCTTTTCATTCCAATTACCTGGTACCACATAGCGGACGTCACTAACAGGCAGCCCATGGACCAAGTGGGGGTGTATAGTGGTTAGAATATCCTCCTCCAGTGGGGTGAGCTGGATGCGGGGTCCTGGGCATGCAGCAGGGAGGACTCTCCTCAGTTCTATCCTGGAGTTCTTTTCCTTTACTCTCTGCTTTTCGTCCTGCCACTTTTTTTTAATGTCCTGTACAGTTCGCCTCTCCACCCCCAGGGCTGAGACAGCAGTGGCTATCTGCTGCCATAGTTCTTGCTTCTGTGCACCACTGGTGCAATATGGTGGTAGCCCATATAGGCGCTTGTGGTGCCTTACTATGTATTCCACGAGCATGGTGGTCTCCTCTGCTGTGAAATTTCTTTTTCTGCGCATCTCCATGGTCTCTGGCACTGGAAGTTTTGTCGTAACAGTCTCTCTGTGGCCAAAACTGTTCCTTCACTGTGTGCTGCTTTTATGTGTGTTGTGGTACTGGTCAATTAGTGTTAATTGGCTTTAGCTGGAGTGTGGTGGGGATCTTAGGCAGTGGCAGCATACACCATGGCAAAATGGAGCTGTTGGCTGGGATTGGCTGCTGTGTGTCAGCTGATCCATGTTGGGGGATGGGTGGACCTTGGCCAGGTGTTTTCCCTTGGCTAACATGCCCAACGGCCCAAAATCGTAATTTACGGCCCGTAATCGTAAAATACGGCCCGTAATCGTGAAATACGCCCCGTAATCGTATAATACGCCCCGTAATCGTAACTTACGGCACGGTGGCGTAAATTACGATTACGGGCCGTAAATTACTCCCCGGCGGCGGGCGTAAAGTTAGTAGTCTTAAGTCAAATCTGTGAATACCGAAAGTAGTACGTTTATTCTGTGAATCCCGAAAGTAGTAAGTTTATTCTGTGAATTCCGAAAGTAGTAAGTGCATTCTGTGAATACCAAATTGTAGTAAGTTTAGGATTTTGTCTTAAGTTCATTCTGTGAATCGGGCCCGCAGTGTGGTGTGTAGAGTATTGGTGTAGTGGCATTATGTGCTGTGGTAAATAGATAGGGATGAGAGCTGTATAAAATAAATGGAAGGAAAATTGAGAGGGATAGGTAGTTTGTGTGTGGAGTGGTGAAGGAACTGTAGACAGAGTAGGTTGGCAAGCACGCCGTCCCTGCTGACCAAAATAAACTTTAAAACAAACCGTGACTAATATTGCTCAATCCTGGGAGTAGTCCATTCAACTGAATTCTATGTTGGGAATTTGCACGCTCCCGGCGTGACCCCATGACCGCTAGTTTGATAACGAAAAACCAGTTTTAGAGCACTCATAGACAGGTAAACTCAGTCAGACAGCTTTCTGCCATATTGCAAATCCCACAGGACTCCGTGACTGAGTCCGTACTTGTTGCGCTGGTGCGCTGCGGGAAAGGTTAGGTATCGGTAGACTTGGTTTTGCTAATAAATGATGCATGACAAGGGGTTTGTGTCAGTTCTCTAACTTCTTCCACATATTGCTTCAGTCATTCTGTGAAAGGTATGTGATTCATATGTGACACATTATGTGATCTGCAAAATGAATGTACTTTCTTCTGTAGCATGTCATAAGTAACTTTCTTACAACCGATAGTTCGCGATCACAGCAGACAGGTAGGTGTATGGTTGCAACATCTGCCCTGCCCCACTGCAGCTGTACAAACATCAGAAAAGGGAAAGACCAGATGATTATCCTCCGGACGTCTAAATATCCAAACGCACACGGACACGTTCAGCAGTCATTTTCTGCAGCGCCGTGTGTTCTTTTCTTTTCGAAAATCTTTAATGAATCACGTGAAGCGAGTGGAAGGACCGGTATATTACTTTCCCGTTTTTGAAGTATCCAACACTACAGACATCTTCGTTTTCGGTTTGGCGTTCTGATCCAATTGCAACAAATTATAATTACATAGATCAGACGTGAAGCAAATAACTAAGGGCAACGTATTGATCCCAGTTGAACCCCACATTATAACGGATGTTCTGGGTTTACTCATAGTAACGTAGTGCTATATCATATACAACACCAAACCATGAACTGTTGAAAAATGAGAGGTTTACACTAGCCAATGTGATGAACATTTAAGAATTTATTTGTGGCTCCTGAAGAAGGTGTTTTTCAGAAACGCCGAAACGCGCGTCGAGAATATTGATTGCCACTTTTTTGTCTTCTTTATATTTTATGATAATATTGTATTAATTGTGTATATTTTGTTTATGTATGTCAATTTTATAGAATTTTGGTGCATACTATGTTTGTTTTTAACATGAATACTTATTAAAAAGATTAGAATTTTTATATTGGAATTATTCTGAAGCCTTTCTCTTTGCGAATAACCTTCCTTTCTATTTGATAGGATTGCTTTTTATATACACATAATTGTTTTTCCCTGTCTCAAGAATTATTGATTCTAATCAGGGGGTCCTTGTTGTTTACATTATACAAACATCAGAACATAGCAGCTGATCAAGAAAGTGCTTGACATTTTCCATAAACCTGATTGCCTACCCCCTATTCCAGCCAGATCACTGTATCATTCCCTGCGCAAGGAACATTCTATGGACGTCAACATGTGGAAGTGACATCACATACAAGAACTAATAGTAGATGACTACCCCTGTGGGGAATGTATAGCCAACTTAGACCTAGTTTCTACTGCTATTGATCGTCATTTTGTGCCAAAAAATCTTCTCTATTGATTTCAACCACTAGGATTTCAATGTTCTGCCCTCAACTGTCTGGCAGCTCATTAGTGAATATTCTAAATACCGCGTGCCACAAATTGACCCATTTGGTAACAGGACAACGAGAATTTTTTTGTGCGCAGAGGGGAATGCCAATGCCAAATTGGTGACATTTTATTGGTAAAACAGGTTAGACGGGTTAAAAATACAAAGTGCACAGAGAGGACTGAGCTGGTTCACTGTCAGTGCTGTTTGTGCCATGGTTACATGCAGAGGCATATTTTGTTTTGGGGCAAAGAAACATATATTGTTTGAAGTTTACTTTTGTTAACCACTTCTGTTGAACAGTATTTATATGACATAAAGAAACACAAAAACATACATAAGTAAAACATCTGTGCTCAGCATAGCGTGCCGCCTGGCTGGTATTTTGCTGCTTCTGTCATTGCATCCAGGTATATCATTCGACAAGTAACGTTACACCTACAACATGCTGGAACTGTTGGCTTTGTCACTGGGTGTTCTGTGCAGATAGCACCATGGAGAGAGGTGTATGTAGGAGAGCGTGCAAAGGTGGCCGGGTGACCCACTGCCAGGGACAGCATGTGGGTGAGAGCAGGACTGCTCGGCCTGGCTGCTGAATGGAAGAAGGTGACTGGTCTTTGAGTGAGTTTGAAACCCTCCCTCTCTGACCAGCCGGGCCTGCCTCCCAGCTGTGGCATCGGTGCCTCGGCCCCTGTGTGCCAGAGACCAGCCCTCGCATGGGGGTAGGAGGGTGGAAGTCAACTTATCCAACCCGGCCACAAAGTTCCTCCGGGGAGCGGGGCATGACAAACGCACACTTTGTCTCAGGGGACACACTGCCGCCCCCTTCCAGAGGCTCCTGCTTCTCTAAGTCCCCAGAGAGTCTGAGCAACTTTAGCCAGAAACCCTCTCATGGACTAAAAATACTCCGGAGTATTTACAGAACCCGAACTTCCAGACGAGGTCAACGCGTGAAAAGCGCCTCTTTCACGCTGCACGGTTTTCCCCGACTTAGTAATTACGCAAGCCTCTTTCCTTTTTTTATGTCTAGGAAGACGAGACAGTAAAAACATAAACAATAACCATTAGCTGATGTCAAGAGTACAATCATAGCGTTGCATATCAGCAGCAAAAACATTCCGAGGGGGCATCCGAGGTCAGCGGTATGTCAAGGCAGGAGCCTCGTGTTATTCCATCACCTAGGGCAGAAGCTGCAAAACAACCAGACCGCAGACTAGACTGCAGCTCCTCGGCACCTACGCAGCTTGATGAATTCATTAGTGCTGCCTCCTGGTGGGGGGCCAGTCACCGCGCCAGAGGTGCCGAGGTGCTCCATCCCAAGTGCGCCTGCCGTGCCCCTTACAAACAAGCATTGGCTGCGCGGCAGTAAAGCTGTGCAGCAGTGAAAGTGAGAGCAGGGGGAGGGGGCATGGGCGATTTCCTTGCGGGAGCATGCAACCATATGGCGTCACCATATGGCACTGCGTGCTCCCGAAAGGAAATCGCCAAGATGTGCACGCGTTGCAATGCAAGCAATGCAACGCGTGCACTTCTTTGCTTAAAAAGCTCTGCCGATGGCATTAGGTCCCCTCCTATGCAACACATGCGCGTTGCGTAGGACGAGACCTAAAAAGGAAAGGACTACAAATGCCACCAATAACAAGGGACAGCTGAAAAGAGATAAAAGAAAAAAGGAGTCGGGTCCTTTACCTCAAGTAAAGTAGAGTAAAGAAGCAAGACTTTTCCGGGAGATAGTGTCTTGAGGGCTGCCGTTGGCAGAGTTCCGCTATGGCGGACAACATTCCTGTTGGAGGCGGCCTTCTATGGAAAGACTCTGCAATGGCATGGGAAAGTGAGCCCTGAGAAGATGAGGTGGCAGTCAATGACAACAGTCACAGAAGAACTTCCAGCCATAACTATTATAAAGAAAGGGAGGGGGAATATGGAGTAGGGAGGGGAGATCAGAGCCGACAGGGAGGAGTAAGTAAAAGAAGTCGAAACTCAGAGTCACCAAGGGAGGAGTGCACTGCAGGACAACACAATGAGTAGAGTAAATAGAAGATGCCCTAGTGACATGCTGATGTTGTGGGTTGCAAAGACTTGTAATACTGTTGGGGGTGACAATGCAGCAAGGCACCAGTCCTGTACGTCAGTGGGAGGGATGGAACAGTTCCCAGGTGCTTCCAGTGGCAAGGGGTCCCCTGAGGAAGAAGCATGCATAGATATGAAGGTGTAGGGGTGGGGGTGGGAATGCGAGGATAGTGGTGCTCAACTGGCACAATATTAATCAGTTTCTTCTATGCAAGCACCCCATGACCTTTTAAAGACATCCAGTTTGTCATCATGTGTATATATAAGTTGCTCTTGAAGGGCTAGTCTACGAAGTTCCATAACCCACTCCATCAGGGTGGGGCATGTGGGTTGGCACTAATGGCGGAGAATACATGTCTTGGCTACTACCAGCAAAGCAGTCACTCTCAGAATGGAAGTTGGAGTCCATATCAGGAGAATCAGCAATATCATGGAGAAGAGTGAGGTGCGCTGAGGGGCGGATGAGTTGGGTGGAACCGCTGAAGGTATGCCCAAATCTGACACGACTGTATAGGCTGACAGCTCCACAAGACATGGAACAGGCCACAGTCAGCCGCTGGGCAACACCAACAGTGACTATGGGGTAACAGACCCGCCCAACATAATTTCTTAGGAGACCAGCACCAGTCATGCAGCACTTTTAAGTATAGTAATTTAAGGCAGGACTCCCGGAGGACTCGATCATGTGAACTGAGCGGCTCTGACCAGTACGCTGGGGCATGTTACGGGACTAAGAAAGTTTGCCAATTGGTTCTGGCCAGAACCATGGTGGGTTTCAAATGAGCCTCGACTATAAACACCAGAGACTAAGTGGCTGTACCGACTCCAAAGGCGAAGATAACATTGGATGGGGGAGGGTGAGAGGTTAGTTGATAAAGGGCAGAGGACAGAACAGAGGCAATGGGTGAGGTGGCAATGTTTCCCAAATTCTGCTTGGATAAGATCAAACTTCCTCTTAAGCAAAGGGAAGGGCTTGAGATGTCCTCAGCAAAGAGATGCTCAATCTGTGTCACACCGTGAGCATACCACATCGTCCAGTAAAAGGGGGCGCCGGCAATGCAGAAGTTGGGCTGTGCCACACTGGGGTGGCTTCATGGAGAAAGGGATCAATCTCAATAGGGTATGGGCCGTTTTTCAAGCTGTGGCCTTAAATGTTGGGTTATTCTTCTAGGGCTTCAGGGATGGTAAGAGGTAGCATGGAGGAGTATGGCAGGTTGAGCCAGTGATGTCTCGTTCCATGGCTACCCACACTGACGCTTTCTCGGGAACGCCTGAGTTGGGGGCTACCTGGGACAACTGGAAGGCCAAATATTAATAAGATATACGCGGAAGATGAATACTGCTGGCTACTGTGTCAACCCAAAGCTTTGTGGCTTGGAGCCTTGGTCACCTAACACTCCAGATATAGAAACCAACGCCTACCTCAATCCCCAGCTGGAGCACTAGGGGTACTCTTGGGGACAACATGGCAAAGATGTTGCTGTAACTAGATGCCCCGTCATCTTCATAGTTTGTATCCATCCCCATAGGGAGAGGTTCAAATGGTCTCATTTAAGGAAAGCCTGCCAAGTCCGTTCTCATAGTGTTATAAGGTCTTTCTCCACCATCGTTTGGAAATCAGTGGTGATCTAAATACCCAGATACTTCAGGCCTGTGTGGACCCACCAAACGTCATCAATCTGCAGACAGGCTCTGGTCGTCTCTATTGAGCAGGGTAGGGACTTGCTTTTCATCCAGGTAATCTTGTAACCCGAAAGACGGGATAAATAGGCAACAACAGACATGAGCAAGGCCAAAGAGGAACGTGGGTGGGACAGGAGAAAAATAGGAGGTTTTCAATTCTATGGGGCACAAGGAGATCCCTTGCAGTTTCCTCAGTTAATTGCAGAGCAGCTGAGAGGGGTTTGATTGCGATGAGGAACAGTACTAGGGAGAGGGAGGCACCTCTGTTACATTCCCCTACAGTTGGAGGTGTCTGAACACAAATCCCCCACAATGTACTCTGGCATGCGGAATGTCTTAAAGAAGGCAAACGTTTGGAGATGAAACCATCTCCAAGGCCAATCTGCGCCAATATGTGAAAGATTTAAGACAGTTCCACCGGATGACATGCCTCCTCCTCATCGAGAGAATTTGCTATTCTTTCTTCTGGATCATCCTTGACATTTCACAAGACATGAGTGAGGGTGCGGGAGTTGCACAATGTTTGACCTGGGAAAAACCCGGCTTAAGAAGGGTGAATCAGTTGTCGGTTGACCCTCCCAGCCTGGTGGCTAAGATTTTAGCAAGTATCTTGAGGTTGACATTAATCAGGGAGATGGGGTGGTAACTCGAGCATTCAGGCAGGTCCTTACCCTCTTTAGGAATGATTGTGACAGTGGCCATGTTGGAGATCAGTCCAACAGAACATGGATCTCTGGCTTCCTTATAGGCTTGGGTTGCGGGTAGAAGGACCCCTTTGCCAATCTTAGAAAACTCACCAGGGAGCCCTTCTTCACGAAGGCCGGTTACAGGTGGAGAGGGAGTAGATGGTTTCTGCAACTTTTTCCTTGTGGTGCCCCCCCAGGAGGGTCTGCCCATGTCTGTGAGGGAGGATAGCAGAGGGGTTTGAAAAAGGCATCAATCTGTTCTAAGGCGTGGGTAGCCTCCGAGCAGTAGAGTTAACGATGTCACAGGACTGTGTCAGGAGTATACCAAAAGCATCCCGGATTGCTGGAACTGCGAGCTGCTATTCTCACTGGCGCAGTTGGCTCGCCAGTAAGCTGCCCGCCTTCTCACCTTGATTGTATTTTTTCCACTGCAGTTGAACCAGCACCTTTCTGCTGCAGTCGTGAAGAGTGCATTTACGTGGAGTTTGGTGGCGCTGATTGCTCTATAGTGGTCTTGTGACGAAGGAATAGCTAACATTACGTGACGAAACGCCGTAAACTCAAGACGGAGCCCTAACAAGAGATTGGTAAAACTCCATTACCACGGATGGCAAAACCTACGACATTTGGTGTAATAAGTGAAAGACACCCCATCAAGTAAAAGGCCCGGTAAAGGAAATCATTGAATTTCATTGTTTTACCTACAATTGAGACAAATATCTTTATAGGGATTCTCTATACGATTGTAGAGATTCTCATATTTATAAATAAGGACTACCAGCTAAACCAGACGGGAGAGCCCGGAATGTGTATGATGTTGATTTTCATATGCACACAATGAGAGTTATTGTTATGGTCCTGATAAAGATGGTGTAAACCAGGACAAATCCATCGAAACACATCAACAATTGCGATTCCTAATCTGTAACGTGGGTTGGCACAACAGTTGACACATTCTCAGTTCATCAGGTCCCAGCCTAAACTAAATACTATCACGGATAGGTTGGGTCAATGACAAAGTGCATTGTCTTGTGGATACTCTATTTCCCTTTTCTTTCTTCATTTTCTGTCTTATTTTTATCTGATATATCTTTGTGTACAACATTTATATTTTGTTGTAATAACTATGTGAGTGCATTTCTAATGATTGTCTTTTTAATGATTGATAATCTTTTTTATACACATTGAAATCAAAGACGTCAAAAGCAAAAATTATTTCTTTTTTACATAAAACGTTTTTTATAATTCTATATGTGCATCAGCGTAGTGGCACACTGTATCTAAAAAAAGTATACGGTTTGAGTTTCTCTTGCTTGTTGCAGAGGGATATGGTGCTTGAATGATAGCTGTGTGGGGGTTAGTAAAATTGACTCTATTATGAAAGGATAAATGGTCTACCTAAGGAAAAAACTATTTTCTAAGTAACTTCAAACTCCTCATCCCGTAGCCTGTCCTCTGCTTTGAACTTGCCCTCTGCTGAGTCCCCTCATCATAACACCCCTCAGCATGGTCTTTCCGGCATGCTATGATCTGAAATCGCAGCCTCAAGGATAGTGCAGTCAGTAACAAAAGAAGAAACTCACTATGAGGCCACATTTAAGATCTCAGCAATGAAGATGGGTTGGCAGTGCCAGAATTTCTTATGTTTGATGTTGGTGACCAGAGGATAGTCTGCAGCACAGGTAATGCAGTGGCCCTCATAGAGCAGCAGTATTGGTGTTTGCTTTACCCTTGCAGTATGGTTCGGGCATGCTGGTGGCGCAGGAAGCAGGCAGTAATCAGGCAGGGAGGTTTATGCTGTATTATAGTTCCCTTTGAAACTCCAGGGGTTCAGAGAAGTGGACACCCAGAATCTTGGCTATGAAGTCTTTCATGGAAGCCAGCATATGTACCCCCTCCATGCCGTCTGGGGCCCCAAAGATACAGATAAAAGTCCCTAGGAGACCTATCTCCCAAATCTGTAACTTAGTTGCAGAGAAAATCAATGTCCTTGCCCCAATCTGGTAGGGCATTGTACTGCGAGTCCAATTGGTCCACCAGCGCATCCAGGTTGTCCAAACAAGTGTGAAAGGCAGTCACCTCAGTCGAAAAGGACTTCACCTCCGCAGTGAGGGCTGTCATTTTGTTAGTCGTGGTGGAGAAGGTGATGTCAGTGTCAGAGATCAAATGATTAACAATAGGGACCCCCTCCAAATATACTTTCAGGTCAGGGAGTGGAGGGGAAAACAACCAGAATTAGCAAAAAAAGCTCCCTCTTGACCTATAACTACTTTACTGTTGGGAAACCTCTAATGTGACAGGCATACATAAACTACATATACATCTTTTTTTGATTTATTTATTCATTTTTATTTTAGAGATCTTATCATAATTCATTAAGTCATTTTTTCTTTTTTTCTGAAAAACAGATAATCATTAGCTGTATTTCATATAATTTCTTTTAAAATACATGTACAAAAATTCATTCTAACAATTTCATTGTCTACACATAGATTTTTCTTTTCTTTAAAAACAAAACATTACTGATAAACCAGGCCGAGAACCACAAACACATATACTCATTCACACATCCTATTCATACACAACTCAGCTACAACCAAAAGCACACCATGTTGTTTTACACCAGTTGTCCACTAAAACCAAGAGGTTAGAGATCTTCTTCATCAAAGAATCTATGGTCTTCGAGGTGAGAGGATGCTGCTCTGGTGGTGAAATGCAGGTGGGCTGAGACTTAGTGCTTGCTACTGTCTCTGAGAAAACCAATTGGTGAGTCATGGGTTTAGGAGGCGGCATGGAGGGCAGAGGTGTTCAAGTGACCCACCTGAAAGTCGAATGAGAGGATGGGCATCCGGTAATGGTGGACACCAGGGGTCCCAACGGGGAGATCCGGGGCTGAAGTTTTAGAACCCAGAGGGGCAAGCAAGCGTTCAAAGTCTATTTCATGGGGCTCCTACACACTACCCTCATGGGACAGTTCATCCACAAATAGACCTAGTGTATTCAGCACCCAGTAAGTGGGTGGACAGCAGGCAAATTTAAGTTCATACAGCCACTGGCATGTGAGGAAGCGACATTAGGCAGCAGGAAGCCATCCTCGATATAGGGTCTATAGACATCACAATAAGGCTGGCATGCACAGCAGCACAGGGCTCGAGCACTCACCCTATTTTCAGAGGGTAGATGCCGTCTACCCTGCTGCAAAGCTGTCCACTTTCAGCGGAGTGCCACGTTTCGTTCCCATGTCTCCTGTCACATAAATATGCTGAACTAGTCCCGGTGTAATTTTCTGACACAGGAAACTTTAAGCACTGACTGCGCGTTGTCTGCTTTTGCTCTGAGCAGCAACGTGCAAGCAGGGAAGGGGCTTATCAGATTCCAGCTTCTCCCATATCAAAAGTGGAAGTCAAGTGGCCATTAGGTCTCTTTTTGTTGGAGTATCCTGGCTGGGAGCTATCAGGAGCCTCACAACTAGATGCAATGGAGGGGAAAAAAGGCTCACATCTTATCACTTCAAAGGTCCTTAAGAGAGAAGGGCTTTTGGCTTTGTTCGGTCAATGTATATAGAGATATGCATACACTGTAAGAATGTCAGATGTGTTGGCCACCCCATTATTTACACAAATAACAATTTAAATTATTACTATTTTGTTTTATTTCTTTTATAGCATTTTAGCACTACAGTAGTGCTAAAGAGCCATATGAGAAATGAAGCAAAATAGTGGTATTTAAACTAGTTGTGTACGTGTGATGTAAAGCGCTCTGACACCCTGCTTTGGTGTGAGTAGTGCCACTACTCCTCCCAATGCAGGGTGTCAGAGCTCTTTACATCACACGTACAGATTATACATTGACAATAAATAATGTGTGTACATCAATATAAAGGATGTGTTATATAAGACAATGAGGGTTATAAGATGTAGGAGCCACATATTATTCATATCTCATTGTGCTATATTAGGAGGATTACAATTTATGAACTGCAAGTAACAAAAGGATCTCTGTCTTAAAAGCAGTAACCCATTTACCCGTTTCAGAAAATAAAATAAAAATCTGTTGTCTGCATGTTACATATTGTGCTTTGCAGGAGAAATATTAATACTCTATGCTACTTCGATTTAAAACTAGGACTAGGCAAAACACAGAACTCTCCAGCAAATGCATTATCTTCCAGAGTATTATTACCATTATTATTAATCCATGAGATTTAGCTGGCATGCTAATATCTCTGCAGCAGGTTATGTTATGTTATGTTATTCGTATTTCTAAAGCGCATCATTCATCCTAGATAGGATATCACGGCGCTAAGATTGTTAGTCTACAACCGGCTGGTTCATGAGTCTAGTGGAATTAGTCCGGTTTGGGGAACAGTATGGTTTTCAGTTTTTTTCTAAAGGTAAAGTAGCAGTCCGTGAGCCTTAGATCAGTGGGCAGGTCATTCCAGATGTTTGCAGCCAGGTGGGAAAAGGATCGCCCGCCCATCTTGGCTCTCTTTACTCGAGTAGTGGAGGCTTTTGCTGTAAATTGTGAACGGAGATTCCGATTGGGTGCATAGAATTTAATCCTGTTTTTTAGGATGTTGGGGCCAGTATTATGTAGTGCCCTATGAGCAATGCATAACATCTTGAAGGAGGCTCTTTGCCTCATTGGGAGCCAGTGTAGGGCCCTCAGACAGCTCTTGGCAGAGTCGTACTTTTTCTTGTTGCAGACTGCTTTTGCTGCTGCATTTTGGACCAGCTGCAACTTTGTGAATAAGTAGTCTGCCATGCCAACAAACAAAGAATTCCCGTAGTCCAGCCTACTTATCAGTAATGACTGGACTAGTATCTTTCTGCATTCAACGGGAATCCATGGGAAAACTCTTCTTAGCATTTTTAACAGTGCAAAACATTTGCCGCATATTGTTGTGACATGATTTTTCATGGATAGAGTATTGTCAATGTGGACTCCCAGATATCTTGCAGTCTGGGTTGGATTGGGGGGGGTGTACCAAGGGTGTTAGGCCACCAAGTAATATCCCAGAGCTGTTGAGATCCACCAAACAAAAGGATTTCCGATTTTTCGGCATTTAATTTCAAGCAGTGCCTGTACATTCAGTTGGATAGTTAAATAAGGCAGCTAAGCAATCTATTTTTGGTGTCTTCTTCGCTGTTTAGGGCGACCATCAGTTGCGTATCATCCGCGTATGAGCATATATTGATGCCCCACTTTTTCCCAATGTTTGCCAGGGATGATACGTAGACATTAAACAATGTCGGACTCAGTGAAGCCCCCTGTGGCACCTCGTATTTGATCTTCCGGGGGGTGGATGTAAAATTGCCTAAACGAACCGATTGTGATCTATCAGACAGGAAGGATTCCAGCCAGCATAAAGCTTTTGCCCGTATACCTTTCGCGGCCAGCGTTTTTAGTAGGAGGTTGTGGGACACGGTATCAAATGCCGCTGATAGGTCTAATAATATCAGGGCGACCATTTTACCCTGGTCAGCCTGTGTTCTAATATCATCAAGCACTGCCAAGAGAGTTGTCTCAGTGCTGTTGTTCGCCCTAAAACCAGTCTGGGAAACGTCCAACAGATTGTTGGCTTCGAAGAAGTTTGACAGCTGTTTATTTACTAGTTTTTCCAAAACTCTTGATAAGTATGATAGCTGTGAAATGGGTCGGTAATTGGTGGGGTTGTCTATGTCAGCACCGGCTTTTTTTAGTAGAGGAGTGACTACTGCATTTTTCCAAATAGTTGGAAATTCAGCAAGGTCGAGTGACAAGTTAAGTGCTTGCGTCACTGCCGGACAGATTACAGTGGTTAGTTGTGAGAAAATATGATGTGGACATGGGTCCAAAGGGGATCCTGATTTAATCTCCAACATAACCTTGCTTACTTCCTCCTCGGAGAAAGGGCCGAAAGTAGAGCAGCTAACCAATGAGGTGGAATCTATGTGATGCTCAGCTTCTGCCTGGTCATTATTTGAGAAGGAAGTATAGATTTTATCTATTTTTTCACAAAAGAAGTTGCTTATTTTTTTGCAACCCTCTTGTGAGGGAATCAGGTTTGATATAAGGCTTGGAGGGCTACAGAGTTCCTTGACTACTTTAAAAAGCTCTTTGGAAGAGTTTCTATTGTCCAATATCCGTTGCAAGAAGTAGTCTTTTTTTGCTTTCCTTATGGCTGCATTGTAGGTTTTCAATTCCTTTTTATAAACATATCTGTCATCTGAGGTTTTACCTAACCTCCATTTATGTTCCAGTGTAGTGCATTTTCTTTTGAGAATCTTTAGATCTGGACCATACCATTTCTCTGACAACGTTCGTCTGGATTTATGGTTGGTGCATGGCGTAGAACAATGTTCCAGTGCATTCCCAATGATGTTTTGCAAATGGTGAATTTCCTGATCACTGGAGGATCCCGGAATATTTTTTATAATGAAAATACTGTTGGGACTTCTCCACAGAGAATTTCTTCCAGTTTCTCGTTTTTTCTAAGGTCAGGACAGTCGGTCTCATATTCTTTATGGGTACATTTATGGTAAATTCAATCATGTGATGGTCAGTCCATATCAATGGCTTTATTACTTTAATGATGGTGTTTACTATATTAGTGAAAATAAGATCTAACATGTCCTGCTCTGTGTGTGGATCGTTCAATTTTCTGTGATAATTGCAAAATTTTCATGTCATCTGATAGGTGTTTTGTTAGTGGGTCATCACTCTTGTCGTAATGGACATTGAAGTCTCCTAAAACTAGAACATTTTTATGTTTAAGACAGATAGGAAGGATTTGCGCGAGGAGCTGGGTACTGAATTCTGCCGTGCTCCCCGGGGGATTATAAATGACTGTGCCACCGAGTTTTGCTTGAGTGTTTATGGTGCCTTGACTACTGCGAGTAAAAGTGAAGGAGGCCCCCTACTGGTAATGATTATGGACCAGGGGAGAACAGAGAACAAAAGAATTGGGGTCCTATGGGGAGCCACAAAAAATGGTATCCGTGAAGAAACTACCCGTACTCAATAGCACCTTAGTCAATGATACCAATCACACAATGGACAAAGAAACCTCAAAATGTTCAGTTGTGTTTACCTTCTATTTGTCTAAGTAAAACATTTGGTTGGTCCTGTTATATAATATTCAAAATGATGCATGCAGCAGACTTAGTAAAGTTAAGTACATAAATAACAGTGAAAAACGACAAAAATATTTATCTGGCAAGAGTGTTTTTTAATCATAAAGGGTTAATTAATTTATACAAAATAGTACACAGTAAAAAATAATCAGACACAATGCATCATATTTAAAACGGATGAAATAATGTAAAATACTCAAGATGCACACTACAGAAAGAGAAAATGATATAAAAATGTTCAAGAGGAACAGTTGTCGACGCGGCGTTTCGGTACAGTGTTAAAAACCTTCATCAGGACAGTTACTGTTAAAGAAACAACAAAATTACTGTGTGTATGGTTACATATATCATCATTTTTTTAAAAAACACAGACAAGCTGTTATGACCCAAAACATAATTCCAAACTGTTTGTTTTACATTTTTTTGTCTCGTTCATTCTTCACATTTTTGCACTGCAACAAGGGGCCAACACAAAAGCAATCGGGCACTGGTTCGAAAGAGGTTTACGTTATTGGTATCATGAAAAAGGTGGGGGTAACAAAGGGAGTGCTAGGCACTACTACTGGGGAATTAAATATATCCTTATTCACAATGTACATGGTAAGGGAATGCTTACCTCAGTCATTAAGAGGTATGATGATCTTAATGATGCACTGGAATAGCGTGCAGGATATTGGGCATAAAAAGTACAACCAAATTCATAAATTTTTGGCTGGGCTTGAGGATAAAAACAATCTAAAAAGTAATAGAGAAAAGGCCATTACCAAATTATAATTGAAGGTGTAGTTGCTGGCACAATGCGTTTTGAGGGGCAGACTGAAAATACACCCGTAGTCAGTACCTTTATTAATTAAGGTGCAAGCTCACACTGGAATAACAGGAGCCACCGATCTCAAGATCCTGTTTTATTGGGTGTATCTGAATATCCTGTTTAATTGGATGTATCTGAAGCGAAAAGAGGGAGGAGAGCAAGGCGGATTTATTAGTGCTGTTACTGCCTATTTTGTATCATCAAGAACCCTCTGACTCTGGTTATCACTTACCCCGGTTATTTAATTGGGTAAGAAGCAATGCAGCCACGGTATTTAAATGGATTCCCCGTGTGTGCACTGGGAGAGAGGGGGAAGAGACAGCCTCCCTCGTAGCCACCGATATCTGTGGGAAAAGAGCGCTATTAGTCTGCAGTTTATGGCTAAATTAAGCGCATGAGATATACTGTTTGTTTGCTTTAAATTAAGTTAAATTAAAAAACGAAGACCCCACGGGTCCAGTGCTGTTCATACATAAAATGTTATTGGTTAAGTAACCACGCAAGATTAAATCAACATGTGGCATCACTCGCGATTATCTGCTCGTCAGATATGCTATTTGTTCGGTTTAAATTAAACAACGAGGACTTGCTCAGTCCGGTAGAGTTTGTTCAGAAATTATTATTTGTAAAGTAACCACATAGAATTAACTAGACACGTGGCAACATTAGCGTCTACTATTGCTTGATTATGCGCTTTCGAATGACGGACTTAGCCGAATGGCAATATTTACGCTGTTGTCCGTGGGTGCGATTACATTTGGCTGAGCCACTGTTTGGAAGGGCTACTGGTACAAGTTGGAGTTTCAAAGTCCCTGACGCTTACCTCAATCAATCGGGCCGGCCTCCCTGCTCCTGTTAGCTCCAGCGTTTCGGGGGTTCCGGAAAAGTATTTTTGTTTTTCCGCGTGTAAAGCGTCTTATACCAGAAAGGACCGCTCATTGGTTTGTTTAGATCTCCAACGTGATTGGACTATAGTAAGTCACATGTTGGGCGCGCTTTTTTTTGTGGATTGCGAAATTTTGGAAACAGACTTTATTGGTTATTACGGGGACATCCACGACGACTTGTCAGCCTTTATGCTCCGCGATATGGTTAGAGAAAGTAAAGTTAATGTTGTTTAGTCAAGGGCAATTAAGCAAATTGTAGTGGACCGCATTGAGGATATTTATTAGCACCTGTTTTATTGGTAAAGAGGCGGTATATAGGAACAATTCAGATACATATATAAAAGAGTTTTTAATAAACCATGTTCCAAAGCGTCTCCTTGTCTAGAGAATAGGTGTTTAGTCATTACATCCCTACTAACAATATCGTAAGGGCATTAAGAGGTCCTCTCATAAAGGCATTAAGAGGTCCTATACTATGCGCTCCCAGTCTTCTCTATTATTTAACCCTTGCCTGACACTATTAAACTTAGACATATAGAACTGCTCACGCTTCTTTCTTTTCTGATTGAGGTCACCGCCTCTCGTTGAAATGGTGACAATTTCAAGGCAGCACCATTTAAGATCACTAATGTTGTGTTTCATCTTGCACCAGTGTTCTGTAAGCGGTGCCCCCTTCTTGTTGGTGCGGAGGGCTGACCTGTGCTCATTCATCCTAATGCGAATTTCTCTAGAGGTCTCACCAATGTATATGAAGTTGCAGGGGCAACGGATCAAATAGATGACATTTTTAGTCCTGCAATTCATAAAGCTTTTGGGTTTACAGGTTGCGTTGTTATTAGTGATGGTGCTGCCACGGATTATATCGTTACAGTTACTGCAACCAGAGCAAGGGAAAGTTCCAGTCGGCAAAGGAGCATGATCAATACATGGCTGCTCATGTCTTTTGGGTTCACTATATGTGTGCACGAGATTATTATGAATCGTGCAGTTTCGTCGGAAAGAGAACATTGGTTTAGGAAGTCGACTCTGATGTTTGTCACTTACTAGATGCCAGTTTCTATTGATTATGTTCTTGAGTTTGTTGGTGACATGGTTAAAATTAGTTACAAAGATAATGGGTTTAGGGGAATCTTCTCTATTTGTCTTACCACTGAAAAGACTTTCTCGATCATAATATTTCGCACGTTTATATGCATGCCTAACCATTCTTCTCGGGTATCCTCGTTCGATGAATTTAGTTTTCAGTATGGCTGCATGTTTGTCAAAGTCTTGGATGGTAGTGCAGTTTCTTTTAAGCCTAAGAAATTGGCCGAATGGGATGTTGTTGACCTGGCATGGAGGATGGTTACTCGTGTAGTGTAACATAGTATTCCTGGCTGAGGGCTTAGTAAAGAGTTCGACATTTAGGACACCGTTAACATGTTTGATGATTATGTCCAAAAATTCACAGCTTTGAGGGTCAAAATGTGATGTGAATTTTAGGTTATCATCACCTAAGTTGAGCCAAGCAATAAACTCAATGAGGGTCTCGCTAGTGCCTGTCCAGATAAAAAAAACATCATCGATGTAGCGGGACCACATCGATACGTTTTCAAAGAACGGGGAAACCTGGTTGTATATATGTTTTTCTTCAAATTGTGATACATATAAGCAGGCCAGACTCGGAGCACAGGTAGCCCCCATGCTGGTCCCCTTGATTTGACGATATAAGTCTTTATTGAATAAAAATAAATTATGTTTAAGGACCAAGGTAACACAGTCAATAATAAAAAGTTCATGTGCGGTATGATCCCTATCCTCAGAATTGAGCATAGAGTTAATCATTCTAATAGTATCGTCTTGAGGTATATTTGTATATAACGCCTCGATATCCAGAGTGACTACTGCAACGTTTCTCCTGGCTGCTAATTCTTTATGGCAGGGTTTTAAAAAAAATTAATATGCTGAGGTCCAGATTTTGAGACTGGGTTGCATCAATATTTTGGCACAACCCCAAAGCAAAATCTAATTTGCTAAATATTAAAATATGCTCAAATGTATTCATGATAGACCCGCTAAACATA
This sequence comes from Lissotriton helveticus, assembly GCF_964261635.1. Lineage (NCBI taxonomy): Eukaryota > Metazoa > Chordata > Amphibia > Caudata > Salamandridae > Lissotriton > Lissotriton helveticus. The sequence continues at coordinate 1,507,650,684 of NC_136061.1, forward strand.
TGTGAGGTCTTAAGATCTAATGTCACTTTCTGTAAGGTCATTATGTTATTTCCTATGATGCCACTTGCAATGTCATACGCCTTGATATCACTTCCTGTGATTCATGTGTGGTGATGTCACATGGGGTGATGTCACGTGATGATGTCACACCCATTCTGACTAGCTTGGTGAGTCCCTCCACTTCTTTTTTAGGGCTTGACTGCTGAGTATAAAGGCTGCCAGTAAGGTCTCCACAAAGGGCGCTGTGAGCATACCTCAGCACCACTGAGCCTGAGGAGATCTCCCAATCTCTGATCCAAGGAGAAGACTTGCAGCCAGCGCTGTAGGGAGAGAGTCTGTGCAATGACGCGGGGCAAGGGGGTGTTGAGCAGCACCACAAGGCCTCGGGCCCAGGCTGCAGGCACATCAGACGTGACCACAGAGTACAGGCGGCCTCTGATTTGGTGGGAAGGGCCCCAAGCTGCTCTACACAGGAGGCCCAGGCCAGAAGGTATACAAGCTATAAAGCAGGGCCTTCAATCATGTGATCTGTCCTACCAGCGATGGCAGCCGGAGAGTTGCTGGGTTGAGTGAGCCAAGATCTCAGCGTCTTAAGGGGACTGGGTGAGGTGCAGTCTTGCGGCCAACAGCGGTGAGGAAGGCAGTTGTCAGGTGCACAGGTGGGCCTATCCTGTGTGGTTGCTACAAAGGGGTTTGGCCACGACTGCAGTCATCGAGACCGGCAGGCAAGGTAAAGTGAAATGGCACACCTACCCTAGCATTGCTAGGCCATGGCCTCTACTCATTATTGTATGGTGGCCCGGTGTGGCTCCAGAGACTCCCAGCTCCCACTGTGCATCCGCAGCGGGGCACAGATTCACTTCCCTGATTGGGAGTCAGATAGCCACCAGATTGACTGTGCTGCAGGCCACAGGGAGCGGCAATAGGCAAGGGTGGAACATCTTGGTCTGCACCAAGCTCCACCTCCAACATAGTCATTTTCAATGTACCAGTATTCAGCAGGGTAAAGAAAACCATTTTATGGCACTACTGGTCACACACTGGACCAAGAATCAGACGGATAGTGGACACTCAATGTGCTTACTTTTACTGTATGTCTACTATACTATAGACTATGTACATTTTACTTTAACTTTACGTAAAGAGTAGCCATACCATGGAACAGATAGATGCAATTGCTTGGTGGAATGGGTAGCCTTGGGAATTACATTTTCAATTCCTTGAGGAAGCTTCAAAGTTTAAGCAAAGGGGGACCCAAGTTGCTTAAAGCGGTAGATAGGCTTTCCCAACAAAGTTGTTCATGGCCAGACAGAGCAGAGGTCTTTAAAGGTTGCAAAGTAATAAGCCTGAATATAAACACATGATGATGTGATCAAATGACCTGTGTGATGCTCCCACATTTAAAGAGCACAGGATAAAGGCATTTTTGATGAGTGACATTCTCAATGTTTTGTACCAGGCCTAATGCTGCAAAAAATTAAACAAATTTAAAGCGAACATGCTTAGAGGTCTGCAAAATTCTCACAATTTTTCTCTAAAATAAACTAAATGATCCATTCGGGTGAACATTCAACTTGAAAATGTAATTTATTAAATTTTTTTTTAAACAATTTTTATTATTTTCCAGTGTAACAATTATACACGTTTACAATCAATACGACAATAGTATTACGAAAATTTAGATATACAGTTACATACATTCGGAGTCTTAAAATACATTTCCATGTGTGATATATCACTTTGTACCCCCTCTTGTTCAGCAGCCCCCTAATTTATGTTCTACTCCCCATCCTCTTCCTCATCAGAGCTGGTAATATCTTCTTCTGGCAGTTGGTCACATATCTCTCCTCTATACACATTCCAAGGAGTCCACACCTTGTTCCATTTACGAGGACTGGCCCTAGTTACATATACTGCTCGTTCCGTTAACATTAGTGTGTCCATGTTTCTGCTCCATTGTGGTAAGGTGGGCAGTTCTGAGGCGCCCCATTTTTGCGCTATGTCTCTTTTTGCAACCATGATCGCCAATGTACTCCGTATTTGACCATACCTGGATAAGTCATTTGGATCCCAGATATTTAAAATACATTTGTGTGGCTCTGGTAATAGGGAGACCTTAAGTGTTTGTGACAAAGTGCACATCACTTGTCGCCAGTATTCGGTTATGAAAGGGCATTCCCAGAGAGTATGGAGTAGTGTGCTTTCCTCGCCACGTACGCAGTAGGGATGTGGGGCTCTTTGTAGCTTGTGTAGTGCGGTTCTAGTGTAGTATATCCTGTGTAGGATTTTAAGCTGTACTAATCTGAACTTAGCCGAAATACCCACTTCCCTTGAGGATGCTAGTGCTTCATTCCATTCCGTCTCATCCATGGTGCCCAGTTCCTCCACCCACCTCCCTCGCAGTTTCAGTGTTGGGTCAGCTAGGTTGTTGATCAACTTATGGTAGGTAAGTGAAGTTGCACTCTTTTGCATGTAGTCAGTGAGTAACCTATCCTCTAATGGAGAGGATTCCGGTACCTCGGTGTCAGCTGGTATTGCCTGTAACAGGGCGTGCCTTATCTGCACGTATCTGTAAGTTTCATTCGGTCCCAGGTCATATTGCTGTTGAAGCTGTGTGAATGGGATCACTGTGCCCTTGTCCCATAAGTCCCCCACCGTGGATATTCCGATGTTGTCCCATTGTGTAAACCCCTTACTTCGCCTTAGTTGCCCCAGTGTCTTTGTGTCCCAGAGTGGGGTGAGCTTAGTGAGTGTTCCCTTCCACCCCAATTTTGCCTGTGCCGAGTAGGAAAAGCGTAGCCGTATGTTTCGTGGGCCCCCTCAATTTCGCCACCTGGCCTCTGTTACATAGTACTGATAGCATGCTGTCTGTGCCTAACTGCGCCCTGTCGGCCCTGTAGGCTGGGTCGTCCCGAGGTGCGTGGATCCATTGGTTAATAATTTTGAGTTGTGCAGCCCAATAGTACATCTGGTGGTTCGGCAGGGCAATCCCCCCCTCATACCAACTTCTGTTTAGTTTGACATGTGCAATGCGTGCCGGGCGGTTATTCCATAATAGATTGGATACCAATGCCGTCACCTGCCGAAAGTACCGTGGTGAGACCGGGTACGGGGTGTTCTCTAGGGCATACAGAAATCTCGGGAGGGCCATCATTTTGTAGAGCGCTGCTCTGCCTAGGAGCGTTAGCGGTAACGATGCCCAATGTTTCACATCATTGCGCAGATGCTCCAGGGGAGGTTTGAGGTTTTTATCAAAGAATACTGTCGGGTCGTCAGTGATGTTTATGCCCAGGTATTTAAAGGAGTCCGTAATTAGTACAAGCGGGCAGTCAGCAGCAAGTGAGGGTTCTGGCCCTTTCAGCATGTACAATACAGATTTCGACTAATTTAGAGTCTAGCCCTACGTTGTCCTGTATGCATCACAGAGTTTGAGGAGCGCTGGTATGCCCCTATCCGGATCCGTCAAGAAAATGTAATTTTAAGTTTGTTTTTAGTCACCTGTGTTCAAGCACTGCTGCTAGCACTCAGATACATAGATAGTTTCAACTGCAAAGCTCATCCGAACGGTTTGCTCTGGTATAAATGTTTACTGACTGCCCGCGTTAAAGGAGCAGGCGCTCTCATTCAAGACGCTGCTACCCGTGTTCAGTTTTAAAGTTTTGCCCTTAAAAATGACTGAATGGTCATCCGTAGGCTGTTAAATACCTGCAGTTAACAAAAAACTACAAACTTAGGGGTCTAGATAAGGATTCAATCGTAATCCTCTGTTCGTCAAAGCCCTATCAGTAGTACAGGGGTACGAACACAACCATAATACTAACAAACCAGATCACAAGATGTGAAGAACCAGTAACGTGAGTCACCCCTGGTGTAGGATTCCCATCAATAGTCTTGTAATGATCAATATTATCATTTGGAAGTCCTTATCGGGTATTGTGTCTCTAGATCATTGAGACCGGCATACCCCGATAACCAGATGCGGGGTAGCGACCCACAATCACTTAGGTACTACCACATAGTGTTGATATGATGGGAAGTGCAGTGTAAGCAAAAAAAGGGTAAGTGGTGAGCTTAAAAAAGGATAGGGAACTCAACCCTGAAAACTTTAATAATTGTTGGCCCCTTCCTTAATAAAAACAAGAACAGTATAATATCGTCATCGCAGTCCAAACAAATAGCTGCGAGGAGACCAACATGTTTCAGCCACTAAGGGATAACTCCTTCGGCTTTCGTCAGGGTCTCTGTTGTAAAATAATACTACTGCATCGGTAGTGAATAAAGTGTGAAAAATAAGAAAAAAACACACAAGTGAAACCCAGTAAAGGATATAATGTTCCTTCGACTGTGTCAACTCCTCTCTTCGGAACCTGGTTGTATATTTACTGTTTAGGGAGGACAAACATACAGGAAAATCACAATCCGCTACACTGGTCTGAAGAAAACATATTAAATTGTTCCATAAAAAATGTAAATGCACCGGTGATATCCTTTTCCAGCGTCTCGCGCATGGTAGGGTAGTCTGATGACTTATTCAGGATGACTTATTCAGTATTTCCTTTGGGCATATGTGATGGCGATCATTGTTCTCAGGGTAACTGTTTATAGCGACTATACCCCTAAATAACCCTTAACAGGATAGGGGTCCGCTTTTTTACTAATACTCTTTGTCTACGTTTGGTATAACCTTTTTGCAGCCTTACTTTATGCCGTACACGCGCTAATACCAAGGCTTGACCCAGTGGTGGACCATATGATAGCGAGTGCGCCTTGCTACGTTTACATGGCACTTGTTATTCTGGTATGTCTAACGACATATGTGTCAATGGTTGAGAGCAATTGCGTCCTAGTAATTGAGCGGAGGCCAGTTTGGCCTTATAACACTTATAACCTAAAAAACTACATTTACTAATGTCATGACGTCATTTTGTAGTTCTTTACCGCCTATCCAAAGGCACGGGCTTTGCAGGCGGCCCGGGCTGAGGGTGCCGGTTGCTACTCGTGTAAATGGCCGAGTTTACAAGTCCCTACTTCCTGAGTGAGCGGTATTACAATCAGGCATACCTGTTGTGTGTGCGAGTTGTGGCATGAGACCGCGCTCTGCCTCGCTCCACCAGCAATGCGGAAGGACGTCCCGTAGATAGAACTACATTTTTGAATGACGTGACGTCATTCGGTAGTTCGAGACCGGCAATACACGCGAGAACACGCGCGCGGTTGGGCATGTTTGGGAGACAGGGCATTGCCAAGAGTGGGGCACTACTAGTTCCCGAGACCTCCAGCAAGTATTACTAAGTAGGTAAGCGGCAGGTGTATATAATTGTCCAGTTAAGGGTGTGATCGTGAGGGGGATGGCGATCGGGCAAGCCACGCCCCCTTAGTTAGCGGTTGGCTGTGTGATGCCAAGCTTAACAGTCAAGTAGCCATAACTCATAGGTGACTGGGCCTCCCCCTGACTCAGTTACAGTCGGAGATACCGACGGACAGGTATGATTACCTGCGTTGCTAGCCTAATACTGGAGGTGTGCATTGTGCCAGACATATGTGGTAATTAAGAAGCTGTGCATATAGCAGATTTCGTTTAGCCTATAGTTGACAGGGAGTTGGATGGAGGTTGTGTGTGAACCTTTTGATGGGTGTTAATTAGCTCCATGTACAGAACACCGTGGACTACGTAGATTTGTACATCGCCAGAGCAGTATCTTGTCTGGGCTTCTGGGCTTTGTATTTTACGCAGTTGGTTTTGTTATTGTAGAGCGGGGTCTCATATATCCTGAGCCAGGTCCAGGAAGAGGTGAGGTCCACTCCCCGGACACTCTGGGTGAGTAAGCAAGCATTTACATTTTTTATGGAACAATTTAATATGTTTTCTTCAGACCAGTGTAGCGGATTGTGATTTTCCTGTATGTTTGTCCTCCCTAAACAGTAAATATACAACCAGGTTCCGAAGAGAGGAGTTGACACAGTCGAAGGAACATTATCCTTTACTGGTTTTCACTTGTGTGTTTTTTTCTTATTTTTCACACTTTATTCACTACCGATGCAGTAGTATTATTTTAGAACAGAGACCCTAACGAAAGCCGAAGGAGTTATCCCTTAGTGGCTGAAACATGTTGGTCTCCTCGCAGCTATTTGTTTGGACTGCGATGACGATATTATACTGTTCTTGTTTTTATTAAGGAAGGGGCCAACAATTATTAAAGTTTTCAGGGTTGAGTTCCCTATCCTTTTTTAAGCTCACCACTTACCCTTTTTTTGCTTACACTGCACTTCCCATCATATCAACACTATGTGGTAGTACCTAAGTGATTGTGGGTCGCTACCCCGCATCTGGTTATCGGGGTATGCCGGTCTCAATGATCTAGAGACACAATACCCGATAAGGACTTCCAAATGATAATATTGATCATTACAAGACTATTGATGGGAATCCTACACCAGGGGTGACTCACGTTACTGGTTCTTCACATCTTGTGATCTGGTTTGTTAGTATTATGGTTGTGTTCGTACCCCTGTACTACTGATAGGGCTTTGACGAACAGAGGATTACGATTGAATCCTTATCTAGACCCCTAAGTTTGTAGTTTTTTGTTGTTTCCTATGGGGGATAATACTTAGGCTCGGTCGGTAAACATCCCTCTAGCCCTGCAATAAATTGTGTTTTTCAATGTTCAGAGCAGCGTGCAGCTGCGGGCTTCTATAGATTGATCCAGAATTATAGCGATCATTTCATTTCTATGAATTAGAAGTGAGTAAGATATTAACTTTTGTCTATAGGTTTCTCACACCTTTTTGTCCTCTCTATTGTGTAGCTATAATGGCTGAACGTCATGGTTTGGCTTATGATGACGCAATGTATCATTCTATTTTAGACAACATGCCGAGTATTTTAGAAACGCTGCCCACACCTACAGTGAATGCAACAGACGACTGGACTAAAGTGTTAGCCTTAAAAAAATCAAACTCTCGGACTCAGACACATGGGATTATCATGGCAGAGTACATGAGAGCCAGTTGCGCACCTCCCGGGCTTATAGTCACTAATGCTCCACGCTTATTTCTAAGTGACAAATTATTCCTGAAGGACTGGTCAATGATCGCTTGGCGCTGTACCCGAGACTGGCTAATTCTTATCATCAGCACAGCCAAACGGGTATCAGACGCCATTTTAGTAGAGATACAGGTGTTGGAAGGTAAAATCAAGGCCACCATCAGTGCCACATTTAAAAAGAACAAAGACGAATCAGATAAAGCCAACAAAGAATTTGCTGATTCGATACTTCAGACTAAACTTGAGAAGTTTAAGAAAGACCTGGCCAAGTTTAATTTGGAAACTGTGTATCCCTACACTAGCGACAACTATAAAGCTCCTGATTTCAATAAGAAAGGGAGAGTGTATGGATCCAACTACTCAGGATCAAGCTCAGAGACAGGAAGTGATTCAGATGGCAGCAATCAACCTGCCTATGCCGGTAACAACCGTGGCAGAGGAGGGAGATCACAGAGTTTCAGGGGCCAATACAACATGCCCGGCCAATCATGGTGGCCTCCAGGTCCCTGGGGCTATCCAGGCAATTTTGCGCCACCGATGGGCCCTTTTCCAGGTTTCCAAAACTTTAATAGCCAGCCTTTTTTAGCGCGTGGCCCCAGACGGTCACGGGGCAAAAGAAGACCGGCACAGGGACAACCTCAGGTCCAATGGGAGGATACAACAGGCCCCCATGCAGGAACTCGGAGTCATACGAGAAGGACAGCTCAAGAATAACAATTGAACCCAAACAGAGCTTGGTTGTCAATCTCAGTTCGAAATCTTTAACAGACACAGAGGAAGCCGTGCTGAACAAGGGCTTGGGCTTTGTGACTACTGATGAGGGCGATCCATTTGTTCTACAAATGGAATTAGCACAGTTTTTTCGCAAACTGCGGCTTCATTATTTCTTCAAGAACAGAAACTCTGAGGAATCAGAGGAAGAGAAAGATACGAACACAGGCTTGAGGAACAAATCGACTTTTTCACCTCCCTCTCATGCCATACCATCTCAAGTCCTCACTTTTGAACTAGCCGTGAAGAATGATTTAGATCTCATACAGTACAGTTCGAGATCACGGTATAATAATCTCACCACTGGCGAGAGACAGGGTCTGAAAACATTGACTCAAGATGGTACCATAATTGTGAAGCCCGCCGATAAAGGGGGCTCCATTGTGGTCCAAGATGTAGACACCTATAGAGCAGAGTGTCTCCGTCAGTTGAGCAACACTGATGCCTATCGTCCATTGACTACTGACCCTACTCCTAGACTGACAAGTGAGATTAAAATCCTGGTTGAAGAAGCCTCAGCAGAAGGCTGGATCACCCCCGCGGAGGCATCATTCCTGCAGGCTAAGCATCCCATCATGCCTTATTTTTACACCTTACCGAAGGTGCATAAGCCACAGAGACCGCCTCCAGGGAGGCCCATAATCTCAGGCCAGGGCTCGCTATTGGAACCGCTCTCCGCGTTTGCTGATTACTTTCTTAAACCCTTGGTCAGCAAGATGCCTACTTTTCTCAAGGACACTGCAGATGTCCTACGAGTGATCCCTGAGATTGAATTTGACCGAGAGACAGACTATCTTGTCTCTCTGGACGTTGAGTCCCTGTATACCTCCATTCCCCAGGATGCGACCCTGGATACTATCAGGTCCATCCTGGGTGAATCGGAATTGGACTCAATCACTCCAGTACCGTTTATTATGGCTTTGGCTACCATAGCCATGAAAGAAAACTTCTTTATGTTTGAGGACCAGATTTACCACCAAGTCTCTGGGACCAGCATGGGCAGTATTTTTGCCCCTTCGCTGGCGAATCTATATGTCTATCAATTTGAGCAGTCCACTGTACTGCATCCCACTAACCCGTTTTTTCCATCCATTATTTGGTGTAAAAGATATATTGATGACATTCTGATGGTGTGGAGAGGGACGAGTGAATCAGTCATGCAGTTCCATCAATGGCTTAACAGCAAGAACAACTACCTCCGGTTCACGATAGAAATGAGCAAAGACAGACTCCCCTTCTTGGATCTCTCGATCTACAGCACCTCGAGGGGGTTGGAGAGTGAATTATATAAAAAGCCGATGGCAAGGAATTCATTGCTCCTATATGAAAGCCAACATCCTAAGTCTCTGAGGGATAATCTGCCCTTTGGACAGTTTCTTCGAGTCCATCGGAACTGTTCTACCCCAGAAACTTTTAAACGCCATGCAGAGGAGCTTTCTAAACAGTTGCGAGAGAGACACTACCCCAAGAAATTGGTCCAACGTTCATTTAAACGAGCAGCCAACAATCATCGTGATGCTCTGTTGGAACCACGTACAGACAAACCACCACTGGATCGTCTGACTTTAGTGAGTACGTTCAACACTAAATCGAACTATGTTCAAAAAGTGATTAGAAAGCACTGGAGAATTTTGAACAGTGGCAAAGAAAAGATCCCCTTTCCGCTTTTTGCCTTTAAACGCTCAACTAACCTGAGGGATCGTTTGGTACACACACGACCTAAAGCCACACCCAGGAGAGAGCTAGGCACACTATGGGACCTCCCGCCGGTGGTAGGGCACCACCCCTGCGGGGCTGTTCCATTTGCCCTCTAACAACTAAAATCATGAGCGTGGACATTGGGACAGATAAGCCTTGGGAGTTGCGGCAGTTTACAAACTGCAACAGCGCTAACTTGATCTACCTGATTACTTGCACGTGCAATGAAAGATACGTGGGCATGACCACGAGAAAGGTGCGTGTGAGGATGCAGGAACACAAAAGTACTTTCCGCTGTAAGAAAGACATTTCTAAACTTACCAAACACTTTATCACATGTAATCATGCCGAGACAGACTTTAAATGGCATGTTCTTGAGAAACCACACATTCCACCACATGTGAGCGATGTGTCCAGATATCTTTTCATTCGGGAACAAAAGTGGGTGTTCAAATTGGGGACAGACAAACAAGGGCTGAACGATGACATTCCGTGGTTCGCCCTGTCCTGACCACTTGTTTATTCCACCCATGTATTTATTCAGGGTTATGCGTTGGACAGACCGGTGAACAGATTCTTTAGGATTTGTGTTTGTACATAACATGATTCTTCTTTTGAGCGTCATCCACTACATATGATTCCTTCATACATATTTGGTTTGGGGTCTGAGGCTTTGCACCGGTGATATCCTTTTCCAGCGTCTCGCGCATGGTAGGGTAGTCTGATGACTTATTCAGGATGACTTATTCAGTATTTCCTTTGGGCATATGTGATGGCGATCATTGTTCTCAGGGTAACTGTTTATAGCGACTATACCCCTAAATAACCCTTAACAGGATAGGGGTCCGCTTTTTTACTAATACTCTTTGTCTACGTTTGGTATAACCTTTTTGCAGCCTTACTTTATGCCGTACACGCGCTAATACCAAGGCTTGACCCAGTGGTGGACCATATGATAGCGAGTGCGCCTTGCTACGTTTACATGGCACTTGTTATTCTGATATGTCTAACGACATATGTGTCAATGGTTGAGAGCAATTGCGTCCTAGTAATTGAGCGGAGGCCAGTTTGGCCTTATAACACTTATAACCTAAAAAACTACATTTACTAATGTCATGACGTCATTTTGTAGTTCTTTACCGCCTATCCGAAGGCACGGGCTTTGCAGGCGGCCCGGGCTGAGGGTGCCGGTTGCTACTCGTGTAAATGGCCGAGTTTACAAGTCCCTACTTCCTGAGTGAGCGGTATTATAATCAGGCATACCTGTTGTGTGTGCGAGTTGTGGCATGAGACCGCGCTCTGCCTCGCTCCACCAGCAATGCGGAAGGACGTCCCGTAGATAGAACTACATTTTTGAATGACGTGACGTCATTCGGTAGTTCGAGACCGGCAATACACGCGAGAACACGCGCGCGGTTGGGCATGTTTGGGAGACAGGGCATTGCCAAGAGTGGGGCACTACTAGTTCCCGAGACCTCCAGCAAGTATTACTAAGTAGGTAAGCGGCAGGTGTATATAATTGTCCAGTTAAGGGTGTGATCGTGATGGGGATGGCGATCGGGCAAGCCACGCCCCCTTAGTTAGCGGTTGGCTGTGTGATGCCAAGCTTAACAGTCAAGTAGCCATAACTCATAGGTGACTGGGCCTCCCCCTGACTCAGTTACAGTCGGAGATACCGACGGACAGGTATGATTACCTGCGTTGCTAGCCTAATACTGGAGGTGTGCATTGTGCCAGACATATGTGGTAATTAAGAAGCTGTGCATATAGCAGGTTTCGTTTAGCCTATAGTTGACAGGGAGTTGGATGGAGGTTGTGTGTGAACCTTTTGATGGGTGTTAATTAGCTCCATGTACAGAACACCGTGGACTACGTAGATTTGTACATCGCCAGAGCAGTATCTTGTCTGGGCTTCTGGGCTTTGTATTTTACGCAGTTGGTTTTGTTATTGTAGAGCGGGGTCTCATATATCCTGAGCCAGGTCCAGGAAGAGGTGAGGTCCACTCCCCGGACACTCTGGGTGAGTAAGCAAGCATTTACATTTTTTATGGAACAATTTAATATGTTTTCTTCAGACCAGTGTAGCGGATTGTGATTTTCCTGTATGTTTGTCCTCCCTAAACAGTAAATATACAACCAGGTTCCGAAGAGAGGAGTTGACACAGTCGAAGGAACATTATATCCTTTACTGGTTTTCACTTGTGTGTTTTTTTCTTATTTTTCACACTTTATTCACTACCGATGCAGTAGTATTATTTTAGAACGGAGACCCTGACGAAAGCCGAAGGAGTTATCCCTTAGTGGCTGAAACATGTTGGTCTCCTCGCAGCTATTTGTTTGGACTGCGATGACGATATTATACTGTTCTTGTTTTTATTAAGGAAGGGGCCAACAATTATTAAAGTTTTCAGGGTTGAGTTCCCTATCCTTTTTTAAGCTCACCACTTTCCCTTTTTTTGCTTACACTGCACTTCCCATCATATCAACACTATGTGGTAGTACCTAAGTGATTGTGGGTCGCTACCCCGCATCTGGTTATCGGGGTATGCCGGTCTCAATGATCTAGAGACACAATACCCGATAAGGACTTCCAAATGATAATATTGATCATTACAAGACTATTGATGGGAATCCTACACCAGGGGTGACTCACGTTACTGGTTCTTCACATCTTGTGATCTGGTTTGTTAGTATTATGGTTGTGTTCGTACCCCTGTACTACTGATAGGGCTTTGACGAACAGAGGATTACGATTGAATCCTTATCTAGACCCCTAAGTTTGTAGTTTTTTGTTGTTTCCTATGGGGGATAATACTTAGGCTCGGTCGGTAAACATCCCTCTAGCCCTGCAATAAATTGTGTTTTTCAAAATACCTGCAGTTCTCTGTGCCCTTATGATTTTTCCAGATGCTAGAGCACCAACTAAATCGTGGCTAAAATGCTATGTACTCAAAAGACCTTTGTTCAGCTTCTTACAATGTAGTGTGAATAATAAAAACATCCTCACCTACCCTTGTACATAATTGAAAAATTGTAATACTCCTAATTGAGATAAAACATATTTCAATGGTTAAAAATTCAGCTGATACATTAATACCGCATCTAAACATACTCCAGGTTTATGTTTAGGTACATACATGCATATGTGAATGTGCAGGTGGTTGTGCATGTTCATGAATATATGTTCCTGTGTCTGTGTGCATTTGTGTCTGTATGTGCATGTCTTTGTGTACATCTGTTTTGTGTGTGTGTGTTGGGGGTAGGTTTTGTGTGTGTGTGTGTAGGTGTGCATGTGAGGGTGTGCGCTTGGATGTGTGTATCTGCATGGACATCTGCGTGTGAAATTCTCTGTGTGGGTATTCAAAATTTTTGGGGCGGGAATGTCCCCTTCATATCGAATGGGCATGTACCCCTGCCTTGACTGCTTGACTGCTTTTGAAACTAGTATCCTGACCACTGTTTCCTGTAAGATGCACCCGCACCTATGCTAACTTGAGCACGCAGTGTCGTGTGTGAAGTTCGCACACACAGCCCATCCTCTGAGAGACTGTTCGTGCCGCCGTTTTCAAAATGCGAGCAGAGAGAAAAACTGTAATTCCTTTGTTGTGGGAGGCCGAGGAAGGGATGGTAGAGGAAAATACGAACGACAGGTAAGTACACCTCTTGCACAGCAGCCTGTGGGGTTGAGGAGGGTCACAACCCAATTTCAGCAGCAAGTGGCTTCTGCACTTGCTGCATTCCTGTAGTTAACAGAGCACTGCTGTAGGGAAGATTTTGTGTCTTTTTGAAAGTATTCAAGTTAATCGCAGCTTCTGTCATGCTTCTACACGGCACTGCAATTAACATGAATGCTTTCAACAAGGTACACAATCTGCCCCGCAGCCGCACTCAATTAACAAAAGGAATGCAGCAAGTGCAGGAGCCACTTGCTGCTGAACTTGTGAGATTCTGAAAGCACACATCGTGCTTCTGCACTTGCTGCATTTCTTATGTTAATAAGAGCTACTCTCTGCAGAAAATAGCTGACTCTATCAGGGAGCCCCCTGAAAGGCTGGTGCCCTGGGCCACATCCCACTTTGCCCATGCCCGAAAACGTCTCTGTAAGGCATGATGCTTTATAAACAAATCACAATTACTTAGATATGCCCTTGGGGTTGCATGTGCTGCAGTCCATCTGTGCTATTTCACGGTAGATTTGTAACTTGTGTTTCTCCATTCAGCCACATTACAACGATTAGAACGAAAAATGCTTAGAAGTGGGCATAGACGTGGAGTGCAGTTTGTATGAGCAGCACAAGCCATCTGCCTTAAATAGGTGAGCTCTACAATGCATTCTGATTCTTGTTAGAGCACTGATATTTGTTGCTGAAACAACACATGTGATGGAGCAAGAATTGGCACGTAAAGCGTCTTGCTCGTATTCAAGAACCTCGCATAACCCTAATAGAATATAACCAACATGTTTGTCTTACTAATTTCCCCTTTGTTCAGACATTTGGGATGTCCTAGAGAAGCTTGCCTATGTGTTTATTAACATTAATACGCTTGCCACTAAAATGGCCGCTGATTGGCGGGGTTTTCTTCTGCGCATGCGTTGGTCACAATCACGTGACGTGACGTACTCGCAGTTCTAGTGGGAATCTTTGCGCTTGCGCACTTGACTTAAGATGGCCGCTTTGTGTTCTCAAATGTCGAAGCTTGCACTATCGCTTTCTGCAATCTTGTTCGTTTGCACTAATATTAATGCTATAAGTAAGTATAAAGTAAGGGGAGTCATATAGGGATTCCTGGTATACAGTGTATTCATTTATTTCTATGTTCTAAATTGTTTTCCTTTACTTTTCATGTATCGTAATCCTTGGGCATGAGGGATGGGAACACTCCATATTGCACAGCCTTTCCGCGCATGACAGTCTTCCGCCAGAGGATGAACTCTGTGACATTGAACGTGCGCCAACCCAGAGGTCCCCGCCAAGATGCGCCTGGGAAGATGCACCTTCGCCTAGTAGAAGAAGCTGAACTGTCTTGCAACTGAAACAATTGTATATAATCCATTGTATTTTGTAGAATATGTCATGGGAACCCCAAATTCAATAGGCGGTCCCAAAAGATGCAAATTTGGACTTGTAAAGGTTTATCCTGGTTGGTGTGTTGACCTGTCCTACTTGAGGACCAATCGAAATTGGGGATTCTTACACTTGCAACATTTGGGGGGTGGTACACTGACCCGAAAACAGTATAACTAGCCTAGGTTTAGCTAGAGAATTTGTCCGACTTGTCCGAATAGCTGACCTGTCACTGACCCAACGCACTCAATAGGTGACTGATACAGAGAGCTGCGGAGCACTCTGTCCGTAATTTCTACAGACCCAAGCGGGGGTTTTGAGAACCTTAAGTGCTGGTGGAGCACCTTGCTGGAGAATTCGATAACCCAATCGGGGTTCTGATTGATAGCTGCAGAGAGGGTGTAGCGCAGGCGTTGCTTCCGAACTGCGGGTGCTGGTCTTTCCTTGGTGGTCCTGTCCTGATCCTAATCTGGTTTTCCTGTCCTGTCCTGGGATGTCCATTCTGCACCTGCTGGCCTACTGGCGACTGTCTTTCCTTGGGTTTTCTCCTGTCCTTAACTAACCCGTGGCCAGGGTTGGTCTTCACACCGTTCTAGGTAAATATAGTACTGAGAAATATATTCGGCATCTTTTATTCTTCTTTTGCTTTAATAAAGGCGTACTCTTGCATATTTGATTTTCCATGCTTTTCGCACTGCTAAATGAAAAGGTCATACATTATCGTTGTTATTCTAGCACGTTCCAATTGTTCCCCATCCCTTAAGTACACTTTTCCATACTGTTCATGATATATAGATGTTCCTTTTTCTTTACCTTCCTTTAGCAAATTGAAGTGATTGCTCTAAAATATTAGCGTGTTCCACTTTTCACCCTCCCTATAGTCACATGTTGCTTTTTGAGTCTTTATAGACTAATTAAATTCTCGTATTTAGCTCTCTTTTGCCATAAGTATACATTCTAGCATGCTCCTTATCTTCCCCCGTCCTTTAGTCACTCTATGACTAGTCTAAAATTCTTGAAAAGTCTTACTAGCATGTTCCCTGTTTTTACCTTCCTTTAGAATTCTAAATGGTTGGCCTGATTTATTTCCTATATGGATACGTGCTCTTTGTAATCTTAGTTATCGACAGTTTAGTGGTTGTAAACCTAATGCTTAATGAAACTGATGAACTTTAGATAAAGGTTTTCAAAACTTCCTGAGTCTCTGGTTATTTATGAGTGCAAATTATATGATTTTTAGTATTTTGTGTCTGCCTTTCTTTTACAGCTAGCTCCCTGATCCATTGTGGTCATTAGGTACCCGTGACAGTGGATTGGTAAGTCGGGTACACTGGAAATAAAATAGGAAGGAGCAGGGTTGCTGGTAGTAGAATGCAAGGTTACCCGATTAATGAATATTGTGTATGGGCCCAATACGTATATGGTAAATTTATAGTCGGGTGACATGCGCGCTCTACCAGTAATTTTCTGGTAGCAGAGCTATGGTTAGGGACTAGTTAAAGATAGGTAGGACTAGTTAGGTAGGTAGGTTATTTGCTGGTAATCGTGAAAGTTTTGATGTTTTATTGCTGTGAAAAATTATGAAATGTTTTAAAATGTTTTTTTGCTGTTATATTGATGTATGTACTAAACCACTCGTTAGTGATTGTTATATGTTTGTTTGGAATCCCCGGGGAAAGAATAGCGGGTGGTGAGGAGAATCCATCGCGCAGTGAGGTCAGTGGCTTGAGGAAAATTGGTGCAGGTTAGGCAGAACAGGAAGCACTAATTAGGGTTTTTCTGAATAAATGTTTTGAATAAAAGGTAGCAAAGAGTTCGCTGGCAAAACTTCTATTGTGATATAACCTAGTAAGGGTCACACGGAAGGAGTAGCAGGTTTGTCTAAGATTGATTGGTAGCAAAGGAGTTCACTAGTGACACTTTTGGCCTAGTATATATCCCAAAGTGGATGAGTCGAAGGAGTAGCAGGTTCACTGATGCTTGTGTGAAAAGTAGGCAGAAGGGATCTACTCGTAGTATTTGAAAAGTAAATAGAAGAAGTTTACTTGCAGTGAAACAAATCCTTCCATTCTAGACACTCGAGTACAGTGGCAAATGTGTTTTCGTTGTAAATTAAACAGAGCACTTGCACTTTAAAGAGGTAAAAATCGAAGCGTTTCTTACCTTGTGAAGGAGGGAGTCAGTTGCGGAGCTGCGCTGACGTCACTCAGTGCCGCGCTGGTATTGGTCGAGACAGCGGGCGTGTAGTTGAAGCGGAATTGTAAGGGAGGGGTGAGCACAGGAGCGTGAGAAATCATTTACGGGAAACGCCGCGCACCCATTGGTTGATTTATTATGAAATCGCGCATTTGATTGGTTGCAGAAAAATAAAAGACGCTTTTTGGTTGGAAGTGATTTTGTAAACAAAGTCGCTTGTGGAAAATTATATGTGGTATCCAGAATTTTTACCTGATCTGAAATACTTAGGGTTCGCTAAAGATCAGATGCTAAGAGGCAGACCTTATAATATGTACGGAAGCAAGAGAAAAATGACTTTAGTAGACAAAGTTAAAAATTATTTCAAAAAGGATAAGCCTATCAAGACTAGAGAAGGAATAGTTATTCCACCACCTAATACTCCCACATCATTCATGTTATTTGACAAAGGGTATTACACCTGTGTATGGTTGGAAAATTGGGTGGAATATACTAAAAATGACAGAATATTGGCATTTCCATTAGATGGTACCTTTAATAGCTGGATTCTGTTCAATTTGAGAACCCGAATGAATGATTTGCATCCCAGACCCAGACTAACGCAATATGAGGCCTTAGAAGAATGGGAGATAGAGGCTTTTGAACGAGATAGACCTAGAATTGACAAGGGAATAAGTAAATGGTACCCGAAAATGCATGGAGAAGCCAAAGAGAAAAAAATGAAGCAGTGGAGACAGAACATGATAATAGAAGAACAGTACCCTGTAATTGCCCTAGAAGCCCCAATGGGATAGAAAAGGACAGAGAAAACGAAACATTTAATGGCCAGTGGGGATTCAGATGATGATTATTTGGAGGAATTGTTAATGAAGAATCCACCTCCTTATAATGAAGGACCCAGATCCTCAAGTGTAGGGGATGCTTGCCTAAGACCTTCTTACCAGGAGGGATCTAGACCAGTAAGTGTAAGAGACGGCTGTCAAATACCTCCTTATCAGGAGGAGCCGAGACCTTTAAGCACAGGGAATCCATTCCTGAAACCTAATTATGGTGAGGGACCAAGTATGACACATCCAACTGCCCCGACTTATGCCCCAACCCTGACTCCGCAAATAGTGCATGAAACACACCTGGAAAGAGTACTCCAGGAGAGAGAGCGAGAGGCTATAGCTAAACAGAGAACAGAATTAATTCAGAACATCTCCCAACTTAATACAAGTCCTGAAGCCTTGGCAATCCCAGTGACTATTGGACCAGTTGTTCCTCTCTACGGGGATAAGCAGGGGTGTCCAAAGACTCCAATTATTACCCCAGCTGTAGTGCAGCCGAGAAAAGAGCCCCTAATTGTAGATGACCAGGCAAGTGAATGCAAATCTGTGATTTCCCTGATGGATTTACTGATAAGGGAACCAGAAAGGGGTTCACGAAGGAAGAACTCTCCTTTCAATTCAGGAGAAGTGCAGATTGAGTCAGATTCTGGTACTAGAAGTGCCACCGTAGTGACTCCTGAAGAAATCGAGAGATGGAGTCGAGAATAAGAGAAACCAAATCCTCAGTCGAAACCATTGGATATTTACAAATTAAGAATAGAATTGGAAGAACTGATGGCTGGAAATGTGGGGTTAGACAGACTAAAAACTTTTTCCGAGGAAGAATTGCTGTTTATCTGTAGGAGTATCACCCGTAATACCAGAGTGTTTCATGAGAAATTAATGGACACTGCGGCTAGTATGGGAATAGATATTGGTAAATCTAAAGTGTTGCAAAAACCCTACAGAGCAGAGTTCTCGGACAAAGATTTAGAAAACATGAATGTGTCAGGAAAAAAGGTACAGATCAGAGAATTATTGAACCTGTTGCAAAAATGGGGAGAATTAGAAAAATGGAAAGCCAGGTGGGCGAAGAAAAAGGAGGAGATTAGATCAAAACAGATGGCTTCCGAGTATGTCTTAAAAGAAGCAGACAAAGCAGAAAAATTATATCCTATGCGAGAAGTACCAGGTGGAAAGTATGTGCATGTTCCATGGTCCCGACAAGATATTGTGTCCTTTACCAATGACTTCCCGAAATTACGAGAAAAACCTGTAGATTGGTACAGATAGGTAGAAAGGTTTGTGAAGATACAAAAATGCCTTTGGAAAGATTTGGATGGTTTCTTTGATATTGTAGTTCCTGTAGATTTGTGGACAGAATGCAAAATTGCTATTGATTGGCCTTGTGAGGAATTTCCGAGAGACCCTAACACAGGGGCTCCTTCACCCAAGGTAATGAAAAAGTACAACCAGGTAATGTTGCATCTCAAGGGAAAAGTGCCTGCAAAGGAAACTGATTGGACCCGAATAGATAGAACTACCCAGAATAGAGATGAAACTGTGCATTCCTATTATGAACGACTGTTACAGGTGTTCAAAACGTACAGTGGCCTGGATAACATAGAAATGAAGGACATGACCCATTTCATTTACCGGTTTGTATTAGGCTTAAGACCTGAAATTTCACAATGGATCAAAGACAATAAAATCTGTTGGCAGTCCAAACCAATTGATGAGGTTCTAAAGTATGCCAAGTATTGTGAGGATGAGATGGCAGACAAACGAAAGGCATTGAAAGAAAAGGTCATGTGGGCACAGGTAAAATTGGCAGAACAGCAGGAACAACAGCTAAATAAATTGACCAGTAATCAGAATCAAGGCCCCGGGGGTGGGGGTAAGCCCAGAGTAAAAATGAGTAGAGAAGAGGCTAAAAAGAAGTTCCCCTGTCACGGGTGCGGACAGATAGGGCACTGGAGAGACAAGTGTCCACATGTACAGAATGGTAACATCCAAATAACTGATTTAAATCCACAGATGCAGAATGAGAAACCACGAAAGACCCAGCAACAGGTGAAACAGAATCAGTTGCCTTGTGCACCTAGACAAAATTTTAGGAGCAAAGCACAGCAGGGTGAAGACACCGAAGTGTGGGAAGTAAGGGAAAATAAGAATGCAGCAACCTCACAATTTCTGTTAAATGACACGTTTCTCTGTGATGACACCTACTGACGGTGCCTGAGGGGGGAGGACGAGGAGTGCGTGCTTGGCGCCTCCTTGCCGGTGGACCAGTCAGGGCCATACATTGAAGGAAAGGTTGAAGGAAATGATGTCACCTTTCTGTTGGACACTGGTGCTACCCGTTCTACTGTGCGAACAGCAGACGTTCCTAACCTACCCCTCTCGGGAGAAGCGATCCAAGTAGTGGGCGTTTCTAATCAGCTAATTAATACCCCAGTTACAAAACCCATGCAAATTAAAATTGGAAATTTTAAAGAGATGCATAGATTTGTGGTCTGTGACTCCAGTCCTGTAAACTTATTTGGACGAGATTTGCTGTGCAAAATGAATTGCACTATCTTTTGCACACCAAATGGCGTCGAAATTCAAACTCCTGATGAAGACGGAATTTACAAATTAATGTTAGCAAGACCCGACTCTGAAATTAAAAGACTGACAATGCAAGACTTCCCTGAAGAGCTTCAAGGAACAGTGAAACCAGAAGTATGGGATTTTACTGGAAAAGATGTAGGATTAATGGAAAATGTTGACCCAAGTAAAATAGCCATAAAGGAAAATGCAACATACCCAAATATTAAACAGTACAAAATTAGTGCAGAAGTAAAAGCAGGAGTTGCCACAGAAATAAAAAGATTGCTAGAAGCAAACATCATACAAGAAGTGATGAGCAGCCCATGTAATTCGCCCATAATTGGAATCAAGAAACCTAGTGGGAAGTACAGGACCTGAGCAAGGTTAACAAAATTGTGGTTCCTTGTTGTCCTGTCGTGCCAAACCCTGCAGTGATTCTATACCAAATTCCCTGGAATGCTGGATGGTTTACCGTCATTGACTTATGTCATGCATTCTTTTCAATCCCATTGCATCCAGACAGCAAATTTCTTTTCTCATTTGAATTCGACAGTCACGTGTACGTCTGGAATCGCGTCCCTCAGGGGTATACAGAGAGCCCCTCAATCTTTAATCAGATTCTTAAAAAGTGCCTTGAGACCCTAATTTTGCCCGGAAAATCAGTTTTGGTGCAATACATAGACGACCTCTTGGTGGCGTCTAGAAGTCGAAGAGACTGTGTAATTGACACCATTGCCTTGTTAAACCATCTAGGTGAGGGGGGGCATAAGGTATCACCCGAAAAGTTGCAATTCTGTACCACATCAGTGAAATATCTGGGGCACCAGATAGAGAGAGGTATCAGGAAAATCACCTCAGAAAGAATCAGGATAATTCGAAACATGGAATTACCAAATACCCAGAAAGAAATCACAATGTTCCTTGGAGTTGTGGGGTACTGCAGGCAGTGGATTGTGGGATTTGCAGTCCTAGCAAAACCATTATTAAAAATGACAAAGAAAGGAGCAGGTGACCCTGTAGATTGGGATGACGAAAGCATAACAGCTTTTACAAAATTACGAGACTGTCTCTGTACTGCTCCTGCCTTAGGAATGCCCGATTACTCGAAAGACTTTGCACTGTTCTGTGACACACGAGATAATTGTGCACTCTCAGTTCTGACCCAAATTCATGGTTTGACTTGACGTCCAGTGGCATACTTTTCTTCCACATTGGACCCAGTAGCAGCTGGATTACCTGGATGTCTGAAAGCTGTAGCTGCAACTTGCATGAGTCTTGAACAGAGTGAGTCCATAGTGATGGGACATTCAGTAACTGTGTACGTTCCACATTCTGTTGTAATTTTACTGACAAGGACAAAAACCCAGTACCTCACACCTAGTCGGCTGACTAAGTATGAGAGAATCCTTGTAGGTGCAGGAAATGTAACCATCGAACGATGTAACATTCTGAATCCAGCTACCTTACTGCCCAGCTCATTTGCAGAGGAAGTGAGGGAGGAATTTGCACATAATTGCATTGATTTGACTGAGTTCAGTACCAAACCACGCCCAGACATCAAAGAGATCCCTCTGTATAGAGAAGATTGTGAAATGTTTGTAGATGGCTCATGCATTAGACATGAGGATGGGGGCCTGAGTACCGCCTACTCAGTATGCACTCTAGAACGACCAGTGGAAGCATCCTACTTACATGGAGTTAAGTCTGCACAAATAGCCGAATTTATTGCATTGACAAAAGCTTGTAAATGTGGGAGAAATTTGAGAATAACCATATATACTGATAGCCAGTATGGGGTTGTGCATGACTTTGGCCAATTGTGGCTACAGAGGGAGTTCCTGACTTCTTCAGGCACCCCTATCCGAAATGGAAAATATGTGCAGGATTTACTGGAAGCAATCCAGTCACCAAAAGAATTGGCTGTGGTCAAGTGTGCTGCTCACAAATCTGGCAATGACGATGTGACAGCAGGTAATTGTTATGCAGACCAGTTAGCCAAACATTGTGCCAAATATAAAATGGCAATCAACATAAAGGTTGGGGGAAGTGGAAGCAGCTGCCAACTTTTGATGCTAGAGGGAGTGAATACATGGGAGGAAGTGAGAGACTTACAGGAAGCAGCAGACCCACAGGAGAGGCAAAGATGGAGAAATTTTGATTGTCGTAGGAGGCATGAAGATGGTGTCATTGTGTACCTTGATGATGCGCCTGTGTTACCAGACTGTATGCTTGCTCCTATGGCTGGGCTGATACATGGAGACACCCATGTGGGCAGAGATGCGATGATTCGCATGTTCCGCCAAACATGGTTCAATTCCAAATTCAGAAGCGTAGCAGAAGCACTCTGCCAGAGGTGTTTGACCTGCCAACAATTTAACCCTGGAAAGAAAACCATAGTATTGCCAGGGAAAATTGGAAAGGCAGAAGGCCCTTTTATTAGATTACAACTTGACTTCATTCAGTTGCCTCCTTGTCGAGGAATGAAATACCTACTTGTCATTGTCTGCCTGTTTTCAAAATGGGTGGAAGCTTTCCCTGCACGTAGAAATGACAGTATAACAGTAGCAAAATTGTTACTTAGGGAACTAATACCTCGTTGCGGTTTCCCGGTCTTAATTGAATCAGACAGAGGAAGTCATTTCCAGAATGAAATAATAAAACAGATCTGTGAAGCATTCAAAATCACGCAACATCTGCACTGTGCATATCGTCCAGAGGCTTCTGGAGTGGTAGAGCAGATAAATGGCACAATCAAATCAAGATTGGGAAAGATGTGTGAATACACTCAACTGGAATGGCCAGATGCTCTACCTCTTGTACTGATCGGACTCAGAAGTATTCCAGACCGGAACACGGGCTTGAGTCCCCATGAAATCCTGATGGGAAGAGCAATGTGGCAAGCATGGGTGCCAGGATACAAATTAATAAGCATATCTGATGATTTGGTACTGGAATATTGTAAGGAACTGGCTGATCAAGTGCGTTCTATCTCTCGCCAGGTTGGGGGAGAAGACGTCGCCAGGCCAACGACTCCAGCACATAACCTGAATCCAGGTGACTGGGTCGCAATAAAGAAGCACACTCGGAAAAGTTGCCTTGAACCCAGGTGGGGAAAGCCACGACAGGTGATCCTGGTAACCACCACAGCTGTAAAGTGTGCAGGAGTACCTCGCTGGATTCATGCCAGCCACACGAAGAAAGTGACTGAACCAGACCTAACTGAGGCTGAAGGTTGGACAGCTGAAGGATCCCAAGACATCGGTCCTGAAGTAGCTGAAGAACAACCGAGCTCCAGTCAAGAAGATTGGATTCCATTTATTGATCTGACAATCGACCCTATACGAACTAGAAGTCAAGCTCAGTTAGATAGACATTGGGATAGTGAGGACGAAACAGGGGAAGAAGAAGCTACTCAGACCATCGAAATACATGTAAAATCTGATTCTGAGCAGGACCAGGTAGGGAGAGAGCAGGTAATAGACACTCCTCCAAAAACACCTACAGCAGAAGAGGGACAGATAGAAATTAGGGCGGAAGTTCATGCAGAAGAAAATCAAGAGTTCGAAGAGCTTGAACAGGAACAGGTAGGGTTAGACAATTGTGTTCAGGAAGAAGAGACTGAAACAGACCAAAACCAAGCTCAGCAAACACCTGAACAAGGCCAGTTTAGGGACCAGGCAGAAGAGACAGATGAAAGACCTGGACCTAGTCAGTTAGGGAACAATACAGGAGTAGAATTTGATTCCAATGTGCCACAACTGAACGAAAACAAAAGAGTGTTTGAAAAAGGCCAAGACACAGTGCCAGTTAAAAGACTCAGAAAAGGTGACTCAGTTCCTCGATTTGTAAAAAGGCTGAGATTGCGTTTGAAGACAATAAACGAAGAACCTAACCAAATAAATGAGGTTTCGAGTCAAACTGACCCAGTGGTGACAAAGCAAAGGAGAAGAAGTGCTCGTATTAAAAAGCTGAATAACAAGTATTCGAGCCCTGAATGGACTTACTATGTAGTGGAAGAATTTGAGAATCTGGAAATAAGTGACGCAAGTACTGAAAGTGGCGGAGAATTAATTGCTGAGCAGAGTGAAGACGAAGCAGAACCACCCTGAAAAGTTACTCGAGTGAGCAAATTGTGCAGAGTTACAAAGAGGGGTTGAAGCTTCTTTTGAGCCAAAATGTCTGATCCTTCTGAGAATGGGAGACCGAGACAAAGTTGTTGTAAAACATGCTGCCAAGTATGTTTATGTAGTGTAGCAATAGTACTGATCCTCTGGATAGGACTAACAATAACTCTTCTATCTATGATGAGTAAAAACCCAAGTTTGTACCCAAATAATAATTTACCTGACGACACTGTAGATTCACACACTAGAACTACACCACGAAGAGTAGACTCATTGGACAAACCACTTAGCCTGAAACGGAGACAATTAGACTTAGAAGCACCAGATGAGGAAGGATTACACTTTAACAAGATAAAGAACAAAACTCATTTAAATGTTTTCGCAAACCTGTTATTGCATTATGTAGAAACTATGGAAATAGACGACTGTTATGTCTGCATGAAGCTACCTACTTCTGTGGCTGAAGGCGTGACTTATCATCACCTGCCCTTAACCTATGGAATTTCCTGTAGTATATTAACCAGGTTTTTTTACAAAAGAGGACATTTACAGTATTACTACTCAAACTCTGACGTGACATTTTCCGAACTTCCTGTTCGAAGAAACCTGAACCCTGTACATACGACTAGGGATGTAGCTAAATACATGAGTGATTATTTTCTAACTGTAGGAAAAATTAATATAGATGATGCACATAAGAATAACCTGACCTGTTCTTTACATGAAAAGGAAAAAGAATTTCTGGACATGGTAGAGAAGAGAAGAGAGAGTTTCCAAAAGAAAGCCAAAGACAAGAACCATAAAGTTCCTAAATGGGCAGAGAGTATAGGGAGCACCTCAAGTTGTGGAGCTAATGCTGCAATGCTTTTGGATTTCGAAAAGAAGGGGAAGCTCTGTCTTAAAAGGGAAATGACTAGTTATTATAACAATATTTTCATTGGTTCCAGTGAGTGCGAACATAATTACAAGGTAATTGGAGATTGGGGTTTCAAAGATGGGACAGAGCCTGTGTTTCCTGGAATTTATTTTATTTGTGGGAACAAGGCTTACTTCAAATTGCCCGACCATTGGTACTGGAGTTGCTATTTTGGTATTGTCTTCCCAAAGATATACCATGTGGGGAAAATCACTGGAAGCAATAAAGAAACTAACCAATTAGTACGTATTAAAAGAGAAAATGCTGGTGAAATTGTAGGAGATATTTTTAGTGCACTGATACCTGCAGTGGGAGTGACTCTGAACACACACAGAATTTGCAAATTGTCAACAGTAGTAGACCGGTTATCTACCGATACTGCTGGAGGATTCCTGATGGTCAATACCGAAATGGTTGGGGTCAGATCAATGGTTTTACAGAACAGACTTGCCCATGATACTCTATTGGCAAAAGAGGGCGGAGTCTGCAGAATGTTGAAAGTGCAACATTGTTGCACTTACATACCTGATAAAAGTGTAGAAATCCAAAGGTATGTAAGGAACATTACTAATTTGGCAAAGGAACTCAAACCACTGGAGGTTGATAGTGCCTGGAAGAGACTTACTGATGGTCTTTCCGCCGTAGGTCATTGGTTTGCTAATTTAGGTAGAAGTTTTCTGATTAAGGTACTGATGCCAATTGCAGTAATAGGTTTAATAGTATTCGTCATATTCATCTGTTGTAAATGTCGAAAACACCAGAAGAAGTACATTATGAATCAGAGAGGTGTGAAGAGAAATGTGGATGAATTTGAATTAGAAGAAATGAACAATCAGATTTATAAAAGGGTGAAAAATTCTCACCCTAATAAAGAAACGAAAGAGAAATTGAACTGTATGTTTGAAGTGATTGAATTAGGCAAACTGTGATAAGTTGGCATCTGGTTCTGATGGTTTGTGATGATATAAAAATCATCGGAGAGGGGATTGATGGAGCAAGAATTCGCACGTAAAGCGTCTTGCTCGTATTCAAGAACCTCACATAACCCTAATAGAATATAACCAACATGTTTGTCTTACTAATTTCCCCTTTGTTCAGACATTTGGGATGTCCTAGAGAAGCTTGCCTATGTGTTTATTAACATTAATACGCTTGCCACTAAAATGGCCGCTGATTGACGGGGTTTTCTTCTGCGCATGCGTTGGTCACAATCACGTGATGTGACGTACTCGCAGTTCTGGTGGGAATCTTTGCGCTTGCGCACTTGACTTAAGATGGCCGCTTTGTGTTCTCACATGTCGAAGCTTGCACTATCGCTTTCTGCAATCTTGTTCGTTTGCACTAATATTAATGCTATAAGTTAGTATAAAGTAAGGGGAGTCATATAGGGATTCCTGGTATACAGTGTATTCATTTATTTCTATGTTCTAAATTGTTTTTCTTTATTTTTCATGTATCGTAATCCTTGGGCATGAGGGATGGGAACACTCCATATTGCACAGCCTTTCTGCGCATGACAGTCTTCCGCCAGAGGATGAACTCTGTGACATTGAACGTGCGCCAACCCAGAGGTCCCCGCCAAGATGCGCCAGGGAAGATGCACCTTCGCCTAGTAGAAGAAGCTGAACTGTCCTGCAACTGAAACAATTGTATATAATCCATTGTATTTTGTAGAATATGTCATGGGAACCCCAAAATCAATAGGCGGTCCCAAAAGATGCAAATTTGGACTTGTAAAGGTTTATCCTGGTTGGTTTGCTGACCTGTTCTACTTGAGGACCAATCGAAATTGGGGATTCTTACACTTGCAACATTTGGGGGGTGGTACACTGACCTGAAAACAGTATAACTAGCCTAGGTTTAGCTAGAGAATTTGTCTGACTTGTCCGAATAGCTGACCTGTCACTGACCCAACGCACTCAATAGGTGACTGATACAGAGAGCTGCAAAGCACTCTGTCCGTAATTTCCACAGATCCAAGCGGGGGTTTTGAGAACCTTAAGTGCTGGTGGAGCACCTTGCTGGAGAATTCGATAACCCAATCGGGGTTCTGATTGATAGCTGCAGAGAGGGTGTAGCGCAGGCGTTGCTTCCGAACTGCGGGTGCTGGTCTTTCCTTGGTGGTCCTGTCCTGATCCTAATCTGGTTTTCCTGTCCTGTCCTGGGGTGTCCATTCTGCACCTGCTGGCTTACTGGCGACTGTCCTTCCTTGGGTATTCTCCTGTCCTTAACTGACCCGTGGCCAGGGTTGGCCTTCACACCGTTATAGGTAAATATAGTACTGAGAAATCTATTCTGCATCTTTTATTCTTCTTTTGCTTTAATAAAGGCGTACTCTTGCATATTTGATTTTCCATGCTTTTCGCACTGCTAAATGAAAAGGTCATACATTATCGTTGTTATTCTAGCACGTTCCAATTTTTCCCCATCCCTTAAGTACACTTTTCCATACAGTTCAAGATATATAGATGTTCCTTTTTCTTTACCTTCCTTTAGCAAATTGAAGTGATTGCTCTAAAATATTAGCGTGTTCCACTTTTCACCCTCCCTATAGTCACATGTTGCTTGTTGAGTCTTTATAGACTAATTAAATTCTCGTATTTAGCTCTCTTTTGCCATAAGTATACATTCTAGCATGCTCCTTATCTTCCCCCGTCCTTTAGTCACTCTATGACTAGTCTAAAATTCTTGAAAAGTCTTACTAGCATGTTCCCTGTTTTTACCTTCCTTTAGAATTCTAAATGGTTGGCCTGATTTATTTCCTATATGGATACGTGCTCTTTGTAATCTTAGTTATCGACAGTTTAGTGGTTGTAAACCTAATGCTTAAGGAAACTGATGAACTTTAGATAAAGGTTTTCAAAACTTCCTGAGTCTCTGGTTATTTATGAGTGCAAATTATAGTATATGATTTTTAGTATTTTGTGTCTGACTTTCTTTTACGTCTAGCTCCCTGATCCATTGTGGTCATTAGGTACCCGTGACAGTGGATTGGTAAGTCGGGTACACTGGAAATAAAATAGGAAGGAGCAGGGTTGCTGGTAGTAGAATGCAAGGTTACCCGATTAATGAATATTGGTGTATGGGCCCAATACGTATATGGTAAATTTATAGTCGGGTGACCTGCGCGCTCTACCACATGCGGTCAGATTTTGGCCCAGATAGCCCTTGCTGTTGTGCACACAGACCTTACACTGCCTCACACAGAGGAAAACAATTTGAAGAACATTGATCTTTACTTTTTACTTGGACCTGGTATCATGCAAATATAACATGTGGATCACTTGGCCTTTCCCTTTTACTGGGAGCTCTAGAACCTCTTCTGTGACATAGATGCATGCACAAAGGGCACCTTTGAAACAGGCATATACCTTCTGTCCTTTCTGTGGGTGAATCACATAAAGAGGTTTCTGCTGCATACTACGTTTATGTGAATGAATAGTGTAACCAGACCTTTTTCTTCCTGTCACAGAGAGAGTAGTCTACTCGCCACTTTCATATAAAGTTCAGCCGTTAGGTGAACTCCAGAATCTTGGGTCGACATTCTGTGTTCCTGTTGCATGTGTGTATGTGTAGTGAATATGTAACACATGTATGGTAGTAAGACTCTGTGTGTGGTGAGAGTCTGAGTACTGGGACCACTGAGATTGATTTTGGATAGCCTGTGAGTTAGTGTGATACAAGATGGAGAGCTAATACAGGTTTCCCAGTCAGTGCAAACGTATTAACTGCATTCCTGTGTCTGGGGGGTGAATACCCAGACCCTGAAGTGAAGGAGAATGGTGACAGGCCTCTTCTTTATTGAATTCAAAGGAGAAATTTGTTAGGAAAGGGTTTCTGATTAATTTTTTTGTGAGCTGTGCCATTTCAAAGATGGTAAGGGTGATGGGTGAGACTACTGTTTCTGTTGTTCAAGATGATGATGTTTCTAGGCAGGGAAGGTTTTTGTGTCTTTTTGCCTCTCCCGGATTGCTGCTTTTTGAAGAAGGCTGATCACAGGTAGATGCAGACGTTACACACTTCAGTGTTCCCTTGGTTGTGGAAACTCCTGGTTGGAGCCAGCATCATTACTATATAGTGTAAAAGCCATCCTTTGGCCCATAGACTGTGTGCGATAAAAAATCTGAAAAGTACATGTGAACCAACACAGCATTATTCTGATTTACTTCTGTAGTCTAAATAAGGTCCACAGTGTGTATGTAGTATCGCCCTAGTCCAGTGTGAATCCATTACAATATGTATCAAGTCGCAACTTAGCATGCTGTGTAAAGTAGAACCCTACCACCGTGAGTATCTATCTGCACAAATTCAGGATGTGTGCCCAGCCTCATGAAGGTCCAGCAAATTCATCATCCATGTGTCTCCAGCGTGTGCATCTAGAGGAAAACTATGATAGTGGACATCCAGTAAAACTATAACTCATTGTGTGTCCATCTGATTCTTGGTCTAATATGTGATCAGTAATGCCACAATGAGGTTTTTATTGCCCTGCTGAATATTGGTACAGTGAAAATGAAGCTGAAGCAAAACATGGACCAGTCTGAATCCAGCGGGACACTGCACTGACATTGTGAGCTGGCATCAGCAGACTGTGGGCCACGCAACTGCCTGGTATCTGGTGAATCTAGTAAAATCTGGGTATTGTGTTTTTGAGCAGGCATCAACTGGCAAACTGACTCTCAACATGGCGTTAGGTATGGGGCTGCAGGATGGCACAGTCTGTACCCGAAAAAAACCCTTCCAAAACCCATACTCACTAGCTAGCAACATTTGTGCATAGGTTGTATCCTCACATGGGTTAGTTATTTAGGACAGCTCCACAATGCCACTTATTTCAATTATCTTTGATCCGCACCATTTATTAGTGTTTTTGAATCCTACTTACAGTGTATACAGGGCTCTTTTGAATAAAACAAGTGCATTATCCTAAGATGACTTTATCCCCAGTCGTAAATATCATAGCTGGCACAAGCTCCCATGTTTTAGTAGACTTCCAAAATGTGGGCTCCAGGGCAAGTGCTCTAGGAATCCTTAATTTGCGAGCAGTGAAGTCCGATCCCCTATTATGCTCACATTAAGAGGAGAACATTAATGCAATGGAGGCAGTTAAGAACACTGATTTTAGGTCAGTTCAGCATTCTAGAATTTCAATGAAAATTGGGAAGGGTCCAGATTGTTCAAGTCAGGTTTGTCAAGTGTAATGTCGAATTTCAAGCCACGGCAGAAACTAAGGAAGAGGAAGCTGCACTCTTTAACCCCCAGATGACCCACTCCGGCGAGAGCTTATACATTTGGGGTTTAAGAAACAGAACTCAGAATTTTCCTTCTTATTTTAACCCAGTGCCATTTCTGGAGCCAGTCAGCCCTACGTTTCCTGTGCCATCTTCAACAATGTCAAGTAGGCCATGCTGGAGATCTTAACATTTATTCTGGCTTCCTCACTCCTATTAGGCCAATGAGTTGTTGGGGCCACCAGATAAACTTCCTCAGATTGGGGCTTCCTGGTGCTGAGTATCCCTGACTGAAGTCAGTCTGCTTTGCCTACAACATTGTGCCTCTAATCCCCTGCCACAGGCCTTCACAGTCACTTTTCCTATGCTCTGTCCTTGACTCCTGATGTATGAGTTCGTTTCAGCTCCAGTGTCGGATTTAGATCAATTTTCAAAAGTATGCCCTAAGTCCTGTTATACCATAACTGTTAGATTTGGGGGTCTCTAGTTGTCAGAGGTAGGTACCTTTGACAAATAGGGACCCTTGCGTCTAGTCAGGGTAAGGGGGCAATCTCCCAAAATAACCCCTGCTCACCCCCTTGATAGCTTGGCACGAGCAAACAGGCTTATCTCAGAGTCAGTGTGTAAAGCACTTGTGAACACATACAGTAACCCAGTGACCACACTACAGATGGATGCCACACAAGTTGTATATTAAAAATAAGTATTCTTTATAACTTAACACAAGACCACAAACGACAAAAATCCACAATACTGTACTTTGAAAATGGTAGAATTAGCTTAGTGCTCTTTAGATGCTAAAATGCAACACTTTGAGTTAATGTACCTTAGGATATGTAATGCTATACAATGAAAGTGTTGCAGGGAAAGTGATGCATCGATTCCTTACATGCAAGAACAGTGATGCGGAGATTCCCTACTGCTGCTTAGGGGATGCGTCTGTTCTTCTCTGCGAGGGGTGGTGTTGCATCAGTTTCTTACTGCGCTTCCGTGGTGATGCGGCCTGCAATGCCGTGATGCAATGAAGATCCGGTGCAATGAAACAAAGATGGCGTCTTCTCTTGGATGCTACACAATGCGTGCACGCCTGACGACCGAGCGGTGACTCAACGATTCTTCTGAGCCACGAAAGGTCCTGCGACATGCTTCCTAGTGATGCCGCAACATCTGATGAGACGTCGATCGTCTTCTCCGGCGATGTGACGACAGCCGCTGCGGCGGCGACACGCTTCTACTTTGTGAGTCGTGCTTCCAGCTCCTTGCGACATGCAGTTCCTCAGAAAGCCCAACACTAATGCAGGCACTTCCAAAGAACTCTTGGGGAGCTGGTGGGTGAAGTCTTTTGTCCCTGAGACTTCAGCAGAAGGCAAGCTCTTTCTCAAGCCCGTGGATATCCTTCACATGTTGATGAAAGTACACACAAAGTTCCTCTTTCCTTTATTTGGCAGTCAGGCAACCACTGCAGGCCAATCCCCCAAGCAGCACTTCAGCTTAGGGATAGTCTCCCCTCAGTCTCTCTGGTTCCTCTCCTCAGCAAAGGTTTCTTCTTGTTTCCCAAAAATGATATAAAGTTCTGGGGTCTGGGTCCCCCTTTTTATACACAGTTTCTCTTTGTTCTCTGAAGGCAGATAGGCCTTTGCCTAGTCCAAACCAGTTCTGGTCAGTCCTGGAGCACTTTGTTAACATGACTCCTTCTTTAATTTTTACAGTGCAGGGCAGAGGCATCAGACACACCGCAGGAGGTGGAGCCAGCATTGTGGAGGGAAGGCAGAGCCATATTCAGGTCCCAGGTGCAACGCCTCCCACCCATCTGCATGTAGATCTCTCTATTCAGCCCTGTGCTGACTCACCCTGTCTACTGGAATCCCTCAGCCCCTGTCACTCAAACTCCAGACAAGGAATACACAACCTAGCAGAGGCAGGCTTGGATAGTTAGGCAAGAAAATACCTACTTTCTAAACGTGGTATTTTCAAACACAGAATGTTAAAACCAACTTCACTAAAAGATGTATTTCATCATTCTGAGTTCTGGCATACTAAACGCGAATTTCTACCTAGTTTCCGGAGTCAGTTAGGATTAAAAGATGTAATAATCAAACTGCCCATTCTTTCCCATGGGGAACAGGTAGCCTTGCAATAGTGAAAAACAAAAATGGCTGTAATTCACTATTAGGACATGCCACACACATCAGGGCTTGTCCTACCTTTTACCTACAATGCACCCTGCCCTTGGGCCTACCATAGGGGTGTCAGATATGAAGACATAGGAAGGTTTAGGGACTGGCAAGTGGGTGCACTTGCCCAGTCAGTATGGCAGTACCAAACTGCACACAGGCTCTGCAATGGCAGACCTGAGACATACTTTTACAGGCTGATTCTGTCCATCACCACCCCCTTTTGTACCGCTTTTGGCCGCCATAAGTGTGGCAGGGTATGCTCAGACGTGAGTCCCTTGCTCACTTTGCCACTGGATTCAAGCAAGCCGGGCTGAAGACGGCTGGAATGCCAGAAACCGGTCCTCGGGAGCTTGTTTCCGGTCCAGGGAAGACATGGCTTGGCAGTTCGGGCTGCACTGTTCCCATGAGGCACAGGGTCAGACTGATTTGCATATAGCCATGTCTGAACTGGGGTGGCAGAGTGGGCTAAAGAACGGTGATGGATTAAACCCAGATCTTTTGACTGGGTGTGAGTGTTTGATTGATTCAGATGCTCCGTCCATCACCACCCCCTTTTGTACTGATTCTGTGGGTGGCACAACCAGTGCTGCAAGCCCGCCAGCAGCCTTTGGTTTACAAGCTCTGGGCACATTCAGTGCACTGTACTAGGGTCTGACAAGTAAACCAAACCAGTCAATCATGGAGTCACTAATCCATACATCAATTTACAATAGGGAGAGCATATGCACTTTAGCACTGATCAGCAGTGGTAAAGTGCCCAGAGTCATAAAACCAACAATAACAGGTCAGACAAAATACAGGTTGAAGGCAAAAAGTTCAGGGATGTCCCTGCAAAAAGGGCCAAGTCCAACAATAACCACGGTCCAACCATAAGTAGAGGAAGACTTCCTTCCAGTTTCTCTGGATCAGCAGCATTAGTACTTGTAGAGAATGGAGGCTATCTTTGAGTCGGACTCTGATGCTATATAAAATGTTCAGCCAATCCAGCATGATGATGATGATGATGATGATGATGATGATGAGAAGGCACATAATTTAGTTCACAAACATTATACTCATTTTGGTTTATGTCTTGAATTACAAAATGCCAATGGCTTAGATACTGCCACCGCATACGCCCTGGATTCACCCACAACTGAAGAAAGTGCATCAAGTGCAGTAGTGTTTTTTCGGGCACTGGGAGATTTGGAGCTGCCTCTCCCACTGAAGAGGTTAAAGTTTAGCCTCTGTTGCCATTTAATGAGGCTTTGGATGGTCAAAAATATGTTTTGCTCCAGCGATGAACTGCCTTGTTGCCAAGTGTCATAGACATTGCCTGATTCCTAACACAACACTCTACTCTGGAAAGTCTCATGGTACAAGTCTCTCCTCGTACAGTGAGTTTGAACCCTTGTCCTACATCTCCTTTGTATTGTGAATACAAAATAATTGCTCCAAGAGGTAAGAAAGTTACACATTTTAGGATTTTTATTGGTATTCATGAATGTAGAATATTCCTGCCTGAGAGAGGGTATCCTGGAACACTTCAAACCCATACAAAAGACGTACAAGTTATACAGAGGACAACTGGCATCAATATTAAAAGCCGTAATATCCTACAAAGTCTATATGGGCTAAGTATATCAGCAATCTAATTTTAACAGGTGAGACTGCTTTGCATGCCATTTCGGAAGTCCTTACATAGAGGAGCCATAAGGTTAAAAGTGTAAACAAGGGAAACAGAGTAGCCTGATAGGCAGACTGAAAGAAAATTGTTTTAGAATCTTTTGAAGGAGAATTTTACACACGTGCCTTCACCTTTTGTGAAGACCCTCTTCTGCAGGAGGAAAACCTCACATGCTGGGTGGGTGGTATGTTTATCACTGTCACACTCTGTTAAAGAGTATGAATTTAGTCAGGAAATGATGAAAAATACTTTTAAAAAAACAGGAAAGAATGTTCCTCATAGACAAGCTAAAAGACCTCAGGGCAGAAGAAGAATGAAAGCATCAGTATAGGATGGCCAGAGAAGACAGGGTGCTCTCCACAGAAAGACTCCCAAAGAGGAAGAACTAGGGACAAATTGAAGCACTGGCGATGTTGCTGACACCAGTGCCCTGCTGGCAGAACACCATTACTAGTTACCACAGATCGATGATCATGGTATTCCATCCTCCAACCCACCCAACTACAGAGGTCCTCCACCATGAGATTTTGAACGGCCTAGAAGAATTAAATGAAACATAGAGGGACATTTTAAAAAGACTGGATGACACAGAGGTACATTTCAAAGGGGAGGGCTGGGCGATGAGGATAGGACAGTTGGGGAAGATGACAGTTTTTCAAATTTTTTGCCTTGGAGTTTGGGAGAGGGGTGGGGTTGTTGCAAGTGAAGTGGGTGGGAGTTGTTTGTGTAAAACAATTTAATTCAACCTGTGAGTTGTTATTTTTTTAATGCATTTCTATTACTAGTCATTTGCGTTACTGTTTATTGTAGCATTCCTGTTAATTAAAATAGTAAGCTCCACCTACTTAGTACCTACTGAAAGAGGCTGAGCCCTGCACCTATCCCATCATAAAGAAAGCGTTCAACTGTACATCCCCATTGTCCTCCCTCTAGTAGGTCTCTACCTGAGCTTCCTTACAAGTCTACCTCCTCCAGTCGAGCCTCCTGCAATCAGTGGTGGAAAACTGACCATTCCCAACCAATCTTTCCCATTTTTTAATGGCTTGCTGTTACTTGAGCTGCACACACACACTCCCATCAGTAGTAGCTCTTTCTGCCCTACCCTCTGTATTCACCACTAAAACATATTTTAGTTACAACCCATAGACTATAGATATCACATTACCAAGCCTGAGCCAAACCACTCCCTCCTACCAGTTCGTAGTACTTCTTTCCAGAGCAGAAAATGTGTTGTCTGCTGCCTCCCCCAATGAGCTAGATACATTAAAACAAGGCCTTTAGCCTAAGTATCTTATTTCAGTTGACCCTAAGAGGCCCAAACAGGGTGGATGTCACAGGGAAAAAAAATGTGTGTTATGTTGAATGAAGTAATGTGAACCAGCCAAAGTATTCTCGTTCTGCAACATGCAGCTACATTAAAAGGAAAGGGGGTGGAAAATCCAAGACAGAGACCAGTATACATCAAGATAGTATACTGAGTTATTTACTAAAGTAAGTGTAATAAACGTTCAAGTCACCAGAGGAGGTTAGCTTTGGTAAAATCATCAGGTATACTGATTCCTGGTGGTGCATGCAGTGTGGAAAACAAAGCATATGCTCCCTGTCCTTGGCCTACTATTGTTATAACTTGTTATCTGCATTGTGATGTCTCAGTCTGGATAAGATGTATGGTGTGGGCAAATCAGCGAATTTATTTATAACCTCACTCTGCTTAAATGTTGCTTACACCAAATCTTCCCTACCAAGTGTGAGATGTGTTTATAGTGTAAATAGTTAAGACCACAACAGGTCCCCAACTAGGGGAAACAGGTTTAGGGGATTAATGAGTGAATGGTAGGGAGATTTAAGGAAAACACAGATAGAGAGAGAGGGAGCGAGAGAAAGCAAGTCTATGAGCATGGCACATCTATCCTGGAGGGAAGATGACAGTTAAGTTAACCTAGATAAACAACCTTTAGCAGCCAACAAGTTCACAATTTATTTATAGTTCTTTAAGCTGAAATCCAAAATAGCAAAAATACACACAGTTAAAACATATTTATAATAAAAGTTAAGAAAAATTATACTGCATACAAATGACGCAACTACATTTTTCTGACATGGCCCTTCTTGGAAGCAGGGACAAATCATAGAGTTGGAGTGCCATAGAGGTTCTAATTCCTTGCTGAAAAGTTCTTTTGAAAGAGAAAAGAAAATAACAATATTTGAGAATCAAGGTCAGCATATAGTGCAAGGGGGAAGCATCCACAACAACGTGGGCATTACCTCGCACTGCTATTACAACGCTGCTATTACAACGCAAGTCATTACCACGACTTGCACTGGAGGGCGCAGTAGGATAGGGAATAGTTTAATTTTCTATCCAACACCTTCTCTACTGTCAACGTGGGCTGGAGTTGGAATAGAAAATTAAACTATTCAACTATC
The DNA here is from genome assembly GCF_964261635.1 of Lissotriton helveticus. Classification (NCBI taxonomy): domain Eukaryota; kingdom Metazoa; phylum Chordata; class Amphibia; order Caudata; family Salamandridae; genus Lissotriton; species Lissotriton helveticus. The sequence goes on from NC_136061.1 coordinate 1,507,687,405, forward strand.
CAGCGCCCCCCAATGCAAGTCGTTGTAACGACTTGCGTTGTAAAAACTGCATTGTAATGGCATGCGGGGTAAAAGCCAGCGTTGTAACCGTACAACCGTGCAAGGAGTCAGAGTGGGTTATACTAGCCGGCATACAATTAACTAAGGCCCATATAGTACCACTGATCTCAGACAATCAGCTGCATGTACATTGAATGATTGATCAACCAAATGACAAAAAAAATGTTGCCGTGCCCATCATCATGTCCACCACAACCACTTAGAATGTGCCACTTGAGCTACTAGCCTGCGTTTTTATAAAGAAATCACCCCTTTCCAGTTTCTCCCACAGACGTAGATAGGAATTTAATGTTTTAGATTGTATTTGTTCCAAAAAGAGAGAGACCTGCTAAAGAAATAAAAATAATTTCTGATTTATGGCCTGATTAAGAGTTTGTTGGATGGATAGTCCATCACAAATGTGAAAGATATCCCATCCACCTTGTTACAAGTGCCTTATGTCTTAATGCAGAAGTAATAGGGTGGATGGCATACCCGTGATGTTGATATTGGAGGACCCATACACTAAACTCTAACTCAGGCCCTTAGGCTAGGTAGAATAGTGCAATTGCCAAAACGCCAATCAAGTAAGGCATGGGCAGTTCTCATCCTGATTCAAATAATTGCCCAAGCATGAAATAATAGGCTAAGTGCACCACATCCATCATGTGAGTGATCACTTGACATTCATTGATACAAATGACCTGTTTTATGTGTGAAGTCCATCTACCAGTCTATGCAACTCTCATGAAATAACTGTAGGTGTCCATTGCAGTCTTGCGCACTATTGATTGCTCACTGCAAAGTCTACAGTTGACCTTAAGATTGAACTAGGTTTTCTTTGTTTGTCACCTCTCACCACTCATTCACTAGGCCAAAATGGCTGGTCCTCCTTGACTGTCGATCACTTATGTGCACACTGTTTCTTTTAGTTTATTTATATTAACTGCACACCTGATACACAAATACAACAGATTTTCTTTATAGCAGACATTTCTGTTGAGTTTTTTTTCTTCCAGTCAATCTGGAAATAGAACTCATTTTGTAATATGGTAAAGTTGTCTGGACGATGTCTCTCGCCACACATGCGATGACCAAGAAATTGTCCTTTTCCACTATTGTGTCTTGTGGAGCTCTCTTATTTTTGGATACAACATGTTTATTCATTTTTATCATTGTTAGTCTTTCCATCTTTTGAGGGGAGAGAGCAGTCCTTCTGACCATGACTACTGACCAAGCTGCATTAAACACCCGCCGTGGGAAACCCTGGCGATTTTCCCACGCCAATAGGGTAATGGCTGTTGACTCAAGCAGACTTAGTTTTGCTCATCCAAGTAGTATTGTGCTATCTTCTCCGTTGTCACGGTTGTGGACATTTTCTGTTTTGGTTTTGCCTGTGCTTGTGCACTTAATTTAAGCCCTGGAATGTTCTTAAACCAACTAAATGCAGATGTTGTATGTGCAGGCAATGCAGATGGTGCTGTAGATTTAGTGGCAGGCCTGTGCCACTCTCCATACGAACAATCACTGCTTCACTGCCCTTGTTTCTGGGGCTTTCACCAACCTTCCTTTTCTCTTGTCTTCTTTGGTGGTGGTTGGGGTCCAATCCATGTCACTATCATCTGATGGAGGGCTTGGAGATGATGGCAGATTACACTTTATTTTGCTCTGGGGAGATAGTGAAGACAATGTGCCGATTGGAAGACCAGTCATAACATCCAGCCCTGCAGAGCTAGCCCAAATTCCTGTTCTGTTCCTACCTCTGGAAGACCAGGTATAGTAGTCTCTAGTTGTGATCTTCCACTGAAGATTCGATTTTCTGCTGGGACAATTTTGAATTTTGATCCACTACTCTAAGCCATGACTGCAGTAACTGCAGCGCTGAGAGAAATCTGCTTTTGTGGTGGTGGTGTTACCATTTTTGAGCCAGGGTGATCCTCCTTGCAGAGCTTCCTGCTCAGAAGAGGATGCAGCTGGTATGCTGTGTTGCAAAAAAAAGATGACGCCTTGATGATGGTGGTTGCAATAGACTTGTCATCATCACTGCCCACTTTCTTGGCAGGAGTCTGCCTCTTGGTGTCATTGTCTTTACTTTTTCTATTGTTGGTAAGCAGCAAGACCACAAGCATTTATCAGAGAGGTTTCTGGGCTCCAGTGTTAGCTAGTTCACAGACTTCTCTCTCTCTCTCAGTGACCCATCATCATCTACAGAAGCGGAAAATAGAAAATAAGAAGGAAGAGAATGAAACTTGGCAGTTCCTATTAATGCAAGAAGAAGTCACCATTATTGTCCGCCTCATCATCTTTATTATCTTCATGAAAACATAAAATATTCTGATTAAATTAATACCTGTTGTCCATCAGGGCCCATGGGGCCTCTCCGTGTGAGTCAGACAAAAATTTATTATAGAGTAATTTAATATATGAATGGTGTTCCTTAAATGCACGTCCACCCTTGTGGGACTAGGGAGAGGTAGGCAGAACTTGATTAACTTAATTAATACATATTTCATGTCTCTTTAGTGCCATGGGGCCCCATGGGAGCCAGGAAGGCAGGCAAAAATCAATTTGCTAATTTAATAAATGGCTGGTGTCTCTCCAGGACACATGGGACCTACCTGGGAGGTAGGGAAAAGCATATGAAATCAATTAAATGAACTAAACTAACTAGCAGACTACTACAATCAGCCCCAGGCACCAATAAATATAACATGAAAAATATATTAGAAAAAAAAGAAATGAAGAAAAATAATATGGGCTTTTAAAGGGCCATAATAGTCAAAATACATTTACAAGTGGAATAAAATGATTAATATTCAGAAACACATTAGTGCCACAAAACGGTGGTTGCTACATGACTAGCAAAGAAAGAAAGAAGCATGGAGTACAAAGTCGAAGTGGCTGCCTATGACATACACACACACACACATGCACACACACATAGGCTGCACAAAATGGTGATCACCACTTTGCTATCAAAGAAGGAGACATGGAGAACAAAGACAAAATGGCTGCCAGTTTGTCTCTCACACACATGCACACACACTCACACATGCACACACATGGACACATACACACATACACACTAGCTCCACAAAATGGTGGACACCCACATGGAAAAACCAAAGGAAATGATGGACGGAGCGTTGACAATACAAGCACTCACCCCCAGCTCTGTCCATCATTTCCTTTGTTTTTTCTTTGTTCGCCATAAGTTGGCAGGGTATGATCAGACGTGAGTCCCTTGCTCACTTTGCCACTGGATTCAAGCAAGCCAGGCTGAAGACAGCTGTAATGCCAGAAACCGGTCCTCAGTAGCTTGTTTCCGGTCCAGGAAAGGCATGGCTTGGCAGTTCGGGCTGGACTGTTCCCATGAGGCACAGGGTCAGACTGATTTGCATATGGCCATGTCTGAACTGGGGTGGCAGAGTGGGCTAAAGAACGGTGATGGATTAAACCCAGATCAGTTGACTGGGGGTGAGTGCTTGTTGTCATGTTTCGAGGCGCCGGACGATTACGGCCGCCTCGAACTACACTTCCCGAGGCGCCGGAAGATTACGGCCGCCTCGAACTACATTTCCCGGCATGCTGTGCGTACGCCACGCACGAACGTGAGTGGCGCGCGCATACCAGGAAATAAAGGGCTGAGTCGGACGGCGGTTAGACGCCGATAATTCCGTTTTCGTGTTGGCGTGTTCCTGGATTACAAGGCTGGTAGCGGTAAGGGTGGAGGACGTTCACTGAAGCGCCAGAACTGTGAGTAATCAAGAGCTGTGAGGTGTGGGGCGTTGGTAGTGTCGATCCCAACAACACACCCACAGTTTGCCTGGTTCCTGGGAGCATCACTCGGAGAGTGTTGCTAGGAAGTTCACGAACTTCAAGGATAGAGTTTGAACTAGGGGGAGTTTGGTGTGGTCGATCCGGAAACAAGTCCTGTGACTTGTGTAGCCCCACGGAAACCCCTAGTCACCTCTTGTACATATTGTATATAAGCGCCTTCAGGCATAGTAACGAAAGGACTCACGTGAACCCTATTGAGCCTCGTTACTGGTATCCCTCACATAAACTGTACTTCCTATAAATGTGGGGAGTGTTTACCAAGGAAGAGAGAGTCACAGAGTGAGTTAACACTGTGACCCAGTTACGAAGATTGTGCTGCCGGTGTGCAGAGTTCATACTTGTTTTCTTTATTCCCGAAATAACAGGAGACAGGAGGGGTAGAGGACGCAAATAAAGGGAACTGTGGTATCCTAAGTAAAGTCTTTCAAGCATTGTTCTGGGTAGGTGTGTAATCTCTATAGCGCACTAATCACGAATCTGTACAAACACACTGAACCAGAGAGATTGATACTTGTGTATGTTTGTTTTCACAGTCAGGCACAGTTCTGCAATCCATACCCTACCCCTGTCTCCATTGGACTAAGGCATTGTGTATTTTCCTTTACAGGTAATGAGTAGGGGCAGTGGAAGGGTTGTGGGTGGAGAAAAGTAGAACACTGGTGTAGGTCAGGGAGGTAGGGTGTTCTAATAGCGTGTTCTTTGTCGTTACAGATCTCCCTCCCTGCTGTCCCCTTCCTTTCCCGCGCCCCGCTGTATCACCTTAGTCGTTCGTGTTTTATCTCGGAGCACTGGGGTTGTTCAGTGGGGCCGGGATTAGGACTCTCATCACAGCCCCGAGGAAGAAGAGAGCCGAGCCTGATAGAATTATCGGCCCAAGGATTTTACCTCCTCTTGGCTGTGTTGGGAATCAACCATGACCACCTTAGAGGACGTCATGGCTGCTTTGGCCTTAGTACAGGTAGAGCTGGCAGCTTCCAATAGAGAGGTAGCGGCTGCAAGGGCTGAAAACGCCCAGATGCGAGCCCGGTTTGACAGATTGCCATCTACTACCGCCTCAACAGGGGCTTCTAGTAGCACTTCCCCTACCACGTCTGTGGTGGTTGAAATGCCCGCACAGATCCCTCTGGCACCACCAGAACGATATTACGGGGACATAAAAAAGATTCAAGTGTTTATGACACAAGTACAGATGCACTTTATGTGCAAACCCAAGATGTTTGCTACACACCAAGCGAGAGTAGCTTTCCTTATCTCGTATCTAGGGGGGGAAGCAGCTCAGTGGGCGGTGCCCATAGTAAAAAGGGATGACCCTCTTCTGTACCAATGGGACAATTTTAAAGAGGAGTTCGAAAAAACCTTCGACAGGAGGGCAGAAACCCTCACAGCAGACAGAGAGTTGTTGAAGCTAAGACAGGGAGATGCAGATCTGGTCACATATCTCAACAACTTCCGGAGACTCGTGGCCGAAACTGATTGGCCAGAAGCAAAAAGAACAGCCTTGTTCTATCAAGGACTGAACGAAGACATGAAAGACGTTTTAGCCCAAATAGATCCCCAGCCTCGCACATGTTCTGCTTTAATTGATCTTACCTTACGCTTAGACCATCGCATGAAGGAAAGAAAAGGAGAGTCTAAGAAAAAAGATAAAGCAGTGATGCCGTATGAGCAAGCCGGTAGCAGTGACAAACCGGCTCCTGCTTCCGAAGCAATGGAAATAGGGGCAGTGAGAGCCTCACTAACCAACAGCGAAAGAGAACACAGACGCAAACAAGGACTGTGTCTTTATTGTGGGAAAAAAGGCCATTTTCTACGCGAGTGCCCGGTGAAGCCAAAACTCAACCGGACTCGGGGAGGACAGAGTCTTGCTGGAGTGGCCGCAAAAGAGTCGGAAAACTACATGGCTTGAAGGTGAAGGAAGGGAAACCCTCAAGCGTCCACATTATCCCTTCCCTTACTCCGAGTACGATGGACGAGCGGAACCACCTTTTTTTGAATATGTTTTTGCACATAAACGACATACCTCAAGAAGTGCAAGTAATGGTTGATTCTGGGGCTACAGGCTGCTTTATGGACTGTGCTATGGCTCGTCGTTTGGGAGTGAAACTGGTCGCTAAAGACAGACCTGAAACAGTCTACGCCGTGGATGGCAACGTACTGCAAGCAGGCCCTATTATCTACCAAACGAGAGAGTATGAAGCCGTTTGTGCTCCGTCCCATCATGAACGTCTGGCATTCAACATCATAGAAGCCCCACAATATGGAATCATCCTGGGTCTCCCATGGTTGCAAAAACATGACCCTGACATACGGTGGAAAACAAAAACGATCCAGTTCCTTTCGAGTTATTGTCACGACCACTGTTTTCCAAGGATAAGCAATCCGACTCCAACAGCAAAGACTAATTACGCTATAGCTACGGCAGCAGAAAAAGAAGTCACGCTGCCTTCCTGTTATGATGAGTATAGGGCTGTGTTCAGTGATAAAGAGGCAGAGGTACTACCACCACACCGAACATATGATTGCCGCATTGACCTCATCCCTGGTTCGGAGATCCCCAACGGAAGAATTTATGCCCTAACACTCCCTGAAACAGCCACGTTACGTGAATATTTGGACAAATACCTGGCCTTAGGTTATATTCGCCCATCCAGATCTCCTGCAGCATCTCCTCTATTCTTTATTCCCAAGGCAAACGGGGAAAAAAGGTGTTGCATAGACTACAGGGCGTTAAACGCCATCACCGTGAAAAACCAGTATCCTTTGCCTCTAATCCCGGTGTTGCTGGAACAGGTCCGGGCAGCACGCATCTACACAAAGCTGGATTTACGCGGAGCCTATCACCTAGTCCGCATCAGACGAGGTGATGAGTGGAAAACCGCTTTTAAAACGCGGTACGGGCTCTATGAATACCTGGTGATGCCCTTTGGGCTCTGCAATGCCCCAGCAGCTTTTCAGTTTTTTTTGAATGAAGTCCTTCGGGAATACCTGGATCGACATGTGGTCGTATATATAGACGACATCCTCATTTATTCAAATTCAACGGAAGAACACATCACGCACGTAAAAAAGGTGTTAAGGGCACTACAAGACCATCACCTCTTTTGCAAAATCACCAAATGTGAATTTCACGTCACAACAGTGGAGTTCCTTGGAGTTATGCTTACTCCTTCAGGACAAGTGATGGCGGAAAGGAAGGTCCAAGCAATTGTAGAGTGGCCCCGCCCCTCTAACGTCAAAGACATTCAGAGCCTGTTGGGGTTCGCCAATTTCTACAGAAGATTTATATCGGGCTTCTCTGGAATGGTGTCACCACTCACGAAGCTTACAAGAAAGAACACCCCGTTTGTGTGGGACGAAAAAGCCCAACAAGCCTTGGACGCCCTCAAAACTGCTTTCTCCTCCGCTCCTGTACTGACGCATGCCGATCCGGACATCCCGTTCGTAGTAGAGGCAGATGCCTCTGAAATAGCCCTGGGGGCCGTGTTATCTCAAAAAGACGAAGCAACCGGCACCCTACACCCGATTGCATACATGTCCCGGAAACTCAGCCCTGCGGAAATCAATTACACCATCGCGGAGAAAGAGCTACTTGCCATTCGTGATGCTTTCATGGAATGGCGACACTGGTTGATGGGGGCTCGACACCAGATCACGGTTTATACAGACCATCGAAACCTTCAGTTTCTACGAGCCGCGAGACATTTGTCTCCCAGACAACTAAGATGGATGATGTTTTTTGAGGAGTTTCGTTTTGTGGTTACGTTCCGGCCTGGTACCAACAACAGGAAGGCGGATGCTCTAACACGGAGAGAGAATCTCTTGATACCATCGGAGAAACCCGTGCGGTCCATCATTGAACCTGCAAAAGTCATAGGAGTCACCCAGACTGATGACTTTTTGTTTCGTGTGAGGAGGGGAGTGCAGACATGTGTGTGGCGCACTTGGCTCAGGCATCACCCAGAGTGGAAACCAAGACACGGCGTGCCGATGAGAGGAACACAGATACTGGTACCCACGATCGTTCTACGAAAGACAGTGTTCTCTTGGTGTCATGAGGTGCCGTGTGCAGGTCACATGGGGTTCGTCAAAACGTTAGAAAAAACCCAGAGGCAATTCTGGTGGCCTTCCATGAGATTGGATTTGCGCAGATGGGTAACGGAGTGTGCCACTTGTAGTCAAATGAAATCAGACAGACAGAAACCGCAAGGATTGTTGCAACCTCTGCCCACTCCAGAGAATCCGTGGGAGAGGTTCTCTGTTGACTTCATTGTGGGGCTTCCGAAAGACCAGGGCAAGACGGCCATTATAGTGGTTGTGGATTTTTTAACAAAAATGGGCCATTTCATAGCCTGTGCCCAGGTACCCACAGCAGGACAATTGGCACATCTACTTCTGGTGAACATAGTACGAATACATGGTCTTCCTCGGGACATCGTGTCCGATCGCGGGGCACAGTTCACTGCGAGATTTTGGAAAACTTGGTGTACAGCATTACACATAACCTCGTCTGTGTCCACCAGTTTCCATCCACAAACGGACGGACAGACGGAGAGATTAAACCAATCTTTAAAACAGTACCTCAGATGTTATGTGCAAGAAAGCAGCGACTCCTGGGTTGATTGGTTGTGGGTGGCAGAAATAGCCTATAACAACACTCAACATGCATCCACTCAACACACCCCTTTCTTTTGTTCATATGGACACCATCCCAGGTTTACCCCTATGTTGTTGCCTTCTGATAACGTGAAGCTGCCGGAGGTGAGGGAACGGATGTTGCGGGTGCGCAGAATCCTTCTGAATGCACGCAAGAACCTTGTGAAGGCCAAAGCTGGTTACAAACGCCATGCCGATATGCACCGTCGACCAAATCCGGTGTATCAGAAGGGTGATCTAGTATGGTTATCCACCAAACACATTAGGTTTAAGAAGCATAGTGTGTTTAACCCGCGGTTCATTGGACCCTATCGGGTGGTTGAGCATGTGAATCCGGTGGCGGTGCGCCTGCGCTTGCCTGCACACATGCGCATCCATCCTGTGTTCCACGTCTCCCTCCTAAAACCTTCCAGGAGTCCGGTTCGTAGGTCCCCTTTGCCTCTCTGGGTGCAACAGGATCAGGAGTATGAGGTGAGGTGCATTCGGGACGCTAGGAGGGTGAGGGGTCGTTTGCAATACCTTCTCTCCTGGAAGGGGTTTGGTCCGGAGGAGGATTCTTGGGAACCGGCGTCGGCTGTTCGTGCCCCACGGTTGGTGGCCCGTTTTCATCGTTTGTTTCCTACCAAGCCGGGGGGGGTGAGGGCCCCTTTGTGAGGGGGGGTGTACTGTCATGTTTCGAGGCGCCGGACGATTACGGCCGCCTCGAACTACACTTCCCGAGGCGCCGGAAGATTACGGCCGCCTCGAACTACATTTCCCGGCATGCTGTGCGTACGCCACGCACGAACGTGAGTGGCGCGCGCATACCAGGAAATAAAGGGCTGAGTCGGACGGCGGTTAGACGCCGATAATTCCGTTTTCGTGTTGGCGTGTTCCTGGATTACAAGGCTGGTAGCGGTAAGGGTGGAGGACGTTCACTGAAGCGCCAGAACTGTGAGTAATCAAGAGCTGTGAGGTGTGGGGCGTTGGTAGTGTCGATCCCAACAACACACCCACAGTTTGCCTGGTTCCTGGGAGCATCACTCGGAGAGTGTTGCTAGGAAGTTCACGAACTTCAAGGATAGAGTTTGAACTAGGGGGAGTTTGGTGTGGTCGATCCGGAAACAAGTCCTGTGACTTGTGTAGCCCCACGGAAACCCCTAGTCACCTCTTGTACATATTGTATATAAGCGCCTTCAGGCATAGTAACGAAAGGACTCACGTGAACCCTATTGAGCCTCGTTACTGGTATCCCTCACATAAACTGTACTTCCTATAAATGTGGGGAGTGTTTACCAAGGAAGAGAGAGTCACAGAGTGAGTTAACACTGTGACCCAGTTACGAAGATTGTGCTGCCGGTGTGCAGAGTTCATACTTGTTTTCTTTATTCCCGAAATAACAGGAGACAGGAGGGGTAGAGGACGCAAATAAAGGGAACTGTGGTATCCTAAGTAAAGTCTTTCAAGCATTGTTCTGGGTAGGTGTGTAATCTCTATAGCGCACTAATCACGAATCTGTACAAACACACTGAACCAGAGAGATTGATACTTGTGTATGTTTGTTTTCACAGTCAGGCACAGTTCTGCAATCCATACCCTACCCCTGTCTCCATTGGACTAAGGCATTGTGTATTTTCCTTTACAGGTAATGAGTAGGGGCAGTGGAAGGGTTGTGGGTGGAGAAAAGTAGAACACTGGTGTAGGTCAGGGAGGTAGGGTGTTCTAATAGCGTGTTCTTTGTCGTTACAGATCTCCCTCCCTGCTGTCCCCTTCCTTTCCCGCGCCCCGCTGTATCACCTTAGTCGTTCGTGTTTTATCTCGGAGCACTGGGGTTGTTCAGTGGGGCCGGGATTAGGACTCTCATCACAGCCCCGAGGAAGAAGAGAGCCGAGCCTGATACTTGTATTGTCAACGCTCCGTCCATCATTTCCTTTGGTTTTTCTTTGGACACCCACATGGACAGCAAAGAAGGAGGCATTTAAAAACAATGAGAACACAGTTGGAGGTCATTTCTTCTCATGACCAACAACAACTTACAGCACCTCAAAGAAAGAATTGCACAAATATATACTCGCAATGTAATTGAGCCCATTTTATGTTTTTACAAAAAATCATTAAAATAACAATAATGCAACAAAAAATATCTAACAAGAGAAAACTATAAAAAACAGCACAGCAACATAGAAACATGGAGAAAGAATTCAAATTAACTTAGAAAATTCCTTAAACTCAAACAGCATTTGCACAACAAGTCAACAATTACCCATGCAAAATACTTATGAAAGTTAAAAATAAACAATTGATCAACTACCTCACACAAGCACACAAAATGGCAGTCAAATACCCGAGAAAGAAAGTTACCACAAGAGCCTCCAGATAAGTCTGAGGAAATCTATGTCAAAGCCTGGCCAAAAGCTGGCTTGCCTAACGGTGACCTTGAACACAGAGAAGTGTCTCCTTTTGAGGAAAGAGTATCTTCCATTTTTCAGACATGCTCTTTAATTCATCCTCAACTTCCCATCAGACAACCTCCCTTTTTGAGTCATTGTCCTGCCCTAACAGTGTGCCAAATGCAAGGGTCCATATAAAACCTCAGCAAGACTGACTAGAATAGGTGGGAAACCAAGCGCATTCTATCTATTCCAACAGGACAATCTCATCCATGTGGGTCCAATACGTTCAGTCTATTAAAAATAGTCTAGTTGCCTACCCCCCTCCCCCACTTGAATGCCTTGAGACCCTCACGGGTGAGTAGTGTGCTTTATAACCCCCTTGATTGATTGATTGAAGGTCCCGAAGCACTTGTCAGACATATGCATCCAGTCTGAAAAGTATCCCCATTACAAGACACACTGTAGAAGCAGACTCTAATTAAAGTCCACATATGCCAATGAGTCTAAGGCACAAGAAGGATGCATGATGCCAGCGGACAAAGTAACTCAAGAAATATTCATTCCGGAACAGTAGCTCGCCGCTTAACCATGAGGATTATAACATGAATGTCCTGGACTTGCTGTGGAGATAGAAAAGCTAAGGCAGCCATATCAAAGACAGTTCTAAAAAAGGACAGTCTCCGGGAAGATTGAAGCTGAGTTTTAGAACTGTTGATGGAAAACTCCAAGTTGGGCAGCAGCAACATTATTTTTGGCAGGTGGCCTAATAAAAGCTGAGGTGAGTCTGCCTTTAACAAAAATCCATTAAAGAATGGATGTACATGTATCCATTACCTGTAAATATGCACCAAGACCACATTTCCACAACCACTGTAAGACCGATAAGCCAATGTAAACCTGAAGCACAAGACACTGAACTAAAATTGGTATGATGCCTGTACAAAAAGGTACTGCACTGAAATAATATGGCAGTACCTGTTCAGCTAATCAAGAGCTACCATCGAATCTTCATGGGCCAAGTTCAACAAAATATGTGCAAGGGTCATCATCTTGAAATCTTCCTTAGGCACAAGTTTAGCAACCTGAGGTTAAAAACGGATCATTCCTGGGGCCTAGAAAGTACTGTTACTAACATTTTCCCGGTATGTTTCTGGTACACTCTTACTCACTTGGTGACTAATATCAACAACTTCTTAATAGGGATACTGGTGTGATACACTGATGTCTGGAAGAAAAGGGAAATGTGGGAAGGTGTGTCCACACAAAGAAAACCATAAGCAACTTGGATAAACTGGTAGACCCGTTGGTATGAGCAGACTTTGTTGGATTCACCCTCATGCCAGATGTCAATTTGACGCCAGACTGAAGGTGTTTGGAAGTGCTGCCTGAAGAAGATGAGGAGGCGTAGGATTGAAATAAACTGTTGCTGTCCCAACCCTTTGGCACTGCCTCTGCCCTTAGTACCATGACAATTCTGTTCTGGCTACTGTGTGGGTGGAGATGGTTGCCACTGGCAGAATAAGAGGTCTCTACAGTAAACACTTAACTTCCTGTACTAGTCTATGAATAGGCAGGCCAGTGATTGCAATCCCAAGTAGCAAACACTAGTCATGGGTAGTTTTGAAGTGGTTCTAGGCCACATCTTTCTTCCTGACTAAATGTTTTGCCCCATTAAAGGCAAATCCCCCATTGATGCTTGAACATTTTTAGAAAACTCTGTGGAAATACTCCTGCTGGCCGTTTGTGTGATGCGGTGTTCTAAGACCTTTAGCTTAGATTTGCTCTGAAGGGTCCGATGAAGGATGAGTAGATATATTACATTGTAGTTGATTCTGGTGGATCATACTGAAAGATGATGTTAGAAAATTGTCCAATACTGTGAGAGTGTGGTTTGCTTTCTTTTTTTATTGACTATTAAGCAGAGTGACTTAAGAACTCAGTCCTGAGGAATGCTATGAACTTTTGTAGTCGAGGAAGGCAGAAACATGTTGACCATTAATGTAGGAGAAAGCCCTTCCTCCTGCTCTGCTTCGGCGAATGCGGGGAGACTCCACTAGTGTGGGGTCAGCGAATCAAAGAGTTCTTTTGGGTGCGTGGAAACACTCTATCGTTGAGGTATTTGGGTCTGATGTTGAGGAAGGATTTGTAGGTGTGGGTGTGACGTTTGTAGGTTATTCTCTTCTCAACCCTTACCCAGTGTAGGTCTCGAAGGTGTTGCGTCATGTGTTCGTGCCGTGGGGTCCCGAGGACGAGTCTGGCTGCGGCATTCTGGATGGTTTGGAGTTTGTGCAGAATGGTCCTGTTGATGCTGGTATAGAGGGTGTTTCCGTAGTCTTGTCTGTTGGTTATGAGTGTGTAGGTGATGGTGTTTCTGCGTTTGGGGGGATCCATTTGAAGGCATTCGGAGGATGCGGAGGCAGTTGAAGCTGGTGGAAGCGACCCCGTTGATCTGGCATGGCATGGTGAGAGAGGAGTCGAGGATGATGCCGAGGTTCCGAGCGTGGTATGTCGGGATGGGTGGGCTTCCGAGGACAGAGGGCCACCATGTGTTGTCCCAGGTGGAGGTCGCGGGGCCCAGGAATAGGACCTCCATTTTCTCAGTGTTGAGCTTCATGCAGCTGTCCTTCATCCAGGCCGCGATGTCCCTCATTCCTTCTTGGAAGCTGAGCCTGGTGTCCTGTGGATCCTTCGTGAGGGAGAGAATGAGTATGGTGTCATCGGCGTAGGACAATATGTTGAGCCCATGCTGTCTGACGATGGCGGCAAGGGGTGTCATGTAGATGTGGAAGAGCGTGGGGCTGAGCGATGATCCTTGGGTACTCCGCAGTTCATCTTTGTGGGTTCAGAGGAAAGGGGGGAGTCTGATCCTCTGGGTTCTGCCAGAGAGAAAGGATCGGATCCAGTTGAGTGCGGTTCCTTGTATCCCCGCATCGTGCAGTCTGGCTGTGAGGATGTGGTGTGAGACAGTGTCAAAGGCCGCGGAGAGGTCTAGTAGGATGAGGACCGTGGTGTGTCCCTGGTCAAGTAGCATGCAGATGTCATCCGTGGCAGCGAGGAGGGTGGTCTCTGTGCTGTGGTTGCTGCGGAATCTGGATTGGGAGGCATCCAGGATGGAGTGCTCTCCGATAAATGCGGTCAGTTGGGTGTTTACCACTCTGTTAGAAGGTGGTTCTGACACTATTGGCCTCCCGGATTTTTTGCTTTTTGAGCACCTAAGTGTTAAACTTTTACTGTGCAGGAACCTCATGAGTTGGGATTCACCCACAGTAAATGCATAATGAAAGAAACTGCATGGGGATTTTACTGGTATCCCCCTGGCTTGACCAGGCCACTGCGCAGCAGCTGGAGTAAGGGACACCGGGCTGGTTACATGCAGACACAGGTGTACATGTGTGTGTACACATGTAAGGGCTGCCCAGGGGAGATTCCTAGCGTGCGCAGTCCAGGAGCAGCTACTAAGTGAACGGTGTGGCCTGACTTATGCGGAATGCAGTGGTGACATGGAATATGCTTTATGCACTGGGAAGGAACATGCCAGGGAAAGTCAGTGTGTTTTACTGTTTTGCACTTCATTATTCCCCTATGAGGGTGTGGGGCCCATGGGCTAGAGAAACGTTCATAAGGCCTACAGATTCCAAACACGCACTAAAGTCCACTGTAATGGATGTGAGAAAGAGTATACTGCAGAGTCCAAAGTCATATTTGTTCTGCTTTTGGGTCATCCAGAACTGTCATATTTTTCTGAGCCAGCCATAACCAGACCCTGACTGAGGGCTGAAATCAGCAGGATGGATTGATAACCTTTCTCCCACAAGCTAAGGCCTCCTCACCGTGAAGAGAAGATGGGTGGGGCTACAGGCTCATCCATCAGCAGCTATCACTGGGTCTCAGGCACCAGGCTGCACCAAGGAGGGAAGGCAGTGAGGGGGGAAGGGACTTTTTTCAGAGACCATGTGGCAAGAGACCCTGGACAGTGCCATTTTGAAAAAACCCAGAGGCTGGGCAGGAAGGAGGGAGCAGGGGCAGTGAAGTGATATGTTGCTGTTTGATAGGACAAACAGACACTTCCTGCCAGCCCCCCTACTCAACATTTAAAATTGCTTTCACAGGAAGAGAAGCTCTCTCTGGGGTGTGGTCTGCTGAGGCAGAAGGTGCTGGAGACTGGTGCAATGGGCAGTTGGAAGGAGGAACCCCCTGACTGCTCCCCCAGGATCCTGAACAGCGCCAGGAGAAGAGTCCAGGGCCAGTGCGCAGGAGCAGGGGTCTATGCGCAGGGAGAAGAGAGGCTCAGGAGGAGAGCAGGCGAAAGGCTAGCGCTGGGAGCCAGTGAAGGCAGCTCCCTACTTAATCCCCTCTCTCAGAGACCCAGAGGGTGAAGGAGAGTGCTACCAGTGGCTGGGGAGCACCACCAGGACCAAAAAGAGGCCAGAAGCAGGAGGTTCAAACCCCTGGGGGCTAAGATATGCCCCCAAGAAGGTGAGCGACCCATTACCAACCGACGGCGAAGCGCTTGGGTCTCCACCGCCGGTTCACAGAATGCCCCCGGGGTCGGTCAGATCCTGGGGGCTGCCCCCGATAGAAGTTAAGTCGGGTGGGCCGTCAGGCACCCCATTAAAGAGTCCCTGAGGGGTGCCCGGATCCCACCCTGGCCCCGACGGAAAAAGCGGAAGTCGGGGATCGCCCTTGCCCTCCCCATGAAGATTTCCCAAGGGGGGCCCAGGATCCCAACTCTGGGCCCCAAAGATGCATCGGAAGTTGGGGAGTGCCGTCGTGCTCCCCGTGCAGGCTGGCCCCATGTGAGGAGGGGGAGGCAGGGAGCGCCGTCGTGCCCACGCCGAAAAGACCTAGTCAGGGAGCGCCGTCGCGCTTCCCATGAAGGTAGAGGAGGGGCCCGGGATCCCAACTCCGGGTCCCCGAAGAAAGCCGGTCCAAATCGGGGGGTGCCGTTGCGCCCTCCTTGAAGGTGGCCCAGGGGACCGGGACCCCATTCCCGGGCCCCGCAGAGGAGAAGCAGGCCGGGGGAGTGCCGCCGATTTCCCTCGAGGTCCTAACGGACCAGCCGGAAGCTCTGTGTCTGCCCTCAGGTGCGGGCAGACCAGAAGAGATGTGCTGGCTCCCACAGCAGCATGAAAGGGTGCTGGCTGGGTGGGAGCCGGCGTGGGCAGCCGGGGGTGCCCTCCAACACAGAGGCATGTGGGGATCTCAGGTGGGACTGGGACCCCGAACATGAACAGAGAAGCTGCACGGGGGCCGGGTTGGACCGGGCCCCCGAAAACCCGCAGAGTGGCCGGGAGTGGGATCCCAGAGCCACATCCCCTTACCTGGGGTCTGGCTGGGACCGGGCCCCCCAACGAGCCTGGTGATGCGGGATGGCCTGGGTCGGACCGGGCCCCCATGAAGAAGTGCAAGTTGTGTGGCTCTCCCCGGCACAGTGGGAGAGCGGCTGTTCAAATATGCAGACAAAAACTGAGGAGTCACCCCATAATGCCCTGCAGGCCTGGACCGGCCTGCAGGGAAAATCCGCTGTTTCTCTGCTTGTGGTGGCCCCAGGAGAATGGGGTCACCACCACTCGAGTCCAAAAGTGCTAGGGGAGCTGCTGGGGATGGCAGTCTCCACCAGCACGAAGAGGAAAGTCCCCACCCGTAAGTTTCTAGGGGACCTAAAGAATAACCCCTCCACGGCTCAGCCAGCATTTAAACACCTTCTGGGCTGGAACTTTTGTTCTACAGCTGAGGGTGTATGGAGAAGTGCATCAAGGAATGAAGGGCTTAGTTGGGGATGTCTGGAGAAGGGCATCCCCTGGAGGTGAAGAGGTGTAATTGCACCAGAAATGCATTTACTAACAGGTATTTCTTTTAGAGTGACTGAAGGTCATATGTGTAATGTGAAGTGCCTGTGTAAGGTGATGTCAAAAGCAAAGTGGGGTTATGTTGCCAGACATTCCTGCTAGGGTGTCTGACTGTATATGCGTAATCCTGTGATTTCAACTGTGATGCCTTTAGGAACTGTAATTGCAATGCATTCTAATGATCCACAAATGTGATGAGTTCTGTCATTCTAAAGTGATGCTTAACATGTATTCTTGCTGCTGTGCTTGGGTGAAGAACCCAGACTGCTAGCCCTTAAGATGTAGAGGTGTATACTTCATGGTCAGTAGGAAATGCTCAGTCAGGGTTGTGTGTCACCATGGCAGGGTTACCTATTTCAAATGCTTGTTGAGATAATGGGGTGGGTGAGTCACCACTAGGATGGTGCCAGTGCGCAGGGCCCTCACTCCAGGTTATGTTCAACTAACTGCATTGGGGGCAAGATGATGTCCATACATGGGAGTGGCGGTGGCACTACACCCCACCCACCCTGCGGGAGAGGAGGAGATGTTATACAATGTCACAAAGTAATTCCAACAGCTTATGTATATTTGTAAATTGGTGCATAGTATTGAGTAGTGTGTGTGTTTAATAAATGTACTCTTACTTTTAGAAAGCAAAGTACAGACTGGATAATCAATTATTGAGTGTTATTGTTGCGCACCTGCAAACGGCGATTACTAGTCCACACCACCTCCCTTGAGTAAGCTTCAGACTGCTCTGCAACGCTACCCTCTGAGAGTCAGGCGCTACAATTGGTTGTTTGGTTCCCAGTGAAGGACAAATGTAGTCATGTTATTTGTGCAGGCCTCACAGATGCTGCCTCGTTTTCCTACAGACTCTTTCGACTATGTTGGTGGCGAACGGGAGCAGAGAGATGGGCCGGTAGTTCTTCAGGTCCGTAGGGTCAGCCGTGGGTTTTTTGAGAGGGGGCTTAACTTCTGCCTGCTTCCAATCATTTGGGAAGGTGCCCTGTTGGAGGGAGTCGGTGATGGTACATCCCAGTTCGGGGACGATGATGGTGGCGGGCTTCTGGTAGATGTGAGGTGGACAGGGGTCCGTGGGGACTCCAGACCGGGTTTTCATCATGGTCGAGGTGATGATTCCTACCGTGGCGGGGGTCAAGGTGGTGATGGTCGGCTGGTGGTCAGCGGGGGAAGGCGTGATGAACGGCGTCTGGTTGCAGAGGGTCTTGATCTTTTGATGGAAGTAGGTGCTGAGCTTGTTGCAGAGTTCTTGGGATGGTGTGAAGTCCGTGGCCTCACTGGTGGATTTGGTGAATTGCTGTATGTTGTTAAATAGTTCTCCTCAAGTTTTTGCATCGGTGTTGAGTTTGTTCTTGATGAAGGTCCGTTTGGTGTCCCTTATGAGCTGGTGGTATTCCCTCAGGGTGCTCCTATGGTTGTTTAGGTCTTCCATGGTTTTCCGGCTACGCCATATTTTCTCGAGGCGTCGGTTGGTGCGCCTGGCTTTTTGGAGTTCAGTGGTGAATCAGGCGGCCTTCAGGGGGCGTTGTTTGACAGGGTCACGGAGGGGGGGCGATCTTATCGGCGCATCTGGAGATTGATTGATGGAGTTCTTTGGCTGTGGAGTTAGCGTTGGTTGTGGTGGGGGGGTCAAGGAGGAGGGTGGAGTTGAGGTGCTCCTCTGTGATTTTGCTCCAGTTCCTTTGTGGCGGGTTTGAGGCCGGTGTGGGTGCGGTGGTGGTGTTGCAGGTGAAGTGTGCGCAATGGTGGTTGGTCCAGGGGGGTTGTGTGGTGTGGCTGAAGTGGATGTTTGACCCTCATGCAAAGATGGGGTTGAGGATGTGTCCTGCTCTGTGCGTGGACTTGTTGACGAGCTGCTTCAGTCCAAGGTTGGAGAGGTTGTCGAGGAGGGCGGTGGAGTCGGGGTCTCTGTGGTTGTTGAGGTGGAAATTCAGGTCTTCGAGTAGGATGGAGTCCATGGATGTGATGGCATGGGGTTCATCGAGGTCAGTGATTGCTGTTGTGGCCAGGGAGCGGGGTCCAGGGGTTCTGTAGGCAAGGGTGCCATGAAGCGTGGTCCTGAGGGAGGTCTGGATCTGGAAGTGGACTTGTTTTATGTTGGAGTGGGGGTCAATCGTGCTGGAGGTGGAGAGTCGGAGGAAGGTCTTGTGTGCAATGGCGTGTCCTCCTCCTGGGCAGTTCATCCTCTGGATCTTGTAGCCGTCGGGGATGGAGGTGGCGATGTCGGGACCGGAGGTGGCGTAGGTCCAGGTTTCCATGAAGAAGACAACAACGGGCGCGAGGGTGTCGATCAGGTTCCAGATCTCTACGCCGTGTCTGTTGAGGAAGCGCACGTTGAGGTTTTCCGTGAATCCCGTAAGCCTGCGGTGGACGTGGGGGCAGTGCAGATGGTGAAGGAATGATGATAGAGTCTGCATGAGAAAGGCCTGTGGGTGGTGTTTGGTGTGGAGTACTGGCAGTCCTTGTGTCTTCCCGTGTTGAGAGTGTAGAGGGTGGGGGGCGGAGCTTACCGGCGACCGTGATGGCTGCCTGAGCCTTGGGCTCCATCGAATGCACCAGCTGCCTTTGATGAGTCTGGAACATTTGCACTACGGACATTTCAGTAGGATATTATGGACAGAATTTAGTGTATGGCGGACAGCCTGCTAGCCTGTTGATCACATGGGACCCTGGCATTCACCAGTCCTGGGAGAGGAACACCAGCCAGGTTTAAACATCTCCTCGTGTCTGGTAGACATTTATTTGGCAAAAGTGCATCCACCCATGTCGAAGATTCATTTTTGGCCTAGCTGAATGCTGAGTGAGCTTAGGTGTTGTTTCAGCCCACTCTGCATTTGTTTTTCACAGAAAATCCTAAAATGTGAATTTTTGATGAAAAAAAGAAGAAGAAAAAACGGTGGCTTTGACGAGCAAGGCTGGTTCTCTCTGACCATGGTACCATCCTCACAGGTTGGACCCTGGCAGGAAAAATAAGTAGTGATAGCCCCACCATTAATATGCCAGTAGCCCTTTGGCGGATAGCCCAACCTTTTCAGGGTCTGAATAAGAGAGCCAGCTGAGGTTTAAACTGAGAATCTTAGGTGTTCCCCAACCCCATAATAAGATGAGGGAATAGTGAGTTTGATAGAGCAAGAACATCACCATTTTATTGCAGAGACCCCATTCCAAAATAATTTTAAATGGTGCCCTAAGATGTTAATATTGTGCATTTGGATGCAGGTGCATATGAATGTGTGTTTGTGTGTATTTGTAATGTAATGCAATATAAAATATGAATATGTAATGTTACAATGTGAACTAATACCATGCATGCCATTGCAATGCAGGTATTGCTATGTCAATACTTTTACAATGACCTACCATTACAATGAAAACTTTTACCACGGATATGCCTTTACCACGCATGCCGTTACAACGCAAAGGCATGTGTGGTAAAGGGATACACACTTGGTATAAGTGGTTAACCTTTTCAGTGCGACCGCGTTTCCCCCTCCGGTGCTGGGCCCTAATACAAACGGGCGTGGTCATGACGGAACGGTTCCGTCATGAGCACAGCTCAACCGTAGCTCATGACGGAACCGTTCCGTCATGAGCATGGAAGGGGTTAAGGTAGGGAAAAAAATAAATAAATAAATATATATATATATATATATATATATATATATATATATATATATATATATATATATATATATAGTTTTTTAATACCCTCTAAAACCCTAAAACTACCCTTACTACCCCAATAGCCATACCCCCCTAAAATCCTAAAATGACGCTTACCGCCCCTTAATCCACACTCCCTAAACCCTAAAATTACATCTACCACTCCTTAAACCATACCCACTCTGAACCTCAAAATGACCCTTCGCACCCCAAAACCCATACCCACCCTGAACTCTAACATTTCCCTTGACACCCCAAACACCATACTCACCCTGAACTCTAACATTACCCTTGGTACCCCAAAACTCATACCCACCCGAATATTATCCTTGGTACCCCACAACCCATACCCACCCTGCCTGATCCCTAAAATTACCCTTTGCATTCCTAAACTCATACCCACCCTGAACCATGCAATTACCCTTGTCACCCCAAAACCCATACCCACCCTGAATCCTAAAATTATCCTTGCCACCCCAAACCCTATACACACCCTGAACCCTAAAATTACCCTTGGCACCCAAAAACCCATACCCACCTTGATCTCCCCAAAATTACCCTTTGCACCCCAAAGCCCATAGCCACCCTGAACCCTAAAACTACCCTTGCCACTCCAAAATGCATACCAAACTTGAACCCTAAAATTACCCTTGCCACCCAAAAACCTATATCCACCCTGAACCCTAAAATTACCCTTGCCACCCCAAACCCCATACCCACCCTGAACCCTAATACCCAATATATACTTACCTTAAACGTACATGTAAAACACGTATACCTTTACCATTCTTGCCTTTACAACAAAATTTGTTGTAAAGGCATGCGCGGTAAAGGCATATCCGTTGTACTGGCATGCATTGTGATGGCAGTGCGTTGTAATAGCATTTGCGTTGTAATGGCATACTAGTTAATAGCATGCGTTGTAATGGCATGCTATCTAATAGCATGTGTTGCAATAGATTTGTTGTAATGGATGGTCCCATAAAATATACTTACAGAGCTCACTGTTGCCTATAAAAGTATTCCTGGTGGCAGTATCTACTTGGAAGTGGACTTTCATCTTAGGCTAAAAAGTCTATTGTTTGTAATCAAAGATATCATTGTGCAAGAAAAGTCAGGGGGGCGCAAACTGCTGCGTGATATTCATAAGCACACATAAAGTCACCCTGCAGGTCTTTACCTGTACTTGTGAATATCAGCCCTTTTCTACAACACTTTGTGTGTTAGGGGCATGACATGGGTGTTGCTGTGGGTGTTTCCATGCAACACCCATGTCCACTGGTGCATTTCCAGATTTACGAGGAATCGTAAACCTGGAAATGCTCAGAAGGCTATGCCACCCTTGGGGTGGCGTAGCGAGATGCCACGAAGAGAAATCTTTTCATCACTCCTCGTTTTGTTCCTCTTTCAAAGCGTGCTGAATTCTACAGCACACATTGGAAGAGAAAATCACCTTGATTGATTGTTTTTGTGCAGGAAGGTGCCCTTTCCTGCAGAAAAACAACATGGCAGCAGTTTGTGCGCCAATACAGGGGGAAGCACCAGCTTAATGTGTAAAATATTAAGTGCCAGGGCTCTGACCAGGAGGCCACTGCAGTTTGCACCACACATCTCCCTTGTCATCACTGCCAAAACAACTACTAACCATCTCTCTCGCATGTAAATGCGACAGTTCGGATTATTCAGATTATTTGGATTATTCCAGGTAAAGGAATGGCTGGGGAGGCTGGGAAGGCAGGTATTAGCACTATTTTAATGTATATTGTATTCCTAAACAATCGTTGTTCTGCTCTACTCTACATTAGATGAGCAGCGCCACCATGTGGTAGACGGTCAACACCATACTTAGTTCAGTTAGGTGCCGAGCACCGGAAACGAATTAGGTACAGGTGCTGAGTACCAGAAAGCACTGGCTCAAATTAAGCCCTGGGAACCACAGAGATGCAACATATTGTTGTAAATATGTCACATCCCTGTCCTTCAAAACTAATGCAGCATGGCACAGAAAAATGGCTTGAGGCACCCGCTGTGTCCGTTTCTTGTAAAAAGGGCCCTACATTTTTCCAGCCTTTTGAAATGTGAGGAGTTGAGGTATGGGACACAGATTAGGAGGTCGCAAGTTCCAGACGTTTGCAGCGTTGACAGAAAATGCAGAACTTCCTGTCCAAGGTTTTTTACATTCTGGATTGCAAGTCAGTTATCACTGCTGGACCGGAGTTATCAAATAGAACTGTAATTATGAAAGGTATTTTGTAAATAAGTGGGGCATAGTTGATTAAAAACTTTAAAATCATTCACAAAGACTTGAAAAATATCCTTTTGGGAAGAATTTAATGCAGTAGAGGCAGAAGAATGTCTGGGGAGTTGAAGGTCCAAACTGGCAGCCTTATTCTGACTGCATTGTAGATGATTTATGAGTCCCACTGAGGTTCTCAAATAGATAGAGCTACAGTAATCCTACTGCCTGAAAACTTTAATTTGGACCTCTAGAGGATGGGTATTCGCTGAAAAGTATGGGAGGAATTTTCTCAACAGCTTCAAGAAATAACAACATGTCAAGGATAGATGATTTACCTGAATGGTTAAAGACGGATTGGAGTCAAAATAAAAATTAGGGGCCTTATTAATGAGGCCTTGCCATACTTTTGCGCCGCTGTTGCACACTTTTTTGTGACGCACCGGCAGCATAAAAAATGTGCCATGTTGCACCTTTTTTAGAAAGTGACATATCTAAGTAGATGTGTCACTTTGTAAAGCCATGCGCTACATTATACCGGTGTCCGGTATATTGTATGCAGGATGGACGCTCCCCCGTATAAAGACTCATGGAAGTGGCACAGTGAAATCTATTAGATTTCACTGCGCCACTTCTAGGATGCCACTGCCTCACAGCAGGTGTAAGACTGACACAGGCACACTTAAAATGGGACTTGCCAATGTCTAATGACAGATTGCTGGAGTTGCGTCACTTTTGTGACACACTCCAGCAATGTGTCATTACTGCGCCTACTGATACGTCAGGAATACTGACGTATCTGTAACTCATTGCTGCATGGAGTGCCATACATTAAATACGTACATCCTAGTGTCGCAAGGAGGGCACAGTAAAAACTGTTGGATTGCTGTTTTCACGCAGTAATGCACAAGTTTTTAGAAATAAAGCCCTAAGACTTCGAACCACCGGACGGGGAGAAGGTGTTGCAGTTGCACCCAAACCATTGGGCCAGAAACCATCAGGAAGAGGAGTGAACCTATTCCAGTTAGAAACAATCATTACTTCCGTCTTGTTGGAATCAAATTTGAAAAAATGTAGCTAGCAACTCATCCACTACTATCGTACAGTTATGAAAGCTGTAAACAGGGTTGTCATTGTACGGGGATCACAATCTGTGTATCCTCGGCATTATTCATAAATCTGAGTCCAGAGCAAAAAGACCAGGTGTGCATGCAGTCAAATAGTCACATAACATAATGTATGAGTGAGAGAGGTCCCTAGCAGAACCCCTTGTACCCACGATTTAAATTCAGATCAGTATGGATCAAAATACACTGCTTGCTCTCTATCTGTAAGCTAGGTGTTCACCAGTTCTATGACAGAACCACTAAGTACTTTCTTTAACCTATTCATCAGTATTTCAGGGGGTAAAATATCAAAAGCAGTCAAGACCAGGGTCGAAGTTTGGTCTTAGTCTGCTAGCCTTCTGCGCTCATCTAACACGAAAGCTAGTGCGCTTTCGATGCTATAACCTGGCCAGACAGTGCAGCTTGCAAAATAGCTTACCTGTTCATCTAGGCCATGGGTACTCACAAACATTTTCCCCGGGGCCACGAAGTTTGATCTTTGATGTGACCCATGGCCGCACCGATGCCAAAGGGGGAGTGGGGTGTAAAGTGGGTGTAGGGCTGAACTCAATTGCGCAATATGAAACCAAAAAACCTGGGATGAATTCCGGCTTCTCCACTTGACCAAATTGTGTGACCTTAGGTAAATATTTTATTTCAATTTCTCCTTTTTCTTCATTATCACATATAAGAAGGCCTCCCATAACATGATTTCAGGATTTGAACTGTACAAACCATCTCCTGTGCTTGGATGTAATCACTAATGGCATTGTTGTCAGGGTGGGGCTGGGATTGAATGTTTCTAAATTCATGTTTCAAAACCATCACTTAAAAAAAATACTTCTGAATGCACTACTATAATTTGATTTTCTAAGGAGAAATGGTTCTCAATGAAAAACACTTTTTGAATTTTGAAAAGACTATCCTATTTTTACATGTTAGCTGTCTTTAAAAAATATGATGTTCCTAAAGTTAAGGGCCTACTTACTTCTTTTTTTTAACTGCAATTAACCTGCAAATAAGTGTTTGCTGTATATTTTACCTTCTTTTAATGTTAGTGTTGATTTAACTAAACAGCAGCCCAGTGCTGCTGCTGCTGCTGCTGCTCAGGGGCCCCATGTAAAAGTCAGGAAGGTCACATGCGTCCCCCCGCCATACTTTGAGTATCACTGCTCTAGGCTATGAGCTGATAATTCACTAATCTCCTTTTTCAGTATTTCTACTAGAAAAGGAAGTTGAGAGATGGGACAGAAATAATTGGAAAACACAGGATTCTCCGTAATTTTTTTCAGTATAGGAACGAGTGTGGGTTTCAAAACTTTAGGCACCATTGCATCACGGATGGATTTGTAACAAAAATCTAGGAAAAACTCTTGCAAAACAGGGAAATCAATACACCACAAAAGTGGTGAACAAGAAGAAATTACAAATTTCGTTTCTACTAGCTCCTTTCAAGCAAAAAAAAAAAGACAAAATGATCCAAGACAGGATAAGTAGGAGGGAATTAAGTCCTGGATTTCAGGACTCCAACGGTTAGTAGGAATTTCTGCAGGGGAATAAAGGCCATATGTATCAAGCACTAATGCGTTCGCAAATGCAGAAATTCGCAGAATTTCGGCATTTGAGAATGCATTAGTGCAAAATGGTATGTATAACAGAAATCTGCATGCAAAATAAGGAATCGCAATATTTGCGATTCCTTATTTTGCGATTGCATTTAAGGAATCGCAAATTTTGCGATTCCTTAAATGCAATGTATGAAGCATAAAAAAATGCAAATTGGCCTTAAGAAATCGGAAATTACCACCAACTTCAAGTTGGTGGTAATTTGCGAATTCCTTGAAAAATTCACTTTTTTGCATTTTTCAAAGGGCAATGTGAGGCACATACATGCCCTTAGGGCATGTATGTGTGCCACATGTGCACCCATGCTGATTTCAGGGGTGCAACAGGGTGTCCTTTGGACACTCCTGCACCCTTGAAATTATTCTCAATTTGCGATTCTCAAATTGCGAATCGGAACGTGAGAATAACTTCCCATTCATTCCTATGGGCCTCCTGGCCCATAGAAATGAATGGGAAAGTATTCCTTAATTGCGATTCGCAATTTGCTAATCGCAATTAAGGAATACTAAGAAATCGCAAAAAAATTGTGATTTTGTACTAACATCCCTATTTGCGATTCTCAAGTAGCGTTTTCTAAAAAATCGCTATTGGAGAATCGAAAATCAGGTTGATGATACATATGGCCCTAACTGATCTTTTTTAAACTTTTTTAGAGAAGTAGTTGGACAAGAGGAAGAACTTAAGGAACTTATTACCTGCTTTTAGAATCTTCCCGTATTAATGTGCTTTTGTGGCTAAGACTAACTTTTTATACGACATAAGAGCTGACTTCAATGTGTCTGTGGCCTCTGAAACATATTCATTTTCTTTTATTTTCTGGGACCTTTATTAATATTTGCAAAGAAAATACAGCGGTATACACCAATGAGAAACAAGCAATGGCATAGCCAATAGGTCTCGCCTTTGGGACCTTATGTGTTTAGCCAGAACTTTTGGCTATGTTGTAGAGCATTGTGGCTGCCGTGCATCATATTGAACAGTTATAATAAAAAGTGTTAGGCATTTTTGCTACCTTTAAAACAAAAACAAGAAGACATTATATACAACTGAAGAACCTGATTAAAAAATGATTTTAACATAAACTTATGTGGTACTTAGTGGTATTATGTGGTATTATGTGGAGTGTATTTATGTTGCATTGAGTAGAGTAATTATGTGGCATGTTTTTACGTATGACTGAGTGGTATAATGTGGAGTGTATTTATATTGGATTGGGTAGAGTAATTATGTGGCGTGTTATTACATTGCACTGAGTGGTATTATGTGGAGTGTATTTATGTTGTATTGAGTAGAGTGTAATTATGTGGTGTGTAATTATGTGGCACTGAGTGGTATTATGTAGAGTGTATGTTGCACTCAGTAGAGTGTAATTATGTGGCGTGTAATTGTGTGGCACTGGGCCCGATTCACAGAATGAACTTAAGACAAAATCCTAAACTTACTACAATTTGGTATTCACAGAATGCACTTACTACAATTTGGTATTCACAGAATGCACTTACTACTTTCGGAATTCACAGAATAAACTTACTACTTTCGGGATTCACAGAATAAACTTACTACTTTCGGTATTCACAGATTTGACTTAAGACTACTAACTTTACGTCCGCCGCCGGAGAGTAATTTACGTCCCGTAATCGTAATTTACGCCACCGTGCCGTAATGTACGGTTACGGGGCGTATTGAACGATTACGGGGCGTATTTTCCGATTACGGGCCGTATTTTACGATTACGGGCCGTATTTTACGATTTTGGGCCGTTGGACATGTTAGCCAAGGGGAAACACCTGGCCAAGGTCCACCCATCCCCCAACATGGATCAGCTGACACACAGCAGCCAATCCCTGCCCTGCTGCATGTATGAAAGCAGAGCAGACACAAACAATCCCTTTTCAGGATGTCATTGGAATGTCTAGCCAGGATGTAAGGGCCAGGTACCGTTTCCCACCTGAAGTCATCTTAGAAATGATATGTGAGTGGGAGCGGGAACTTGACTCTGTGACCTGCTGCTCACATGCAATACCAGCTTACCTCAAGATCCTTTCTGCCCTCCACTTCTTTGCTACGGGGTCCTTCCAAAGGGTCACCAGTGACCATGTGGGCATTTTCCAGGCGAGCCAGTCGCGGTGCCTGCATCAGGTACTGAAATGCATCACTGATAGAGCCCCCAACTACATCAAAATGCCATATACTTTGGCCATGAGACAAAGCGTGTGCTGGGTGCAATTGATTGCACCCATGTGGCCCTTCAGCCACCCCGCCACATTGCACACATCTTCTGCAACAGACACAGATGGTATTCCATCAATGTTCAAGCAGTCTGTGATGCCAGTGGAAGGTTCATCAATGTGCATGCAGTGTTCCCAGGCAGTACACATGACAGCTTCATATTCCGCATGTCACCTCTTGCTCGGCGTATGGCTGCTGGAGAATTTGGTAACATGTGGCTACTGGGTAAGTACCAAGCAATGAAAATGAGTGATATGCGTCATTGAAATGTCTGAATGCCCCCCAATAGTAATGATTGTACAATAAGATACATGGCCCAACAGACACTGCATGTATGAACGTATAGATCATGTCCTGTGAAAGTCAAAGAGTGAAATGTTAACAACTGCCCTTTCTTCCCTCCTCAGGTGATGCTGGGTATGCACTCTCTCCACATCTCCTCACCCCTTACAGGCGTGCTAACACTGTACCTCAGCGTAGGTACAATAGGGCACACATACGTACTCGAGCCATCATCGAACACACTTTTGGACGGTTGAAGTCGCGATTCAGATGTCTCGACCGTACAGGGGGTGTGCTTCTGTACTCCCCAGTAGTCGTGTGCAAGATCATACTAGCCTGTTGTGTTTTGCACAACATTGCTCTAATGCATGGCTTACACATGCCTCTCGAACCTCGACTAGCTCTGAATGTGGGAGACCGGGCTATTGCACATGACCGACGTCAGGGCATGCAAGTCCGTGATCAGCTCGTTGCCACGTATTTTGCATGAGCAACCTGTAGTGTCACGGCCAACATGTGGTTTGCTGTCTGTTGTCAATGATGAAATGTGGACAGACACAACAGTGTCCATAAATGCCACCCTGAGACGACTTTGCAAACCACACTAACTGCATGCAAATCACAGCTGCTGACAGAAGTCAAAAGGTGGATTGTGCCTCAGGTCATGTGCCCATGTCAGCAAGCAGCGTAGTGGACAGCCCTAAAACAAACTATTCACGCTGATGACAAACAATACATGTCCTGACAGACATACCTGGACCTCATAAGGATGGGTCACCAAATCACAAAAGGTTTTATACTCAGGCCTATTGCCACTACAGATTTGACTCCCCCACAAATTATGGGCACAGAATGTGAGTGATGATGTCATGGGAGATTCATGCACCATGGGTCAGGTTCACAATAACAGTTGCATCTCTGCCTATCAGCAGGGATGCCCCAGTAAGTGTGCCTCACAGCAGACATCCCTTGCGCCATCATGGATGTGCTGCATTTACAAAGCTGTGCGCTGTGGGCCAAGTATAGACAGAAGCGTGAAGCATATGCTGTCATAAAGGTGAAGCACCACTGGAGTTGGGTCGCAAGCGCAATGCAGCTCCAGCAAGGCAAGTGGCGAGCCGATGCCTAACATGCTGCATCAATTCTTAGGCCTCATACAAGCAGGCGCAGGGTTGTGACGCAGCATGGCCATGAAAATGACTGAGTGTAAATGTGTAAATTTCACCCTGCCACTGTTCGGAGGTGTTTGTGTGCTGGAAGGCCCCCCCATGCAGGAATGCACAACTGCGGTGCAGGGCCTTACAATATGACACATTTCACAGATGCGTCATGTTGAAGATACCCCACAGCATGGAGGTGGCGTAGCGCTGCTGCGCCTCCAAAGTGACGCTACTGTGGCGCAATTGGTGCACACAGGGCTCTATAGCTGCCCCCATATGTATCTGACATATCCACACCAATGTTACATAACACATCATTCAACTCTGATTCTGAGTACTCAATATGAACTACATGTCCCATAATGCAAAGTATGATATTAGGAAAGTGGGATGGAGGTTCTCAGCCCCCTACCCCCTGTCACTGCATAAATGCCTTGAAAGGACCTGTTCCCCCTTTTCATACATATTCATTATACACACCTGCATTGTCATTTCACTTTCCCCTACATCAGATCAACAGGATGGCAGTGTATTTGTTTACTGAATGTGGATGGTCCAGGATGAATACAAAATGGCAGCAAAATACTTCCTGTGAAGTATTTTCTGTCTCCCACTACCTGTATAACATTTCCTGTATGATATAATGTGTTCCAGGTCATTTTCGTAATTTACGGCACAAAATCGTAGTTTCCGGCGCCGCATCGTAATGCGCGTGCGCGAAAACTACGCCCCGGAACCGGAAACTACGATTTTGGGCCGTAAATTACGAAAATAAACTAGAACACATAATTTCATACAGGCAAGGCAATACATGAAGTGGGAGACAGGAAATACATCACAGGAAGTAGTTGGCAGCCATTTTGTGGTCATTCTGAGTCATCCTCTATCACTGATCAGATCCTCAGGCATCCTGCTGCTCTCATCTGACCTCATTCTCTATAATGGCTGAGGAATATGAGGAGAGAGCCCCCCCTTTCACAGACAGGGAATTGGACATCTTGGTAGAGGGGGTGCTGGAGAAATTCCCTCAGTTATATGGGGACCCTGAGCACCAGCTGAGCACTGCAGCCCGGGGCAGGCTATGGGCCAACATCGCCGAGCGCTGCAGTGCAGTGGGAGTGGCCAGGAGGAGGCCTAGGGCGTGCCGCAAGCGCTGGGAGGACCTGAAGCGGTGGGCCCGTACCAAGGCTACCGAGCTGGCTGGCCTGTCCTCCCAGCACCATGTACATCGTCCTCGCCTGTCACCACTGTACAGGAGGGTCCTGCGAGCAGCTTGGCCGACCCTCCATGCTCAGCTGGAGGAGCACGAGCAGCATGGACCTAGTAAGTGCATCATATGCAATATGAGTCTGGGAGTATGATGTGAGTGAAACAGTGCTGTACCATTGTGCTGTTGGGTGACTTTAATCTTTGGTTGAACTCTACTACGCTGGACACCCAGGCAGCCGCGTTGAAAGAGATCTTATTAGATCTGAACTTGATCCAACAGATTCACTCACCCACCCATGAAAAAGGGCACAGCCTCGATCAAATATGGTCACAGAATATCCCCTTGACTATCAGTTCCATTACTCCTTGTATGGGGACAGACCATTTTCTGATACACTTCACCGTCACCATTGTGAAAAGTAGAAAGCAGCCTTTTCAGAAGGGTGGGAAAGTTAGAATTTGGAAGAATATAGACACTTCAGCCTTTATCGACACTTTGACTTCATCCCTCCCCTCATTGGATCAGGACATTGATGGGATTGAAGAAGCCTTTACCAACTGGCTACGTCAAGCAGCTGACGTCCATGCCCCCTGTTCTAATATTCCCCGCTCCCGCCCCAATGACGCCCACAGGTGGTTTACACCTCACCTGAAGGTTTTAAAACTTGAAGTTCGTCAAAAGGAGCGGAAATGGCGAACGGAGTACTCGGCACTAGACAAAGCCAATTACTGCAGGGCCCGAAAGGATTATCTGAATCTTGTCCAAGAACATAAAACAGATTACTTTTCGGAAACAATTCTGAATTCCCGCAACAAATCAAAGGAATTATTCAATATCGTGGAAGGTCTCAGTGGTAGTGATAGAACAACTCATTCTGTGGCTCCTACTCAGGACCTTTGTAATTCACTTAATTCCTTTTTTTTTGGATAAAATCTGTACTATAAAACAAAGTATCTCCACTACTCTGTCCTCCCCTCTTTTTTCCGATGTGTATTATAATTCCTCGACCTTGGAATTATTTACCCTCATTGATGGTGCCACTCTATCTAGGCTGCTCATTAGGGTGAAATCAGGATCTCCCGACGACACCTGCCCTCCACACATCTTCAGAGAGGTGGGAACTGCTATTCCTGAGAGCATGCTCTCTGTGTTGAATGGTTCTCTCTCACAGGGAAAAGTCCCCAATAACCTCAAAAAGGCTTTACTCATTTCCCTCATTAAGAAGGCCGGAGCAAACCCGCTCGACCCGCACAATTACAGGCCTATATCTCTGCTGTCGTATTGTGCTAAACTTCTGGAGGCTTTTGTCTGTGACAATTTGTCCAAATTTATTGAAGAAAGGGAATACCTCGAACCCAACCAAGCAGGCTTTCGCCCATGCCATTCGACTGAGGCAGTTATCCTTGCGGTACAAAATACCCTGAGGCGGAACGCGGATAACGGGCTCCATCAGGCTCTGGTGCTTTTGGACCTCTCGGCCGCGTTCGACACGGTTGACTATACCATCTTGGTCAACCGTGTCGAGCAAGCTGGTCTCAGGGGCCCTGCGTTGAGCTGGATTCCTTCATTCATTTCTGGCCGCACTCAAGCTGTAAGATTGGGCTCTTTCACAGCTCCCACTATCTCCACTACATGTGGAGTCCCCCAGGGCTCATCATTATCTCCTTTACTTTTTAATTTATACCTACGCCCCCTACTGTACTCCTTACGAAAAGCGAAAGTTACCATCTTTAATTATGCAGATGATTTGCAACTCATCTTCCCTTTGAACACCAAGGACTCAGTGGAGGCATTTCAAAATACCATGTCTCACATCCAGGGTTGGATGAGTTGCAATCATTTGAAACTTAACCCCGGCAAGACCGAATTGGTCTTGCCTGGGCAGAGTGTACTTAGCTGGAACCCAGGCTTCTGGCCACCCAGCTTGGGGGCGCCCCCCTCCAAGTCATCCTCAGTAAAAAGTCTGGGAGTACATATTAGCGAGGATCTGTCCCTGAAAAAACAGGTAGGCGCGGTGGTGTCATCCAGTTTTTTCCAACTAAAGAAAATCAAGAAAATTGCTTGTTTCTTTTCCTTGGATGCCCTCACCCAGATCATCATTGCCTTGGTCCTGTCGCGACTAGATTTTTCTAACAGCATCTATCTCGGGCTCCAAATTGGAGAGCTAAAACGCCTCCAGCTGCTCCAAAATCAGGCCACCAGACTTATCCTGAACCTCTCTAAAAGGCAGTCTATTAGATCAGGGTTGAAACAGCTACATTGGCTGCCTGTTGAGCAACGAGTTGCTTTTAAAACAGGGTGTATCTTATTTAAGTCCATACATGACGTTGGCCCTAAGTTTGTCAGAGATCTGTTCATCAGATATGATCCTTCTCGCAATCTTCGCTCCGCTCACAAATCCCTCTTGAGTGTCCCTTCTTACAAGAGGAAGCGTCTAGGCGGTTGCTGCTTTGATCATCTTGCAGCTTCCTTCTGGAACTCTCTTCCTCTTCAATTGAAACTGAGTGGTAAAATTCTGAGTTTTAGACACTCTCTCAAAACCTGGCTTTTCTCCCAGGCTTACTGCTGAGTTGTTTTGTTTCTACCTTTAACTGCTGTGTTGAGTTCCTTCCTATAGCGCCATGAAGCCCTTGGGCGTACGAGCGCTTAATAAATGAATATTAACATTAACATTGTGTGTTCCATGCCTCCATTAGCCAATTGCATGTCCAAGCAGCAGGAACCAGGTTTCAAGAGGCACACTGTGGCATATGTACTATACAGGCCAGGGTGCATTTTGGGAGTTGTAGTTTTCTCATGACAACTGGGTAAATGCGCCACACTCATGCATCCATATTGAATTCTGCTCTGCCAGCACCACTACAATTGAACCAAGTCAATCATAACAGATGTGTGCATTGGATGAGCGATGGTACAGAGACTGTCCAGTCTGCACATGGCAGGCCATAGGGGATTGGATGTTGTGATTAGCATTGCACCTGTAGCGTTGTGTTCCAATTGAAACAGATAATCATGTGCTTTGGAGTCATGACAGATTTTGAGATCCTTGCATCACTCACAAGTTTACATAGTTTGGCAAGGTGTGTCCACTGACAGACGTCTCACCCTCAGTGGCCTATATGACATTTCACATGTACAGGTAGCTGTCACAACCGCCCACCACTGTTCAGTGGTGTACTGCACTACCTTGTAAGTCAAGTAAGGCACTATGTGGCACTGGATTGTCCGAAGATGTGTGGGGACATCAAAAGGCCAGACACACAATGTAGCTAGAGGAGTACTCCAGACCCCACGTGGATGTGTGACCCACATTTGTCTTGTCCCATACAATGCTACAAAGCAGATGACACTTGTCCAGACGTTAAATAGCTGCTAATCCATATCAATGGCAAATATCTATTATATCTGGACTCTTCATGTTCTCCTATGGTGGACTTGTAGTTGAACTGGCACATGCAGCAGTGACACGACACACAGATCACAACAATGCCAAGGTTGAGGTTTGGATAATGCAGTTGCGCAAGCCACAATAATACACATGAGATGTCCATGTAAAACTCAATTCAGTATATGACAGTGTGCATACATGTAATGTACGTGCATGGACAGAATGGGGGTTGGGAGCACACTGTCTCACAGTCCCAGCACGGTTTGTCCCTTTGCATCCTGGTAAATGCAATACACAGTTCAAACTTACTTTGGAATAATCTGGAGCCATACACCAATTTTGCAGCTGACTTTGCTGTATTTCTCTAGACACGTGTTCCTGGAATGGGCGCTTCATCTGTAGAGAACAGCAGTTTCAGAGAGCAAAGTAAATCATCTGGGTTTGCTGTGTGCCTGTGAGTGTTACTGTGATCTGAGAGGAACTTGGCAGCATTCCCTGCAAACTCAGATGATTCAGGAGTAAGTTAGTACTGTAAACAGCATTTACCCGGATGCAAAGGGGCAAACTGTGCTGGGACTGTGAGGCAGTGTGCCCCCAACCACCATTGAGTCCATAAGGACTGATGGGCAGATCAACAAGGCACCTGCGCCTCTGTGCACCGCCATAGGGTCACTTTAGTGACGCAGCGGCGGAGCACACAAAGCGCCATGCTGCAGGATTATTACAACGTGACGCATACGGTGCAGGATCGCATCCTAAAAGTGGCTGATTGAAACTACAAGATTTCACTCAGTTACTATTATGGCCAAGCAGATTAAAATCTACGCACCCGCTTGAAGCAGGTGTAAGGATTGCCGCAGCATGTCAGCACTCCAGCAAAGCCCGGCTATTCCACCGGGGATGCATCACACATCTGCCACTCAAGCGCCACGCTTTGCCGCTTTGTACATGCGGGCCATCAGGGGTGACGCACGGGTGGGCTGATGCGTTGCAACTCTTCAGACACACCTCTGCTGATTAGCGAGATGTGCCAGTAGTTGTAAATCGGCCCCTGATAACTATACAGTGTGATCAGAGGCAAACAAATTCGGACCTAGGCTATTCAATGTATGTGTAGCGTCATGCATAGAACAACCACCACTTCAGGATTTTGCTTACATTTCTGCAGGCACGGCTGGTGAGACAGGAGATCCGCAGGAACAAGTCCGGAGAAAGAGACCATCAGTTCGGCGGCGGCTAAACCCTCTTTCCACCAGCGATGAAGGAGAGGAGGAGGAAGAGGAGGAGGAGGAGGGGCCCTCAACATCTGCAGGCCAGGGGGTTTCACCCACCCGGGATGAAGAAGAACATGACACTGGTACTATGTCCCGGGTGGAGGCTGTAGACATTGAAGGGGGGGGGGTGAAGAACCGGACACCTCCGACCATGATGTGGGGGATGGCCACTCAGCCACACATACCTCACCAGTGGGTCAGGAAGAGGTGTCCCTGGGGCAGGCTAATGTTCAACCTGGGCCTGGCATCAGCCCCTCCCTACCTCTAGCGTCCCCCATGCCATCGGGGGCTCCAGCTCAATCCCCTGATACCTGTCCTCCTCCTCATAGCCGCCAAGCCGTACCCATCCGCTCCGGACCTGAGGCACCACATCCCTTCTGTGTCCCCCCCCCCGTGCCGGTGCTGTTCCTCCCGTGGCTGTGCCAGGGGACTTGAGTTGGATGGTCGAGGGTGAATCGGACATGTCCGCTCACATCTTGCTACAGGTGTGTCTGGAGATACGCTCGATGCAAGCGCACATAGTCCGATCATTGGACAACCTCACCACCCAAGTCCAGTCCCTGAACACAGCCATTACGTCTTTCATCTCCCAAGTGCCTTCCCATACCACCGTCAATGTGTCCCCCTGTCCGTTGCCCCACACTGTTTCCCCCCCATACTCCTCGTTTGCCACGTTCTCGTGTGGTGCCTGGTCCTGCATCAACCAGCCGTGTGGATGTGTCCGACCCAGAGGATCTAGACATTGTGGTCCTGGAGGATGACCAGAAAGACACTTGACTGTTGGACGGAGACATTGTTTCGGACGGACATTTCTTTTTCCCCTTGTGAATAGACTGGTTCCCATGACGCTACCTGACGTATTATATTTGTTTTGTCCCACCCAAATCCAAGTTCCATTCTCCTTCTGCATTAAGATAATCATTTGTTTTCCTTTCTCCCTTCCAAACGGACTGTTTGTTTGTGTTCCTACATAAATAACTTGCAGAATTTGACTTTGTCTGACTAGTTTGACTTCATTTTGAATGTCTATCCCCAAATATAGACACATATTTAGTAAGTCACATTCTATGCACATGACAACGTGTTGCTATGATGTGTTACACTTGTACCTGTCACACACACACACACACACACACACACACATGCCTACATTGTCAGAATGGACATGGTACACAACAGGATATTACTTTGGTAGATATTTATTGTAAAAATACTCCTAAGGAGCCCAAAACAAATTGGCAATGTCAATGGCGGTCATGTTTGCGTTTCCGCAATAGTAGGGGGGAGGAACGCGGTGAGGGGTGTCTGTGGGTGTTGTCCAGGCTGAACAAGAGGTGCAGGTGCCAATGGTGTCTGCACATTAGGTGTCTGTCGCTGGAAAAGGGCTGGTTGTTCAGGTGGTTGAAGTGACTGTGCAGAGGTTGGTGGTGTTTGGGCAGGTAGTGGGGGTGGTGGGAGTGACTGTGCAGAGGTTGGTGGTGTTTGGGCAGGTAGTGGGGGTGGTGGGAGTGACTGTGCAGAGGTCGGTGGTGTTTGGGCAGGTAGTGGGGGTGGTGGGAGTGACTGTGCAGAGGTTTGTGGTGTTTGGGCAGGTAGTGGGGGTGGTGGGAGTGACTGTGCAGAGGTTTGTGGTGTTTTGGCAGGTAGTGGGGGTGTTGGGAGTGACTGTGCACGGTGTGGGTGTGTTTGGGTACCTTGGCTGTGGTGCTGTGCAGTTGGTATTACAGGTGTGGGGATGTGCTGTCCTACAGGCCGACATGATTGTTCCCCTCCCTGCGTTGGCCGTGAAGGTAGACTTTGGATCACTCTCACCATGCCCTCCATCATCTTCATGGCCAAGGCATGGTGTCTTGCACTGTCTTCCCTTTGGATGGATATCTGGTCTCTCATATTTCTTGACATTTCCTGCCAAGTGCTATCCATCCTATCCAAAGCTTGGGCCATCCTGTCCACCACCTGAGGGAATTGGGCCATGTCCTGCAGGGACCCAGAAATGTCGGACAGGGTAGCCCCTATGGCCCGAATGTCCTTCCTCACATCTGCCTGCTGTCGTAAGAAGTCCTGCTCCCACTGGCCACCATCGCCACGTGCAGACCCCCTCTGCTGGTGTCTGCCAGGGATGAGATGAGCAGGTCCAACAACAGGGGGGGGCAGGTAGAAGTCTGTGGGCAGGAGTAGGGTGCCCAGGGGATACCTGGTCCACAACAGGGCTGGTACTTCCCACAGTTGTTGGAGAGAATGGCTGGGATAAACTGCGTAGGGAAGAGTGGGTAGGGGAACCACCATGTCGGTCACGGACATGAGGGCTGTGAGTGAGTGATATCTGTGAGTGGATGTGTGGGAGCCGTGGATAGTTTGATGTATGTCGTGTTGTTGATGGTTTGAGAGGAGGCAGACGGGTGTGGCTTGTCAGAGGATGTGAGTCCAGGACGTCAGTATTGTCATCCCCGGAGTCAATAGAAATGTACTCCTCATCCTCTAAGTCTACGTCCTCTTGATCTTGATCATCCTCCTCTTGGGCATGAGTTGCAGCCGACATTGCTGCCTGGAGGATCAGAGGATTCTCCCCTCGGATTGCCCGTCGGCCACCACTGGTTGTCGGGCTGTCTGCCTCTCCCTCAGCATCACCTGAAACACAGAGGTTGCAACTGTATTAGTGATTGACCAGGTATTACATGTGCAGCACCACCAGGGTTGTATTTACTGCACTTTGCATCAGCAGATGAGGATCATGTGATCATGTTAGGGTACCACCACAAATGGCCGCTCACACCATAGCACTGAGGTGTTACACGGAGATCTACATGATACTAGCAAACTCACCAGCTCCAGCCCCAACTCTCTGTCCCTTTGCGTTCCCTCCTGGTGTATCCTGCTGCACCTGTCTCATCATAGTTGTAGTAGAAATACCTGTAGAGGGTAGAAACAACATTCTCAACGATCTGCCTCACCAAATGACAGACCTGCATATGTGTCACTCCTGGTCTGTATTTCACTTTGTAATCAACAACTGTTGATTCCATGGAGAAGGGGATCTCGATCTCTGTAATGGCTTCGAAATCTAAGCTGTTGACACTCCTCATGCCCGATTTACCTGTGGGACAGGTGCGTGACGGTTTCACAGCTGCAGCCAGGATGTCATGCAACCCCCGGGATGGTGTCCGTTGCAGTTGTCTCATCCTGTCAGCACCTGTGATGAGAAATACATGTCCATATTTTAGTACAACTGATTGTGGCTATGAGATCAAATTAAATTCTCATTAGCCATTTGTGGATAATCAAGGACGATGTGCAGCATGTGTAGCTCATTGACATAACATGTGGGCACCTGCTCACAAGCAGCATTTGCTAGCTTACAGCCATGCAGCACTGACATCAATAAGATGACACATCAACTGACGAACTTGTATGAGAAGGTTACTGATTTCACCCTTACCATTTTTCCATGGGTGTAATGTTGTCTGTTGACAAGTCAGAAAGGAGTTCATGTGTGAGATTTGCAGTTGTCAGGGGCCTGATGTTGCCCATTTGTGCTTCCCTACCCATGAGGTCACACAGCTCATTTTTGAATGAGCAAACACAGATTACTAATGTCCATCCTTTGAGTGTTCTCTGTTCCCATGCTCCATTTCCAACATCATGGTACTACTTACATGACAACAGATGGTGTCTTGTGCAGCAGACATCCAAACCTCATATTTCATACACTCACCTATACATTTGAATATGGTAGAAGGGAGGCAAGCAGAAGACAACATTTGGTTTAGATCACACATTGCAGATGAGGTGAGTAGCTTTGAATCTTCCCACCTGCAGAGGATTATCCTGTTGCCCTTCAGCCAAATCATTTAGCAGGTGTAACTGCATGAAGATTCATCTTAGCAGCCCCTACACCCATCTCACAGGTACACAACTGGCACCAGTGTGTGCCTCAGCCATACCAATTTCATGTTGATTTGACCATGTTAATTTTGCTAGGGATTTAGCATATCATTGAATAGTAAGCCTGTTGTGTTGTGGACGTTTCTTATGACACATTGTGCTATTGTATGTCCATTGTGCACACACTTGGCATACATTTTGTGTCAGCATCTCATTTGCCACCAGGGTCTGATTGGCCATGTGTTCAAATGCCCTATGTGAGCATATTGTGATGCAGGATAACAAAGTTGTACAACACATACGGTGGAGGTGAAAGGCACAATTGATAAGCATTCAGCAAGCATGACTTACCGTGGCCCTGCACCGGAGCTGTAGGTGGTCCCTGGACAGATGTCAAGTCCAACCTAGTAGCAGAAGTCAGTGGGCGTCTGGGGTTCTGGGAGGACAACATTGTACCTACAATGATAAGTTTGTTTAGCAACTTTACATTCCTGCTGCCACATGTGATGCATTCAATTTCTGGCACAGGACGGGCACAAGCAGTCATGTTCACCACCGTTGCAGAAGTATATCATACATTATGTAATGAGTGATCCCACATATAACTTAGATTGGGCCCACTACCTTGATGCTACCTATGTCACAATGACATGCCTACGAATCCATAGGTAAAGTCCACTATCGTGTTTTGTTGATGTCCGGAAATTATCCATCCAATGTACGCAGTACATGATCAGCTGTGTGGACTGTGCTGAATGAAGTATGTATGACAGATTAGAAGTTGGACAGTGTATGCATTGTCAATACTACAGAGACTGCTATCTCACTGTTTGGTCTTCATTTCCGTATTGGTGCAAATGCTATTTCTTGATAAGGTCTACATACACTATTACTATATGGTGTGTACACCCTTTTGACTTGCTGTGGCCCTCGATTACAGGACTGCTTTCCCCGTTCTGGGTTTGTTGGTGTAATACATGTTGGGTACCACATTTACAAAGGTATGATGAGCCTAGACATTTTATGATTTGTCTTTCGCTGTTCACAAATGTCATTTGTTAAAGGTGAATGTCCATTGACAACTCCAATTGTAATGCAGCAAATGTAGCATAAATGGTTGACTCACATAGCTGGGCACTATTTGTCCCTCTGTCGTCTTCTGACGATATATGCATTTTGACCATCTCCTGTCCACTTTGACTTACCAGTTTGTGTGGTTGACATGCCTTCCTCGGTACGTTGCCCATTCCTCCTATGCGATGCGGTGACCTCTGCTACTGCAGTTGTCTGTGATCTGGCTGGATGTGTCAATGGGTGAGAAGAGAGAAAAGTTGACAGATGGGAAATGTGCTTGTGTAACGTTTCGGGGATTTGCCCATATCTTCTGTGTGATAACAGTACTGTGCGGAACTGCCGCAGATGGGGCAGGTAGGAGCAGTGGTGTGTTGGGGATGTAATGGCGTGGCAGAGTGGAAATTGGACTACAGGATATGTGTTGGACATATTTACATCAGAGGATACTCTCACCATCTGCTTTGTGATTTAGGCTGGCACAGGGTGAAGTACTTTTTGGATATTTTGTGGCAGGTTTACGACCCCCTAGAAAAATGATTTACACTGTTGTTGCATCACTTCTGTGACACGACAGTGGTTTACAACAGAAAACACATTTAGGATTATTTGCAGCGTGACGCTACTAGGGTGAATCGTCATGTTGAGGCCCTGCGCAACGTCAGCTTGGAGGTAGGCAGGGTGTACACTCCTTTGAGATATGCCGCGTCCAAGTGAGTCAGTGTAATCTACGTGATTTCACAGTATCACTTATAAGAGGCCGCTGCGACGCAACCTTACGCCTGCTTGAAGCAGACGTAAGGAGTGGCACAGCACGTTAGGTATGGGCAGTGCATGGACATTGTTGGAGTTGCAACGCTCTTGCGACACAACTTCAGCAAAGCCCCCCTAGACACCATCAGATTCAACACACATCTCTTTATCCCTGCACCACAGTGCACCACCATATGTACACGACACATCCGTGTTTGCGCAAGGCTTGAATTGCATGTCACATTGGTACTGGCGCTTCCCTGCTAATGTTTGTCTTTAGCTAATTTATTTATTTAACGTAATTTTAAATTTCCATTTGTCATTGCACATTTTCAGTCAATATGTACAGTTATTGAATTAGTTGGGTTGTGTATGTATGGCATCAGTACTGTGCACATGTTTTTAATAGGGTGGTGGGTATTAGCCTTTTCTGATACAAAGTTTTCTGGGACTTGTGGTGCTACGTAGTGGGTGACACATGAGTCTCTGACTAACCATATATATTTATGCATTTTGGACAATTACCATGATCACTATGACAGTGTAACACAGACAATCTCTTCATGCACTTTTTCTTTTCATTCCAATTACCTGGTACCACATAGCGGATGTCACTAACAGGCAGCCCATGGACCAAGTGGGGGTGTATAGTGGTTAGAATATCCTCCTCCAGTGGGGTGAGCTGGATGCGGGGTCCTGGGCATGCAGCAGGGAGGACTCTCCTCAGTTCTATCCTGGAGTACTTTTCCTTTACTCTCTGCTTTCCGTCCTGCCACTTTTTTTTAATGTCCTGTACAGTTCGCCTCTCCACCCCCAGGGCTGAGACAGCAGTGGCTATCTGCTGCCATAGTTCTTGCTTCTGTGCACCACTGGTGCAATATGGTGGTAGACCATATAGGCGCTTGTGGTGCCTTACTATGTATTCCACGAGCATGGTGGTCTCCTCTGCTGTGAAATTTCTTTTTCTGCGCATCTCCATGGTCTCTGGCACTGGAAGCTTTGTCGTAACAGTCTCTCTGTGGCCAAAACTGTTCCTTCACTGTGTGCTGCTTTTATGTGTGTTGTGGTACTGGTCAATTAGTGTTAATTGGCTTTAGCTGGAGTGTGGTGGGGGATGGTAGGCAGTGGCAGCATACACCATGGCAAAATGGAGCTGTTGGCTGGGATTGGCTGCTGTGTGTCAGCTGATCCATGTTGGGGGATGGGTGGACCTTGGCCAGGTGTTTTCCCTTGGCTAACATGCCCAACGGCCCAAAATCGTAATTTACGGCCCGTAATCGTAAAATACGGCCCGTAATCGTGAAATACGCCTCGTAATCGTATAATACGCCCCGTAATCGTAACTTACGGCATGGTGGCGTAAATTACGATTACGGGCCGTAAATTACTCCCCGGCGGCGGGCGTAAAGTTAGTAGTCTTAAGTCAAATCTGTGAATACCGAAAGTAGTACGTTTATTCTGTGAATCCCGAAAGTAGTAAGTTTATTCTGTGAATTCCGAAAGTAGTAAGTGCATTCTGTGAATACCAAATTGTAGTAAGTGCATTCTGT
The DNA here is from genome assembly GCF_964261635.1 of Lissotriton helveticus. Taxonomy (NCBI): domain Eukaryota; kingdom Metazoa; phylum Chordata; class Amphibia; order Caudata; family Salamandridae; genus Lissotriton; species Lissotriton helveticus. The sequence continues at coordinate 1,507,729,594 of NC_136061.1, forward strand.
GAATACCAAATTGTAGTAAGTTTAGGATTTTGTCTTAAGTTCATTCTGTGAATCGGGCCCGCAGTGTGGTGTGTAGAGTATTGGTGTAGTGGCATTATGTGCTGTGGTAAATAGATAGGGATGAGAGCTGTATAAAATAAATGGAAGGAAAATTGAGAGGGAAAGGTAGTTTGTGTGTGGAGTGGTGAAGGAACTGTAGACAGAGTAGGTTGGCAAGCACGCCGTCCCTGCTGACCAAAATAAACTTTAAAACAAACCGTGACTAATATTGCTCAATCCTGGGAGTAGTCCATTCAACTGAATTCTATGTTGGGAATTTGCACGCTCCCGGCGTGACCCCATGACCGCTAGTTTGATAACGAAAAAACAGTTTTAGAGCACTCATAGACAGGTAAACTCAGTCAGACAGCTTTCTGCCATATTGCAAATCCCACAGGACTCCGTGACTGAGTCCGTACTTGTTGCGCTGGTGCGCTGCGGGAAAGGTTAGGTATCGGTAGACTTGGTTTTGCTAATAAATGATGCATGACAAGGGGTTTGTGTCAGTTCTCTAACTTCTTCCACATATTTCTTCAGTCATTCTGTGAAAGGTATGTGATTCATATGTGACACATTATGTGATCTGCAAAATGAATGTACTTTCTTCTGTAGCATGTCATAAGTAACTTTCTTACAACCGATAGTTCGCGATCACAGCAGACAGGTAGGTGTATGGTTGCAACATCTGCCCTGCCCCACTGCAGCTGTACAAACATCAGAAAAGGGAAAGACCAGATGATTATCCTCCGGACGTCTAAATATCCAAACGCACACGGACACGTTCAGCAGTCATTTTCTGCAGCGCCGTGTGTTCTTTTCTTTTCGAAAATCTTTAATGAATCACGTGAAGCGAGTGGAAAGACCGGTATATTACTTTCCCGTTTTTGAAGTATCCAACACTACAGACATCTTCGTTTTCGGTTTGGCGTTCTGATCCAATTGCAACAAATTATAATTACATAGATCAGATGTGAAGCAAATAACTAAGGGCAACGTATTGATCCCAGTTGAACCCCACATTATAACGGATGTTCTGTGTTTACTCATAGTAACGTAGTGCTATATCATATACAACACCAAACCATGAACTGTTGAAAAATGAGAGGTTTACACTAGCCAATGTGATGAAATTTTAAGAATTTATTTGTGGCTCCTGAAGAAGGTGTTTTTCAGAAACGCCGAAACGCGCGTCGAGAATATTGATTGCCACTTTTTTGTCTTCTTTATATTTTATGATAATGTTGTATTAATTGTGTATATTTTGTTTATGTATGTCAATTTTATAGAATTTTGGTGCATACTATGTTTGTTTTTAACATGAATACTTATTAAAAAGATTAGAATTTTTATATTGGAATTATTCTGAAGCCTTTCTCTTTGCGAATAACCTTCCCTTCTATTTGATAGGATTGCTTTTTATATACACATAATTGTTTTTCCCTGTCTCAAGAATTATTGATTCTAATCAGGGGGTCCTTGTTGTTTACATTATACAAACATCAGAACATAGCAGCTGATCAAGAAAGTGCTTGACATTTTCCATAAACCTGATTGCCTACCCCCTATTCCAGCCCGATCACCGTATCATTCCCTGCGCAAGGAACATTCTATGGACGTCAACATGTGGAAGTGACATCACATACAAGAACTAATAGTAGATGACTACCCCTGTGGGGAATGTATAGCCAACTTAGACCTAGTTTCTACTGCTATTGATCGTCATTTTGTGCCAAAAAATCTTCTCTATTGATTTCAACCACTAGGATTTCAATGTTCTGCCCTCAACTGTCTGGCAGCTCATTAGTGAATATTCTAAATACCGCGTGCCACAAATTGACCCATTTGGTAACAGGACAACGAGAATTTTTTTGTGCGCAGAGGGGAATGCCAATGCCAAATTGGTGACATTTTATTGGTAAAACAGGTTAGACGGGTTAAAAATACAAAGTGCACAGAGAGGACTGAGCTGGTTCACTGTCAGTGCTGTTTGTGCCATGGTTACATGCAGAGGCATATTTTGTTTTGGGGCAAAGAAACATATATTGTTTGAAGTTTACTTTTGTTAACCACTTCTGTTGAACAGTATTTATATGACATAAAGAAACACAAAAACATACATAAGTAAAACATCTGTGCTCAGCATAGCGTGCCGCCTGGCTGGTATTTTGCTGCTTCTGTCATTGCATCCAGGTATATCATTCGATAAGTAACGTTACACCTACAACATGCTGGAACTGTTGGCTTTGTCACTGGGTGTTCTGTGCAGATAGCACCATGGAGAGAGGTGTATGTAGGAGAGCGTGCAAAGGTGGCCGGGTGACCCACTGCCAGGGACAGCATGTGGGTGAGAGCAGGACTGCTCGGCCTGGCTGCTGAATGGAAGAAGGTGACTGGTCTTTGAGTGAGTTTGAAACCCTCCCTCTCTGACCAGCCGGGCCTGCCTCCCAGCTGTGGCATCGGTGCCTCGGCCCCTGTGTGCCAGAGACCAGCCCTCGCATGGGGGTAGTGGGGTGGAAGTCAACTTATCCAACCCGGCCACAAAGTTCCTCCGGGGAGCGGGGCATGACAAACGCACACTTTGTCTCAGGGGACACACTGCCGCCCCCTTCCAGAGGCTCCTGCTTCTCTAAGTCCCCAGAGAGTCTGAGCAACTTTAGCCAGAAACCCGCTCATGGACTAAAAATACCCCGGAGTATTTACAGAACCCGAACTTCCAGACGAGGTCAACGCGTGAAAAGCGCCTCTTTCACGCTGCACGGTTTTCCCCGACTTAGTAATTACGCAAGCCTCTTTCCTTTTTTTATGTCTAGGAAGACGAGACAGTAAAAACATAAACAATAACCATTAGCTGATGTCAAGAGTACAATCATAGCGTTGCATATCAGCAGCAAAAACATTCCGAGGGGGCATCCGAGGTCAGCGGTATGTCAAGGCAGGAGCCTCGTGTTATTCCATCACCTAGGGCAGAAGCTGCAAAACAACCAGACCGCAGACTAGACTGCAGCTCCTCGGCACGTACGCAGCTTGATGAATTCATTAGTGCTGCCTCCTGGTGGGGGGCCAGTCACCGCGCCAGAGGTGCCGAGGCGCTCCATCCCAAGTGCGCCTGCCGTGCCCCTTACAAACAAGCATTGGCTGCGCGGCAGTAAAGCTGTGCAGCAGTGAAAGTGAGAGCAGGGGGAGGGGGCATGGGCGATTTCCTTGCGGGAGCATGCAACCATATGGCGTCACCATATGGCACTGCGTGCTCCCGAAAGGAAATCGCCAAGATGTGCACGCGTTGCAATGCAAGCAATGCAACGCGTGCACTTCTTTGCTTAAAAAGCTCTGCCGATGGCATTAGGTCCCCTCCTATGCAACACATGCGCGTTGCGTAGGACGAGACCTAAAAAGGAAAGGACTACAAATGCCACCAATAACAAGGGACAGCTGAAAAGAGATAAAAGAAAAAAGGAGTCGGGTCCTTTACCTCAAGTAAAGTAGAGTAAAGAAGCAAGACTTTTCCGGGAGATAGTGTCTTGAGGGCTGCCGTTGGCAGAGTTCCGCTATGGCGGACAACATTCCTGTTGGAGGTGGCCTTCTATGGAAAGACTCTGCAATGGCATGGGAAAGTGAGCCCTGAGAAGATGAGGTGGCAGTCAATGACAACAGTCACAGAAGAACTTCCAACCATAACTATTATAAAGAAAGGGAGGGGGAATATGGAGTAGGGAGGGGAGATCAGAGCCGACAGGGAGGAGTAAGTAAAAGAAGTTGAAACTCAGAGTCACCAAGGGAGGAGTGCACTGCAGGACAACACAATGAGTAGAGTAAATAGAAGATGCCCTAGTGACATGCTGATGTTGTGGGTTGCAAAGACTTGTAATACTGTTGGGGGTGACAATGCAGCAAGGCACCAGTCCTGTACGTCAGTGGGAGGGATGGAACAGTTCCCAGGTGCTTCCAGTGGCGAGGGGTCCCCTGAGGAAGAAGCATGCATAGATATGAAGGTGTAGGGGTGGGGGTGGGAATGCGAGGATAGTGGTGCTCAACTGGCACAATATTAATCAGTTTCTTCTATGCAAGCACCCCATGACCTTTTAAAGACATCCAGTTTGTCATCAAGTGTATATATAAGTTGCTCTTGAAGGGCTAGTCTACGAAGTTCCATAACCCACTCCATCAGGGTGGGGCATGTGGGTTGGCACTAATGGCGGAGAATACATGTCTTGGCTACTACCAGCAAAGCAGTCACTCTCAGAATGGAAGTTGGAGTCCATATCAGGAGAATCAGCAATATCATGGAGAAGAGTGAGGTGCGCTGAGGGGCGGATGAGTTGGGTGGAACCGCTGAAGGTATGCCCAAATCTGACACGACTGTATAGGCTGACAGCTCCACAAGACATGGAACAGGCCACAGTCAGCCGCTGGGCAACACCAACAGTGACTATGGGGTAACAGACCCGCCCAACATAATTTCTTAGGAGACCAGCACCAGTCATGCAGCACTTTTAAGTATAGTAATTTAAGGCAGGACTCCCGGAGGACTCGATCATGTGAACTGAGCGGCTCTGACCAGTACGCTGGGGCATGTTACGGGCCTAAGAAAGTTTGCCAATTGGTTCTGGCCAGAACCATGGTGGGTTTCAAATGAGCCTCGACTATAAACACCAGAGAGTAAGTGGCTGTACCGACTCCAAAGGCGAAGATAACATTGGATGGGGGAGGGTGAGAGGTTAGTTGATAAAGGGCAGAGGACAGAACAGAGGCAATGGGTGAGGTGGCAATGTTTCCCAAATTCTGCTTGGATAAGATCAAACTTCCTCTTAAGCAAAGGGAAGGGCTTGAGATGTCCTCAGCAAAGAGATGCTCAATCTGTGTCACACCGTGAGCATACCACATCGTCCAGTAAAAGGGGGCGCCGGCAATGCAGAAGTTGGGCTTGTGCCACACTGGGGTGGCTTCATGGAGAAAGGGATCAATCTCAATAGGATATGGGCCGTTTTTCAAGCTGTGGCCTTAAATGTTGGGTTATTCTTCTAGGGCTTCAGGGATGGTAAGAGGTAGCATGGAGGAGTATGGCAGGTTGAGCCAGTGATGTCTCGTTCCATGGCTACCCACACTGATGCTTTCTCGGGAACGCCTGAGTTGGGAGCTACCTGGGACAACTGGAAGGCCAAATATTAATAAGATATATGCGGAAGATGAATACTGCTGGCTACTGTGTCAACCCAAAGCTTTGTGGCTTGGAGCCTTGGTCACCTAACACTCCAGATATAGAAACCAACGCCTACCTCAATCCCCAGCTGGAGCACTAGGGGTACTCTCGGGGACAACATGGCAAAGATGTTGCTGTAACTAGATGCCCCGTCATCTTCATAGTTTGTATCCATCCCCATAGGGAGAGGTTCAAATGGTCTCATTTAAGGAAAGCCTGCCAAGTCCGTTCTCATAGTGTTATAAGGTCTTTCTCCACCATCGTTTGGAAATCAGTGGTGATCTAAATACCCAGATACTTCAGGCCTGTGTGGACCCACCAAATGTCATCAATCTGCAGACAGGCTCTGGTCGTCTCTATTGAGCAGGGTAGGGACTTGCTTTTCATCCAGGTAATCTTGTAACCCGAAAGACGGGATAAATAGGCAACAACAGACATGAGCAAGGCCAAAGAGGAACGTGGGTGGGACAGGAGAAAAATAGGAGGTTTTCAATTCTATGGGGCACAAGGAGATCCCTTGCAGTTTCCGCAGTTAATTGCAGAGCAGCTGAGAGGGGTTTGATTGCGATGAGGAACAGTACTAGGGAGAGGGAGGCACCTCTGTTACATTCCCCTACAGTTGGAGGTGTCTGAACACAAATCCCCCACAATGTACTCTGGCATGCGGAATATCTTAAAGAAGGCAAACGTTTGGAGATGAAACCATCTCCAAGGCCAATCTGCGCCAATATGTGAAAGATATAAGACAATTCCACCGGATGACATGCCTCCTCCTCATCGAGAGAATTTGCTACTCTTTCTTCTGGATCATCCTTGACATTTCACAAGACATGAGTGAGGGTGCGGGAGTTGCACAATGTTTGACCTGGGAAAAACCCGGCTTAAGAAGGGTGAATCAGTTGTCGGTTGACCCTCCCAGCCTGGTGGCTAAGATTTTAGCAAGTATCTTGAGGTTGACATTAATCAGGGAGATGGGGTGGTAACTCGAGCATTCAGGCAGGTCCTTACCCTCTTTAGGAATGATTGTGACAGTGGCCATGTTGGAGATCAGTCCAACAGAACATGGATCTCTGGCTTCCTTATAGGCTTGGGTTGCGGGTAGAAGGACCCCTTTGCCAATCTTAGAAAACTCACCAGGGAGCCCTTCTTCACGAAGGCCGGTTACAGGTGGAGAGGGAGTAGATGGTTTCTGCAACTTTTTCCTTGTGGTGCCCCCCCAGGAGGGTCTGCCCATGTCTGTGAGGGAGGATAGCAGAGGGGTTTGAAAAAGGCATCAATCTGTTCTAAGGCGTGGGTAGCCTCCGAGCAGTAGAGTTAACGATGTCACAGGACTGTGTCAGGAGTATACCAAAAGCATCCCGGATTGCTGGAACTGCGAGCTGCTATTCTCACTGGCGCAGTTGGCTCGCCAGTAAGCTGCCCGCCTTCTCACCTTGATTGTATTTTTTCCACTGCAGTTTAACCAGCACCTTTCTGCTGCAGTCGTGAAGAGTGCATTTACGTGGAGTTTGGTGGCGCTGATTGCTCTATAGTGGTCTTGTGACGAAGGAATAGCTAACATTACGTGACGAAACGCCGTAAACTCAAGACGGAGCCCTAACAAGAGATTGGTAAAACTCCATTACCACGGATGGCAAAACCTACGACATTTGGTGTAATAAGTGAAAGACACCCCATCAAGTAAAAGGCCCGGTAAAGGAAATCATTGAATTTCATTGATTTACCTACAATTGAGACAAATATCTTTATAGGGATTCTCTATACGATTGTAGAGATTCTCATATTTATAAATAAGGACTACCAGCTAAACCAGACGGGAGAGCCCGGAATGTGTATGATGTTGATTTTCATATGCACACAATGAGAGTTATTGTTATGGTCCTGATAAAGATGGTGTAAACCAGGACAAATCCATCGAAACACATCAACAATTGCGATTCCTAATCTGTAACGTGGGTTGGCACAACAGTTGACACATTCTCAGTTCATCAGGTCCCAGCCTTAACTAAATACTATCACGGATAGGTTGGGTCAATGACAAAGTGCATTGTCTTGTGGATACTCTATTTCACTTTTCTTTCTTCATTTTCTGTCTTATTTTTATCTGATATATCTTTGTGTACAACATTTATATTTTGTTGTAATACCTATATGAGTGCATTTCTAATGATTGTCTTTTTAATGATTGATAATCTTTTTTATACACATTGAAATCAAAGACGTCAAAAGCAAAAATTATTTCTTTTTTACATAAAACGTTTTTTATAATTCTATATGTGCATCTGCGTAGTGGCACACTGTATCTAAAAAAAGTATACGGTTTGAGTTTCTCTTGCTTGTTGCAGAGGGATATGGTGCTTGAATGATAGCTGTGTGGGGGTTAGTAAAATTGACTCTATTATGAAAGGATAAATGGTCTACCTAAGGAAAAAACTATTTTCTAAGTAACTTCAAACTCCTCATCCCGTAGTCTGTCCTCTGCTTGGAACTTGGCCTCTGCTGAGTGCCCTCATCATAACACCCCTCAGCATGGTCTTTCCGGCATGCTATGATCTGAAATTGCAGCCTCAAGGATAGTGCAGTCAGTAACAAAAGAAGAAACTCACTATGAGGCCACATTTAAGATCTCAGCAATGAAGATGGGTTCGCAGTGCCAGAATTTCTTATGTTTGATGTTGGTGACCAGAGGATAGTCTGCAGCACAGGTAATGCAGTGGCCCTCACAGAGCAGCAGTATTGGTGTTTGCTTTACCCTTGCAGTATGGTTCGGGCATGCTGGTGGCGCAGGAAGCAGGCAGGGAGGTTTATGCTGTATTATAGTTCCCTTTGAAACTCCAGGGGTTCAGAGAAGTGGACACCCAGAATCTTGGCTATGAAGTCTTTCATGGAAGCCAGCATATGTACCCCCTCCATGCCGTCTGGGGCCCCAAAGATACAGATAAAAGTCCCTAGGAGACCTATCTCCCAAATCTGTAACTTAGTTGCAGAGAAAATCAATGTCCTTGCCCCAATCTGGTAGGGCATTGTACTGCGAGTCCAATTGGTCCACCAGCGCATCCAGGTTGTCCAAACAAGTGTGAAAGGCAGTCACCTCAGTCGAAAAGGACTTCACCTCCGCAGTGAGGGCTGTAATTTTGTTAGTCGTGGTGGAGAAGGTGATGTCAGTGTCAGAGATCAAATGATTAACAATAGGGACCCCCTCCAAATATACTTTCAGGTCAGGGAGTGGAGGGGAAAACAACCAGAATTAGCAAAAAAAGCTCCCTCTTGACCTATAACTACTTTACTGTTGGGAAACCTCTAATGTGACAGGCATACATAAACTACATATACATCTTTTTTTGATTTATTTATTCATTTTTATTTTAGAGATCTTATCATAATTCATTAAGTCATTTTTTCTTTTTTCTGAAAAACAGATAATCATTAGCTGTATTTCATATAATTTCTTTTAAAATACATGTACAAAAATTCATTCTAACAATTTCATTGTCTACACATAGATTTTTCTTTTCTTTAAAAAACAAAACATTACTCATAAACCAGGCCGAGAACCACAAACACATATACTCATTCACACATCCTATTCATACACAACTCAGCTACAACCAAAAGCACACCATGTTGTTTTACACCAGTTGTCCACTAAAACCAAGAGGTTAGAGATCTTCTTCATCAAAGAATCTATGGTCTTCGAGGCGAGAGGATGCTGCTCTGGTGGTGAAATGCAGGTGGGCTGAGACTTAGTGCTTGCTACTGTCTCTGAGAAAACCAATTGGTGAGTCATGGGTTTAGGAGGCGGCATGGAGGGCAGAGGTGTTCAAGTGACCCACCTGAAAGTCGAATGAGAGGATGGGCATCCGGTAATGGTGGACACCAGGGGTCCCAACGGGGAGATCCGGGGCTGAAGTTTTAGAACCCAGAGGGGCAAGCAAGCGTTCAAAGTCTATTTCATGGGGCTCCTACACACTACCCTCATGGGACAGTTCATCCACAAATAGACCTAGTGTATTCAGCACTCAGTAAGTGGGTGGACAGCAGGCAAATTTAAGTTCATACGGCCACTGGCATGTGAGGAAGCGACATTAGGCAGCAGGAAGCCATCCTCGATATAGGGTCTATAGACGTCACAATAAGGCTGGCATGCACAGCAGCACAGGGCTCGAGCACTCACCCTATTTTCAGAGGGTAGATGCCGTCTACCCTGCTGCAAAGCTGTCCACTTTCAGCGGAGTGCCACGTTTCGTTCCCATGTCTCCTGTCACATAAATATGCTGAACTAGTCCCGGTGTAATTTTCTGACACAGGAAACTTTAAGCAGTGACTGCGCGGTGTCTGCTTTTGCTCTGAGCAGCAACGTGCAAGCAGGGAAGGGGCTTATCAGATTCCAGATTCTCCCATATCAAAAGTGGAAGTCAAGTGGCCATTAGGTCTCTTTTTGTTGGAGTATCCTGGCTGGGAGCTATCAGGAGCCTCACAACTAGATGCAATGGAGGGGAAAAAAGGCTCACATCTTATCACTTCACAGGTCCTTAAGAGAGAAGGGCTTTTGGCTTTGTTCGGTCAATGTATATAGAGATATGCATACACTGTAAGAATGTCAGATGTGTTGGCCACCCCATTATTTACACAAATAACAATTTAAATTATTACTGTTAGACGGAGACCTGGAGGGTCGGCCGAGCACAGTGATCGCACAGACAGGTAACTTCCCCCCCACAGATGGACACCACACAAAGATCAGGGTAACACCTTTTATAGGCACTTCTGGTAGTAGAGTGGTACGATACAAGGCGATCAGGACACGATGATCCTCTCAATTCTAGTCTCTAGTAAGGGAAGGGGGTAGCGGGACAGTCTTGGTACCTACGGGTACTGAGGTGTAACGGTGATAGCTCACAATCCTCGAGCTCGGTGTTCGGATGGGTCGGACCGCGGCAGCGCCGGCAGGTCCCGAAGAGGTCGTAGGTGGCAACGGGCCGCGGCAGCGCCAGCAGGTCCCAACGAGGATGAAGGTTACAACGGGCCGCGGCAGCGCCAGCAGGTCCCACGAGAATGCAGGTTGCAACGGGCCGCGGCAGCGCCAGCAGGTCCCACGAGGATGGAGGTTACTACGGGCCGCGGCAGCGCCAGCAGGTCCCAACGAGGATGAAGGTTGCAGAGGGCCGCGGCAGCGCCAGCAGGTCCCACGAGGATGAAGGTTGCAGAGGGCCGCGGCAGCGCCAGCAGGCAGGACAATAGTTCCCAAGGCAGGGCTGTGGCAGCGCCAACAGTCCGTCAAGGATGAGTTCTTCTCGGTGTCTCTCGACTCCAGGATACAACTGCCTTCCTGTCCTGGGGCTGCCTCAGTTATAGGTCTGGCGCCCTTTGATGTCCGGACCCTCGCTCTTGGAGGTCGGGAGGTCTGGGATGAGGGAGTCCAGACACCCAGCAGGGGGGTGGAGCCAGCGCCCGAGGAGGCTGGGGGTGCTCGGCACCTGGCGGGGGAGAGCCATCGACACTTCGTACTCCCATTGACCTGCCAAGTGGTCCGTTCACCTCCTGGGTGGAGGGTGGTGCCGGGATGTCGGGGCCTGGCCAGGCCCAGGGTTGGGGTCGGGCTGAGGCCGCGCGGCCGCGTGGTGCCGTGTCCAAGATGGCGGCTGGGCCGGGCAATGGTGCTGACGGTGGCCCGGGCCCTGTCCTGCGGGGAGGGAGCGAGCCCTTCATGTGGCCTGTCCAACATGCGTCCCCCCCAGCTGAAGGCGGGGAGAGTCACCCATCTTCTTGGGGACTTTCCTCGTCGAGGCGGAAAAAGCGGGACAGGCCGTCCGCGTTGGCGTGGTCTTGACCAGGGCGATGCTCCACAGTGAAGTCCATCCCCTGCAGGGAGATGGACCATCGCAATAGTTTGGGGTTCTCCCCCCGCATCTGCATGAGCCATTGCAGGGGCCGATGGTCCGTCTGTACCCGGAAATGGGTTCCGAAGAGGTACGGCCGGAGCTTCTTGAGGGCCCATACCACAGCGAAGGCCTCTCGCTCAATGGTGCTCCAGCGCTGTTCTCGGGGCAGTAGATGTCTGCTGATGAAGGCCACTGGTTGGTCCACCCCTTCGGTGTTCAGTTGGGAGAGGACGGCCCCAATACCATGGTCGGAGGCATCGGTCTGCACGATGAACTCGCGGCTGTAGTCGGGGGCCTGGAGTACAGGAGCGGTGCACATGGCGGCCTTCAGCGTCTCGAAGGCTGCTTGACAGTCGGGCGTCCAGTTGACTCTCTTTGGGCTGTTCTTGGACGTGAGTTCCGTGAGGGGCCCCACAATGCTGCCATAGTCCCTCACAAACCGCCGGTAGTATCCGGTGAGCCCCAGGAAGGCTCGGACCTCTGTTTGTGTCTCGGGGGGTTGCCAGGACTGGATGGCAGCTACCTTGAGTTGGAGGGGAGCCACCAGACCGCTCCCCACTTGGTGTCCGAGGTAGGTTACGGACCCCTGGCCGATTTGGCACTTGCTGGCTTTTATGGTGAGGCCGGCCTGTTGGAGGGCCTGCAGGACCTCTCGGAGGTGGTGGAGGTGGTCTGCCCAGTGGCGGCTGTATACCGCGATGTCGTCCAGGTAGGCGGCGCTGAATTCTTCGAGGCCCGCCAATACCTGGTTCACCAGTCTTTGAAAGGTGGCTGGAGCGTTCTTCATGCCGAAGGGCATCACTCTGAAGTGGTAGTGTCCGTCCGGGGTGGAGAAAGCGGAACGTTCTTGGGCCCTGGGGGTGAGGCCGATCTGCCAGTAGCCCGCTGTCAGGTCAAAGATGCTTAGGTAGCGGGCTGCCCCCATGCGGTCGACCAGTTCATCTGCGCGGGGGATAGGGTGAGCGTCGGTTCGGGTGACCGCGTTCAGCCCCCGATAGTCGATGCAGAATCGGAGCTCAGGTGTGGTGCCCGGTGCCGCGGCCTTGGGGACCAGGACGACCGGGCTGGCCCAGGGACTGTCCGAAGGCTCGATGACCCCGAGGGCGAGCATCTTGGAGACTTCTTCTTGGATGCATGTACGTACCCGATCCGGTACTCGGTACGCCCGGTGTCGGACAGGAGGACTGTCCCCCGTGTCCACGTCGTGCAGGCACCAGGAGGTGACTCCGGGTGCGAGGGAGAACAGGTTTGCGAACGGCAGCAGGAGGGCCCGGCAATCTTGACGCTGCTCTGGGGTCAGGGCCTCGGAGAGTCGGACCCCGTCCACCGAGCCATCCCTTTCCCGAGTCCTCAGTAGGTCAGGGAGGGGCTCGGAGTCTCCTTCCGTACCACTGTCGGTAGCCATCAGCAGGCTGAGTTCCGAGCGCATGAAGTGGGGTTTGAGCCTGTTGGCATGGAGGACCCGGAGGGGGTTCCGGGGGGACTCCAGGTCGATGAGATAGGTGACGGGACTCTTGCGCTCGATCACCTTGAAGGGCCCCGTCCATTTGTCTTGCAAGGCACACGGTTCGATGGGGGACATCACCCATACCTGCTGACCCGGTTCAAACTCGATGGAGGAGGCATGTTGGTTGTACCACTTCTTCATGTCCTCTTGACTGGCCTCTAGATTGGCTTTAGCGATTTCCCTGAATTTCCGGGTCTGATTGCGGAGGGTCAGGAGGTATTTGTAGACGTCCGGGGGGGTCTTTAGGGGGGCCATCTCCCATTCCTCCTTCACTAGGCTGAGAGGCCCGCGAACGGGGTGTCCGTACAGGAGTTCGAAGGGGCTGAAGCCTAGGGACTTCTGGGGGACTTCTCGGTAGGCGAAGAGGAGGCACGGTAGTAGCACGTCCCACTGGCGGCGTAGGGGTTCTTCCAGCCCCATGATCATCCCCTTGAGGGTGCGGTTGAACCGCTCGACTAGTACGTTCCCCTGGGGGTGATAGGGGGTGGTGAAGCGGTAAGTGACTCCGCACTGCTGCCAGAGGGATTTCATATACTTTGAAATAAAGTTCGTACCCCTGTCGCTGACGACTTCCCGGGGGAAGCCCACTCGAGAGAAGATCCCCATCAAGGCTCGACCCACTACTGGGGCTGTTATAGTACGAAGGGGGACCGCCTCAGGATAGCGGGTAGCGTGGTCCACCAGGACCAGGATGAAGCGATGCCCCTGTGCTGTTCGGGGGTCCAGGGGCCCCACAATGTCTATTCCCACCCTTTCGAACGGGGTGGTCACCACGGGGAATGGTTGTAGGGGTGCCTTGAGTTTGCGGCCGCTCTTCCCGCTGGCCTGGCAGGTCGGGCAGGACCGGCAATGGTTGGATACGTCATTTCTCATTTTGGGCCAAAAAAAGTGAGTCACCAGGCGGTGGTAGGTCTTGTCTTGGCCCAGGTGCCCGGCCAGGGGGACATCATGGGCTAGGTTCAACAGGAAGTCTCTGAAGTGGAGGGGCACCACCAGCACTCGCCCGGCCCCCAGTTCTGCGATTTTCTGTTCGCTGTACAAGAGGTCATTGTCCCAATAAACCCAGTGGGCCCCGGTGGTGTCTCCTTGGCTCTGGGCGAGCGCTTGCTGTCGCAATCCCTCGAGGGAGGGGCAGGTCTTTTGCTCCTGCCGGAATTGTTCCTGGGTGGGCCCCCCTTCTTGGCGCCACTGAGCCAGGTCGGGAAGCTCGGGGGGCTGTGTGGACCCCTCTGGGGTGGGGTCCGGGTGGTCGGTCTGGAGGAAGTCTTCTTCTGAAGTGATCGAGGGCGGAGGTGCTGCCCATTCTGGTTCTTCTGGTCTAGGGATGGTGCGGGTGGCCATGGACCGGGTGGTTACGCACGCCCAGTCCGGGAGACCCAACATCCCCAGATGCTCTCTTCTTTCCACAGCGGCCCACGGGGAGCTCTCGAGATCGTTCCCCAGGAGGCAGTCTACGGGGGCATCGTCACGGACAGTTACTTTCAGCATGCCGGACACTCCTCCCCATTCGAAGGGGACGCAGGCCATCCGACACAGGCTCTCCGAGTTATCTGCCGATCGGACGGGGCAAAGTACGTTTGGTAGGATTTGTTCTGGGGTCACCAGGTGACAGCGGACGGCCGTCACACTGGCCCCGGTGTCACGCAGGGCCTCGGCCTTGCGCCCATTGATGCTCACCCATTGGCTGTACTTCCGAGTGTTGGCGGGCAGGGGAGTCCGCGGGACCATGTCTCTTCCTCCTAGGCATGCCAGGGTCATGGCGGCGGGTTCCCACTCGAACTGCTCCGACTCATAGGTCTCCGTGTCTTCGGAGACTTGTTCTTCTCCCAGGGCGGCGGCCGCCATCTGGCGGGGCCCGGGGGCCTGGTTCTTCGGGCAGGTCGGGTCACTGGCATAGTGGCCGACTCGCTGGCATCGATGACACGTCACGTTAGCTCGGAACCCCGGGCGCATCGGGGGGTTTCCCCGGCCTGCTGGGGCCGGGGTGGCATTAGTGGGTGCGGCCGGGACGGCGTCTCTGCCCCGGCCCGGGCCTCCTCCTCCTCCTCGGGGACGATGATGACCTTGGTTGGTTCTGTTCTGCTCATTCGGCCCACTCCGGGCCACTCGGGTGCTCTCCCACCGGTCAGCCTCGGTGGCGAGCTGCCGGGGTTCAGTCAATTTACTGTCGAGGAGGTGCTGCCTGAGCTCGACGAAGCAGTTGTTGGAGAGGTGCTCCCACACAATGATATTGAAGAGTTGTTCGTAAGTGGTTACGTTGTTACCCTTGATCCACCCCTCGAAGGCTCGGCTGAAATAGTTCACGTATTCCAACCACGTCGTACCTGGGATCCGGGTGCAGTTGCGGAACCTCTGGCGGTACATTTCGGGTGTAAGCCCATATCGACTGAGGAGGGCGGCCTTCATGTGGTCATAGGACGTCATTTGATGGTCCGGAAGCTGCAGCAGGGCATCACGACCCTCGTTGACGAATCTCCCCCATAGACCGGCTCCCCAGTCACTTCGAGCGACCCGGTGGGCGGTCATGGCAATCTCATAGGCCTTGAACCACTGCTGTATGTCGTCATTCCGGTGATATTCTCGGACCACATCCTTGGGGATGTTGACCTTCTGCTCGGTAGGACCCGGGGAGTGCGGTTGCTCGGGCACCCCTAGGTTTTTGTTCAGTTTGCGTATTTCTATCTCCGCTAGTTTGCACTCGTGCTCGTATGCCAGTCTTTTTTCTTCGAGGTCTCTCTGTCTCTGTTTTTCCTCTCGCTCTTCTCTGAGCCGTAAGTGTTCTAAGTTTATTTTTTGTTCCGCCAGTTTCAATTCTCCGTCTAATCTGAGTCGTGCCAAGTCTAACTCGTGTAATCTATTTTTTTCCCGCTCTTGGATCTCTTCACGGGAAGGGCCTGTTCTCCGTTCCTCCGTCCGGGTGGTGTTGACTTCCGGGGCTGCGGGGTCCCGGGGGGTTGCGGTATTTGTCTCTGCCCAGGCCTCTAGGGCGTTTTTGAAGTCTTCTTTTGTGCTTAGCCCGGTGGTAGCAATGCCTAAGTCCATGCAAAATTGTTTGAGCTCTCGGTGGTTGTATTCTTCCAGCTTTTCCATCTGGAACTTCTCCGCCGATCCGCTCTCTTTGGTCGTCATTGTGGTTTTAGTCGTAGGGTGAGTTACTGTCTGTACGGTACGCGTTGGTTCGGATCGCGCCGCTAGCCACCAATGTTAGACGGAGACCTGGAGGGTCGGCCGAGCACAGTGATCGCACAGACAGGTAACTTCCCCCCCACAGATGGACACCACACAAAGATCAGGGTAACACCTTTTATAGGCACTTCTGGTAGTAGAGTGGTACGATACAAGGCGATCAGGACACGATGATCCTCTCAATTCTAGTCTCTAGTAAGGGAAGGGGGTAGCGGGACAGTCTTGGTACCTACGGGTACTGAGGTGTAACGGTGATAGCTCACAATCCTCGAGCTCGGTGTTCGGATGGGTCGGACCGCGGCAGCGCCGGCAGGTCCCGAAGAGGTCGTAGGTGGCAACGGGCCGCGGCAGCGCCAGCAGGTCCCAACGAGGATGAAGGTTACAACGGGCCGCGGCAGCGCCAGCAGGTCCCACGAGAATGCAGGTTGCAACGGGCCGCGGCAGCGCCAGCAGGTCCCACGAGGATGGAGGTTACTACGGGCCGCGGCAGCGCCAGCAGGTCCCAACGAGGATGAAGGTTGCAGAGGGCCGCGGCAGCGCCAGCAGGTCCCACGAGGATGAAGGTTGCAGAGGGCCGCGGCAGCGCCAGCAGGCAGGACAATAGTTCACAAGGCAGGGCTGTGGCAGCGCCAACAGTCCGTCAAGGATGAGTTCTTCTCGGTGTCTCTCGACTCCAGGATACAACTGCCTTCCTGTCCTGGGGCTGCCTCAGTTATAGGTCTGGCGCCCTTTGATGTACGGACCCTCGCTCTTGGAGGTCGGGAGGTCTGGGATGAGGGAGTCCAGACACCCAGCAGGGGGGTGGAGCCAGCGCCCGAGGAGGCTGGGGGTGCTCGGCACCTGGCGGGGGAGAGCCATCGACACTTCGTACTCCCATTGACCTGCCAAGTGGTCCGTTCACCTCCTGGGTGGAGGGTGGTGCCGGGATGTCGGGGCCTGGCCAGGCCCAGGGTTGGGGTCGGGCTGAGGCCGCGCGGCCGCGTGGTGCCGTGTCCAAGATGGCGGCTGGGCCGGGCAATGGTGCTGACGGTGGCCCGGGCCCTGTCCTGCGGGGAGGGAGCGAGCCCTTCATGTGGCCTGTCCAACAATTACTATTTTGTTTTATTTATTTTATAGCATTTTAGCACTACAGTAGTGCTAAAGAGCCATATGAGAAATGAAGCAAAATAGTGGTATTTAAACTAGTTGTGTACGTGTGATGTAAAGCGCTCTGACACCCTGCTTTGGTGTGAGTAGTGCCACTACTCCTCCCAATGCAGGGTGTCAGAGCTCTTTACATCACACGTACAGATTATACATTGACAATAAATAATGTGTGTACATCAATATAAAGGATGTGTTATATAAGACAATGAGGGTTATAAGATGTAGGAGCCACATATTATTCATATCTCATTGTGCTATATTAGGAGGATTACAATTTATGAACTGCAAGTAACAAAAGGATCTCTGTCTTAAAAGCAGTAACCCATTTACCCGTTTCAGAAAATAAAATAAAAATCTGTTGTCTGCATGTTACATATTGTGCTTTGCAGGAGAAATATTAATACTCTATGCTACTTCGATTTAAAACTAGGACTAGGCAAAACACAGAACTCTCCAGCAAATGCATTATCTTCCAGAGTATTATTACCATTATTATTAATCCATGAGATTTAGCTGGCATGCTAATATCTCTGCAGCAGGTTATGTTATGTTATGTTATTCGTATTTCTAAAGCGCATCATTCATCCTAGATAGGATATCACGGCGCTAAGATTGTTAGTCTACAACCGGCTGGTTCATGAGTCTAGTGGAATTAGTCCGGTTTGGGGAACAGTATGGTTTTCAGTTTTTTTCTAAAGGTAAAGTAGCAGTCCGTGAGCCTTAGATCAGTGGGCAGGTCATTCCAGATGTTTGCAGCCAGGTGGGAAAAGGATCGCCCGCCCATCTTGGCTCTCTTTACTCGAGTAGTGGAGGCTTTTGCTGTAAATTGTGAACGGAGATTCCGATTGGGTGCATAGAATTTAATCCTGTTTTTTAGGATGTTGGGGCCAGTATTATGTAGTGCCCTATGAGCAATGCATAACATCTTGAAGGAGGCTCTTTGCCTCATTGGGAGCCAGTGTAGGGCCCTCAGACAGCTCTTGGCAGAGTCGTACTTTTTCTTGTTGCCGACTGCTTTTGCTGCTGCATTTTGGACCAGCTGCAACTTTGTGAATAAGTAGTCTGCCATGCCAACAAACAAAGAATTCCCGTAGTCCAGCCTACTTATCAGTAATGACTGGACTAGTATCTTTCTGCATTCAACGGGAATCCATGGGAAAACTCTTCTTAGCATTTTTAACAGTGCAAAACATTTGCCGCATATTGTTGTGACATGATTTTTCATGGATAGAGTATTGTCAATGTGTACTCCCAGATATCTTGCAGTCTGGGTTGGATTGGGGGGGGTGTACCAAGGGTGTTAGGCCACCAAGTAATATCCCAGACCTGTTGAGATCCACCAAACAAAAGGATTTCCGATTTTTCGGCATTTAATTTCAAGCAGTGCCTGTACATTCAGTTGGATAGTTAAATAAGGCAGCTAAGCAATCTATTTTTGGTGTCTTCTTCGCTGTTTAGGGCGACCATCAGTTGCGTATCATCCGCGTATGAGCATATATTGGTGCCCCACTTTTTCCCAATGTTTGCCAGGGATGATACGTAGACATTAAACAATGTCGGACTCAGTGAAGCCCCCTGTGGCACCTCGTATTTGATCTTCCGGGGGGTGGATGTAAAATTGCCTAAACGAACCGATTGTGATCTATCAGACAGGAAGGATTCCAGCCAGCATAAAGCTTTTGCCCGTATACCTTTCGCGGCCAGCGTTTTTAGTAGGAGGTTGTGGGACACGGTATCAAACGCCGCTGATAGGTCTAATAATATCAGGGCGACCATTTTACCCTGGTCAGCCTGTGTTCTAATATCGTCAAGCACTGCCAAGAGAGTTGTCTCAGTGCTGTTGTTCGCCCTAAAACCAGTCTGGGAAACGTCCAACAGATTGTTGGCTTCCAAGAAATTTGACAGCTGTTTATTTACTAGTTTTTCCAAAACTTTTGATAAGTATGATAGCTGTGAAATGGGTCGGTAATTGGTGGGGTTGTCTATGTCAGCACCGGCTTTTTTTAGTAGAGGAGGGACTACTGCATTTTTCCAAATAGTTGGAAATTCAGCAAGGTCGAGTGACAAGTTAAGTGCTTGCGTCACTGCCGGACAGATTACAGTGGTTAGTTGTGAGAAAATATGATGTGGACATGGGTCCAAAGGGGATCCTGATTTAATCTTCAACATAACCTTGCTTACTTCCTCCTCGGAGAAAGGGCCGAAAGTAGAGCAGCTAACCAATGAGGTGGAATCTATGTGATGCTCAGCTTCTGCCTGGTCATTATTTGAGAAGGAAGTATAGATTTTATCTATTTTTTCACAAAAGAAGTTGCTTATTTTTTTGCAACCCTCTTGTGAGGGAATCAGGTTTGATATAAGGCCTGGAGGGCTACAGAGTTCCTTGACTACTTTAAAAAGCTCTTTGGAAGAGTTTCTATTGTCCAATATCCGTTGCAAGAAGTAGTCTTTTTTTGCTTTCCTTATGGCTGCATTGTAGGTTTTCAATTCCTTTTTATAAACATATCTGTCATCTGAGGTTTTACCTAACCTCCATTTATGTTCCAGTGTAGTGCATTTTCTTTTGAGAATCTTTAGATCTGGACCATACCATTTCTCTGACAACGTTCGTCTGGATTTATGGTTGGTGCATGGCGTAGAACAATGTTCCAGTGCATTCCCAATGATGTTTTGCAAATGGTGAATTTCCTGATCACTGGAGGATCCCGGAATATTTTTTATAATGAAAATACTGTTGGGACTTCTCCACAGAGAATTTCTTCCAGTTTCTCGTTTTTTCTAAGGTCAGGACAGTCGGTCTCATATTCTTTATGGGTACATTTATGGTAAATTCAATCATGTGATGGTCAGTCCATATCAATGGCTTTATTACTTTAATGATGGTGTTTACTATATTAGTGAAAATAAGATCTAACATGTCCTGCTCTGTGTGTGGATCGTTCAATTTTCTGTGATAATTGCAAAATTTTCATGTCATCTGATAGGTGTTTTGTTAGTGGGTCATCACTCTTGTCGTAATGGACATTGAAGTCTCCTAAAACTAGAACATTTTTATGTTTAAGACAGATAGGAAGGATTTGCGCGAGGAGCTGGGTACTGAATTCTGCCGTGCTCCCCGGGGGATTATAAATGACTGTGCCACCGAGTTTTGCTTGAGTGTTTATGGTGCCTTGACTACTGCAACGTTTCTCCTGGCTGCTAATTCTTTATGATTTATCAGATGAGGGAATGCACACCATTTACTTTAACTATATATTTTCTGTTCAACATTTTCATCCTTCCTTGGTTCTGTTTGCGTGCAGGATTGGTTTTAGGCATGCCCCACTGCCAAAAGTCAAGAAATTACTCAAAGAAATGGGACTAAATAGCCCCGAAGCCAGTCGCACAGCATCATGCCGCTTCGTTTGCGTGCATGTTTCATCCAAACTTTTATCCAATATTTTAAATTTTCCATTTTTAACCATGTTTTTGAACTCATACTTCAATAGATTCCCACTCTTTTAATCCATGATCCACGTTATGGTATTTTGCCAATTTTCAGGTTTCTAATATTCTAATTGTGCCGATCCGGGCCTCTTGAAAAGAATACGATTAGTGCCAGAAGTCCGTCACAAGCAAATTTTATTATCAGTTAAAACCCAATGCATTTCGGGCCTCTCCGTGCCCTTCCTCGGGGGTCACTGTAATCAATCAAAATATAATAAATTATTTGCACTGTTTCTCACAAGTAAATTTATATTACACAGCATGATCACATCAGTAATGTATCTAATTGAAAGCAGCACATAACAGTACTTAATTTTAGCCCGTTCTCCCTCTACGTTCCTCATACTCCCGCGCCAATCACCCCTATTCAGAAATGTAAACCCACGTGCTCCCGTCTTCTCCTTCCTACAATAAAACCTCTAAGTGGTTACAATGTTTCACCCATGCTCAAACCCTTTACACTCAAATCGGTACTGCCCATATGCGAAACAAATTGCTACTGTTTAACTCGCTACACTCTGTATATCATGTTACCATTATCACTATCTGAAAACAAGATTTCAACGATTCTCCCATGCGCGCGTTCTTTTAAATGCGACTGTATCTTTCTGTGATTAGCATACCTCATTTGCATCAATATTTTGGCACAACCCCAAAGCAAAATCTAATTTGCTAAATATTAAAATATGCTCAAATGTATTCATGATAGACCCGCTAAACATATGTGAGGTCTTAAGATCTAATGTCACTTTCTGTAAGGTCATTATGTTATTTCCTATGATGCCACTTGCAATGTCATACGCCTTGATATCACTTCCTGTGATTCATGTGTGGTGATGTCACATGGGGTGATGTCACGTGATGATGTCACACCCATTCTGACTAGCTTGGTGAGTCCCTCCACTTCTTTTTTAGGGCTTGACTGCTGAGTATAAAGGCTGCCAGTAAGGTCTCCACAAAGGGCGCTGTGAGCATACCTCAGCACCACTGAGCCTGAGGAGATCTCCCAATCTCTGATCCAAGGAGAAGACTTGCAGCCAGCGCTGTAGGGAGAGAGTCTGTGCAATGACGCGGGGCAAGGGGGTGTTGAGCATCACCACAAGGCCTCGGGCCCAGGCTGCAGGCACATCAGACGTGACCACAGAGTACAGGCAGCCTCTGATTTGGTGATAAGGGCCCCAAGCTGCTCTACACAGGAGGCCCGGGCCAGAAGGTATACAAGCTATAAAGCAGGGCCTTCAATCATGTGATCTGTCCTACCAGCGATGGCAGCCGGAGAGTTGCTGGGTTGAGTGAGCCAAGATCTCAGCGTCTTAAGGGGACTGGGTGAGGTGCAGTCTTGCGGCCAACAGCGGTGAGGAAGGCAGTTGTCAGGTGCACAGGTGGGCCTATCCTGTGTGGTTGCTACAAAGGGGTTTGGCCACGACTGCAGTCATCTAGACCGGCAGGCAAGGTAAAGTGAAATGGCACACCTACCCTAGCATTGCTAGGCCATGGCCTCTACTCATTATTGTATGGTGGCCCGGTGTGGCTCCAGAGACTCCCAGCTCCGACTGTGCATCCGCAGCGGGGCACAGATTCACTTCCCTGATTGGGAGTCAGATAGCCACCAGATTGACTGTGCTGCAGGCCACAGGGAGCGGCAATAGGCAAGGGTGGAACATCTTGGTCTGCACCAAGCTCCACCTCCAACATAGTCATTTTCAATGTACCAGTATTCAGCAGGGTAAAGAAAACCATTTTATGGCACTACTGGTCACACACTGGACCAAGAATCAGACGGATAGTGGACACTCAATGTGCTTACTTTTACTGTATGTCTACTATACTATAGACTATGTACATTTTACTTTAACTTTACGTAAAGAGTAGCCATACCATGGAACAGATAGATGCAATTGCTTGGTGGAATGGGTAGCCTTGGGAATTACATTTTCAATTCCTTGAGGAAGCTTCAAAGTTTAAGCAAAGGGGGACCCAAGTTGCTTAAAGCGGTAGATAGGCTTTCCCAACAAAGTTGTTCATGGCCAGACAGAGCAGAGGTCTTTAAAGGTTGCAAAGTAATAAGCCTGAATATAAACACATGATGATGTGATCAAATGACCTGTGTGATGCTCCCACATTTAAAGAGCACAGGATAAAGGCATTTTTGATGAGTGACATTCTCAATGTTTTGTACCAGGCCTAATGCTGCAAAAAATTAAACAAATTTAAAGCGAACATGCTTAGAGGTCTGCAAAATTCTCACAATTTTTCTCTAAAATAAACTAAATGATCCATTCGGGTGAACATTCAACTTGAAAATGTAATTTATTAAATTTTTTTTTAAACAATTTTTATTATTTTCCAGTGTAACAATTATACACGTTTACAATCAATACGACAATAGTATTACGAAAATTTAGATATACAGTTACATACATTCGGAGTCTTAAAATACATTTCCATGTGTGATATATCACTTTGTACCCCCTCTTGTTCAGCAGCCCCCTAATTTATGTTCTACTCTCCATCCTCTTCCTCATCAGAGCTGGTAATATCTTCTTCTGGCAGTTAGTCACATATCTCTCCTCTATACACATTCCAAGGAGTCCACACCTTGTTCCATTTACGAGGACTGGCCCTAGTTACATATACTGCTCGTTCCGTTAACATTAGTGTGTCCATGTTTCTGCTCCATTGTGGTAAGGTGGGCAGTTCTGAGGCGCCCCATTTTTGCGCTATGTCTCTTTTTGCAACCATGATCGCCAATGTACTCCATATTTGACCATACCTGGATAAGTCATTTGGATCCCAGATATTTAAAATACATTTGTGTGGCTCTGGTAATAGGGAGACCTTAAGTGTTTGTGACAAAGTGCACATCACTTGTCGCCAGTATTCGGTTATGAAAGGGCATTCCCAGAGAGTATGGAGTAGTGTGCTTTCCTCGCCACGTACGCAGTAGGGATGTGGGGCTCTTTGTAGCTTGTGTAGTGCGGTTCTAGTGTAGTATATCCTGTGTAGGATTTTAAGCTGTACTAATCTGAACTTAGCCGAAATACCCACTTCCCTTGAGGATGCTAGTGCTTCATTCCATTCTGTCTCATCCATGGTGCCCAGTTCCTCCACCCACCTCCCTCGCAGTTTCAGTGTTGGGTCAGCTAGGTTGTTGATCAACTTATGGTAGGTAAGTGAAGTTGCACTCTTTTGCATGTCGTCAGTGAGTAACCTATCCTCTAATGGAGAGGATTCCGGTACCTCGGTGTTAGCTGGTATTGCCTGTAACAGGGCGTGCCTTATCTGCACGTATCTGTAAGTTTCATTCGGTCCCAGGTCATATTGCTGTTGAAGCTGTGTGAATGGGATCACTGTGCCCTTGTCCCATAAGTCCCCCACCGTGGATATTCCAATGTTGTCCCATTGTGTAAACCCCTTACTTCGCCTTAGTTGCCCCAGTGTCTTTGTGTCCCAGAGTGGGGTGAGCTTAGTGAGTGTTCCCTTCCACCCCAATTTTGCCTGTGCCGAGTAGGAAAAGCGTAGCCGTATGTTTCGTGGGCCCCCTCAATTTCGCCGCCTGGCCTCTGTTACATAGTACTGATAGCATGCTGTCTGTGCCTAACTGTGCCCTGTCGGCCCTGTAGGCTGGGTCGTCCCGAGGTGCGTGGATCCATTGGTTAATAATTTTGAGTTGTGCAGCCCAATAGTACATCTGGTGGTTCGGCAGGGCAATCCCCCCCCTCATACCAACTTCTGTTTAGTTTGACATGTGCAATGCGTGCCGGGTGGTTATTCCATAATAGATTGGATACCAATGCCGTCACCTGCCGAAAGTACCGTGGTGAGACCGGGTACGGGGTGTTCTCTAGGGCATACAGAAATCTCGGGAGGGCCATCATTTTGTAGAGCGCTGCTCTGCCTAGGAGCGTTAGCGGTAACGATGCCCAATGTTTCACATCATTGCGCAGATGCTCCAGGGGAGGTTTCAGGTTTTTATCAAAGAATACTGTCGGGTCGTCAGTGATGTTTATGCCCAGGTATTTAAAGGAGTCCGTAATTAGTACAAGCGGGCAGTCAGCAGCAAGTGAGGGTTCTGGCCCTTTCAGCATGTACAATACAGATTTCGACAAATTTAGAGTCTAGCCCTACGTTGTCTCGTATGCATCACAGAGTTTGAGGAGCGCTGGTATGCCCCTATCCGGATCCGTCAAGAAAATGTAATTTTAAGTTTGTTTTTAGTCACCTGTGTTCAAGCACTGCTGCTAGCACTCAGATACATAGATAGTTTCAACTGCAAAGCTCATCCGAACGGTTTGCTCTGGTATAAATGTTTGCTGACTGCCCGCGTTAAAGGAGCAGGCGCTCTCATTCAAGACGCTGCTACCCATGTTCAGTTTTAAAGTTTTGCCCTTAAAAATGACTGAATGGTCATCCGTAGGCTGTTAAATACCTGCAGTTCTCTGTGCCCTTATGATTTTTCCAGATGCTAGAGCACCAACTAAATCGTGGCTAAAATGCTATGTACTCAAAAGACCTTTGTTCAGCTTCTTACAATGTAGTGTGAATAATAAAAACATCCTCACCTACCCTTGTACATAATTGAAAAATTGTAATACTCATAATTGAGATAAAACATATTTCAATGGTTAAAAATTCAGCTGATACATTAATACCGCATCTAAACATACTCCAGGTTTATGTTTAGGTACATACATGCATATGTGAATGTGCAGGTGGTTGTGCATGTTCATGAATATATGTTCCTGTGTCTGTGTGCATTTGTGTCTGTATGTGCATGTCTTTGTGTACATCTGTTTTGTGTGTGTGTGTTGGGGGTAGGTTTTGTGTGTGTGTGTGTGTGTGTAGGTGTGCATGTGAGGGTGTGCGCTTGGATGTGTGTATCTGCATGGACATCTGCGTGTGAAATTCTCTGTGTGGGTATTCAAAATTTTTGGGGCGGGAATGTCCCCTTCATATCGAATGGGCATGTACCCCTGCCTTGACTGCTTGACTGCTTGACTGCTTTTGAAACTAGTATCCTGACCACTGTTTCCTGTAAGATGCACCCGCACCTATGCTAACTTGAGCACGCAGTGTCGTGTGTGAAGTTCGCACACACAGCCCATCCTCTGAGAGACTGTTCGTGCCGCCGTTTTCAAAATGCGAGCAGAGAGAAAAACTGTAATTCCTTTGTTGTGGGAGGCGGAGGAAGGGATGGTAGAGGAAAATACGAACGACAGGTAAGTACACCTCTTGCACAGCAGCCTGTGGGGTTGAGGAGGGTCACAACCCAATTTCAGCAGCAAGTGGCTTCTGCACTTGCTGCATTCCTGTAGTTAATAGAGCACTGCTGTAGGGAAGATTTTGTGTCTTTTTGAAAGTATTCAAGTTAATCGCAGCTTCTGTCATGCTTCTACACGGCACTGCAATTAACATGAATGCTTTCAACAAGGTACACAATCTGCCCCGCAGCCGCACTCAATTAACAAAAGGAATGCAGCAAGTGCAGGAGCCACTTGCTGCTGAACTTGTGAGATTCTGAAAGCACACATCGTGCTTCTGCACTTGCTGCATTTCTTATGTTAATAAGAGCAACTCTCTGCAGAAAATAGCTGACTCTATCAGGGAGCCCCCTGAAAGGCTGGTGCCCTGGGCCACATCCCACTTTGCCCATGCCCGAAAACGTCTCTGTAAGGCATGATGCTTTATAAACAAATCACAATTACTTAGATATGCCCTTGGGGTTGCATGTGCTGCAGTCCATCTGTGCTATTTCACGGTAGATTTGTAACTTGTGTTTCTCCATTCAGCCACATTACAACGATTAGAACGAAAAATGCTTAGAAGTGGGCATAGACGTGGAGTGCAGTTTGTATGAGCAGCACAAGCCATCTGCCTTAAATAGGTGAGCTCTACAATGCATTCTGATTCTTGTTAGAGCACTGATATTTGTTGCTGAAACAACACATGTGATGGAGCAAGAATTCACACGTAAAGCGTCTTGCTCGTATTCAAGAACCTCGCATAACCCTAATAGAATATAACCAACATGTTTGTCTTACTAATTTCCCCTTTGTTCAGACATTTGGGATGTCCTAGAGAAGCTTGCCTATGTGTTTATTAACATTAATACGCTTGCCACTAAAATGGCCGCTGATTGGCGGGGTTTTCTTCTGCGCATGCGTTGGTCACAATCACGTGACGTGACGTACTCGCAGTTCTAGTGGGAATCTTTGCGCTTGCGCACTTGACTTAAGATGGCCGCTTTGTGTTCTCAAATGTCGAAGCTTGCACTATCGCTTTCTGCAATCTTGTTCGTTTGCACTAATATTAATGCTATTAGTAAGTATAAAGTAAGGGGAGTCATATAGGGATTCCTGGTATACAGTGTATTCATTTATTTCTATGTTCTAAATTGTTTTCCTTTACTTTTCATGTATCGTAATCCTTGGGCATGAGGGATGGGAACACTCCATATTGCACAGCCTTTCTGCGCATGACAGTCTTCCGCCAGAGGATGAACTCTGTGACATTGAACGTGCGCCAACCCAGAGGTCCCCGCCAAGATGCGCCTGGGAAGATGCACCTTCGCCTAGTAGAAGAAGCTGAACTGTCTTGCAACTGAAACAATTGTATATAATCCATTGTATTTTGTAGAATATGTCATGGGAACCCCAAATTCAATAGGCGGTCCCAAAAGATGCAAATTTGGACTTGTAAAGGTTTATCCTGGTTGGTGTGTTGACCTGTCCTACTTGAGGACCAATCGAAATTGGGGATTCTTACACTTGCAACATTTGGGGGGTGGTACACTGACCCGAAAACAGTATAACTAGCCTAGGTTTAGCTAGAGAATTTGTCCGACTTGTCCGAATAGCTGACCTGTCACTGACCCAACGCACTCAATAGGTGACCGATACAGAGAGCTGCGGAGCACTCTGTCCGTAATTTCTACAGACCCAAGCGGGGGTTTTGAGAACCTTAAGTGCTGGCGGAGCACCTTGCTGGAGAATTCGATAACCCAATCGGGGTTCTGATTGATAGCTGCAGAGAGGGTGTAGCGCAGGCGTTGCTTCCGAACTGCGGGTGCTGGTCTTTCCTTGGTGGTCCTGTCCTGATCCTAATCTGGTTTTCCTGTCCTGTCCTGGGATGTCCATTCTGCACCTGCTGGCCTACTGGCGACTGTCTTTCCTTGGGTTTTCTCCTGTCCTTAACTAACCCGTGGCCAGGGTTGGTCTTCACACCGTTCTAGGTAAATATAGTACTGAGAAATATATTCTGCATCTTTTATTCTTCTTTTGCTTTAATAAAGGCGTACTCTTGCATATTTGATTTTCCATGCTTTTCGCACTGCTAAATGAAAAGGTCATACATTATCATTGTTATTCTAGCACGTTCCAATTTTTCCCCATCCCTTAAGTACACTTTTCCATACTGTTCATGATATATAGATGTTCCTTTTTCTTTACCTTCCTTTAGCAAATTGAAGTGATTGCTCTAAAATATTAGCGTGTTCCACTTTTCACCCTCCCTATAGTCACATGTTGCTTTTTGAGTCTTTATAGACTAATTAAATTCTCGTATTTAGCTCTCTTTTGCCATAAGTATACATTCTAGCATGCTCCTTATCTTCCCCCGTCCTTTAGTCACTCTATGACTAGTCTAAAATTCTTGAAAAGTCTTACTAGCATGTTCCCTGTTTTTACCTTCCTTTAGAATTCTAAATGGTTGGCCTGATTTATTTCCTATATGGATACGTGCTCTTTGTAATCTTAGTTATCGACAGTTTAGTGGTTGTAAACCTAATGCTTAATGAAACTGATGAACTTTAGATAAAGGTTTTCAAAACTTCCTGAGTCTCTGGTTATTTATGAGTGCAAATTATATGATTTTTAGTATTTTGTGTCTGCCTTTCTTTTACAGCTAGCTCGCTGATCCATTGTGGTCATTAGGTACCCGTGACAGTGGATTGGTAAGTCGGGTACACTGGAAATAAAATAGGAAGGAGCAGGGTTGCTGGTAGTAGAATGCAAGGTTACCCGATTAATGAATATTGTGTATGGGCCCAATACGTATATGGTAAATTTATAGTCGGGTGACATGCACGCTCTACCAGTAATTTTCTGGTAGCAGAGCTATGGTTAGGGACTAGTTAAAGATAGGTAGGACTAGTTAGGTAGGTAGGTTATTTGCTGGTAATCGTGAAAGTTTTGATGTTTTATTGCTGTGAAAAATTATGAAATGTTTTAAAATGTTTTTTTGCTGTTATATTGATATATGTACTAAACCACTCGTTAGTGATTGTTATATGTTTGTTTGGAATCCCCGGGGAAAGAATAGCGGGTGGTGAGGAGAATCTATCGCGCAGTGAGGTCAGTGGCTTGAGGAAAATTGGTGCAGGTTAGGCAGAACTGGAAGCACTAATTAGGGTTTTTCTGAATAAATGTTTTGAATAAAAGGTAGCAAAGAGTTCGCTGGCAAAACTTCTATTGTGATATAACCTAGTAAGGGTCACACGGAAGGAGTAGCAGGTTTGTCTAAGATTGATTGGTAGCAAAGGAGTTCACTAGTGAAACTTTTGGCCTAGTATATATCCCAAAGTGGATGAGTCGAAGGAGTAGCAGGTTCACTGATGCTTGTGTGAAAAGTAGGCAGAAGGGATCTACTCGTAGTATTTGAAAAGTAAATAGAAGAAGTTTACTTGCAGTGAAACAAATCCTTCCTTTCTAGACACTCGAGTACAGTGGCGAATGTGTTTCGTTGTAAATTAAACAGAGCACTTGCACTTTAAAGAGGTAAAAATCGAAGCGTTTCTTACCTTGTGAAGGAGGGAGTCAGTTGCGGAGCTGCGCTGACGTCACTCAGTGCCGCGCTGGTATTGGTCGAGACAGCGGGCGTGTAGTTGAAGCGGAATTGTAAGGGAGGGGTGAGCACAGGAGCGTGAGAAATCATTTACGGGAAACGCCGCGCACCCATTGGTTGATTTATTATGAAATCGCGCATTTGATTGGTTGCAGAAAAATAAAAGACGCTTTTTGGTTGGAAGTGATTTTGTAAACAAAGTCGCTTGTGGAAAATTATATGTGGTATCCAGAATTTTTACCTGATCTGAAATACTTAGGGCTCGCTAAAGATCAGATGCTAAGAGGCAGACCTTATAATATGTACGGAAGCAAGAGAAAAATGACTTTAGTAGACAAAGTTAAAAATTATTTCAAAAAGGATAAGCCCATCAAGACTAGAGAAGGAATAGTTATTCCACCACCTAATACTCCCACATCATTCATGTTATTTGACAAAGGGTATCACACCTGTGTATGGTTGGAAAATTGGGTGGAATATACTAAACATTACAGAATATTGGCATTTCCATTAGATGGTACCTTTAATAGCTGGATTCTGTTCAATTTGAGAACCCGAATGAATGATTTGCATCCCAGACCCAGACTAACGCAATATGAGGCCTTAGAAGAATGGGAGATAGAGGCTTTTGAACGAGATAGACCTAGAATTGACAAGGGAATAAGTAAATGGTACCCGAAAATGCATGGAGAAGCCAAAGAGAAAAAAATGAAGCAGTGGAGACAGAACATGATAATAGAAGAACAGTACCCTGTAATTGCCCTAGAAGCCCCAATGGGATAGAAAAGGACAGAGAAAACGAAACATTTAATGGCCAGTGGGGATTCAGATGATGATTATTTGGAGGAATTGTTAATGAAAAATCCACCTCCTTATAATGAAGGACCCAGATCCTCAAGTGTAGGGGATGCTTGCCTAAGACCTTCTTACCAGGAGGGATCTAGACCAGTAAGTGTAAGAGACGGCTGTCAAATACCTCCTTATCAGGAGGAGCCGAGACCTTTAAGCACAGGGAATCCATTCCTGAAACCTAATTATGGTGAGGGACCAAGTATGACACATCCAACTGCCCCGACTTATGCCCCAACCCTGACTCCGCAAATAGTGCATGAAACACACCTGGAAAGAGTACTCCAGGAGAGAGAGCGAGAGGCTATAGCTAAACAGAGAACAGAATTAATTCAGAACATCTCCCAACTTAATACAAGTCCTGAAGCCTTGGCAATCCCAGTGACTATTGGACCAGTTGTTCCTCTCTACGGGGATAAGCAGGGGTGTCCAAAGACTCCAATTATTACCCCAGCTGTAGTGCAGCCGAGAAAAGAGCCCCTAATTGTAGATGACCAGGCAAGTGAATGCAAATCTGTGATTTCCCTGATGGATTTACTGATAAGGGAACCAGAAAGGGGTTCACGAAGGAAGAACTCTCCTTTCAATTCAGGAGAAGTGCAGATTGAGTCAGCTTCTGGTACTAGAAGTGCCACCATAGTGACTCCTGAAGAAATCGAGAGATGGAGTCGAGAATTAGAGAAACCAAATCCTCAGTCGAAACCATTGGATATTTACAAATTAAGAATAGAATTGGAAGAACTGATGGCTGGAAATGTGGGGTTAGACAGACTAAATACTTTTTCCGAGGAAGAATTGCTGTTTATCTGTAGGAGTATCACCCGTAATACCAGAGTGTTTCATGAGAAATTAATGGACACTGCGGCTAGTATGGGAATAGATATTGGTAAATCTAAAGTGTTGCAAAAACCCTACAGAGCAGAGTTCTCGGACAAAGATTTAGAAAACATGAATGTGTCAGGAAAAAAGGTACAGATCAGAGAATTATTGAACCTGTTGCAAAAATGGGGAGAATTCGAAAAATGGAAAGCCAGGTGGGCGAAGAAAAAGGAGGAGATTAGATCAAAACAGATGGCTTCCGAGTATGTCTTAAAAGAAGCAGACAAAGCAGAAAAATTATATCCTATGCGAGAAGTACCAGGTGGAAAGTATGTGCATGTTCCATGGTCCCGACAAGATATTGTGTCCTTTACCAATGACTTCCCGAAATTACGAGAAAAACCTGTAGATTGGTACAGATAGGTAGAAAGGTTTGTGAAGATACAAAAATGCCTTTGGAAAGATTTGGATGGTTTCTTTGATATTGTAGTTCCTGTAGATTTGTGGACAGAATGCAAAATTGCTATTGATTGGCCTTGTGAGGAATTTCCGAGAGACCCTAACACAGGGGCTCCTTCACCCAAGGTAATGAAAAAGTACAACCAGGTAAAGTTGCATCTCAAGGGAAAAGTGCCTGCAAAGGAAACTGATTGGACCCGAATAGATAGAACTACCCAGAATAGTGATGAAACTGTGCATTCCTATTATGAACGACTGTTACAGGTGTTCAAAACGTACAGTGGCCTGGATAACATAGAAATGAAGGACATGACCCATTTCATTTACCGGTTTGTATTAGGCTTAAGACCTGAAATTTCACAATGGATCAAAGACAATAAAATCTGTTGGCAGTCCAAACCAATTGATGAGGTTCTAAAGTATGCCAAGTATTGTGAGGATGAGATGGCAGACAAACGAAAGGCATTGAAAGAAAAGGTCATGTGGGCACAGGTAAAATTGGCAGAACAGCAGGAACAACAGCTAAATAAATTGACCAGTAATCAGAATC
Organism: Lissotriton helveticus; assembly: GCF_964261635.1. Classification (NCBI taxonomy): domain Eukaryota; kingdom Metazoa; phylum Chordata; class Amphibia; order Caudata; family Salamandridae; genus Lissotriton; species Lissotriton helveticus. The sequence continues at coordinate 1,507,761,555 of NC_136061.1, forward strand.
AAGGCCCCGGGGGTGGGGGTAAGCCCAGAGTAAAAATGAGTAGAGAAGAGGCTAAAAAGAAGTTCCCCTGTCACGGGTGCGGACAGATAGGGCACTGGAGAGACAAGTGTCCACATGTACAGAATGGTAACATCCAAATAACTGATTTAAATCCACAGATGCAGAATGAGAAACCACGAAAGACCCAGCAACAGGTGAAACAGAATCAGTTGCCTTGTGCACCTAGACAAAATTTTAGGAGGAGCAAAGCACAGCAGGGTGAAGACACCGAAGTGTGGGAAGTAAGGGAAAATAAGAATGCAGCAACCTCACAATTTCTGTTAAATGACACGTTTCTCTGTGATGACACCTACTGACGGTGCCTGAGGGGGGAGGACGAGGAGTGCGTGCTTGGCGCCTCCTTGCCGGTGGACCAGTCAGGGCCATACATTGAAGGAAAGGTTGAAGGAAATGATGTCACCTTTCTGTTGGACACTGGTGCTACCCGTTCTACTGTGCGAACAGCAGACGTTCCTAACCTACCCCTCTCGGGAGAAGCGATCCAAGTAGTGGGCGTTTCTAATCAGCTAATTAGTACCCAAGTTACAAAACCCATGGAAATTAAAATTGGAAATTTTAAAGAGATGCATAGATTTGTGGTCTGTGACTCCAGTCCTGTAAACTTATTTGGACGAGATTTGCTGTGCAAAATGAATTGCACTATCTTTTGCACACCAAATGGCGTCGAAATTCAAACTCCTGACGAAGACGGAATTTACAAATTAATGTTAGCAAGACCCGACTCTGAAATTAAAAGACTGACAATGCAAGACTTGCCTGAAGAGCTTCAAGGAACAGTGAAACCAGAAGTATGGGATTTTACTGGAAAAGATGTAGGATTAATGGAAAATGTTGACCCAAGTAAAATAGCCATAAAGGAAAATGCAACATACCCAAATATTAAACAGTACAAAATTAGTGCAGAAGTAAAAGCAGGAGTTGCCACAGAAATAAAAAGATTGCTAGAAGCAAACATCATACAAGAAGTGATGAGCAGCCCATGTAATTCGCCCAAAATTGGAATCAAGAAACCTAGTGGGAAGTACAGGACCTGAGCAAGGTTAACAAAATTGTGGTTCCTTGTTGTCCTGTCGTGCCAAACCCTGCAGTGATTCTATACCAAATTCCCTGGAATGCTGGATGGTTTACCGTCATTGACTTATGTCATGCATTCTTTTCAATCCCATTGCATCCAGACAGCAAATGTCTTTTCTCATTTGAATTCGACAGTCACGTGTACGTCTGGAATCGCGTCCCTCAGGGGTATACAGAGAGCCCCTCAATCTTTAATCAGATTCTTAAAAAGTGCCTTGAGACCCTAATTTTGCCCGGAAAATCAGTTTTGGTGCAATACATAGACGACCTCTTGGTGGCGTCTAGAAGTCGAAGAGACTGTGTAATTGACACCATTGCCTTGCTAAACCATCTAGGTGAGGGGGGGCATAAGGTATCACCCGAAAAGTTGCAATTCTGTACCACATCAGTGAAATATCTGGGGCACCAGATAGAGAGAGGTATCAGGAAAATCACCTCAGAAAGAATCAGGATAATTCGAAACATGGAATTACCAAATACCCAGAAAGAAATCAGAATGTTCCTTGGAGTTGTAGGGTACTGCAGGCAGTGGATTGTGGGATTTGCAGTCCTAGCAAAACCATTAATAAAAATGACAAAGAAAGGAGCAGGTGACCCTCTAGATTGGGATGACGAAAGCATAACAGCTTTTACAAAATTACGAGACTGTCTCTGTACTGCTCCTGCCTTAGGAATGCCCGATTACTCGAAAGACTTTGCACTGTTCTGTGACACACGAGATAATTGTGCACTCTCAGTTCTGACCCAAATTCATGGTTTGACTCGACGTCCAGTGGCATACTTTTCTTCCACATTGGACCCAGTAGCAGCTGGATTACCTGGATGTCTGAAAGCTGTAGCTGCAACTTGCATGAGTCTTGAACAGAGTGAGTCCATAGTGATGGGACATTCAGTAACTGTGTACGTTCCACATTCTGTTGTAATTTTACTGACAAGGACAAAAACCCAGTACCTCACACCTAGTCGGCTGACTAAGTATGAGAGAATCCTTGTAGGTGCAGGAAATGTAACCATCGAACGATGTAACATTCTGAATCCAGCTACCTTACTGCCCAGCTCATTTGCAGAGGAAGTGAGGGAGGAATTTGCACATAATTGCATTGATTTGACTGAGTTCAGTACCAAACCACGCCCAGACATCAAAGAGATCCCTCTGTATAGAGAAGATTGTGAAATGTTTGTAGATGGCTCATGCATGAGACATGAGGATGGGGGCCTGAGTACCGCCTACTCAGTATGCACTCTAGAACGACCAGTGGAAGCATCGTACTTACATGGAGTTAAGTCTGCACAAATAGCCGAATTTATTGCATTGACAAAAGCTTGTAAATGTGGGAGAAATTTGAGAATAACCATATATACTGATAGCCAGTATGGGGTTGTGCATGACTTTGGCCAATTGTGGCTACAGAGGGAGTTCCTGACTTCTTCAGGCACCCCTATCCGAAATGGAAAATATGTGCAGGATTTACTGGAAGCAATCCAGTCACCAAAAGAATTGGCTGTGGTCAAGTGTGCTGCTCACAAATCTGGCAATGACGATGTGACAGCAGGTAATTGTTATGCAGACCAGTTAGCCAAACATTGTGCCAAATATAAAATGGCAATCAACATAAAGGTTGGGGGAAGTGGAAGCAGCTGCCAACTTTTGATGCTAGAGGGAGTGAATACATGGGAGGAAGTGAGAGACTTACAGGAAGCAGCAGACCCACAGGAGAGGCAAAGATGGAGAAATTTTGATTATCGTAGGAGGCATGAAGATGGTGTCATTGTGTACCTTGATGATGCGCCTGTGTTACCAGACTGTATGCTTGCTCCTATGGCTGGGCTGATACATGGAGACACCCATGTGGGCAGAGATGCGATGATTCGCATGTTCCGCCAAACATGGTTCAATTCCAAATTCAGAAGCGTAGCAGAAGCACTCTGCCAGAGGTGTTTGACCTGCCAACAATTTAACCCTGGAAAGAAAACCATAGTATTGCCAGGGAAAATTGGAAAGGCAGAAGGCCCTTTTATTAGATTACAACTTGACTTCATTCAGTTGCCTCAATGTCGAGGAATGAAATACCTACTTGTCATTGTCTGCCTGTTTTCAAAATGGGTGGAAGCTTTCCCTGCACGTAGAAATGACAGTATAACAGTAGCAAAATTGTTACTTAGGGAACTAATACCTCGTTGCGGTTTCCCGGTCTTAATTGAATCAGACAGAGGAAGTCATTTCCAGAATGAAATAATAAAACAGATCTGTGAAGCATTCAAAATCACGCAACATCTGCACTGTGCATATCGTCCAGAGGCTTCTGGAGTAGTAGAGCAGATAAATGGCACAATCAAATCAAGATTGGGAAAGATGTGTGAATACACTCAACTGGAATGGCCAGATTCTCTACCTCTTGTACTGATCGGACTCAGAAGTATTCCAGACCGGAACACGGGCTTGAGTCCCCATGAAATCCTGATGGGAAGAGCAATGTGGCAAGCATGGGTGCCAGGATACAAATTAATAAGCATATCTAATGATTTGGTACTGGAATATTGTAAGGAACTGGCTGATCAAGTGCGTTCTATCTCTCGCCAGGTTGGGGGAGAAGACGTCGCCAGGCCAACGACTCCAGCACATAACCTGAATCCAGGTGACTGGGTCGCAATAAAGAAGCACACTCGGAAAAGTTGCCTTGAACCCAGGTGGGGAAAGCCACGACAGGTGATCCTGGTAACCACCACAGCTGTAAAGTGTGCAGGAGTACCTCGCTGGATTCATGCCAGCCACACGAAGAAAGTGACTGAACCAGACCTAACTGAGGCTGAAGGTTGGACAGCTGAAGGATCCCAAGACATCGGTCCTGAAGTAGCTGAAGAACAACCGAGCTCCAGTCAAGAAGATTGGATTCCATTTATTGATCTGACAATCGACCCTATACAAACTAGAAGTCAAGCTCAGTTAGATAGACATTGGGATAGTGAGGACGAAACAGGGGAAGAAGAAGCTACTCAGACCATCGAAATACATGTAAAATCTGATTCTGAGCAGGACCAGGTAGGGAGAGAGCAGGTAATAGACACTCCTCCAAAAACACCTACAGCAGAAGAGGGACAGATAGAAATTAGGGCGGAAGTTCATGCAGAAGAAAATCAAGAGTTCGAAGAGCTTGAACAGGAACAGGTAGGGTTAGACAATTGTGTTCAGGAAGAAGAGACTGAAACAGACCAAAACCAAGCTCAGCAAACACCTGAACAAGGCCAGTTTAGGGACCAGGCAGAAGAGACAGATGAAAGACCTGGACCTAGTCAGTTAGGGAACAATACAGGAGTAGAATTTGATTCCAATGTGCCACAACTGAACGAAAACAAAAGAGTGTTTGAAAAAGGCCAAGACACAGTGCCAGTTAAAAGACTCAGAAAAGGTGACTCAGTTCCTCGATTTGTAAAAAGGCTGAGATTGCGTTTGAAGACAATAAACGAAGAACCTAACCAAATAAATGAGGTTTCGAGTCAAACTGACCCAGTGGTGACAAAGCAAAGGAGAAGAAGTGCTCGTATTAAAAAGCTGAATAACAAGTATTCGAGCCCTGAATGGACTTACTATGTAGTGGAAGAATTTGAGAATCTGGAAATAAGTGACGCAAGTACTGAAAGTGGCGGAGAATTAATTGCTGAGCAGAGTGAAGACGAAGCAGAACCACTCTGAAAAGTTACTCGAGTGAGCAAATTGTGCAGAGTTACAAAGAGGGGTTGAAGCTTCTTTTGAGCCAAAATGTCTGATCCTTCTGAGAATGGGAGACCGAGACAAAGTTGTTGTAAAACATGCTGCCAAGTATGTTTATGTAGTGTAGCAATAGTACTGATCCTCTGGATAGGACTAACAATAACTCTTCTATCTATGATGAGTAAAAACCCAAGTTTGTACCCAAATAATAATTTACCTGACGACACTGTAGATTCACACACTAGAACTACACCACGAAGAGTAGACTCATTGGACAAACCCCTTAGCCTGAAACGGAGACAATTAGACTTAGAAGCACCAGATGAGGAAGGATTACACTTTAACAAGATAAAGAACAAAACTCATTTAAATGTTTTCGCAAACCTGTTATTGCATTATGTAGAAACTATGGAAATAGACGACTGTTATGTCTGCATGAAGCTACCTACTTCTGTGGCTGAAGGCGTGACTTATCATCACCTGCCCTTAACCTATGGAATTTCCTGTAGTATATTAACCAGGTTTTTTTACAAAAGAGGACATTTACAGTATTACTACTCAAACTCTGACGTGACATTTTCCGAACTTCCTGTTCGAAGAAACCTGAACCCTGTACATACGACTAGGGATGTAGCTAAATACATGAGTGATTATTTTCTAACTGTAGGAAAAATTAATATAGATGATGCACATAAGAATAACCTGACCTGTTCTTTACATGAAAAGGAAAAAGAATTTCTGGACATGGTAGAGAAGAGAAGAGAGAGTTTCCAAAAGAAAGCCAAAGACAAGAACCATAAAGTTCCTAAATGGGCAGAGAGTATAGGGAGCACCTCAAGTTGTGGAGCTAATGCTGCAATGCTTTTGGATTTCGAAAAGAAGGGGAAGCTCTGTCTTAAGAGGGAAATGACTAGTTATTATAACAATATTTTCATTGGTTCCAGTGAGTGCGAACATAATTACAAGGTAATTGGAGGTTGGGGTTTCAAAGATGGGACAGAGCCTGTGTTTCCTGGAATTTATTTTATTTGTGGGAACAAGGCTTACTTCAAATTGCCCGACCATTGGTACGGGAGTTGCTATTTTGGTATTGTCTTCCCAAAGATATACCATGTGGGGAAAATCACTGGAAGCAATGAAGAAACTAACCAATTAGTACGTATTAAAAGAGAAAATGCTGGTAAAATTGTAGGAGATATTTTTAGTGCACTGATACCTGCAGTAGGAGTGACTCTGAATACACACAGAATTTGCAAATTGTCAACAGTAGTAGACCGGTTATCTACAGATACTGCTGGAGGATTCCTGATGGTCAATACCGAAATGGTTGCGGTCAGATCAATGGTTTTACAGAACAGACTTGCCCTTGATACTCTATTGGCAAAAGAGGGCGGAGTCTGCAGAATGTTGAAAGTGCAACATTGTTGCACTTACATACCTGATAAAAGTGTAGAAATCCAAAGGTATGTAAGGAACATTACTAATTTGGCAAAGGAACTCAAACCACTGGAGGTTGATAGTGCCTGGAAGAGACTTACTGATGGTCTTTCCGCCGTAGGTCATTGGTTTGCTAATTTAGGTAGAAGTTTTCTGATTAAGGTATGGATGCCAATTGCAGTAATAGGTTTAATAGTATTCGTAATATTCATCTGTTGTAAATGTCGAAAACACCAGAAGAAGTACATTATGAATCAGAGAGGTGTGAAGAGAAATGTGGATGAACTTGAATTAGAAGAAATGAACAATCAGATTTATAAAAGGGTGAAAAATTCTCACCCTAATAAAGAAACGAAAGAGAAATTGAACTGTATGTTTGAAGAGATTGAATTAGGCAAACTGTGATAAGTTGGCATCTGGTTCTGATGGTTTGTGATGATATAAAAATCATCGGAGAGGGGATTGATGGAGCAAGAATTCTCACGTAAAGCGTCTTGCTCGTATTCAAGAACCTCGCATAACCCTAATAGAATATAACCAACATGTTTGTCTTACTAATTTCCCCTTTGTTCAGACATTTGGGATGTCCTAGAGAAACTTGCCTATGTGTTTATTAACATTAATACGCTTGCCACTAAAATGGCCGCTGATTGGCGGGGTTTTCTTCTGCGCATGCGTTGGTCACAATCACGTGATGTGACGTACTCGCAGTTCTGGTGGGAATCTTTGCGCTTGCGCACTTGACTTAAGATGGCCGCTTTGTGTTCTCACATGTCGAAGCTTGCACTATCGCTTTCTGCAATCTTGTTCGTTTGCACTAATATTAATGCTATAAGTTAGTATAAAGTAAGGGGAGTCATATAGGGATTCCTGGTATACAGTGTATTCATTTATTTCTATGTTCTAAATTGTTTTTCTTTATTTTTCATGTATTGTAATCCTTGGGCATGAGGGCTGGGAACACTCCATATTGCACAGCCTTTCTGCGCATGACAGTCTTCCGCCAGAGGATGAACTCTGTGACATTGAACGTGCGCCAACCCAGAGGTCCCCGCCAAGATGCGCCAGGGAAGATGCACCTTCGCCTAGTAGAAGAAGCTGAACTGTCCTGCAACTGAAACAATTGTATATAATCCATTGTATTTTGTAGAATATGTCATGGGAACCCCAAATTCAATAGGCGGTCCCAAAAGATGCAAATTTGGACTTGTAAAGGTTTATCCTGGTTGGTTTGCTGACCTGTTCTACTTGAGGACCAATCGAAATTGGGGATTCTTACACTTGCAACATTTGGGGGGTGGTACACTGACCTGAAAAGAGTATAACTAGCCTAGGTTTAGCTAGAGAATTTGTCTGACTTGTCCGAATAGCTGACCTGTCACTGACCCAACGCACTCAATAGGTGACTGATACAGAGAGCTGCAAAGCACTCTGTCCGTAATTTCCACAGATCCAAGCGGGGGTTTTGAGAACCTTAAGTGCTGGCGGAGCACCTTGCTGGAGAATTCGATAACCCAATCGGGGTTCTGATTGATAGCTGCAGAGAGGGTGTAGCGCAGGCGTTGCTTCCGAACTGCGGGTGCTGGTCTTTCCTTGGTGGTCCTGTCCTGATCCTAATCTGGTTTTCCTGTCCTGTCCTGGGGTGTCCATTCTGCACCTGCTGGCTTACTGGCGACTGTCCTTCCTTGGGTATTCTCCTGTCCTTAACTGACCCGTGGCCAGGGTTGGCCTTCACACCGTTCTAGGTAAATATAGTACTGAGAAATCTATTCTGCATCTTTTATTCTTCTTTTGCTTTAATAAAGGCGTACTCTTGCATATTTGATTTTCCATGCTTTTCGCACTGCTAAATGAAAAGGTCATACATTATCGTTGTTATTCTAGCACGTTCCAATTTTTCCCCATCCCTTAAGTACACTTTTCCATACAGTTCATGATATATAGATGTTCCTTTTTCTTTACCTTCCTTTAGCAAATTGAAGTGATTGCTCTAAAATATTAGCGTGTTCCACTTTTCACCCTCCCTATAGTCACATGTTGCTTTTTGAGTCTTTATAGACTAATTAAATTCTCGTATTTAGCTCTCTTTTGCCATAAGTATACATTCTAGCATGCTCCTTATCTTCCCCCGTCCTTTAGTCACTCTATGACTAGTCTAAAATTCTTGAAAAGTCTTACTAGCATGTTCCCTGTTTTTACCTTCCTTTAGAATTCTAAATGGTTGGCCTGATTTATTTCCTATATGGATACGTGCTCTTTGTAATCTTAGTTATCGACAGTTTAGTGGTTGTAAACCTAATGCTTAAGGAAACTGATGAACTTTAGATAAAGGTTTTCAAAACTTCCTGAGTCTCTGGTTATTTATGAGTGCAAATTATAGTATAAGATTTTTAGTATTTTGTGTCTGACTTTCTTTTACGTCTAGCTCCCTGATCCATTGTGGTCATTAGGTACCCGTGACAGTGGATTGGTAAGTCGAGTACACTGGAAATAAAATAGGAAGGAGCAGGGTTGCTGGTAGTAGAATGCAAGGTTACCCGATTCATGAATATTGGTGTATGGGCCCAATACGTATATGGTAAATTTATAGTCGGGTGACCTGCGCGCTCTACCACATGCGGTCAGATTTTGGCCCAGATAGCCCTTGCTGTGGTGCACACAGACCTTACACTGCCTCACACAGAGGAAAACAATTTGAAGAACATTGATCCTTACTTTTTACTTGGACCTGGTATCATGCAAATATAACATGTGGATGACTAGGCCTTTCCCTTTTACTGGGAGCTCTAGAACCTCTTCTGTGACATAGATGCATGCACAAAGGGCACCTTTGAAACAGGCATATACCTTCTGTCCTTTCTGTGGGTGAATCACATAAAGAGGTTTCTGCTGCATACTACGTTTATGTGAATGAATAGTGTAACCAGACCTTTTTCTTCCTGTCACAGAGAGAGTAGTCTACTCGCCACTTTCATATAAAGTTCAGCCGTTAGGTGAACTCCAGTATCTTGGGTCGACATTCTGTGTTCCTGTTGCATGTGTGTATGTGTAGTGAATATGTAGCACATGTATGGTAGTAAGACTCTGTGTGTGGTGAGAGTCTGAGTACTGGGACCACTGAGATTGATTTTGGATAGCCTGTGAGTTAGTGTGATACAAGATGGAGAGCTAATACAGGTTTCCCAGTCAGTGCAAACGTATTAACTGCATTCCTGTGTCTGGGGGGTGAATACCCAGACCCTGAAGTGAAGGAGAATGGTGACAGGGCTCTTCTTTATTGAATTCAAATGAGAAATTTGTTAGGAAAGGGTTTCTGATTAATTTTTTTGTGAGCTGTGCCATTTCAAAGATGGTAAGGGTGATGGGTGAGACTACTGTTTCTGTTGTTCAAGATGATGATGTTTCTAGGCAGGGAAGGTTTTTGTGTCTTTTTGCCTCTCCCGGATTGCTGCTTTTTGAAGAAGGCTGATCACAGGTAGATGCAGACGTTACACACTTCAGTGTTCCCTTGGTTGTGGAAACTCCTGGTTGGAGCCAGCATCATTACTATATAGTGTAAAAGCCATCCTTTGGCCCATAGACTGTGTGCGATAAAAAATCTGAAAAGTACATGTGAACCAACACAGCATTATTCTGATTTACTTCTGTAGTCTAAATAAGGTCCACAGTGTGTATGTAGTATCGCCCTAGTCCAGTGTGAATCCATTACAATATGTATCAAGTCGCAACTTAGCATGCTGTGTAAAGTAGAACCCTACCACCGTGAGTATCTATCTGCACAAATTCAGGATGTGTGCCCAGCCTCATGAAGGTCCAGCAAATTCATCATCCATGTGTCTCCAGCGTGTGCATCTAGAGGAAAACTATGATAGTGGACATCCAGTGAAACTATAACTCATTGTGTGTCCATCTGATTCTTGGTCTAATATGTGATCAGCAATGCCACAATGAGGTTTTTATTGCCCTGCTGAATATTGGTACAGTGAAAATGAAGCTGAAGCAAAACATGGACCAGTCTGAATCCAGCGGGACACTGCACTGACATTGTGAGCTGGCATCAGCAGACTGTGGGCCACGCAACTGCCTGGTATCTGGTGAATCTAGTAAAATCTGGGTATTGTGTTTTTGAGCAGGCATCAACTGGCAAACTGACTCTCAACATGGCGTAAGGTATGGGGCTGCAGGATGGCACAGTCTGTACCCGAAAAAACCCCTTCCAAAACCCATACTCACTAGCTAGCAACATTTGTGCATAGGTTGTATCCTCACATGGGTTAGTTATTTAGGACAGCTCCACAATGCCACTTATTTCAATTATCTTTGATCCGCACCATTTATTAGTGTTTTTGAATCCTACTTACAGTGTATACAGGGCTCTTTTGAATAAAACAAGTGCATTATCCTAAGATGACTTTATCCCCAGTCGTAAATATCATAGCTGGCACAAGCTCCCATGTTTTAGTAGACTTCCAAAATGTGGGCTCCAGGGCAAGTGCTCTAGGAATCCTTAATTTGCGAGCAGTGAAGTCCGATCCCCTATTATGCTCACATTAAGAGGAGAACATTAATGCAATGGAGGCAGTTAAGAACACTGATTTTAGGTCAGTTCAGCATTCTAGAATTTCAATGAAAATTGGGAAGGGTCCAGATTGTTCAAGTCAGGTTTGTCAAGTGTAATGTCGAATTTCAAGCCACGGCAGAAACTAAGGAAGAGGAAGCTGCACTCTTCAACCCCCAGATGACCCACTCCGGCAAGAGCTTATACATTTGGGGTTTAAGAAACAGAACTCCGAATTTTCCTTCTTATTTGAACCCAGTGCCATTTCTGGAGCCAGTCAGCCCTACGTTTCCTGTGCCATCTTCAACAATGTCAAGTAGGCCATGCTGGAGATCTTAACATTTATTCTGGCTTCCTCACTCCTATTAGGCCAATGAGTTGTTGGGGCCACCAGATAAACTTCCTCAGATTGGGGCTTCCTGGTGCTGAGTATCCCTGACTGAAGTCAGTCTGCTTTGCCTACAACATTGTGCCTCTAATCCCCTGCCACAGGCCTTCACAGTCACTTTTCCTATGCTCTGTCTTTGACTCCTGATGTATGAGTTCGTTTCAGCTCCAGTGTCGGATTTAGATCAATTTTCAAAAGTATGCCCTAAGTCTTGTTATACCATAACTGTTAGATTTGGGGGTCTCTAGTTGTCAGAGGTAGGTACCTTTGACAAATAGGGACCCTTGCGTCTAGTCAGGGTAAGGGGGCAATCTCCCAAAATAACCCCTGCTCACCCCCTTGATAGCTTGGCACGAGCAGACAGGCTTATCTCAGAGTCAGTGTGTAAAGCACTTGTGAACACATACAGTAACCCAGTGACCACACTACAGATGGATGCCACACAAGTTGTATATTAAAAATAAGTATTCTTTATAACTTAACACAAGACCACAAACGACAAAAATCCACAATACTGTACTTTGAAAATGGTAGAATTAGCTTAGTGCTCTTTAGATGCTAAAATGCAACACTTTGAGTTAATGTACCTTAGGATATGTAATGCTATACAATGAAAGTGTTGCAGGGAAAGTGATGCATCGATTCCTTACATGCAAGAACAGTGATGCGGAGATTCCCTACTGCTGCTTAGGGGATGCGTCTGTTCTTCTCTGCGAGGGGTGGTGTTGCATCAGTTTCTTACTGCGCTTCCGTGGTGATGCGGCCTGCAATGCCGTGATGCAATGAAGATCCGGTGCAATGAAACAAAGATGGCGTCTTCTCTTGGATGCGACACAATGCGTGCACGCCTGACGACCGAGCGGTGACTCAACGATTCTTCTGAGCAACGAAAGGTCATGCGACATGCTTCCTAGTGATGCCGCAACATCTGATGAGACGTCGATCGTCTTCTCCGGCGATGTGACGACAGCGGCTGCGGCGGCGACACGCTTCTACTTTGTGAGTCGTGCTTCCAGCTCCTTGCGACATGCAGTTCCTCAGAAAGCCCAACACTAATGCAGGCACTTCCAAAGAACTCTTGGGGAGCTGGTGGGTGAAGTCTTTTGTCCCTGAGACTTCAGCAGAAGGCAAGCTCTTTCTCAAGCCCGTGGATATCCTTCACATGTTGATGAAAGTACACACAAAGTTCCTCTTTCCTTTATTTGGCAGTCAGGCAACCACTGCAGGCCAATCCCCCAAGCAGCACTTCAGCTTAGGGATAGTCTCTCCTCAGTCTCTCTGGTTCCTCTCCTCAGCAAAGGTTTCTTCTTGTTTCCCAAAAATGATATAAAGTTCTGGGGTCTGGGTCCCCCTTTTTATACACAGTTTCTCTTTGTTCTCTGAAGGCAGATAGGCCTTTGCCTAGTCCAAACCAGTTCTGGTCAGTCCTGGAGCACTTTGTTAACATGACTCCTTCTTTAATTTTTACAGTGCAGGGCAGAGGCATCAGACACACCGCAGGAGGTGGAGCCAGCATTGTGGAGGGAAGGCAGAGCCATATTCAGGTCCCAGGTGCAACGCCTCCCACCCATCTGCACGTAGATCTCTCTATTCAGCCCTGTGCTGACTCACCCTGTCTACTGGAATCCCTCAGCCCCTGTCACTCAAACTCCAGACAAGGAATACACAACCTAGCAGAGGCAGGCTTGGATAGTTAGGCAAGAAAATACCTACTTTCTAAACGTGGTATTTTCAAACACAGAATGTTAAAACCAACTTCACTAAAAGATGTATTTCATCATTCTGAGTTCTGGCATACTAAACAAGAATTTCTACCTAGTTTCCGGAGTCAGTTAGGATTAAAAGATGTAATAATCAAACTGCCCATTCTTTCCCATGGGGAACAGGTAGCCTTGCAATAGTGAAAAACAAAAATGGCTGTAATTCACTATTAGGACATGCCACACACATCAGGGCTTGTCCTACCTTTTACCTACAATGCACCCTGCCCTTGGGCCTACCATAGGGGTGTCAGATATGAAGACATGGGAAGGTTTAGGGACTGGCAAGTGGGTGCACTTGCCCAGTCAGTATGGCAGTACCAAACTGCACACAGGCTCTGCAATGGCAGACCTGAGACATACTTTTACAGGCTGATTCTGTCCATCACCACCCCCTTTTGTACCGCTTTTGGCCGCCACAAGTGTGGCAGGGTATGCTCAGACGTGAGTCCCTTGCTCACTTTGCCACTGGATTCAAGCAAGCCGGGCTGAAGATGGCTGGAATGCCAGAAACCGGTCCTCGGAAGCTTGTTTCCGGTCCAGGGAAGACATGGCTTGGCAGTTCGGGCTGCACTGTTCCCATGAGGCACAGGGTCAGACTGATTTGCATATAGCCATGTCTGAACTGGGGTGGCAGAGTGGGCTAAAGAACGGTGATGGATTAAACCCAGATCTTTTGACTGGGTGTGAGTGTTTGATTGATTCAGATGCTCCGTCCATCACTACCCCCTTTTGTACTGATTCTGTGGGTGGCACAACCAGTGCTGCAAGCCCGCCAGCAGCATTTGGTTTACAAGCTCTGGGCACATTCAGTGCACTGTACTAGGGTCTGACAAGTAAACCAAACCAGTCAATCATGGAGTCACTAATCCATACATCAATTTACAATAGGGAGAGCATATGCACTTTAGCACTGATCAGCAGTGGTAAAGTGCCCAGAGTCATAAAACCAACAATAACAGGTCAGACAAAATACAGGTTGAAGGCAAAAAGTTCAGGGATGTCCCTGCAAAAAGGGCCAAGTCCAACAATAACCACGGTCCAACCATAAGTAGAGGAAGACTTCCTTCCAGTTTCTCTGGATCAGCAGCATTAGTACTTGTAGAGAATGGAGGCTATCTTTGAGTCGGACTCTGATGCTATATAAAATGTTCAGCCAATCCAGCATGATGATGATGATGATGATGATGATGATGATGATGATGATGATGATGATGAGAAGGCACATAATTTAGTTCACAAACATTATACTCATTTTGGTTTATGTCTTGAATTACAAAATGCCAATGGCTTAGATACTGCCACCGCATACGCCCTGGATTCACCCACAACTGAAGAAAGTGCATCAAGTGCTGTAGTGTTTTTTCGGGCACTGGGAGATTTGGAGCTGCCTCTCCCACTGAAGAGGTTAAAGTTTAGCCTCTGTTGCCATTTAATGAGGCTTTGGATGGTCAAAAATATTTTTTGCTCCAGCGATGAACTGCCTTGTTGCCAAGTGTCATAGACATTGCCTGATTCCTAACACAACACTCTACTCTGGAAAGTCTCATGGTACAAGTCTCTCCTTGTACAGTGAGTTTGAACCCTTGTCCTACATCTCCTTTGTATTGTGAATACAAAATAATTGCTCCAAGAGGTAAGAAAGTTACACATTTTAGGATTTTTATTGGTATTCATGAATGTAGAATATTCCTGCCTGAGAGAGGGTATCCTGGAACACTTCAAACCCATACAAAAGACGTACAAGTTATACAGAGGACAACTGGCATCAATATTAAAAGCCGTAATATCCTACAAAGTCTATATGGGCTAAGTCTATCAGCAATCTAATTTTAACAGGTGAGACTGCTTTGCATGCCATTTCGGGAAGTCCTTACATAGAGGAGCCATAAGGTTAAAAGTGTTAACAAGGGAAACAGAGTAGCCTGATAGGCAGACAGAAAGAAAATTGTTTTAGAATCTTTTGAAGGAGAATTTTACACACGTGCCTACACCTTTTGTGAAGACCCTCTTCTGCAGGAGGAAAACCTTACATGCTGGGTGGGTGGTATGTTTATCACTGTCACACTACTTAAAGAGTATGAATTTAGTCAGGAAATGATGAACAATACTTTAAAAAAAACAGGAAAGAATGTTCCTCATAGACAAGCTAAAAGACCTCAGGGCAGAAGAAGAATGAAAGCATCAGTATAGGATGGCCAGAGAAGACAGGGTGCTCTCCACAGAAAGACTCCCAAAGAGGAAGAACTAGGGACAAATTGAAGCACTGGCGATGTTGCTGACACCAGTGCCCTGCTGGCAGAACACCATTACTAGTTACCACAGATCGATGATCATGGTATTCCATCCTCCAACCCACCCAACTACAGAGGTCCTCCACCATGAGATTTTGAACGGCCTAGAAGAATTAAATGAAACATAGAGGGACATTTTAAAAAGACTGGATGACACAGAGGTACATTTCAAAGGGGAGGGCTGGGCGATGAGGATAGGACAGTTGGGGAAGATGACAGTTTTTCAAATTTTTTGCCTTGGAGTTTGGGAGAGGGGTGGGGTTGTTGCAAGTGAAGTGGGTGGGAGTTGTTTGTGTAAAACAATTTAATTCAACCTGTGAGTTGTTATTTTTTTAATGCATTTCTATTACTAGTCATTTGCGTTACTGTTTATTGTAGCATTCCTGTTAATTAAAATAGTAAGCTCCACCTACTTAGTACCTACTGAAAGAGGCTAAGCCCTGCACATATCCCATCATAAAGAAAGCGTTCAACTGTACATCCCCATTGTCCTCTCTCTAGTAGGTCTCTACCTGAGCTTCCTTCCAAGTCTACCTCCTCCAGTCGAGCCTCCTGCAATCAGTGGTGGAAAACTGACCATTCCCAACCAATCATTCCCAATTTTTAATGGCTTGCTGTTACTTGAGCTGCACACACACACTCCCATCAGTAGTAGCTCTTTCTGCCCTACCCTCTGTATTCACCACTAAAACATATTTTAGTTACAACCCATAGACTATAGATATCACATTACCAAGCCTGAGCCAAACCACTCCCTCCTACCAGTTCGTAGTACTTCTTTCCAGAGCAGAAAATGTGTTGTCTGCTGCCTCCCCCAATGAGCTAGATACATTAAAACAAGGCCTTTAGCCTAAGTATCTTATTTCAGTTGACACTAAGAGGCCCAAACAGGGTGGATGTCGCAGGAAAAAAAAATGTGTGTTATGTTGAATGAAGTAATGTGAACCAGCCAAAGTATTCTCGTTCTGCAACATGCAGCTACATTAAAAGGAAAGGGGGTGGAAAATCCAAGACAGAGACCAGTATACATCAAGATAGTATACTGAGTTATTTACTAAAGTAAGTGTAATAAACGTTCAAGTCACCAGAGGAGGTTAGCTTTGGTAAAATCATCAGGTATACTGATTCCTGGTGGTGCATGCAGTGTGGAAAACAAAGCATATGCTCCCTGTCCTTGGCCTACTATTGTTATAACTTGTTATCTGCATTGTGATGTCTCAGTCTGGATAAGATGTATGGTGTGGGCAAATCAGCGAATTTATTTATAACCTCACTCTGCTTAAATGTTGCTTACACCAAATCTTCCCTACCAAGTGTGAGATGTGTTTATAGTGTAAATAGTTAAGACCACAACAGGTCCCCAACTAGGGGAAACAGGTTTAGGGGATTAATGAGTGAATGGTAGGGAGATTTAAGGAAAACACAGATAGAGAGAGAGGGAGCGAGAGAAAGCAAGTCTATGAGCATGGCACATCTATCCTGGAGGGAAGATGACAGTTAAGTTAACCTAGATAAACAACCTTTAGCAGCCAACAAGTTCACAATTTATTTATAGTTCTTTAAGCTGAAATCCAAAATAGCAAAAATACACACAGTTAAAACATATTTATAATAAAAGTTAAGAAAAATTATACTGCATACAAATGACGCAACTACATTTTTCTGACATGGCCCTTCTTGGAAGCAGGGACAAATCATAGAGTTGGAGTGCCATAGAGGTTCTAATTCCTTGCTGAAAAGTTCTTTTGAAAGAGAAAATAAAATAACAATATTTGAGAATCAAGGTCAGCATATAGTGCAAGGGGGAAGCATCCACAACAACGTGGGCATTACCTCGCACTGCTATTACAACGCTGCTATTACAACGCAAGTCATTACCACGACTTGCGCTGGAGGGCGCAGTAGGATAGGGAATAGTTTAATTTTCTATCCAACACCTTCTCTACTGTCAACGTGGGCTGGAGTTGGAATAGAAAATTAAACTATTCAACTATCCAGCGCCCCCCAATGCAAGTCGTTGTAACGACTTGCGTTGTAAAAACTGCATTGTGATGGCATGCGGGGTAAAAGCCCGCGTTGTAATGCCGTACAACCGTGCAAGGAGTCAGAGTGGGTTACACTAGCCGTCATACAATTAACTAAGGCCCATATAGTACCACTGATCTCAGACAATCAGCTGCATGTACATTGAATGATTGATCAACCAAATGACAAAACATTTTTTGCCGTGCCCATCATCATGTCCACCACAACCACTTAGAATGTGCCACTTGAGCTACTAGCCTGCATTTTTATAAAGAAATCACCCCTTTCCAGTTTCTCCCACAGACGTAAATAGGAATTTAATGTTTTAGATTGTATTTGTTCCAAAAAGAGAGAGACCTGCTAAAGAAATAAAAATAATTTCTGATTTATGGCCTGATTAAGAGTTTGTTGGATGGATAGTCCATCACAAATGTGAAAGATATCCCATCCACCTTGTTACAAGTGCCTTATGTCTTAATGCAGAAGTAATAGGGTGGATGGCATACCCGTGATGTTGATATTGGAGGACCCATCCACTAAACTCTAACTCAGGCCCTTAGGCTAGGTAGAATAGTGCAATTGCCAAAACGCCAATCAAGTAAGGCATGGGCAGTTCTCATCCTGATTCAAATAATTGCCCAAGCATGAAATAATAGGCTAAGTGCACCACATCCATCATGTGAGTGATCACTTGACATTCATTGATACAAATGACCTGTTTTATGTGTGAAGTCCATCTACCAGTCTATGCAACTCTCATAAAATAACTGTAGGTGTCCATTGCAGTCTTGCGCACTATTGATTGCTCACTGCAAAGTCTACAGTTGACCTTAAGATTGAACTAGGTTTTCTTTGTTTGTCACCTCTCACCACTCATTCACTAGGCCAAAATGGCTGGTCCTCCTTGAATGTCGATCACTTATGTGCACACTGTTTCTTTTAGTTTATTTATATTAACTGCACACCTGATACACAAATACAACAGATTTTCTTTATAGCAGACATTTCTGTTGAGTTTTTTTTCTTCCAGTCAATCTGGAAATAGAACTCATTTTGTAATATGGTAAAGTTGTCTGGACGATGTCTCTCGCCACACATGCGATGACCAAGAAATTGTCCTTTTCCACTATTGTGTCTTGTGGAGCTCTCTTATTTTTGGATACAACATGTTTATTCATTTTTATCATTGTTAGTCTTTCCATCTTTTGAGGGGAGAGACCAGTCCTTCTGACCATGACTACTGACCAAGCTGCATTAAACACCCGCCGTGGGAAACCCTGGCGATTTTCCCACGCCAATAGGGTAATGGCTGTTGACTCAAGCAGACTTAGTTTTGCTCATCCAAGTAGTATTGTGCTATCTTCTCCGTTGTCACGGTTGTGGACATTTTCTGTTTTGGTTTTGCCTGTGCTTGTGCACTTAATTTAAGCCCTGGAATGTTCTTAAACCAACTAAATGCAGATGTTGTATGTGCAGGCAATGCAGATGGTGCTGTAGATTTAGTGGCAGGCCTGTGCCACTCTCCATACGAACAATCACTGCTTCACTGCCCTTGTTTCTGGGGCTTTCACCAACCTTCCTTTTCTCTTGTCTTCTTTGGTGGTGGTTGGGGTCCAATCCATGTCACTATCATCTGATGGAGGGCTTGGAGATGATGGCAGATTACACTTTATTTTGCTCTGGGGAGATAGTGAAGACAATGTGCCCATTGGAAGACCAGTCATAACATCCAGCCCTGCAGAGCTAGCCCAAATTCCTGTTCTGTTCCTACCTCTGGAAGACCAGGTATAGTAGTCTCTAGTTGTGATCTTCCACTGAAGATTCGATTTTCTGCTGGGACAATTTTGAATTTTGATCCACTACTCTAAGCCATGACTGCAGTAACTGCAGCGCTGAGAGAAATCTGCTTTTGTGGTGGTGGTGTTACCATTTTTGAGCCAGGGTGATCCTCCTTGCAGAGCTTCCTGCTCAGAAGAGGATGCAGCTGGTATGCTGTGTTGCCAAAAAAAGATGACGCCTTGATGATGGTGGTTGCAATAGACTTGTCATCATCACTGCCCACTTTCTTGGCAGGAGTCTGCCTCTTGGTGTCATTGTCTTTACTTTTTCTATTGTTGGTAAGCAGCAAGACCACAAGCATTTAGCAGAGAGGTTTCTGGGCTCCAGTGTTAGCTAGTTCACAGACTTCTCTCTCTCTCTCAGTGACCCATCATCATCTACAGAAGCGGAAAATAGAAAATAAGAAGGAAGAGAATGAAACTTGGCAGTTCCTATTAATGCAAGAAGAAGTCACCATTATTGTCCGCCTCATCATCTTTATTATCTTCATGAAAACATAAAATATTCTGATTAAATTAATACCTGTTGTCCATCAGGGCCCATGGGGCCTCTCCGTGTGAGTGAGACAAAAATTTATTATAGAGTAATTTAATATATGAATGGTGTTCCTTAAATGCACGTCCACCCTTGTGGGACTAGGGAGAGGTAGGCAGAACTTGATTAACTTAATTAATACATATTTCATGTCTCTTTAGTGCCATGGGGCCCCATGGGAGCCAGGAAGGCAGGCAAAAATCAATTTGCTAATTTAATAAATGGCTGGTGTCTCTCCAGGACACATGGGACCTACCTGGGAGGTAGGGAAAAGCATATGAAATCAATTAAATGAACTAAACTAACTAGCAGACTACTACAATCAGCCCCAGGCACCAATAAATATAACATGAAAAAAATATTAGAAAAAAAAGAAATGAAGAAAAATAATATGGGCTTTTAAAGGGCCATAATAGTCAAAATACATTTACAAGTGGAATAAAATGATTATTATTCAGAAACACACTAGTGCCACAAAACGGTGGTTGCTACATGACTAGCAAAGAAAGAAAGAAGCATGGAGTACAAAGTCGAAGTGGCTGCCTATGACATACACACACACACACATGCACACACACATAGGCTGCACAAAATGGTGATCACCACTTTGCTATCAAAGAAGGAGACATGGAGAACAAAGACAAAATGGCTGCCAGTTTGTCTCTCACACACATGCACACACACTCACACATGCACACACATGGACACATACACACATACACACTAGCTCCACAAAATGGTGGACACCCACATGGAAAAACCAAAGGAAATGATGGACGGAGCGTTGACAATACAAGCACTCACCCCCAGCTCCGTCCATCATTTCCTTTGTTTTTTCTTTGTTCGCCATAAGTTGGCAGGGTATGATCAGACGTGAGTCCCTTGCTCACTTTGCCACTGGATTCAAGCAAGCCAGGCTGAAGACAGCTGTAATGCCAGAAACCGGTCCTCAGTAGCTTGTTTCCGGTCCAGGAAAGGCATGGCTTGGCAGTTCGGGCTGGACTGTTCCCATGAGGCACAGGGTCAGACTGATTTGCATATGGCCATGTCTGAACTGGGGTGGCAGAGTGGGCTAAAGAACGGTGATGGATTAAACCCAGATCAGTTGACTGGGGGTGAGTGCTTGTATTGTCAACGCTCCGTCCATCCTTTCCTTTGGTTTTTCTTTGGACACCCACATGGACAGCAAAGAATGAGGCATTTAAAAACAATGAGAACACAGATGGAGGTCATTTCTTCTCATGACCAACAACAACTTACAGCACCTCAAAGAAAGAATTGCACAAATATATACTCGCAATGTAATTGAGCCCATTTTATGTTTTTACAAAAAATCATTAAAATAACAATAATGCAACAAAAAATATCTAACAAGAGAAAACTATAAAAAACAGCACAGCAACATAGAAACATGGAGAAAGAATTCAAATTAACTTAGAAAATCCCTTAAACTCAAACAGCATTTGCACAACAAGTCAACAATTACCCATGCAAAATACTTATGAAAGTTAAAAATAAACAATTGATCAACTACCTCACACAAGCACACAAAATGGCAGTCAAATACCCGAGAAAGAAAGTTACCACAAGAGCCTCCAGATAAGTCTGAGGAAATCTATGTCAAAGCCTGGCCAAAAGCCGGCTTGCCTAACGGTGACCTTAAACACAGAGAAGTGTCTCCTTTTGAAGAAAGAGTATCTTCCATTTTTCAGAAATGCTCTTTAATTCATCCTCAACTTCCCATCAGACAACCTCCCTTTTTGAGTCATTGTCCTGCCCTAACAGTGTGCCAAATGCAAGGGTCCATATAAAACCTCAGCAAGACTGACTAGAATAGGTGGGAAACCAAGCGCATTCTATCTATTCCAACAGGACAATCTCATCCATGTGGGTCCAATACGTTCAGTCTATTAAAAGGAGTTCAATTTCATCAGAGTCTTCCAGCTCGGACAATTGTGACAGATACCTCATTAACAAGATGGAGAGCCCATCTACAGAATTAAACTGTTCACGGCTTGTGGTTGAACATAGAATGCATGGTCTATATAAACATTATAGAGAACATTCTTTCAAGCTCTCAATGCCTTCCTACCATCTTTGATGACGCAGTGGATTCTGCTACAGATGAGACAGACAACATGACCACAGTGCACTAAAAAACAAGGAGGTTCCAGAACTCTCTCTCTCTTGAAGCGAAACAATCTGGAAGTGGCTCCTATCAAAGAATTTGCCAAATCAGGTGATACACATTCCAGGTCTACAGAACTCTCAAGCAGACATTCCCATAGATAGAAAATCAGTAATGGGTTCTGAACAATGACATGTTTTATTTTACATCTTTGCAGGCTGGGGATTCCAAACAATTTCCCCCTTCACAACTTCTGAAATGCATAATGCTCACACTTTGCCTCCAGACTGTGGGAACCGGGAACTTTGTGCAATGCATTTTTGATAAATTGATTGAGGAAATGTATTTCCACCTTTCTGCCAATTCCCCTGTTTGTAACAGTTCTAATAAAGCTGAAACCAACCAAGACAAAATCTTTTAGCTCCAGAGTGGCCAAGTACTTGTTTCCAGGCCTTCTTTACCTGTCTATGCAGGACTTTAGCGGATTTCCATGAAAACCAAACGTTTTGTGCAGGATGCAAGGCTAATTATATCTCCCCAAACTTGACATAATGTCTCCTGATGTTATATAATACATATATATGGCAAGAAAAGGGCTCTTGTTATTTGTTGTGCCTCAATTGCTTTAACAGGAGGTCAGCTTTATGAGCTTTGGATTCCACTTCTTTTTCTAGTACAAAAGGGAGCACGTCCAGACCTTTAGGTTCCCTCAGGTCTCAAAAAGCAGGTTAAGTCCTCTTCTGGTCTTCCACAAGTCCAGACGTGTTCTGAAGTGGGTGCCTGGAGCAGCTTTGTTTATGCCTGCTATGAGCTAGTAGGAGGGAATGACTCTTGTGCCTGTGCTAAGTAAAGGGGTAAACGTTTCCAGCACCAACCCTACCCCATTCTACTATTTTCAAGGTGGCAAAAGTCTTCGGTCACACTAAACCTGGGTACTGAAGGTGAGGTGTAGGTGTGTGTGGAGTGTACTGTGTTAATCCTAGTGTCCACCACATCTAACACTAAAATCTAGTATGAAGCAGTCACTGTACCCCAGAAATAGAAGTCTAGTATAACAAAAGCAGGGTTTTTCAAGCAACCAGACAGTGAATACCCTAGAAATATATTGACTTCAGGAAATGATACTACAATGCAGTCTTAGCTGTTAAAATTAGATTATGGAATTAAATAGCCTGATCGGACTGAAGAGGTTTTCACCACATTTAAAATTAAGACCTAATATATCCTTAATTTCTTGTGCAACCTTTTCATGCATTTGAAGTGTGCCAGGATCCCCATATGCAGGTGAGAATATTAAATGTTCATATCTTATATGAAAATTTCTGTGCTGCAGAGCTAGAATTACTAAGAAGGCGGTTACACCAGGAGTTTGCCCCATAAACACAGCTTCTCCCCTCTCCTCTTTCACCCCTTTTACTGAGGATGAAACAGCGCAGTTCTTAGTCGGGTAAAACTTGGGTTCGTCTTTGGATCCATGGCCTGCCCTGCTGTTAAAATCCCAAAGTCCGGTGATTAGCCCGGTGGTTACCGGGGTACTAAACAGTTCTCTGGCTTCAGCCTTAGTGCCTGCCAGATGAAAGAAAGATCAGGTATTCCCACTGCCAAGGAAAGTTAGGGCAGACCTGGCAAACCCCTCAAACTATAGCCTCATTTCCCAGCTTCTAGCATTCTCTAAAAACCCAGAAAAATAAGTGACTAAGCAGTTGTTGGCCTATTTGGAGGAAAATGACATACTACATCCTTCGCAGTCAGGCTTCAGTCCAGGTTTGGGAACTGAGGTGGTTCTTCTGCAGTTCAGTGGTTTCATCAGGACCCACCTTGACCAGGGCAATAAAGCCCTGGTGATACTATGAGATCTATACCCTGGCTTTGACTCCATGTCTCACCATATATTTTTAGATCGTCTGGAGGCCAATGGAGTGAGGGGTCAGGCATGGCACTGGTTAGGTTCCTTTTTTACTGATAGACATCAAGCTGTCTACTCGGCCCTGAGTCCATTACGATTTTCTATCAACACGACCCTATTAGCAGGAGTGGTGGAAACATGGGGTTTCAAGGGTGTCTCCTACGTGGATGACACCCAGTTGATGTTTTACTTCATTCAGATAGATGACTCGGTCACTAAAAAATTCCATTGCTGCCTCAATGGAGTAGCAAACTGGATGAAGAAAAGCTGTCTCAAACTTAATGGTGAGAAATCCGAGATACTCTTCTTCTGGAACTCCATCCTCCAGGACTTACAGGACTGGCAGGCTTCAAAACTCGGTAACCCCTGGCTTCATCCACAGTTGTAAGGAACTTGAGAGTTAAATTCGATCAACATCTGTAGTAGGCACATGCTTTGGCATACTGAAATCATTAAGAGCTTTTATAAAATATTCCTCGCCTTACTCCAGAAAGACCATTGTGCTCACTCTGGTTACCTACAGCTTGGATTATTCCAACACTCTTTACCTGGGGCATTCAGCCAGAATGATTAACAGAGTGCAAAGGGTGCCGAATGCTGTGACTAGACTTATTTTTACACTGCCACACAGATATTCGCTGAGCCAGACATCAAGGAATCTACACTGGCTTTCAGTGGAGAAGAGAGCTCTTTATAAGCCGCTGCTTATTACCTTCAAGGCCTTGCGTGCTAACAGACCGGCCTACCTCCATGTCGGTTTTAAGGTATACACCACCACACTACTATGCTCAGCCATGTAAGGTCTTCTTCAAATTCCCAAGATTATCAGAGTTAGAAAGGGAGTTCGCTGCTTTTCCTTATTGGCAGTCAAGACATCGAACGCAGTACCACCTTCCCTAAGACAAGTATTTACTGTGGACATGTTTAAGAAAAAGTAAAAAACACATCTTTTCAATCTTTAAGCCATTTGCTACCTCTCCCCACCCCTTAATGCCAGGACGCTCCTTGCGGAGCAGCTGTTGTGCTCTACAAGACTGCTTCAATCATTAACTTATTCATCTCTTGGAGGGCAAAACAACTTTTATTCTGAAGTCCCCAATAGATAGTACTAAAAACCAAGCTAAGTGAAAAGGGTTATGGCTGATCCCTTTATTTAATGGTCAACATGTTTCTGCCTTCCTCGACTACAAAAGTTCATAGCATTCCTCAGGACTGAGTTCTTAAGTCACTCTGCTTAATAGTCAATAAAAAAAGAAAGCAAACCACACTCTCACAGTATTGGACAATTTTCTAACATCATCTTTCAGTATGATCCACCAGAATCAACTACAATGTAATATATCTACTCATCCTTCATCGGACCCTTCAGAGCAAATCTAAGCTAAAGGTCTTAGAACACCGCATCACACAAACGGCCAGCAGGAGTATTTCCACAGAGTTTTCCAAAAATGTTCAAGCATCAATGGGGGATTTGCCTTTAATGGGGCAAAACATTTAGTCAGGAAGAAAGATGTGGCCTAGAAGCACTTCAAAACTACCCAAGACTAGTGTTTGCTACTTGGGATTGCAATCACTGGCCTGCCTATTCATAGACTAGTACAGGAAGTTAAGTGTTTACTGTAGAGACCTCTTATTCTGCCAGTGGCAACCATCTCCACCCACACAGTAGCCAGAACAGAATTGTCATGGTACTAAGGGCAGAGGCAGTGCCAAAGGGTTGGGACAGCAACAGTTTATTTCAATCCTACGCCTCCTCCTCTTCTTCAGGCAGCACTTCCAAACACCTTCAGTCTGGCGTCAAATTGACATCTGGTATGAGGGTGAATCCAACAAAGTCTGCTCATACCAACGGGTCTACTAGTTTATCCAAGTTGCTTATGGTTTTCTTTGTGTGGACACACCTTCCCACATTTCCCTTTTCTTCCAGACATCAGTGTATCACACCAGTATCCCTATTAAGAAGTTGTTGATATTAGTCACCAAGTGAGTAAGAGTGTACCAGAAACATACCGGGAAAATGTTAGTAACAGTACTTTCTAGGCCCCAGGAATGATCCGTTTTTAACCTCAGGTTGCTAAACTTGTGCCTAAGGAAGATTTCAAGATGATGACCCTTGCACATGTTTTGTTGAACTTGGCCCATGAAGATTCGATGGTAGCTCTTGATTAGCTGAACAGGTACTGCCATATTATTTCAGTGCAGTACTTTTTTGTACAGGCATCATACCAATTTTAGTTCAGTGTCTTGTGCTTCAGGTTTACATTGGCTTATCGGTCTTACAGTGGTTGTGGAAATGTGGTCTTGGTGCATATTTACAGGTAATGGATACATGTACATCCATTCTTTAATGGATTTTTGTTAAAGGCAGACTCACCTCAGCTTTTATTAGGCCACCTGCCAAAAATAATGTTGCTGCTGCCCAACTTGGAGTTTTCCATCAACAGTTCTAAAACTCAGCTTCAATCTTCCCGGAGACTATCCTCTTTTAGAACTGTCTTTGATATGGCTGCCTTAGCTTTTCTATCTCCACAGCAAGTCCAGGACATTCATGTTATAATCCTCATGGTTAAGCGGGAAGCTACTGTTCCGGAATGAATATTTCTTGAGTTACTTTGTCCGCTGGCATCATGAATCCTTCTTGTGCCTTAGACTCATTGGCATATGTGGACTTTAAGTAGAGTCTGCTTCTACAGTGTGTCTTGTAATGGGGATACTTTTCAGACTGGATGCATATGTCTGACAAGTGCTTCGGGACCTTCAATCAATCAATCAAGGGGGTTATAAAGCACACTACTCACCCGTGAGGGTCTCAAGGCGTTCAAGTGGGGGAGGGGGGGAGGCAACTCTGGCTCAGTCGAAGAGCAAGGTCTTGAGGTCCTTCCGGAAGATGTGCAGGTTAGGGGAGCGGCTGATGCTGACGGGAGTTCATTCTATGTTTTAGCTGCAATGTAGGAGAAAGCCCTTCCTCCTGCTCTGCTTCGGCGAATGCGGGGAGACTCCACTAGTGTGGGGTCAGCGAATCAAAGAGTTCTTTTGGGTGCGTGGAAACACTCTATCGTTGAGGTATTTGGGTCTGATGTTGTGGAAGGATTTGTAGGTGTGGGTGTGACGTTTGTAGGTTATTCTCTTCTCAACCCTTACCCAGTGTAGGTCTCGAAGGTGTTGCGTCATGTGTTCGTGCCGTGGGGTCCCGAGGACGAGTCTGGCTGCGGCATTCTGGATGGTTTGGAGTTTGTGCAGAATGGTCCTGTTGATGCTGGTATAGAGGGTGTTTCCGTAGTCTTGTCTGTTGGTTATGAGTGTGTAGGTGATGGTGTTTCTGCGTTTGGGGGGATCCATTTGAAGGCATTCGGAGGATGCAGAGGCAGTTGAAGCTGGTGGAAGCGACCCCGTTGATCTGGCATGGCATGGTGAGAGAGGAGTCGAGGATGATGCCGAGGTTCCGAGCGTGGTCTGTCGGGGTGGGTGGGCTTCCGAGGACAGAGCGCCACCATGTGTTGTCCCAGGTGGAGGTCGCGGGGCCCAGGAATAGGACCTCCATTTTCTCAGTGTTGAGCTTCATGCAGCTGTCCTTCATCCAGGCCGCGATGTCCCTCATTCCTTCTTGGAAGCTGAGCCTGGTGTCCTGTGGATCCTTCGTGAGGGAGAGAATGAGTATGGTGTCATCGGCGTAGGACAATATGTTGAGCCCATGCTGTCTGACGATGGCGGCAAGGGGTGTCATGTAGATGTGGAAGAGCGTGGGGCTGAGCGATGATCCTTGGGTACTCCGCAGTTAATCTTTGTGGGTTCAGAGGAAAGGGGGGAGTCTGATCCTCTGGGTTCTGCCAGAGAGAAAGGATCGGATCCAGTTGAGTGCGGTTCCTTGTATCCCCGCATCGTGCAGTCTGGCTGTGAGGATGTGGTGTGAGACAGTGTTAAAGGCCGCGGAGAGGTCTAGTAGGATGAGGACCGTGGTGTGTCCCTGGTCAAGTAGCATGCAGATGTCATCCGTGGCAGCGAGGAGGGTGGTCTCTGTGCTGTGGTTGCTGCGGAATCTGGATTGGGAGGCATCCAGGATGGAGTGCTCTCCAATAAATGCGGTCAGTTGGGTGTTTACCACTCTGTTAGAAGGTGGTTCTGACACTATTGGCCTCCCGGAATTTTTGCTTTTTGAGCACCTAAGTGTTAAACTTTTACTGTGCAGGAACCTCATGAGTTGGGATTCACCCACAGTAAATGCATAATGAAAGAAACTGCATGGGGATTTTACTGGTATCCCCCTGGCTTGACCAGGCCACTGCGCAGCAGCTGGAGTAAGGGACACCGGGCTGGTTACATGCAGACACAGGTGTACATGTGTGTGTACACATGTAAGGGCTGCCATGGGGAGATTCCTAGCGTGCGCAGTCCAGGAGCAGCTACTAAGTGAACGGTGTGGCCTGACTTATGCGGAATGCAGTGGTGACATGGAATATGCTTTATGCACTGGGAAGGAACATGCCAGGGAAAGTCAGTGTGTTTTACTGTTTTGCACTTCATTATTCCCCTACGAGGGTGTGGGGCCCATGGGCTAGAGAAACGTTCATAAGGCCTACAGATTCCAAACACGCACTAAAGTCCACTGTAATGGATGTGAGAAAGAGTATACTGCAGAGTCCAAAGTCATATTTGTTCTGCTTTTGGGTCATCCAGAACTGTCATATTTTTCTGAGCCAGCCATAACCAGACCCTGACTGAGGGCTGAAATCAGCAGGATGGATTGATAACCTTTCTCCCACAAGCTAAGGCCTCCTCACCGTGAAGAGAAGATGGGTGGGGCTACAGGCTCATCCATCAGCAGCTATCACTGGGTCTCAGGCACCAGGCTGCACCAAGGAGGGAAGGCAGTGAGGGGGGAAGGGACTTTTTTCAGAGACCATGTGGCAAGAGACCCTGGACAGTGCCATTTTGAAAAAACCCAGAGGCTGGGCAGGAAGGAGGGAGCAGGGGCAGTGAAGTGATATGTTGCTGTTTGATAGGACAAACAGACACTTCCTGCCAGCCCCCCTACTCAACATTTAAAATTGCTTTCACAGGAAGAGAAGCTCTCTCTGGGGTGTGGTCTGCTGAGGCAGAAGGTGCTGGAGACTGGTGCAATGGGCAGTTGGAAGGAGGAACCCCCTGACTGCTCCCCCAGGATCCTGAACAGCGCCAGGAGAAGAGTCCAGGGCCAGTGCGCAGGAGCAGGGGTCTATGCGCAGGGAGAAGAGAGGCTCAGGAGGAGAGCAGGCGAAAGGCTAGCGCTGGGAGCCAGTGAAGGCAGCTCCCTACTTAATCCCCTCTCTCAGAGACCCAGAGGGTGAAGGAGAGTGCTACCAGTGGCTGGGGAGCACCACCAGGACCAAAAAGAGGCCAGAAGCAGGAGGTTCAAACCCCTGGGGGCTAAGGTATGCCCCCAAGAAGGTGAGCGACCCATTACCAACCGACGGCGAAGCACTTGGGTCTCCACCGCCGGTTCACAGAATGCCCCCGGGGTCGGTCAGATCCTGGGGGCTGCCCCCGAAAGAAGTTAAGTCGGGTGGGCCGTCAGGCACCCCATTAAAGAGTCCCTGAGGGGTGCCAGGATCCCACCCTGGCCCCGACGGAAAAAGCAGAAGTCGGGGATCGCCTTTGCCCTCCCCATGAAGATTTCCCAAGGGGGGCCCAGGATCCCAACTCTGGGCCCCAAAGATGCATCGGAAGTTGGGGAGTGCCGTCGTGCTCCCTGTGCAGGCTGGCCCCATGTGAGGAGGGGGAGGCAGGGAGCGCCATCGTGCCCACGCCGAAAAGACCTAGTCAGGGAGCGCCGTCGCGCTTCCCATGAAGGTAGAGGAGGGGCCCGGGATCCCAACTCCGGGTCCCCGAAGAAAGCCGGTCCAAGTCGGGGGGTGCCGTTGCGCCCTCATTGAAGGTGGCCCAGGGGACCGGGACCCCATTCCCGGGCCCCGCAGAGGAGAAGCAGGCCGGGGGAGTGCCGCCGATTTCCCTCGAGGTCCTAACGGACCAGCCGGAAGCTCTGTGTCTGCCCTCAGGTGCGGGCAGACCAGAAGAGATGTGCTGGCTCCCACAGCAGCATGAAAGGGTGCTGGCTGGGTGGGAGCCGGCGTGGGCAGCCGGGGGTGCCCTCCAACACAGAGGCATGTGGGGATCTCGGGTGGGACTGGGACCCCGAACATGAACAGAGAAGCTGCACGGGGCCCGGGTTGGACCGGGCCCCCGAAAACCCGCAGAGTGGCCGGGAGTGGGATCCCAGAGCCACATCCCCTTACCTGGGGTCTGGCTGGGACCGGGCCCCCCAACGAGCCTGGTGATGCGGGATGGCCTGGGTCGGACCGGGCCCCCATGAAGAAGTGCAAGTTGTGTGGCTCTCCCCGGCACAGTGGGAGAGCGGCTGTTCAAATATGCAGACAAAAACTGAGGAGTTGCCCCATAATGCCCTGCAGGCCTGGACCGGCCTGCTGGGAAAATCCGCTGTTTCTCTGCTTGTGGTGGCCCCAGGAGAATGGGGTCACCACCACTCGAGTCCAAAGGTGCTAGGGGAGCTGCTGGGGATGGCAGTCTCCCCCAGCACGAAGAGGAAAGTCCCCACCCGTAAGTTTCTAGGGGACCTAAAGAATAACCCCTCCACGGCTCAGCCAGCATTTAAACACCTTCTGAGCTGGAACTTTTGTTCTACAGCTGAGGGTGTATGGAGAAGTGCATCAAGGAGTGAAGGGCTTAGTTGGGGATGTCTGGAGAAGGGCATCCCCTGGAGGTGAAGAGGTGTAATTGCACCAGAAATGCATTTACTAACAGGTATTTCTTTTAGAGCGACTGAAGGTCATATGTGTAATGGGAAGTGCCTGTGTAAGGTGATGTCAAAAGCAAAGTGGGGTTATGTTGCCAGACATTCCTGCTAGGGTGTCTGACTGTATATGCGTAATCCTGTGATTTCAACTGTGATGCCTTTAGGAACTGTAATTGAAATGCATTCTAATGATCCACATATGTGATGAGTTCTGTCATTCTAAAGTGATGCTTAACATGTATTCTTGCTGCTGTGCTTGGGTGAAGAACCCAGACTGCTAGCCCTTAAGATGTAGAGGTGTATACTTCATGGTCAGTAGGAAATGCTCAGTCAGGGTTGTGTGTCACCATGGCAGGGTTACCTATTTCAAATGCTTGTTGAGATAATGGGGTGGGTGAGTCACCACTAGAATGGTGCCAGTGCGCAGGGCCCTCGCTCCAGGTTATGTTCAACTAACTGCATTGGGGGCAAGATGATGTCCATACATGGGAGTGGTGGTGGCACTACACCCCACCCACCCTGCGGGAGAGGAGGAGATGTTATACAATGTCACAAAGTAATTCCAACAGCTTATGTATATTTGTAAATTGGTGCATAGTATTGAGTAGTGTGTGTGTTTAATAAATGTACTCTTACTTTTAGAAAGCAAAGTACAGACTGGATAATCAATTATTGAGTGTTATTGTTGCGCACCTGCAAACGGCGATTACTAGCCCACACCACCTCCCTTGTGTAAGCTTCAGACTGCTCTGCAACGCTACCCTCTGAGAGTCAGGCGCTACAATTGGTTGTTTGGTTCCCAGTGAAGGACAAATGTAGTCATGTTATTTGTGCAGGCCTCACAGATGCTGCCTCGTTTTCCTACAGACTCTTTCGACTATGTTGGTGGCGAACGGGAGCAGAGAGATGGGCCGGTAGTTCTTCAGGTCCGTAGGGTCAGCCGTGGGCTTTTTGAGAGGGGGCTTGACTTCTGCCTGCTTCCAATCATTTGGGAAGGTGCCCTGTTGGAGGGAGTCGGTGATGGTACATCCCAGTTCGGGGACGATGATGGTGGCGGGCTTCTGGTAGATGTGAGGTGGACAGGGGTCCGTGGGGACTCCAGACCGGGTTTTCATCATG
This sequence comes from Lissotriton helveticus, assembly GCF_964261635.1. Taxonomy (NCBI): domain Eukaryota; kingdom Metazoa; phylum Chordata; class Amphibia; order Caudata; family Salamandridae; genus Lissotriton; species Lissotriton helveticus. The sequence goes on from NC_136061.1 coordinate 1,507,793,173, forward strand.
GTCGAGGTGATGAGTCCTACCGTGGCGGGGGTCAAGGTGGTGATGGTCGGCTGGTGGTCAGCGGGGGAAGGCGTGATGAACGGCGTCTGGTTGCAGAGGGTCTTGATCTTTTGATGGAAGTAGGTGCTGAGCTTGTTGCAGAGTTCTTGGGATGGTGTGAAGTCCGTGGCCTCACTGGTGGATTTGGTGAATTGCTGTATGACGTTAAATAGTTCTCTGCAAGTTTTTGCATCGGTGTTGAGTTTGTTCTTGATGAAGGTCCGTTTGGTGTCCCTTATGAGCTGGTGGTATTCCCTCAGGGTGTTCCTATGGTTGTTTAGGTCTTCCATGGTTTTCCGGCTACGCCATATTTTCTCGAGGCGTCGGTTGGTGCGCCTGGCTTTTTGGAGTTCAGTGGTGAATCAGGCGGCCTTCAGGGGGCGTTGTTTGACAGGGTCACGGAGGGGGGGCGATCTTATCGGCGCATCTGGAGATTCATTGATGGAGTTCTTTGGCTGTGGATTTAGCGTTGGTTGTGGTGGGGGGGTCAAGGAGGAGGGTGGAGTTGAGGTGCTCCTCTGTGATTTTGCTCCAGTTCCTTTGTGGTGGGTGTGAGGCCGGTGTGGGTGCGGTGGTGGTGTTGCAGGTGAAGTGTGCGCAATGGTGGTTGGCCTAGGGGGGTTGTGTGGTGTGGCTGAAGTGGATGTTTGACCCTCCTCCAATGATGGGGTTGAGGATGTGTCCTGCTCTGTGCGTGGACTTGTTGACGAGCTGCTTCAGTCCAAGGTTGGAGAGGTTGTCGAGGAGGGCGGTGGAGTCGGGGTCTCTGTGGTTGTTGAGGTGGAAATTCAGGTCTTCGAGTAGGATGGAGTCCATGGATGTGATGGCATGGGGTTCATCGAGGTCAGTGATTGCTGTTGTGGCCAGGGAGCGGGGTCCAGGGGTTCTGTAGGCAAGGGTGCCATGAAGCGTGGTCCTGAGGGAGGTCTGGATCTGGAAGTGGACTTGTTTTATGTTGGAGTGGGGGTCAATCGTGCTGGAGGTGGAGAGTCGGAGGAAGGTCTTGTGTGCAATGGCGTGTCCTCCTCCTGGGCAGTTCATCCTCTGGATCTTGTAGTCGTCGGGGATGGAGGTGGCGATGTCGGGACCGGAGGTGGCGTAGGTCCAGGTTTCCATGAAGAAGACAACAACGGGCGCGAGGGTGTCGATCAGGTTCCAGATCTCTACGCCGTGTCTGTTGAGGAAGCGCACGTTTAGGTTTTCCGTGAATCCCGTAAGCCTGCGGTGGACGTGGGGGCAGTGCAGATGGTGAAGGAATGATGGTAGAGTCTGCATGAGAAAGGCCTGTGGGTGGTGTTTGGTGTGGAGTACTGGCAGTCCTTGTGTCTTTCCGTGTTGAGAGTGTAGAGGGTGGGGGGCGGAGCTTACCGGCGACCGTGATGGCTGCCTGAGCCTTGGGCTCCATCGCATAGTGCACAATATCCTCAACTATCCTGCCACATTCAGAACGGCCGAAGCAAAAAGACAGCGCCCCTGGACTGTACGGAACAGCGTGGCTGCCTGGGAAACTACGGGGACCCTCCTCGGAGACCGGAGGCATCTAATCCACAGGCGGAGAGGGGCGAGGCAGAGGGCCGTGAGGCGGCGGACTGCGGTGGGAGGTGGGGTAGAGCTACGTCACTCTGCGTGCGGCACCGGCTCTGACCCTGACCCAGTGACTGCTTGGCCGGGATCGGAGGTGAGAGCGCCCGAGTGATAAAGAGCGCCTCCTGCCAGGCTTACCTCGGAGAGACAAGCTGCGCTGGCCCCCCAACCCCCCTGCACACACGGGAGGACGAGGGCACGATTTCCTGCCACACCGGAGCTACGCTTGGTGCGGTCCCCCGTTATGCGCTTCTGGAGAGGCGGTCTGGACCCTGAGGCGGCGGTGACTCCGGCATCGGTGGTATTGTGCGGGATTAGCCAGTGGCCCTGGAACGACGCCGCTGGTCTGCAGGGGCCCACAGAGATCAGGGAGAATTGCCTGGCACCCCTCCTTGGGGCCGGAGCATGTGCCCAGTGGACTGCCATAGCACCAATACAGAGGTGGGAGTGCACAAGTGCGATCGCCTGGGATCCGATGGGCTAAGGGGTCAAGCCGACTGAGTGCAAGGTGGGGGTCTTTTATCCTGGGAACCCCCGCTGATACGGGCGCACTGTCTCCTGAGAGTCTCTCAGCCACCTGTGTCATTTTGCACCCAGAGCCTGTTGCCCAGAGGGAGCGGGGCTCCAGGCCCGGCCAGCGACGACACCCGGTAGCTGGCAGTACAGCGGGCTTAAGCTGGAAACTGCTGGACAGAGTGAGACACCTTGCCCCTGGAGTCTTGAGGCGGGGCCACAGCCGAGCAGACGCAACTGGAGTAGGGGTCAGGCTGGCGGGGCGGCTCGGAGGCCAGAATCAATCCCCGCTCTGTGTTACTGAATATTGGCACTGAGGAGCACCCAGGGTAGTGGGGGGAGCCTACCACCTGCCCCACTCATTGGTCTTACACAGCACCTGGCCGCACGTAGCGGAGTCCGCAGTGCAGCATGGGCAGAACCGACAAGTCGCAGACCAAACTGTCCTTTGAACAAAGGCGCTCGAAATCCCAAGATGCGTCCGAAGCTGCAAAGGAACGCGCTCAAACAGTTGATTCGGAGGAACCAGGCACGGACATTAAAGGCCTGCAAATTGCCATGGAGAAGGGATTACAGACCAGCATGGCGTCATTGGGCAAAAAAATCAACGCTCTTACATACAGGATGGACAGAATGGCGGAGAGACTAGACAAGCACGCTGAACGGCTGGACATGTCGGAAATGAGGATAACAGAAGTGGAAGAGACTCACACTGAACTAGACTCGGAACATAAACAACTTGGCAAGCTGATGCAATCCCTGCAAGATAAGATGGAGGATCTCGAGGCCCGCTCGCGGCGGTGCAACCTGCGCATTACGGGCCTGCCGGAGACGAACCGCCAAGGGGAACATGGAGTTGTTTGTTGAGAAGCTCCTGGTTGCCTTGCTAGGGGAAGGCGTCTTTTCACCAATGTTTGTCGTGGAGCGTGCTCATCGCTCGCTGGGACCCCGACCGCGACCAGGAGCCTCGCTATGCACGATAATCGCAAAATTGCTAAACTACAGAGACAGAGACGCAGCTCTGCGTCTGGCACAGGAAAAGAAGTCGCTGCGATTTGAGGGCTTGGAGATCTCGCTATACCCGGACTTCACCGCTAGGGTCCAGGAAGCTCGGAAGCACTTTGTCCCATACAAGAGGCAGCTGCGTAAAATGGGCCTTGACTACGCCATGTTGTACCCCGCTAGACTGCGAGTTAACCGTCAGGGGACATCTCATTTGTTCACGGACTCAAAAGCTCTGCAGCAAGCACTTAAGCGATGGTCGAAAGAACAGCGTAAAGAGACAGTCACAGAACCGGCAGGAGAAGAGACGGATGAGCGGCTAGACGAGCAGGACTGAAACTCCGTGTCTGGTGCCGCAGATGGGAGTGAGAGGCACGGAGTGGGGAATATCTGTGATCTGTTGGACAGTGCAATTTTGATTTCGTCCTTGTTCTGCCCTCGCAGGTTGTCTGGTAAGATTGGATGTATGTAGCTCCTGCAGGACTGTGATAAGGGGGTGGGGGGTGGATATCCCGGCCCCCCTTTAGAATGGCTAAGCAGAGCCACAATAGTTCCCAGGCGACACACACTGCCGGCCGCAGTGGGCCCCGGAATCCTGTTGCCATGTGCCATGGTGAATCTCGCACAGTGATCCCTTTAAAAGATTGACTGTAAGGGTTGTGGTGGGACCACAGACTCTGAATGTGGCACACATTCTGCACTATGGAGGTGGGGTGAAGAGGTAATTGGTTTTCCAGGACGGTTCCGCACCGATTGGTCACGATGCAACCTCTGCTCGCGAGTGCTGTGCACCTAAACTGTCCCCTCGGGGACGGTCTGTTCAGGGAGTTGGCATGGGTGGGAAGGGGTGATCCAAGGTTCTGTTTGACCAGGTGGGGGTGGTCAGCTGTGGGTGGGGGGAAAGTTCAGAGACGAGGGATTTTGTTGGGGTGTTGGAGGAGGAGGTAGGAAGTCATGCGTACAATATCCAGAGCACACACACACAGAGAGCGAGCACCCACGTTATTTAGGGTACACAGAAAAGGCAGGCACGATTACGGCGAACAACCCCGGGCGGGTGGATGATATTAAAGTAGGCGAAATGACTAGCACAGACAGGGATGGCTGGAACGGATTAATCGGGAGCCCCCAGGGTGATGGGCAAGTGCAGGGCACTCACATGGAATGTCAGGGGCCTTAATGATCACCGGAAGCTTCGGAAAGTCCTGAGCTACTTGCAAAGGCAGCAGATTGATGTTGCACTCTTGCAGGAGACTCACCTCCCACAAACTAGCCCAATGTTAGGTCGCAGGGGGCTCACTGGCAACTCCACTTCGGCGGGCTTCACAACACACGCCAGGGGGTACTCACGTGGGTGAACCCTAAATCGCAATACACACTAAAACTGCTGACGGCTGACCCAGCGGGTCACTTTGTCTTATCTAGATTCAAGGGGCATGGGCTAGACTTGGTGTTGATTAATGTGTATAGGCCAAACTTTGATTGTCCGGAATTCTATGAAACACTGGAGGCTGAAGCCGGTGCTTACGGCCAAGCACATCTCATATGGGGAGGGGACTTCAACTTGGTGCTCGATCCGAGTCTGGATAGATCGTCAGGCCCTCTCCGCAGACCCTCTGCTGCAGCGCGAACATTAGACAGAACCATAACCAGTTTAGACTTAGAAGACGTTTGGTGAGCGGGCCATCCAGAGCAGGGAGGATACACCCATTACTCGGCCTACCACAACATACACACCCGAATAGATTATTGGCTAATGTCTTCCTCGCTGATGGGACAACTGATCATTTACCGCTTTGGCTGGTCTTGGACACCCCTAGGAAAATGATTCTACCATTCACCTGGCGCTTCCCACCCTACTCCCTACTAGACCCCCTCTTTAGGGGGGAAATTGCGGAGGCAATTGACGTGTTCTTCGAGACTGACATAGGCTCGGTGGGCAGCTTCCAAATGATATGGGAGACATTTAAGGTCTACATCCGAGGTATAGCCATGACCAAGCACTCAGGGGTTCTCAAGTCAATCAGGCAGCGCCTAGCTGATCTTGAGAAGCAGCTGGGACACTTAGAGGAGCGACAGAGGAGGGACACTGACGTAGCAACGGAGCTAGAGGTTAAGTCACTTCTTGGTCAGTTCCATGAGGAAGCGGATAGAGAGGTTAAGCACATGGGGAAGTACGCAAAGGCACGTACTTATGGTGAGGGCGACAGACCGGGCTCGGTTCTGGCAAGAATATTGAAGGGGAGGAGGGGCAGGGCACAGGTCACAGCAGTTAAGTCGACTCAAGGTGCAGTCCTCACTGAGGAGGTGGATATTGTGCAAAGATTCAGGCAATAGTATAAAGATTTGTACTCATCCAAGGGTGGAGATTTAGGGGAAGAGATATTAGACTACCTTGAACACATTGAACTCCCCACTCTCACGAACACGCAAAGAGAATTCTTAATGTGTCCTATAGAGAAAGACGAAATCGTGGAGGCACTGACAAGCATGCAGGCTAGTTGCGCACCGGGAGCGGATGGGCTCATGGTGGAATTCTATAAAGCATTCCAGGATGTATTGCTCCCCCACTTGTTGACGCTGTTTGATGATTTATGTGAGTCAGGCTGTATGCCGCAGTCGATGAGGGAGGCGATTCTGGTGGCGATCCCCAAACCTGGCAAAGCACCGGACGAGTGCAGCTCGTACCGTCCCCTCTCCCTACTGAACGTAGATACGAAGATATACGCCAAGGTGCTGGCAAACCGTCTGGCGCTTCTCGCCCCGACGCTGGTTGCGCCGGAGCAGGCGGGATTCATCCCAGACAGGAACCTCACATACAACATACGCACGATATTTGGAGCTATGCAACATGTTTGGCAGGATGTTAGAGCTGTGGCGGTGTTCTTAGATATGGAAAAGGCCTTTGACTCGGTGGAATGGCCCTTCATAAAGCTAGTTTTAACTAGGATGGTGCTGGGAGCACTATTTTTGCAAATGATTGGTACTCTTTAGAACAGACCCACGGCGAGGATTCACCTGGGTAACCTGGTTACAGACCCCTTTCCCATAGGCAGAGGGACCCGCCAGGGGTGTACGCTGTCCCCTCTACTGTACGCCCTAGTGGCAGAGCCACTGGCCTGTGCTCTGCATGAGTACCATGGGCAGGAAGGAATAGGCTTTCCTACCTACAAGATTTTTGTCTCCATGTACGCGGATGATACTTTACTATATGTCGGCGAGCCGGAAAAGAATTTCGCGGCGCTGTTGCGAGAGGTGGTGCACTTCGGTGCACTTTCTGGCCTTAGAGTAAACAGGACGAAATCCCTAGCCTTTCCACTTACCACACAGGAGTTCAAAATGGAATACCCCCTACAGTGGACGACGGAATCGATCAGGTACTTGGGTATACGTCTGCACGCAGACTCCGACATAGTGTTTAGGGAGAATTATGGCATAGCCATTGGCAAATTGGAGGACGATGTGGACGCTTGGTGTAAACTGCCCCTCTCTCTGCTAGGTCGAAAATCTGTTATGAAGATGGTGGTGCTCCCGAGAATATTGTTCCTATTTGCCAATATTCCAATAGTTTTGCCCCGCGCATTCTTTCACAGATTGACTCAACTAATGGTAAAGCTTGCTTGGGCGGGCAAACAGCCACGGGTGAAATGGAAGACACTTACTCTACCGTACAGCATGGGAGGCCTGGGAGCCCCAGATCTAGAACTCTACTACAGGGTGGCACAGGGGGTGCATATGCACACTTGGGTACATGGTAACCCACTTATCCCACATGTGCGCATGGAGAAACTGTTTGCAGACCCGCTCCCCTTACCTGCGACGATATTTAATGCTGTAGACCGCAGAACAGGAATAATCGACTCCATAGCATCCACCAACCACGCTTGGCATTACCTCTAGCAACTCCAGGGAGGGGCATTGTTGTATTCTCCGAGCATGCTGGTGGAATGGGCATGCTGGCTGACCCCCTGCAGAGGTAAGGGAGTGATTACAGCTTTGCATAGGCTGAATATCCATAAAGCAGGAGATCTGTTCCAGGATGAGAGAGCCAAGACCTGGGAGCAGGTATGTGAAACTGGGGGAACGGGTACAATATTGCAACGCTTCCAATTCCATAGGGTACGCAGGGCCCTCCTAGAGCAGCTGGGAGACGATCTCGCGGAGCCACCGGAGGTCCCTGAGCTAACCTACGCGATAAAATCTGAAGCTCCTCAAGAGCTGGTAACCAAACTATACTGAATAGCTATGTCCCACAGGGAGAATCAATACACGGCAGCGAGACTGGCTTGGCAGAGAGACTTGCAGATGACAATAGACGATGATATGTGGCTTTATTGCTGCGAGAATACCAGGCGCATATCCCTTAATGGCAAGCATAGGCTGAATCAATTTCAATTTCTTAACAGGGTATATTACACCCCTGAACGCTTACACAGATATGGCCTCCGTGAGGAGGCTGAGTGCGAGCGGTGCCACACGCCGGTGGCGGATTTTCTGCACCTGGCTTGGTCTTGCCCGAGAGTACAGTCGATCTGGAAGGAAGTTTTCGCAGAGCTAAGTAGGATTGCAGAGGTTGATTTGGGCCCGGACCCTCCGCTTGCGCTTTTAGGCTATACCAGAAAGCTGCCCAGGTCGACGCGCAGATTGGTTGGCATGGGTATGCTTATGGCGAAACGGGAAGTTGCTTTGTGCTGGCTGAGGGGGCCAACTCCCACGGTTCGACGCTGGACATGGGACATGTTGTACTGCTGCACACAATCTGAAAATTACAACAAGCTGCTACCACCTAGGAGCCGCCCCAAAAACTTTTGGGGGCTGTTTCAGACATATATGAATAGCAGGGGGGGAGGGGAGGAAGATGAGTCCTGTGTGGGGGGGGAGGAAGTACCTAAAGACGATGCAGTGGGATGAAGGGCGACCGTCTGAGAATCTGCATGCGAATTGCCCTGGAGGGAGGTTTAGTTAATCAGTATTAGGAGTGCAGATTGTTCTGCTCACCGCCTGCCCATCTGTTGGGTTGTTGGTTAAACGGCTGTGTAATTTTAGCAATAGGTGCCAGAGACATATGGCAATGACGTACGGCTCTGTGTGTGATGGTGTGGGGGGTTCACAGATTGTAGAGTATATTTTTGTTTTGTAAAACTCAATAAAACAATTTTTTTTTAAAGATAGTGTAGAGGGTGGTGTCGTCGTATCGGCGGGGCCCTGGGAAGCCAGGGTTCCAGGTGCTGGTTGCGGGTGAGTCGTGGATGGGCGCACACGGGCCTGCCTTTGGCGCACCGGCGGGGCATCCGCTGCGCTCGACCGCACAGCGGTTTTCATTATATAGGGAAGGTGCGGGACACTCAGCTGGGTGGCAGGAAGCGGGCGTAGGCAGGGGGGCCGCGGGTCAGCAGCGGCAGGCAATCGGGGGCAGGATACAACGAGGGAACAATTAAAAGTTACAGTAAATACAGTGGAAAAATGAACAAAGGCAATAACAGTTACAGCAAATAGAGGAATAAAGAAAACACAGTGAATAACAGAGGGGCAGAGGAATTACAAGACAACGCAAAGATGACAATGAGCAATTCTCGGCAGTCAGCAGTTACCACGTCGTGGCAGGCATCAGCCTAGAACACCTAGGCAGGAGGCTCTGCGGCCGTGACGGAGCGAAGGAGCTTCCGGAGAGAGTGCATTCAAGTGACCGAGCTCAAGGTCCTACTACGGCCTCAATCACAGACGGACCTTCAGTGGCTTATGTCAAATATTGATTGATGAGTGGCAGGTCAATCTCCCTCCCCTCTAGGAGGTAACGGTGTAGACAAATGCACCTTCTTTCAATTAGAGGAGGTCATCTGAACTATAAGGAGATCAGAAGACTAATCTCCAATGAAGCAGTGACGTCAAATAAATCTCCTGAAGCTGTGTGTCATCCGGCTCACTCTCGATGCATTTTGCCAAAGGCAGGTCGGTCCAGGTTCTAAGGGACAATACAACCACTACATGGAATTTGGCAGTGTGAAGTCACACACTATCTTTCCAGAGGTGCTGAGACTATGGCGTTGGCTGTCAAGCATATCCCTGATGGTCAATCATCTGGCGGGAGGCCTCAACAGTAGATTAAATGAACCCAGGAAAAGCCATACTGCTAATCACGAGTGGCGTCTGCACCGGAAGCTGGCATGGGACATCTTTGCTCTATGTGGCACACCCTTGGTAGACCTTTTTGTCAAACACAAAAAAACTGTGCAAACCACCATTTTATGCTCTGAAGCGTCCCTTCTCGAAGGTTTCTAAGGGATGTGTTCCATGAAGTGGCCAGAACTGCAGCAACCCTCCCTGTGAGTGTATGCAAAGAACAAGTGCTGCACAAACATACATGACCACTGGTAAATCCAGGGACCTTATTTATGAAAAGTGACACATCGCTGCGTGAAAACAGCGATGCGTCACTTTTCACTGCGCCCTCCTTGCGAGACCAATGATGTGTCATATTTACAGTATGACGCATCATGGCGCAAGGAGTTACAGATACGTCAGTATTTCTGATGTATCTGTAAGCGCAAAAGTCACGCATTGCTGGAATGTGTCACAAAAGTGACGCAACTCCAGCAATGCTTCCTGGGGAAAGCCCCATGTGAAAGGGCTTGCGTCAGTCTTACGCCTGCTGTGAGGCAGGCGCAAGATTTTGACGCAACAGCGTCCTAAAAGTGACGCAGTGAAAACTCATAGATTTCACTGCGTCACTATTACGAGGCTTTTTGCGGGGGAACGCCCCCTCTGCATACATTATACCTGACGCAGGTATAATGTAGCGCAGGGGTTTACAAAGTGACGCATCTGCTTAGATGCGTCACTTTGTAAAAAGTGCGCATCAGGAGGCATGTTTTACGCCGCCGATGCGTCACAAAAAGTGACGCATCGGAAGCGCAAAACTGACGCAAGGCCTCATAAATGAGGCCCCAGGGGCCTTATTTATGAAGGCCTTGCGCCGCCGGTGCGTCACTTTTAAAATGCGAAAAAGTGACGCACCAGTGGCGCAAGGCCTTCATAAATAAAGCCCCTGGGTGTTCAGTTTAGTTTTTTTCTTGACTCATCAGGCCATCTATGGCTTCTCCGCGAATTACCTAAAGAAACAACTTCAATTAAACAAGGTCCTTGCAGAAGTTACATCTACAGAAACAATGCATGCCATTGAGCCTAAATTTATGAATGTGAGAGGCAGTGGAGAACCTTACTTTATACGAGTGAAAACTGTTGGACAGGGTAGGTCATGAAAGTGTACACAACAGGACTCTTTGGAAGCTTGTGAATCTTCGTTTGTTCTAAACAAATTAATCTCAAGACTCGGTGATGTGTTACCTTCTCCTGAATATGACTTCCAGATAGTTCTCAAATACTATACAGATAGAGTACATTTTAATTTCGATGGGTTATATGTGACTTCTACCAACAGTAATCATGCTCACTGCAGTTTGAAACCCTTATTTATCAAGTTAGTTGAGGTTTGCTTGTCGGGAGCATGCTACAGATGAGCTTTCTTTGCCCTAGAATACTGAAGAAAAAATATGTTATGTTATGTTATGTTATGTTATATGTTTATTTTTATAGCGCACGGCTACTCCAGGGGAGTGTCCCGGCGCTTTATCAGGCGGCTCAGAATAAAAACAACATAACACCGATGCAGAAAACGGCCCAAAAAAAAGAAAAGGGACTCCTAAAGATTAAAAAGCCAAGTCTTCAGGCCTTTCCTGAACAGAAGCAAATTCGAGGAGGAACGTAGCGCCAAAGGCAGGGTGTTCCACAACTGAGGGGCCCTCAAACTGAAGGAGCGGCCCCCAGTGCGTGCCTTCCTCACTCGTGGCACTATGGCCAGAAACAAAGACTCTGATCGCAGTGATCTAATCGGACGATAGAAGGTCAGCCTGCGTTGTAGATACTTTGCTCCTGCGCCAAATAGCGCTTTATGCGCCAAGGTCAGAGCCTTGAACATGACCCGCTTTCGGATGGGCAGCCAATGAAGCGCCTGCACCAATGCGGAAGCTCTCGCTCGCCTATGAAGGCCAAAGATCGCACGGGCCGCGGAATTCTGCACAACCTGCAGCCGCTGAACAAGATAGTCTGGGAGTCCTAGATAAAGGACGTTGGCATAGTCCAATCTAGACCCCACTAAGGCCTGTACGGTAATCTTCCTATGCTCTTCTGTGAGCAAAGGTAGGAACTTCCGGAGCATCTTGAGCAGCCCATAGCAAGTCCCCGTCAAACCCCGAATATGTGGAACCAACGACAGGCCATTGTCCAGCTTCACTCCCAGGTTTTTGGCCACCAACGATACCTGTGCAGGAGGACAGCTATCCACGGGCCACCACGCATGCCAGTCAGGGTCTTGGGGGCAGCCGAAAAACAGCACCTCCGATTTACTGGGGTTGGCCTTAAGACTGTTCCGCTGAAGCCAGCTAAAAACCAGCTCCAGGCACCCCCGGATGTTCTCTCCATCGAAGGCCTGATCTTTCCCACACGCAAAAAGCAATTGCGTGTCGTCCGCGTAGGACACGATCCGGGCCCCAAAAGACTCCACCAGTGCCGCCAAAGGTGTCATAAAGATGTTAAATAGAGTCGGGCTCAACACAGAACCCTGTGGAACCCCGACTCCCAATGGCGACATTTCGGCGAAGCTCGGAGAGTCCCAGACCGTTTGTCGGCGGCCCTCAAGAAATGATGTAAACCAGTTGAGCACCGTCCCCCTCAGACCGATGTCATGTAGTCTGGCGAGGAGCACCTCATGGGGGACGGTGTCAAAGGACGCCGATAGGTCAAGCATGACCAACATGGCCCTACCTCCAGCATCCAGAGTCTCCCTAATGATCTCCGACACCTCCAACAGTGCCGTCTCCGTGCTTAAATTAGGACGGAAACCGGACTGCGAAGAGTGAAGCAGATCACTGGACTCTAGATAACCGGAGAGGACGCCATGCACATGCTTCTCCGTGATCTTGGCCAATGCTGGAAGAAGGGAAATTGGCCTGTAATTGGCCAGAACCTCTAGGTCCGAACCGGCCTTCTTAAGAAGGGGGATCACCATGGCTCTTTTCCAGGGCGACGGGACCTTCCCCGTACTAAGAGACAGATTTACAAGTGGATTAACCATTGGATTAACCACGGTAGCCATCCTAGCCAAAAATTTGGCTGGACAGGGGTCTAAAGGTGAGCCCGATTTAAGGTTGGTCAAGAGCGCTAGTGAGGCATCGCTGGAAATGGCAGGGAACTCTTCGAGAACCACAGCCGGCACGGACAACCGTGCCGGTCCTGTCACCGCACTCACACCCTCCCCTAAAGACTCCACTGTGAACGAGTCCTGTATAGTTTTGATCTTATCTGTAAAGAATTTGGCCAAGTCACAGACCCACAGCTCCGATGGAACACCCTGGGAAATGTTGGATCTAGGGGTCATAAACTCCCTGACCACCGTGAAAATCTCTATACAGGAGTTGGAGGCGGCATCAATCCTCCTAGCCAGATAGTCTCTTTTTTCCCGAAGAATATCGCGATGATATGACTTAACCATGGTCTTATAGGCCAATCTCGCCCCCTGATCATAATTAAGGCGCCACGCCCTCTCCGCAACCTTGCACTGACTGCGGGCAACCCGCAGTGCCTCAGTGAACCACGGGGCCGAAACCCTCTTAGCCGTCTCCCGCAGGGCCATCGGGGGGTCAAATCATTCAGCCTCTCGACCAACCATCCCTGCAGGGACTCGACGTCCTGTTCTAAATCGCCTATAAGAGGGCACGGATGGTCCGCAGCAGCCATGGCTAGCAAATCAGGTGAGACTCTATGCATGTGAACCTATCCTCTTAGAACTGAAGGGTAATGCCCGTGTGCACTCTTGCGTGGTGCAAAGAATTGCCTTAATCTTTGGGATCAAAAGTTTATCAAAAGAAACACACAGAGTCTTCAAAATCCACCCAGAATCCAGGATTTCTTTAATATAGTACTCAGGGGCAGATTTACAAGCCCCTTGCGCCACTTTTGCGTCCTTTTTCCCATGTTAAAAGTGACGCAAAAGTGATGCAAGGAGCTTGTAAATCTGCCCCTCAGTTGTTAATATCTATGTTAATATCTTACTTAACAGTGTTTGCTACGGCGTTGTTTGAAATATTCCATATATTAATAATACGTATGTACATCTATCTAATCTATTATTGTTCCACGGTATGTAAACTGTGAACAAAAGTTAATGAAGATGACGCTTACTGAGACACAGGGTTATTTATGCACACAGTGGCTGCTACTTAGTACTAAGGATAGCAAGTCAGACAGTTTCCATGTTACCAATACCACAAATAAGATGAAAGAGCATCTTACTTGTGTCCACCGCCGACAGCGAAGACAATCTGGGACTCCAGATGAAATATCGGTCTATGTTTCACTGTCAGGGTTTTGCTGAATCACAAACTGCCTCTCTCGCTGGTATCACAACGTGTAGAAGCATTACCCCTCAAGTGAAATAGCGCGAGAAATATCATCACACGCCATATGGTCCTCTTTCCCTTTCTCGCTGCCTGAAATCATAAAAGTATTTAATTTTTGAAAATTCTATACATTGTCTACGGTCCGTCTGTCAGTCCTGCTTCCCTGACGGTTTTTGTAATTTATTTAACCCGGAATCAACGCGCTCCTGTCTTGAGATTATTTTATTGGTCAATGTTCGGAATACGATATGAAAAGGTAATTTAAGGTTCTTAATCACCGGAAGCGGGGCTTTTCCAGGCTCTGCTGCAAGACGTTGAATAACAGCGCAGTGTGTGCCTTTGGGAGGAGCTTCTGGCCACTGTGGGGCACATTTATAACCCCCTTGCGACATGTTTACGACACTGTAGCTACAAAAAAAAAAGAGAGTGAGGGAAAGACACTCTTAGTCCCCCAAAGGAATATAATTCGTAACAACAAAAGAGTGGGTGAATCCGTAGATACTACAGAAACGGAAGGAGAAAAAGAGAAAGAAAAATACAGAATATCTTTGAAGGACCCTCACTCACCACCTGGGGTGACATGCTTCATCATAGGGTCCCCACCATCAGCTGGTATTCTCCTGGAGAATACCAGTTGTTCGGAATTCATGGTAACACCGTGAGTTTTTTATCATCCACTTATGACCAGAGGTTAGGGTACGCCTTAGCGTGTGTATACCGCCATGGTCTTTTTACACTGAATAAACGGTCCTGATGATTGCTTAGCAAAACATGCACCATCACATAAGCTGAAACATGTTCATGTCGACCTAATACCACACATCCACGGATTGCCCCGATTCTTAACTCTGCTGGCTTGGATACGCCTTTTGCTTTTAATCAGCAACCAGAACACCTTTAAATAAAAACAGTTTATAGGTAGTTTCTGGTTACTTCTTAAACCTTGCACTTTATCACTTGCACTTATATTCACCATATCACCTACTCCGCTGCAATTGCAGGCGTCATAGCACACCGGAACGGCATTCAGCGGTTCCGGTGGGGACCCTATGATGAAGCATGTCACCCCAGGTGGTGAGTGAGGGTCCTTCAAAGATATTCTGTATTTTTCTTTCTCTTTTTCTCCTTCCGTTTCTGTAGTATCTACAGATTCAGCCACTCTTTTGTTGTTACGAATTATACGACACAGTTGCATCACTTCTGTGACGCAGCAGCATCGCAAACAATGCGCCTCCATGCGACAGATTTGTGGGATGCATCACGTTGTAAAGCCCTGAGGCACATTATACCAGCGTCAGGTATAATGTATGCAGGGTGGGCGTTCTGTTGCAAGGAAGCCCTGTAAAAGTGACGCAGTGAAATCTACAAGATTTCACTGAGTCACTTTTACGTCCATGCTGCGTCAAAACCCTGCGCCTGCTTGAAGCAGGCGTAAGGAGTGGCACAGCATGTTAGGCATGAGGCGTGACTGAGCATTGCTGTAGTTGCGGCGCACTTACGACACGATTCCAGTAATGCGCTGCCCTTACGTCAGAAGATGCGGCATGCATCTCGCTATCCTTGCACCACGGTGTGTCACATTGTAAATGTGACGCATCCGTGGTGGCGCAAGGGTATTCCTGCATGTTGCATCTTTATTGGCGCATCCCTGCTGATATGCCGGGGTGCGCCAATCCTAGTAAATCTGCCCTTGTGAGGTGAATAGTGGTAGCTGCGATGGGGCTTATTTACAAGCCCCTTGCGCCGCTGCTATGTCATTTTTAATACTGGAAAAAGTGGAGTACCGGCGGTGCAAGAGGCTTGTAAATAAGCCCTTAAAGGTAGTAGGTGACATAATGTATACAAAAGCTATCAGGATTATATTTAGTTCATCAGTTTACATCATCTATCATTGTTTTATAGAGCTTTAACAGTCTTGCCTTCGAAATACCAATGCGACAACAGCTTCAGCTCTGCAGCTCTTGATACACTGTAAACAGTAAGACTCAATTCTTCCAGGAATGGTAGTCGAGATGTGAAAAAATGACCAAGCAGATATATTTCTATAATCATATTGCCGTCTGAAGCACCGTAGTCCTCTTCAAAACCAGCTACAAAGCTTTGGAGGCTGAATAAGAGTACCTATAGGTTCTTGTGGGATGTATTCACAGAAGGTCTATTAGAAATGAGCAAACCAATTACACAACAAGCCATAGCAAAGCCAGTAGATCTGGAGTTTGATATCATCCGTTTGCTTTTGCCAATGCATGCATGCTTTTGTAATGATGTTTGTAATACAAAATCATTACTAAAATAAATTCTTGAGTAATGAACACACGAGTGCAGACATGATCGGCCATATTGAAAACCATTACTAAAATGTATGCTACAGTAATGATGAACACACGTGTGCACACATGATCGGCCATATTGAAAACCATTACTGAAATGTATGCTTGAGTAATGAGCACACATCTGCACACACGTGCTGCCGTATTGAAAGGTGTTCGACTATGCCTGAGAAGCCATCTCCAAAGGAATTCCCATCACCCATCTTCACATAAAGAGACATCACTCCTCTCCTGTCCCAGGACCTACTTAGTGACTGCCATAGCATCAATGTGCAGTTGGTGCACCACTAGCGTGCTGAAGGTGGGGCAAAGGCAAACTCGTCTGTGCCCATCTGCATCTGGACCACACTCAGCACCAGAATCCCTGGTACTCCACCTCTTGCTGCTATCAGACTGTGATCCTAAATGCCCTATACCCCGGCAGCGGATCCACATGCTGCTGCCTCGCAGCAAGCCAGGCAACATTTTCCTGTGCTCTTTGCAATTGTTCCTCACCTTACTCACACCCAACACTCACCACGGCAATGGCACCCAATATCCTACTCTCAGAAACACACACAGTCCTACAACCACCCACACAACACTCCACACTTGCATGCGTGCTCCTCAACAGCTGCTCTATCACCAAGCATGGCACAGAGATCTGGTATCTGCTACACGACAATGCTCCTGACCTACATTTTCGCACAGAAACCTAATTGTACCCTGTATCTGCACCTGACATTGCACAGCAAACCTTCCCTGTCTACAAGGTTGCCAGGCAGGCAGCCCTCACAAGCAATCATCCACAAGAACACCATCAACTACACCACATGTTGATCGTAATCCAACATGAAACATTCAAGCTCCAAGTCACTCTAAGCAGCCCTCTCATCCAGAGACCACAGAGACCGCGCACCAATTTCACTGACACAATCACAGGCTGTCAAACCAATCATCCTCGATGCTAGCAATTGCATCTTACTCGGAGACCTGAACTTCCACCTGGAAGACCATGCTGACCCGAACTCAAGAGCACTCAGTGAAAACCTTGCAAACCAGGGAGGGCCTCACCCAACAAGTAAAGGGTTACTACACACATTGCCAGACAACTCCTAAAACCTATTTTCACCAACTTTTGCAACGTCAAAGTCGACAACCATAAAATCATACCAGTTCCCTGGACAGGCCAAGTCCTCGTCAAGTTCAGTATCCCCCTGTAGGAAAGTAGGATCTGCTTCTTTTGGTTACCCCCACCTTTTGCTAAATGTGATGCTGTTTTTGACTAGTCTGACTAGATTCCTGCTAATCAGGACCCCAGTCTATTTGCTTTCCCCCTAAACTGTCATTTTATGTACTTAGGTACACTCCAGATTGTATACTGGGGTACACTTGTCAGTCCCTAGTATATGGTACCCATGTACCCAGGACTTAGGTACCCCAGAGACCTGCCATGGGCTGAAGCATGTATTATGTCACCCATGAGAGGACATGCAAAATAGAACTACAGATCTGTCATTGCAGCCTGTGTAAGTTGGTGCATGCACCACTTACTTAAGATATAGGTTTACTATAGCTAAGGGTCACTGCACTTAAAACCTATAAATCACACCTATCGCAGGCCATAGCAATCCTGAAGACAGGGTGCTTGGTTCTAAGTGAGCAGGACACCCCTGCAAACTATGAAGTCCATTCTCCCGGGTTGTCAGTAATACAGCCATACACGACATATAGAGTGGCATTACGCAACCGCGTACTGACCAACTCTAAAGGGGCTGAATCAAACCCTATTGTGGGAGGTAGGATTCCACCCCTCAGAAGCAAGCTTTGTTGCGTCCCTGGTGTTCCCGGTGCCAGCCTTCTAGTCCCGACCAGCACACAATGGTTGCTGCAGACCAGAGACACATTTCTGCCCTCCTGCTGCTAAGCCAAGCTTGAGCAGGGAAAGGCAGAGCAATAGGCATTCTGTCACTGGGAGGTATGACCACCTCCAAGACAGGATTTAGTGTATTAGGGCTGGGTGGGGGTGCTTGCCAGCGACCAAAAGTCTGCATGAGGAGCACATTTAGTGTCCTGTGCATAATCCAGTTCAACCCAGTGCTGGGAGCCATTGGCTCCTGCTCTGGCACAAAACTGGACAAAGGACAAGGGAGTAACCTCGCCACTGTCCAGACCCTCACCTGGGAGGGTCCTCTTAATCTGTCCAACACTCTCCCGTGGGTACAAAAGGGCTTACCTGGTTGTAGGACCCTAGTTTTGACGTGGACAAGATTCTGAACCAGAAACCACTGACCTTCGACCGTCTGGACACTCTGGACTTCGTTTGAGCCCAACTTCATCTCCCTCTCAGTTTGAAGCATCGTCTGTGCGCGTGCACCATGTAGGCTCTGTGCAGGACCTG
Organism: Lissotriton helveticus; assembly: GCF_964261635.1. NCBI lineage: Eukaryota > Metazoa > Chordata > Amphibia > Caudata > Salamandridae > Lissotriton > Lissotriton helveticus. Next base: position 1,507,811,475 of record NC_136061.1, read on the forward strand.
TGGAGCATCAAGGGCAACCAAAGATATCTCCCTTGGAGTGAAGGAGTCACTTCCCTGCATCCGCAGGCACCACATCATGACTGACCGGTCTGCTGCTCCTGAGTTCCTACGGACTCTGAAGGCTCCAGGAACACAGGAGGTAGGTATTTACATACCACAAGGTCTGCGCTGCCCTCTTACCAGCTTGAGGCTAGAATCCCTTGTGGGGGCCGCAATATCCGTACAACTGAGCACCACGTTTATTTGCAAGTGCATTTGCTTCTTGGTGTTTCCCAAGCAAGTGAAGTGGGCTCTGAGTAGCTCCCACCTCTGGCACCTTTTTCTACCAAGAGCTGCAGTCTCCCTGCACCAAGTGCTCCATGGGCTGCTCTTTGGTGAAATCACTCAAGGTCCTTTCGCGACTCCTGTGCCTTTGGCCTGTAGGTCAACTTGAGGGTCAACTTTACTTTACTTGGGCTCCCCTGGTTGCTCCAGGCCTGCCCTGACTCCCCTTGCTGCAGTGAGTCTCCTGGGCATTGCTGGTCCGAAACGTACCCCTTCTTGACCTTCCGCATGGGTTGCCGTTGCCAAGACTTGTTGGTGCTCCCGCCGGGCACTGACCCCTCAGTACTCTGCATTCTTAGTGGGACAGCTCGTATTCACCTCCTGGTCATCCTCTAGGTCTCCAGGTCCCCGTAGCTGCAGAGTCAAGAACTCTCTCAAAGCACCTGAAGGACGCAACATCGGTGGCCATTTGTCTACCGAGCCCCTGGTCACTCCTGAGTGACCCAGATTCTGTACCCTCTGCTTTCAGGTACTCCGACAAGAATCCATCTTTGGATTCCAAAGGACACCTTTCTGCCTTCCAGCAGTGGATCTTCTTTAAAGTCCTCCATTGGGTTTGACTACCGTTTCCGACTCTCCAACCTCCTAACTTCCATGGGGTTTCTTCGAAGTCCACTGGGAAGGGTCCTTAAACTCTAAAACTTCAACCCCAACTTTCCCATAGAATTGTACTGCACACATGGTCGTGTTCCCACACTGCACCCATCCTCCGTGGAGTCCTTACTTTCTCACCTTAGGTTGTTCCTTGGGGACCCAGCAATTCTACGTCCTCTAGACACTGTCTTGACTTGAGTCGTGGTTCTTATACCACTATTTTAGCATATGGTTTGGTCCCCCAGGGGCCCACTGTGTATTAGTGCTATTTACGGACATTTCTGTGCTTAAATATTGTGTGCTTTGTGAGTATCTTCATGTAGAAGATACTCGGACACATGCATCATTGCTTTTTGCATTCGCAAACGGTGCGAATCTCCGAATTCGTCCGTTTGCGAATGCAAAAATAGATTTTGGGATGCATCAAAGTTTTAATGATTTTCGCAAATTTAGGAATCGCTATGTCATGTGCGATTCCTTAAAAAAATTCGCATAAAATAGAAATCGCATTTTCTAAGGAAAAATGTGCATGCATCAAAAATCGCATTTTGCATTTTGTGTAAAAATCGCAATTTGCATTTCTTAAAATAAGAAGTGGTCTGAGGTGGTGCTATTTTTTTTGCAAAAAAAAACAGCTGAGAGTGATTGCAAATACATATAAGGGGAAGACCAATGCATGTCAGAAGCATTTGCCATGGCTGCTGTCATCATATTTGGATGTAGGCGGAGATTGAGAGCTGCAGCTAGGAGGAGAATGATCAATGATAGGATATTTAGGTTGCGCATCACTTTATTGGGGCAGAGTGATCCAGAGATATATGACAAATATAGGCTAAATGGTGATTCCATAATGGAATGGATAGCTGATCTAGACCCATATTTACAAAGGCATACTCGTAGGACCCAAGCCATTCCCACACATGTTCAGGTGCTTTGCTCACTTCACCTTCTTGCCTCAGGTTCATTCCAAGGTGTTATAGCCATTGCTGGTGGTGTGTCCCAGAGTGCATTGTCCAGATTTTTAAATAATTTTCTTGATGCCATGATTCATAGGATAAGGCATTACATTACATTTCCAACTACTGCACAAGATTTACTCCAAACAAAGTTAGATTTCTATAATTTGGCACATTTCCCACATGTGATTGGCTGCATAGATGGCACACATATTCCTATTTGCCCTCCTGCACACAATGAGTAAATTTTTCGTAATAGAAAATGTTACCATTCCCTAAATATCCAAGCAATATGTAATGCCAAAACTATAATAACTGACCTGGTAGCCAGCTTTCCAGGTAGTGCCCATGATTCTTACATTTTCAAGCAAAGTGGCATTCATGGAAGGCTGTTAGCTGGAGATTTTGGTGATGGTTATTTGCTAGGTAAGAAATATTTATTTTAAAAAACTTTTCAATGGCTCATGAATATTCTAACTTTCACAGTACTAATTTTGATAATTTCTTATCATGACCAATAGGTGACAGTGCTTATGGAATAAGATCGTTCATACTTACTCCCTATCTGACTCCAAGTACTCTTAAAGAGCAACTGTTTAACCAAGCTCATATATCTACACGTAATGTAATTGAAAGAACTTTTGGAGTGATGAAATCAAGATTTCGCATACTTCACAAAACAGGAAGCTCCTTACAATATCGCCCAGAAGTGTGCTGTAAAATTGTTGCTGTTTGTGCCATGCTGCACAATGTTGCAACTAAGAGAGGCCTTGAAGTGGATTTTGAAGAAGGAATGCCCAACAATGACAATCAACCCCCACAACCCCAAGCCAGAGTACATGGTCCAGACGCAGCAGAGGGAAGGAGAAGGCGTGCTGAGATCACACAATATTACTTTTGATACAGGTATGCCAAAGACAAAGTGATAATTTTGCAAGTGATTTTATTGATGTTTTCAAATGAAGGGAATCTAACATCTTTGTCAACACCATTATAAGTCATGGTGGTATCAACATATTTATTAATGTTACTTCACTAATGTGTAGAAACTCAAAAACATGTTTCACTCAAAGACAAATGCTCAATTGATAAGGCAACCTACTTCTTTCTCCCTCTGACCCTTAAGGCTTCATTTGGTACATTTTCTTTAGCCTTGATCATTATTGTACCTTTACCATTTTTCCTCATACTACGGCGTTCTACATTTTTACAAGATCTCCCTTCCATTGGGCCTTCATCATTACTTTGAGTACAGTCCTCCTCAACAGACTTGTCCAAGATTGATACATTATGCAATTTTTCACCTGAAGTCATGAGTGAAGACATACCTTTAGAAATTTCTGTACAGCATTGCATAAGGCCCTTCTGCATAGTGACTGCATTTCTAATCAGCTGTGCAGTTTGCATGCACATTTTATTAATCATCCTACTACAAGTATTAATGGACATTACTGTCTGATTTGCCCTTTCTATGTGCAGTAAAGATTGAGCATGCATTTTTGCACACATTCTGTCCAAGGATGCTGCAATTTTGTCTAACTTCTGAGCAGTCATTTCATTAGCATTTTTCATGTGTGCAGATATCTCCTTTAAACTTCTGTTAATGCCACTCACATCATCAGTCATGCTACTTATTTTTCTTTTGATAACGCGAATATCCTTTCCTTGTAGGCGGTGAATTTTGACAAGTTTAAGTTCAACTGCACTGGCATTGCTGTCATCATTATTGGATCTACGCTGACCCTAACGTCTCCTGCGCCTGAAAAACTGCTGCAGTCTATGGCGTCTGTGACCTTGTGTTTCAACTGAAGTTGGGTTTTGGGGTGCCTCTTGCACTACTACATTTTCATTTTGAGTAACTTCACTGTCTTAATCTGGCAGCTGGCGTATTCTTTGACGTGCATTGACTCTTTGCACTATTGGTGAGGAAGGCTCTGAGTTATTTATGTCAATTGAATTTAGTAAATCATCTGTGAATGACTCTGCAAAGTCTATAAATTGTGTATCCAAATCTGCATCTATTTGAAAAATAAAAAATTGCATTTACTTTACTTTGTATGTGACAATCAATTTTTTGACTAACTAAAAAAAAAGTCAAGAAAATGGAAGACAAGTTTCTGACTTTTTAACATACTATCTTTTGAAATTAATGTACTATTTGTTTTCTGAATGTTGGACATTTTTTGCTTTTCCTTACAACCAATTATCTCAAACTAAAAGTACCACAATGCATTGCTGTTTCTATCAAATAACACCAGGATTAACTTCAGTTAAAAAGATTATTGCGGAGAATACATTATAAATATTTAACTATTGAAATTAATGTCCAAAAAAAAAACATTAAAATGACAAAAGCCACTGTTACCTTGTGAGGTTCCAGGGAGGTCTGAGGTGTCAAGATCCAATAAGCCAATGACTGCCTTAGTAGTAAGTGTCCCTTCCACCAGATCATCCAGGGGTGTGTTTGGCTTGTCTTTTGGAGGTCCCCCACCAGTCTTCTTGGCGCTCTTAATTCGTGTTGCAATTTTTTCTTTTGCGCGACTGCGCAGATCATACCACCTTTTCTGAAGATTTGTAATGTCCCTATGTGCCACACCAACTGCGTTGACTTTTGCTTGAATTGCCAGCCACAGCTTCCTTTTCACCCCATCAGGAACTTTCAAGGACAGTTTTCCAAACAGTTGATCTTGCCTAGCTGTGACCTCCTCTATTAGGATCTCCAACCCCAGGTCACTGAACTTGACTTTTCTTTTTCTATTGTTACTTTCTTCTGAAGCATTCACAGGATCCATCGCAAGAAAACAGTAAACCAGGTTCCTCCACCTCCAACAGCTACAGCTCCAACTGCCAGTACACTCTGAAGCTTTTGAAATGGTGCTTCAGGTGTACTTGATTGTTTTCCTGCCTCACTGGCAGCACCTTCATTGAGATGCATCATGTGTGTGAAATCGCATATTGCGAATTCGCAATATGTGAATTCGCACATTAGAAATCGCATATTTAATGCGATTCGGTATATTTTGCGAATTTTACCGATTCGCATTAATTATGCGAATTGCATGATGCATACGATTATGCGAATCCTTATTTGCGATTCGCTAAAATTCGCATATAAGAATTCGCATTCTGGCACGATGATGCATGTGCCCGACTGTGTCGTACGAGAGAGTGTTATGTTAATAAATACATATTTTTGAACTACTGTGTAGTTCACCTTTCATTTAACCAATTCTATAAGGTTGCATTCTGGTAAAACACGGCACTTAACATTCCTTCAAGACTAAGCATGAAGGCTGCTCTCCACAGCTACCACTTGGATAGCTTTCTAAGGTTATCTTTGACGTCTTAAATCACCATAAGGGTTGTTTGGACTGGTGCAAGGTGCCCACTTTAATTAGTGGACAGCATATACCAGGCCAAAGTCTCACTTTGGTGTGCAGCAGTTGGTATTCAAGCCTGCATTATTTTACCAGATAAATCTTTGTATTGATTATCTGAAAAACCACTAGTACTAGGTACATATAATACTAGCTTTGAATAAGTAAATTCTACTGAACTTAGGGTTGGGTAAGTCAAGGGTTTAGCACAACTTTCTTCAACATCAGAGAGTTTAGTTCCCACTAGGTTAGGTAGGTGCAACACCTCACCACACTTAGGGGCAGATGTATCATCCATTTTTTTTGTTGCAAATGCTGCGATTCGCAAAATAGCAGCGTTTGCGACAAAAAAACAGGATTTGGAATGTATCATGCAAAAAGCCTCGCAATATTTAGGAATCGCAAATTTAGCGATTCCTTAATATTGCGAGGCTTTTAAGAAATGGCAAATTGCGATTTCTTATTTGAAATGTATTAAGCATTTCAGTGTTGCGATTTTTGACTAAGAATTGTAGTTGGTGGTAATTGGCGAATTCTTTTCAAAATGCACTTTTTTTAAATTCTAAAGGTGCCATATGACGCTCATACATGCCCTTAGGCCGCCTGGCCCATAGAAATGAATGGGAAATTATTCCTTAATTGCGATTAGCAATTTGCTAATCACAATTAAGGAATTTTAAGAAATCGCTAAAAAATAGCTAATTTCTACATACATACCATTTTGCACTTCTCAAATAGCGATTCCTTAAAAATCGCTATTTGAGAATCGCAAAATGGTATCTTGATACATCTGCCCCTTAGTATGTCTACTAAAGGAGATGCCAGTAGCTCTCTGCCTTCTAGATACAGTGACCATTCATTTCAAGAATTGAAAGCCCTGTGTGCCTATGGAAAGTCGAAGACAGGGAGAAGTGCCAACACTCAACGCCTGGTAGAGGTGTTACTGTTAGGTGACCTAAGGAAGACACCTGGGTCAGATGAACAGGACAGAGTGGGTGTGACAGGGAATGAGGATAGGTTAGGAGGTGACAACGTTTATGACATAGAATCTAACCCAGACCAAGGGAAACCTGATGGTTCCCACCTGGATACATCGGATCTTCTAGAAGAGAATGGAGGAGGCCATAGTGCAGAGTTTACCAAGGAGATCTAGAGTAATCACTAAGGACAGTCTGTAGGGACCTCTGTATCTAGCAAGAGAGACCACTCTTTTGATAGGAGATACTCATTTCTTGAACTTGAGAAAGCGAAGCTTAGGCTCAGGTAAGAGCATTTGGCCCTAGATAAGGAGTCCCTAGAAGTACAGAGAGCTAGCAAAAAGTTGGGTCTAGAGTCCCATGCTGGCAGCAACAGTGTCCCTAGAGTTAAGGAACATTCCTTTTATAATAGGAACTTGAGCAAATGTGTCCCTCTCTATTATGTTGGGGATGACAACCATAAATTGCCAACTGCTTTAGAGAGGGGCCTGTAAAGTTTAGGGGGTCCCTCAAGAGCAGTGGGTCTCCTTTGCTGGCAAAGGTAGAGATAAGCTCCTCACTGTTAGAGAAGAGGATGCTGCAACTACTCAGTCTTGAAGAGAGCTCTCATTGATTGGTTTGGCTTAACCACTGAGCAGTATAGGATTACGTTTAGAGACACCCAGAAGACACAGACACAGGATTGGGGAGACTTTTTGGTTAGCGCCATTAAGGCTCTGGAAGGCTGGTTGCTTGGCAGCAGAGTGAATGATTTCAAGGGATTGTACAAGCTGATTGTGAGGGAGCAGATCCTTAATAATTGCCAGAATCAGTTATTGCATCAATACCTGGTTGACTCTGATCTGACTTCTCCCCAAGAATTGGGAAAGAAGGCAGATAAGTGGGTCAGAACCAGGGTAAAGCAGAAACACCATAACAATGGTGGTGACCAAAAGATGCAAGATTCATCAGGGCCCCAAAAACCTGCATTTGGGGGGAGTCACAATCTAACAAAGGTAAAGGCAAAAGGAAACATTGGTGTTACTTGTGTAAAGTAATGACTCATTGGACAAGAGAGGTTGACTGTCCAAAAGCAAAGGAAAATCCTCCTAAAACCACTGCCCCTAAGGCAAATGCACCCCCTAGCATAAGTACGGGTTGTGGAACAGGGAACAAGGGATTAGTAGGGTTAACCTTGGGCTCTGAGATGGGTTCTGGCCTAATAAGAACTCCAGCTCAGGCTGTGCTTGTCTGTGATAGTGGTACAAAAGGGGGTGGTGATGGACGGAGCATCTAAACCAATCAAACACTCACACCCAGTCAAAGGATCTGGGTTTAATCCATCACCGTTCTTTAGCCCACTCTGCCACCCCAGTTCAGACATGCAAATCAGTCTGACCCTGTGCCTCATGGGAACAGTCCAGCCCGAACTGCTAAGCCATGCCTTCCCTGGACCGGAAACAAGCTTCCGATGACCGGTTTCTGGCATTACAGCCGTCTTCAGCCCGGCTTGCTTGAATCCAGTGGCAAAGTGAGCAAGGGACTCACGTCTGAGCATACCCTGCCACTCTTATGGTGGCCAAAGCGGTACAAAAGGGGGTGGTGATGGATGAAGCATCTGAACCAATCAAACACTCACACCCTGTCAAAGGATCTGGGTTTAATCCATCACCGTTCTTTAGCCCACTCTGCCATCCCAGTTCAGACAGGGCCATATGCAAATCAGTCTGACCCTGTGCCTCATGGGAACAGTCCAGCCCAAACTGCTAAGCCATGTCTTCCCTGGACCGGAAACAAGCTTCCGAGGACCGGTTTCTGGCATTACAGCCGTCTTCAGCCCAGCTTGCCACCACCCTCTTTTGTACCTGTCTGTGATAGTGGCATGGATCCTGCCACCTTATTTGTCAGTCCCAGTAATCTGGGCAAATAAAGACAGCAGCGTTTGATCAATGGTAAGGAGGCCATGGCATACAGGGACACAGGTGTAAGTGTCACTATGGTGACAGAGAATCTTGTGGCTCCTGACCAAATCATACTTGGAGAAATGTACCAAGTGACCAATGCTAAGAATGTCAGGACTTACCATTCCTTGGCAGTTGTTAATTTCAGCTGGGGAGGGGTAACTGGCCCTAAGAAAGTTGTGGTTAGCTCAGACCTTTCAGTGGAGTGTTTGTTGGGCAATGATTTGGAAACTTCAGCTTCGACTGATGTAAAATTAAGGACTCATGCAGAAATGCTGGGCATCACTGCAGATGTGTTTGCTGTGACCAGATCTCAGGCCAAACTGCATAACACTGAACAAGCCCTGGATCCTGGAACAATGGATCATGGGTCTTCCAAGAGAAAGAGCAGGAGGAGTAAGGCTGTATCTTCCCCCCTGATTCAGAGTGAGGATCAGTCTCTGGAGGGAGATGATCTCAGTGCCTGCGAAGGAACTGTATCAGGTGAACTGGAACCTGATCAGGTTGAGTTCATGGGGACAGGGGGCCCTTCCAGGAAAGCTGATTATGAGGGAGCAGATCCTTAATAATTGCCAGAATCAGTTATTGCATCACTACCTGGTTTACTCTGATCTGGAAAGGCTTGAGTTTGGAGCAGCAAACGTGCCCCTCTCTTGAACCCCTCAGACAGTAAGCTGCTGCTGAGGCTGCTGGGAGTATCAGTGGATCCCACAGGATCTATTAGGATGAGGGACTCTTCCACTCAGGGGGTAGAGACCCCAAGCCTGGAGTCATTAGGAGGTTGGTCATACCTCTGAAGTTCAGGGGCTGTCTACTCACCTTGGCACATGATATTCCCTTAGCAGGACACCTAGGCAAAAGTAAGACTTGGGACAGGCTTGTCCCTCACTTTCACCAAGGTGTTTTGTCGCTTCTGTACTACCTGCCAAGCCAGGGGTAAGTCATGTGGTACCACAAAGGCCCCCCTCATACCACTACCAGTGGGGGTGGTTCCCTTTGAAAGGATTGGAATTGATATCATGGGTCCCATGAACTCTCCTACAGCATCTAGGGTTCTATCCCTTAAGACTCATTCGCCTGATCCGAGGAAAAATCCCACTGCTTATTATAAAGAATTGACCTAAGTTGCTTCTTCAAATGTAATGATCCTTGCTGATAAATAAATGTTTTTTGGGCTTCTCGTTCCGATTAATATTTGGAGACAGGTTCATACTCAAGATCATGTTGCTGCGTTGGGTGGTACCTGGAAGCAGATTATGGGATGAGATCAGGAGAGGAAGCCAGGTGATAAGCCCTGATCTGAGATACTTGCTTTTCCTGGTCGTATTATTACATATATGCATTCTCTTATTCTGCTGAAAAAGATGAGTTGATATAAGTTGATGGCTTGTCAACAGAAGAAGGATGAAAGTGTGTCTGATTTATTTACCCGGTTTGAAGATATGTTTTTGGACTATAGTGTGCAGGATATGTCTATCGAGGGGGGAGTTTGGTGGATTGTTGACAGATTTGTTTAGAATCTGCTCCCTGAAATTGCGAATCATTTGCAGGCGTCTGAGAGCACTTGGTCCTCCTCTTCCCCCTCTGTTATTTTGAATATGGCTCAATATTACAAACATCAAGGCGAAGAGGAGAAAGAGAAGACAGATAAAAAGCATAAGGAGTTGAAGATAAAGGTGCTGTTACAGCAAGCATTTAAGGGAATAGTAGAGGAAAGATTGGTCCTTCTAGACAGCTTCCGCGCACCAGAAGGCAGTCCACCACAACACCTTTGGGGCCGCATCAGTGTGCATATTTTAAGGAGGAGGGCCCTTTCGTGTAGCAAGTGTCCTGTGCTTTTGCAGAAGGTTGCGGTCCCTAGGGGGTGAGGTTCTCGTGGTGTCGGTCATGGGACCGATAGAACTCAGAGTCATAGGGTCATTCTGATAACAGTTACTTTGATGACCCTCGTGATGAACAGTATCATCATGATGATTATGATGCAGATGAGGTGACATGGATGCCTTACAGCTAGGATAGCCAGGGGCAGAGTGAGGGACCAGTTTCTAAACCTGTAGATCAGCGTGGTGCTTATATCACTGAGGATTTGCAAAACTTGACTAAGGAATTTCTAGTGGACACAGGTGCACGAAGAGTTCTGTTTCTCGACATTTAGTCCCTGGGGCGGCGCTGTCTGGCCACAATAATGTTTCATTAGGTTTTTCAGGTGTACCGGTTGTAAGCTCAATTTCCCGACCCATTGCATTGAAAGGTGGTCCTTTTACTGTGGATTCTCAGTTTTTTGTTGACCTCAACTTGTGGAGAAAATTTGATGGGTTTTGATTTGATGAAGAAATTGCATGCTACTATTTATCAATCCCCAGCAGGTGTTTATATGACGATGGGCCCTGACATGGATGCTAAACAGTGCTTGTCTCAGGATGCACCTCTTCCCGTTGAATTTGCTGCTGTGCCACCCACACTATGGGCAGCAGGTGATACAGATGTAGGATTGTTGCACATACCGCCAGTTTCGATACAGGTCAAAGACAATGCTGTCTTGCCTCGTATTCCTCAGTATAAGATACCTCAGGCTGGACAGCGAGCCCTTCTACAGATTATTCAGTATTCGATACAAAAGGGAGTGGTTGAAGAGACGTCTGTCAACATTTGTAATAGCCCCATTCTGAAGATTCTTAAATGGACACCCTCAGGTTCCTCTGATGATTATGAGGATGTTTACCGTTTTGTGATTGATTTGCACAAAGTTAACAAAATAGTGGCTACCCAGTTTCCAGTGGTTCCTGATATCACCACGCTTTTGACAATGATTCCTTATACTGCTAAATTCTTATGTTATTGATTTAAAAAATGCATTCTTTAGTGTTTCTAATTATCCAGATAGTAGATATCTGATTGGGTTCACCCTAGCTAGTAGGACCTTTAGGTATTTATAGTCAAGCGTTGACAGGTCAATTGGATTTTGTTTCACTTCCCCCAGGTAATGTATCAGTGCAGTATGTCGATGACTTACTTGTTGCCTCTGACACGGAGAAAGGTTCCAAAAATAGTACTGTTATATTATTGCTGCATTTAGCCCAACATGGCCATAAAGTGTCTCTTTCTAAATTCCAGTATTGTCGACAGGAAGTCACCTATTTATGTCACATACTGTCGGATGGGTAGGAGTTTGACCCCTGAGCGTATTAGTACCATTGTTAAAGTGCCCATTCTACAAACTCAATAATATGTGCGTGCTTTTATAGGTATCACTTTCTACTGTTGCCAGTGGATACCTAATTACTCCATACTAATCAACCCTTTGCTTGCATTAACAACGAAAGAAGTGCATGAGCCTTTGCCCTGGACGCATGAATGTCAGCTGTCATTTGAGCAATTGAAAACTGCGCCTTGTTATGCTCCTGCCCTTAGTACAGCTAACTATGGCAAGCCGTTTGTGCTTTACGCCAGTGACGTGGCTGGTTGTGCGTTTTCTGTCCTGACACGAAAATTTGGTGATCAGCAATGACGTGTGCTTATTTCCCTGCTGCGCTTGATCCAGTTGAGTGAGACCTCCCGAGTTGTCTAAGAGCATTCACAGCTGTGGCCCCTTCTATCAGACAATCGGCTGAACTCTTGTTTGATACTGACCTCAAAGTCATGATACCCCATGCTGTGGACACGCATTTGAATAAGACAAAGATACAGCACCTCACCAGGGCACGTCTTACTGGTTATGAATTGACATTGTTTGCTAAACTCATCAAAATCAAAAGATGTGCCACTTTGAATCCAGCCACGTTACTACTCCTCCCTTCTGAGAGTGATGAAGTTGATAAACATCACTGCATCTTCCGAACAGAAGAAGAGACAAAACGATGGGTAGACTTGACTGATGTTCCCTTTTCTGACCCACAAGGGGAACTATATGTTGATGACTCTTGTTTTAAATTACCAGATGATACCACCACTGCAGCCTACAATATTACCATAGTGTGCACGGTGGTAGAGACAACACAGGTCCCTTATCAGTCGGCTCAAGCTACTGAGTTAGCTGCCCTTATTTGAACTTGTGAATTGAGTGTGGGGCTGGTTGTCGATATTTATACTGACAGCAAGTATGCCATCGGGATCGCATATAATTTTGGGCGACTCTGGGCTGAGAGAGGGTTCCTTACTTCCCATGGCACCAGAATCAAATATGGACTCCTCATGTTGAGGCTTTTGTTAGCACTAACACTCCCCAAGAAATTGGCAATAGTAAAGTGTAGCGCCCACAGGAAGGTCACCAATGATATAGGTAGGGGAAACGCTTTTGCTTATCAAACAGCTAAGGAAACGGCCCAGACAAAAATGAAAATATTGTTTGTAGCAGATTCAGCTAGGTGGGTTCCTGAGGTTGCCATGTTTTAAGATACCCTTAAAAGTGTAAAGGAAATACAGAGTGAAGCCTTGATAGAAGAGTTAGCGGTGTGGCAGGAAAGTACAGCACAGTTGAATGAGGAAGTATGTTGGCTTGATAAATCAGGAAAACAGAGATGGATGTTACCAGATGCATATGTTCTTCCTGTGGTTACTATGGCCAATGGTCCAACTCATATTAGTTGATAAAGGCATTTGTAAATTGTTAGACCCTGTATGGCAGAATGATAACATCTCTAAGACAGCTACACACTTAGTAAAGTACTGGATGGTATGCATGATACATTATCCTAGGAAGGGTACCCCTATACCACCCAGTAACTTTGCACCACCTACTTTCCCTTTTGAAGTCCTTCAAATGGACTACATTACATTAGAGGGATGCAATATACTTAAGTATGTTTTGGTGGTTGTATGTGAATTCAGTAAATGGTTTGATGCTTATCCTACTAAAGGTAATACAACCATTACGACTGCAAAGGTACTCCTGAAGGAGTTCTTTCCTCGTTTAGGCTTGCCCTGAGTGATCTAGCATGACAACGGAAGTCATTTTTATGCAAAAGTGATTCAATTGATTTGTGAGGGTCTTCTTGTGAAGCAGAAATTTCATGCTGCCAATCATCTGCAGTCAGCTGGTTTGGTTGAGAAGTACAATGGTACTCTCAAACTGCAATATACTTAAGTATGTTTTGGTGGTTGTATGTGAATTCAGTAAATGGTTTGATGCTTATCCTACTAAAGGTAATACAACCATTACGACTGCAAAGGTACTCCTGAAGGAGTTCTTTCCTCGTTTAGGCTTGCCCTGAGTGATCTAGCATGACAACGGAAGTCATTTTTATGCAAAAGTGATTCAATTGATTTGTGAGGGTCTTCTTGTGAAGCAGAAATTTCATGCTGCCAATCATCTGCAGTCAGCTGGTTTGGTTGAGAAGTACAATGGTACTCTCAAACTGAAATTGGCAATAATTCAGGAGAAGACAGAGTTACAGTGGCCAGATGCTTTACCGTTAGCACATTTGTCAACAAGAATGACAGCTCATTCTAGAACAGGATTGTCACTGTATGAGGCAGTGTTTGGACGCCCGACTAGCCACTGCCCGTATAGGGCATGCCACCGGGCAGTGATGTGGGGCACGGAGGGGCAGTGTGGGGGGTTGTAAAAAGCAGCAAACGGAAGATTTCAGGTAGGTAATGAAAAAAATTAATTAAACGAAATTTGTTGCGCGCACTGCATCACATTTGGCCCGGCAAATATCTGGGGCGTCCTGCGCTCTTGTCGATTATCTGATATTGAGTACCCTGTGTTATTTGACTATCTTGGCCAGTTAACAGAAAGTTTACATTCTATTCACCAACAGGTGCGGGAGTGCCTCCCTTCTACACCAGAGGGACCTGACCACGACATTCAGCCTGGTAAATATTGTGCTCCTCTGGAACTTTCAGCAAAAGAGCTGCGATGAAAGGGGCCTGAACAAGTCCTGTTGGTGACACATACTGCTGTGAAGGTTGCCTGCCGTAAGAATTGGGAGCATGCCACCCATTGTCAGAGGGTTCCCTTACCTCTACCCTACGATCAGTGGGTCAAGGACGGCATCGGGGAGTCCGAGTGCAAGCAAGTGTCCCAGTTTGTCCCATTCAGTGATGCCCAACTAACGTGGACACAGATGGATAAGGAATTTAATTTTTTTTATTTTATTGCATTTATTACGCGCAACAGCTACCCACAAAGGGTTTCCCGGTGCGAAGATTTGTAAGGGCAAGCAACACTGCGGGGTATGAAATTTAGATGTTGAATAGCCAGGTTTTTAGGCTTTTGCGAAATCTGCCGTAGTTGTCTTCCATCCGGACTGCAAGAGGCATGGAGTTTAACAGCATCGGGCCTTGATAGCAAAAAGACCTGCCTCCTACGCGGGAAAGCTTAAATCTGGGGATAGTGAATTTTTTTGGGGTAGAGGAGCGCAATGATCGAGACGGAAGGTACGGGTGGACCAGTGTCATCAGATATTTCGGGGCTCTGGCCATATTTATTTTGTGCATAATGCAAAGTGCCTTAAATCTGATCCACTTTTCCACCTTCAACCAGTGCAAATCTTGCAGATATTTAGTGGTTGAGGTGTGTCTGGGAATTCTGCATATTAGCCTAGCTGCAGAATTTTTGACTAACTGTAGCTTGCGAATTAATGCTTTGTTTGTGCCCAAGTACAGGACATTTCCGTAATCTATACGGGAGGTAATCAAAGCATTCACCACCGTCTTCTTGGTTGGCTCAGGTAGCATCCAGCAGATTTTCTTCAGCCATTTTAAAATGGCAAAGCATGTTCCTGCAGTTTTTTCCACCTGCTTATGCATTTTAAGCGCATCGTCTATAATGACTCCAAGATTGCGTGCTTGAGTCACTGGGACAGGAATCCTGCCCATCTCAGTTGGCCAGTGGTGGGGGCCCCACAAATTTTTGTTATTTCCTAGGATAATAACCTCCGTTTTGTCCCCATTCAATTGGAGAAAATTATCCTGCATCCATCTTGCAATTTTCTTCAAGCCACTTTTCAGGGTGGACTCATCTTCCACTGTCTCAGAGGTCAGAGAAAAGACAAGTTGGGAATCATCCGCATAAGAAAACATCACTAATCCTGTTTCTTCCACAATCTTGGCCAAAGGGCTCATATATAAATTAAATAATAAAGGACTCAAAATCGATCCCTGAGGAACACCATGTTCAAAATTGTGGGTGTCAGAGCATGCGTTCTGAGAAAAGACCTGAAATGACCTTTCCTTTAAAAAGAAAATAAGCCACTCCAATGCTGGACCACAGATGCCTAGTGATTGTAATGTTGAAACCAGGACCGTGTGAGATATCGAATCAAACGCGGCACTAAGGTCCAACAGCACCAGGGCCACCGTTTCTCCTTTGTCCAACCTACTCCTGATATTTTCAGTAACCCCCAAGAGCGTGGTCTCCGTTGAGAAGCCTGTTCTAAATCCTGATTGGCCGGGAGGTAATAGTTCAAAGGTGGTAACAAATTCAGTTAAGATATGGTTTACATGTTTTTCAAGAATTTTTGAGAAGATTGGTAATAATGAAATTGGACGAAAATTGGAAGGCTGATTAGGGTCTGTTCCTGCTTTCTTCAGAAGGGGTTGAATCATGGCATGCTTCCGCTCAGGCGGTACTGTATTTTCATGCAGGGACCTATTTAATAAACTCGTGATAATATTCAGTACGTCTGAAGAGAGTTTTTTCAGAATTTTACAAGGTAGAGGGTCTTTCGGGGATCCTGACTTAATCGAGCTGAGCAGTTTAATTAGAATTTCCGTACTCAATTTGGGCCACTTATCTAGGTCATTTCCCTTATTCAGAGGCCGCTCTACCTCCGATCCACACTCTTGCCCCTTCCGAGGAGGAGGCGTTGCCCCGGAGTATAAGTCACATTGTTTAGCTGTCACTATTCCTTGATGGATTTTATCCACTTTCTGAATAAAAAACTATGCTAAGGCTTCGCATTGACCTTTACTTAATTCCGGGGGCTTGCTGTGGTTTTTGATCCTGCCAGCTCTTTGACCATTTTAAATAGCATTTGAGAGCGGTTTAAGGCCTCTGATATCGAGGAGCAGACATAGTTTGCTCACGCTTTATCACAAAGAGACCGATCATTTTTCAGCTTGTTTTTATATTCTGTTTTTGCTTCTGAAAGATAATGCTTTCTCCATCTCTGCTCCAGAACTTTACATTCCGATTTTTCCTTTTTCAATATTTTGTTAATCCATGGGGCGGGTGGCCTCATCCCCTTACGCTTTGCTTTAGAGAGTGGCAGACAGGTATCTATAGCCATCCTTAACCAATCTTGTACCTCATCTGACAGGGACTGCATCAACCCATTTAAGCCCGGGCGGTGGGCCTCTAGATGATTATTCAGCATTTCAAAATCTAGATTTTTCCAGCTTCTAATCAGTCTGGGATAGTCCAATGGGTCGATAACTTTCTGGGGGGCAATCTGCATGGAGAATCCAACCAGATAGTGGTCTGACCAACTAAGTGGAAGTGATGGCAAAACATTGACATCCCTTAAGTTAGAAATAATGGGATCCAATAAATGACCTGCACTATGTGTGGCTCCTGTATTTAGTAGAAAACACAAAAAGTAACTGTGGGTCTTGAGGGAAGGCTATGTGTGTGTTCGGAAGACTATGTGTGTGCTTACAACTTGGAGCAAAACCGGATATTTTACCTCATGTGAAAAGTGTCCATCAGTTACTCTTCCTGAACCGCCCAATTCATCATTTGGTCTACTTCAAGTAGTAAGCAGTCCGTATTTTTACCATCCCTTGAGATATTAAATTGAGATGGCTCGTTCTTATATTATTTATATCCAAGATGATTGGTGGATATTTGTCTGTTAATAACTGAAAGCAGTGCATAAGTGATGAATGAAAAGAAAAAGTGTGCTCTTGATAAAATTGGAGAGTGTACGCAATATTAACTTTATTCTGAAGTCGTGCACTTCCAATACTAAAAACAGAAGAGTGCAAAAAAGTCAGATGGTTCAAACAAATAACTTCTGACTGGGTTTTCTGGTCGACATGTTTCTGCGGACATTTAAAGGCCCAAATTGGTGCCTACCGCTTCCTCAGGACCCATTAACTTAATTGCTACTGCTCAAAAGTGAAAGAATAAAAATTGGGTGAACAACAATGGTAAATATCACCTGTTCACTTCTGGTTGTCCTCCTTAGTTTCAAGGGGAATGTGCTTCACCTCACCTGGCAAGCAGCTCAGGACAATGGGGCACCGCTCTGTCTGTTGGTACTCCTAGCAGCCAAAACAGCCCGGTTGGCTGCTAGGAGTGATATTTACCATTGTTGTTCACCCAATTTTTATTCTTTCACTTTTGAGCAGTAGCAATTAAGTTAATGGGTCCTGAGGAAGCGGTAGGCACCAATTTGGGCCTTTAAATGTCCGCAGAAACATGTCGACCAGAAAACCCAGTCAGAAGTTATTTGTTTGAACCATCTGACTTTTTTGCACTCTTCTGTTTTTAGTATTGGAAGTGCACAACTTCAGAATAAAGTTAATATTGCGTACACTCCCCAATTTTATCAAGAGCACACTTTTTCTTTTCATTCATCACTTATGCACTGCTTTCAGTTACTAACAGACAAATATTCACCAATCATCTTGGATATAAATAATATAAGAACGAGCCATCTCAATTTAATATCTCAAGGGATGGTAAAAATACGGACTGCTTACTACGTGAAGTAGACCAAATGATGAATTGGGCGGTACAGGAAGAGTAACTGATGGACACTTTTCACATGAGGTAAAATGTCCGGTTTTGCTCCAAGTTGTAAGCACACACATAGTCTTCCGAACACACACATAGCCTTCCCTCAAGACCCACAGTTACTTTTTGTGTTTTCTATAGCCTGTCAGGGGGAGTGTAACTGTTGAGGTCGTTAAATATTCCCTCGGACCCTCTATCTATCCTTCTTGTTTGTTGTAGTTCCTGTATTTAGTAACCTCATGTTCTGTGCAGCTAAGTCTGATATAAAATCTGTTGTGGTAGGGCAAGCTAAATTCTCCAAAGGAATATTGAAGTCTTCAAGAAGAGAAAAGTTTTCAGCTGACAGAACCAGGGGGCTTATGATTTCGGGGCGATGAGTCTGGTGGACGATAGGCCAGCAGCCCAGAGAGAGTGAAGTTCGGAGTAACTGCCAGCTTAAAGATCGCCGCCTCCCCTTTAACGGTAGGGAGTCTCGTAAACTCGCAGCTATATTCTTTTTTGAAGAGGACGGCTATACCCTCTCCTATTTTATTGAGACGGTCCAGCCTGACAATCGCATAATTATCAGGCATGGCTACTGCAATATCCGGCCCTGAACTCTCTTGGAGCCATGTCTCAGTCAAAAAGAGAGCGTCCGGTTTTTCCTCCAGCAGTAAATTGAAGATTTCATATTTATGCTTGGGTAAAGATCTACAGTTTAAGCTCAAAAACAAAAGATTTTTATCCTTCCCTTGTAGTTGCGCCCTCCGTGTATTTATCTTATCCTTCCCTCTATGTGTAATTGTTGTGGATAAACCACAATTCTGGCACGAGGCCAAACCAATGTCGAGGTGTAAGAACGTACAGTCCTGATGTAAGGGTGTTCTCAAGTCTTTCAATTGATTAGAGTTATACTTAAGATCTGGACCCGAATTGTTATCTGAGGCAAAGGTCTCATTTCTCCTATCTACATCTATATTACTTACTGGTTCTAGATGAGTGTTGAAATGGTCAGGATTTCTGGCCCTGGGCCCAGTCCCGCCGCGGACGGGCGCAGACGGGCTTGTTTGAGGCGCACCTTAGGCGCGCCACTGGCGCGCCCGCTGCGCCCGTCCGCTGCGCCCGTCCGCTGCGCCTACGTGTGTCATGCTCCATTTAGACTGTCGAAGGCGGAAGTTCAGGGCAGCTAGGACGCTAACCTTGAGCCTCCAGCAAGATGGCGGCCAAGGAGGACAGCGTCGGTTCGATCCCACTCTCAGCTCCAAATCGGCTCCGAGTGGGGGACGAACGTGTGGGGCTTGAGCAAGTTTAAAATGCACAGCAAGTTTAAAATACACAAAAACGATTTCTAAACAAATTCAAAAAATTTGATGTTTAAAACAGAAAATAACGCCACTGCCTTTCGGCTTTCTGCCTCAAGAGGTGTTGCAATACAAATTACCGTGCCTGTTTGGACGTGCCCCATTTATGTGCTCAGGGGCGGGAGCTCAGGGCAGCTAGGACGTTAACCTTGAGCCTCCAGAATGGCGGCCAAGGGGGACAGCGTCGGTTCGATCCCACTCTCAGCTCCAAATTGGCTCTGAGTGGGGGACGAACGTGTGGGGCTTGAGCAAGTTTAAAATGCTCAGCAAGTTTAAAATACACAAAAATGATTTCTAAACAAATTCAAGAGATCTAATGTTTTAAACAGCAAATAAGCCACTGCCTCTCGGCTTTCCGCCTCAAGAGGTGTTGCAATACAAATTGCTGGGGGGCTGTTCCCCCAGAAATACGATCTATTCAAGAGCCGTTGTTCACTGATCCTACAGTGCATGGGGCTATCAGGTACAATTTGCGCCCTTGGCTGAGGAAATTTGCATTTCATGACAAAAGATAGGCTGTACTGAGTTATAGTACCAACAGAGATTTATTAATCTTGGTGAAGGATTTTTGCTTACTTTAGTTAGTTGTTTGAACATTAGATAGGGAAGACCAAAGTATACCGTGGAGGAATAACATTGTGATCGACGTGGAAAACAAGCTTAGGACAGAGCAAGCTCCACCGCCGGTGCTCAAGAGCTCCAGCGTATTGATGAACAATAGGAGCCTGTACCAGTGAGGCTCTGACAGACACTGGGAACTTGTATATTTCTTTCGCCTCTTGCCCCCATTTCATCATTCGTTATGCATCCCTTTAGTAGAGTGGTTGCTGAGGAGGAGCAGCCAGTGATTCTTGTTACCCAGCATAATATGGTGTGGCTCGTGTGGTCTTGTTGGTAATAATATTGTGTGGGGTGTCATGGGTTTTGGAAAATGATCAGTGTAGGACTTTGCCTTTTTAGCTTAAGTTCCCTAAACTTTTTGCTTTCCCTTAGACTGTTTTCCTGACATAAAGTTGCAAATTTAGATGTTTAGGTACTTTGCCACTGCTGATCAGTGTGAATGTACAAGTGTTCGCTGTGTAAAGTGTAATGGTAATTGGTTGGCCATGATTGGTATGTTTGCCTTACTAGTAAAGTCCCCCGTGATGTGCACAGTGTGTGCCAGGGCTAGTAATGCAAAGGTGCACGGAGAAGGGAATTCAAGCCTGCAGTGTAGGGCCTGCGTGCAGTTTTCTAAGTTAGCATGTTGTCCTGACAAGTGCAACCACTAGTCAGGACTTACTTTCCCTTTTGCGTACACAGTGGGCACCCCTGTGGTAGGCAGGGTGCAGTGTAAGTAAAAGGCAGGACATATACTAAGGTGTGTGTTATGTCCTGAGAGTGAAAAACACACCATTTCGTTTTTCACTGCTGAAAGGCCATCCTGCCCATAGGACAGAATGAGGGAGGCTGGGTGTTAGCCTAGTTTCCTAGAAGTTTAAAATGGAGAGGTGAAGTTTAGTATGTATGAAATCACAGTGTCATAACACATCTTTCTATGTAAGTGGTTTTGTCACTGTGTGTTCAGAAACCACTTTTTTAGAAAGTGGCTGAGTTTTGTGCTTTAAGCATTTCTGTGTGTCTCTAATGAATGTGAATTGACTGTCTGTATCTGAGAGGTGAGAGGAGCTGGGAGAGGTATTGACCCAGGGAGGGATTGAGATGGCACCAGGCTATCCTGCAGCTGGATAGTAGGGGGAGGAGAAGCCCGGGAGGTGAAAAGGCGTGGGCTGGTGCTATAAACCAATTGACCCATCTCCTGCTGAGTGATTAAGGACCCAGACCCCCAGTATCAAAGGGAGAAATGTGACACTGGGAGGGAGACACCCAGAACTGATTTAGAAAGGGGTCAGGGCCCCCAGAGCACAACAAACTTCAAATACATTTAGGGGTATAACTATGAGAGTTGAGGCACCTGAATGTTGGAATAAAAATGGATTGAGACTGAAAAGGCTTAGACCCATTTTGTGGTCAAGAGGAACCTCTGCTAAGGAAAGAACAACTGAAGAGACTGCTGGGAAGGACTAACCCTTGCTTCGTGATCTGGGGCTGGTCTGCAGTTTGCTGTTTTAACCAAGGAAGAGGCTGTTGGCACTGTGCTGTGTGGGCTGGGTCCCCCTGCTTGATGAAGACTATGCATTGTGCTGTGTCTTGTTACCCCAAGGGCCCGAGGTGAGCTGGCTCCCTGTTTGGAAACACAGGAACAAAAAAGTTTCCGGAGTAGTTTCAAGCAATGCAGTGGATGTGTGTTGTGGCAGCTTGAGACCCTCGGAAGGTGTGCCCTGTGATCTTGGACACACGGAGGATACTTGAGGGTCGGACGCGCTGGGAGCGTGTTGTGGTGTACAGGAGACGTTGGTGAGTGGCGCCTGGTCAACGTGTGCATCGAAGGTGAAATGAGTCTCGGACCCGCTGGGAGCGTCCCGTGGTGCACCGCAGGTGCTGGTGAGGAGCGCCTGCTCAGCGTGTGCATCGGCGGTGAAGGGGGTCTCGGACGCGCAAGGTGCGTGTCGTGGTGGACAGGAGGTGTTGGTGAGGAGCGCCTGTTTAATGTGTGCATCAGGAGTGGAGTGAGTCTTGGACGTGCAGGGTGCATGTCGGGTTGCACCAGAAGCAATAGTAAACAGCGCCTGGTCATCGAGTGCGCAGGAGGAGAAGTGAGGCTCTGACACGGTGAGCATGTCGTGGTGTGGCCGAAGGCATTGGTGAAGAGTACCTGGATATCAGGGCACCGGAGTTGGAGTAAGTCTCAGTGAAGAAGTGTGTGTGCTTTGGTGCAATCTAGGACTGTGGAGGTGATCGGCTGATCATCGTGTGCACCAGAAGAATGTGAGTCTCTGAAGCATGGTGTGCGTGTCTTGATGCCAACTGAGACGGCAGGAAGGAGAGCCTGGTGAACATGCACTCGAAGCCTACGTGAAGTCCCATCCGGGTTGTGTGTGTGGCTTCGTGCCAGAGGAGACCCTGAGGGTGCTGTGGTGAACGTGCACCTTGATTAATGTAATCTCAGGGGCGTGGAGTACGTGTGCCCTGCGGCCACCTGAGACCTTCCTAACAGTCGCAGCCCGGACCGGCAGCCCCGGAGGAGCTGAGCTGCCAGGCCGAGCCATTGAGGCCCATTGATAAAGTTCTTCACGCTAGGCCTAGTTCGTTGAAGAAGGAGAGGAGAGTGGGTTTGTGCCCCCAGGTAATGTGGATCACTACTTGGGCGGGGTGCGGCTCGGAGGGACACTCTCTCGGCCTCTCAGTCCTTCTGGTGATGTAAGCCTTTGCTTCGGCTCAGATTGGGGCCCGTACTGGCCAACAGAGTGGCAGTACTGGGGCCAGAGTGCGAAGCTGCACTGTATATCATTGTGGATACGTTTGGGGGGCAGCTGTTATCAAAGGGGCTGATTGGCGTAATACACTTTGCCAATATTCCTGCTATCGAACTGCCGGACTGCCTTATGACGCCTGACATTATTTCTGCATAACGAAGTACATGATTGTAGCGCTACGCATTGCTTTATTTTTCCATTGCAAAGTACAGGAATTGCAGCGGCCCACATTGCATTATCTCTTTATTGCAAAGTACATGATTGTAGCTACTCATTGCATTATTTCTTAATTGCAAAGTACATGATTGCTGTGGCGCAAATTGCATTAGTTCTTCATTGCAAAGTATGTGATTGGGGTGTGACGCATTGCATTATTCCTTCATTGCACAGTTTATAACTGTAGTGGTAAGCATTGCATTATTTCTCCCATTGCAAGGTACCGGGGTGTATCGTTAGGCAATATATTATTGTTTGTCCATTGCAACTTGTGTGATTCTAGCATTGCGACCAGCATAGCATTTTGAAAGCGGTGGTTGGGATTTGAACCTACGAGCCAGCCGGAATGAATATTACCCTTTATTATATGTTGACTTTTGTATTGTGTGGTCTGATCGTATATCTTTTTATATAACGTTTATACTTGTTTAATCAAACTCATGTGGAGTCCATTTGTGGTGTCACCAGTGGTTTGCTGTGGGTGTGGTTGCACATACTGTACACTCATGCCTTGGAGGTAGGCCTGGCTGCAATGCCAAGCTACTAAGGGGGTGAGCAGGGCTATCTCAAACGGTGTCCTTACTTGGCCTAACGTTGAGTGGGGAGTTCTAGGTCTCGTATTTGGTGACAGTGGTGTGGGGCGGGGACTCCGTCTTCCAACAATCAGGATTTGCCATTACGTGCTAAGGTTAAAGTTATTTCCCCACCAAGAAAGAAAAAGTCAGCCCCGAGCAATGTGTTTCTAGGTACGCATAAGAGATTTTTTGGAGAAGAGACTGCTTCTTACCCCATTGAGTCTGTCACTAGTTTATGGACTGCATACCCATTATCTCTTGTGAACTATACTTATACTTGTCGACCGCAATTTACAGAAGTGAAGGGAGTATTTGGTTTTGGCTATCCAGGTCCCTGTTTATATTAATGAAATTCACTGGGGATTGGGTTATCTGGGGTATGATAACAATACATATTGCGACAACTTCTATATGGAAGAACAGAATGTTACACTGGTGGGTTGGCATTATAAGGAATTGATAGTTATCCGGAAGGCTGTTTTTTTCCTGCATGTTGCCCTATTGTGAATAGTATGGACACTTCTTTGTATATTAATTGTTCTGGAATAGTGCTGTATAAAAATAAAATGTCCCTGGTAAATGATAAAGATCCGAGTACGTTTGGAATAAACACCAGATATGCTGCAGTAGATTATGAAGAACCAATTTATGCACACCCGGGGTTTTACTTTTTGTCTCACAGTATTTATTCTAATGTTCATAATGGTATTAATGATGTCCCTCTTGGGATGGTGTTGCCCTTAGGGGTGCACTGTAAATACGCTAAGCCTAATGTCTGTTGTGTTAAGAGGACATTGACCAAATAATTCTGTTAGGGAGTGACAGATATAGAGGTCAATAACTATAGTAATGGGATCACCTATGGATACATCCTTTCTTCTATTTTTACTTTGGGTGGTACCTCTATGGGCCGGGGTAAGAAAGCCAGGGAATATTTTGGGTGCAAGTTACAAATATTATATGATACTACCGTGGCAGCTTTACGCAAAATCACCCCTCAGTTGGAAAGCATGCGGATATATTCCGAACAGACTAGATGTACAGTTGATTTAATTTTAGCTAAGAGTGGTGGTGTATGCGCGGTAGTGGGAGACCAGTGTGTAGTCAGGATCAAAACTATGGAAAAGAATATCACCAAACACATATTAGATATCCTCGCGAATGTTAAGGGAATGGAAAGTGGGAATTGGAGTTGGTCTCATTTTTGGTGGAAGGGGCTGGATTCTCGAAAAGGAGATTTATCTGATTGTGATATTGGTGCTTTGCTGTGGGCTTTTTCAATGCCTTCCCTTCTGTTTCTCCTATTGCACCACTATGCTCACCCCTAAAAGGAAAATATCAATTCATGATACCAATGCTGCAATTATGGTATGGAAAGAGATAAGCTATCTCATGCAGATAGATGAGGGCATTTTTGAGAATTCTTCCCTCCTTACAGTCTCCTTTCCTGATACTGAGAATATGGAATGCTCATAAGGAGTTTTACTCATGGTCTCCTGTTTTCCTGGTTTTTATATTGTTCCAGTTGCTATTAGAAAATGTTTTAGCTCATGCTAAAAGGAGCATCTGTTCGAAGAGAAATGTTTGCGTATTGCCCTGCATGTTAGCATTCTCTGCGCCATTTTCTTTGCAGGCGCCATTTTAGGCAGTTCGAAACTAAGTTATTTTAATTCCGAGAAATGTTCCAGTCTAAGTTTTGATTTTGCCGTGTAGGCCTGTTCCCGTAATGAGTATACTGTTCCTTTTATTGCATACCTTTCTTACTAGATAGAGGCCTTCTCCCACTTGGCTGGTGATGGTCCGAACTGGAATAACCCTGAACGTTGCCACTTTGTGTAAGATATGAGCGTTGAGACCATTTATTTTCTTGTATTCCATTGCTTAGCAGTACCAGCCTGGAAAGTTCCACATTGGGCGTGCTTTAGCCCAGTTACGAAAGGTACATATTGTATCTTTATGCTTGTTGATTTCAGTCCCTCTACAACACTCCTCGCGACTGGGCAGACTGGGCTCCGCTCTGAGTGTACTTTGAATAAACAGTATTTGGTTTGTATTCTCTACTACCTGACCGACTCTTCATTTGGTATGGAAGGCTGAGAGGTGGCCACTTCCTTCAACTGCAGTTAAAGCCTATAAGTCATCCCTATCGCAGGCGTTAACAATCCTGAAGGCTGGGTGCTTGGTCCTAAGTGAGAGGGTGCCACTGCATGAGCAGAACACTCCCGGGTTGTCAGTAATACAACCATACACGAAATATAGAGTGGCATTACGCAACCGCGTACTGACCAACTCTAAAGTGGCTGAATCAAACCCTATTGTGTTTGGTATCAAACATTGTGGAATCATACCCCCACATTTGTAAGGGGTATGATTCCACCTCTCAGAAGCAAGCTTTGTTGGGTCCCTGGATTTCCCGGTATCAGCTCTCTAGTCCTGGACAGCACAAAATAGTTGATGCAGACCACAGACACATTTCTGCCCTCCTGCTGCTGAGCCAAGCTCGAGCAGGGGAAGGCAGAACAATAGGCATCCTGTCACAGGGAGGTATGACCACCTTCCAGACAGGATTTAGTGTATTAGGGCTGGTTGAGTGCACTTGCCAGCGACTGAAAGTGTGCTTGAGGGGCACATTTTGGTGTTCCTGTGCATAGTCCGGTTCAAACCAGTCCTTTGAGCCATTGACTCCTGCTCTGGCGTGAAACTGGACATCCCCACTGTCCAGACCCTCCCCTGGGAGGGTCCCCTGAATCTGTCCATACCTCTCCCCTTGGTATAAAAGGGCTTACCTGGCTGTAGGACGCTAGATTTGACGTGGACAAGATTCTGAACCAGAAACCACTGACCTTCGACCGTCTGGACACTCTGGACTTCGCTAGACTTTGTTTGGGCCCGACTTCGTCTCCCTCTCAGTCTGAAGCATTGTCTCTGCCCGTGTACCATACAGGCTCTGTGCAGGACCTGTGGAGCATCAAGAACAATCAGAGATATCTCCTTTTGAGTGAAGGAGTCACTCCCCTGCATACGCAGGTACCACATTACAATTGACCGGTCTGCTGCTTCTGAGCTCCAAGGACTGCAAAGGTTCCAGCGACACAGGAGGTGAGTACCTACAGCCTTCGAAGTGTGAGCTGCCCTCTTACCTAGTTAGAGGCCAGAATCCCTTGTGGGGGCTGCAATACCCGTACCCCAGTGTACCACATTAATTTGCAAGTTCCTATGCTTGTTGGCATTTCCCAAATAAGTGCATTGGGCTCCAAGGTGCTTCCAACCTCTGGCACCATTTTTTACCAAGAACTCTGGCCTCCTTGCACCGAGTGCTCCATGGGATGCTATTTGGTGAAATCGCTTGAGGTACTCTAGCGACTCCTTTGCCTTTGGCCTGTGGTTACACTTGAGGATTAACTTTATTTTACTTGGGATCCCCTAGTTGCTCCAGGCCTTCTCTGACTCCCCTTGCTGTGGTGAGTCTCCTGGGCCTAAATGGTCCAAACCATACCACTTCTTGACCTTCCACATTGGTTGCTGTTGCGAAGGCATGTTGGCGGTCCCGCTGGACACCGACCCCTCAGTACTCAACATCCTTCATGGGACAGCATGTCTGCAGCTCCTGGTTGTCCTTGACATCTCCTGGTTCCCGTAGCTGCAGAGTCAAGAACTCCCTCAATGCACCTGAATCACCCAACATTGGTGGGCATTCGTCTACCCAGCCCCTGGTCACTCCTGAGGGACCCAGACTCTGTCCCCTCTGCTTTCAGGTACTCTGTGACAAGAATCCACCTTTGGATTCCAACAGACACTTTTCTTCCATCCAGCAGCGGGTCATCTTCAAAGTCCTCCATTTGGTTCAACAGCGGTTTCTGACGCCACCTCAGACCTATGCACCCAGCTCCCCTGGGATAGGTAACTCTGTTACTACTGTATCCATGGATGGGGAGGCTGTCCAACCTCCTCACTTCCATGGGGTTACTTCGAAGTCCACTGGGAAGGGTCCTTAAACTCCAAATCTGGGAATTTCCAATAAAATTGCATGGAGCATGAGTTTGTGTTCCCACACTGCACCCATCCTCCTTGGGGTCCCTACTTACTCACCTTGGGTGGTTACTTGGGTTCCCAGCGATTCTATGTCCTTTAGACACTGTCTTGACTCGAGTCGTGGTTCTTATACCACTATTTAATATATGGTTTTGTCCCCCACCCCCCGGGGCCCACTGTGTATTAGTGCTATTTACTGACATTTCTATGCTTAAGTATTGTGTGCTTTGTGAATATCTTCATGAAGAAGATACTGTGTCGTACTAGAGAGTGTTATATTACTAAATACATATTTTTGTAACTACTGTGTTGTTCATCTTTCATTTAACCAATACTATAAGGTTGCATTCTGGTAAAACAAGCTGCTTAACATTCCTTCAAGACTAAGCCTGAAGACTGCTCTTCACAGCTACCACTTGGATAGCTTTCTACGGTTATCTTTGACCTCTTCGATCACCATAAGGGTTGTTTGGACTGGTGCAAGGTACCCACTTTAATTAGTGGACAGCACATACCAGGCCAACTTCTCACACCCCATCCCAGTCCAATGCAAATCCCCAGACTAGCCCTGCGAAACTGTGACAGCATTACTGACAAGTACTTGAATGTCGCTTTCAACACCCACCAACCTGAATATAGCGACAGCCTTCCCAAAGCCATCAAGAATTTCACAAATGGATCACCGTTTGCGCTGATTCCCTGGCCCCTTCAAACACAATTATACAACAAGATCAGACCTCTAGCCAGTTGGTACACAGAGAAACTCAGATTTGCCACAGGTGCAGAGTATTGCACCTTTGTTTTGTGCAGGTCCCGTGGTTGCAAACTCTGGTCTCTTCTTTGTCCTCTTTTCAAATTTAAATCAGAACTGAGGTTCTGGTGCCAGGGGTGCTTTTAAATTCTCAATTTAGGGGTGTTAGGAGAGTGAGTACAAATAGCCAATGAGCCAACTAGCCCCAGAAGCTAATTCAACCCTAAGGTCACCACATCTAGGAGGTATGTCACCTTTGCTACCTAGAACCCTCTATTCTGCCTCCCAAGTCTCAAGGACAATGCTGCCATGAAGGTGGGCACCCAACAGATGCTACTGACAGCTGCAAGTGTCCAGAACTGCATCCTGAGCTCTCCACTGACAGGTGGATGGGCTACCTTAGCGACAACTGTGGGTCCTTGGAGCTTCCCTAGCAGTTGAGAATGGGGGGCTATCACTTCCTGTGACAGGCATCTTACTTCCACTGCAGAGTATGTAAGGACACAGAGGGGTATGCACTGTAAGTACATTTGCAGTTCCATTTCTTAGTGCAAAATGAATCCTCTCATCAAAGGGTGCATTTTGCGCTACAAAATAGCACAAAATGCACAGTTTACCCCATTGCAGAATTCCGCTGAATCTCCCCAAATTTTAATGTAATTCCACAGAATTTCATTGAATCAAATTCCACCAATTCTGCTCATCTCTTACATGCACCCACTTGCAAAAGAGTTTGGGGCATATTTAACAAATATTCACACAGCCCAGCAAGTCACCTTGCTGTGCGGCACTGTTTGATAGGGAAATACCCTGTAATTGACAATATACAGTACATTTCTGTCATTTGTCAGCATTGGCACATAATGTACTGCCTCGCGCCAATGCAGTCACCCTTGCATCATGGTACAAGGGTGCCTGCATTTTAAGCAGGATTGTTTTTGTGCAGTAGGGGACACCTTCCTGCACAAAAACTATTCCCTGGGGTGATTTTCTCTTTGTATGTGTGCTACAGAATGCAGCCCACGTAGAAAGAGGAAGTAAGAAGGAGAAATAAAGATAATTCTCTTTATTATGTCTCACCTGGGGAGGTGTTGAATTTTTACGCATTCCCAGAGTTACCAGTAATGGTAAATCTGGGAATGCACCAAAATTCATGGGTGGATGCATCAACCACAACGCTCAACCCATGGAATGCCTCCCTGTGGCAAGGTCACCCAACACAGAGATTTGAGCTGCATTGCTTTACTCTAGAACTATAAAGCCACGCAAGACCACGCAAAGTGGACTTAGCTAGCTTGATAAATCAAACTTAAGAGTTGCATCAGTTTGCGCCCTGTTGCATGGCGCAAGGGTGACACAACTCTTTGAGAAATATGCCGCTAAGTCCATGGATATTTACAAACTACACTTCTAAAGTTACTTCAGTCAAATATTGACCCAAAACAGTAGTAAATGACATCACCTCATGGCTGAGGTTGGTCAAGCACCACATGGAGCCAACAACTGATACTACAACAACCCCCTATAGCAAATGTTGGAGATAAGGACTTTAAAATAAAACTGAATTTGAAATAATTTGAAATGAAATTACATTACTTAAAATAGTTAAAAATATAAATATTTATAATTTAATATCAAGAAAATATCTTAAAATAATACATTTTGCTGTAGAACTATGAAATATCTTAACAACCCATTTTGAATTTAAAAATTAATATAGCAATACATTTTAAGAAAAGATAATTAAATTACTTTGAAAAAGTTCTACAGTTCACTTTTCATAATTGTTAAAGCATAATAATTATATTTTGATTTAAGTGGGAATTTATTTTTTCACTGAAAGTTCAGCAAAAACATTTTAATTGAATTTAACATATTTAAATTAGTTAGTAATTAAATTTAAATTAAATAAAATCTAAGGAAAAAAATGATTATGCATTAATAATTATCAAAAAAAATACATATAATCAATTAAGAGTAATGTAATTATATTTCATCAAACATAATTTGAAATACATTTTTCAATTGTAAAAAATAGGTTGTTAAAATATTTTAGAACCAAATAATAAATGTGTATTATTTTTAGATATTTTTCATAAACATTAATTTATATTTATCTACTTTTTTAACTATGTTATATAATTTCATTTAATATAACATTATTTCCTATTGGGTTTTATTTCAGCCTGGGCGAAGTTCGCAGACTTGTACTCCGCTGAACTCCACGAAGTGGCGGAAAAACTCCACCACACTTCACGGAGTTCCACAAGCAGTAGAGTGTGTTAAGCCATGCTGCTTGCACTGCTGCTTGCACTGCTGATTTTTAGCACCCGGAGTTTGTCCTGTACTGTAAAACCCACGCAAACTGGACTACGGGTAGTGCCAGAATGTGTTGCTGCTTTCTGATACTCAAGTAGACATTCTACTCGAGCAGAAGCATCCTCAAAGCGAGGGGCAGACTTCTCAACACGAGCGGTCACGACCTGCTGCACCCGCCACTTTGAGAGATCTCTCTGCCAACTTAAAGTTGTCGAGTGGCTCGAGAGAAAAAAAAGTCCACTTCGCGCCACTTTGTTGAGTTTTGTGGCACTCTGTCAAAACTCTGCTAACTCTGTCAGTGGAGCGGAATTCTTCGCCCACCCCTATTTTTATTTTAAGTCTGTACCTCCATTATTTTCTATCTAAGAGCATTGGACTACCTGTGGCTGTCCATGTGTGGTACTGGGCATACTATTATTTATTTTTGGCAAAACGAACTTGCGCTCCCAAATTTGTCTCCACCCCTTTTTTCTGGGGATGGAGACTTGTAAGTCTACACTTTTAAGCAACTTTATGCTTGAATTTTGTGAATAGCCCAAACAAGTCAATTAACTAAAATATGAAGAGTAAATTACTCAGGTAAATTAATCACAAGTATGTAGCCTTTGTTTTTAGCCCCTCAGTGCTTAATTTATTCTTCTGAAATTTGAATTAGTGTTGCACATGTCGTTCCTGCTCTGTGTAAAATGGGAAACAAAATTTCTATTACAGTACTGCATCTGTTCTGCGTACATAGCTGAAGTTGGAGAGCATCCTAATCACTTTACAAAAAAAAAAGATTGTCTCTGACAATGCTTGCTTTTTTCTGCACCATTGTCTTAACTGTTCTCAGGGAGCTGTTCCCCAGAAGAGCACGATAACAACTGGGAGGGCTGAAGTAGCACCACTATGTTCCCAATATCTCATCTCTATGTCTGTGCTGTACACAGTAGATACTTTGAATGCATTACCGGATCTATATTCGGAACTGCCACAAAGGTGTCCTCTGCAAAGTAATACGATTCTAACAGTGTTCCAACTATTTGTATCCCTACCTCCAACTCAAGCTCCTTCTTTCCATCTCAAACCTTCTTCCTAAATTTCAGTGTTCTCTCTTTCCTTTGTGCTTGCCCCTATTTGTTTATCTGTTTGTCTCTCTGTCTCAGATCCCTCTTCCTTACCTCCTTATTTGTCTCATTTATTGTCCCCAATAATATCTTTACTGAAAGCAAAGAGTGCAGTCATTTTGGGAATCAGAGGCATTTTGGATCGAAATCAATGGAAGACTTTGGGTGTGTTAAAAGGAAATAAAGATGGAAAGGCAGCATAGTACTAATGACTTCAGTTGTCCATTTGCTCTGAAAAAATGACTCTCAGGAAAGAGCTAAAAATAGAAAAGAAATTACTGTAATTATTCTACCAGTGAATTTCAAATGAGTTTGCATTGCATGCCACTACCTGCGTGTGGGGTTGCTATGTGTAAGAAATCAAGTTATGCAAGTCCCATGTGGCAACCGGAAGTCACTGACTCCCTATTGTCTCTCTAGGGGCCCTTTTTCTCTCGTATTCTAGGGCATCTGTTCCGTGAACCCTGTAAATGATATTCAAATTCCCATTTTAGTGCTTGACCCTGTGGATAGTGAGGCAAAGCCATCTAAAGCTGACTCAGAGAAGTGCTTTAATCAAGAAACTTAGAGCTTAGCAACACAGACGAACAAACACTGAATCAATGTCCAGCCAATGCATATATTTTAAAAAGGAAAAGTACTATAATATTTGAACACAAAGAGGTTATTTCTGAAAGAGGAGGATTGTGCTTAAGGTTTTTGTGACCTAGCAGGAGCACCAGCCGCAGGGTATCTTTCTGAGCAGAATTCAAACCGCGCTTCAATGGCAGATGTATTTTATGATTGCTCAATCTCTGCTGGTCGGTTTTGAGTGATAATTTCAGCGTTTTACTCCATGGGCCCAATACCAGCACATAGAACTTGCATCTGGTGGCGTCTGGCTCTCAGGCTTCACAGGGATTTTCTTCAGCCTCCTTGCATCGTCTAACACCATGCTACCTCCTCCTTAAAGCAACAGCTTCTTTCTAGGGGTGTGGACTTTACTTTAGGACCCGCCTCTGTGATCTCCTGACCTAGGGTTCTTCTGAAGGGTGACACACCACACGTTCTGGCTTCAGCCTCGTGCCACTGAGTCAGGTAGCATTTTGCAGCATGAGTATGGGCAACAGCTAAGTGCCCCCAGTGCCTACGTCAGAAGACACAATAGCAGGATCATTCGGAAAAAAATTCAAATGGACCCCTCCTTCAGGACCCTTAGCATGTCCACTCTCCACTAGGCTTGGCAGTGGGTAAAGGAGAGTCAACAAAGTGCTGAGAGCAACAGGTATTGGTGCAACTCAGAGGTTTCTGATTGTATCACAGTCTAGCTTGGCTGTCCTCCGTTCCCAGCTCTAACTGCCTTTGCAGGGGCTTATAAAGCAAGGTATAGATTTTTATGATTGGTGAAATATCTACCCAATCCCGTGGACACATTATTCATACCCTCTAAATGACAATAAAGAAAAAAAAATACCTGCCCAACCCCTGTGCAGTATTCCCAGAAGAATTCAACCCAACAACTCTAGACAAAAACAACATATATCAATCACTTTTTTACGCATCCACCTTAGTTGTCTATTTCCCTCCAAAATCATCAAAAGAGCCAACTGCTGGGCAACAGGGGCAGTATTCTGACCCTTCATCTTTGTGTGAGCTAAGAACTTCCCCTCCATCAATTAACAGGTAGTTTCTGTTGGTGATTATGAAGATTTCATCCTCACCACTTTCCTCCAATAAGAGATTCTTAATCCATTTGAAATGGTCTATTGTCTCTTTGATCTACTGGTGGTAAAACATTGTAATTATCTCGCCCAGCCTGCTAGATCAAGGGCACATTTTATTTAGAATCTCCTCATAGAAGTATGTCCTTATATAACTATGGGCCCGATTACGATGAAGGTCTGCCTGACAAGTAGTCAGCAGTCCCACCAGCCAAATTATGATCTGACTGCTGTGTAGGTGGTCAGAGTCATAGATTTTTCCACTGCAGCTTGTGCTGCAGTCCGAAAAGGGTTTCATCACAAGCTGTAATGGAAAAAGCAATATTTTTAAACATCCATGCTACATTTGCCAGGCACCTTCAGGTGCCTGGTACATGGGGTATGGATGTTTGCAAGGGTACCACAGGTGCCCCCCAGGCCTAATAGCAGAGGCCCACAGAGCACAGAGGCCCTGCTAGGAGCCTTCAACATTCCTTTCTGACAGCTTTCTCATGGCGATTGGACCGCCATGGAAAGGCTGTCAGAAAGGGACATTGTAATCCCTACGGCGGTGCCTGAGCAGGCACAATCCCTATTGTAAGGAATACAATCTGACAAACACGCTCCGTGAGCCTGCCGGAAGCATTGGTCGGTCCCTCCGACCGATGCAGTCTGACCAACTGCCTCATAATGTGGTTGTCGGACCACACTACAGGGATGTCGGTCAGACCGCCACTGACGACCTGTCGGTGGTGTTCCGACTGACATCCTAATGAGGCCCTATATTAAGGAATCCACCTATGGTAAAAAAAATACCAGAAACATATGTCTGGTTTATATGCCCAGATAAAAAAATATACAAGGCAGAGTCTGATCCTTGAACCATGATCCAGTCCACAGATGCAAATTAATTCACTCTTAAAATGTGAATTACTCAAAGTAGACCACACCGTGGTGTCGGCTTTAATCCTGTCACGCCTGGACTAGGGCAACGCAGTATACCTAGGACTCCCCAACAAACTTTTGGGGAAACTTCTGGTGATTTTACATGATGCAGCAAGACTGATCCTTAAATTGCTGAGAAGGACACATGCCACACCATTGCTACGGCAGTTACACTGGCTCCCTATTAAGCAGAGGGTCAGATTTAAGGGCCTGTGCATTGTACATAAGGCTAAGTATGGTGCGGTGCCTAACTACTTCAAAAACCAGCTGAAGCCTTATGTGCCTGGCCGCTGTCTTCGTTCATCAGGGACACACCTGCTGGCCTGTCCGCGCTTTTACAGAACTACATTGGGGGGCCGTGACTTCTTGGTTGTGGTTCACCGGATCTAGAATAAGTTACCAGAAAGTATGCATGAGGAGACGACTGCCCTTCCATTTAGGAAGAAACCTAAGACCATCCTGTTCACAGAGGAGTTTAGATAAGTTCATCCCAATTCTGCCTTATCTGCAAGTTATAAGACATCCCTGGGTTCATGGTAAAAGTGCTTAGAGACCATTGGTGATTTGGCGCTTTACAAATATAATTTAAAATAACAGAACGTAATATTATACAATTCACCCAGAAGGAATGACGCAGTTCTTTTCAGTCCCTTATATCAATTTTGATTGGGCCCCAGCAACAACTCTGTTACAAGTCTGCAGATGCTGTGCTGACTCACACAACAGTCTTCCTTGATCATCCTTCATGTGTGCACATGGAGGGGTACACGTGTCACACACATCCTGCTTAGAGTCTTTTACAGCAGATGTGCACATCATTTCTTAAAAGGTGGGTTTAAGCTCATATCTATATTAAAAAGAGCATTACAGAAGGTGAGATATCTGAAGGGAGTCCAATGCTGCAGCAAATGCCCAGAAATCTGGTGTCCAAGCGCTACAACCTGGAGGTTTTAACATGTAGAACCTAAATTTCAACTCTATGCCTATGTGGGAGGACCAGATGCCCTTTCGTGAGTAGTCTTTAATATTTGCCCATTTCTACGTCATTCTAAGAGCTGCAACACTGCTACTCTGTTCCCCTTCTGTCCTGTATTTCTTCCAAATATTGTTTTTTTATAGATAGAGCCACGACAGAGCTTATACTGTCTGCAAGACCAGTTGTATCTGTTCTGTGAATTTTGGGACTCCCACTGATTGCCATTGTTTCTTTCTTGTGCCATTCCAAAATGCTGGCTTTCTATTGGTCATTTGCTCTCAATTGTCCCTCTTTCAGGTGCTTATTTCAGTTGAGGCGATTTCACTAGTGATTCCTTTTGTTGGCCATTGCCCGCTTCCTCCTCGAACAGCACTCAATGGCCGCTCCTCCCGTCTGTTTTTTTCCAGCGATGATCACCCCCCCCCGTGGACACCGGTTCCTTTTATCTGGTGCTGTTAGCCATTGCACGCTTCCTCCTGGCACAGCGCCAAAGGCCCCTCCTCGCTTCTGTTTTTATCCAGCGACGATCACCTCCGTGGACAATGGTTCCTTTTATCTGGCCGATCATAATAATTCAGGAAACATATCACGAGTTTCCCCATGATCTCACAGAGTTAGACATTTCTAACATGGCTTAAGACATCTCTTTACTCCTCCTCTCATCTAGTGGCTTTCTCAAGCCTCTTCTCTAATTCCATGGTGTTCGCACCATTCCACATGGCGCTCCAATATCTTTTATAGTTCATCTTCCAGTTCCACACATGCTAGGGTATCATTTATTCTCATTATGGCAACCGTATTACACGTCACCTGAGATACGCTGCTGTTGGCACAAGTTTTGGTGAGTGATTACTGCTTTCCTATCACTAGATAGTTTGCATGCTTCATACATAAAACACTTTCACTTGCTTGCCACCCATTTATTTATCGTTTGATACGCTGGTCGTTTTAAACCTTCAGCGCATCATTTTTATTTCTTTCACTAAGACTATTGTACTTCATTTTCACCATTACTATGGGTCTTGCATTAAGGTTTACATCTGTTTCACGACACACTGCATCAACCTCATTCGTTCAACATGCTGATCATTTTAAAACCAAGACTGTTGCACTGGGAGGCAGTTTTACGTTGCCTGATGCATCTCTGCAAACTGGCAGAGATGCGCCAGGAAAGATACAGCACGCAAGTTCATCCTTGCGCCACCCATGATGCACCGCATTTACAATGCGGCGCACCATGGCGACGGAATGAACAGATGCGTGTCGCATCTTGGGCGTAAAGTTGGCGCAGTGCTGAAGTTGTGTTGCGTGCGGCACGCAACTCCAGCACTTTTCCAACTTGCCCTATCTTTAACGTGGTGCGTCAAGCCTTACGCCTGCCTCAAGCAGGCGCAGGGTTTTGACGCATCAGCGTTGGGAAAGTGACTCAGTGAAATCTTGCAGATTTCACTGAGTCACTTTTCAGGGGCGTTCCTGCAACGGAACGCCCCCCCCTGCACCGGAACGCCTACATGAAACCTGACGCAGGTTTCATGTGGCGCAGGGCCTTACACTGTGACGCATCTCCATAGATGCGTCACGTTGTAAATGCCTCGTAGGGATGCGCCATGTTTACACCGCCTTGTGTGACGCAACAGCGGCGTAAACGTGGCGCAAGGGGCTTGTAGATCTGCGCCTTCGTCTTTACCATTCCTACGACTATGGGGTTTCTATGTGGTGACTGTCTATTTGATCGACTGAGCAATACTAGCTTGATTCTTGGTTGAGTTTGCCACCACACTAGCTAATACCTTTAATGTGCTAATGCCTGACTTAAGTCAGAAATTTTCAACTTTTTAGTTAATTGGAGTCAAACTCCATTTTCAGTTCCATTATTATTCGTTGTTTTACCATTTTTAGGTCGAGCCTGAGCCAGCATGCATGCGCTGCTCTGCGAGGTTTCTCGTGGCTTCTCCAGCTTCTCCGTGTGGGTCTGACTCCTCCCACACATTTGATTGGCTTTTGCGTGTGCCTTTCAAAAATGAAAGCACGCAAATGGCTAAAGGCGGGTGTATGTCCCACCTCTTTTTTAATGTTCACTCCAGTTCCTCATGGGGTAGGTTACTGTGCTTTCTCTTTCGCTTGTTTAGGACTTGTGCCCTATGCACGATGCTTATGTAATGATTTCCAGGAAGCATTGGAGACTTTTTAACCCTCTCAGCCCAGCACACACTGCAGCTTCTTCCCTGTCTATGGATTTTTTTTTCTTCACAAATGTTAACTTTATCAATAGTTGTTTTTATTTTCAGCGCGCGCACACCACTGGTTTTACCTGCACCCAGTTCATGGGCCACACGCATATGTTTTATGTACACGACATCGCGCCTGTTGTACATTTACTGATCCCGTAGCAGCACTCGCGCTTTAGCTCTAAACATCGTAAGGTGAAGTGCGAGTGCAGCGGTTGCTTAAAAAGTATAGAAAAAAATAGGTTTTTCCATTTCTTTACCTTTTAAGCCATTGCGGCACCCGTGCTTTAGCTGTTGGCATTTACAGCGAAAGTGCGAGTGGCACATATGTCTCACATTTGCGAGAGTTTGAGGTATTAGCATCGTAAATGACAATACCTTTTATTTATGTGTTTTGAAAACTGCGCACCGCCTGCAGGTTTTCAAAACACATAAATAAAAGGTTTTTTTTTTGCAGAGTTTTATATAGCGCGAACAAGACCCGGGCCGAATCAGGTATCAGAGCGCTTTACGTAACTTTCATTTTAGGCACGGGAGATTAAGTGATTTGCCCAGAATCACAGGAGGTTTTTGGCGTCGTTACCGAGGCTCGAACCCAGATCCCCAGGTCCGAAGTGGACGAAGTGCATCGGGGTCCGAGGTCGAGCGCCTTATCTGTTAGGCCAACTCCTCTCCTGTCATTTACGATGTTAATAACTCAAACTCTCACAAATCAGGGCCAGACTGGGCATTTCCCCGGTGGGCACACAGGATAGGGGCTGGTTTTGGTCCCCTGGCAAGCCGTTTTTGTTACCGGGGTCGGCAATATCAGCCCCCTGTGCCAAAATCGGCCAAAACCGGCCCTTGCAAACAGCTCAGCAACAACACCCCGGGGGCTAGCTGAGCACTTTGCAACGGCCGGTTTCGGTTCTCAGTCCGGCCCTGTCACTAACGAGAGACCTATTGCATTACAAATACTTGTGATGTCTACGCTGAGGAAAGGGCTGCGAGGACTCGAGCCGAGCCTCGCAGTAGCGGCACAGATTACAGGCCTCTGGCCTGCTTCCTTTATAGTTACGTTATATTAATCCCTGTTGTTTCTTTGAGAAGTGTCTGAGGCCAAAGGCAGGTCAGACGGGAAGAGAATGTAGACGATCAGTCAAACCATGTGAAATTCCAGACCAGGACCTGGAGGCATAACATGACAATATGCCTCAAGAGATCTGTTGTACTTGTAAGTAATTTGCCACCGAATGATTTAAATGTTTACCAAAAAAACAACACCGAAACAAATATCAATATAAACCTACTATGGAAGAAGGCTCATCCATCTAATAGTTTATGCAAGCCCACAGTCATATACACGTGTAGCAAAGACATATTCTCCCAATTACAGTTTGCTGAAATATAAAGCAGCAACCTAAATACTAACAAGACTTTGCAATGCAATAGGTCCCACATTTAACCCCTTTACCGCGGCGTATAATCCGCCGCAGTGCGGAGGTTTCCGTGCGCGGGCTGGGCTGCGTCGGCCAAGGGACATGCACAGCACTCAGAAGGTAGTGCTCGCGACAGCCGTTGGCTTATGCCAGCACGCAACAAGTTAAGTGAGTTTGAGCTATTGACATTGCAAATGACAATGCCTTTTATTAATAAATATATTTTTTAAAACATAAATAAAAGGCATTGTTATTTACAATGCCAATAGCTCAAACTCGTGTAAATGCGAGCCCTATTGCATTGAAAATGCTTGTTTAGGAATACCATTACCTTGAGGAAAGGCCATGGACGAAGTGCATCGGGACTATGGAACATCCATGTTATTTGATTGAAATCATTCATGTGATGGTATCATATGATACGCCTTTGAAGAAAATATAATGTATGGCTGAATAAAAGATAGCCGCGTGAAGAGGGAGGAAGTCAGGAAGCCCTGATAGTAACCGTTGCCTCACCTGGTAGAACGGACCCCTCCTACACGCTGTGGCTCATGAGGCCATGTAAGTCCTCATTCCATAAGTGTCTCGAATCGCCAACTGGGCGCAACGGACCTTATTTTAAACATAGATAGGTACATTTTCACCATATCTTTTTTGTAGAGCACACTTTTATATCTACACACATGTGAGTAAGGTGGGGATAAGTAGTGCATATCCTCGTCCTGAAGAAGGAGTTCTTCAAACTCCGAAACATGTCGACGCACTGACATGGTTGGGTTTCCCTAATTAGTAGACCACAACCATCACAGCACTCATTTTAATAATACCAGCCGGAGTCTTAATAAATTTTTCAGTACTCACGTGCCAGGTATTTTTTAATTTTTCACTTTCACCTCACCACTCACATTGTTTTACCCACACACACCAAACACATAGTTCACCTAAAAGTGCTCCTGCGTAGTCGTGAAGTCGTAGCACGCCGCATTCCGTAGAGGTTTTGCGAAGACCCCGATGATGAAGCATGACACCAAGGGGCCTGTTGGTGTGTGAGGGGTATTCTAACAACCCAGGTTGCTCCCCACCATTGTGGTAGCAACCACTTTCCACCCTGTGGATTCCTTCTGTTTATGACAATTACTAGGGGAGACAGAATCCACATCTTCCTCTCCCTCTCCCTCTTTTGTTAAGAATTATTGAATAAAAGATAAATCACCAATCGGAATTTCGGAAAAACTTTTGAATTTACTTGGAGAATATCTGTGGATTATTGAGTTACAAAGATAAACTAGATACATTTCCAAGGGAGTGCACTGATGGGACGTCTCTCCGTTCCAGGGGAGCCCAATCTACTATATGTTGTTACTTACGCCCAAGATCAGAGGGCGATAACCCAGGTGCACCCACTCAACTGTGATACAATGAGCACACACATTTGTAATTTATCATCAACTAGTGGAGTTCGTTTGCCAATTTACCAGTAGTATTACATTTGTCCGAACTACGTTCCAGTCCCAGCGCGTCGGTTCAACATCCTGTGCTTCTGGGCATATCACTTAATCTTCTGTGCCTAAAAAAACACAAAAATGAATGTGAACGTGCGTTTATGTAAAGCGCTTCAATGCACTTGGCCAACTTTGTGCTATATAAACACTGTTAAAAAAGAAATATGCATAAGCCAGTAGGTCTCGTCTGTGCTAGATCAATTGGCTTTGTCAAATTTATTTTTTTAAGCTATGTTGTACAGCATGGCTAAATGTACAAAAAAAGTGCTTTGACACACTTATATACTGATTTTCTTCATTTCAATTATGCTGCACAGTTTTACTATTTGGGTTTTCAAAGTTTTCCTTGTTTATTTTACTAGCAACTGCCTCTACTTAACATTCTTGATGGAAAACGACCAGCAGAAGTCAGTAAAATATCAGAATCGCTTTACTCAGGATAAAGTGCTTCATAGCTAAATACGTATAAAGTTCCAAGGCGAAACCAAATGCTTGTTTCTTGTATAGTTCCCTGTCATAGCTCCAACAGTTTAATATGGCTCTCAATGTGAGGTGGCCAAAAACTATATGCCGACACACCGGAGCCTATGCAGTTAGTTTATGACCATCTCAAGTTGCAGGTATCGGAAGCAGGAATAACTGGTGGATCCTGGATGAATCAGGTCAAACACCACAGGTTTTTTTCTCTACTGGGGGCCTTTTCTTCAGGCATTATCCACCTATTTTGAGCAGGTGAAAACGGTCCACACAATCCTGAGTGGATTAAGCAATCAAGGGCCAGATGTAGGTGATTTCTATTTACCAATTCCTAAATACCGAATTTTACCGATTTGGTATTTAAGAATCGGTAAATAGAATGTAGGGTAAAAATCGGTAAATTTTACTGATTATGTAATATTAGTTGTTACCGATTCGGTATTTACCGAATCGGTAATAAGAATACCTTCCCATTCATTCCTATGGGCCTGGAAGCCCAGAGAAATGAATTGGAAGCCATTCACTATTACCGATTCGGTAAATACCGAATCGGTAATAGGGGGAGCATATTCAAGGGTGGCAGGGTGTCACATTGATACCCTGTTGCACCCCTGAATCATGCATGTGTGCACATGTGGCGCACATACATGCCCTAAGGGAATGTATGTCTGCCACGTGGCACTTTAAAAAAAAAAACACAAAATTGCTTTTTTAAAGGTATTCGATATTTACCACCCACTTGTAGTTGATGGTAAATAATGAATCCTTAAAGCAAAAATGCACTCACTTGAGTGCTCCCTACATAGGATTTAAGGATTTGGTAATTTACTGATTCCTTAAATTAAGGAATCGGTAAATTACTCAGGGGCGGTGGGTGACATTTGAAAGTGGCGGGGCGCAAAATGATTTGCATACAGCACCGTAGCGAGCGACCGCAGCCAGAGAGCCCGAACCCCAAAATTTTGAAAAAAAAGAAGAAAAATTGTGCATTTTCAAGCAAATTTGAGAAAGCAGGAAGGTTAATAAAGCAATT
Source organism: Lissotriton helveticus (assembly GCF_964261635.1). Classification (NCBI taxonomy): domain Eukaryota; kingdom Metazoa; phylum Chordata; class Amphibia; order Caudata; family Salamandridae; genus Lissotriton; species Lissotriton helveticus. The sequence continues at coordinate 1,507,853,281 of NC_136061.1, forward strand.
GTGAAAGTGCAGTTATTACATTAATAGATGGCATAACATAGGTAGCTGCTTATTCAGTATAACCACAGAGCTTCATACATTCACACTTGTAAAAGCCACTAATGTGAGCCATGATGTCTTGCCTAAGGCGCAAACTGGACTGATTAAGGTAATGCATTTTAAATATAAAATTGAAATGTGAAAGGAGTGTGTAGGAAGACTTCATGGACATTGTTGGTAATTTAAACACCATTATTCAGCTCATGGATATCTTCTAATAGTTATGCGCGGCAGCTTGCCTCTCTAAAGGCATAGAAAATCCTCTGAAACATCACACATGATGCATTCTAAAATGTTACAAGTCATGCACTAGGCTGCCTTTTTAAGAACATTAAGCACGTACAGGGATATTATTACAGAGTAAAAATATTTGATGTAAACAAGGGAGTAGCCAGAAAAAGAAAATATGCCCCAGACAGGCTTAGAGGGAGAGGTCCCCCTGAGGGAGTTCTAAAACATATTTCCTGCCCCATCACCCTTTCAGTCTTTTTCGTCCTTTCAGTCCTTCGACACATATTTCTTTTTCTATCGGTTTCCGTCCTCCTTTGATAATCTTTGTAATTTTTCTAATAGTTCTTTATTCTTGCTGCCCTTCGTTCACCCATCCTTCCTTCTCTGCAGCTGTCATTCTTCCTTTCTTCACCAATACATTCATGCTTTTGCCTGTGCATCTCTATCTTCACCCATACTTCCTTTTTTAAATCCTTCCAACTATTAGTCTCTTTATTGAGGCATCCTTCTCTTCATCCATCCACTTATTCTCTCCATCCATCGTCCATTGTTCTGCCCATCCAACCAATCATCCATCCACCAGTCCACCCCTTTCCCCATCTATCCATCTCTCATCCCCACTTATCTTTCTTCCTTTGAGGCTGTCTTGTGACATTTGTTCCATCGCTTCATAAAGTCTTTATACTGCTCCCCTACAGTGGTATTTATGAGCATCATTTTGGAAACTGGCGGTCTCTGATCAAACTAAGATCAGCTATAAACAAACAATTACATGTTTCATATTACTCAGAACTGCTCAGTGTCACACACCATTTAAGCTGCTAAATTGGTAGTTGATGATGCCCCTGGATGTAAATGTGGAATGTCCAGTATTGACCCCTTTTCCCCTTGAGTTTGTGAAGCATTTTAGTTTTTCTCGAAGGGGAGGGAGGTGATGGTCTTGGTGGTGGAGAGAGTTTAAAACTGCAGGGCATGTGAGGGAGGGTTGGGCACCACACAGTGCATTCAATACGTAGATCACACATTCAAGCCTGAGAATATGACATGAAACACATTCACTCAACTTCAATATGAGACCACGCCTCTACTGTTCCTCCCTCAAATACAGGCATGGCTCCAGGAAGTGTTATCTGAATAGCCAAGGGTGTATTTGAGCTTCACGGGCAATGATGGGGTGCCCAATCTGGTAACCAGTGACAAGCGAGACATACTCTAGGCTCCCGGGCACATTTTATGTGGCACAACGCACGTTGTGGCAGAGACAGGTCTGTTAATTATCGCTTTTGATCTCAGCGTTCTCTTAAAAGTTAGGTTTCATTTCAGTGGCGATGATGCTTTTTACAGGTGTCAGGTTTTCTGTTACCTGAATCCTTCACAGAAAATCACACAAGTTCATTGAAAGTAACATCTGAGTTAATTTGAAAAGTTTTAATTTTCATCCTGAGATAATTTGAGGCGCTGCGCTATCCTGTAACGTGTACTGATTTAAATCAAATTGCTATTGGGACCGAAATGAGCACAATTTAGGGAATTGTAAAGTAACACATTTTTTAAGTGTGTGTTGTGTGTTAAAATGTGCAAAGAAGCACATCAGGCAACGTTCAATAAAACCTTCAACATATATGAGATAGATTACAGTCTCCCGAGTCCCACGCCTTGCAAAATGGACCAGGCTCCTCAGCCCACTATTATCAGTATTCGACAAACTTGTGTCATTTAATGACAGTAACGGGTTTGGCATGGGAGTGACCACAGATCACCATAGCACTGCGAAACCAGAAGATCAGACCGAACTCGACTGTCAACATGGACAAAAAAGAAGCCAGGCGACTAGCAGAACAGGTAAAATGGAAACGGAATCACGCAGGCTGATGCAACGTAGAAACTCAATGCCCCAATGGACGCACCACGGCTGCATACAGGGTGCAATTGTTGAAAGAAAAACTGCATCTTTCATTCTTCTAAGGTTGATAAAGTTTGTATTATTGAGCTGGGTAGCATTATACGACAATTGTTGAGTGACAACATCTAATACTGTTTGTATAAGCCATATGGTTGTTACTTGTATCATTTCACACATAGACATAGGCCTGCATACTTTAAATACATACAGAGCTGAGAAAGGCTTGAATCTCTTACATACAACCAAGAGTGAGCAAATGAAACATTGTCTTTTTACAGTTTATCTCTTTGCCACCTGGCGAAGTGGCATACTGAGACTAACTTTGTTTGCTGTGATGGGCTGCAGAATGTTGGAAAAGGTGTGGGAACATCCTGCTCTACTGGGTTTAGCTTCACCCCGATTGGACAGAAGGAATAAATAAAGTGAGACATTTGGAGCCAGGTGCAATGTCGAGGGGGAAAAAGGGACCAATGTCCCCAACTTGCTACAAACTGCCCAGCATTTATCCTGAAAGCACACACCACTAAGGTGATTGGTGAGTAAGGGGCTGAAGGGAAAGGTGTAGTGGTGGATAGAGGGGCAGTCAGGCTGTAAGGAGGCATGGAGATAGGACCGTGGTGCTAACGGGGATAAGAGAGGCACTGAGGGATGCTGGCTCTCAGTCCTTTGGTATTAATACACCCCTGATGAGAAGTGTTGGTACTCTCTCCCTGTTATGACTACGTTTCTGCTGAGATATGCTTGCTCTCAGCCCTTGATATTAATGCACCCCTGATGAGAAGTGTTGGTACTCTCGCACTGTTATTAATACGTTTCTGCTAAGGGATGCTGGCTTTCAGCCATTTGGTATTAATACACCCCTGGTGAGAAGTGCTGATACTTTCCCTTTTAAAGACAAATGTGTTGATACCCAGAGCCAGATCGTATGTATCCTGCAATATAAAGCACCGCTACACTCCCCACTAACAGCTGTCGTATTCCCAGAGTTACAAGGTCGGAATAGGCGTTTCCTCTAGAAAGATAAGAGTTTACCAGTACGAAAGAAGTCCTAAAAGTAGGATCGAAATCAGGGTGCACGAAAAAGAAAATGTGTACACCCGCATACTCAGGTGTGTGCTCCATCCCTCCCCTATAGTCCCGACTCCCGAGGATCCCCATTAACCTTTTCCATACCACCTCCGAAGCCCATACATGTGTCGTCTTACTTTTCTCGGGGTTCGTGGTGCCCCCTCCCGGGGTCGTGCTGTCGCTGTCCCTGCAGCCGGTCTTGGGCTGCCTCTGAGGCGGGTGGCAGGCTGCAGGCCCTGCCTCGGTCGCAGGGGGCCGGTGGGACAAGATGTCCTGGATGCAGGATGAGGAAGGAGGTTAGCGGCCTTGGGGGGGTAGACATGGTGAGGCGAGCGTCTCCTGTGGTCATCCAGGGGCTGCGAGTACTAGATGCACGGTCTGACTAAGAGATCCGAGTTGCTGTAAACACCTTCCAACATTATACTCCTAAGCACTGGACTAACCAGTGGTTGAACCTCACTTTTCACAATTCTCAAGCAGGACTGACTGGGCTGGACAAAGGAAAACCTGGTATACAGTGGCACAAACACGCTCAGGCTATACGGACCTGGGAGCCATCTGAGGATGCGGTACAGTGGTTATAGGCATGCAAGTGATTTGATGTTGCAGAAAAGTGAATTGTTTGAAAACATTAAAAAGGGGCGAGGCTCTGTCCAAACTTCCCGGGCGCGAAGTGGGGTATGCTTGCATGTTTTAAAATGGGATGACACTAACGTGTTTTCCGGGAAGACTTCTTGTTCCTTCTCTGCTCTGGGCTAGAACATTTTAAAAAGCGTGCATCGCAAGCCTGGAGGGTGCTCAGGCAGCATTACAACTCAGAGGTGCATGCGAGAGTGGCAGTTCCAAAAAAGCCAATGCGTCCAGCAAAGTTACTTAACAGTAGGTCATTAAATCAGAAGTGTTGTCCGTCCCGAGGAGCTGCACTTCTTTAAAGTGAAAAGGAGAGTGAGTACCTTGCTTTTTAGTTCTGCTGCAATACATTTAATGGATTAGTACCGGCAGTTTTCAGGAGCAAACGGGCACTCTCTTCCAGCACTTTTGTATTTCCATTTAAAGCACTGGTTAAAAGGTCAGAGTTCCAGCCAGATCACTAAACTCCAAACGCGTGACTCTCAATCTGGTTTTTAAAAGGGGGAAGTCTGTTCTTCAGAGAGACTCCAAAGTTTGGCATCTCCTTTTGGAACTTTTTATGGATTCTCGCCCTGAGAAGGACGGGCGTTCCAACACATGTCGAAATAATTGTTCTACTCCCACTCATTTTCACTCTGGAAAAAAAACATGATTTTCCAACTCCTGATGCTCATCGACAGCGCATTCTACACTGAAACAGGGTTAGTTGTCCCGCTGCTGCTGTTCCCTGCACTCCACTCCTTTTCAACCCGACTCTCCCAGTACAAAGTAAACAGAAAGAATGGTCTGGGTGGGGTTCAAATCACGAAGAGGGGACACTGACGCTATCCTAGCGTTCAAGTGTGCGACCTCCCCGTTTCCTACCCTGCACCTTGACCCCGGGCTATTCGCGTCTCTCTGATCCGGTGGGATTACTGGGGTTAATGCTGCACACCTGTGGCTTTATCTCCTGCAGCGCACGAATGCCCGCAGAGCCTCCGTTCCACCTCGTTGCAGAGCCTCTTGTCAAAGGAGTGCTCTTTGCAAAGTTTTTGGCACTTTCGGACCTTGCCTGGTATTGCCTCCCTCCTCACACGCCCCTTCTACCCAACGCTGTCTGCCGCCAGGGCAAAACGGAAACAGGGGCACAATACTTTATCTGCGCTTACCCAATATACCCATGTCTGGCCTTTTGAGTGCGCTGACTCCGGTACTGGTCCCGGGGTACTGTGGAGCTTGTTTCGGTCGTAGGAGTGCAAAAAAGACGCTGGAGTCCCGGACGCATGCATATACCCCTGATAACGTCCCTAAGTTAGCCTAAGTATCCCAACAAGCAGCAGTGAGATAGGGGTGCACGAACCAGAAATAACTGCAAAGACTAGGAGATAGGCATAAGAGTCAGGCAAGAGAGGTGCAGGGATCGGAAGAGAGGCGACGGGTTCAAGGGAGAGAGAGAGGTGAAAGGATCAGAGGATCAACGAGACGTCAGCAGCGCCGCACGCCGTGAAATGGCCAATCACTGCATGACTCAATGAAGTCAGACACAGTGATTGGCCATTAGGCAGTGCGGCTGAGCCAACCATGCGCGGCATCCAATAATGGATTGCCCTGCCCTGCTGCACGGTGACCGGCCAATCCTGGCGCTGCATGCAGCGCCAGGATTGGCTAGGGGGGCACACTGAGTGCTCGCCCTGTCGCCCTTTCAATCGCTGGGGGCTGTCGCCTGGTTTAACCCAGCACCCCCTGGCCATGCTAGCAGAAGAACAACAATGCGCATGCTTGGGCTAGGTACAGCCCCAAGCTTCACTTGCGCACTCGAGCCTCGGTACACCTCTGCTGCTGCAGCTGAGTGACGTGGACTGTCACTCAACTCAAGCTGCACAGCAGTCCAGCCCGCCTGCACGCAGAGCACTCGCCCGACTCCCGGATACGCCGGGTTCTGCCCGGATTCCTGACGGCGTTCACCCACATGATAAAGATTAATAAAAATGACAATTTATAATTTCCTTGCACAGCCGCGGGTCCATGGGCTAGTAGGGCTACGCCCCTACGCCCCAAGGGACGCACCACGGCTGAAATTACTGAACCCTTAAATACAGCCTCCTGCACCGCAAGGGGCTAAATACCCATCATTAACGGGAAATTTACTGATTTTCGGCCGTTACCGACCGGTATTTAGCTACCTACATATGGCCCCAAGTTTCCACACCCAATAGACCAGACCGGGGGCTATATTACATAAGGTGCCACAGAGGCGCAACAGGCGTTTGTGCCTGATTTACGTGCCCCGTGGCTCTTTTTAATATCAGAAGGGGCCGAAGACACTTCTGCATCCCTTCTATAATAGCGCAGGTGCACTTAAATTGCCTGTGATATCAACAGAGTGCGTTCCCTCTTTTGCATTGGGGCGTGTCCTATGCAACTCCTATGCAAATGAGGGAATTCCTTTGACTCTGCGCCGCGCCATATTACAGACACAGGCGTAGACTCAAAGAAGTCCTCAGCGTCCCCCCTAAGAGCAGCCGTCAGCAGGGGGTAAAGGGGGTCACATGGACCCCACAGGCATCCCCTTGCAGGCGGGTGCAGTCACTGACTGCACCCGCCTGTACAGGGATCTCTAATCCTCTTTGAAAGTGCAGGCAAGTGCCACCTGCTCTTTGTTTTCACTTGAATGCACTGCCCCCCCCCCGGAGAAGCGCAAGGTTGTGCCTGCCCCTAAGGCAGCGCATTCACCATAATGGGGCGTATTCTCATTCTTTACGCCCGGCGCACCTTTTCAAAGGTGCGCTGGGCGCAAACAATGCCAAAATTCATAATATGACCCCTGGTGTTCTGGTACCAGATAATTTGTGCTGTTGGAATACCAAGAGTCAGTGCCTCTGGTGCAGGTTTACCTTTACACTCTCAGCATGCGAACAAGTGCAATACTACAAACTTGCATGTGCTCTGCTCTTTCTGGGAAAGGCTGGCGATTGACTCAGAATGTTGATTGTTCCTTGGTAAAGGCTTTGCATCTCTGGGAGATAAACTACGCATATGGTCCTGACTGCAAGGTCAGAAACTACATTTCCCAGGAAGCCACAGTACTCTTACAGTGTTTGGAAATGTTGACGGACATTTTGAAGAGATGCAGTATTGATTTTCTCTCGGTTCTGAGAGTCACTGCTAAGCAGCTGAGATGCTTTGGTTTTGCTGCCAGGACCTTGCTACCAGACCTTGGAGAAGCCTTGAATATTGTTTGTTTGCTTTTGAAATCATGTTTTCAAGGAATTAAACATAATTTGAAGCAAATTTGAACAGTTAAAAGTACTGTTTCACTGACATCTCGAAGGAGTACACACATCTTTTTTGTTGCACTTTTTAGATACTAAGCTATTGAGAAATGTGAAAGATTCTCATCTCCTTTAACAACTGTTGAAATTGTCAATATATATGTATTACATTTAAGGTAGTGGTATGTGTTTATTAAAGTGATTCTTTGGTATTAGAATGAACTATATTATCCTGATGAATTTGTTTTTGTATATTACAATCAAAGAAACAGCAGAAACAACTTCGTCCTGAAGTTTCTCTGAGGGGCCCAAAGTGCCCAAATGGTTTGGAAGCTCCAAGATGATCCTTGAAAGTTTGGAACTTCAGTTCCCACAATCAACCTGGACAAAACCCTTACAAATCTACTTGACACACTCCAGGCTGGGGATTCTTGGTGGTGATAATCCAGATGAACACTGTTAACCTGTAGGTTGTAGAGAGGTTCACTCTTTATTCCCTTGAAGCGAGTTAGGTCCACAGGGCTGTAGTTCCATATTGTGCAGCAGCCACAGTCAGTCAGAGTGCAGGGCCTGGTCGGTGCAAATGAAACGTCTAGCATGGACCCTTCTTTTCTTGTTTCAAGCAGCAGATCTGAGAGGCTCTGTACCTCTCAAATACTTATTCTGTGTTCTCTCAGCTCGAGCAGGAGGGCACTGCTGTCCAATGAGGTGCAGGACAACACCCAAGACCAGGACCATTTTCTCCAAAGTATGGCACAATGGTCTCCCAGAAAGCGCTATTCTTCCAAAATTCAATATGGCTGAAGTCTCAGCAGAAAGGCAATAGCTAGCTAAACCAACCACTAGGATGATGCATCCCCATTGTCTCCCTCCCCCTGGCATCTGCACATTCCTTCCTTAAGCCTGCCATCGGGTTGGGTTCAGAGGGGACGGGTGTGGATTGACCAGGCTTCTTCTGCCTATCCCCTTCTTCTTTACAGCTCATGGTTTACAACCCCTCTCCCTTGCTCTGGCATTCCTTTGCAGCAGGACACTCTTCTCTCCAGATTGTTCCTCACCCCAGGTGCCACTTATCACTTCATCAAAGCAGCCTGGCTAATCCACTTAACTTCAACCAATCAGGCAAGACAACTGGAAGGCATAATTTTGGCTTACAGAAAAGAAATCCTTATAACGTCTTGTCTGTACATTTTTGGATACATTCAACAACAGCAAATTGTTTGATTTATTAATGCCATTCTCCCCAGTCCTTGAATGATATTTTTCAGTAATCCCTGTTGTTAGTTATTAATTAATAACTTATTGCCATGTTAACCTATGCAGCTCGGGATCTACAATGGGGACAATTAACTGGGCAATTTCTCCACCACCAGGGCTTATAAAACATATTTTATAAGGTCCCTGCCCATATCTTCAGGACCCCCCACACCTCGAACATCTAGGGGTGGGAATTTAGGGGTGCTGAATATGTAAAAATATTGTAGATCCTAACTTCACAGTGATCCTAGCACCAAAGTCACTTTTAAGAAGCACTTTGCTACAATGAGGAAAGTCAAATGTGCACTTTCGCTATCCCCAGGGCATATAAAACCTATTTTATAGGGTCATCTGTACTGTATAAGTACCTGATCCCCCACCCTTGGGACACCTAGGGGAGACAATGGGGGTACCTAATATGCATAAATATTGTAGTTTATCCATTTCAAGTGCCCATAATACCAAAGTCATATAGGGCTCCATTTACATTTTAAACTTACCTCAGGCTCTCAGCAGTGCACACATGCAAGTGCAGAAAGGGCTGCTGGCATCTAAACTGCCATGTCCTATTATATGCTAAGGACTTAAAGTTAGTTTAAACCCCCCTGCCTTACTAGGGCCTTATAGGGGAGGCCCTGCCAATCATAGCGGTACCCTAACCCATATTGTACATGTAATTGTTTTGCAAGGAGGACTAAAGTTAATGTCTGTGCCACAGTCACTGAACAAATTGTGTCTTTATTTAGTCATGTGTCCTCTATATCTCCCCACATTCTTTTTTTGTGAGACAGTAGGATTAAACAAAACAACAAAACACAGGTTTCTCTTCTGTGTCTTCTTAGCCGGGCCTCTTCTTCTCCTGGTAGTCTCCCCCTTTCACACCCATGAACAGAATACAGGGCAGCCCCTCAAAATAAATAAAAGCATCTGGTCAGGTATAGACAACAACGCAGTTAGAACCTATTATTCACCCTCCACAACACCCGTGGCTTCGTGCTCAAAGTCGTCACTTGCTTTTTTTTCAGTGGTCAAGTGCCCTTGGTCCTTTTACCCTGCCCACCACCTCCGTAACTGTAATGACCCTAAATAAGATGAGGGGACTTGTCTGTGACCATGGCTCTCTGGGGTCGTGGTGGAGGGCGTCGCAGCGTTCTCTCCCCGCTGGACCAGCGGTACTGCTAGGCTGCTCCCGGCTAGCTTCCTCTCCTTGAACTCCTTCTCTGTTGGCTGCCTTGCTCTCCTCTCCGTCTGTCTCTGTCACCGCATTCCCAGTCTGGCATCGGGGTCTCCTTTCTTTGTTCTGGCTGTCTTCCTCCCGCAGTGTCTTCTCTCTCCTCCTCATAGAGTTCCTCTCTCTCCCCTACAGTCCCCATCGTCTTACCCACGACTGCCAGATTACATCATCTTCAAGTGGGATTCGACTACTGGCATGTCACCCGACGGACCTGAAAAACTACTGGCCTACCTCTCTCCTCCCCATCGCTGCCAAAGTCAGGCTCGTAAACACTCAGCTGACCACCTTCATCGAAGAGAACTCCCTCCTAGACGCCTTCCAGTCAGGATTCTGCAGCAATCACAGCACCAAGACCGCTCTCCTCGCCGCCACTGACGACATCCGCATGCTACTAGAACAGGGACACACTGCCGCCCTCATCCTGCTAGACCTTTCTGCAGCCTTTGACACCATTTCACATTGCTTGCTAGCAGCCTGACTTCACGACGAGGGATAAAGGGGGCGCCCCTCGACTGGATCCAATCTTTCCTCCCTGGCAGAACACAGAGGACTCTCTTCCTTCCTCTCCGAACCCACTGATATCAACTGCGGAGTACCCAAGGATCATCACTCAGCCCCACGCTTTTCAACATCTACATGGCCCCCCTCGTCGCCATCGTCAGACAGCATGGACTCAGCATAGTATCCTATGCCGGCGACACCCTGATGGGATATAAATATAATAAATGTATGATATTGGCCTAGTATATACAATATAACCTGATAACCCCACATTAGCATTACATTATAGTATTGTATTATTGTATGTGTGAATGATTCACTCTTGTACCGCTTAGACCTATTGACGTGACTAGGAGCCATGTTGTTTCGTTTCTCTGTTTCGAGTACTGTTTCCCTGCAATCACGTGATTAAGCTTTCTGCATGAAACCATGATGGCAGACTTAGCTGTCTGCCCCACTCATTAGTTTGTAGCTCAGGGAAACCCAAGGTCACACCTGCCCTCCATGTGGGATGCGCACATTCTAGCAGAGCCCGTTCTTGCACTCTCCGAGCTACAGATAGAAAGGGAGGCACCATACTGACCTGCCCCCGGAATAGCTTAAGCCTAGCTACTAGCAATCAATTGTGCCTTATATGGGTCTCCTGCTGGCTCACTGACAAGTTGTATCTTTCCTAGTAAGGTGACATTGTGGGGTGTGCACAACGTATATATGCTCGGTATCAATTGTATGAAGTCAGTCTCCTCTGCGCACCTCCGAGGGTTGTGTAGACTGAGGCTCCCCTGTCAGGGTTCGTATTTGCTGAATAAAGGATTGAACCTTCTCCATTGCCGACTGACTTATTATTCATAAATAAGGTATATGGGCTAATGGTGAGTATGGTCCATTAGTGTAATATTTTGATTCCTTCAGTTGGCGACTCCGCCGGGACTCCGCGATAGGGTCGTCCCCTCCTGTAAACAGGAGTAGAGGGACAAGGAGGAGTTCTGGCCGAGTGGGTGGACAGAAAGAGGATCCTGATTTGAGACACCCGTTTGTGGTACATCAACGAGTAATTCCACTCTCGAGCCCAGTATCCCTCCCAGCTGCTGAAGACCCTACGCCGGAGTCCTACGGGCTTAACCCGAGAGACAAACAGACTGTGCCGGTCTGTTTAGGAGTCTGCAGTGGAGAATTCGCAATCGACCTGAGTGCACCAGGTGAGTGAATTTTGATTGTATTAAAGGAAGGACACTTGGAAGAAGTGTTTCTTTGGTAGCGGTTAACTGCTTTTGGTTGGTGGCCGGGGAAGCCGGACCACATTGGGAATCTGGGGGTCTGACGTTGCGGCGAAGTGGCTGTGCGGGCAGATACATCACGGACTTGTTTGGTGAAAATTTGAGACCACACCTGGTGCCTTAGCGGAATACGGAGTTACTCGCTCGGCCGAATCCTCTTCGGGAAAGACCTGGGAGCAACTGGGTAAGCTAGGGTTCTGAGCTATGTGCCCAGACGCTCGGCCCAACCAGAACAGGACCATGGGATGGCTGTAAGAGGGTTCGTGGTTCACCTATCAGGTGATCTCAGAACAGTCTGATGACTGTCTCTTTCTTTTGTAGTTGAATTTTGTTGGTCTGGAATTCTTTTGAATCGGTTCCCCGAACAGGAGTCGACGGGCTCTGCTAGTTTTTGAAGACGTCATTTGCATAGATAAAGACATTGACTTGCGACACTTTACAGCACTTTATTGTGAGAAAATAGAAGAGTACGAGAGTGTGAGTGGTGAGAGAGAAGCGTCCGACTGTGAATGGTTTTTGGAATATGTGAGTAGAATTGTGTGAATATTATTATAATGCCTTGTTTTAGTAAAATATGTTTTGGGTGCTGCTGCCGGCAAGGTACGCGGCTGGAAGAAAGACAGCCTGCCCCTCCCGAAGGCAGTCCCAGTTTTGATATGTATCTGAAACACGGTCTTCAACCGATTTTGTTTAACACACTTTGGCACAAGTATACTAAAGACAATTCCGATTTGCAATGGCCTCTAACGGGGTCATTTGATGAGAAAAAGATTAACTACATCCAGAATAAACTATTTATGAAGAAAAGCCGCCAGTCAATGTTTGATTCCTTGAACCTATGGTTGAAGTAGGCAAAACGACGACGGATAATAGAAGAGAAATTGGGAAAGCTTAAATCAGGACAGACAGTCACCCAGAAAGCTATGGCTTATGATAAAGGGAAGGTGGAAGAGAACATTGTACAAATGGATAGGCAGTTCCGTTTAGAGACGGACAAAAGTTATGTCGCTCGACCTGATACTGGAGACGAATTAGAGGACTTATTAGAAGCCCCACCACCCCCTCCTTATGCCCCGCAGGGCTTATACCCCGCCGTGCCTTTGGTACAAGCAGACCAACTTGGAGCAGCATCGGCCGTTGGAGCACCGGTGGGAACGGTTGCCACGGCCCCTGCTGATGGATCAGTACGGAGTGGGTTACTCCCCCCTCCCACTCTTCGACAAACTACCTTACCCTTGATATCTTTACAGCCGGACGCGGCTGTCCCCTCCTCGTCGCACCCTGTATTTCTTCTCTCCCCTCCGATTCAGACTGCTATAGATCCCCGATATACGACTTGCCTAGACACCATGCCCAAACGCCTTAGACCAGACTTGAGTGATAAAGAGTCTATACTAGGTCGCTGCTGGGTGTGGAAGAAAGGAGAGCCATAGTAGTTCAGGCATCCCAGTGGATGCGAAATGCCATATACACTCTGGAAGACATTTGGAGCACCATGAAAGAATTTGAGCCCGTTGCACAGCAACTGGCTTTGGAGAACATGGCGATCCGATTAATTTCACTATGGGAACAGTGTTTTGAAGAGGGACTCCCTCCTCAAATACTGCGTGATATAAGAGATCGAGCTCATAAATTCCAATTACAGGCTGATGAGGTATATCAGAATGTAGAAACACTCGTACATTATCGTGAACGAATGCACCGAAAGTGTGCTCATTGGGGAGCACAGCACCCCATGAGAGAGGTGCACCCCCTCTTTTATCCCGAAGTACCTGAATTAAGGGATGCTAATAACGTAGTAACTAGGGCTCGTGTGGATGCCAGGCTTCAGGAACAATGAGTTTATACCCCTTGGAAACGAAGCGAGGTCCTCACTTTAAAAGCTCAGCTCCCGACCCCCGTAAAAATCCCACTGCTTACTATAAGGAATTAACTGAGGCCGCTAATTCTGCTATTATGACGATACCTGATATTGAGCTATTCTTTGGTCTTTTGATCCCGGTAGACATTTGGAGACAGATACATGACACGGACCACGGTCCTGAATTAGGAGGGACGTGGGAACAACTAAAAGCCTGGGACAAGGAGCGAAAGCCTGGAGAGAAACCTAGAGACTAAGTACTGGCAGTCCCAGATGAAATTATTACTTACATGCAGACTCTCCTCCCTCCTAGAAAAGTTGACTGGGACAAATTAACAGCCTGTAAACAGAAGAAAGATAAAAGTGTGTCAGATTTCTTTACCAGATTTGAGAAGGTTTTTATAGATTTTAGTGGGCAGGATCTATCCACGGAAGGTGGGATATGGTTGTTTGTAAATAGGTTTGTTACAAATTTGCTCCCCGAACTTATGTCCCGTCTCCAGGCAGCCGAGAGTACATGGACTACGGCTGCCCCATCAGTAATTCTCAGTATGGCCCAATATTATGAACATCGAGAAAATAAAAGCAAAGAAAAGTCAGAAAAGAAGACTAAGGACTTAAAGACTAGAGTTCTGTTGCAGCAAGTTAGTAGAGGGCAGAATACAGGACGGGGAGTACGTTATTCATTCCAGAGGGGTGCAATGATGGGATGAGGTAGAGGATGTCCCCCGAACATTGGGATAAACCACTGTTCATATTCAAACATGAAGGGCACTGGAGGACGGATTGCCCTCTGTTGCTAGCAAGAAATGGTCCTAACAGAGGACGGGGAAGGGGCCGAGGGAATATTGACCGTAATAGTATGCGACGAGAGGAAATGCAACATGAAGGTTCTCGGAAAAATTATTTCGATGACCCCCCAAAACAGACAGTACTACAACGAGACCTATAGGGATGAAGGACCGGATTATGCATGAGACAGCCAAGGAAAGAGAGGGGGCCGCTTTTCAGTACCAATTGACCAGGAGGGACCTTATGTACAAGAGGAACTGTTGGGAACATCGGGAAAATTCCTAGTGGATACTGGGGCAATGAATAGCTTAGTTGCCCATGCGCTGGTCCCAGGGGCTGCTCTGTCTGGCCAAAATAACGTATCAGTGGGATTCTCTGGAATACCGGTGGTGAGCCTAGTTTCTAAGCCTTTGCCTTTTACTATAGGCCCCATTTATATGCATTCGCCTTTTCTTTTAACTTCAAATTGTGGAGAAAATCTTTTGGGCCTGGATATTTTGAAGAAGTTAAATGCAAGGATTTATTGTTCCTCTGATGGTGTCTACTTGACCATGCAAAAGCCATCCTTGCAAACGGCTCAATATTTTGCGAAAAATAAGCGCCTTCCCCCTGAGTTTTCTACAATTCCTCGGACACTGTGGGCTACGGGAGACACCGATGTTGGTCTGTTAAGAATAGCCCCCGTGTCAATAACCTTGAAACCTAATGCCCAGCTGCCCTGCATTCCTCAGTATAAAATTTCACCAGAAGGTGAACAGGCCTTGTTGCTCATAATCCGTGACCTCATTCAGAGAGGAGTAGTAGAGGAGACAGCTGCGAATGTTTGTAACAGCCCGATTTAACCGATTTTGAAGAAAACACCAATCGATGGTGCCCCCGGATTATAAAAATACATATCTTTTTGTGATTGACCTTTGAGAGGTTAACAAGATTGTAGTCCCACAATACCCAGTGGTACCGGACATTACTGCAATTCTGACAATGATTCCCCCCACGGCTCAATATTTTTCAGTTATTGACTTAAAAAATGCTTTCTTTAGCATCCCTATTCACCCTGATAGCAGACATATCTTCGGATTCTCATTAGCTGGCCGAAGCTTTAGATTTACGCGTGCACCTCAAGGCTATACAGAGAGTCCTAGCATTTACAGCCAAGCCTTGAAAGCTGTTCTTGATGAATTAATTTTACCAGCAGGGAATCCGATCATCCAGTATGTGAATGACATCTTGGTGGCCTCCGATACGGAGGAAGGTTGTAAGGAAGCCACGGTTAAATTGTTAAAACATTTGGCTGACAAAGGTAATAAAGTGTCCCTTTCTAAATTTCAATATTGTCGACAGGAAGTGACCTCTCTTGGCCACTTACTGTCGAAAGCGGGGAGACGATTGACTCCAGAACGAATATCTGTGATAACTAACATGTCTGTACCTCGTACTCAACGTGATGTTCGTGCTTTTCTTGGCATAACCTCTTACTGTCGCCAGTGGATTCCTAACTATTCACTCCTCTCTAAACCCTTGTTGTATTTGACAACCATAGATGTGCATGAACCCCTACCCTGGACGGATGAATGTCAAGAAGCCTTCGATTCTTTAAAGTCTGCTCTTTGTTCTGCACCTGTCTTGGGTACTCCAGATTACCGAAAGCCTTTTTCACTTTATGTGCACGAGGTGGACGGTTGTTTGCTTTCAGTGTTAACACAGGGTTTTGGTGGAAAGCAAAGACCCTGCGCCTTCTTTTCATCAGTACTGGATATAGTTGCACGAGCCCTCACGAGTTGCCTGAGGGCCACTGTGGCAGTAGCGGTGGCCATCCGACAATCGGAGGGAATAGTCCTGAATACGGACCTCACAGTCATGGTACCGCATTCTGTGGATATCCTTTTGAATCGAACTAAGACCCAGCACCTTACGAGTGCTCGATTCACAGGGTATGAGTTAACCTTGTTTGCACCCCATATTACAATTAAAAGATGTGCTACACTGAACCCAGCCACATTATTACCTCTCCCTTCAAATGATGGACAGGACGACATCCATGATTGTATATTCAGAACTGAAGAAGAAACGAAGGGGCGTTTAGACCTCACTGACACCCCTTTACTAGAACCCCAGGGGGAGTTGTAGGTAGATGGATCTTGTTTTAAGTTACCAGATGGCACTGCGACAGCTGCGTATGCTTTTATGACATTAAAGACTGTGGTAGAAACTGCAAGGATTTCCCATCACTCAGCCTAGGCAGCTGAACTAATAGCTTTGTTAAGAGCATGTGAATGGAGTGAAGGACTGAGGGTGAACATTTTTACGGACAGCCAGTACGCCTTTGGCGTGGCCCATAGCTTTGGGAGGCTGTGGAGGGAGAGGGGTTTCATTACCATACATGGTCAGAAAATTCATCATGGCCCCTTAAATGACCGATTGTTATTTGCTTTACCATTACCAGAGAAAGTGGCCATCATCAAGTGTAGTGCCCATAAAAAAGTCGTTGATTCCACTGGGAAGGGAAACGCTTTTGCTGATTCAGTAGCGAAAGAAACAGCCCTGACTAGAATGAACACCATGTTCCCTAGCACATCGGCCCGGTGGGTGGCAGAGACATCCCTTTTTGACAATACCATTAAAAGTGTGAGAGAATTACAAAAAGAAGAAACAGTAGATAAAGTACAGAGATGGGAACAGGAAATAGGGAAATTAAATAAGGATGAATGTTGGATAGATCGGTCTGAGAAACAGCGGTGGTTGCTACCTAATGCTTTAGTATATGCTGTAGTGACAATGGCCCATGGGCCGGCCCACATTGGTGCGAAAGGTATTTTTGCGGTGTTAGACCCAATATGGAACAACCCAAACATTCCCAAAACCGCAGCACATATAGTAAAGTACTGCCCTGTGTGTTTACGTCATATTTCTGGGGGTAGAGAATCTGTTTCAAGTGGAAATTTTGCCCCACCGTCTTTGCCTTTTGAGGTAATACAAATTGATTACATTCAGATGGAAGGAGTGAATAATTTGAAGTATGTATTGGTGGTGGTATGTGCTTTCAGTAAATGGGTCGAAGCCTATCCCACCAAAGAAGCTACTGCAGTTGCAACTGCTAAAGCCCTGATTCAAGAGTACTTCCCCGGATATTGTTTACCCCGGGTCATCTGGTCAGACAACGGGCCTCATTTTAATGCCCTGCTAGTAGAGAGCGTTTGTGATGGACTGCAAATAAAACAAAAGTTCCATGCCGCCAGACATCCCCAGTCAGCGGGTCTGGTCGAGAAATATAATGGCACTCTGAAATTGAAGATGGCTAAAATCTGTGCGAGTACTGGGCTAAAGTGGCCCGATGCCCTCCCATTAGTATTACTGTCCCTAAGGACAACCCTTCACACTAGAACTGGATTGTCTCCATATGAGGTGATCTTTGGTCGCCCCGCCAATGTGTGGGGAGTCCCCAGACCCCGATCCTTTAGGGATATTGATTATCCTTTGATGACAGACTACCTGTATGCTTTGACTAAAGATTTGCGTTTTATTCATCAACAGGTATCGGACACATTGCAGCCACTACCGGAGGGTCCTGGACATCGACTGGAGCCTGGCCAGTGGGTGCTGGTGAAGAATTATCAACGGAAATCAAGTTTGGAACCGAGGTGGTCGGACCCTTACCAAATCTTCTTGGCAACGAGGACGGCGGTGAAAGTGCATGGAAGAAAGCACTGGATCCATGTCACTCATTTGAAACGCCTGCCGCTGCCTTTGCCATTTGATCTGAGGAATCTAGAAGGAATTCCGAGCCAGGAAGGAGAGCTGAATCAAAGCTTTGTTCCCTTTTCAGACACCCAAGAAATAGGGCAACTGAGTGAGGTGTTGCCCACCGTGGAAAGTGCGACAGCTCGACCAGCAGAAGCTGTTGTTCCCAGGGCACCACAGGTTTTGAATGCATCAGATGCCCTTGCAGCAGAATTGTTTTCTGACCAGGAACAACCTTGCCTTTGTAAATACGACCTGCGGCCCCGAAAACAGCACGGTACCCCAGCTTTCAATGGTAGGAGCTAGACAGAGACTTGAGTTGAGGAACATCGGATAAGAATTACTGGGGTACTGAGCGAGACACTGGACTGAACTTGTTGAGAGCTTGGAACATTGTATTGAATAAGCTCTGTTCAGAAAGAAAGACTGAGTTAAGGGCCGCGGTTGTACTACTGGGATATAAAAGTTGGTTCTTTTGATGAACGATAGGAGTCTACCTGTGAGGCTCTAACGGACACAGGGAGAAGATCCCTTAGTGGGAAGAAGAACCCTCTGGTGGTGTGCGTGCTTTGTGGATACAAAGATTAGATTTGGACTTATAGAGAGGGACCAAGTTAGATTTTGGACTTATAGAGAGCATGTTTCCTTTTGCTCGATTTGTGGTGGAGGATGAACGACCACTTGCCCCTCGACGATATATTGATAATATGCTATCATTTTCCGGATGGCCCACCAGAGTGAAGGTGGCATTCGTTGCTTTTATTGTTATAATCACAGTAATTTTGATGTATGTATTTGTGTATTTAGAATTTTAACACCCAGTACATACTTTGCTAGGAACTACCCCTCCTCCAGAAGAACACCTCTTTTATTCCTTACCTCCACATAAGGCTAGACACAGAGAAACCTATTCGAAGAATGTTTTTATTGAAATGCTACATCAGACCCATAGTACAACGAATAAGACGAATTGTTGAATCTGTGGGTTACTCCCGTCAGTTATGCATCAGCATGAATTGTTCATCTCTCTTCCTTTGTCCCACTTAGCTAGCTGTGAAGCCTGGTTCCAATTATTGTCACTGATGTATTCTCACTATGTGGAAGAACCTAAAATATATACCGAAAAAGACTATGAGGCCATTTTGAAGTATATAGAACAGCAACAAGGATTTGATGCTGAAGTGAACGGAGGAGAGGGATCCTTAGACCCAAATGCTTGCATGAATGTATACACTGAATATAAAAATGCTACTTGGTTGCAAGAAGAAATGCAGGATTTCGAACTTTTCAACTCCACTATGTATTTTCAGCACTTTAAAGAACGAAATGTCACCAATGACAGAGCTATGCCAATTCCCATTATAAATGGTACTTCCCCCTTTTCCATACAGGGACGAGGTCACATTAAGGTAGGAAGCAGTAGATGTAATTACACTTACACCTTACAGACATATAGTACTCCTCCCGTGATTACTCCTGCCAACGTATATTTTGTGTGCGATGAAAATGCATATACGTGGCTTCCCCGGGGATGGGAAGGGCTGTGTTACCTCTCATTCCTATAACCCCCAGTTTATATTGCCCCATCTGATTATCATAAGACGCATCAATTAGTTAAAAGAGAGATAGAATCTAATCGGAGTATCAGGAGTTTCGATACTGATAGTACTGATCAAACTGACACCTCCTTGCAACAGTTTGAAGACTTTGCTAAAGGTCTCACCCCCTTTTGGGGACCGATTTTCAATAGCCGTAGTATAAGACGCCTGTCAAGAATAGTGGAAAATGTGGTTCAGACCACCACTGGGATTCTGACCAATATCACTGTTGAGCTTCAGGCGACGAGGCTTGTTTCGCTTCAGAACTGGATGGTTCTTGACGTCATCCTCGCAGATAGGGGTGGAGCCTGCCGCGTGATTGGCAGCTCTTGTTGTGTTTTCATCCCTGATTCAGCACCAACCATACATCCTGCAATTCAGAAGTTACACCGATTAGCCAGTGAAGCACATGTCGACAATGGTACTTGGTCCCTTAGTGGATGGTTCTGGGGTCTTCTAGCTACCTGGGGTTGGAAAATATTCATGATTCTTGCTGGAGCCTTTGGAGTCAGTCAGTCAGTCAGTCAAATCAGCTTCATTCGATTAATTAAAATCATAAAAGCAATCACATAACATTTTACATAAAAACAGACAATTCATATATAAAAAGAGTCAGTTCAACTACATAAATGTGCTATTAAAAATTATTAAAATATTAAAAAGACACCTCATACAAATGGATAAAAAGTTAGTTAAAATGAGATCACACCTCGAAATTGTCCATCAGCCGACCTTTTTGCCTTGTTACGCATAGCAGCAACCAGAAAGCTTGCAACCCCAACGATCTCCTTAACACTACCCAGCAGTTGTAAATACAGTAGTGCGGGACGCACTTGTGTGAAATCCGCCTCTCTCAGTAATGGAAGCAAAAACTGTTTTCTGATGTTAGAAAAATAGTCACAAAACATAATAAAATGCATTAATGATTGATCAGAAAAATTGTCACAGCTGCAGGGAATAGACTGGTCGGGTTTTCCCCATACTGGATATTTGCCCAGAGAGAACTGTATGATATAAAATCTGAATCTAACCAGCAAGTGTCGATGGAACGGGATGGTAACAATCCGTAGGTAGGGTTCAATAGCTGGAGTCATATTTACTTGCTGTCTGTGTCTCCATTGTGGCCCGGCTTGCTGTTCTTTTTGCGCAGCCAGAATAACGTCTGCCTTGACTTTCTCTCGTCAGGCCAAAGTTGAAAAACAAATGATTCAGAAGGAAGTTTCAGATCTTGTGCAGATGGATGAAGGGAGTGTTCGTAGAATGAATTCAGTTATATTGGCTATAATAGGCCAAAAGGGCCGTCTGATGGGATATAAATATAATAAATGTAGGATATTGGCCTAGTATATACAATATAACCTTATAACCGCACGTTAGCATTACATTATAGTATTGTATTATTGTATGTGTGAATGATTCACTCTTGTACCGCTTAGACCTATTGACGCGACTAGGAGCCATGTTGTTTCGTTTCTCTGTTTCGAGTACTGTTTCCCTGAAATTATGTGATTAAGCTTTCTGCATGAAACCATGATGGCAGACTTAGCTGTCTGCCCCACTTGTTAGTTTGTAGCTCAGGGAAACCCAAGGTCACACCTGCCCTCCATGTGGGATGCGCACATTCTAGCAGAGCCCGCTCTTGCACTCCCCGAGCTACAGATAGAAAGGGAGGCACCTTACTGACCTGCCCCCGGAATAGCTTAAGCCTAGCTACTAGCAATCAATTGTGCCCTATATGGGTCTTCCTGCTGGCTCACTGACAAGTTGTATCTTTCCTAGTAAGGTGACATTGTGGGGTATGCAAACGTATATATGCTTGGTATCAATTGTATGAAGTCAGTCTCCTCTGCGCACCTCCGAGGGTTGTGTAGACTGAGGCTCCCCTGTCAGGGTTCGTATTTGCTGAATAAACGATTGAACTTTCTCCATTGCCGACTGACTTATTATTCATAAATAAGGTATATGGGCTATTGGTGAGTATGGTCCATTAGTGTAATATTTTGATTCCTTCAACCCAGCTCATCCTCTCACTCACGAAGAATCCCGAAAGCACCAGACTCTCCTTCAAGGAAGGGATGAAGGACGTGGCTGCCTGCATAAAAGACAGCTGCTTGAAGCTCAACTCAGAGAAAACGGAGGTCCTCCTCCTCGGACCCTGCACCTCTATTTGGGACAGCACCTGGGGGCCCTCCGCCCTCGGGAATCCACCCACCCCTACAGACCATGCACAAAATGTCAGCATCTTCCTCGACTCCTCCCTCTCCATGAACCGCAAGTTCAACGCCGTTGTGTCCCCCAGTTTCACCTGCATGCGCATCCTCTGCAAGACCTTCAAATGGATCCCTCCTGACTGCAGAAGGACCGTCACCCACGCACTGATAACCAGTAGGCTGGACTGCAGAAATGCCCTCTACGCCAGAATCAGCAGAACTCTTCTACACAAACTCCAAATCATCCAGAACTCTGCAGCCAGACTTGTCCTCGGAACACCACGCCACAAACACATTACCCAAAACCTAAGAGACCTCCACTGGCTCCCTGTCGAGAAGAGGATCACCTTCAAACTCCTCACCCATGCCTACAAATCCCTCAACAACATCGGACACAAATACTTCAACAAGAGAGTTTCCTTCCATGTACCCAATAGGAACCACCGCTCCACCGACCTCACCTTGGCAGAGGTCCCCCGCATCTGCAGAAACAGAGCAGGTGGGAGAGCCTTCTCCTACATCGCGGCCAAGACCTGGAACGAGCTCCCGGTGAACATCCGATGTTCCCTTACCCTGAAAACATTCAGAAAGGAACTCAAGACCTGGCTCTTCGACTGATCCAGAGCTGCACCTCCCCACCCCGCACCTTGAGACCCTCACGCTCACATTGGACATAGGATCACAATACCCTAGGGTATGTAGGTGTTTTCTCTGTATTCAAAGTCTGTTTTCAGCATAGCACTGGCCCTGAGCCTGGTTAGGCAGAGCCCATATACAGTCAAATTCAGCTACCACCACCACCAGTCAACAAGAAATGGGGTGCCCAGGGCACAGGATGAATTTACAACATAATTTTTTTTATATTGCTTTTTTAGTCTAGTAGGATCAAGGTTGTAATCAGGGCCATAGTGTTCAACTCGATGGACCTCCACCTCCTAACAAAGAAGTAAACTTAGCCTCGGGAGCTGCTGCGTGAATCCATGTAGCACCAGGGGCTAAGTGTGAATCAAACAATGGCACTATATCATCCCACCCTTTCACAGCTCCTGACAAGGTGGAATGGGGTGGGGTGGGGTGAGGTAAGAAAGCCTCACTGACACCTCCCACAATGACGAGCTTTGAAGGGGTCAGATAGAGACTGCAGAAGACTGGTTAGTGCGTATTAAAGCCTCCCAAGTAGTTTATCTCTGCGAGGTTTTAACACATGCTACATGCATGCGATGTACATTAAATGCTTTGCCATAGCTACTGTGTCAAGAGAGAGAAGTGAGCGGTGGAGCAGGAGCACAAGGATGAGCAGTTAGTTGTGTTTATTTAGTTTAAATAAAAGCAGGTAAATGGTTCTGTGCCACTAAAAATGATTGAACGCCAGGGCTAGGGTCAGATATGTACATGCTGTGTTTAGATTGCAATTCTTAACGCCTTGATTGAGGGTCTGTCTGTCTCCAGCTGCACGCATATGGGAAATGTGTTTTCTATAGATAGTATATTCAGGAGAGAAAAGTAAGGGAAAGTCCTGTAAATGAAAGAATGTTTTTAACTTAAGTTGGCCGTGCACGCATAAACCCCTTCTTTAGGACTAATGTGCTCGTATGCCATGCCTCATCACTTTGAAACTTCACCAGCCACCACTAGCAAAGAGCTTTGTTGGCAGCCCCATAGAAGAACATGGGAGCCAGGATTCAGAACTCCCATGTCCTTCACATTTAACATGGGCTTCAATGGTAATTCCATAAGCATATTATCAAGCCCATTATCGCCATTTTAGCGGAAGTTTTCTGCCGCTAAAACTGCGATAATTTTATCGCCTGTCTTGATAATATGCCCCTATGTCCCTTACCTTCAGATCAGGGCAGCTGATACAGGATATGATAGATGCTTAGGCTTCGGGATAAGAGCTCTGCTATTATGCGGCGACCTTGGACACTAACTCGGTCATTCCCCAGGGAGCCACAATTTTCTTATTTAGTAAGTCCTGTCTAGGCGACGTCCTGGAGCATCAAATTGCCACAGGAGGTGGGCCGAAACTTACACCTAATGGAATTGGGAAAAGTCGGAAAACGTGTTCAGTAACTACATCGGGTCATACATTTTTTGCCAGACCCTGTGATTTAATACAATAAATCATAACTTTAATTCAATTTGTGGCTGCGGTTGCATATGCCGCTACCTCATGAGTATCCTTGAATTATCACAAATGACACTTTTTCCTGTATCTCCAGTAAATTATCTGTCTTTGAAATCTTATTTTCAGTCTTCAGAGACTACTTTAGCTAACTTCCCTCAATATTTTACAGAAAAATAGACATAATGCATGATGCCATCACGAGGAGAACAAAGGCTATTTGCAGCTGCTTTTCCTGGAAACAACAATGAACATTTCACACTATTTCAAATATACACGCTTATGAAAATTATGATTCTTTTATCTTTGATACTTTGTTTGAAGTGATGCCAGGCTATGTTGTGCTGCAGGGGAGGATAATACTTATACAGCTAATGAGAAACAGTAGTAAATGCATTAGGTTTCACCGATGTGATTAATAATAAGCATTTTTGGTTGTAAATTGTAGCTTGCTGGGTAGTTGTGCAATATAAGTTACAGAAAGTCTGTTAAAGTGCTATGATTTGTTTATGTACAAAAAGGCAATATATTGTGCCACCACTAGTGGTATTATAAAGTGGGGAGATTAGGTAAATGGTGGAGAAAAAGATAAAAAACATGTACAGAATAGTAGGCTTGAAAGTGGTGCAACTATGGGAAGAATAGGAAAAGTGTGAATAAAAAGCCATACAAGTACATCGTACGTGCTGTTTTTGTGAATCCAAGAAAACAAGATTACGAAAACTAGATGAAAAGATATTTTTTGGTTATTGTCCATTTTTAAGATAAAACAAATGAAAACTACCTTTACATTTTTCAAATAAGCAATTGAGCAGTTGTGCAATATAAGTGAAAGAGACACACTGAAAGTGCGATTAATATTTTATTGAGAGGGGCAAGTTTTTTTTAAATTACAGATTTCTTTTACAAAGTATTTGTTTCCATTGCACATTTTTTATTATTGCAAAAAAACTTAAACATGAACATAAACGCTGAAACAATAATGAGAAAATAGTCAATATTTGCACTAGTATTGTCATGGCATTTTGATACTTATGGTTTACAATTTTTCTTTTATTTAAACAGCACACGGTGACATTTTCAATTATTGCGCTATATTTTCGAAGTTGGTATGTTGTAACAAATACTATATATTTTTTCAAGGCATTTGTTATAATAAGTTCTGGTGCCACTGCACCTGCTACACCATTGAAATCATGGCCCTTGTGCCTGCTAGACAACTGCACTTTGCCTATTTTAAAAATGCGCAATTGATGCAGTTGATGTTCTTTTTATTATATAACAAGGAAAATACTGGAGGCTGTTTAAATTACTTTGAACAACTCGAAACCCTTTTTACCAATTATTAAGCTAAAATACCAGGCATAAAAAGAGCTAAATTACACAAAGCGTTTGCCTATTTCTAGAACGTACAGTTGGTGTTCTTTATATTATATAACAGTGGAAATACAGGAGGCTGTTTAAATTACTTTAAAGAACTCAAACCCTTTTTAGCAATTATGAAGCTAAAATACCACGAGCTAAAAGTATGCAAATAAATATGAATGCATTTTACCTCCACGGAAATGGCAACATTCTCACTATTGGGAAATAACTTCTGCTTCAGTTTACAGAGTAAAGCAAACACAAGGAGATGATTGATGGTGCGCTGAAACTTTTCATAAACTCACCCCCAGTCACAGATCTGGGTTGAATCCATCATCGTTCTTTAGCTCATTCTGCCACTCCAGTTCAGACCCAGCCATATGCAAATCAGTCTTGACCCTGTGCCTCATGGCAAAAGTCCAGCCCGAACTGCCAAGCCAGGTCTTCCCGGACCAGAAACAACCCTTTTTAGCAATTATCAAGCTAAAATACTGCAAGCTAAAAGTATGCAAACAGATATGAATGCATTTTACATCCATGGAAATGTCAAAAATCTCACTATTAGGAAATAACTTCTGCTTCGGTTTACAGAGTATCACTCAATTACCACATTGCTTATTCATATGGCCAACGGAAAATACAGCAAAGGATATAACGTGTTTTTGGTGCTAGAATAATACAATCTGCACAGTAAAGGCCAGTCCATAAAAAGCTAGTCTTACCACCTACCTGCTTACTCAGCTAAACGCTCTGAATAAAAAATGTGGATAACTCAAACCAAAGAAAAAAAACTGGCAATTATTTGAAAATAATAGTTACCTTCCGAAAAAAGAACAGTAGCGCAACTCCCATGCTGTCACCAAACACACTTGCTCACAAAGATAAGCTTTGACGCAATGAGACAATAATGCCAAGCAGCTGGAATTGTTTTAATCACGCTCTTGAAACTATACATCCTCCCTTCCCAGCAAGTAAAAGAAAGTGGATGCAATCACTAAACTCAAGGAATACTTTTAGAACAAACACATGACCGTGTTTACAATCCAAGACTTTGCAGCAGTTGTCTGGTCCTGTAACGTTATACAGAAACTGTCCCAATGGATAAAGGAGGTTAAAACATCCCTTTAGAGCATCACGGAGCATGATCATGTAACGCACTGTAGTCACTTTGTTTGGGTGTGCGCTACATAATGCACCAGCAACGAACACATTACAAAGAAATAAAACAATTTTATTAGTGACAAACACATAAAACAGAACTAAATGCAATTTTATAGGCAGAGCAATATCATAAAGAATGTGAAAATTATTTAAAAGTTCCACCCACTAAAACAGAGTTAAAAAAGCATGTTTTAAATGCGTGCAGCCAGGGAAAGATATGTATCTGTAGACAGTAAAGGTTGTACAGCCTTAATGTAAGATAAAAAGTTCCACAAATTTTAGGCCCAATGGCACTTCACCTTCTGCACCATTCAAATCATGACCCTAGTTCCTGCGTGATAGCTTCACTTGTGACTGCCTGTTTAGTTGTAAAATATAGCAATAATAGGTGTTTAGTGGGGTGCCTAGAGCTTTTCATCCCAATGCCACTGCACTTGCTCCACTATTGAAATCATAGCCCAAGTGCCTGCTAGATAACTGCACTTGTGACTGCCTGTTTAGGAGTAAAATATAGCAATATGTGGTGTGTAAAGGAGTTATGATAACTTTGGTCCTAGTGTCACTGCACCTGCTGCACCATTGTAATCATGACCCTAGTGCCTGCTAGATAACTGCACTTGTGACTGTCTGTTTAGTAGTTAACATTTTGCAATAATGTGTGTTTAATGGGGTCCCTAGTGCTTTTGGCCCTGGTTCTGCTGCACTTGCTGCAACATTTAAATCAAGCTCCTTTTAACTGCAAGGGAACTGCAATTGAGACTGCCTATTTATAAGTAAAATATAGGAATATTAGGTGTTTGGAGGAGTTCAGACACCTTTTGGGCCTGATGCCACTGCACCTGCTGCACCATTCAAAACATGACCCTATTGCCTGTAAGGTAACAGCAGTTGTGACTGCCTGTTTAGTAGTAAAATATAACAATATTTTGTGTTTATAAGAGTTCCTAGAGATTTGGGTCCCAGTGTAACTGCACCTGGTGCACCATTGAAATCATGATCCTAGCACCTGAAAGGTAACTACATTTGTGACTGCCTATTAAAAAGTTAAATATAGCAAAATTAGGTGTTTAGAGGGGTTCTGACAACTTTTTAGGCGGGTGCCACTAAACTTGCTATATCATTCAAATCATCACCCTAGTGCCTGCAAGATAACCGCACTAGTGACTGCCTGTTAAGAAGTTAATTATAGCAATATTTGTTGTTCAGACGAGTTCTTACAACTTTGGGGCCCAGTGCCACTGCACTTGCTGCACCATTCTAATCATGACCAATTGCCTGCAAGATAACTGCACTTGTGACATTAGAGGGAAAGATAACAAAATGTAAGGAGTAAACTGTATGCAGCGTTAACCAAAGTTCTGACCACCAACACGAATGGGAATGAGTAGTTAGGCCAAGAAAGAATTATAAGAGAGACACAGAAGAGAGAACATGCTACAACAAATAACATTGGAGGAAAATAAACTGGCAAGCATACGAAGCAATCAAAAGCAGAGGCAGTATATACGTCCCTTTTAAGATATGGTAAAAGCAATACATTTCACAAGCACAGCGCAAGTGCTGTGTAGGCAAAACCTAAAAGCGCCGTCATGGGTTGCAGAGGGATCTTTATTGTTGCCTCGCGGGACAGGGAGTAGCAGCTGTTTATCTTGCCTTTGGCAGTCCCAAACTCCTTCTCCATTGCACAAGCCCAGAGGTTCCAAAGCAGCACTTTCGCAATCAGGATTATAAACACCCAGTTGAGTGGTCATGTTGCATTATGTTGATGTGATTTATAAAGCACATGGCTGCCCACAACTGGGCTTCCCAGTGCAAGAAAGTATTACTACTCCAGGACAGGGAGCGGAAACTTAGAGAATTAGAAAAGCCAGTTCTAAAGGCGTTTCTAAAAGAAGTTTTCACTAGGACTTAGGTACAGGTGTAGGGTTAGGGTATTCCACAATTTCCACCAGAAACCTAAAAGAATGGCCCCTTGCATAGTCTGATAAATCCAAGGGATTAGAGCCAGCTTCATGTTAAAAAATCTTAAAGTGCTGAGCAGGCAGTATGGCCGTCCAAGACATCTAAGTTAGCGAGGTCTAATATTCCCAAAGGCCCGGAAGGTTAAGCAAAGGGTTTTGAATTTTATAAGTAAAGCAATCAGCAGCCATTGTAGTTCCTGTAGCTGGGATGAAACAGATTGATGCTAAGGGAATGTGGCCATAAAGTTGTGCTGCCCTGTTCAAAATTATTTTAAGACACTTTAAAGATGCCTGAGTAATGCATAAATAGAAGACTTTACTATAGTTTAAGAGCAATGTTATTAGAGCTGTGAGTATAGTTTTTTAGGTGTAAGTCAGGGGGTCCCATACAATTGAACTCAGGAATTTTAAGATGCCAAAACAGCACTTATATGGTGGTCACATGATAAATTATTATCCAGCCAGACCCCAAGATTTTTCACTGCAGGTTTGGGGGCAGAAAGAGAGCCTGGAGCACCAGGCCATCATTGAGGACCACAAAGAGTGGACCAGCTCCCGGCCACCATAATGTCAGTTTTACTGCCAGTGAGCTTCAGGCAGTTGAGGCCCATCCATTCTACCAGTGCCGATAGGCAGTTCATGAATTGTGAAGGTTACCTGCTTGAGGTAGCAGTAAAAGAAATGACAAGCTGTGTATCATCCGCATATAAAACTAGTGTAAGACCAAACTCATCGACAATGTCTTCCAAAGGGCAAATGTGTATTTTGAAGAGCATTGGACTCAATGACAATCCATGCCAATAATGAAAACTATCACCCACGGGGTAAATGAGATAGGCCACCTGAAAGGAGTGATTATGCTAAATTATACTCCTTGGCTTCTCTACTAAATTCAAATCAGATGGTCTTTTTATAGCCGCTAAATGTGTTTGAGGGGAGTAAAACAATGCAAGGTTATACTTTCAATTTAAGCATACTTTTAAAGGACCACGGGCTCCAAATTTCAGTTTTGTGGATTTATAATAAGGCCAAAAATAATAGAATATAAACACACCTCAATATCAGATTATACAGATATATAAAAATCAATACAGAGCCGAATCTACGAATATATAATCATTCGGCACAAAAGGCATAATATGATGAACTCCAAAATCAAAATGCAACAAAGAATAGAAGTTGAGTTCAATTCTCTTTTCATTCGAGAAGAAAAGAAAAGTATCTTTCCCTACACTGCTCTACATGTAAATCCTACCTATTTCCCCGATATCCTATCCCAAAGGTGTCAGCACGTGTTGATTTCCTAATAAGTACTCATGTCAAATGGGTCTGATAGCTTAAAGCTATGGAGCTCATTCTAAGATGCTCCTTCTCCTCCGAAAATAAGCAGAAGTCTCTGGAATCTGTCCCTGGGCATCATACAATAAGGCAATGTTCAACCCACAATACGTCATAAGATAACCTTTCCATTTGCAACATCTTTTCAGTAAGTTTCAACAGAAGCTCTAATTAAATTAGTTCAATGTTGAGTGGCCTTGGTTCTTAGATAGGCCAAACACGAAAGGTGTCCTCCCTTTTTCGCCTTCTTCAAAGACAATCCGGATATCTCCTTAAATCTAACAATAACAAGGTCGAATTCCTGCACCTGAAGTAGGATGAGAACATGCTGTCTTTGAACACAAAAAGGATTCATTTAATTATACTTCTGGAGCAACCAAGGAGAAACAAATCTCAAAACAACCTGGAGTTTCGACCTACAATTCGGGCAACTTAAACTAGACACAAATTACATTGCATGAGTAATATTTCATCCTGCAAATTATACATACAGGAATTATAGATTGCTTTAATACATAAAAAAGCCTACTTAAATGTGCACACTACATTTCGAGGCTAATATAACTTTGAATAAATGCATCTTAATAATCATGAAACACTGGTACCGATAAAAATACATGTGAGTGCGTTTAATCCTTAAGTATAGTGCACCTATACAATATCAGTTCCCCCTCTTATGAATAGTGTCATAAAACCAATATTCTACTCTCTCACAGTTTTCTCCTTGTAGAAAAGACCAATCGAAGCAGAAATTGAAGCTTGCCGTCCCTGTCTAAATCTTTCTTACCCTTTAAGGTGCTGATAATGACTTTCCTGCAGTCGTTCCAATTGATGTTCTCGTTTTTTCAAAGAATTTTCATTATGACGTGCTCTTTGCTATTTGTAGGCCTTGATGACTCCCAATAGGACTATTATACAAACAACAGCTATTGTGAGAGATGTTAAGATGTCCCAGGCTTCCAAACCAGCTTCCAATCTTTCCGAAACCCTTACCAATTTGTTCCCAAAGTCCCTCTACAGCCAGATCACCTAAATCTTGGTGTATCTCGGAAATGTTACTAATGTACTTCCTTATATCCCGACTATTGTCAGCAATATAAGTACAGCACTGTTGAACTTTCAATATGGAAGATTATAGGAAATACCACAGCCAAATAACAAGTACCAGACCAATTCTTGGGCAATTTTATATAAGCACTTTTTCCACACATAAAATACACATTTGGCACAATGGTTAATTTACAAGAGCGCTTTCCTTATTGATTCCTCAATTAAGAAAATGTGTTCACAATCAATCTCACCCACAAATATCGGGTCATAATATGTTGAAGGGTGTCTAATGCACAGTTTCCCTTTTTGTTGAAAATCTAAAGCTAGTGGACCAGAACTCCGTTTTGTTTTATGATCTAATATCTCCTGGGTCCATGGAATAACGTTATGCTTTGGATCTGATCTAAATAAAGTCTGCCAATGCCGATCTTCTATTTGATCTACAAACTTCTTCTCGATGTCAGAAAACATACAGGTCAGATTGTGTCTATGGGCATAAGATGTATCTAAAGTAATAGTAGGCACAAAGTACATTGACATCCCCTCTACCTCCTTATAGTAATCATATTTATTCTTGTACTTAAGAACTGTAACTTCTGAGAGTACCGCGTCATAATTGGAGAAGTAGTAGGCAGCAATGCATTTCCAGCCGGCGCTACAACGCAGGGTGTGGTGTTTTTAAACTTTGTGTGTATATTTGGGTATTTCTTTCTTTCTTTTGAACTTGCTAACCTTGTATTTTGGTCTGGTGTTCCCCGCTCCTATTTAGCCAGTCCCCGGTCCACCGCAGCGTGTGCTGTTTGTGTGGAGGTACATGGCTCCGCCCTCCTCCAGTCATTTCCGCTACCGGGGATATTTATTCAGGGTGATCTTGCGGCCGCGCAGCAATAGGCAGCAACGCATTTCCAGCCGGCGCTACACCGCAGCATGTGGTGTTTTTAAACTTTGTGTGTATATTTGGGCATTTCTTTCTTTTAAACTTGCTCGCCATGTATTTTGGTCTGCTGTTCCCCGCTCCTATTTAGCTAGTCCCCGTTCCACCGGAGCGCGTGCCTTTTTGTGTGGAGGGACGTGGCTCCGCCCTCCTCCAGTCATGTCTGCTACCGGGGGATATTTATTCAGGGTGATCTTGCGGCCGCGCAGCAATAGGCAGCAACGCATTTCCAGCCGGTGCTACACCGCAGCGCGTGGTGTTTTTAAACTTTGAGTGTATATTTGGGCATTTCTTTCTTTCTTTTAAACTTGCTTGCCTTGTACTTTGGTCTGCTGTTCCCCGCTCCTATTTAGCCAGTCCCCGGTCCACCGCAGCATGTGCTGTTTGTGTGAAGGGACGTGGCCCCGCCCTCCTCCAGTCATTTCCGCTACCGGGGGATATTTATTCAGCATGCTTGTCCAGCCGTGCAGCAGACGTGTGCAGCGTGTGCGCCGCCGGAGCACCAAAGGCGCACCAAAGGCAAGCCCGTCTGGGCCCGTCCGCGCTAGGCTAGCGCCAGATGCCGGACATGCTGCCAATTTTGGGAATTTTCATTGCATCTATTCCCAGAAGAAACTTCTAGCAGCTAGAACATTGTCCAGTAGATGTTTAGTCCATGGGCTACAGGATTTAGAGGGTCCCTTTAGCTGCAAACAGTGTGGGTTCACATCTATGGTCCCAGCATGTGTGCAGGACTGTCCTTTTCCCCCAGGCAAGAGTTTGAAAATTTTTCATCTTAACTGCCGCTCATTGGTTAAACACTAGGCGGATGTTTATGACCTTCTGGAAACCAAAATGCCGGATACCCTGTTTTTAATGGAGACTTGGCTCTCGGAAGACTCAATGGCGATCCCAGGGCTGGCACTTCCGGAGGGCTATGTCTTAATAGAGGCACAAGAGGTGGTGGCATTGCAACTATTGCGAAAACCGGCTATGCCTGTTCCTTTACTAAACAGCCCATTGTAGGCTGTGAATGTGCCGGTTTCAAAATCACCTTTAATCCCAATTATACCATGACTGGGTTACTAATATATTGTCCACCGGGCCCATCCAAAGCCTTTAGGGAAGCGTTCTCTGATACTTTCTGCACCTTGGTGGCCAACTCTCCCAATTTTACAATCTTGGGAGAGTTGAATCTTCATTTGATAACCACGTTGATGTGGACGTGGTGAACTTAATGGCGGACCCATGAAAGGTGATAACATCAACCTCAAATTCAACGCCACCTGTGACACCAGTAACGTCATCGATATCCTCAAATGCCCTTGTGGTCTTGTATACACTGGAAAAACTGAGAGAAACATAAAGATCAGAATCAACGAACATAAAAGTAACATCAGAACTGGCAACATCAAATCAGTTATTGCACTTTACTTCATCGAACAACGACACAACATCAGCCAATTGCTGTTTGCTGTGATCGAAGTGGTGGAGAAACGAGAAGGCCGGAACAATAACAATTATAACGAGAGAACTTTTGGATTAAACATCTGCATTCCATGAAGTCTCATGGGCTCAATGATTGTATGGAGTTTCTTTGCTATCTGTAACTTTCCTTGACCTTTTGTATACTTTAGTTGCTTTATCCATATTTTCTGACATTTTCTTTTTACCATTTCGTCTGTTTTATCTGACTTCTTCTTATATGTGAAACACACGCACGGGGTAATTCTTTTGATCTCTTTTGAACTTCTGGGATGCTATCTTTGGGCATTCTTATACACCATTTCATCTGTACCTTTTTCCTACCTTGATGCATTAGGTCCATACAATGTTTGTCTATTTCATTTTCTTATTCGACTTCTTTTATTATTCGTTTTGGGTTTTATCACCTTGTGTTTACTCCTTCATCCACATTTTAATTTTTATTATTATTATTTTTATTTTTTTAACAAATATATTTTTCGTGCTGTTTTCTTTAACACACTCTTTCACACGTTTTCTTTCACCATTACAATATGGCGCCCATCACCATTTTCGTTAGTCCACTTTCTATGCTTATGTTCACGCCACACGCTGATATATGGATTTGGCGTCTATACGCGACACACATTTTGCCGGAATCACGTCTGACGAATACTTATTGATACACTGTTGTAAGTATCTGTTTCTAATATTCTATCTTTTCTACTCGCGTTACGGTCTACCGACGAGTTTTTTAACATTACGTTTAATACGGATGTTTTGTGCTTCTATCGGGCACTGGGTTTTATTATTGTTCTCCGCACAACCATCATCATTATGCTCACCAGGCACACGGTTTCTAGTGACTCGTATTGACTACTCGATATCTACACTCGTCCATTTGGGCTTATGAATCACACGGTGATAGTTTAACTACCGAGAACTCTTTTTTTACTGTTTCGCGCACAACAGCTGATTATCATATCAGGTTTTTTCGTGTTAGGTGTGAACATGTTCTCAGGTTTCTCTTTGCATTTTCATTGTTTTCAGACAATTTCCCCTGGTGAAGGGCCCCCAGCCCGAAATGCATTGGGACATTTGATTTGAATAAGATGTGCTATTCAACATCTTTGTGTATCTGAAGGAATACTTTTCATCTCATGGAATCAATGATTTGATGATGATTAATAAAAACATTTAAAAGATATTTTATGGACATTCTTCCAGTTAACATCGTCCGTACATCCGCTGGAATAGATTTAATAACACCAAAGTTGGTGTCCTCAGCTATCCCCAGGGGCACAGCACTCAAGCAAGTGTCGTAGCCCGGGACTTAGCGGCCTGCCAGTTGGACCAGCGGGTTCCTGGTCCTACTCATTCAGCCGGTCACCTGCTGGATCCGGTTTTTACCAACATTCCTTCCCTGACAACTCAATCTACGGTACCCATGACCTGGTCGGACCATTTTTTGGTCCCTTTGTGCATTCAGGGCATAGTTCCTAAACAAAAATTAGACAACTCCTATTCCTTAAAACGCCCCTGGCATAAGCTAAATTGGGATCAATTTGAAACCATACTTTCGAGCTCCGTCCCAGAGTTGTCGACAGATCCAGACAAAGTATATTTAGCCTTTTCTGACTGGATCAGTCAGCTGCTAGATAAGCTGATTCTAGCTAAGTGGTCCCCTAATCGCATGTCCAAGTCTAATCCTTGGTACAATGAAAAGCTAGCTTTACTGCAAAAAATTTGCAAAAAATGCGAAAGATCCTGAAGAAAGGACTTTGACCCTCTATCTAAAGTGCACTATCGGCACACAGTAAGGACATATCACAGGGCAATTCACACTGAACGTGGAGCCATTTATGCCTTAAAAATTTGCAACAGTACTAATCCCGCGAAGAGTATCTTCTCCATTGTGTCAGATCGAAAAAATCAGAAGGAGACGGCTGGCCCACTAATTTCCTCGAATCAGCAATGTGAGGAACTTGCCTTATTATTTTCTAAAAAGATAGAAGACATCTATAAAGGCTTTCCCAAGACTGTTCTGGACTGCCCTGAAATACCTAGCAATGGGACTGTGAACACCTTAGAGGTTTTTCCGCAGATTGAGCAGGACAGGCTATTTAGTCTTTGCGCAAAAATTAAATCAGGTTCACCGGTCGATCCTTTGAAACCTGACCAATTCAGGAGAATTTTACTTACCATCTCTCCCTTTCTTTGTCAAGTGATCAACAAATCACTCAGTCTGGCAATTGTACCTACAGCATGGAAACAAAACCTTCCCTGGATGTCAAAAAGCCAGATAATTTCAGG
The DNA here is from genome assembly GCF_964261635.1 of Lissotriton helveticus. Classification (NCBI taxonomy): domain Eukaryota; kingdom Metazoa; phylum Chordata; class Amphibia; order Caudata; family Salamandridae; genus Lissotriton; species Lissotriton helveticus. The sequence continues at coordinate 1,507,888,561 of NC_136061.1, forward strand.
CCAATCTCACTGCTTCACTGGACTGCAAAAATTGTGGAAGCATATATTAACTCCATTCTTTCTGACCACCTGGCCAGTAGTAATATATTTGACCCTTCGCAAAACGGGTTTCGTGCCGGTCATGGTACTGAGTCAGCGCTTTTGACCGTACAGGAACATCTCTGGGCAGCATTGGACGCAGGACACACGTCGGCACTGATCCTTTTAGACCTCAGTGCCGCGTTTGATACTGTGTCCCATGTCATCTTGCAGCACCAGGTGATAGAGGCAGGCATCAGTGGCCTCGCTTTGAAGTGGTTAGCGTCATTTCTTTCAGATAGGTCCTATCAGGTGATTGCTCCCCCTTTTTTTTCATCGACCTTTCCCAACAAGCATGGAGTACCGCAGGGTTCATCTTTGATCCCTCTGCTCTTTAACCTGTACGTATAACCTTTGGCTGTTTTTGCCAAAAGCAGAGGTCTGACGTTGGTTTCCTACGCCAACGACACACAGCTGGTGGTGGCACTTTCCAGTAATTCCAGGGACAACGCTGCTAAGTTCCAAGGTGACCTTGCGGCAGTTGCCGGCTGAATGACAGTCAATTGCCTCCAGCTGAATGCTAGTAAGTCGTAGGTGCTGCTGGTGGGAAGGGATCATGGGTTGTAGAATGAGCACTGGTGGCCCAGGAATCTAGGTACCCCTCCCCTTCCAAAACAGGTGGTAAAGAATGGACTCCTCGCTCAGTTTCCAGACACAAACAAAGAAGGTAGCGGGCACCTGTTTCGGCCTACTGCGTGGACTGAGACCTATTCTAGACTTTTTTGATGCTCCGACCAGACAGCTCATTATTCAAGCATTAATTATCTCTAGGCTTGACTATGTGAACTCTCTGTACTTAGGGGTAAACAAGGCAGAAATATTGAGGTTACAAAAAGTTCAGAATGCCGAGTGAGAGTTATTTTGGGCTTGCGTAGAGTCTGCTCAGTGTCTGACAGTATTCGCCGCCTCCACTGGCTGCCCGTGGCTCAAAGGATCGAGTTTAAAGCCCTCTGTATAGCTTTTAAAAATGAAGCTCGGATCCCCTAGCGCGCTGACAGACCTGCTTTCTTTCTATGTTACTCCCCGCCAGCTTCGCTCCATGAGCCAACATTTGCTTCGGGTCCCGCGAGTCAGGAAAACTCGAGCTGGAGGCCGTTCTTTCCGCTATAGAGCGGCGATTCTTTGGAACTCTCTGCCCCCCATATTCGTGGCCTTAACAATCTCACTGATTTTAGGAAAGCTATTAAAACTTTTCTCTTCCCACTGTGAAGACCTTTGTCCGTATCATTGCTGTTGTTTTCTGCTGCTAGCGCCGGGACGCCCCTTGGCTGGGACAGCGGTCGTGCTCTATTAATGGTTAAAATAGAAATAGAAAATAGTACTTAAAATGTGCCTTACTATAAAACTTGCTCAACAACACACTATATATTTGCCATACGTCAAAGGTAAATGATGGTATCGAATACCTTCTTCTACTGATGCTTGCAGTCACATACACACATAGCAGTCTTTCGCTTCCATTGTATCAACATACTCATACAACAATCGAGCATATGCATTCAACGTGAAATCACCTTTTGATAAATCTACATGTAACATTCGACTAGTTTCCCTGATGATATCTCTATCTTTTGCAAATGAACCCTCTTCTACATCTGAGGCAGGTGGGGTAGATGTCTCCTGTTCCCTATTCTTTTCAGCATCGTGAGACACAACCAGAGATGTAACAATCACCACAGTTATGACAATAAGCAGCACAACAATAAGGGTACCCATCATGCACTTCTGCTTGTGTGCTGAGTCTCTAAACTCCGTTTGACTCACTTTTGGATTTCTTGAGGCACAATGAAATCAATAAAGTCTTTTTTCCTCTTTCTTTGTCCTCATCCTGTTATTTACAATGTCTTTTTATTTCTGTTTTCCATTTGATTATTGCAATTGTCAGTCCAATAACACTAATCTATTGAAGAGATGTAGCCAGCCCTAGCCCTTAATGCTTCTTCTATTGTAAGTCCCTAATTTACCACTTCTTCCACTGGGGCCTAGGTTATCTTCTTTCTAATGCTAATAAGTTCTTCTTTCACAGTTCAAGCTTCATCGTTAATGATATTAGATCCAAGCATAGCAAGAACAAACTGTAGGATTTCTGAATGAATCGCTCCCATTTCCTGTGTGGTGGGCTGTCGACCAAAGGTAGAAAAAGCAACCTGGTTAGGGATCAGAAATCGCAAACCACTCAGCCTTGGTGGATCAGGAACTGTCAGAGTCAGAGTTCCAAAAGCATCAACTCCAGGGACCAGCAACTGAATATCGATTGTAAGAGTGCTTTCTCTGTGACTCACTGTACTGGTCCCCAGCCTCCCAGATCTCCCCGGTCTCTGCATCTACACCCAGGTACGTCCACTCAGGAGGTGCGTACGTCTGAGACAGTACTCTCTCTCTTCTAGATCATCTTAGACCGTTCGGTCTCTCTTCTGCTTCACTTTGATCTGATTCAGATGTTTCAGGAATCGGAGCGAGATTCTTCTCAGGTGCAAACCTTATATTCAGCCTCTCTTTTCTTGCTGGCCAAATCTCTGTTTCGGCAACTTCTCTCCTCTCTTTCTCTCGATCTGATCCTTCTGCACCAGGCAGTTCACTTTGATCTGGTTCAAAGTTTACTTCTGCAATCTCATCTATTTCAGAATCTGAACTCACTCTGGAGCAGCTTGATCTCTTCTTCCTTGCTCAGTTGATTGTCCAGCCTCATCAGTAGTTCGTATGACTTGACCTGTTCCTTCCTCTCCTATTGCATTTTTAGTTGCACTTCTCGGAACTAGGGGAGTCGTTTCTTCCACAGGCTCTGGAGCTCGACGGGTATGCGAAGCATGAATCCAGTTTGACAATCCTCCACACTTCACCGCTGTACTTGTGACCAAAATCACCTGGTATGGTCCTCGCCAACGAGCATCATGGCAGCTCTTCCTCACGTGCTTTCGAACTAGCACCCAATCACCAGGGTTAAGGTCATGAAGCAGGTCTCAGGAGGTGGATGCAGTCGCAGGCTCGACTTGGTGGGACACAGAATTAAGCACATCAGCTAATCCCCTACAGTAATCCATAACCAATTCATCTGTGATGTTTATCAATACTGTAGCGGGCAGAGTAGGCAATCGCTAGTTCTTCCCATCAATATCTCATGGGGAGAAAGCCCTGTCCTTCTATCAGGAGTGCTATGCAGACTCATCAATACCAATGGCAGCGCATCTGAACATTTCAAAGAAGTTGACAAACAAACCTTTGATACCATCATCTTGATTGCGCCATTTATCTGCTCCACAAGACCAGATGCCTCAGACTTGTAGCTACAGTGCAATCTCTGATCAATTTTTTTCAAAGCTGTACACAACAATTTCATGAGTTCGCTATGGAAGTGTGTTCCTCTATCTTTCTCCACTGATGTTGGAAACCGGAAATGTGCGATCAGCTCCCTTAATAGCAGTTTTGCTACTGTGAGACTGTCACATTGTCTAGTTGGATATGCCTCAACCCAACATGAAAAGATACACACCACAACCAAAACATATCTCAGTCTATTACACCTCGGCATCTCGATAAAATCCAACTGCATCCTATTCAAAGGACCTCCTGATCTTCCAATGTGACTCATCACAACCACAGTTCTCTTTCCAACATTCATTTGTTGACACGTAACACACCTGTGACAACCACTTCAGCATTTACATGGAAACGTGGGTTAAACCAGGTTTGCCTAAACACTCGCATCATGGCATCTCTCCCAAGATGAACTGCTCCATGAATCTGCCTTGCCATTGGGCTCAATAAACAGTTAGGTAGTACTGCTCTGTCATCCGTCGACACCCAAATGCCATCTTCCCTCTTTTCACAGCCTGCTCTAACCCATGATGCAGCTTCCTACTCTGGGACCTCATCCTGCAGCCGCTTCATCTCATCCCTAGCATCAGCTACAGCTAACATCATGCTGAGCTCGGTTTCTTTTTGCTTTCTCCTACATATTCTCCATTGAAAACACAAGCATGAATAGCAAAAAAAACGAGCTACTTCATCAGCATAGTTATTGCCTTTTGTAACAAAGTCCTCTCCCTTTCCATGGGCTGCACATTTTACTACTGTAATCTCCTCAGGTTTCTGCAAGGCATTCAATAATTGGCACACATATTCTCCATTACGGATTGGGGATCCTGAGGACGTCAAAAATCCCCTCTGGGACCATAACTGTTTGAAATCATGAACCACTCCAAAATCATAATGGCTGTTCACTCGGACCCCATTCGAGATAATACAAGAACGTATCAGAGTAATAATCTCGGCCGCCTGAGCAGAGTATACTCTTTTCATCCAGGCTGCTTACGCCACCCCCAAGATGGTGCACACAGCAAACACTGCTCTCAGACATCCTTCATTATCTCTTAAGCATGAACCATCAACAAAAAGGATCAAATCAGATTCAGGCAGAGGTCCATCTACAATGTCATGTCTGGGTTTGGCAAATAACTCAGTAACATCTAGGCATTCATGCTCTTCACAATCCTCTCCTTCCTCTTGGTGAAGAGGCAACAATGTGGTGGGATTCAAGGTGGTACAGCGTTTCAAAGTTACCTTTTCAGAAGCCAATATAACCTGCTCATACTTTGTAAGTCTGTTATTCGTTAAATACTGCATCTTGGTTCTTGTCATTAAGAGACCTACTGAATGTGGCACATAAACAATAAGTGGATGACCCATCACTACGCTTTCACATCTCTCAATGCTGATACCTGTCGCAGCAACGGATTTGAGACATCCGGGCAATACAGAAGCTACTGGATCTAATGTAGCTGAAAAGTAAGCCACTAGTCTACGGGCACCCCATGTGTTTGTACAAGGACTGCTGATACACAGTCCTCCTTCTCACAGCAGAAAAGCGAAAACGCTTTGTTGTGATCTGGCATTCCCAGAGCTGGAGCACGACATAGGCTCTCCCTCAGCTCGTAGAAGGCTTTCAAACAATCGTCATCCCATAGTACCGGATCACTAATGTCCTTTCTAAGCAACCTCAATAGTGGATTTGCTTGCAACGAAAAATTTGGGATCCACTGTCGACCATAGCCCACCATTCCCAAAAACATGCAGACTTCTTTCAGTGTTTTCAGAGTTTTCCCTTTTGCAGAATCGTCTCTATGAGATCTGGTGACACTCTTCATTTTCCCTTCTCAATTTGGTGACCTAGATACTGAACTTCAGTCTGACAATACTGAAGTTTGTTTGGGGACCCTTTGTGTCCATTCTCTGCCAAGTGATTCAGCAAAGCCACAGTGTCGATCCTGCAAGCATCCTCAGAATCTGAAGTGACCAAAAGGTCATCTATATGCTGAACCAGAACTGAGCTCTGGTGCATCACCAGCCCTAAAAGATTTTTTTTCAAACTTTGACTAAAGATAGAAGGGCTTTCTGTATACCGTTGAGGCATACAAAACCATGTTAACACACGGTCGTCCATCCTAAATGCAAATATGATATGGCTGTCCTTGTGGAGTGGTATGGAGAAAAATGCCTGACATAAATCGATGACTGTAAACCATTCTGCCTCACATGGTATCTGAAATAATATAACAGCTGCATTCGGTGGCACTGGACAACATAGGATCACAATTTCATTAACCCTGTGTAAATCCTGCACTATTCTGTACTTCCCACTAGGCTTCTGCAGTCCCATATTAGGTGAGTTGCAGGGACTTCCTCTTATCTCCTTCAGAATGCCTTGTGCAATCATAGACTCGATTACAGGTCTTATTCCAGCCACAGTTTTTGAAGTCAATTTATACTGTGGAGTTCGTGGAAATACATAATTTGGTTTGACTTGTATCTTAACAAGTTCAACTCCTTGAATCAATCCTATCTCCTCACCCGTGAAATCCTACACTTCCGGAGAAACTGAGTCCCTCAAATCATGTGGTAAGTCCTCTGTCGTAAGAACCACAAACATTTTTGCGCACAAGCTCATATTGTCCATTTTGAAATCGGCATCATCATCACAGGTTTGCAGCTCCACACCTCTCGGAGTGCAACATATAGTACAATTTAGGTTACACAAACGTTCTCGTCCCAATAGACAGACTGGGCTTGAATCGCACACTACAAATTGGTGTCTATCTTGGAACGGTCCTATTCTCACAGGTAACTCGTCTGTTAATGGGTTAGTCATTCTCTGATTGGTAACTCCCACCACTTGAATCGATTGCCCTGAAAGAGATAAATGTGAGACCACTTCTCTCCTTACTGTGGAGCTTGCAGCTCCAGTATCTAAAAAAGGCAACAGGATGTCCATTCACCTCTGCATCTACAAACGATCCACTCTGATCTACTTCAAATGGCTGCACCTAAAGTGCATTCCTCTTGCGTCCCCCTCTGATACTCCTGAGGATCTTGAGTTTGGTCAAATCTGTCATGTATTTCAAAATAGGGCATCTGATGATACACCTGATTATTTATTGGTATTCTCGGAGGCTGAGGTATCTGCATGTGTGACTCACAACCTCCTCCATATATGGACGTAGGTCTAGTCATGATGTCCAAACCCTCGGACATCGGTCCCTCTCCTTCATATTTATTTGATTTGCTGGATTTAATCGACACACGCGCTTCCAATACCCGATTTTGTGACAATAAAGACAAGCAGTGACCTTCTTTTGATTTGCCACCCAATCACCTCCTGTACCTGCATCCATTCCCCTTCCTCTTCCCTGTCCAGGTTGGATTACCACGTGTTTACCCATTCCCCTGCCACTTCCTCTTCCTCGACCCATCACTCCTTCAATCCCTTGCATCAGATCAGGCCTTTTGGTTCCTCAACTGCACCAAAATCAACTTGTCTTTTACTGTCTTTTGTGCCGCCTCTACCTGCTCACTGCAGTATTTTGCATAACGCAGAATTTCGTCCATTGACTTATTCTGCCAGCATATCAGGTGGTGCTGTATCATTAAACTAATATCAGACTTCAATCCCAGCACACACTTAGAGACAAACTGTCCCGTATCCTTTTGCTCAATAGTGTCCAATCCACTATGCCGTTTAAAAGCCACTAAAAGTCTCTCATAATAGTCATGTACCGACTCTAGGATCTTGGGTAGTCCGATTGATTATAAGCCAATCAACAGTCTGAGGAGCTCATTTAGATTGTAACCATGTAATCACCTGCTCATATTTCTTCATTACCTCGGGTGAAGGACCATGAGTCACCGAATCTCTAGCTAGTTCTGCAGCGGGCCACTCAATGGCAATTTTACATGCCGTCCACAAATCACCAGTGACCACTATATCAAACAAAGTATTCAAATCAATCCATAATTCCTTAGAAATCTTGACAAACCGGTCTATTTGTTTGTACCACTCAGCAGGTTTTTCCCTCAGCCGAGGAAAATCATTAGTGAATGCTGCCAAATTACCCCTGCTCCATGGCACATGTACATACCCCCCATTTTCTACTTCTCTCAGAGGGAAATGTCCTACTTGTCCTGTCCTTCCACCCAGAGGTAGAGTATCTCCTATTACTTTCTTGGCACTTTTCTTTCCGGCCCATCTCTCTTACCATTTGTCTAATTCTCTCCACAGTCGCATCGCTATCACCAATTCTCTAAGTTGTGCCTTTAATCCTGTTGTTCGCTTTTCTTCCAAGTCTTTATCAGTATAGTTCAATCTGCAGCTTCCCTGCAACAATTTCGTCTTTGTCAAATCCACCGCATACCTTTGTGCCAACTGTATCAATGCTTCCTGAGCTTGCTTTGCCTATCTAGTAACATCTTTAGCTACAAATAACAACTTGCTTGGGTCATATGTTTTAATTTTATCCAATGGTAGATTCCCTTCTATCACTTCATCCATTTCTGCTTTTAATCTTACCACATCTAACAATGGTGCCATTTCGTCTTTCCGTTTCATTGACTACCTCACCGGTGGAACTCACATTCTGATATCTGACCTAGAGTTTGCCAAAGTTCCTGTTCGTCTTGGTTCCGACCCACTGTCCATTCTCGACGGATCAGCGGTAGCTGGCAGTGGAGTACTAGCTTCTACTGTTATCTGAGCCAAACCTGTTCCATACATTGTAAGACTCCCTCCAGATATAGTCTCTTTCCCTTCTCCTGTTCCCTGTTAAATTCCACCTATTCTTTCTCTAGGGTTATATATCGAAACCACAGGTCCAATGGTAACTGGTATCGTAAGAGAGTCTGGTATCCGCATGTCACATGCAATTTCCCCTGTTTCATGATCTGTGTACCCTATCGCCCCAGATCCTCCTGGAATTCTAAATCCCACTGAAATCCTCCCTCTTACTCCTGTTGTCTGCTCCTCTGAATTTGTTTGTCCCGCTCCTAAAGTTTCCTCTATTTGCTGCGTCTTCTCAGTCTCCAACCTAGAGTCACAAAGTGGAGGATGTTCTGATAGCAGTCTTTTTCAAGAAAACTGTCATCTGTATCACTTTCTTCTTCTGTCTTTCTCTTTCCTCCAGACCCTTCTTCTAGTATATAAAATGGATACAATTGTTCTTCCTCTATAGTGTCTAGCCCGATTTCCCTTCTGCCAAAGCCAGCTAAAATCCTGGAGAAGGCGGCTCAGAAGCAACTGGCAAACTATTTTGAAGCCAACCAGCTGCTACATGACTGGCAGTCGGGATTTAGAACCGGCTACAGTACTGAGACGGCGCTCCTAGAGGTTTCGGAGACTATTCGTGAGTGTGTGGACAGGGGCGAGGAGGCCATGTTGGTCCTCCTCGACCTGTCCGCCGCTTTCGATACTGTGTCCCACGAAATACTATTGAGCCGGTTAGGACAGTTGGGAATCGGTGGCACTGTGCTGACTTGGATCAGATAGTTTCTCACAGGGCGGACTCAGAAGGTATTTCTTCGGCCCTTTGAATCTGAGGGTAAGCCTCTTTTTTGCAGAGTGCCTCAGGGCTCGGCTCTCACCCCTCTATTTTTTAATGCCTATTTAGGCCCGTTGGCTACAGTGGTTGAATCCTGGGGGGTCAGAGTGATCTCTTACGCTGATGATACTCAACTGGTGTTCTCATTTAGAGATCACTCTGACCCCAACTTCACCAATTTCCGCCACTGCCTCAGTAATATCAGCTGCTGGATGGCGTCAAACCACCTAGTATTGAATACAGAAAAAACGGAGGTTTTATTTTTTAACCAAAAAGATCCACTGCCTGCTATTCAGTGGTGGCCAACGGTACTAAATCCCCCTCCGGTTCCAGTTCAAACAGCCCGTAACTTAGGCTTTCAATTTGACAACGCCTTGTCCTGTCAATCTCAGATTAACAAGGTTACATCTGGTTGTTTCGGCAAATTACGCATGATCAGGAAGATCTTCCCTTATCTCCCGCTGGATTCCCGCAAGACCATTGTTCATGCCCTGATTACGTCGCATTTAGATTATGCCAACAGTCTTTATGCCGGCGCTCCCCTTTACCAAATTGAACGTTTGCAAATTGTGCAAAATGCTGCTGCGAGGCTGATTGGCAATATCCCTTTCCATCATTCGGTTGCCTCTTACCGGAAAAAACTTCACTAGCTTCCCATTGCCCGCCGCATTCAGTTCAAAGCTCTGATCCTGGCCTTCCGCGCTCTCAACGGGTTAGGCCCGGGATATTTGAGAAAGAGACTTAAACTATCTCAGTCCGTTAGATCTTTACGATCTAACAGCCTACGCCTCCTGGTGGTTCCGAGATTCCGTCGTGCCAGGAGTGGGGGCAGAGCTTTCGGAGTAGTTACAGCTAAACTCTGGAACAGCCTCCCACTGGATCTTAGGTTCATTGATTCGGAGTCTTTGTTCCGAAGCAAACTCAAAACTTGGTTGTTTACCATTCCCTAGAAGCCCTTCTCTGTTAGCTCGCAATCTGCAGCGCCGAGACACCCCCGACGGGGGTAGCTGTGCGCTTTATAAGCTTCTTAAATAAATAAATAAATTCTCCATCTCTTCAACTGTGCATCCCACTTAGCATCCTTATATGCTTTCACTGCTTTATTCATTCTTCTCTGTGAAGCTTCTCTCCGCTTCACCATTGCTGCTCTCATACGCATACATGCATCTAATGCCTCAAATTATGTTAGTCTGGGTGGAGGTTTCAGAGAAGAAATCACTCCTTTCAGCTGGTTAAGCAGCTCCATACTAAATGACCCATAGCGAGGGAAAGCCAATTCTCCCTCTTTCTCCAGAATTTTATGCCAATTTTGAAGCCACACTATGGTATAGAGTCCTACATTTGTTGCCATATAATGTGCCGGGGTATCCTCTGGTGGAGCTTCTTCTCCTATCCTAGTCACCACCCCTGTGTCGCATCTACACAAATCTCAAAACACCTAAAAACATCTCATTGTTAAAATCAATTAAGTGCAACCCAATTTTCACTGTTCAACTTCTGACAAAGTTCCACCAATCCCAGTGCAACGTTACACCAACTGACCAATCGCAGCGTGGCGCACTCTGACGTCACTGCTCCCTCTTCGCAGCGGCTCATCCTCCTTTACAATTTCACCTCGTACACTCACTCACACATTCGTACTAACAAGTAACTGCATATCCCAAAGCTATTAAACCAAGTAACTGCTCCTAACACTGTCACAATAACTTACCGTAACATAAAAAACAAGTAATTGTCCATCCGCTAAAAGGTTGATAGAACACACTCACAAGAACACTCATCCCGTGTGACCCCTGACCTGCGTTGGTCACTCAATTGCCGTAATCTACCCCGGTACCTGACTCTTTCAACCCGTAACGTACTCCTGCATTCACACAAAGTTCCCTGTCACAAGTGAATCGTCGATAGCGCTTCAGGACACCCACAGTATTGATCAGACAATTACAAATACAAAACGATCTTGGACTTCTCTTGGGCTCGCTAACCAAACTTCCTGATCCTCACGTGTCTGGACCAGTAAACCGATAACCCACACTCACTCAACTTGCATCCCAACTTCGCAAGACATCACACAATTAATACACACCACACAGTATCATACTCATGCTACCACTGTTTGATTGATTCAGATGCTCCGTCCATCACCACCCCCTTTTGTACCGCTTTTGGCCACCATAAGTGTGGCAGGGTATGCTCAGACGTGAGTCCCTTGCTCACTTTGCCACTGGATTCAAGCAAGCCGGGCTGAAGAAGGCTGGAATGCCAGAAACCGGTCCTCGGAAGCTTGTTTCCGGTCCAGGGAAGACATGGCTTGGCAGTTCGGGCTGGACTGATCCCATGAGGCACAGGGCCAGACTGATTTGCATATAGCCATGTCTGAACTGGGGTGGCAGAGTAGGCTAAAGAACGGTGATGGATTAAACCCAGATCTTTTGACTGGGTGTGAGTGTTTGAGTGATTCAGATGCTCCGTCCATCACCACCCCCTTTTGTACCGCTTTTGGCCGCCATAAGTGTGGCAGGGTATGCTCAGACGTGAGTCCCTTGCTCACTTTGCCACTGGATTCAAGCAAGCCGGGCAGAAGACGGCTGGAATGCCAGAAACCGGTCCTCGGAAGCTTGTTTCCGGTCCAGGGAAGACATGGCTTGGCATTCGGGCTGGACTGATCCCATGAGGCACAGGGTCAGACTGATTTGCATATAGCCATGTCTGAACTGGGGTGGCAGAGTGGGCTAAAGAACGGTGATGGATTAAACCCAGATCTTTTGACTGGGTGTGAGTGTTTGATTGATTCAGATGCTCTGTCCATCACCACCCCCTTTTGTACCGCTTTTGGCCGCCATAAGTGTGGCAGGGTATGCTCAGACGTGAGTCCCTTGCTCACTTTGCCACTGGATTCAAGCAAGCCGGGCTGAAGACGGCTGGAATGCCAGAAACCGGTTCTCGGAAGCTTGTTTCCGGTCTAGGGAAGACATGGCTTGGCAGTTCGGGCTGGACTGATCCCATGAGGCACAGGGTCAGACTGATTTGCATATAGCCATGTCTGAACCGGGGTGGCAGAGTGGGCTAAAGAACGGTGATGGATTAAACCCAGATCTTTTGACTGGGTGTGAGTGTTTGATTGATTCAGATGCTCCGTCCATCACCACCCCCTTTTGTACCACTTTTGGCCGCCATACGTGTGGCAGGGTATGCTCAGACGTGAGTCCCTTGCTCACTTTGCCACTGGATTCAAGCAAGCCGGGCTGAAGACGGCTGAAATGCCAGAAACCGGTCCTCGGAAGCTTGTTTCCGGTCCAGGGAAGACATGGCTTGGCAGTTCGGGCTGGACTGATCCCATGAGGCACAGGGTCAGACTGATTTGCATATAGCCATGTCTGAACTGGGGTGGCAGAGTCGGCTAAAGAACGGTGATGGATTAAACCCAGATCTTTTGACTGGGTGTGAGTGTTTGATTGATTCAGATGCTCCGTCCATCACCACCCCCTTTTGTACCGCTTTTGGCCGCCATAAGTGTGGCAGGGTATGCTCAGACGTGAGTCCCTTGCTCACTTTGCCACTGGATTCAAGCAAGCCGGGCTGAAGATGGCTGGAATGCCAGAAACCGGTACTCTGAAGCTTGTTTCCGGTCCAGGGAAGACATGGCTTGGCAGTTCGGGCTGGACTGATCCCATGAGGCACAGGGTCAGACTGATTTGCATATAGCCATGTCTGAACTGGGGTGGCAGAGTGGGCTAAAGAACGGTGATGGATTGAACCCAGATCTTTTGACTGGGTGTGAGTGTTTGATTGATCCAGATGCTCCGTCCATCACCACCCCCTTTTGTACCCCACAGTTTCCGATGCACCGTCAATATTCGCCAAATTCCATCCATCTTCGCCGACATCTACTCCGTGTCCAAAGCTCTACTGTTTTTCTGATCCTACTCCTAATTTCTCTTTTCTCCGCTCACTTTAAGAGGCTAAAACATTCTCTGCTACCATTTGATTATGATAAATTATGCTCCTTGGCTTCCCTACTAAATTCAATCAGATGGTCTTTTTATAGCCACTAACAGTGTTTGAGGGGAGTAAAACAATACAAGGTTATACTTTCAATTTAAGCATGCTTTTAAAGGACCACAGACTCCGAATTTCAGTTTTGTGGATTTATCATAAGGCCAAAAACAATTGAATATAAACACACCTCAATATCAGAGTATACAGATATATAAAAATCAATGCAGCGCCGAATCTACGAATATAATTCATTCGGCACAAAAAGCATAATTAGATGAACTCTAAAATCAAAATGCAACGAAGAATAGAAGCTGAGTCCAATTCTCTTTTAATTCGAGAAGAAAAGAAAAGTATCTTTCCCTACACTGTTGTACATGTAAATCCTACGGATTTTCTCGATATCCTATCCCAAATCTGTCAGCACGTGTTACTCCTCATGTCAAATGGGTCTGATAGCTTAAGGCTATGGAGCTCATTCTAAGATTCTCCTTTTCCTCTGAAAATAAGCAGAAGTCTCTTGAATATGCCCCGGGGCATCGTACAAAAAGGCAATGTTCAACTCACAATACGTCATAAGATAAACTTTTCCATCTGCAATATCTTTTCAGTAAGTTTTCACAGAAGCTCTAATTAAATTTGTTCAATGTTCAGTGGCCTTGGTTCTCAGATAGGCCAGACACGAAAGGTGTCCTCCCTTTTTCGCTTTCCAGCCGTCTTCAAAGACATTCCGGGTATCTCCTTAAATCTAAGAATGAAGAGGTCAAATTCCTGTACCTGCAGTAAGATGAGAACATACTGTCTTTGAACACAAAAAGGATTTATTTAATTGTGATTCTTGAGCAACCAAGGATAAATGAAACTCAAAACAACCTGCAGTTTGGGCCTACAATTCAGGCCACTTAAACTAGACACAAATTACTTTGCACGAGTAATATTTCATCCTGCAAATTATACCAAGAAGAATTATAGATTCCTTTCATACATACAAAAGCCTACTTAAGTGTGCACACTACATTTCGAGGCTAATATACCTTTGAATAAATGCAGCTTAATAATCATGAAACACTGCAACCGATAAAAATACATGTGCGTTTGTTTAATCCACGAGTATAGTGCACCCATACAATTTATAGTGCTGTAAGCGCTCTATCAGGAGCAAAGCTCTAAAAAATATTTTAACCACTATGGAGCCTTATTGCAAATCCCATAACCACTGAGACGCCCAAAGAGCACCTTGTGTGGCACTGCATCAAAGTTGCATTCAAATTGGACAGCATAAGTCCCTCTCAGCCACTTGGTCTAAGGTCCATCTGAGGTCTTCCGTGACCCCCAAAGTTAGGACTCAGTACTATGAATGGAGGGAAAGACCCACTGTGAGGAATGCAGAAGGTTATGCTATTCAGTGTATTTAGACAGTTGTTAGCCACATCGCTGATTGCTAGTTTCCCCTCCAGTGCTGGACAGCAACTAAAACGGGTGTGGTCATGACGAGCTCAGCTCGTCATGAGCATCTGAGAGGTGTATGCCATGACGAGCTGAGTTCGTCATGAACATGGAAGGGGTTAATTTGTGTATTTTTTTCCAGAATTTTTACCAATAACTGGAGACAAAAGATGGGATGTTAATTCTCCAACTTGATGTTCCTGGACTTTTGCATCACTATTCGAAAACAAACAAGTGAATTTTGCACATTCCTAATCAGAGCCAGTGGGAAAGGACATGGCTGTCATTGGGGTCAGGAAGGTTAGAGGTGGTGGATCCTTAAGAAAGACCGGGTAGGGTTGGGAAGTTAGGAAAAAATATCCATCTGCTGGTATGTTTAGAATAAGCAGATATTCTCTGACTGGCTGCTTATTGTTTACATCAGTGGATCAGGTGGATGGCTTTCTAGCAGCACCAGTCTATCTGCATCCCTGAGGGCACATAACAAACATGTATTAAAAAAAATGCAATAGCTACAAATGGAAACTTCAGACCTCTGAGGCGGAAGCCGGAGGTGTTCTTACTCGTTTTTAAAAATTTGTGTGATTTGTGTTTAAACATTATTTTAAACTGTGTGCACCTTACCCAGAGCTATTCTCTGCTACCCCCGACAAGCAGGCACCCCACCAACAGCGGATCTTAGCGCTGTTCAGCGGGAAACAACCCACGGCCGCCATCGCTGCTGAAACGCGAGGCCACGCCCACCCGTTAGGCCACGCCCACCCCAAAGCCTATGTAAGCGCTGACTGAGAGCGCGTCATTTGGAAATTTCAGACCTCTGAGGCGGAAGCCGGAGGTGTTCTTACTCGTTTTTTAAAATTTGTGTGATTTGTGTCTAAACATTATTTTAAACTTTGTGCACCTTACCCAGAGCTATTCTCTGCTACCCCCGCCAAGCAAGCACCCCACCAACAGCGGATCTTAGCGCTGTTCAGCGGGAAACAACCCACGGCCGCCATCGCTGCTGAAACGCGAGGCACGCCCACCCCAAAGCCTATGTAAGCGCTGACTGAGAGCGCGTCATTTGGAAACTTCAGACCTCTGAGGCGGAAGCCGGAGGTGTTCTTACTCGTTTTTTAAAATTTGTGTGATTTGTGTTTAAACATTATTTTAAACTTTGTGCACCTTACCCAGAGCTATTCTCTGCTACCCCCGCCAAGCAGGCACCCCAACAACAGCGGATCTTAGTGCTGTTCAGCGGGAAACAACCCACGGCCGCCATCAATGCTGAAACGCGAGGCCACGCCCACCCGTTAGGCCACGCCCACCCCCTCTCTCTATAAATGTGCTTCCCACGCAAGCGCAGCGGGAGCGCCGTTTGCGCGCCAAAGGCGCGCCTAAGGCAAGCCCGTCTGCGCCCGTCCGCGCCTGGCCCGTGCCTAGGGCCAATTCCCCTGGCTGTCGGGCTGTTTCTGGTCGTACTTGCTGGACCAGATCCCAGCTCCTCCTCCTAAAACCCACAACTTGCCTGTCTACTACACGTTGTAGTCCCTGTCACCTGGAGGATGCCCCTTTCCACTGCCTTCAATGTAATTTTACCCTCCCGCCTTGGAGCCTTCGCCCCTCTTCCTGCCTCAGCCTGCCGAAACGCCTGTCCCACCCTCTGACGCTGAAAGCAGGTCTGATTAATTGCCGTTCCTTGCCTCAGTTAGTCAAGGGCCCTACACACACTGCTGGGCATACACTTGACCTTATCTTTGCTAATTTCTCGAATATCACAGTCTTTCCTTCCCTTCCTCTCACCTGGTCTGATCACCATCTTGTCCCTTTTGACCTAGAGCTAAGTTCGAGACCCACCCCTACTGTCCTCAGGAAAGAGCTGGGAAGAAAGTGGCATAAAGTTACCTGTGCAACCTTAGACCCCTTATTCAACTATCAGCCTGACCCTCTGTCTAGTGACATTGATGAAAATGTGTCCAGACTCAATTCCGCACTGCTCCTTGCCATCGATTCCATCGCCCCTCTCAAACCCATCACCTCTGCTAGAACACGCCCCTCTGCCCCTTGGTTCTCTCCAACCCTCCGTGAGGAAAAAAGCCGCTGCAAATTACTTGAACGCAAGTGGCGGCAGAACAATGACCCTGAATCCAAAGCAATTTACAAAACCGCTCTGAAAAAATTTCTTAAACTAAAAAAAGCTACCATGAGAGACTTCTTCTCATTACAAATCTCCAATGCTAAGAACTCCTCTAAAACCCTTTTTAATATTGTCAATGAATTTGTAAATCCCCCCGCCAGGGCCGCGCAGAACCCCTCTAGCCAGGCACTATGCGATGGACTGTCTGACTACTTCCTTGAAAAAATTGATAAAATTAGAACTTCGTTTCCTACTAAGGAATCTCCCCTGGTCCCCCCTGTGATGGCCCCGGAATCTGCCTCCTTACAGTCTTATAACGAGCTGACTCTTGAGACCGCACTCAGGCTATTCACCCAGTGCAGATCTGGTTCTCCTTCCGACTCAATTCCTGCCAAGACCATGGGTGACCTGGCCCCCTCACTGGCTAGCCCTTTTCTTTCTATCTGGAATGCCTCCCTCCATCATGGCATCTTTCCTACTACGTGGAAGGAAGCTCTGCTGGTCCCCATTCTGAAAAAGCCTGATGCCGATCCTACAAAATTTTCCAATTATCGCCCCATCTCCCTCCTCCCTAAACCCGCAAAAATTCTGGAAAAGGCCGTGCAGCTGCAACTAACAGAATATCTGGAAAATAACTCTTTACTACACGACTCCCAATCCGGCTTTAGAGCAAGTTTCAGCACTGAGACTGCTCTCTTGGAAGTGGCTGAGACTATCTGTGAGTGTGTGGATAGGGGCGAGGAGGCCATGCTGGTCCTCCTCGCCTATCCGCCGCTTTTGATACGGTCTCACATAAAATCCTATTAAACCGCCTAAAGCAGGTCGGAACCGGTGGCTCCGCTCTCGCCTGGATTGAGTCCTTCCTCACTGGCAGATGGTGGCGCTCAAGCCTTTCAAATCAGAGGGTAAACCCCTGCTGTGTGGTGTCCCGCAGGGCTCTGCCCTGAACCCTTTGTTTTTTAACGTTTATCTCGCACCCTTGGCCGCAGTGGTGAGTCTTGTGGAGTCAGAGTGGTCTCTTACGCTGATGATACTCAGCTGATATTCTCCTTTAGAGACCACTCAGACTCCACCTTTGCCAACTTCCGCCAATGTCTGGACAACATCTGTGCCTGGATGACCAACCACCACCTTAGACTTAATGCTGACAAGACAGAAGTCCTGTTTTTTAACCAGAAAACTCCAATATCCCCCAGCCTGTGGTGGCCCATAGTACTTAACCCTGCGCCCACCCCTGTTCAATCAGCACGTAACCTGGGCTTTCAATTCGATGACTCACTCTCTTGCAAAGCGCAAATCAACAAGGTCACCTCTGCCTGCTTCGCGAAGCTTCGCATGATTAAAAAGATCTTTCCTTACCTTCCCTTGGACGCCCGCAGAACGATCACTCAGGCCCTCATCACATCTCATATAGACTACGCCAACAGCTTATATGCCGGTGCCCCTCAATATCTGATCGATCGTCTTCAGATCGTTCAGAATGCGGCAGCCAGACTGATCGGAAATATCCCCTACCGTCAGTCGGTTGCCTCCTACTGCAAAAAGCTCCACTGGCTCCCCATTGCAAGCCGCATTCAATTTAAGATCCTCACCCTCGCCTTTCGAGCTATCAACGGCCTTGGGCCTGGATACCTGAAAAAGCGAGTGGCAATATCTCAATCTGTCAGATCACTGAGATCTAACAACTTACGCCTCTTGATTGCTCCTCGCTTTCGACGTTCCAGAATGGGCGGCAGAGGGTTCAGCGTAATTACTGCTAAACTATGGAACTGCCTCCCACTCGACCTCAGGTTCTGCCCATCTGAATCCATCTTCCGTAGTAAATTAAAAACATGGCTGTTCTCCAGATTATGACTCCAGTCTTGCAATCAGCTTGATTCTCTCCTTCTTTCCTGAGTTTCTGTTTTAGCGCCGGGACACCCCTCTGGGGGTAGTTGCGCGCTGTATAAGCTACTTAAATAAATAAATAAATAAATAAAATCCTGTGGAAGAGAAAGAAATGCACACAATATTTCCATCAGTTAGGCTTTTCAAGTCCATGCATGCAACCGAGGGTTTAGTAACTTTCAAATTTGTTGCTGCCCTTCAACATTCATGCCTCTCCATGTTCGCATGTTTTCAGGTCAAAGAAAAGCACGTAGGCAATCGTGAACAATTGGTTGAAGTAGACATTTAAGTAACACCTGCTTCTTGTCTTTGGCTGATTAGCCCTGCTTTTGAAAAGCAGGAGCCTGGTTTAACCAGTGCTTCCTTGAGGGGAGCGTGTATGTTCCTCCCCTCAGCTCCATATCGCGTCTTGACTAGCACCCGCATTCTATCCTGTTAGTTTAACTGGAGTGGCGGGAATCTAGTAATTTATATCAATCTGTGGGGCATATATTAACAAGAAGTTAACGCTGGCTTAGCATCAATTATTTGACATTTCGGCAGTTATTTTGTTATCGCCTTATTTACAAGTTGCTGCTAACTGGAGTTAGCAGCACTTTTCCAGTGAAAACGTGAATTTTAAAGATCGCCACTTCTGTTAGTGAGAGTTAACGAAAATGAGATGCAAGGTGGGCGTTCCTGTAAAACAAACTGCAGCTAACCCCTCTTTACGATATTTACAAGTAACTCCTGGTGTGGTGCAAAACCCCAAAAACTGCCTCTAAATTTAGTGAGAGGCAGTTTTTTAAGAACAGAAAATAGCTGGTCTTAAAATTGGTGCAAACACTTGGGGCCTCATTTCAGAGGTTTTGGTGCTGGACAGCGCAGGAAAGAATATTGTTGCGCTGCCCTGCACCAAAACAAAAGTTAGAACTGTGCCCCACAATAAAATGGGGAAAAAACAGCTGATGGACAGAATGCAGAACAATGTCATACATTCACCCCAGTACAGAGATCTGGGCCTAAATCCATCTTTATTTGCTCACCATGCCATTCCAGTTTAAATCCAGCCATATGCAACTCAGTTTTGACCCTGTGCCTCATGGAAACAGTCCAGCCCGAACTACCAAGCCAGGTCCACCCTGGACTGGAAACAAGCATCCTAGGACCGGTATCGGGGTTTCACCCCTCTTCAGCCAGGATAGCTTTATTCCAGTGGCATGGAGAGCACAGGACTCACATCTGAGCATACCTGTCCCACTCGGGGTGACAAATGCAAAAACAACAGTTGATGGACAGAATGCAGAACAATGTCATACATTCACCCGAGTACAGAGATTGGGGCCTAAATCCATCGTTTTTTTGCTCACCATTCCATTCCAATTTGGACCCAGCCATATTCAAATCAGTCTTGACCCTGCGCCCAATGGGAACAGTCCAGCCCGAACTGCCAGACCAGGTCCTCCCTGGACTGGAAACAAGCATCCTAGGACCGGTTCTTCAGCCAGGATAGCTTGATTCCAGAGGCATGGAGAGCTCGGGACTCACATCTGAGCATAACCGTCCCACTCGGGGTGACAAATGCAAAAAGAACTATTGATGGACAGAATGCAGAACAATGTCATACATTCACCCCAGTACAGAGATCTGGGCCTAAATCCATCGTTTTTTAGCTTACCATTCCATTCCAGTTTGAACCCAGCCATATGCAACTCAGTCTTGACCCTGTGCCTCATGGGAACAGTCCAGCCCAAACTGCCAAGCCGATGGGGTCGTCTATGTGGGTTGGTTTGGTGACTAACTGCTTGAGTCCGATGTTGGTCTTGGTTCGACAGGAAAGTGGTGGTGTTCTAGTCACAGGGGTTTTCCAGGTGGAAGCTGAGATCTACCAGTAGGATGTAGTTAGTGAAAGGGAGAACCTGGGGTGCGATGAGGTCCACAATTGCATTGTGAATGGGGGTTCATGGGCCGGGGGGGCCTGTAGAGGAGGGTGCGTGCAGGGTGGGGTTGGTCCGGATCTGTAAGTGGAGGTTTTCCATGGTAGACGTCGGGTCATTAGAGTGCGATGTCAGTCGGAGTGTGGTGTTGTAGACAATAGCAATGCCTCCTCCTAGGTGCTCGGGGTGATCTCTGCAGGTGAATTTGTAGCCGTCATGGATGGTGATGGCGATGTCCAGTCTGGGCCAAAGGTTGGTCCAGGTTTCCGTGAATGAGGCAATGTCTAAAGAGGTGGCATCGAGGAGGTCCCAGATTTCTGTTCCGTGTTTGTGGAGGGACCACATGTTGAGGAGGATGCAATTGAGTCGGTCGGCTGCGCTGTTGGTCGGCTGGGTACCAGGACGCACTTCTGTGCTGATATAGCAGCAGGTGTGTTTACAGTTTCGGCAGGCGCACGGTGCAAGGGAATTCTACAGTGATGCTAGATGGCAGGCTATGTGGCATCCAGGGCTGATGGCAAGGATGGTGCTAGCATCGAAGCAGTGAAGTGTCTGAGAGGAATGGTCTTTGGTGTGGGGAGCAGTCCAGGGGTGGACGGACGCAGACGAGCTTGCTTTTGGCACACCAGTGGTACACCCGCTGCGCATGGCAGCGCAGCGTCCACCATTAAGTAGTGCTGCGGTGGGGGACAAGACAGCTGGGAGACAGGAAACACAGGAAAGGACACTGATGGGTCGGGGACCCGGGGGGAAGCGGGTGTTGTATATATATATTTTTTAATCTTACCTCAAGGCCGGGTCCCACGTCTTCTGTGCTCCTTCTCTTCTGGTCTGCTTCCAGGAACAGGAAGCAGGCAGACAGGCTTCCTCTCCTCAGCCAATCACAATGCTGCAATGTGGCGTTGTGATTGTTCTTGAGCACCTTGACAAGGCATTCAGCCAGGGGCTGGAGAAGTAAGCATATTCTCCATACAGGCTGTAATGCAGCCTTCATTGCAAACAAGGAAGTGCACATGACTGCTTTGGGCGGCCTGAAAGGGCCGAAAAAACAGTAATTGCGCACTTGAGTGGGAATGCCACTCCGCCACTGCCCTGCTCTGTGAGTAGAGCAGCCCCACCCAACCTCCTGCCCCCAAACGAAACATAGCTAGAGGTGCTAGCCCTGGGCCTGACTCAACCCCCAGGACCCCTCCACTATGCTTCCCACCTTCTTCTCACCTGGACATTGACACCGTGGTGCAATCTTCTTTACTCTCTCCAAATCTGTGACTCAGCCAGGCAGGATTTCACAAGCCAGGGTACAGCAGTTGCTGCCAAGTCTGCTGAGGAACATCCTGATGTAAGTGATGCAACAGGGCCCCCTTATGCAAGAAGTTGCAGTGCTCCCACCACACAAGTTCTGTGCAGCTTAGGGGCCTCAACGTCCACGGCGTTTGGCCAGCACAACATCCTCCTGTGATGCAGAGAGGAACAGACCAACATTGGTAATCCTCTCTGTGCACCCCAGTGTAGTGGTGGCGTATGGTTTGCGACGCAGACCTCCCTACATTGGTGC
Source organism: Lissotriton helveticus (assembly GCF_964261635.1). NCBI lineage: Eukaryota > Metazoa > Chordata > Amphibia > Caudata > Salamandridae > Lissotriton > Lissotriton helveticus. Next base: position 1,507,910,419 of record NC_136061.1, read on the forward strand.
ACAGCAGCGCTTCTACCATACACAGCTCCAAGGGGCACCAGGCGGTCTTCTCACATAGGTCAGCAACATGTTTCCATGCAACCTGGTATGGTAAGGGTGATTGCTGACGCCTCAATGTCTACAGCCACGGCCCAGCAACTCCACAGCAACTCCGCCTCCCACACCGGGTCACAGACACAGGTCCAGCGAGGCCTCTGGGCCCCCGGGGACTGTCCTCGCTTTCAATGTTTTGGCTGCCATGGTGCTGCAAGGTGGGCACTGTGAAAAGTGATGCATCACTGTTTTTCCCAGCGATGCGCCTCTTTTCATAAATGTAACCCTGAATCTGCATTTGGTTTTCCCCTGAGACTCTCTCTGGTCATCCTGGCTGCTGGGGGAAGTAGTTGTTGATCTGTGCTGCACTTGGCCTTGACTGCTCCATTCTGCATTCCATTGTTTTTATTTTATTTTTTTCATTAATGGTGGACTTATAGGCTATTTTTGCCTCTAGAGTAAAAAAAAGGGAAGTTGGGCTGACTAACATGAGTTTTTTTGCCACTAGTTGACTTTCGTCACGTTTCTGTCACTAACATCAAACTTTTTATCGCCTTGACACTATTGTTTGTGGCAGTTTTCACCATGGCTAGCTGATACTATCACCATGTAGCAACATATTGTAAATACATTGCTAACAGGGCAATAGTTTTCAGCGAGAGGCTGCATTAAGAAAATTGCGGCTAACTAATGCTAACGCTAGTTAGCAGCAGTTCTTGTAAATATACCCCTAAGTATGGCTTGTGGTAAATTGTGACTTCACTTAGGCACACCTGCATCCCATTCCACATGCTCAGAGTTTGCGTGCATACAGATATCTTCCTACCTGTCTTCTGCACCTATTACTTTTTCAGCCCCTTTTTTAAGAGGTAAAGTGAATGTCTCTTGTCCTCCTTTAACTCAGCCACAGATCAGAACCAGAAGAACAATACCTCATCATTAAACTGAATTTAATCATCTCCGTTTTACATATTGCAGGCTCCACACTACTATGAAGTTAGAAGGTCACATATTTTTGTGCTCTTATAATGTTACATGCAGATGAATGACAAGCATACAGCTTAATTGTTCAAATGACATTGGTAGGAGCACATTAGCTCTAGATTTAATATTAATGCACTGAGGCCATATGGATAAGTACTTCGGGAGAGTCAAGGGATTGTTATTCTCAGTATAATCTTTTACATCCCCGGTCTTTTCAGTGCTAGGCTGTTCAGATACACCATCAGCTTTCCCTTCTCCCCATAATCAGAAAAGTATTCTCCAAAATATCACTTGATGTGACCTGGTGACAAATTCGCAGTGATTGTCTTTTAAGAGTGGGAGGTTTCTTAGACTATGCGTCCTAGATACCTGGGTCTGTGCTTTCCCTACACTGCAAATGCAAAATTGATGCAATGTACAGAACTGGAGATATGAATTTTCAAAGATTTAGCAAAATATAGCTCTTAGAAGATTATAGCACCATATTGGGATACCTGCTCGTGATACACCGGGTCAATGTCAAAGTTTTAGGCCGACCGCGGTGGAGCCCTGTGTGACTACAGCTCGCAGCAGGTCCCAGTCTCAGTTTCTACCTTCAACCTTAGAAACTTTTCTGGAGCTTTTCTCCCCGAGGTCCCTCAAAGCTCCAAGCCAGTCCAGATTCTGTGAGGGTTCGCCGGATTGCCTTTAAACAAACTCCCAGACAACTTCCCTGGAGCGGACTTGGAAACTTTTTCTTTAGCGCTTCAGCGGGGCAACCCAGGAATCCAGGCTGACATGTGATGGAAGGCAGGCAATTGACGTTCGCGGTTGCTCCTGGTCACCTTTTCTACGAGCGGACTAGAAACTTTTCTGGAACTTTTTCTCAAGGGGTCTCTCGATGCTCTTCATGTAGCTGGAACCAGTGAGGGTTCGCTGGCTTCAGATTTCTTCTAGCCCCGGTCAAACTCCGGAAGTTGGCCCAATGGAGCTTTTAGTGGGACGAACCTGGATGGCTTGGCCGGCTCGCGGTTGAAGGCAGGCGGCCTGGCTAACTAAATATCAGACCCGCCCACCCCTGGGACACCTAGGGGCGACCCTGGGGGTGCCTAATATGCCAAAACGTTGTAGGTTATCCATTTTTTAGTGTCCCAAACCCCAAAGTCGAGTTTGGGCACACTTTACTTTTTAAAAGCAGTCCTGGCACCCTGGGCTGCTTTTAAACTGACTTCAGTCTTCAGCAGTGCACACATGAAAGTGCAAAAAGAGCTGCTGACCTCTAAACTGCCACACCCTAGGGTACTAGGGACTTCTAGGTAGTTTCAATCCCCCTGCCATATTATATACTAGGAAAAGACACACATTTGATGGACGGAATGCTGAACAAATCAAAACATTCACCTCCAGTCAAGAGATCTGGGTGAAATCCATCATTCTTTTGCTCACCATGCCACCCCAGTTTAGACCTGGCCATATGCAAATCAGCCTTGACCCTGTGCCTCCTGGGAAAAGTCCAGCCCGAACTGTCAAGCCAGGTCCTCCCTGGACCGGAAACAAGCATCCTAGGACCAGTTTCGGGCTTTCAGCCCTCATCAGCCAGGATAGCTTGATTCCAGTGGCACACTGAGCCTGAAACCCACGACTGGGAATACCCGGCGCTTCTAGGGCGTGAAAGCAAAAGACACACAATTGATGGACGGAATGCTGAACAAATCAAAACATTCACCACCAGTCAAGGGATATGTGTTAAATCCAGCATTCTTTTGCTCACCATGCCACCCCAGTTTTAGACCTGGCCATATGCAAATCAGCCATGACCCTGTGCCTTATGGGAACAGTCCAGCCTGATCTGCCAAGCTAGGTCCTCCCTGGACCGGAAACAAGCATCCTAGGACCAGTTTCGGGCTTTCATCCCTCACAAGCCAGGATAGCTTGATTCCAGTGGCACAGTGAGCCCGGGACCCACGTCTGGGCATACCCGGCACACTTACGGTGTAAAAGTAAAAGACACACAATTGATGGACAGAATGCTGAACAAATCAAAACATTCACCCCAGTCAAGAGATCTGGGTTAAATCCATAATTCTTTTGCTCACCAGGCCACCCCAGTTCTGCATTCTGTCCATCAACTGTTGTTTTTGCATTTGTCACCCCGAGTGGGACGGGTATGCTCAGACGCGAGTCCCGTGCTCTCCATGTCACTGGAATCAAGCTATCCTGGGTGATGAGGGCTGAAAGCCCGAAACCTGTCCTAGGATGCTTGTTTCCAGTCCAGGGAGGACCTGGCTTGGTAGTTTGGGCTGGACTGTTCCCATGGGGCACAGGGTCAAGACTGAATTGCATATGGCAGGGTTCAAACTGGAATGGCATGGTGAGCAAAAAAACTATGGATTTAGGCTCAGATCTCTGTACTGGGGTGAATGTATGACATTGTTCTGCATTCTGTCCATCAACTGTTGTTTTTGCATAATATATACTAGGGGAATATAGGGTAGGTCATGCCAATCACAGGGGTACCCCACCTTACCATTGTGTACCCTAGTGTATGTAGGTGTTTTAACTGTATTCTAATGTGTCTTTTTCAGCATAGCACTGGCCCTGGGCCTGGTTAGGCAGAGCCCAGGGTCAGTCAGAGTCAGTTATCACCAGTATCAGTCAACAAAGTGTTGGGGGGTGCCCAGTGCACAGGATGACTTTGCAACACCCTCCTACATCTGGTGAAGGAAATAGAATATGTCATAATGTTGCCACACAAATTAAATTTGTTTCCCGGAATGTAGCAGGTTAGAGCATAAAGAAAGATAATCCAGAGTGCCATGGTTTTATTGAAAATATGATATTAGTCTCCTCTAGGAGACTTTGTCATTACCACTGATATACCATATAGGATATGCACATTTTTTAAAACAACTACGTCCTCCAGTCTGGGTAGGCCAATAGGTGGCCTTATGACATGGGTGAAGACCACACTCTCAGATATGTTGAGGGAGATCAGGGTGGACTCACCTGATATATTGTGCCTACGTTGGACCACCCACTGTAATGTCATATATTACATTTACAATGTATATAACAGACCCACAAGTAACAAAAAAGAGTCAGCTGTCATTGACTGTTTGGGTAACCATCTAGACTCACTTCCACCATCAGCAAGAAAAAATGCAGGAGGGGATCTGAACTGGCAGTTTGAACCCTTGTGTTTGGACAATTTGGCTTTGAGTCTTGAGGAGGATGTAGCGTGGGCAATCCGGAACATGATTTTAGCTGTTCAGATTACTGCCCTGCTATTAAATCAAGGACTATGTGCCTGTAATGGTAGATCCTGTTCTGACAAGTCATGTATGCATACATGTAACAGGCTCATCCATACTAGTTTAATCGTTTATATATTCTTGGACGTTTAATTATGGCATGGGTTGATTGACATGTTTTGCTCCAACGTATTGATAGTGATAATAATGCTTTATCACTCAGGTTGAGCTTACCTCTTGGAGGATCACCTTACACCGAAAGTGACATGTTTGATGGCAGATTGAGGCTCATGAACAATAGGCCAAGGGTCAAATGGAGCAGTGTAACACATTCACAAGAGTTCATTAGCAAGATCTAGAGCCTGTTTGCTAATAGTATGGAAGTTGTGTCTTCGCAAGACTTGTTAGGAGTTGATTGTGAGCCCTTAGGGCAGATCACAGGGGCACACAATAATATGTTTCAGAGGAACCTCTTTTACATCAAAGTTAGGCAATCAGTGAAGAGGAAGTGTCCAATATCATGGTATAATAAGTCCTGTAAAGAAGCCAAGACTAAGTTAGTTTTGGCTATTAAGAAACAAGATAGACCCCTGATACAGGCTGCAAGGCAATCCTACATTAAGATGGTGTCTGAAGCTAAAAGTTATTGGGAGCGGGGCATCTGTGAGGGCCTCCTCTCTAATGCTGCCAGATTAAAAGATCATTGTTCCTTTTGGTGCTTGGTCTCTTCAGGCAGCAGAGAAGGCCCCAGTATGATTAATAATAAAATATCAGTCAGTGCTTGAGTTAAACACTTCGCCAACTGACACACCCAGAATGGAGAATCCCAGGCACAAATAGACACTACTCCGAGCACCAAAGAACCTGGATAAAATAATATGGCTGTAGGGGAGGTGTCCTTGGGAGCTAGGATGGTATCTCCGGGACTTTAACTTAGACCTGGTGAGATTGATATCCTGGTGGTTACACCAGAGGAAATTAGCATAGCTATTAGAGGAATTGTATCTAACAAAGCTCCTGGGATAGATAACATTTCAGGTGATCTGGTTTTGGATGAAATAGGAATCTGGAACAACATACTTTCTCCTGCTTCTGCATCTGCATCTCCGGATGCAGCTGGGGCTGGCTGTCTACGGCTACTGCTCCTCCTGACAGTGGTGAGTGGCACAGTGATGCTGCTGCGGCTTGATCCCTCACTACCCTCTTCCGCTGTTACATCACCCTGAACACCAGTGCTAGCCTGCATCATTTCTACGGCAGTTGTAATATGCCCCAGTGCCTTGGACACATCCCCACAACAATGGCCCATATCTATCTGCATTTCTACAGAACGACGTGACAGCTGGGCCACGCCTGTGCTGATCTTGTTGTTTGACCTGGTATAGGCGGCCATACATGTCAGACACTGGTGATGCCTTCTCCTCTTTGTGGTGTGTCCCTCCTGCATCACACGCGCAACCTCCAGCAGGGCGTTGTTCGATTCCCTGTGTGCCTCCACTAGTGCAGTTGTGAGCTCCCTCACACTGTCAGCCATTGCAGTAATTAGAGAAACGAAGGTTTTGAAACAGTTGTAATTGGGTGCACTGCCAGTTTATACGCACTCGATTTTGATCATTTGGGTATCCTAGGTGCTATTCGGCGAGTGGACAAACCTAAACCACTCTCTAGAGTAGAGGAAAACTACTGCTAATTACTTTACAAATTGCCGAAGCACTCTAATGTGAGTAATAGAATTGTTCAGTTACAATCAACAAATTTCAAACACCAATTCTGACAGAAGTAACAAGATATCCAAAAGATGAGTGAATCTTGGAGTCTTTAATGGAGATTACAGCCAGCCGACACGTGTTTCATCGCCTTCGCGATTCATCAGGGCTAGAAGGCCGTATCAACGTCAGAAGGTCGCTCAGCTGGTGATAATTCCGACCCAGCCGGGCCCGTGACTAGTACTCGCTGGAGAAGCCAAACACGGCTTCGAGTACATCGTAATCTGGAACCGCAACTGGTATCCACGCACTGAATAATAAAAAAAGGATAATATTCTCTTGATAACGAAAATCATAAACACGAACAACTATATCGGGTCACCTCCGAGCCCATTATCATATGTCTTGACTCTATACTCATAAACAGAGATATTGATCGCTGCTGGACGCACTCGAACCAGTAGTACTAGTCACGGGACCGGCTGGGTCGGAATTATCACCAGCTGAGCGACCTTCTGACGTTGATACGGCCTTCTAGCCCTGATGAATCGCGAAGGCGATGAAACACGTGTCGGCTGGCTGTAATCTCCATTAAAGACTCCAAGATTCACTCATCTTTTGGATATCTTGTTACTTCTGTCAGAATTGGTGTTTGAAATTTGTTGATTGTAACTGAACAATTCTATTACTCACATTAGAGTGCTTCGGCAATTTGTAAAGCCATTGCAGTAATGTTAGTGTTCATTTTTGTCATCTGCAGGTTGATTGCTCCCATGTGCCTTGCTTGCACGCGCTGCACCCGCACCATCTGTGACTCCACGCCACCCCACTGATCGGGACTTCCTGCTTCCTGTGCCCAAGTATGGGTCAATGGCCTGCGACTTGTCCCTGGCCGGACATGTGCCTGCGGTGTAGGTGTGTTGCTGGCACTTCCACGGCTTGTACTAGGTGCAGCACATTTATCCTGTTCTTTCTCCATTGGCTGCAGTGGTGTAACTGTGGCCCTGCGTTTAGCTGGTGCCTTGGCTTTGGGTGGTGGTGTCACATCTTTTGACACCGCTGACTCTTGGTCGGGCTGTGTGATGTCTTCTATATCACTATCTTCACTGTGTACATCAGCTGCATCTGTGATGTGAAACAGTGCAATGTTATTTGATTTGGTCATTTTAAAATGCAAACTTAATAAAATTTCTACTTTTATGTTCTAACTGACTCTCATCTATCACTGTACTGCTTATTGTCAGCATTAGTGCTTACTGTATTGGATTCAAACTGGCTATTGGGTAGTACTGACTACAGGTCCCATGATGCATTGGTCTCCCTATGTGAAATGTGTGCTGGACTATTTATACAATTATTTTGCAGGTCGATTCACAATTGCCCACTATCAGTGTGTACATACTTCAGTTCATACTCATGCATCTTACCTTGTGTGCTACAGGCTGGGCCAGATGTGTCCAGGATCGTTACCCCAACCACAGCTTCATGCTCAATTGTGCCCTCCACCATGTCCTCCTGGGGTGTGTTGTCTGGGACTGTTGGGCCTCCTCCTCCAGTCCCCTTCGCCTCTTTCAGCCTTTCCGCTACACGCTCCTTGGCACGACTGCGCAGGTCGTACCAGCGTTTCTTCAGGTCATCTATGCTGCGGTGTGTGACCCCCACAGCATTCACCTTGTCCCTGATCCTGTTCCAGATCCTTCTCTTGTCTGCCTCTGGCACTTTAAGGGAGAGCTTCCCAAACAGCTTTTCATGATTGTTTGTGACCTCCTCAATGAGGAGGTCAAGTTCACCCTCACTGAACTTTAATTTTTCGCTTTCTGCCCACTGCACCCTCCTCTGTGGCTGTTTGGGACATGGCTGTCTCCCCCTGTGAGCTGGCTGCAGTAATTTTCCTTCAGCTCTGTCTCCCTGCACTCAGCTTCTGCCTCTGTGTTCCTCTGTGCACAGGTGGCTGCAATTGCTGATTGACTTCCTGGTTGTGATGTCATCAGTCTGCTTCCTAGGCGACTCTGTAGTTTTCACGCTATCGTTTTTTGCGCTAGCTAATTGCGGCCGCTATTTGCGCCCGCAATTAGCTATTGCAATGTGCGGAATTTATGCGAGCTGTGCGTTTTTTACCAATAGCGAGTCCTTCACATGGACTCGCTATTGTATTTTGCGAATTTTACCGATTCTTTATTATTTCGCATTTCTCTTCATGCATAGACAACAGCGAGTCTTTAATAGAGATTCCTTAAAAATCGCTATTAAGGACTCGCTATTTCTTTGCTTGATGCATCTGGCCCACTGAGTCTAAGCAGCCAATTTCGACCAGAAGACCTCACAAATCGTGGTTTTGAAATAGTGAGGGGGATATGGACAAGAAAGTGGCGGAGAGAGACTTTGGCCTTTCTGGCATACCGGATCTCTCCTTCAACTCTGAAACGCAAGGCTGCACCATATGTACAAGAATGTGGTACAGCCTTGCGTTTCCCCCTGCAATGCCGCTAAGTTTAGCAACTGAGCGCCAATGCAGGCACTCTTGCATCACAGTGCAAGGGTGTCTGCGTGCAGGGGATGATTGTTTATGTGTAGGATGGTATCCCTTCCAGCACATAAACAATCGTAAAATGCCATTTTGTCACTGTCATATGTGCTGCTTCGTGCAACACACATCAGTGACAAAATGGATTTTTTTTTAAAGGATTGTTTATGTGCCGGAAGGGACACCTTCCTACACATAAACAATCCATGGCATTTTGCTGTTTCCATGTGTGCTGCCTTATGCAAAGCAAAAACAAGGAGAAATAATGCACTTCTCCTCATTTTGCCAACCTAAGACCAGGTTTTCCCTGGTCTTAATTTTGGCGCTGACTCCTATGTACCCCACCCTCGTACATAGGGGGCAGCATCAAACTCAATGGGTGCTGCGGTGGTACTCCCACTGCAACACCCACTGACCACCCCTTTCACGCTGAGCATAGGGGGGCCTTATTTACAAGGCAGAGTTAAGTCACGTTAAGTGGCTTAACGCTGGCTTGTAAATAAGGCCCACCCCTATCGCCACCACAACATTGGCAAAAGTTACGTTGTGTTGGCAAAAGGGCCTTGTACGTATGTTATGTTATGTTATGTTACGTCTATTTATTGTGCGCACAGATACTCCAGCCAAGGAGCGTCCTGGCGCAGAGACAAGGTAGCCCGTAACACAACAAGAGACTAAGAACAAAAACTAGGAAACAGCTAAAACAAGAAAGTTTTTATAGCCCTCCGAAAGGTCAGAAGGTCCTCCAGCAAGCGGATTTCAACAGGCAGGGAGTTCCATGCTGACGCAGCCATTACCCTAAACGAGCGGCCTCCCATACGGCTGAGCCTGAATCTGGGAACCACCGCAAGGGCCAGACCTTGAGAGCGGAGGTTACGGGCGGGGACATAAAAAGACAGACAACTCGACAGAATTTCCGGGCCTGTACCTCTCAAGATTTTAAAAGCAAGGCACAAGACCTTGAAGAGGATGCGCTTCCTAACCGGAAGCCAGTGTAGGGAGCGAATGACACCTGTCACTGAACAGAATCTGGGCAAGCCAACAATCGCCCTCGCCGCAGCATTCTGAACCCGTTGTAACATGTTCCTAAATGACTTAGATTATTGTCTCACAGCTGTGCTCTGCCTCATTTACTTCTGAATCTTCTTGAGTTTTTTTTTATATAAAGATCACAAAATGGACTCTTGGGGTCTCTATAAAAGAAAGGGTAGCTGGGGTGAACCTGTTGTGAAGGTAACATCAGATTTTAGATAGCACCTGCTATGAGCGAGCTCAGGTACGGCCCACGACGACTCACCTACCTACGCACGCAAGCCCTTGAGAAATGGCGCACAGACAAATACATCACGAAATTTTACTTTTTAATCATATGTCGTATGTTTTTTTTAATGAGAATGCAGTTTCGCCTTCCGCTCGCCTGATCTCACGTCGCTAAAACCCTATGAGCAGCTGTCAAATCGGATAAAAACTCGCAAAGGCCACTGTAAAAGATTCGCCCATCACTTGGCTTTGAGGCGGTGACCTTTTCACATACTGTTCCAACCGTAAAATATCTAATTACATTTTCTAGCAGTCCTGCGTGGAAGGAAGCGTCGGCGCTGAACACATTCCTTCCCACAGAACTCCTAAAAGATCATTTTTAGACTAAATAAATATGCAGTTTTATAGACATTTTAGAGAGTGAAATGCAGAAACCTGTAGTATTTAGTGTGAGATTTTCAAAATATAGGATGCATTACAGGAGTAAACACGGTATACTGGGTGAAATCAAAATAAGACTCTATATTATGGCCAGGTTTTCCCAAGATTCCCAGATTGAAGGTTATAGCAGTTCTAGGTAATTCCTTAAACTGTGTGACCCAAAGTGACTTCTTAGAACCAGATCCCGTGCACTGACATGAGCTTTGACTGTTCCCAGGAAAGGATGTCAGCAGCTTTAAACTGAGCCCTGGTTTAAGGCAAAGAACCATCTAAAAACTATTTTTTATACACTCATTCTCCATAAAACTTTATTCATAACAAAGATTTAGCCATGGTCGTACTTGTTGTGCATGTTTAAAAAAGTAGGTGGAAAAAATGAAGACTCCTGTTCTTATGGAGATTTGCTTGAAAGCAGATTCCTTTCGGGCACGATGTGACTCAGAAAGGCTCCCACCGCAGGTCGGAGCCTTTTCGAGTCACATTGTAGATTTCAGTTTAGACCGATGCATTACAATGCAGTGGGTCGTAAGTGAAAATGGCCGGTCATTCTGGCTGGATACCGATGGACTCAAGGAGCCCATCGGCCAGTCCATAATCCCAATGGACGACGGAAATGCTTTTGGTATTACAATGTTGGTTTCCGACAGGCTTTCCATGTCATGCTTGGAAAGCCTGTCAGAAAGCGACTTTGCAGGCCCCCTTCTCCCTGCAGCCTTCTGTTGGGGGTGAGGGGGCACCTATGGCACCCCCTGTTAATCCCTGCACTGTGTGGCAGGCATTTTAGGTGCCTGCCACACAGTTCAGGAATTAACAGAAACTCGGCTTGTTTAGAGAAATGGGAGTATGTGACTGCACCAGATGTGCGGTCACATTGTAATACCGGTGTCTGAACTGCCGACCGGAGGATAGTCGGTCCCGAGACAGCAACGGTTACGTCCACCTGACATCGTAATACGGCCTTAAATGCACATAGGGTACAGAGATGTGAAGTAGTGCATTAGCACTAGAAGAACAGTTCTGAGGAAGTGATTTTTATTCTTGTACAAGGGTGTTATCTTGGGAGAACAGTGCGATGCAAAATAAACTTCCACATTTCTCCCCTAGGTCCTGAGGGTCTCTTTGTGCTTGTTGCTGTAGTTTTCACTTGATGTACTTGGCTTTAATTAGGCATATCTCTTTATCCTCAATATGCAATGCTTTTCATTATCCAGCACGTCCAATATCTACCTATTTCATTACAGAAAGTTCACTCATGCGGCTCATCCTTTTTGCCTGGACACTGAAGCTCAATAGCTTTTAAAATGGGAATCTACAGGCCACTGCCTAAAGCAGAGGACTGGTGAGGCCTAGGAAGATATAATACATCAGTGTATGTAGCTGTTGCTTGATCTCTTTGGTTCACACTCAGTTCTGCACTAACAAGTCCCCAAGAGCCCGGTAAGCTTGGAAAATCGGGAGGAGCCGCCATAGTATTTGCATATGTCAGTGAACATACAGAACTGTCACTTTTTGGGCAATGTAGTGCTGCAAACAATGCTTCAATGAAAATGTCCTGTCTACTTGAGAATCTCTATTCCATGGCAGCACAGCTTCTTATTTAATTCATATGAAGCCACCTTACCATAACTGAGTTTAATTTTAATCAACGTGTTTCAGCAACTATTTGTAATCCATTAGCAGGAAGCAGCAGATTGATCTATTGGCCACTGTGGGGCCCAGAAATTGCTTTATTCAACCACCGGAAGGCAGTCACATCTATTAGTAACACAAAAACGGTATTCCTATAGAACAGCTGACCTAACTATAACTGCCAGTGGTAACTGCCACTGGATTTTATATGTGTGTGTGTGTATATATATATATATATTACCTACTGGCGATAGCCAGTAGGTATATATAGTTAGGATTGTTTTCCATAGGGAAATCGCAACATTCTATTGGGAATAACTTTGGCGCCGAATGAGGGATCTGCCTGTAATTTTCCTTAACTTTGCCTCGCCGCGCTCCACTCCTTCCCTGAAAGTTTGGGGGGGATTCGTCAAGCGGGGGCCGAGATAAAAGGGGGTCCCAAAACGTGTTTTCCCTATGTTAATTTCCATAGGGCGGTTGGACTCACTTTTAGCCCGAATGGCTGAATGGTTTTCCACCAAACTTGGCACAATTGTAGAGACTGGTAGCCCGATGTGCCTTTGCTATGTCTCAAGATATGTGCTCCAGTGGTTTTTACGAAAATTAACTTTGAAAAAATATATATTGGGCTACATTGGGCTATATATATGTTAGAGCCCAAATGTAGCCCAATGTAGCCCAATGTAGCCCAAAGATGGCCACCAGAGACAAAAAAAACAAATGTAGCCCAAATATCAGCCAGATGTAGCCCAACTATAGCCCAATGACAGGATGTTCCAGAGTGTTCTAAAGAACAACTAGAGCGCTAACAGTCTTACTTATGACAAAAGTATGGCACACCTGAAGTCATCTTGATTGGAATAAAGTGTTAACACTTAAAACATTTAATTTGCAAAGGAACAAAATGAGGGGGTTCATTTTGCCATAGAAATTATGATTAGTGCCGAAGAAAGAAAAATTAGGGCACATTTTGAGTGACTTCTCAAATCCTCTTAAATTTCATTAAAAAATTCTGATATGCAGTCTCCCAAGATGGCCACCAGAGACAAAAGAGCCCAAATGTAGCCCAAATATCAGCCAGATGTAGCCCAACTATAGCCCAATGACAGAATGTCCCAGAGTGTTCTAAAGAACAACTAGAACGCTAACAGTCTTACTTATGACAAAAGTATGGCACACCTGAAGTCATCTTGATTGGAATAAAGTGGTAACACTTAATACATTTAATTTGAAAAGGAACAAAATGAGGAGTTTCCTTTTGCCATAGAAATTTTATATATATATATATATTCACTGAAAAAACCATAGGTTACACACCAGTTATAGTTAGGAATTAGCATTTAAAAAACCTTTGAAATTCACTGAAAAAACCATAGGTTTCACACCAGTTATAGTTAGCTGGAAATTTTACTCGCATAAAACCATTGAAATTCCCACGTTATAGTTAGTTGGACTCACTATAACTTACACGTCTGCAATGCACTGCTGATGATGTCACATATTACATCACTCATCCATATATATAAATATTTAAACATTACTCGCTAATATATGTATTCACTAAGATACACTTAATAAGCCAGTTAACCAATCAATTTTTTTTTTAAAACACTGAAAAAACCATAGGTTTCAGGCCTTATATAGTTAGGAATTAGCATTTAAAAAACCTTTGAAATTCACTGAAAAAACCATAGGTTTCAGGCCTTATATAGTTAGGAATTAGCATTTAAAAAACCTTTGAAATTCACTGAAAAAACCATAGGTTTCAGGCCTTATATAGTTAGGAATCAGTATTTAAAAAACCTTTGAAATTCACTCAAAAAACTATACATTTTAGTGGTGTTATAGTTAGCTGGACATTTTACTCATACAAAACCAATGAAATTGCTCCTATATAGTTAGTTGTACTAACTATATTTCGCGCACCCGCAATCCACTGCTGATGATGTCACATATTAGATCATTCATGACATGGTCAGTGACATCACTGATGACATCTCAAATGACATCACTGATGACATCATCCAGTGAATGTGGTTTGCTTCGTTATTTAAATATGCATTATATATATAGCAATTTACATTGAAGAATGAGTGGATATATATAAATAAATATTTGGATGGAGCGTATATTGCAGCACATCCGAGCTATAGTTAACTCAGATATGAACTACCCGGTGGCTCGCCACTTCAAAGCGGTACACGACAAGAAATTAAAAGATCTTAAATACACTTTGTTGTGTTCCGTAGCTAATCCAGGCAGGGGTGGTGATCGCGAAAAATTGCTTCGCCAAAAAGAGGCATTTTTCATTATGTTACTTGATACCCGGGCCCCTAATGGGCTTAATGCTTTTGATGAATTACATCATTTTCTATGAATTGTATATATCTGACCTTGCTTTCTGTGATATGAGCTATTTCTGTTTTTCCTTGTTTACATTTTCTGTGATGGTTCTGTCTTTGATTTATCAATAGGACGGGATTTTTTGAAGTGTTCAACTGTATCTTTCTTGTTTACATTTAGAGTTTTTCTAATCAGGTCTTCTGCAGCCAATTTAATGTATTTCATTGGATTATGAAATTGTTCTTAAAGCATTTGCACTTTAGCACTCAGGCACTTTTTCTGTCATTTGACATATATTGTGTTTCTGACAGGGGTTTGTCAATAATTTTGCTCAGGGAGAGTATAATCAACTTTTTTTTGGGACTGAGGATGAATAGAATGTTGGGATGCATTTGCATTTGTATGTTTAAACACACTGTTTATTTCCATTTGTGATGTATCAGCTTTGCTTTACATTCTATGATAATTTTTACTCATGGTCCTCAAGTTGAATAGTTCAATGGACAATTTGTACTTTACTCCCTGTGAGTATTCATTATACTTATTTTTGTAACGTTCAGTTGTTGACATGACATGTGAGCACTATGCTCTTATTTTTGTCCCCTTGTACACAGATGCAAAACACACTTTGATTGGCACTATGGCTTTAACTAGAAATTATATGCCTTTTTGCTTTGTTGCAACCCTTGCGTCCTGTTTCTTTAGGCGCTTGGGCTTTTAATTTGAATTTAATGCACGGCCTACTCCTGACGCGTCATGTGATCAAGCTCCGCCTGCGGAGCGAAACGCGTCAGGGAGGGCACTCGCTCTTGCACTTTAATCAAAATTAAAAATGGATTGCTGGCAATGATTTCCGTGATGTGGCTTTCTTGGTGTTTACGACTTGACTAAACACTTGGTCGAAGACGAGGTCTACGCCTGTTGTTACCGTCACCTTTGGCGGTCAGGTTCCAGCGTTCTATTTCTATATATATATTCACTGAAAAAACCATAGGTTTCACACCAGTTATAGTTATCTGTACATTTTACTCATACAAAACCATTGAAATTCCCACGTTATAGTTAGTTGGACTCACTATAACTCGCGCGCCCGCAATCCACTGCTGATGATGTCACATATTACATCATTCATGACATGGTCAGTGACATCACTGATGACATCTCAAATGACATCACTGATGACATCTCAAATGACATCAGTGATGACATCACTGATTACATCATCCATGTGATAAAACGATGCACCTGCTCACACTCTAATCTAACCTTTGATACACCAAGTGTTAAATACAAACTACCATTCCTGAAATTATTGACACACCAATACCAGTAACTACATACGCACTCACTAATTCCTAGGTCTACACACACATCCACTCAATCACACATACAATCACTCATAAATACAGACACTCATCAATACAAAACTATCATATGCACTCATACACCTATACAGACACTCACACACTGCCACTCATCCATGAAGTTACTCACACACCTAATCAGTCATGCAAAGAATCAATCATACTCCCATTTCCTCATCTATACAGTTATACAGACAACACCTCAAATATACAAATATATACTAACACATACTTACTCTCTTATACAATCACTGATACAAGTACACATTGATCCATACAGCCACTCACACAATCACTGGCTCTCATGTATAGTCATTTATATATGCCAAATCTCACATGCACTGTGTTTTACATATTTACTTACTTGGAAATGTAGCACTGAGATATCCATTCAGTCACCAAAACACCCATGCACACAGTCAACCGCCCATACAGCTGTTTCCACATGCACTCTTGAACCCATACACCAGGTGAATCCACTGCTCACACATCTATGCACAGAGTCACACATCTCCCAGCCATCCACACACACACTCAGACTCACATACAAATACTGGGGCAACCAATCAATAACCCATATAGCCACTCATATAACTACTGATCAACACATGCAGCAGCTTACACAACAACAGACATACTGATGCACACATTCAGACAGTTTAGTCACTAACCAATGCATTCAGTAAGACACATTTAATCACTCACTCATACAGTCAGTCACGCACCTATTAAATCCTTCATCCAGATACTTATACATCCACTCATTCTTCAATATGTAAAACATATTTAGACTTTACAGAAACACACTGACACTGGATGATGTCATCAGTGATGTCATCAGTGATGTCATTTGAGATGTCATCAGTGATGTCATTTGAGATGTCATCAGTGATGCCATCAGTGATGTCACTGACCATGTCATGAATGATGTAATATGTGACATCATCAGCAGTGGATTGCGGGCGCGCGAGTTATAGTGAGTCCAACTAACTATAACGTGGGAATTTCAATGGTTTTGTATGAGTAAAATGTACAGCTAACTATAACTGGTGTGAAACCTATGTTTTTTCAGTGAATTTCAAAGGTTTTTTTAAATGCTAATTCCTAACTATAACGAGTGTGAAACCTATGGTTTTTTCAGTGAATTTCAAAGGTTTTTTAAAAGCTAATTCCTTACTATAACGAGTTTGTAACCTACGATTTTTAAAGTGAATTATTAATTTTTTTAATAGCTGTTTTGTATAACTATTAATTATTATATTTTTTATAAAAAAAAAAATCCTACAATTAATTTTTCAATGTATTTTTACTGTGTTTTTTTTATCATTTTACCTCGGAGCGCTCAGGGTACGCGCACCCGTAAACGTAGTGAGAGCGCTATTCCCGTGTGCGAAAAAAGTTAAGTATGTATTTAAAGTAAATAATAATGCAAGACATAAAGTGGCATACTTATAAAAGTAGTATTTTTGATTTTAAATAACCGTATTTTAACTTTAAACACATTTCCTAAAATCTAACAAAACGTCATTCAGGCGCGCTGCGTAAGCGCCCCTGGAAGCGCCTACGTACTAGCGCTCCCGGAAGCGCTCCGGAGCACGTAGCGTAAGCGCGTCAAGTCATGTGACCTTAAAATAACACTTTTCATTGGTTGTTAACAGTTTTTTTTACAACTAATGAAAACCCCACCCATTTCCTTCACTACCTCTTTCACATTGGAGAGAGCCAGACCTCTTCTCTTTTTCTCCTGTTCAATTATTTGGAAAGAATGGCTGCAAGAGCACCAAGCAGCAGTGACTCTGATGAGTTTCTCCATGAGGACCCTCCTCAGCCAAAAATTAAGGAGCACTTCATCTGGAAATTTTTCAGCATTCCAGAAGGGGAGAAGAAAGTAAATGCTCCAAAGGTGGAATGCAAGATATGCCACACAATTCTTTCACGTGGTGACCCCAGAAAAAAATACAGTTTTGGGAACTCCACCATGATTAGACACATGCAAAGAAGGCACCCCCAGAACTATGCCCGGGAGAGTGTCAGGGACCTGACACGGAATTCACCGAGAGATGGCCCCTCGACTTCCACCGGAGGACCAACATCATCAGTGACAGGAAGATCAGTCGAGTTGATACCAAATATTCAGCCTGTTTTTTCTGACATTACAATTAGGTGTAAGCAGTGTGACGAACTGCTTTGTTATGGGGAGCAGAGCATCCTACTAATTGTTCGAAAAAGGGAAGAACACCGCTGCGCTCCTCAGCCCTAATTTTCCCCTTTTTTTGCTCCTGTTGAGCAGTTTGGCATTCCCTAGTTTTGTTTTGGTTCTGAAAAAAATACCCCAAAAAATTAAAAACGTTCTGAAAAAGTAAAAGAAAAACTAAAAAAGAAAAAAAAACAGTTCTTTTTAGAACTACCTCCAATTCTCCAAAAAGAGCTATATTCTTTATATATTCAAAATGAGTGAGTGAAGTGGAGTATAGTGTGAGAGGAAAGGAAAATGAGTGAGGGAGCAAAGGAAGGGACGAGAGGGGAAGGGAAGTGAAGTAGGGGGATTGAAAGAAGGTGAGTGTGGGAGGTGAGTGAGGGGAAGGGGAGTGAACATGGGGAATGAGGATAAGTGAGGAAAGCGGAGTAAGGGAACGGGGTGAGGAAGGGTAAGAGAAGAGCGGTGAGGTTGAGGAAAGAGTGGTGATAGAGGGTGGATAAAGGCAAGTGAGCGTGAGACAAGGGGAGTAAGGGAGTGAGGAGACAGAGGGAGTGAAGGAAAGAGTGAGAGAAGAGGACTGAGTGAGGGAGCATAGAAAGATAAGTGAGGGAGTGTAGGTGAGTTATAGGGAGTAAGCGTGATGGAAGAGGAGTGAGAGAGTGAGGGGACGGAGGTAGTGAAGCTAAGAGAGAGGGAGTGAGGGAAGGAGAATTATGATGTGACAGGACAGAGGTAGTGAGAGAAAGAGTGAGTGAAGTGGAGTAAGGTGAGTGAGGTAAGGAGAATGAGTGAGTGAGCGAAAGAAGGGAATAGAGAGGAAGAGGACTGAGGTATAGGTACTGAGAGAAGGTGAGTGGGGATGAAAGTAAAGGGAAAGGGAGAGAAAGATAGGGAATGAGGGGTAGTGAGGGAACCAGACTAAGAGAACGGGAGTGAAAGAACGGCAGAGAGCATGAGTAAAGAGGGATCGAAGAGGGTGGATAAAAGTGATTGAGGGTAAGACAAAGGGAGTGAGGAAGTGAGGGGATAGAGGTACTGAAGGAAAGAGTGACAGAAAGGGAGTGAGTGAGGGAGCAAAGAAAGATAAGTGAGGGAGTGTGGCTGAGTTATAGGGAGTGAGCGTGACAGAAGAGGAGTGAGAGACTAAGAGGACAGAGAGAATGGGGTAAGAGAGAGAGAGTGAGGGAAGGGGAGTGAGGAAGTAAGAGTACAGAGGGAGTGAGAGAAGGAGTTAGTGAAGTCGAGTAGGAGAGTAACGGAAGGGAAAAGAGCGAAGGAAGGGAAGAGAGAGGAAGGGAAGTAAAACAGGAGATCTGAAAGAAAGTGAGTGTGGGAGTGTGGCTTAGTTATAGGGGTGAGCGTGACAGAAGAGGAGTGAGAGACTAAGAGGACGGAGAGAATGAGGCTAACAGAGAGAGAATGAGGGAAGGGGAGTGTAGAAGTAAGAGGACAGAGGGAGTAAGAGAAGGAGTTAGTGAAGTGGAGTAAGGAGAGTAAGGGGAGGGAAAAGATGAAGGAGCGAAGGAAGGGAAGAGAGAAGAAGGAAAGTAAAGGAGAAGGTCTGAAAGAAGGTGAGTGTGGGAGAGGAGTGAGGAAAAGGGGAGTAAACATGGGGATTGAAAAAAAGTGAGGGAAGCGCAGTAAGGGAATGGGGGTGTGGGTGGGTGAGAGAAGAGTAGTGAGGTTAAGGAAAAGAGTGTTGAGAAAGTAAATTTTGTATGTCAAACTTACCTTATAAGTAATGTAAACTTAATTACATATTTTCAGTAAATTTAATATCTGTGAAAGAGAAAAAAAGTAAGTTATAATATTTATAATATATATTTCACAATACAAGAGACAAAGCAGGAGATTAAAAGTCATAAAAGGGTAGTAAGAGATAAAGTAGGAGTGAAGGACTCAGAAAGGAAAACAAAGGAATGGTGAAGGTCAGAGAGAGTGAAAAAGAAATAGAGGGAGAGTAAATTACTAAGAGGATAATGAGATGGATACATTCAGTGACAGAGAAGAAGAGAAGGAGAGAGAAATGAAGTGAAGGTGAGTAAGATACTAAAGGAATGTGAATTAGGAAAACTAAAGGAAGAAAGGGGAGTAAAGAAAGGGGAGTGAGTGACAGGGAAGCAGGAGTGAGTGACAGTGGATTCATGACAATGAGGGATGGAAGGTGAGTGAGGGTGAATGTAGGGACGTAAGACAGTGAGGGGAGAATGGGAGTGAGGGTAACAGAGAGGGAGTGAGGGAAGACAAGTGAGAATATGAGAGAACAGAGGGAGTGAGAGAAAGAGTGAGTAAAGGGGAGTAAGGTAAGTGAGGAAAGGGGAATGACTGAGGGAGCAAAGGAAGGAAAGAAGGGGAAGAGAAGTGAAGCAAAGGGACTGGGAAAAGGTGAGTGCGTGAGGAGAGAAAGAGGAAGGGGAGTTAAGGATGGTGAATGAGGATAACTGAGGGAACTGGAGTAAGGGAACAAGGGTGAGGGAGGGTGAGTGAAGGGCAGTGAGGTTGAGGAAAGAGGGAAGATAGAGGGAGGATAAAGGCAAGTGTGCATGAGACAAGGGGAGTAAAGGAGTGAGGACATAGAGGTAGTGAAGGAAAGAGTGACAGAAAGGGACTGAGTGAGAGAGCAAAGAAAGGTAAGTGAGGGAGTGTGGGTGTGTTATAGGGAGTGAGCGAGACAGAAGAGAAGTGAGAGACTGAAGGGACGGAGAAAGTAAGGCTAAGAGAGAGGGACTGAGGGAAGGGGACTGAGGAAGTGAGAGGACAGAGGGAGTGACTTAAGGAGTGAGAGAATTTGAGTAAGGTGAGTAAAGGAAGAAGAATGAGTGAGGGAGCAAAGGAAAGAAAGAGAGGGGAAGGGAAGTGAAGAAGGGAGACTGAAAGAAGTTGAGTGTGGGAGGGGAGTTAGGGAAAGGGCAGTAAACATGGGGAATGAAAATAACTGAGGGAAGTGGAGTAAGGGAACGGGGGTGAAGTAGACTGAGAGAAGGGCAGTGAGGTTGAGGAAAGAGGAGTGATAGAGGGTGGATAAAGGCGAGTGATTGTAAGACAAGGGGACTGAAGGAGTGAGGACATAGAGGTAGTGAAGGAAAGAGTGAGAGAAAAGGACTGAGTAAGGGAGCAAAGAAAGGTAAGTGAGGGAGTGTGGGTGAGTTATAGGGAGTGAGCGTGATGGAAGAGGAGTGAGAGAGTGAGAGGACCGAGAGAGTGAGGCTAAGAGAGGGGGAGTGAGGGAAGGGGAGTGAGGATGTGAGAGGACAGAGGGAGTGAGCGAAGGAGTGAGTGAAGTGGAGTAAGGTGAGTGAGAGAAGGGGAATTATTGAGGGAGCAAAGAAAGGAAAGAGGGGGAAGGGGAGTGAAGTAGAGTGACTGACAGCTAGAAAGTGGTGGATGGGAGAGAGGGAAAGGGCACTAAAGGAATGGGGAATGAGGATAAGTGAGGGAAGTGGAATAAGGAAAGGGAGGTGAGGGAGGATGAGAGAAGGGCAGTGAAGGTGACTTAAGAGGAGTGATAGAGGGTGGTAAAAGGTGAGTTAGTGTGAGACAAGGGGAGAATAATATATATTTAATAATACAAAATATAATTTAACTTGTACAACATGTTATATGGTTTATTTTTGCTGTTCTCAGAATATATTGAATTTCACTTAAAACAGTGACTTTTGCCCGCTTCATATGACAGAGGGCAAAAAAAAACACAATCAAAATGATTGTGTTTAAAAAACCCATACAACGATTCAATAAATAAATTTAGAAAAAACATATCTTAACTCACTTTTGATCCACGTACTTTTCCACGAGGCCAAATAGTATATGGAAAGTCCTTTTCTTTGGAAATTACTCAATAGTATTCTTATTCTTCCATTTACCCAAGTTTCTGAAAGAAAAGCTCTAACATCTTTTACATTATAAAACAATAGTTATATTTCCACCTCTGGCTTACTTATGATTAATATTTCCTATAATACTCACATCACACACTACGTGATACACTTACACTGCCTCTATGACAACTACAAGTTTTTTAATATCTTAATCAATCTCACTCACAAAGTAATTTTGAACAGCAGACTAAGTTTTATTAACTGCTCCAATCTTCATAGGCCAATTACCTTTCCTAAAATTTCGGTTGTAAGAATACTAGGTAAGAATTTGGTAACTGATGAGGCAAACGTTGTTTGAAAGCCAATTGAGTATCATTGCAATTTAGTCCAGCCTTTTTGACATTTTAAATAAGCTGTGTAATGTCCTGATTTTGTCGAAGGACCATCATGGAAAATAATTGTTGCAGTTGCAAAGGTTCTTCCTGAAATTGATAATTGAGAAGCCACAACATTTTTAATTAAAGTTGTCAATTTAGTTCCATCAGGTCTACATCGTTGGAACATTAAAATTACACACTGTCCATATCTTTGTATAAATAATGTTGATAGCATTGCAGATTTACATTGAGTACAGACCATGTTTTGATTTGCTTCTCTAACTAGATTATTAAAAGACACTGATTTGCAGTCTGGTAAAGTCAAATATATAAATCTTTCAGTGTCTATTGTAGTACTACTTGAAAAGGAGCAATTGTCGCAGTTATGCTGCCATTTATAAGAAAGGCCAAAAAGATTTTCTACATCTACACCTTCATCTTGCAATACAACAAGCATATACATTAGAAATTCCTGACAATCTTGCTGAATATTCTGTGTAAATTTATTTAGACCAGAACATATGTCTAAAACATTTCGAATTTCGGAAACAGTTTGTATTTTTATTCTATCACAGCTACATTTCTCAAACACAGAATTCAACAAAGAACAAAATCTTTGATCCCGATTTTCAACAATCTGTTCTTGTACAGTTTGGAGAAAAAACAACCCATTAACCACTACATTAGCATAGCAATTGACACCACAACTATTTTCAAACTGAAATCCAACAACATCTTTAACTGAATCGTTTTCCTTTCTGCTTACAATTACTGGTTCATCTACTTTTTTTCTCTTTGCTACAACTTCACTACAATTTTTCTCATTTCTTTTTCGGCCTACCACACGCTTTTCAAATAGAGGATATTGAGGTAAATTTGGAGCATACTCTCTTCTTAACCTATTATATTCTTTTACACAATTTAGATCAGCACTAATCTTTGTCTCATCAAAATCAATCAAGTACAATCCAGATAAAGTTCTGACTCGAGATAAAGCAACATATGCCATACCTCTTTCAACACAGAACTTCCAATATTCACCAAAGCACTATCTACACTTAAACCTTGAGATTTATGAATAGTCACTGCAATGCCAAAGAAACAGGAAACTGTTTTCGGCGGACATATAAATCTTTCACAAGCAAAAATCGAGCAGAACAACGACTGATTTGTTGTACTTCTTCAATACCATCAAATTTAATTTTTAGAAATTCAATTCCATCTCTATTTCGGTAATTCACAAAATCAACAAGACCCATTGCTCCATTTACTAAACCTCTTTCCACATGTAAATTCCGTCGTAAAATTATACGGCAATTTAAAGATACATACAGAGTCTTTTCCAAACCAGCAGTTTTAGATATTGTCTTCTCTAAAGAATCCAATTTTGATTTCAACTTTTCTGACAAAATAACAGTTGCTCCTACATGTTCAATTTCTCAATAGCTTCGAGTTTCACAATCTGTTGATTTTCTAACTGTAACATTTTGTTGTTGAAGATTGAACATTCTTGCAGAGTTGGCATCAAGCAGATAACAGATTTGTTTTCAGGAATTTTCTTAAATATATTCTCTGGGAGAATATTTTCATTTGGAAACAAACTTGAAATTAATTGTCCATGTAAAGCTTCTTTGCCATGCTCAGTTAGTTTTCCAATTCTTACATCTTGTAGAATATTTTTATAATCTTCATCCTTTGCCTGGCGCATATTTTGAAGCAGTTCTGCATATTTGAAATTTAACCATATGTTAACATTTCCAATGCTTCCTAGGCTCTTCTTAGTATCTTCATGTGTAAACATTTTAAACACTGGTTGTCCTTTCACTGGAGTTAGCTGCAGTAGATCTCCAAAAACAATGATGTGGTTGCCTCCAAATAACACATCATACTCTGTTTTAAGAATTTCTTGCATTCTTAAATGCACAAAAGCAAGCATTACATTTGATACCATGCTTACCTCATCAATGATAAGAAGTTTCATTTTCTTTAGGACTCTTGAAACTTCACAACAAGCTTCTCCAGATAGCTTGTGGTATTGTAATTTATTATTATGCTCTACTGGCAGCATCAATAAGCGATGTAAAGTAATCCCTTTAATGTTATGTGCTGCCAACCCAGTTGGAGCGGTAACAACACAAGACAGCGATGACTCCGTTCATTTCTGCAGATACGTTGCAATTGCTTTAATCAGAAAACTTTTTCCAGTTCCTACTTCTCCACTCACGTACAGTCGGACAGGTATAAATGATGTACATGAGCACTCTTTTTTCTCATGACATAAACCATGCTCAATCTGTTCTGTGACTTCGTCATATATTTGTCTCTGCTCAACTTCTAGTTCTTTTTCCAAATCTTCTAAGTTAACTACATCCTCCTGAGCTTGTCCCATGGCTCTTTCCACTTTATCCATGGCAGTGGTAGCTTCATTTTGGATAATTGGTCCTCCTAATGGATCCTGACTCGATGAAGCAGAACTCTGACTGTCTTGAGAACTGTCTCTAGCAATCTCTGCTGCAATTGTAGCTTTCTGCTGTATTTCCTCGTTCAACATTTGCAGATAATTTGAAAAAACAGGACATTCTATGGTATCCTTGGTAAGCATGGGCTGAAAATTCGTTCCGCTCGCGGAATTTGCGAATTTTCCATGATTTGGCGATCCGCGAATCTTGCGAAATCGCGGTAAAATCCGAGAATCAGCGGGGACGAATTTTCAGCCAAGCACTTACAGGGTTACAGCAGCAGTTGCAAAAGTTGAAGCTAATTTTTTGTAACCTTTGACAAAAGGGTTACAAAGAAATTAACTTCAACTTGGGTACCTGCTGCTGTAAGCCTGTAAGTGCTTCCTGCCGCCTCGTTGCCTACTTGCAACTATTCTCTGACCCTGCTCTGACCTCAGAGAATAGTTACAAGTAGGCAATGAGGCGCCTGTCACGAATATTAGAAAAGGGGGTGGTGATGAACAGAGTGTCTGAATTAAGCAGACCACTCTTACCCAGTCCAAAGATCAGGGCTTGATCCATCACCGTTATTTAGCTCACTGCCCCATCCCAGCTCAGAACCTGGCTATATGCAAATTAGTCTGTCCCTGGCCCAGTGCATCATGGGAACAGGGCAGACCAAACTACCAAGCCAATTCTTCACCAGAAAGGAGACAAGCTTCCGGGGACCGGTTTCTGGCATTTCAGCCGTCGTCGGCCTGGCTTGCTTGAATCCTGATGGAGCAGTGAGCAAGGGACTCATGTCTGAGTATACCCTGCCACACCTATAGTGGCCAAAAACGATTCAGAAAAGGGGGTGGTGATGAACAGAGTGTCTGAATTAAGCAGACCACTCTTACCCAGTCCAAAGATCAGGGCTTGATCCATCACCATTATTTAGCTCACTGCCCCATCCCAGCTCAGAACCTGGCTATATGCAAATTAGTCTGTCCCTGGCCCAGTGCATCATGGGAACAGGGCAGACCAAACTACCAAGCCAATTCTTCACCAGAAAGGAGACAAGCTTCCGGGGACCGGTTTCTGGCATTTCAGCCGTCGTCGGCCCGGCTTGCTTGAATCCTGATGGAGCAGTGAGCAAGGGACTCATGTCTGAGTATACCCTGCCACACCTATAGTGGCCAAAAACGATTCAGAAAAGGGGGTGGTGATGAACAGAGTGTCTGAATTAAGCAGACCACTCTTACCCAGTCCAAAGATCAGGGCTTGATCCATCACCGTTATTTAGCTCACTGTCCCATCCCAGCTCAGAACCTGGCTATATGTAAATTAGTCTGTCCCTGGCCCAGTGCATCATGGGAACAGGGCTGACCAAACTACCAAGCCAATTCTTCACCAGAAAGGAGACAAGCTGCCGGGGACAGGTTTCTGGCATTTCAGCCGTCGTCGGCCCGGCTTGCTTGAATCCTGATGGAGCAGTGAGCAAGGGACTCATGTCTGAGTATACCCTGCCACACCTATAGTGGCCAAAAACGATTCAGAAAAGGGGGTGGTGATGAACAGAGTGTCTGAATTAAGCAGAACACTCTTACCCAGTCCAAAGATCAGGGCTTGATCCATCACCGTTATTTAGCTCACTGCCCCATCCCAGCTCAGAACCTGGCTATATGCAAATTAGTCTGTCCCTGGCCCAGTGCATCATGGGAACAGGGCAGACCAAACTACCAAGCCAATTCTTTACCAGAAAGGAGACAAGCTTCCGGGGACCGGT
This sequence comes from Lissotriton helveticus, assembly GCF_964261635.1. Lineage (NCBI taxonomy): Eukaryota > Metazoa > Chordata > Amphibia > Caudata > Salamandridae > Lissotriton > Lissotriton helveticus. The sequence continues at coordinate 1,507,936,534 of NC_136061.1, forward strand.
TTCTGGCATTTCAGCCGTCGTTGGCCCGGCTTGCTTGAATCCTGATGGAGCAGTGAGCGGTGTTGGATCTAGCCCTGATCTCTTGACTGGGTGAGAGTATTCTGCTTAATTCAGAAACTCTGTCCATCACCACCCCTTGTTGTTAAATATTTTGTCCACCCTAAGCGTGGAAGGGTATACTCAGATGTGAGTCCCTTGCTCATTGCACCATCAGGATTCAAGCAAGCCGGGCCGACGACGGCTGAAATGCCAGAAACCGGTCCCCGGAAGCTTGTTTCCTTCCCAGTGTAAGAATTGGCTTGGTAGTTTGGTTTGCCCTGTTCCCATCATGCATTGGGACAGGAACAGACTAATTTGCATATGGCCAGGTTCTGAACTGGGATGGTGCAGTGAGCTAAAAAACGGTGTTGGATCTAGCCCTGATCTCTTGACTGGGTGAGAGTATTCTGCCTAATTCAGAAACTCTGTCCATCACCACCCCTTGTTGTTAAATATTTTGTCCACCCTAAGCGTGGAAGGGTATACTCAGATGTGAGTCCCTTGCTCATTGCACCATCAGGATTCAAGCAAGCCGGGCCGACGACGGCTGAAATGCCAGAAACCGGTCCCCGGAAGCTTGTTTCCTTCCCAGTGTAAGAATTGGCTTGGTAGTTTGGTTTGCCCTGTTCCCATCATGCATTGGGACAGGAACAGACTAATTTGCATATGGCCAGGTTCTGAACTGGGATGGTGCAGTGAGCTAAAAAACGGTGTTGGATCTAGCCCTGATCTCTTGACTGGGTGAGAGTATTCTGCTTAAATCAGAAACTCTGTCCATCACCACCCCTTGTTGTTAAATATTTTGTCCACCCTAAGCGTGGAAGGGTATACTCAGATGTGAGTCCCTTGCTCATTGCACCATCAGGATTCAAGCAAGCCGGGCCGACGACGGCTGAAATGCCAGAAACCGGTCCCCGGAAGCTTGTTTCCTTCCCAGTGTAAGAATTGGCTTGGTAGTTTGGTTTGCCCTGTTCCCATCATGCATTGGGACAGGAACAGACTAATTTGCATATGGCCAGGTTCTGAACTGGGATGGTGCAGTGAGCTAAAAAACGGTGTTGGATCTAGCCCTGATCTCTTGACTGGGTGAGAGTATTCTGCTTAATTCAGAAACTCTGTCCATCACCACCCCTTGTTGTTAAATATTTTGTCCACCCTAAGCGTGGAAGGGTATACTCAGATGTGAGTCCCTTGCTCATTGCACCATCAGGATTCAAGCAAGCCGGGCCGACGACGGCTGAAATGCCAGAAACCGGTCCCCGGAAGCTTGTTTCCTTCCCAGTGTAAGAATTGGCTTGGTAGTTTGGTTTGCCCTGTTCCCATCATGCATTGGGACAGGAACAGACTAATTTGCATATGGCCAGGTTCTGAACTGGGATGGTGCAGTGAGCTAAAAAACGGTGTTGGATCTAGCCCTGATCTCTTGATTGGGTGAGAGTATTCTGCTTAAATCAGAAACTCTGTCCATCACCACCCCTATTTGTTAAATATTTTGTCCACCCTAAGCGTGGAAGGGTATACTCAGATGTGAGTCCCTTGCTCATTGCACCATCAGGATTCAAGCAAGCCGGGCCGACGACGGCTGAAATGCCAGAAACCGGTCCCCGGAAGCTTGTTTCCTTCCCAGTGTAAGAATTGGCTTGGTAGTTTGGTTTGCCCTGTTCCCATCATGCATTGGGACAGGAACAGACTAATTTGCATATGGCCAGGTTCTGAACTGGGATGGTGCAGTGAGCTAAAAAACGGTGTTGGATCTAGCCCTGATCTCTTGACTGGGTGAGAGTATTCTGCTTAATTCAGAAACTCTGTCCATCACCACCCCTTGTTGTTAAATATTTTGTCCACCCTAAGCGTGGAAGGGTATACTCAGATGTGAGTCCCTTGCTCATTGCACCATCAGGATTCAAGCAAGCCGGGCCGACGATGGCTGAAATGCCAGAAACCGGTCCCGGGAAGCTTGTTTCCTTCCCAGTGTAAGAATTGGCTTGGTAGTTTGGTTTGCCCTGTTCCCATCATGCATTGGGACAGGAACAGACTAATTTGCATATGGCCAGGTTCTGAACTGGGATGGTGCAGTGAGCTAAAAAACGGTGTTGGATCTAGCCCTGATCTCTTGACTGGGTGAGAGTATTCTGCTTAATTCAGAAACTCTGTCCATCACCACCCCTTGTTGTTAAATATTTTGTCCACCCTAAGCGTGGAAGGGTATACTCAGATGTGAGTCCCTTGCTCATTGCACCATCAGGATTCAAGCAAGCCGGGCCGACGACGGCTGAAATGCCAGAAACCGGTCCCCGGAAGCTTGTTACAATGCGGCGCACAATGTGGCAAAAACGGCACAGATGCGTCACGCAGATCCAGCAATGCTCTGGGGGACCCTATCTCCTCAATGCTGCATCAAGCCTTGTGCCTGCTTCAAGCAGGCGCTGGGTTTTGACGCAGCATTGGCCTAAAAGTGACTGAGTGAATTCTTGTAGATTTCACTCAGCCACTTTTAGGAGGCGTTCCTGCGCAGGAACGCCCTCCCCTGCGCCGGAACACCTCCTGATGGCGCAGGGCTTTACAACGTGATGCATCTCTCAGATGCGTCATGTTGTTAATACCCAGCGCCATGGCGCATCTTTTGTGCTGCCGCTGCATCACAAAAGGTCTCGGTAGAGGGTGGCAGTGGTGAACCAGAGGGTGGCAGTGATGAACCAGAGGGTGACAGTGATGAACCAGAGGGTGGCAGGTGTGAACCAGAGGGTGCCAGTGCTGAACCAGAACGTGGCAGTGCTGAACCAGAGGGTGGCAGGGGTGAACCAGAGGGTGGCAGTGATGAACCAGATGGTGGCAGGGGTGAACCAGAGGGTGGCAGTGGTGAAGCAGAGGGTGGCATGGGTGAACCAGAGGGTGGCAGTGGTGAAGCCAGAGAGTGGCTGTGGTGAACCAGAGGGTGGCAGTGGTGAACCAGAGGTGCTGTGATGAACCAGAGGGTGGCAGTCGTGAACCAGAAGGTGGCAGTGGTGAACCAGAGGGTGACAGTGCTGTACCAGAGGGTGGCAGGGGTGAACCAGAGGGTGCTGTGATGAACCAGAGGGTGGCAGTGGTGAACCAGAGGGTGGCAGGGGTGAACCAGAGGGTGGCAGTGGTGAACCAGAGGATGGCAGTGCTGAACTAGAGGGTGACAGTGGTTAACCAGAGGGTGGAAGTGGTGAACCAGAGGTGCTGTGATGAAGCAGAGGGTGGCAGTTGTGAACCAGAGGGTGGCAGTGGTGAACCAGAGGGTGACAGTGCTGTACCAGAGGGCAGCACGGGTGAACCAGAGGTGCTGTGATGAACCAGAGGGTGGCAGTCGTGAACCAGAGGGTGGCAGTGGTGAACCAGAGGGTGCTGTGATGAACCAGAGGGCGGCAGTGGTGAACCAGAAGGTGGCAGAGGTGAACCAGAGGTTGGCAGTGGTGGACCAGAGGGTGGCAGTGCTGAACCAGGGGGCGGCAGTGGTGAACCAGAGGGTGGCAGGGGTGAACCAGAGGTTGGCAGTGGTGAACCAGAGGGTGGCAGTGCTGAACCAAAGGATGACAGTGGTTAACCAGAGGGTGGCAGTGGTGAACCAGAGGTGCTGTGATGAACCAGAGGGTGGTAGTCGTGAACCAAAGGGTGGCAGTCGTGAACCAGAGGGTGGCAGTGCTGAACCGGAGGGTGGCAGGGGTGAACCAGAGAGTGGCAGTGCTGAACCAGAGGGTGGCAGTGGTGAACCAGATGGTGGCAGGAGTGAACCAGAGGGTGGCAGTGGTAAACCAGAGGGTGGCAGTGATGAACCAGAGGGTGGCAGTGGTGAACCAGAGGGTGCTGTGCCCATACAGGACTGCATGGGTAACTTCGCCATGCAAGCGGCCCGCGAACAAGCAAAAAGCCCCGCGAACACGCAAAAAACCCCGCGAACACGCAAAAAACAAAAAATCCGCAAATTCGCACGAATTTGCGGATTTTGCGGATTGTGGATTCGATTTCGTGCGAATTCGCGGAACTCGAATTCGCAAATTTCGCCCATACTTAATCCTTGGTTGCATAGAACGAATCTTCATAAGTGAGAAATTCTCCAAGTAGTTCCTCTTCTGTACGCCATGGCTTAAAGAGTTGCAAAGGAGCTAAATAGTAAAATTCCCTTTTGTCTGAAGATTCACAACTCAATTTTCGATGATTAATCAAATGGCCTTTTCTTTGTTTCACCAGACAGCCTTCACATCCAATTACAGCATATACACCTTTATTGATATCTTCTGTGACGTTCCTCTTAAAAGTATAGGTTTGCAGAACTTCATAGAGACAAACGTTCTCAAGATGACTACTTCTATTTGGATAGTATGTATCCAACATGTTTGTCTTCAAAATATCTGTACTGTTTGGTTCTTTCTCCGCCAAATACTCTATTTCTTGTACAGATTTCAAAACTCGGTTTCGTGTTGCAGCAAGACCTAGACTCACCCAAATGATGGTTCTAGATTTGGCATATAGACTTGCTGATGATAACCGGTCAGAACATTCATATGCTCCAATTTCTCGATGCAACAACATCTTCAGACTGTAACTGTATAATTTCTTGCTTAGACTCTTTTCATGTGAAATTTCCTCCTACATTTCCTTCAGTTCCGTCTTTTCTGATTTTGTGATGTAAGACGTCACATATCGAGCCACAGCAATAGAGTTGTCAGCAACATATTGAATATCCATGTCAGCATTCCACATGGACAAAATGACTGGGTTGTAGTCATTTATGTATTTGGACACCTCATTTCTTCTTAGGTTGTAGGTATTTTTAGGTGATTTTCTTTTCACAGTATGTCGCAGAGAAGACATAAAATTGTTCACTCTTCCTTTCGATGTTACTGGACGTGGAAATGCAAAACGACATTTTGTGTAGAACTTGTCCTTGGATTTGTATTTTTGACGACAGTATTTTCCACAATGATGGGTTTGAAAGCGAAAAACTTGATGTCTTAAATTGTTTTCTTCTGTACTTTTTGGAACAGCACAATTAGAATACTGCGCAATGAAACTCATCATTTTCTCATCTGAATCTGTTCCAAATTTTGGTGCATCTTTAACCCCTTCGATGCTGATGACGGAGCGGTTCCGTCATCAGCATCAGTTGGGCTGTGCTGATGACGGAACCATTCCGTCATCAGTACAGCCCTGGGTGGAGCGCTGGCGCTCTCCCTCTGGGGAATCGATCCAGGTCTTTTTAGCAGGGGTGGCAGCGGAAGACTTTCCGCTGCCACCACCTGGCCCCCCCATGCTTCCTGGTGACGTCAGCGCGCACAGCGCGTGCCGACGTCATCAGGAAGCGCTGGACGCGCTGGAATCCATTTCATTCCAGCGCATCCAGGAGACAGGTTCGTGTTTGCTGCTCCGGTGGGGCGGGGGGTGTTTTTCGGTGTTTTTCGGTGCCTTGAGGCATCGGGGGGAGGAAACTGTGTTTCCTCTTCCCTGCTGTCCCAATGCAGGGCATTCCTGGTGCACGATCGTGCACAGCGTCGCGATCGTGCACCAGGAATGCCCCACTGGACACCATGGATTGTTTGTTTTGCCGCAATTGTTTGTAGGAAGTGACCCCTTAGGCAAGGGTCGCTTGCTTTTTGGGCCAAATTATTTTTCAGACTTTTCTGCCCCCCCTGGGACAGATCGGCCGTTTTTTTGGCCGATCTGCACCCGGGGGGGGGGCAGAAAAGCCCACTAGACACCAGGGAATGCATTTAATTTATAAAGGAAGCGACCCCTTGGGGAAGGGTCGCTTCCTCGTGGCCCTTATTTGTTTTTAGACTTTTCTGCCCCCCCTGGGGGCAGATCGGCCGTTTTTTGGGTCGCATCTGGACCCAGGGGGGGGGGCAGAAAAGCCCACTAGACACCAGGGAGTTAATTATATTTATAAAGGAAGCGACCCCTTGGGCAAGGGTCGCTTCCTTAGGGGGACAAATTATTTTTCAGACTTAGGGCGGTCAGCCGTTTTTTTGGCTGATCTGCACCCAGGGGGGGGCAGAAAAGACCCACTAGACACCAGGGATTTGATTATAATTATAAAGGAAGCGACCCCTTGGGGAAGGGTCGCTTCCCAGTGGCCCATCATTTTTTTTAGACTTGTCATCAGCCTTTTTTTGGGCCACATCTGGACCCAGGGTGGGCAGAAAAGCCCACTAGACACCAGGGATTTTATTATATTTATAAAGGAAGCGACCCCTTGGGCAAGGGTCGGTTCCAGGGGGCATTATCAATATTGTAGACTGTTCTGCCCCCCCCCCCCGGGGGCAGATAGGCTGTTTTTTTTACCGTTTCTGGACCCAGGGGGGATAGAAAAGCACACTAGACTCCAGTTTTTTTTTTATAGGGAGCGACCCCTTGGCCAAGGATTGCTTCCTTGGGCCCATTTGTTTTCAAAAGTATGTTTTGCCGTGTCTTTATTTGGCCTCTCTGCCCTCCGTAGGGTTGCTTCCAGGGGGCCCACGTTTATAATGATTTATATTCTGCCCCCCTTGGGGACAGACACCCCATTTGTGACATACCCTGTGACATAGCCTGTTGTAATGTGTGTTGTTTTTGTTTCTTCTAATGTGTATTGTTTTTTTTCTCTTTAGATTGTTGCAGTGTGCGGTTCCGTTACTGGCGGTTCTGTTGTTCTGCTGTTTCTGTAGTTGCATGTGTTTGGTAAGAGACCTCTTTTTTGTTCAATTGTAATGTAATTGTTTATTTTGCAAAGTGTATAGTAATACGAGTATGTTTGGTTTCTGTTTTTTGTGATTGTAAAACATGTTTTGCATTTGTTTTTGATGTGTCCTTCTGTAGATGTAAGTTTTTTTTTTCTTCTTTCTAGTGGGATATCGTTGCCTATTTGCTGTGTCTTTGCAGAGTAGGTGCCGGTGAGTGTAGTTGTCTCTTGTAAGTGAATTGTATAATTTTTCTAAATATAGATATTTGTGATAAAGGCTTACATTTTTTATCTTACTTGCACAGTGTTGGGGTTGTTGAGTTGTTTGTGCAGACTCTTTATTTGTAAGGATAATGGCTAGCCGCCTGATTACTGCTCAGCAAGTTGTTGGAATGCTTTTTGATTCTTCCTCTGACCATGGTCCAGAGACTGACTCTGATTCTGAGCCAGAGGTGGGAGGTGAAGATTCAGGTAGTGAGTTTTCTCTACACATGGCTTCATCTGATGATGAAGACACTCTGAGTGCTGATGAAGCTACTTTTGGTGTGGATGAAGTGCCTGTGGTTGCGGAGGACATTGCTGTGCCAATAGTGCGGCAAGAGACATCTGGGCTGCAGCCTGGGGCTGCTAGACTTCCAGTTGGTGTAGTGAGACAAGAGGCAGCTGGGCGGCAGCCTGCGGCTGCAAGACTTGACGTTGAAAGTTCTGACCTCTGGGTTGCACCAGGCATGGTGCAGCCGGCATTGCCTGAATTTCCTGGTGTTCCAGGGTGTAGGGTGAACACTGAAAACTTTTTGCCTATTGATTTTTTCAAGTTGTTTATGGATGATGTATTTTTGGCAGAGATTGTAGAGCAGACTAATTTATATGCTGACATTTTTTTGAGGGTGAACAGTGCCAGCCTTAAGCCCCACGCTAGAGCTACCCGGTCGACTCCCACAAATTTGGAGGAGATGAAAAAGTTTTTGGGTTTAACTTTTTTGATGGGCTTGCTTAGGAAACCATCAATGGCTTCATATTGGTCTACTAGTCCCTTGATGGCAACAGCTATATTTCCGGCAGTCATGAGTCGTGATAGGTATTTGATTCTGCTTCGGATGATGCATTTTGTTGACAATAGTCTTGCTTTGCCACGAGATCACCCTGATTGTGACCGTCTTTTCAAGATTCGGCCTGTCATTGATCATTTTGATGATCGATTTCCTGAGATCTTTTATCCTGGGAAAGAAACAATGAGTCATTGCTGTTGTTCAAGGGCCGCTTGGTATTTAGGCAATACATTCCTAGTAAGAGGGCACGCTATGGAATCAAACTGTATATGCTGTGTGACAGTGAGACTGGATATGTCTCTAATTTCAGGGTGTACACTGGTAAGGAATCCAGGATTAACCCCCCTGGTTGTCCGTCGACTTTTGGAGTGACTGAGAAAATTGTGTGGGAACTTGGTCGTGGATTATTTAACAAAGGCCATCATTTGTATGTCGATAACTTCTACACTGGTGTGCGGTTGTTCAGGGAATTGGCCAAAGTGGACACTGTTGCTTGTGGCACAATCCGCTCAAACCGTAAAGGTTACCCAAAAGTACTTGTTAGTCGAAAGCTTGCTCGGGGACAGTGCAGTGCATTGCGTTGTGAGGAGCTTCTAGCTGTGAAGTTTTCAGACAGGAGAGATGTCTACATGTTGACTACAATACATGATGAAAGCACTGAACCGGTGACTGTTTGGGGTCAGGTTGCAGAAGCGCGCAAACCTGTGTGCATAATGCACTACAATAAGTACATGGGTGGTGTTGACAGAGTAGATCAGAGGTTGGAACCGTATGCTGCTCTTCGTAAGGCTTACATTTGGTACAAGAAGTTGGCTATCCATCTTTTCCACTTGGCAACCTTTAATGCTTTTGTTGTGTTCCAGAAATCTTGTCCCCAGTCAAAGATGACTTTTGTAAAGTTTCAGGAGTCTGTAATAGGCAGCCTTGTTTTAGTGGAACAGGCAAGTGTTCCTTGAGTTGGAGTGGTGGAGGATTGAAAGATCGCCACTTTGCTGATCAAATTCCTCCTACAACCTCAAAAGACTTTCCCAGTCGGAGATGTAGAGTCTGTTGGCGAAGAGGTTTGCGGAAGGAGGTTCGTATGTACTGCCCTGACTGCCCTTCAAACCCCGGGCTGTGTGTACCTGCTTGTTTTAGATTGTACCACACGCAAAAGAATTTTTGGGAGCATCCATGAGTGGTAAAGTGAACTGGTTGGTCTTTATTCTTTAAAACTTATAGTTCAGTTTCAAAGTTGGCATTTGTGTAGTCTTTTTAGATTTAGTTGTTGAGTTAGTAGATTTGTATCAATTTGCAATTTGTTTTTGTTTCTCTTTTATTTTCAAAAAAATCTAAAGTATGATGTTGGTTTGCGTGTAGTGTCCATTGTCTGACGGTGTGCATGGTTTGGCGCTTGGCTGCCAGTGTCTGTGGACTGGTGCTTGTCTGGCGGTGTCTGTGGACTGGTGCTTGGCTGGCAGTGTGCGTGGTCTGGTCTTTAGTTGGCGGTGTGCGTGCTCTTGCGCTTGCCTGGTGTTGTGTTTGGATTTGTCCTTGGCTGGTGGTGTGCGTGGAGTGGTGTTTGGCTGGTGGTGTGTGTGGAGTGGTGCTTGGCTGGTGGTGTGCATGGAGTGATACTTGGCTGCCTGTGCACGGAGTGGTGCTTGGCTGGCGGTGTGTGTGGAGTGGTGCTTGGCTGGATGGTGTGCGTGGAGTGGTACTTGACTGTCTGTGCACGGAGTGGTGCTTGGCTGGCCGTGTGTGTGGAGTGGCACTTGGCTGGATGGTGTGCGTGGAGTGGTACTTGGCTGTCTGTGCACGGAGTGGTGCTTGGCTGATGTTGTGTTTGTGGAGTGGTGCTTGGCTGGTGTTGTGTTTGTGGAGTGGCGCTTGGCTGGTGGTGTGTGTGGAGTGGCACTTGGCTGGTGGTGTGCGTGGAGTGGTACTTGGCTGTCTGTGCACGGAGTGGTGTTTGGCTGGCGGTGTGTGTGGAGTGGCGGTTGGCTTGCGGTGTGCGTGGAGTGATGCTTGGCTGGTGGTGTGTGTGGAGTGGTACTTGGCTCTCGGTGTGCGCTGAGTTTTGTTTGGCTGGTGGTGTGCATGGTCTGGTGCTTGGATGGTGGTGTGTGTGGAGTGGCGCTTGGCTGGTGGTGTTTGTGGAGTGGCGCTTGGCTGGATGATGTGCATGGAGTGGTACTTGGCTGTCTGTGCACGGAGTGGTGCTTGGCTGGCGGTGTGTGTGGAGTGGCACTTGGCTTGCAGTGTGCGTGGAGTGGTGCTTGGCTGGTGGTGTGTGTGGCGTGGTACTTGGCTGTCAGTGCGCGCTGAGTGTTGTTTGGCTGGCGGTGTGCATGGTCTGGTGCTTGGATGGTGGTGTGGGTGGAATGGCGCTCGGCTGGCGGTGTGTGAGTAGTTACTTTCTGTTGGTCACTACACACCCTGCTAGTTGAGTGACACTCCACGCAGTCCATCATTTTGTGTAGTTGCAGTGTCAGAAATGTGGGCGTGTGAAAGTGATGGGCCCTTGAATGGCGCTGTCTGCTGGTGTGAGAGTTGAAATGTGATGGGTCCATGGCTGGCGGTGTGCATGTTTTGTATGTGTCACACGTACGAAAGGTATATGAATGGCCTGTAAAGAGGTTGGTGCCTTGACATGGCTTTACAGCTCACGAGCTGTGAGTCAGTGGTTCAGTTTATCATATTTTCAATTATACGCAGTGTATTTCATTTTTGTGAAATTACTTGCGAATACAATTGTATGTACTGAATCATCACTCACTCTCGTGCCAAATCCAACCAGTATGTGTGTGTGCTTGTGGATTAGATGGCTGTGCAGTAATATTTGTCTTTTTTCTCTTTCTGAAGTAGGGTGTACCTTGTCCCTTATTGTGATTGTTGTAGTGTGTTGCTTTTCCTTCTGGATGGTGTCAATGGTCTGGTTTGTATCAGGTATGAAAGGGGCATGAATGGCCTGTAAAACGGTTGGTGCCTTGTCGTGGCTTTACAGCTCGCAAGGTGCGAGTCACTGGTTTGGTTTTTATGCATTTATTTATTGACAGAGCATTTCATTTTTTTGAAATATCTTGTTAATAAAATTTTATGTACTTAACCATCACTCGCCCTCGTGCCAAATCCAAACTGTATGTGTGTGTCTTTGAGGAATAGATAGCCGTGCTTGAATGTTTGACTTTTGAGTAACTCTGTTAAGGTGTACATTATAGCTATAAATAACTTACTAAATTTAGATATTATTGTTAAACCATGGGAGTATATGGTCATGTTTTTCTGGTGAATTCTATTGTTGTTTTTTATCCACAATCTCCTGCAAACTTGAAATTGTCTGTCACAATTTCCATGCAATATTGTCCCAAGAATCGCACGCTCTCAAATTGAAAACTTAATTCATTCAAAACAATTTGGTTTTGCAAGGGGGTTCCCATGAGTTTTTGTCCCGTGGCTTGGCGGGCATCTTTGGAAACTACCAAACCCAAACAGTTCTGAAAACTAGACACCCGGGGGAGTCCAGGAAGGTATGGCATGCGTGGGTCCCCCAATGTTTTCCTACCCAGAAATCCCTGCAAACCTTAAATTTAGGTTAAAAAAAAACACTTTTCCATACATTTTTGGGTGGGATCTCCCTGCCGGCACAAATGTCCTACCACCCAGCGTTCCCCTTGATCTCCTGAGTAAAATGATACCTCACTTGTGTGGGTGGGCAAAAGGCCTGTGACTAAGGTGGGGTGCTTAATTTGTGAAACCTAAATACTACATTTTTAAAAAATTCATTTTAGCCTGTTCTGCTTTGGGGCACCCACTTAAGTGAGGTATCATTTTACTCAGGAGAACAAGGGGAACGCTGTGTGGTAGAACATTTTTGCCGGCACGGAGATCCCACGCAAAAATGTTTGGAAAAGTGATTTTTTTACCTAATTTTAAGGTTTGCAAGGAATTCTGGATAGGAAAACATTGGGGGACCCACGCATGCCATACCTCCCTAGACTCCCCCGGGTGTCTAGTTTTCAGAACTGTTTGGGTTTGGTAGTTTCCAAAGATGGCCGCCGAGCCCCGGGTCAAAAACTCCGGTGCCCCCCCCCAAAAAATCAAGGTAGTTTTGCTATAGGTTATTTTAAATTCTCCACTGTACGATTTGGACCTTTTTCTGTTGCAGCCACTATGCCTACCCTGGCAAGTGAGGTACCATTTTTTTGGGGAGACCTGGTGTAACGCTGGGTGGGTGGAAATTTGTTGATCCACGCAGATTCCAGAACTTTGCACCACAGAAATGTGAGGAAAATCCGTTTTTTGTCAAATCCATAGATTTGCACTGGATTCTGGGTAACAGAACCTGGTTTTAGGCACTCGAGTCACCCCATCCTAAATTCCCCTGGGTGTCTAGTTTTCAAAAATGTATAGGTTTGCTAGGTTTCCCTAGGTGCCGGCAGAGCTAGGGTTAAAAAACAAAAGGTAGTGTCTTTGTCCAAAAAGGGCACGATTTCACTGCGAAATTGAGGTGTGACCACGTTGAGTTTTGCGCTGTTTCCTGTCGCAGGCACTAGGCAGACCCAGGCAAGTGAGGTACCATTTATTTCGGGAGACCCGGGGGAACGCTGGGTGGGTGGAAATTTGTTGATCCACGCAGATTCCAGAACTTTCCACCACAGAAATGTGAGGAAAATGCATTTTTTTGTCAATTTCTTAGATTTGCAAGGGATTCTGGGTAACAGAACCTGGTGGTAGGCAGTCGAGTCACCCCATCCTGAATTCCCCTGGGTGTCTAGTTTTCAAAAATGTATAGGTTTGCTAGGTTTCCCTAGGTTCCGGCAGAGCTAGGGTTAAAAAACAAAAGGTAGTCTCTTGGTCCAAAAAGGGCACAATTTCACTGCGAAATTGAGGTGCGACCACGTTGCGTTTTGCGCTGTTTCCTGTCGCAGCACTAGGCAGACCCAGGCAAGTGAGGTACCATTTTTTTGGGGAGACCCGGGAGAATGCTGTTTGGGTGGAAATTTAAAGATCCACGCAGATTCCAGAACTTTCCACCACAGAAATGTGAGCAAAATGCGTTTTTTTGTCAATTTCTTAGATTTGCAAGGAATTCTGGGTAACAGAACCTGGTGGTAGGCAGTCGAGCCACCCCATCCTGAATTCTCCTGGGTGTCTAGTATTCAAAAATGTATAGGTTTGCTAGGTTTCCCAAGGTGCCGGCAGAGCTAGGGTTCGAAAACAAAATGTAGTCTCTTTGTCCAAAAAGGGCACGATTTCACTGCGAAATTGAGGTGTGACCACGTTGCATTTTGCGCTGTTTCCTGTCGCAGGCACTAGGCAGACCTAGGCAAGTGAGGTAGCATTTTTTTGGGGAGACCCGGGGGAACGCTGGGTGGGTGGAATTTGTTGATCCACGCAGATTCCAGAACTTTCCACCACAGAAATGTGAGGAAAATGCGTTTTGTTTGTCAATTTCTTAGCTTTGAAAGGGATTCTGGGTAACAGAACCTGGTGGTAGGCAGTCGAGTCACCCCATCCTGAATTTCCCTGGGTGTCTACTATTCAAAAATGTATAGGTTTGCTAGGTTTCCCTGGGTGCCGGCAGAGCTAGGGTACAAAAACTACAGCTAGGCACTTTGCCATAAAAGGGTCAATTTTTAACTGCAAAATTGAGGTGTGACCACGTTGCATTTTGCGCCGTTTCCTGTCGCATGAGAAACAGAGAAAATGCCCGACCCTCATATCTTAGTAAAGAATCTATCAGATAAAGACCAAGTGCAACTTTATGAAACTTGGTAAGGTACTTTTATTTATACCTATTACTCTTATTTTTAAATTATTTTTTGAAGAAATGTTATCTTTTGGCAGAAATAGATACACATTTACACATTTACACAATATTTACAAGTTTGACGAGAACCACCAAATCAAAACAATATCACAGTAACACAGAACAATACACATAAAAAATGCATTTCATCAATATTTGCAAATGAATTCATATTATGAACAAACAAAGCGATGTGAAACCAAGAGCAGAACCAAAAAACAATATCTTTCAATCACTCAATGATATGACTGGCTCTTGTAGATATGCCGACGCGTTTCAGGTTCGAATAGCAAGTTTTCGAACCCTCATCAGTGCTTTGTTATTTATCTGTGTGGGACACAAAAAAAATAAAGTTTTGTTGAAAACCTATATGCCTCAATGGATTACCTCAATTATTCAGTAAAATGATAGAGAAATACCTGTGTCTTTCAGGCAGGACGTAGTTTCATTTATAAACCTGGGGGACGATGCTTCAAGCTTTAATTCTAAAGTAGATGGAGCATGAGTTGTGTCAAAGATTTTCACTACTTGTATTGGAATACTTAAGGTAGTTTAGGGCGTAGCCCTAAATCCTACCTACCTCACTGCACCCCGTCCGGTGCCTCGTGAAGGGAGGAGACTGTAATCACTGGAACAAAAACCTAGTCGAGAAGAGAATACAGTTGTTGTGCGATCGTTTTAAGTGATGAATCAGAGCTAAATGTCGTCATTACATTGGCCCCGTACCTTGTGTCTGTTATCCGAATTCCAAAAAATGATTTCCGATCTCTTAATGGCACGCTGCTTTTGTGGGGTGACCTGTTTGAAAGGATGAAAACTAATCAGCAATCAGGAGGACACGCGTCTATCGGTGTAAACGCCCGTCTCGTGTGTTGGATTGAAACGTACCTGAAGCACCAACTGGATTCAGGTATTAATTTCGTGCAGCCCACAGGGTGTCCATATATTCTCTTGGCTCGTTGCACACTAAACGAAAATAAGGAGCCAGTGAGGGGTGATCAATTATGTGTGCGGTCGCTGTTGCAACGATTGGCAGGGGAGACAACGCGTCCATACCTTAATGTGCACGCATTCGGATTTCACTTGCTGTCTTCACCATCAGTTTCTCACTCAGACGCTTGGCGGAGACGCGTGGCCATTTTGGTTATTATAAAGGTCACAAGTTCATTGTCCCCAGGCATTGTGGGACATGTAGTCCCGTATCGTTGTTACCCGACAAAAGGTGATTTGTACTTACTACAGGGTGAAGGACCATTGGCGCTACATCAAGGGGAATTCAACTCACTGACTGTGGCACGCGCAGTTTCAAAATTAAGATTGACACGGATTTGTCTCCAATTAATAAAAAAGAATAATCGAGTGCATTCGTATTTATACGGACAGACACAGGGGGGGGCGAGTGGTATCTTTCATGTGTTTTGTTGTTGCATATACTGCCATTGCGAATAACCAGACAATCAGAGCCTTGATAATTCAGACATGCTGTTGAGGCCTGTCAATGTACTATTACATTTCAAAATAAGGTAAGCTTCCTTTTGAAGCAACACCCTGTCGACCTCCGCTAAGCGCTGTACTGCACTCATTGTGAAGAGCACTGTCCATTTAAAATCGTGTTTAGTATGGGACTTCTCCATGAAATGCTCTACCATCGGGGCAGTTTGGACCTTCTTTTTGATCCGGGACCTATGTTGACTAATGCGTAGGTTCACTTGCTGGTTTGTCTTGCCAATATAGATTTTTTAGCACGGGCATATTATTGCGTATACGACATTCTTAGTCTTACAATTAGAGAAATCCGAGTGTTTCCACTTGACCCCCTGATGTTCAAATTCTTTTCCCTCAATTGTGCTGGAGCACGCCACACAATTGCCACATCTGTGGTGACCTTCAATCGGCTTCATGTTCCAACAGGTCAAAATGTCATGTTTGGGTTTGGGCTGCGTCAGGTTCGCTCTTACGATTTGCTGACCAATGCTTCTGTTCTTTTTGTACGCAAAGATCAGGCGAGGGAATGGACATTCCAACCCGTCTAGCACATGCCAATTTTTTAGAATCATTTGTCGTATTCTATGTGTATCGGGGCCAAAGGTGGTCACACAAACCAAGCGGTCAAGTTCTTTCTTTTCTTTTGTTTGTAGCAAACACTCACATGATGTGAATCGTGCTCTTTTGTAGGAGTGTTTCAAAAGTTTCTTAGGACATCCTCTATGGATCATCTCTTGGCAGAATGTCTGTGCATGATGGTCATAATCGCTCCTCTCCGTGCAATTTCTGCGTATCCGCAGTAATTGCCCGTAAGGCAAATTTGCTTTTAGATTCCTGGGATGGTAGCTCTTGTGGTGCAGAATAGTATTTTTATCAGTCAGTTTCTTATGTAAAGAAGTTTTTAGAAAACCCTCACTACAAGTTACCTCTACATCCAGAAAGGTCAGGTTTCCTGTCACAGGCACAAGGCCGACCCACACAAGTGAGGTACTGTTTTTATCGGGAGACTTAGGGTAATTCAGATTTGTCAATCAACTGTTATTACCAATTGAGTTTTCATGCATTTCTCCCTTCCCAATGAAAGACATTGTGTAAAAAATAAATCTTTTGAAAAAATGACCAATAATTCTCATGCTAGTATGAGTATTCCCAATTTTGAAAATGTGCAATTATATACTGTTTCTAAACTCTATAATTTGTACCCAATTCAGAAATACATAGGTGTCTTTCATACAGATTTTTCCATGTATACATTTTCCAAGAATAAGTGCTCTATACCCAGTAAATAAAAAAATACCATTGCAAGTTGCTGCTCAGTTTTTGGATCTGGGTTCGTCGGGTTCTTGGTAAAACTACAAGTCCTATATATCCCCACAACCAGGAAGGTCTAACGGATGTAACGGTATATTGCTTTCCAAGAACTGTCAAAATTACAAGAAGTTATAGGTGAAAACGTTGAGACAAAAGGCTGTTTTTTTCAACAAATGTTCAATTATTCCAATATTTAACTGTTAGTTTCCATAAAGAAACCTTCATGGATTTAGACAAATGACCCCTTTCTGAATTCATAATTGTGTCTACTTTTCGAAAATGTATAGCTTTCCAGGATCCATTATTGCTTTCAAACTCATTTCTACCATTAACTGGAAGGAGGTGGAAAGCTCTAAAAATAGCAAAAGTAGGCTATGTCCCAGAAAAATGCCAAAACTGTGTGAAAAATGTTGGTTCTCTGACAAAAGACTGTCATTCCCTAAAAGCTGAGAAAATGGAGATTTCAGCCCCACAACCACTTTTTTGATAACATTTGCAGGGAAAAACCCAAAGCCTTTCATTTGCAGCCCGTTTGTCCCATTTTTCTGAAAAAAAACCCAAATATTTCACTATATTTTGGTTAATTTCTGAGACCCCTCCAAGGGAATCCACAAACCCTGGGCACCTTTAGAATTCACATGATGTTGGAAGAAAAGGACGCAAATTTGGCGTGGATACCTTATGTGGTCAAAACGTTACAGGGGCCTAAGCGCGCACTACCCCAAATCGCCAAAAAAAGGCTTAGCACAGGAGGGGAAAAGGCCTAGCAGCGAAGAGGTTAATCCATAGCAGCATATGTATGTGAGGAGCACCTCTTGCTTGATACTCCTTTCTCCAAAAGAAATCCAAAACCTCTCCAAGCGGAGGATTTTTTTTGTTTGTAATAAAAAACACCATAGCTTCAAACCTATGATTGAAATATCTGCATGCATTAACTGGATCCAAAGAGCACAGTTCTCCAGGTGTCTTGTATTCAATATTTTCAATGTTTTTATTTGCCTCTCGTAGAAATTCAAGTAAGTCTTCCCAAGCATACTCAGCACAGCTAAGAGTGAGGAACCATGTAGGAGTTCCTGAGTTTCTTAGCATACATTTCAATTCCCCATGACGATGGTACCAATACTCGTTAGTACCACGCTGACATGCCATGAGATTAATTAGCTGAGATTCCAAAACACTGTCTTGCAGTTTCACTTTATCCATAAAGTCCCTTGCCGAAACATTTTGTAGATGTACTCCACTTTTCAGTACATGGTTCACTGCATAAGAAAGTCCAGACAAGTCACTCTCAAACAGTAGATGAAACAAATATGGAATGCATTGACGAATCCTTGGATCTTTTGTATATAATCTTAAAGTCCGGTATTCAGATGCAGGAATTTGAACAGGTCGGTCGTCATGTCGTCCACCTTGACCTGTTGGAAATAACTGTGGAAAACAACGAGCTTCCAAACTTTTTTCCCATACACTAATGGGACTTCCTTTTGCTTCTTTCATTTGAAACAAGTCAATAGCATTCCCCAATTCTTCTTTGGAGTGCAATGGATGAACACTATAATGTTCATAAATTTCTTCACTTCTAGAGACATCAACTTTTTCAATTTGCCCAGCTGAGAAATCACTGTCCTCTTCTACAGTTGTTTCCTCTTCTCCAACATATACATTTTTGTAGTAGTGATTATTTTTTACCAAATACAACGTTGCCTTTTTGACTTTCCTAACATACACTAATTCTTGCCAGATTTTCTTACTCTTTGTCGGAACACCATTAACTAGAATAACCAGAGGTTCCTCTTCTACTTTTTCTACACCAATTGTATCAATATTTTTCTTAAAATCTAGAGGCAAATAAACAACTCTTCCCTTTAATCCTATCTGTAAATCTGAAGGAGGCAATTTCCCTGTCTTAGGCTCCATGCAAACAATAGACTGAAAAGGATGCACACATTGAATCAGAATAGACTCATAGGTATTTAAATCCATCAATTCAGAAGGAAAGTCTACCAGGCGGGGACCTGCTCCGGCTAAGTCAGCAAAGAGTCTTGGGGTCATCATTGACACGGAGCTCTCCCTCAAGCCTCAGGTGGGTGCTGTCATGTCATCATGTATGTTCCAGCTAGGAAAAATCAGGAAAGTTTCTCACCTCCTTACACCTGAGGCTCTGATACAAGTCTTGATTGCCCTGGTGCTCTCCCACCTGGACTTTTCAAACTCTCTGTACCATGGCCTACCCAAATCCCTTCTCCACAGACTCCAAATTGTGCAGAACCAGGCAGCTAGATTGGCCTATAAAATCCCGAAGTGGCAGTCTGCGAAACCATTACTTCGGAAACTCCATTGACTGTCGGTCGAACAGAGGGCTGCGTTTAAGATCGGCTGCCTGACATTCAAAGCTGTGTTTGGGACTTCTCCCGCCTTCATTAAATCTCTGGTCATTCTCTACTGTCCGGTACGCAACCTACGGTCCTCTCATCGCCAGCTTTTAGTTGCCCCCCCAATTAAGCTTAAAAAATTCGGCGGCGGCAGATTTGCTCACTTGGCTCCCAAACTCTGGAACCTGCTGTCCCTTCCGCTTAAATCTTCCAACTCCCTTCTGGAATTCAGAAAACTCCTGAAAACCAGTCTTTTCACACAGTCTGGCTAGACCCCCACTTTTACACCTCTCAGCACCCAATCTGCGCCAGGAAACTTATGGTGTCAGAGCGCTATAGAAAACCCCCTTAAGATAAGATAAGATAAGAACTCCAGATTATTATGAACAGCTCTAGCAGGTATTCTGTTTTCATTTAATTTATTATAACAATATTTACAAATACTTTGATTAGAACCCAAATCAAAACAATTTTCTACCAACAAATAAGTTGCAAAATCCTTCCACTCATTATTATTTTCCTTTTCGCTTTTTACATATAAATCAACTAATCTAGTCTGATTCTTATAATGAATTCGTCGACAACACACACAAGTAAAATTAGGCCTTTCACTTGAATTGACCGTAAACTTTGTAATTTCATGTTCAAATTTTTCTGTACTTGAAATCTGTACATTCTCTTCCATATTACCTTCTATTACTGTATCAGTTTCTGCACTGACCTCTTTTTCACCAAAGTAACAAAACTCAATTTCTTCACAAATGTTCTTCACATCTAATTCAGCTCCATGCAAAAGAGCACTGTTTAACTGTTTTAGCTTAAGTGCTGGACTTTTTGCATAATACAACCTTCTCACTACTTTCCTCACTTTATTATGATGAACTGCTAACATCCTAAAATGGTGAAAAACACTCTGACATACTTTTCTAGAAAGACAAGCCAGTGAATGCCCATGCAAACCTGTTTTTCTCTCACTCTACAAGGATTTAACTCTTGCAAAATTTTCATTTTTTGTTTTAGACTTTTCTTAGTATATGTCCGTAAGAAAGTGAGAAACAAAACAATTGAATTCTGTCGCACACTACAAATACTACTACAATTCCAAGTATACACTGGAGCCTTAGGACATCTCCCTAAAACTTCATCAGCTAACACCTCTTCTGTATTTCTAGGCACAATTTTTTCTTTTTCAACCGGACAACCGTCCTTCACCTCATATGCTCGACCACTGGTGTCAACTGCATGCACCAAATCATTATCCTGAAAGTAACTTTCTTCATTAAAAAATGGCTCACAACTTGGAAGTGGAAGAGGTGTGGCGCTGCGGCCAGGGCGACTGACTCCGGAAGCTGGGGATCACGGTTCGATCCCCGGCACCGGCGGCAGATTAGCCCAGCACCATGTGACTCTGGGCAATAGCTTGCTTAATCTTCCCACCTAGAGACCCTAACGGGAGATTGTGCCCTTTACAAATGTGGATATTTATTTATTTATAACTTGAACTATGTTTCCATTCTCCAGAAAAAACATCACAACAATTAGTCCGATTAATTACTCTTTTCCACTTACATTTTGATTTGAACACATTGATTACCTTATCTAGTGCACAAATTCTATTGATTACTAAACAATATAATTTAATATTCACTTTAAATGTCTCATCCACAATCTTCACTGTGCTTTTTTTTTTCTTGTAAAAAGCGGTCTTTTTTTGATACATCTTTACATTGTTTAATAAATTTGAAACTATTCTGTTATAAAACATTCGTCTACGAATTTCAATAAATTGAATTCTCCTTCTATTGCTATAGACAATATCATCTCCTTCTACAAGTCTAACATTTTTTGAGGGGCACAATTTTTTCTTTCCATTTAGAGATGGGTTATTTTTCTTTGAAACAACATCTTTTTTTTTTTACATTTCAATAACTTCCTTAAAAAGTCCTTAGTTTGCTTACCAGGAGCATTATTTTTTTTCACTGAAGATTGTGTTTTGGATGAGTCTTGTATTTCTGTTTTCTTGGACCTTAAATCCTGTTTATATTTCTTTTGACGTCTTTCCTTTGACGGCATATTCTTTTATCTTTCTATAGATGATTACAATCTGTGGTAAAGAAAAAATAACATATTATAGACCACTACAAACATACTAGATAGCAATTACAATAAGTGAATGATATAAACACTAGTTTACAACATAAGTTACTTTATACCACAGCAACTGTCACAGTAACAGTGCAGTACAGTTTCATTATTAATCTTACTCTCTGCCTGCACCATATCACTCTGTGCCTGTGTGTTATGTCACTCTGTGCCTGTGTCTCATCTCACTCTGTGCCTGTGTCTCATCTCACTCTGTGCCTGTGTTTCATCTCAGTCTGTGCCTGCCCCATCTCTCTCTTTGTGTGTGTCATTTCTCTTTTTGCGTGTCTCATCTCACTCTATGCCTGTACCTCATCTCACTCTGTGCCTGTGTCTCATCTCACTCTGAGCCTGTGTCTCACCTAACTCTGTGCCTGTCTATCATCTCGCTCTGTGCCTGCCCCATCCCCCTCTCTTTGTGTGTGTCATTTGTCTGTTTGCGTCTGTCACATCTCATTCTGGTAAATGTTTTATGGTGAAAAGCATAGCTTTAACATTTTTGACAAGGATCACACTGAGTGTCTGTATGAAATAAGGAATTATATTTTCACATTTGTCAATAATGTCACCTGTGTCTGCTCACAGTTTGCATTTCTAAGGTTAAAGGGTACTTTGTGCCTGTGTCTGACCTCACTCTGTGCCTGTGTGTCATCTCACTCTGTGCCTGCCCCATCTCTCTTTCTTTGTGTTTGTCATTTGTCTGTTTGCGTCTGTCTCATCTCATTCTGGTAAATGTTTTATGGTAAAAAGCATGGCTTTAACATTTTTCACAAGGATCACACTGAGTCTCTGTATGAAATAAGGAATTATATTTTCACATTTGTCAATAATGTCACCTGTGTCTGCTCACAGTTTGCATCTCTAAGTTTAAAGGATACTCTATGCCTGTGTCTCACCTCACTCTGTGTCTGTGTGTTATCTCATATATGATTCATTTAATGAATATAGACTGCTGTATGCACTATGGGGAAGATTAAGAAGCATATAGTGCTTCTTTATTCTTGCATTGTGTGTCATGTTTTTTTGTAATGCTGTTAAAAAATGTAATGGTGCATATTGGAAATGTATTTTGGAAATGAGTTAGGTTTCTGCCTTGTTTTTGTAGTGGTCATTTAAATGGGCTGTGCTCTGCGTTAAAAACGATTTACTATGGAAAATGTTTTCTGGTAAAATGTCTGGCTTTTAAATTTTGGTCAAGGATTACAGTGAGTGTCTGTGTGAAGTAAGGAACTATATTTTCAAATTTTTCAATAATGTCACCTGTGTCTGCTGACAGTTTGCCTCTCTTAGCTTAAAGGTTACTCTGTGCCTGTGTCTCATGTCACTTTGCACGTGCATAATCTCTCTTTTTCTGTGTGTCATTTCTCTCTTTGTGTGTGTGTCATGACATGTGTCTCATGTGCCTAAAATCACACTGTGAGTCAAGCTTGATTTTAAATGGATCTGGGTGAATAATCTGCTTAGTTGATGTGTTTAAAAATATGGAACTACATGTATTTTTAAAGTCAGTTAGGCTTGAAAGATGATGAAAACATAATAATCAAGCCAAGTGACAAAGGGGGAAACGTCATAATTCTGAATAAACAACAATATGAGGATGAGGCATTCTCCCAACTGAAAAAACTTGATCACTATATTCCCATAAAGAGAGAACAATATATAGACAGCATAATGAGATATCATGCCCTCATCCTGGATTGGAAAGACAGGGGTATACTGGACATAAAAGACTGGCAGAATCTGAAGTGTGAATATCCACAGCTGGCTACCTTTTATCACTTACCAAAAGTGCATGAAAGAAAAATTTGTCCACCGGGACGACCTATTGTGTCGGCAATAGACAGCCTCCTGGAGAAAACCTCAATATACATTGACAATTTTATTGCACCACTTGTAAAAGATCTGAGTTCGTATTTGAGGGATACCCAAGACTTTCTAAGGACCATCGAAGGGGTGGTATGGGAGAAGGACTTATTGCTAATAACATTAGACATTACAAGCCTCTATACTTCCATACGGCACGAGGATGTCCTAAAGGTGATGGAGTTCTTTTTGGGAAGACGGCCATTGAAGTACAGAACAGATAACCATATGCTCATTGCCCTTACAGACTTCTGTTTGAAAAACAATATTTTTTTATTTGCAGGACAACTTTATTTGCAACTGCAGGGGACCGCGATGGGCACGTGCTTCGCCCCCAGCTACGCAAATTTATTTGTGGGCTGGTGGGAGGAGCACGTGGCCTGGACAGGGACTAATGAGAAATGGGTGGAAAAAATATCTCTGTGGACCCGCTATATAGATGATCTTTTCATCGTGTGGCGGGGGACACAGGAGGAAGCTGAAGAATACATCCATGTCCTGAACGAGAATCAGCAGAACCTCAGGTTCACTAGCCACATCAGCAAGGATGAGGTTTTTTTACTTAGACCTGAGGGTATTCATTCAAGACAACAAAGTCCAGACAGCCTTATATAGGAAACCCACGGCAGGGAACACTATCCTGCACGCAGGGAGCTGCCATCCCCGCAGTGTTGTTAACAATATCCCATTGGGAGAGTTCCTGCGGATAAAGCGGAACTGTTCCACTGAGGAGGAATACACGAGAGCAAGAAATGAATCCCGGAAGAGATTTGAACGAAGGGGATACTGTAAAGGCGTTCTAGATGAGGCACAAAAGAAAAGCGATGTCAGGCCTAGAAATTAATTACTTATCGATAGGGTAAAGGCAAGGGATATGAAAGTGAGGCTAATTACCAACTTTACTGACAGATCCTCGGAAATGTTCCAAATCCTGCGTAAAAATTGGAACATACTGAAATCGGATGGAGTGGTGGGTAAATCATTACCTGATTATCCACTGGTCACATATCGAAGAAGCCATTCCCTTAGAGACCATCTAGTAAACAGCCACTATGAACATAAGAAAAAGAAAAAGGCCCCAGTTCTGGGATTCTATCCGTGTATGAAATGTAAGGCCTGCAAAAATTCACAAAAAGTAAAGGAATATGAGATACCGGGGAGATCAAAAAAGGTGACGATTTCGAAACTACTGAACTGTAATTCTGAATTTACTGTATACTGCCTAGTATGCCCATGTGGCAAAAAGTATGTGGGAACTACCACGAAATAGACCAAACTCAGGATTTTGCAACATATGAGAGCAATTAACTCAAAAGATCAGAGTTACCCTGTGGCCCGACACTATGAGAAAGTGCATAAAAGCAACAGCAATCTGCTAAGCTTTTTCATTTTGGATCAATTGGTAAAAACAGAGAGAGGGGGAGACTGGGTCAAGAAGTTGAGGACCTTGGAATCAAGGTACATCATCATGCTCCAAACAAAAAATCCTGGAGAGTTGAACAACGAAGAGGAAATGTGGGTACATTTAGGGTAAGATCACTAAATTGTAAGGAGATTCAGAGTAGAGCGTGTCACCCATTCAAAATATATCCCTGCAGCGAGGATGCCAGTTTAGTTACCGTATCTATGTAGAACTGATGTCACGTATTACATCTGTACTGAGATAGCCCATTCAGGGCAGCATAACTAAGTTATATTTGACTTAATGGGCACTGTTTTCTAGGCCTAGTACTATGAACCGAAATGCAAAATGTGGAGATGTGTGCTTGTGATGTGAACAAGCCAACGCCCATTCAGGGCTAAATAGATGAGATTATCCTGTATGAAAAATAGGATACGTGTAATGGTTGAAAATATATGCGATGAAATTGCACGAAATATAATGATTAATATATTGTATCGATAAATGCACAAAATTGTAATGCTTTCGTACACTCTAAGATGGCCGCCAAATATCAATGAATTCAATTGTAGTGCCTTCTTTTATGTTTGTTTTTAATCACATGGCATGTTTTGAAGTAACTTTATTTAAATGTAAGAACTAGTCTCAATCAGACAACACTGACGAAGGCGGCAACGCCGAAACGCGTTTGTTGACTGTTGAAGTGTACACGTGGGAAAAATAAACCTGGCGTAGAGACTACGAAATTTTGACTGGAGTGTCCTTAATTGTGAAACAGTTCGTGGACATAGGAACTGTGTATCCATACATATCGTAACACACTCCACCGTGCGGTAAGGAGGCACCCGAGGTGAAGAGGAGCGACAGTTAGTGGTAAAGTGTTTTGGATATATATATATGTATATATATATATATATATATATATATATATATATATATATATATATATATATATATATATATATATATTGAGCTCCGATGTCCGCCAATACTCTCTTCACTTTCGACTGGGTGCTGTATGCGCGGTGACAGACTCCGTGCAGAATCAACTTTCCAAAGCTCACTCGCATCCAAACAATGCAAAAAGCACTCGCAGGAACATGGCAACCCTTGATTTTATTTGGGTTGCAAACTACATCACAAGACGCGTTTCGGCTTGCCGCCTTTCTCAATAGTGGTTGGCCCCGGATTGAGGCAGGTATTTAAAGTATACAACACACACCTTGACCAAAAACATAAACAAAGGACACCCAAAGGACACCCAGCTTGCCTTCGCAAAGGTGTCCGCCATTACTAAACATGCAAAATATTCAGCAGTAAAGTAAAAAGTCAATCCACAGCATGCATCTACTGTTGTAAATATTGACATGAAAATACGAATATGCAAACAAAATAAAACATAACTCTCTGGATGGGCTTTAGTAACTCCTAAGTTACAAATACACATTAATGATAGCTTGCCCTGGAAGGGCTGTATCATTATATATATATATATATCAAATAAGCTTTATTCGATTTTCCGATAAAAACCCATAAAAGCATACAATTTTTAAAGACAAACACGTATCACAATACACAATAAAATTTGATTAAGAAGATAATCCACTGAGCATAGTATGATAAAATCCATTAACACTTTGTTCAAATCAGTTGCATTGCACAATATCATGTGCAAATAGCTTTTCTGCAATTGACTGTGCTTTTTAGGAATAGTGCAATAAGTCTTGAAAAACATTCACTTTCTAGCATTTGTTTTGCCAGGAATGCAGGTCGGCATTGCCTCAGACCCCACAATTTTAAAATAGGTTTGATCCACCTTCTCATTTGTACAATATAAAATTTACAGAATAAAATTACATGCATTGTCGATTGTGAAGACACATCGTCACACGGAAATTTACTCAATGTGTTCGACCAATCATTTACTGGGGGAAGCTGACTAAACGATGGAAATTACCAAGCCTGAGCTGAGTCAGAATCAATCTATCATACCCACTTGGTGTATTAAATAGGTAAGGCTGCATGCCCGGGGTTGTTAGTAACAGTTAATTGAGTTGTGCCGATGGTCTTGATACCTCCTCTGCGAATCTGATTGCCTCCAAATGCGCGATGCAATATCTTTAAAAAAACATTTATGGCAATAGAACCCATAGAAGCAGGTTCATCGTAGTATTCCGGATGACCCAGATCACTCATAAAATCTTTTATGTATTTTAGCCACTAAATCTCTGAAACTTGATCTTAATTAAGGCTGTCTTTTATCATGTTGCGATTAAAGGAGGTTTTAGTTGAAGTCCAGAACCGATGCCATAGAACAATATATATAAACACAGTGGTGTTAGCCACTCTGGGCCCTATTCACAAAAGTAATCTGAGATAAAATCGTAACTTTATGACTTCCGGTATTCACAAAAGGCATTTATTAGTAGTAAGGTTAGGAATCCTTTACACTTGCATGTCTCATGGTGTTGCATGGGCAACACAATGCTTAAGTCACATTCACAAAGCAACGCAAGGGCACCATATGTGACCCTCCATTGGTAAATCTTGAGAAATGCAAGGCAGTCAGATTTGCTGTTTTGCCTTACTTGAACACCATAATCTAAATTTGTGGTCAATTTTGCCTACATAGATATGCGCTCAACTCTACACCACTGTACGGCATTCCACTATACACCACTTGACTCTAGGGTAGTCGACTGTATGCCACTCAAGTGTACACCCTTTCACTCTACTCCACTCTATGCCACTCCATTGTACACAACTCCAATCTGTGCTATTACACTCTATGTCACTCCACTCTAATCCACTTCATTGTGCACCACTACACTCTCTGTCACTTCAGTTAATGCTATTACACTCTACACAACCTCACTCTACACCACTGCACTGTACAGTATTTTACTATAGCCCACTACAATGTACGTCTCTCAAATCTACGCCAGCATATCCTATTACACTCTATGCCAATTCACTCTTTGACACTACACTGTGGGCAACTCCACTCTATGCAACTATACCGTATTATATTTCAGTATACCCCACTACACTGCATGCCATTCATGGTATACTACTCCACTGTACACTATTACACTCTGCGCCACTTCACTGTACGTCAACCTCTCTAACCTATTTCATGGTTTGCTACTCCAGTGTATGACACTCCACTCTATGCTATTCTACTGTATTCCATTCCACTGTATGCTGCTCCCCTCTATGTCCACTCTATGCTAATCTACTGTATGCCACTCCACTGTACGCTACTCCTCTCTATGACATTCCAGTGTACACAATGCAGTGTACGCCACTATATTCTACACCAGTGGTTCCCAACCTTTTGACTCCAGAGGACCTCAACTGAGTCACTTCTGGAAGCCGGGACCCCCAAGCAATTTGTATGATTTAAATTTCAAACAGTAAAACAGCAATAAGCAAAAAAAATGCACACAAATACACACCAAACAAATACTTGATTTACTAAATATTTTAATATGTTATATTGAAAAAAAGCAAAGGTGGCTTGGGGGGTCTCACCCCAACAAAATCTGTCATGGCCTTACTTTGCACCAGGATGCAGCAATCTTTGTTGGGGCTCCTCTCACTATCACCCTCCAACAGTGCCTCTCATCTCTCTATAGCCTCTCTAGTACATGTATTTGTTAGTTTTATAGCACCTCTTATACTAGTGTAGGGTGTCGGATCACTTTACATCACACACATACAGCGACAGGGAATCATACATGTGGAAATCAGTGCATATAGAAAATTAAATAAGGCAAAGGGAAATGCAAGGTGTAGGATTCACATGTTATACATACTGGTAGGCATTTTATAGGAGTGCTTGGTCAGGAGAAGCACAAACTCAGGATTCAGAACAATACACAGTGGTTAGCATTGACGTTAATAAGAATTTATTTCTACCCAACTAAAACCTTTTTTAGCAGCTTCAGGATAATGAAAGACGGGAACAAACATAACCTACTAACTTGTACCATGCAGTTTGCATGCAGCTCTTTGATGGCAGATCATAGCTCACTGTGTGCTGGATAATGATTGTAACATTAACTGCACAGTAACAAAAGAATCTCTGTGACAAAAACAGTAACCCACTGACCTATGCACATAAAATACTGTTCTTAAAAATGCATGTTTCACAATCTTTGCAGCAGGCATATTAACCATCTGTGCTACCTTAGACGAATCAAAGCTACCACTAGACACAACTCTGATCTCTCTCCAGCACGTACATTAATCACCGGCGTTATCGTGATACTTCTATTGTTACTCAAAAGCTGCTGGATATACAAGGAACTTTGCAGTGCTAGCTGCAGACCCCTTGGGAATGTGTCACGGATCCCTGAGGGTCCGCGGACCACAGGTTGGGAAGGGCTGTTCTACACTATTCACTCTAGTCCATCCCACTCCTCTGTACCCCATTTCACTGTATGCTAATAAACTTCACAGTATTCCATTGTACACCACTCCACATTATGCTATTGCATTTTATGTGCCTCCAGTGTATGCCACTCCACTTTACACTATTACAGTCTATGCAACTCCACTCTATGCCACTCCACTGTATGGTATTCCACTACACCCCACTCCACTGTATGCCACTGCAGTCTACTCCACTCTACTTCACTCCACTATATCTAGCTCCACTTTACCCTATTCTGCTATATGTTATTTTACTGTACTCCACTCCACTGTATGCCACTCCACTGAAAGCTATTCCACTACAGACCAAAAAACTGTACAACCTTTGACTGTACACTATTCCAATGGATTCCACTTTACTGTCCCAAGTACAGATTCTACACCATTCCAATATACTCAGCTCCACTCTACCCCACTTCACTATGCAGCACTAGACTGTATGCCAA
Organism: Lissotriton helveticus; assembly: GCF_964261635.1. Taxonomy (NCBI): domain Eukaryota; kingdom Metazoa; phylum Chordata; class Amphibia; order Caudata; family Salamandridae; genus Lissotriton; species Lissotriton helveticus. The sequence goes on from NC_136061.1 coordinate 1,507,965,553, forward strand.
TCCACTGCATGGTAGTCCACTGTATGGTTCTGCACTATATGGTTACTCCACTCTAGGCCACTTCACTGCACTCCACTCTACGCTATTCCACTGTACGGTACTGCACTCTACTCCATCACATACTGATCCACTCTACTCTACAGTACTCCAATACTACACTCTATATCGTTCCACTCCACTGAACTCTATGACAATCCATACTACAACCGCCAACGCCACTCACCTCTACCCAACTGTACTGCACTTTATTCTAATGAACTCCACTTCAGTCTTCAACACACTAATCCACTGTGTGCCACTGCACTCTAATTTATTGTGCGACACGTTCCAACAGTATACCAAACAGTAGTCCACTCCACTGTATGCCACACCACTCCACTGTACAACACTTTAATATTCTCTGTGCTACGACAGCCACTGTCCTCCAGTCTATGCCAGTCTACTCAACAACACAACACTACACTCTACGACATTTTAATCCAGTCGATCCTGCGAGGCTCCAATCAACTACAATTCACTATAATCTACTATATAATGCTCTTTGCCATTGTTCAACATGCATCTCTACACTGCTCAACTCTACCACACTCTCCTCCACTCTTTTCAACTATAACCTACGAAGCTCAACCATACTCCATGCCACTCACTTTATGACACTCTACTCTACTTCATCTGCGTACTCTTCACTTTACTACTTTATATTCAATGCTACACCAGAACACTCCACTGTAAAACACTCTACTCCATGCTACAAGACTTTCCAATACTTTATGGGACATCATTCCACTGTACTGTAAGATACACCACTCCAATTTATGACCCTTTATACAACTGCATTGTCCTTACCGCAATCGTGCTCTGTGGAAATTACTGAAGGTAACAGGAGGGGTAGTTGGCCCCCAAGTACCCTCTGGAGCCAAGGGGACTTCATCCCCAAACCAGCAGTGCACCAGGAGACGTGTTTGCAGAGTGGTGGAGAAAGGGGGCATGCCCTCTGAAGTCCTCTCAGCAACCAGGCAGTGTGGGGCTTACTGTGAGTAACAGGAGGGCTGATTGGCCCCCAAGGACCAGCAGCATATATTGGCACTTCATCCGCCAACCAGCAGTAGGCCAGGAGGCACATTTGCAGCATGGTGGAGAAAGGGGGTGTGGCCTCCGAAGACCTCAGCAATCCCTCTGTGTGGGAAGGAATGAAGGTAACAGGAGGGCTTGTTGACTTCGTCCCCAAACCAGGAGGCGTGTTTGCAGAGTGGTTGATAAAAGGGACTGGCTTCCGGAAACTTGCCGGGCCCGCATTTTATTCAATTTTTTCATTTTATAACGAGAAGAGAACTGCATGGACCCCCTTGCCTGGCCCAATATGGGCCCAGGGACTGCATCCCCCAAGTCCAGCCATTTCATTTTTATAAATAAGTAATGGGAGGAGGGCCGTGCAGTCTTTTCCCGGGCCAATTTTGGACCGAAAACCTCATCCCCCACAGTCTCGCCTCTAATGTGGGTGCTCTAGTCCCACGCAGGGCAGTCACAAGTGTTGTGGACTGTGGGCGTAGCCTCAATACCCTCGTGGTCTCTGCTGGCTCCGCGCCTCCTGCGGGAGATGGCTATGCATTGACAGAGAGGGACCTGCTAACATGCAGCTCCTTTTCCTGTCGAAGAAATTGTTCTCCGCTTTGAGCAAGCAGGAGCATTCTTTGTGCTGCTGTTTGCTCAAAGCAGAGCACAGTTTGCTACCGTTCCCACCAAGCCAGAGCAAACAGCGATGTCCCAGGGGTGGGCACCCGGGACATAGCAGGAGAAGTCCCTGAGGGGGTGGCGTTTCCCAGGGCCAGCTAATGCTCCTTGAGCATGGCCGCATGTTCCCCTCCATTACAGTTCACAGACCAGGGGAGGTGCTTGTCCCAAGGGCTGCAGAGGCTGCGCAGCCCCACACTTATCTTTAATTGTTTACATTTGCCCCAGGGAGTTGGCGGTCTCCACAGCTGTGGAAGTTGCCCCACTGACCCCTAGCATTTTTTTCACTTTAGCCCAAGGGAGGTAGCAGTCACTGGAGCTGCTTTCATTTTCATATTTAGCCACAGGGAGGTGGATGTCTTCAATGCTGCACGCGGACCAGAGAACCCCACATTAATATTACCTTTAGCCTGGGGAGGGTGCAGTCTTCAGGGCTGCAGGGGGGTCCCACTTGTGGGGGATGCGTGGCTTCCCAAATTTATGTCATATGTAGCTCCAGGAAGGTGCCCATCAAACATAATATAGTTGTTCCTGAGGCATATTTTCATCATCTCCATGAGCATGCTAGTATGGTCTAGGTAACATATGTTTCTGTTCTTTAGATAGTGATAGCTGGCTTCCATTCCTTGGACGTGGTCAATGATGGTATAAAGAGCCCTCTGTCCATTGTAAGGTATTAATTTTATTAAGGAAGTCTGTGGTGTCTTTAGTGTAGGAGGATCCCATTGCATTTATAAGGTACTATACCGAACGAAATGTGTTTTACTAGAAAATATAAAAACTATATGATAGGAGGTCTTTACTCCGGGTTGCTGAAAATAATTAAGAAAATTATTAATTAAGAGAGTCGCAACATGGGTTGATACCAATTGAACTTGAATGTTTACTTATTTACTTTATTTTAATGTATGCCAAATTGAAGGACTTTTTTGTCTTCTAAATAGAGCATAAGTATATGAGTTGATGTGTGATCATGTGACTTTCACAAGCAAACATGCCTTTGTCTATGTTGTTGGTCTCTTTTTAAATATGCTGTAAACATCGAAGCAATTCGTGTGAGCAAGACACAGCATTGTGTTGAAACGCGTAGCGTAATTTGGGAATAAACACCCTTTTTCTTCAGACATCTGTCTCTGAGTGCGTATTTGCTGGACTTAGCAACTTGGGAAATTATATATATATATTTGTTTAAAAACGTATCTGTTGCTGTGCCGTGACTTCTATCGCAAGGAGGGAGGTGAGAAGATTCCAAGGAATATATATATTACCTACTGGCGATAGCCAGTAGGTATATATAGTTAGGATGGTTTTCCATAGGGAAATCGCAACATTCTATTGGGAATAACTTTGGCGCCGGTTGAGGAATCTTCCTGAAATTTTCCTTAACTTTGCCTCGCGGCGCTCCGCTCCTTCCCTGAAAGTTTGGGGGGGATTCGTCAAGCGGGGGCCGAGATAAAAGGGGGGTCCCAAAACGTGTTTTCCCCATGTTAATTTCCATAGGGCGGTTGGACTCACTTTTAGCCCGAACGGCTGAATGGTTTTCCACCAAACTTGGCAAAATTGTAGGGACTGGTAGCCCGATGTGCCTTTGCTATGTCTCAAGATATATGCTCCAGTGGTTTTTACAAAAATTAACTTTGAAAAAATATATATTGGGCTGCATTGGGCTATATATATGTTAGAGCCAAAATGTAGCCCAATGTAGCCCAATGTAGCCCAAAGATGGCCACCAGAGACAAAAAAAAACAAATGTAGCCCAAATATCAGCCAGATGTAGCCCAACTATAGCCCAATGACAGAATGTCCCAGAGTATTCTAAAGAACAACTAGAGCGCTAACAGTCTTACTTATGACAAAAGTATGGCACATCTGAAGTCATCTTGATTGGAATAAAGTGTTAACACTTAAAACATTTAATTTGCAAAGGAACAAAATGAGGGGGTTCATTTTGCCATAGACATTATGATTAGTGCTGAAGAAAGAAAAATTAGGGCACATTGTGAGTGACTTCTCAAATCCTCTTATATTTCATTAAACAAATTCCGATATGCAGTCTCCCAAGATGGCCACCAGAGACAAAAGACCCAAATGTAGCCCAAATATCAGCCAGATGTAGCCCAACTATAGCCCAATGACAGAATGTCCCAGAGTGTTCTAAAGAACAACTAGAACGCTAACAGTCTTACTTATGACAAAAGTATGGCACACCTGAAGTCATCTTTTTTTTTTTTGATTGGAATAAAGTGGTAACACTTAATACATTTAATTTGAAAAGGAACAAAATGAGGGGTTTCATTTTGCCATAGAAATTATATATATATATATATATATATATCAAAACAAAACCCTTTCAGGCATAGAGTGACGCATAAATTATGCAAAAAAGGAGGAGAGAACTCTGGGTAGGTCTCAGTTTAGGTGGAAAGCAGCCCCTGTTAGAGCACTCTCAACACCAGCGACACTCTAGATCTGCTCACCTCAAATGTCTGTTTTTCTATCAAAGTTTTTAAGCATAGGATTAAACAGTGCTATCCATGCCGAGATAGAAAATGACAAAGTCTTTCGCCATTTAAACAGCAAAGTCTTTAAGCATAGGACTAGTACAGTACAGTCCTTGCCGAGCTGTCAAATAACAAAAGCCATTTATCACTCCAGGCACAATATTACAGCTTTGAATTGGTAAAATACCAACTCAAGCCAACCTGAAATGAATAAAAGCAACCCCTGACACAGTGTTTCGCTCTAATTAGAGCTCTTCAGAGAGGTATAGCTTTGTTTTATATATATATATACATATATTACCTACTGGCGGTCGCCAGTAGGTATATATAGTTAGGATTTTTTCTCTATGGGTTTTTTGAAAATTCTATGTCTAATAACTTTGGCGTTTGTGGACGGAATCGGCTGAAATTTTCAGGAAAATGGCACATTTTGTTTCTGAGCAGCCCTTGAAAATTTGGGGGGGGTTCGTCCAGTGGGGGCCGAGAAAAAAGGGGGGTCCCAAAACGTGTTTTTAACATTGAGTTTTCCATAGGGCGGTTGGCCTCACTTTTAGCCCGAACGGCTGAATGGATTTGCACGAAACTTGGCAAAATTGTAGGGACTGGTAGCCCGATGTGCCTTTTGTAGGTCTCAATATATGTGCTCCAGTGGATTTTGAGAAATTAACGTTTAAAAAAAGATATATATCTGTAACAGCGGACCGGTTAGCGCTCTGGTTCGCGGACTTTTCGCGCAACGGAGCTTTGCGAAGCGAAGCTGATTGGTTCTCCGGCGTCTGTCAACATTCCAAACAGTCCGTAGCGGCCGCCATCTTGTCTCTCGGTAGGATCGAGAGACAAGAGGAGGTCAAAACAAAGGGGGAAATAACTATAAGGGGGCATAGTAGATCCTCGCTGACCCCCTAGGTTTGATGTGGAGGTTTTAAAAGGGCCCCGCGGGGCAAAAAAAAATAATAATAATAATAATCGAACGGCTGAATGGATTTGCACGAAACTTGGCAAAATTGTAGGGACTGGTAGCCCGATGTGCCTTTGCTAGGTCTCAATATATGTGCTTCAGTGGATTTTGAGAAATTAACGTTCAAAAAAAGATATATATCTGTAACAGCGCACCGCTTCGCGTACTTTTCGCGTTACGGAGCTTTGCGAAGCGAAGCTGATTGGCTCTCCGGTGTCTGTAAACATTCCAAACAGTACGTAGCGGCCGCCATCTTGTCTCTCGGTAGGATCGAGAGACAAGAGGAGGCCAAAGCGAAGGGGCAAATGACCATAAGGGGGCATAGTAGATCCTCGCTGACCCCCTAGGTTTGATGTGGAGGTTTTAAAAGGGCCCCGCGGGGCAAAAAAAATAATAATAATAATAATCGAACGGCTGATGACCATAAGGGGGCATAGTAGATCCTCGCTGACCCCCTAGGTTTGATGTGGAGGTTTTAAAAGGGCCCCGCGGGGCAAAAAAAAATAATAATAATAATAATCGAACGGCTGAATGGATTTGCACGAAACTTGGTAAAATATTAGGGACTGGTAGCCCGATGTGCCTTTGCTATGTCTCAATATATGTGCTTCAGTGCATTTTGAGAAATTAACGTTCAAAAACAAGATATATATCTGTAACAGCGCTCCGCTTCGCGGAGATAAAATTATATGTGTATTACCTAGCTGTTGCTAACACCAGTTAGCGACGGCTAGTAGGAGATAGCGACCATCTTGGGTCCCACTTTGCATGTGAGTGATATTTATCACTAATGACATGCAAAGTGGGCATGCCAAGATGTTAGCGACTGGAAACAGTCGCTAACATCGCTATCTCCTATTATCAACTTTTGGAAATATTCGAGATAAGCGCGAATATCTCCAAAAAGTAACAGCTGCCCTGAGCAGTTCTTAGCCATGTTATCCAATGGGAGGTGGATAACATGGCTAAGAGCATTAGCTCGGTAATGCATGAATATCGCGGAGTTTTCAGCGACATTAATGCATTGCGCTCGTTTTTTATCGTATTTGCGATAAACCTTGATAATAGCAAGGTTTATCTGCGATAATTTCTGACGGTAAAAAAATCGTTGCTAAGCATCGTTAGGGATAAATATCGCTTAACCTTGGTAATATGCCCCAACGTCTGTTAACGTTCGATTCGAAGGAAATCAGGAATTGTTGAAAAACATTGTGTGCGCCATCTTGTCTTTTTTCAAATGCCACACTTTTGTCGTGCACGGCAGCCATTTTAGATGCCTTGACCAGATCCACTCTGTGAACGCTGTCGATCCTTAGCATGGCTCCCCACCCTCGCAAGCATCTCCCCCAGGCAGTGGTCACCCCCGCTCTCTGTTTTATGCATGGGTAATAAACCTCCCCCCATCTGCGCTGTTCTTCCCTGAGAATCACACCCTGTGCCCGCCCGACACCTCCCTTTCGCCCTATTCACTACCGCACCCTCTGACACTCCTTTTCCTCTGTGTCCGATTGTCCAGGCCGGTCCTAGGCTATCAGCTAGCCCTGCAGATGTAGTTTATGGCCACAGCTGTAAAGAATCACCCGTCTTCAAAGGAGTTATAGTAGATCAAGGCCCACACTCGATGAGATCCGTCACAGCAGAAGCGTTGCTATTATCTGAAAACCATTCTGTATTGTGATTGGGGAGGGGACCGAGCGTGAAGCGGAAGATTCCAGGGATGACTCTTTGTACATCAAAGTTTTTACAATTATGTGTCACATTAAAAATATATAGCACTCCGACAAAGTAGTAAGATTATAAAACTTTAATAATTTATAAATATATACAAGAAAACAAAAATAGTAATAACATATAAACATTTTTAGAGAAAAACAACGAAGTAGCGGTCGGCTGTGCGAATAGTCCCAACGCAGCACAACGTCCAGATTTCCGGCGTGGGGCGTCGCGGGGGGTGGGTGATCAGTAGCAAACTGTTGTGCGAATAGTTCCAAGGCAGCAGAACGCGCCGAAATCTAGATGACACAAAAGTGATGTCTAGTAAGTTGCCACCCAGCAAATAACGGCGTGGGGCGTCGCGGGGGGTGGGTCATCAGTAGCAAACTGTTGTGCGAATAGTTCCAAGGCAGCAGAACGATGGCACCAAGGTGATGTCCAGTAAGTTGCCGCACTGGTTTTGGTATCCTACAATGCTGCTCCGAATAACGGCGTGGGGCGCCCCGGGGGAGGCGGCGTGAACGGGCCTCTCCAGGTGGAGTCTCGTCTGTTGTAGTGGGGCGCCCCTTTACCGTTTCAGTTGCCATTCCGTCCGCTTTTGGTCCACTGTGTCAAAATCCGCCATTCAGCTGAGTTGCGCCCACTCTTGCGGTGCAGCGATAGGCGGCTGTCACAGGACTCTCAAAATGGCGGCAGGCTGTTTCCTTTTTGGGCCTGGTCCACTGAAATGGCCCTGGGACACCTTGGAAATCGGACGCTTGTCTGCTAGGTCTTGGACCCCATTCTCGAAAGCGTCCCCTCCGCCTTGAGAATTCATCAAAAGTTTTGGGGGCTCCGACTCCTGCAGGCTTCTGGTGGGGAGCGGCTGCCATGATTGCTCGCGGAATGACCACGACGGAGCCACGAGATGGTGGTGCTTTCATGCTGACGCCAGCTTCAGTCTGAAACATCCAGAAACAAGGTGGGGCTTTCATCGTTTGGGGGAAAAAAAAAGTTTTCATCCAATGAAAAGTGTTGTTTTTAGGTCATATGATCAAGCCTTCCATCATTAGGAAACCAAAAGTAAAATGAACCAATGAAAAGTTTTATAAACAAGTCACATGACCTGTTATGCGGCATAGGGTATAAAATGCGGAGAAAATACGTTGGCACGTGAGGCGGCGTCAGTAGCGGACCGATGTGCGAATAGGCCGAAGGCAATACAACGCGCCAAGATCCGGATGGCATCGAGGTGGTGTCATAGTTGAGAGTTCTGAGCAGCGGTTGTAACACTGTCTGAAGCTTATTTGCAGCTGCTGCAGCTTCACTACGCGCCAAGATCCGGATGGCACCGAGGTGGTGTGTAGGAAGTTGCCGCACTGGTGTGGCCATCCTACAATGCTGAAAGTCGGCGTGGGGCGCCCCGTTGGCCTGTGAGTTTGCGTCAGTAGCGGACCGATGTGCGAATAGGCCGAAGGCAGCACAACGCGCCAAGATCCGGATGGCACCGAGGTGGTGTCTAGTAAGTTGTCGCACTTCTGTGGCCATCCTACAATGTTGAAAGTCGGCGTGGGGCGCCCCGTTGGCCTGTGAGATGGTGTCAGTAGCGGACTGATGTGTGAATGGGGCCAAAGGCAGCGCAACAATATTTTCTACTATATTTCCGGTGTAGAAGAGACCACAAGGCGCTGAGATGCCAAGATCCGGATGGCACCGAGGTGGTGTCTTGCAAGTTGTGGTACTGGTGTGGCCATCCTACAATGCTGAAAGTCGGCGTGGGGCGCCCCGTTGGCCTGTGAGATGGCGTCAGTAGCGGACCGATGTGCGAATAGGCCGAAGGCAGCACAACAATATTTTCTGACTGACACCACAAGGCGCTGAGATGCCAAGATCCGGATGGCACCGAGGTGATGTCTAAGTTGCGGACTGATGTGCGAATGGGGCCAAAGGCAGCGTAACAATATTTTTTGTATGGAAGATACCACTAGGCGTTGAGATGCCAAGATTCGGATGGCACTGAGGTGATGTCTAGCAAGTTGGTGTGGTCATCCTACAATGCTGAAACTCGGCGTGGGTCACCCCATTAGCCTGTGAGATGGCGTCAGTAGCGGACCGATGTGCGAATAGGCCGAAGGCAGCACAACGCGCCAAGATCCGGATGTCACCGTGGTGGTTTCATAGTTGAGAGGCACTTCATCTGCAGTGGGGCGCCGAGATCCGGATGGCACCGAGGTGATGTCTAGCAAGTTGCTGTACTGGTGTGGTCATCCTACAATGCTGAAACTCGGCGTGGGTCGCCCCATTAGCCTGTGAGATGGCGTCAGTAGCGGACCGATGTGCGAATAGGCTGAAGGCAGCACAACGCGCCAAGATCCGGATGTCACCGTGGTGGTTTCATAGTTGAGAGGCACTTCATCTGCAGTGGGGCGCCGAGATCCGGATGGCACCGAGGTGATGTCTAGCAAGTTGCTGTACTGGTGTGGTCATCCTACAATGCTGAAACTCGGCGTGGGTCGCCCCATTAGCCTGTGAGATGGCGTCAGTAGCGGACCGATGTGCGAATAGGCCGAAGGCAGCACAACGCGCCAAGATCCGGATGTCACCGTGGTGGTTTCATAGTTGAGAGGCACTTCATCTGCAGTGGGGCGCCGAGATCCGGATGGCACCGAGGTGATGTCTAGCAAGTTGCTGTACTTGTGTGGTCATCCTACAATGCTGAAACTCGGCGTGGGTCGCCCCATTAGCCTGTGAGATAGCAGTTCTTTGGATTTGGGCCTGGCTCGTCTGCTGTAGTGGGGCGCCCCTTTACCGTTTCAGTTGCCATTCAGCTGAGTTTCGGCTGCTCTTGATGCTACAGCGACAGGCGGCTGCAACAGGACTCTCAAAATGGCGGCCTGTTCTTTGGATTTGGGCCTGGTCCACTAAAATGGCCCTGGGACACCTTAGAACTCGGACGCTCGATTTTTTTTTCCTTTCCTGTACATGCAAAAAAAGGTAAATGCCCGGTACGTTACACGCTTCATCTGCCACGATGAACTCTCTAGAGGAACCGAAAAAAAATATAGTTGTGGTAACTATACCATGCATTGTCATATGGAGAGGTGGCACCAATTAATTATAGTGCTGCATAAAAGAGATTTGGAGGAGAACCCCTGACCTGCTAGTACATTCATCAAAGAAGTGGCACTGAGAGCTTCAGAGGCAAGGGAAACGGTCCCAAATATTTAGAAGAACTTTGGAAAGATTAAAATGACATGTTTAGATTGTGGCAAATTTATTTCATGTGGACATCTGAGTGTTACTCTAATAAATACAGTATATGAACATCATCATAGTCGATGGTTGGTAGAGACATTTTGACTATATCCTGGACCTGCCCGTCCTCGCCCAAAATGGCGCCAGAATAAATGGGACTCGTAACTCCTTGTTGTGTACTGGTTGCAGAACCTTGAAATCAGGAGATACGTATGCAGTTTTGAAGCACATGGCGGGCGGGGACGAGAATTGATTGAATATTTCGACATCCCTATTGATATTAAGTTCTGATGTGTTATTGATTACTGTACTGTTGAAAGTTCGAATTAACGTCACCCATGGTACTTGCCCGCAAATGTATATCTAGATAATTTTATTGTAACTGGCCCTGTCGTATTTTAATTATAAAATGTACGTCCACCGATTCCGTAACTGTTAGACACCTTAGTTCTTGCAACCTAATGGCCCGCCCGTTACGTTCCTCTACAGTGTAAATGTCTATTTATCATATACGATTACAGTTTGCTCCGTGGCCGGCCCACGTGGTTATAGGCTCGTATTTGTATAATGAAATTTTCACAATAAAGGTTTTTAAAAGAAAACATGGTAGTAGTATATACATTGGTAAAGTTTTTAATAATAGTCACTGTTTTAGAATCATTAAAAGGCAAGTGAAATAAAGCAGACCAATTACATGAAGGGTAAAAGGTATAATACGAAGGAACGCAGTAAAGATAAATGGTCAAGGGCTGTTGTGTTTTCTATTCCTGCAACATAAAGTGATCGATAAGAATCTCATATTCAGGCGTATCGGCGACTAAGACAGCAGGTCGACCCTCTTTTGCTCAACGGCTCCGTCATGGGACGAAGAAACGCTCTTTTTCTCGAAAAAAGAATATATTTTACTTGCAGGACAGTTGTAAAATTTCCGGGAAAGTACATTAGCCTGGAACATTATAACATATATTTAAGAAAAAATAATGTTCGGAAGTAATGAAAAGCGTAATTTTTAGGTCATATGACCAAGCCTTTCATCATTACAATAAGAAAAGTAAAATGAACCAATGAAAAGTTTTATTAACAAGTCACATGACTTGTTATGCTTACGTTACGCGCTGCGCGCCCCGGATGACTTCCGGATGCGCTAACGCGGCGCGTCATATGACGCATTACGCGACAACGCAGGTACAGAATATAGTCAAAATGTCTCCACCAACCAGCGGTCGGAACACAACCCCTTTCAGCAGGCTAAATAGTTCTGTTAAATGACAACAGAAGGGACAGGCAACAAGAACCATCAGTCAAAGAGGGGAGGGCTAGTTCTTCTCTACCGGGTTACATTGGGGCGCTACCGGAACTGATCGAATTGGTAGTCTACAGTGTTTCTGGATGTTTCAGACTGAAGCTGGGGTTAGCATGAGAGCAGCACCATTTCGTAGCTCCGTCGTGGTCATTCCGCAACCAATCATGGCAGCCGTTCTTTATCGTTATTTTGGGCGGGGTGGGTGGCGGAGCAGAGCTGTTTTGCAGCCATCATTGTGTGGAGTTCAGTTCATCTCACTAGTTTTGTATTTGTCATGAGGGGTTGTTCCTAATGTTTCTATTTTAGCGAGGTCAAAAAGAGATCCCATTAGTGGCCTACTGATTTTGCTCGATTCCTTTTCTTTTTTTTTACACGATTTTTCGTTATCTGCAAAGACTAAACAGAGTATTGCGACTCTGTGTTTGTTTGTAAATAGAGAATGAACCAAAGAGAACTAATTCTAAAACAGTAAATACTTGGATAACAATGAATCAAATGGAGAGAGAAGCAGGCACGACGGATTACAATGGGGGCAAAGACCTGCGTTAACTACCTTTCACTATCTGCAAAGAGAGAGTACTCCTAATAGAAATGAGGGGGGGGGGCACCATTCAAAGCAGATCAGTGTGCATAAACACGAAAATGTTTTCACTTACCACGTACTTGACATTCGACAGCTTATGATATTTGCTATTAAAAAACCATTGAAATTCACTGAAAAAACCATAGGTTATAGACCATATATAGTTAGGAATTAGCATTTACAAAACCTTGAAAATTCACTGAAAAAACCATAGGTTATAGACCATATATAGTTAGGAATTAGCATTTAAAAAACCTTATTTTACTCACACAAAACCATTGAAATTCCATATATAGTTAGTTGCACTAACTATATATCGCGCACCTGCAATCCACTGCTGATGATGTCACATATTACATCATTCATGACATGGTCAGTGACATCACTGATGACATCACTGATGACATCTCAAATGACATCACTGATGACATCACTGATGACATCTCATTTGACATCAATGACCACATCACTGATGATATCATTCATGTGACAATACAATGCATCTCCTCACATTTTAATATAACCTCTGTTTCACCCAGTGTTAAATACAGAATATAATTTTTGAAACCATTGACACACCAATACTAGTTACTACATACGCACTCACTGATTCCTACGTCTACACACACCTTCACTCATTCACCCATACTATCATTCATACATACAATCACTCATCTTTACAACACTATCATATGCACTCATACACCTATACAGACACTCACAGTCTGCCACTCATCCATGGAGTTACTCACACACCTAGTCAGTCCTGTAAAGAATCAATGACACTTCCATTTTCTTGTCTATACAGTTAAACATAGAGCACCTTACATTTTCAAACATATACTAACACATACTTACCTTGTTATACAATCATTGATACAAGTACACATTGATCTGCACAGAGTCACACACCTCCCAGCCAGCCACACACACACTCAGTCTCCCATACAAATACTTGGACAATCAATCAGTAACCCATATAGTTAATCATATAGCTACTGATCAAAACATGCAGCAGTTTACAGAACAACAGACATAATGATGCACAAATTAAGACACTTTAGTCACTAACCCATGCACTCAGTGAGACACATTTAATCACTCACTCATGCATTCAGTCATGCACCTACTAAATCCTTTGTCCAGACACTTATACTTCCACTCATTCTTCAATATGTAAGACACATTTTAACTTTACAGAAACATACAGTCACTGGATGTTGTCATCAGTGATGTCATCAGTGATGTCATTTGAGATGTCATCAGTGATGTCATCAGTGATGTCACTGACCATGTCATGAATGATGTAATATGTGACATCATCAGCAGTGGATTGCAGGTGCGCGATATATAGTTAGTGCAACTAACTATATATGGAATTTCAATGGTTTTGTGTGAGTAAAATAAGGTTTTTTAAATGCTAATTCCTAACTATATATGGTCTATAACCTATGGTTTTTTCAGTGAATTTTCAAGGTTTTGTAAATGCTAATTCCTAACTATATATGGTCTATAACCTATGGTTTTTTCAGTGAATATATATATGTATATATATATATATATATATATATATATATATTCACTGAAAAAACCATAGGTTTCACACCAGTTATAGTTAGGAATTAGCATTTAAAAAACCTATTAAATTCACTGAAAAAACCATAGGTTTCACACCAGTTATAGTTAGGTGGAAATTTTACTCGCATAAAACCATTGAAATTCCCACGTTATAGTTAGTTGGACTCACTATAACTTGCACGTGCAATGCATTGCTGATGACGTCACATATTACATCACTCATGACATGGTCAGTGACATCACTCATGACATCACTGATGACATCTCAAATGACATCACTGATGACAACATCAGTATACAACAATATATATATTAGTCAAAATTGATCTTAAAAAATGCGAAAGAAGAGCTCGGTGAAATCAAACAAACAACAATGGAATCTGACAACTGATCAGCGATTGGCATTGGAAAAACTCAAATCTAATCCCAATCCAGTTTGTGAGCCGTCAGATAAGGGAGGAAACATTGTCCTTGTGACTCGGGAATTTTATTGCACTGAAGCACTACGCCAATTGAGAGACACTACCTGTTACAGGAAAATCAGCAAAGAGGATTACAATAAATGCATAATTGAATATCATGAACTGCTTGATAAATGCGTTTCAATTGGAATGCTCGACAACAATGAACATAAATTCTCGACATGCCATCAACCAGTCACTCCAACATTTTATCACTTGCCCAAAATACATAAAAATGCAACAGTACCTCCAAGCAGATCCATTATTTCATCAAAGGGAAGTCTTACAGAATCCATGTCTTAATATCTTGATTTCTTTTTGATTGATTATGTTAAAACTTAGTCCTCTTATATTCAAGATAAAACTGACTTCATTAGGATAATCTCAAATATTGTATGGGAACCTGACAAGCTGATGATGGTTCTAGATGTAACAGGACTGTATACATGTATATCCCATCATAATGGCATTCAAGCAGTGCCGTATTTCCTGAAGAGTCGCTCTTTAAAGTTTGCATTACACAATGTGATGTTAATTGAGTTTTTGACCTTCTGTTTGAACAACAACATTTTCATTGTTCCAGAAACAATATTTTAGACAAATCAGAGGGACGGCGATGGGGACCTGCTTCGCCCCCAGCTACGCAAACTTGTTCATCGGCTGTTGGGAGAAGCAGGTTGCATGGGCTGATGAGAACCAGAAAGGGGTCTCTTCAATTATTGGGTGGCACCGATATATTGACGACCTTTTTGTATTCTGGAAAGGTTCTAGGACTGAAGCCAAAGCTTACATAAAACACCTGAATAACAATACTGTGAACTTGCATTTCAGTGGCAATATTAGTGCAACAGAAATAGACTTCTTAGATCTTAAAGCCTTTATTAAGGAGTGAAAAATCTGCACCTCGCTGTTCCGTAAGACCACAGCAGGAAATTCTGTACTGGAAGCAAACAGTTGTCACCCCAAACCCTTAAAGAATAGTATTCTGTATGGGGAATTACTACGCCTCAAGAGAAATTGCACACTAGAGAAAGACTTTGAAGCGGCTGCCCAGGAGTCAATACAAAGGTTCAAAGTAAGGGGATATTCAGATCAGATTCTGCAACAAAATCTTAACAAGGTCCAAAAAACACCTAGATCATGTCTATAGAAATATAAAAGTAAACAAAGTAGTAATGCTGACAAGAGTCCCCGTTTTATCACCAATTTTTTAAGTGATTCGAAACAAATCTAACACACACTATCTCGCAATTGGCACATCTTGAAGGCAGATGGTATAATCGGAGCTGACATACCAGATTACCCCAGAATAACATATAAAAGAAGTCGATCATTAAGAGACCTCTTAGTGCACAGTCATTTTGATTCAGTTCCTAGAACACCTAGATTGGACAAACTGACTGGATTTTTTCCATGTAATCACTGTGAAGCATGCAGAACAAGCTCTAAAATTACAACCTATAAAATACCGGGCAGCGCAGCACAGAAGAAAATCATTACATTTCTCACATGCACCACACCATATTGTGTGTACTGTTTGATATGCCCCTGTAATCTTCATTATATCGGTAGCACAATACACCCCGTCAAACGAAGAATACTTGAAAATGCAAGAGCCATAGAGCACCATAACGCAAACTATTCCGTCACTAGGCATTTTGCCAAAGAACATCAAAGTGATTGTATCCTTCTCCGTTTTTTCTGCCTTGATCATGTCCCCATTTAAGAACGTGGAGGGGACAGAGAAATTCAGTTATGAAGACTCGAATCGTGATGTATTATAGACCTCCAAACTAGAACACCATTAGGCCTGAATACTGAGGAAGAGCTAGCCATACATTTAGGTTAAAACTCTATCAATTTTTATTCACACCTGCAGATCCCACACAATTTTCCTTTACATTTTCAGACACTGATTAATTTTTATTATTAGCATAGATCTTGTGGTCACATATTAATCGTTTAGCACATTTGTATTATAGGACCTGCCTGTTCAAGGCTTAATTGTTGCTGAGAGCTACCAAAATTGATTATGAAACAGACAGTGTAGTTACACTGGGCAAATATATTATGCAATGAAATTAATTGTATATATGTCCTACAAACCATGAGGAAATGAACTGTATAATATTGTATATATGTACATAACCATTTTATTTTCATAAAGGAGAATTTGTGTGATATCACACCCACTATCATAAAATTATTGAGAATGTGACCGTATGCTAATCAAAGTAGAGTGTTTGCCCATTCAGGGCTTAATTTCTTTTTATTGTCCATGCATTTTGAAGGAATCATGTTTGCAATTAGTGCCCTTCTAATCAATAGTAATGATGTGTTAAGATGGCCACCACTAAACTGAATGATAACATTCAGTCATCATTCAGTTCAATGTTGATGAATTCAGAGGAAATGACGTAATTTGATGAACTAAGTTTCTTTTGTGTATCTTTATTTATAAGTTGAACTTACAAATTGTGCGGTAACAGTTCGAAGAAGGCACGATGCCGAAACGTGTCCGGTTTTTTGTTTTGCGATAAATAAACCTGCATTGCTTCAACCTCAAAGTGCGGTCTGGTCTTTTACGAAGTAGTGAAGGAACTCAAGCGAAAAAAATAAATATATATATATATATATATATATATATATATATATATATATATATATATATATATATATATATATATATATATGTATATATATATATATATATATGTAAAAATAAATATATATATATATATATATATATATATGTATATAGGTGTATATATATATATATATATGTATATATATATATATATATACAATCAAAGAAGTGCTCCTGCTGGAAGTCGTAGTCCGTGGAAGGTGGCGCAAGAGTCGGCGGAGCAGCCGATAATCCAAATGAGTGCAGCAAAGACAATCACTCGCGCTCTCAGAAACATGAAACAGGATCAGGAAAACATTGATTTATTCCATCATAAATCAACGTGACGTGTTTTGCCTTGCGGCTTGATCACACAAAGGGCACGGTATGAAAAGCATTGTTACATACTTGCACATAGAAACTAACAAAGGACCTGTTCAGACCAATTAGTTCAGTAACAATCACCCTTTATTACAGCCGCCATTTTGTAAAATGTTACATCCTTGTTTAAAATGCATGTACATTCGCAGAATCTTGCATATCATGGTATGTAATACAGTGTTCTAAATATCAACATGTTTGTATTAGTCTTGTGAATATGTGAAAACAATATAATGCCGTAAGCTGGTCCCCTGGGTGAACACATGTTCCAACCGAAAACGGTCACCATTTTGTAGTGTCTTTGGGACGGAACTTGTCCAAACAACTTTATTAGTAAGTGTTCCATGGACAATTGAGGATCTGTTATGACCCAGGCATAAATGCATGTGCATAGCTGTAAGACCTCATGCGTGTGCGATCTAGTGTGGTTACAGTGTTGCATGTATACCCCAAGCAGTTTTAATGAGAAAAAAGAATACAAAGAAAATAGAAAAGAAGAATCTTATCTATGGCATTCAGCCATTCTCGGAGAATGATGCCACAAATAAAAGGGTAGGGACTCGTTCTATTGATTCCATCCAGTGTGTCCCTTCATTCCCTCCTGTGAATAGAAAGAAAAGATCGACAATTAGACTGCTGAAAAATGTGTGACATACAGTTAAAATTGCAGCGCAATTAAAATTAAAATTAATGTTACCAGACACAATTAGACATCCTTAGACTCAACAAACAATGACATTACTATTCATCATGAAGATGTATTGCTATTTCTTCGTCCAGGTTGTGTCCCTCGGGATAATGTGTTCCTAGCTCAATTATGTATCTAGATTCCTGTTTTCTTAACTGAAGTTCACGATTCCCACTTCCGTGATTGCTTACTATTTGTTCGATGACGTAAAACTGTAGTTAGGTATTGTCAGAGTACTGATGTGACTCAAAATGCCTGGCTATAGGGTAGTGAGAATCTTTCTTGGATATCGCCATCATGTGTTCCAAGACCCTTTTCCTGGCCATATGAGTTGTGCTGCCAATATAACAAAGGTTACACGGGCATTGATTACAAAAGAGGAACTATACATGAGGAACTTTCGGTTGGGTATGATTCTATTGCTGTTAGATTTGAGATACTCCTTCCTCATGCGGCTGCCGCGGCATGCCTTGCAGTGTCCGCATTGGAAGAATCCCTGTAAGTTGAAACATCTGTCCTCTTTCTGGGTGCTGTCACTGTGTACTAAAATGTCTCTCATACTGCGCCCCTTCGTGTAGGTGATCAGATGTCTTGATGTAATGGTAGAATCTATAATAGGATCTTTTTTCAGCACCTCCCAGTTTTTCTCTGTTGCCCTGCATAATACCCATCCAGGATAGCCTCTCTCGGCAAATCTGGTAAGCATGATATCTTGTTCCTTAGAGAAAGCTTCTTCTGAACTACAGTTGCACTTTGGTCTTAATAATTCTCCATTCGGGATACTCTATTTAAGCCAGTCAGGATGGCTGCTCAAAGCGTGTAGCAGACTGTTACCTGCCGTGGCCTTCCGGAACAGTCTAGTGTGTAATGTGTCATTGATAATCTCAACCTTGATATCTAGGAATTCAACAGTACTGTTGCTGATGTTACTGGTCAGTACTAGATTACGATTGTTGTTGTTCAATTTCTGTATAAATTCTTCCGCTTCACTTGCTGCACCTCTCTAAATCATGAAGAGGTCGTCTATGTACCCCAGCCAGAAAGTGACTTTGTCAAAGTCATATTTGAGATTGCTGTTTTGCCTGAGCTCTTCCTCTCATGCCCCTAGGAACAAGTTTGCAAAGCTCGGCACCAAACAAGTTCCCATGGCAGTACTGAGGGTTGGTCTATATATGCTGATGTTGAAAAGGAAGAAATTGTCATTGAGGGAGAACCTAATCATAGCAATAATCATATCTGTGTGTTCCAGATATATCGCTCTTTTAGATAGGTATTTCTGACATGCTGAAATCCCTGCCTCATGTTCGATGATGGTGCATAACGAACTCACGTCCATGGTGATAAGTATGTATCCTTCCTGCCACACCACACCCTGTATTTTGCTGAGAAAATCCTTCTTATCTCTCACATACAAGGGAAGGAGGACCACCTGATCTTTAACAAAATGATCTACCTATCTCAATATGTTCTCCAGGGCACTCCCTCTGGATGATACTATAGGTCGCCCCAGGGGATTGGTTTTATCCTTGTGGATCTTGGGGTGTGGATATAGCATGGGGAGTTTAGGAAAATCTTTTTTTTTTAAACAATATTCTTCCCACTCAAGTAGGCCTTTGTCTCTCCACTCTGTAAGATTATTCCATATATTGGGGACACTTTTGCTGTACTCATTTCAATTGGTAATAGAATAAAAGAGGGGGATCACTTCTGCTTGAACAATAAAAAAAATTGGTTGCAGGACAATTGTATAAGCAGCAGCGTGGAACAGCTATGGGCACTTGCTTAGTCCCCTGCTACGCAAATCTTTTTGTGGGCTGATGGGAGAAGCACATGGCCTGGCAGGAATCCCATGAACATTGGATTGACATAATAACATTATGGACGAGATATATAGATGATTTCTTTGTTGTTTGGCATGGCATTCGCTCCTCAGCTGATAGGTATATTACCTCGCTGAACACAAAGACTTAAGTCTGAGGTTAACAGGTCACATTAGTGACTCCTCGGTGAACTACTTAGACTTGGAAGTGTACGTAGAGAGGGGTGCCTTACTGGCACTATTATACAAGAAGTCTACAGCAGGTAGCGGTATCCTTCATGCAAGGAGCCATCATCCAAAGAGTCTTGTAAAAAATATTCCTTATGGGGAGCTCTTGTGTCTTAAAAGCAACTGCACCATCAAACAAGATTTTGAACTAGCTAATGAACAAGCATTGGAGAAATTTAAGAAGAGAACCTACACCAATGCTGATCTACATCAGGCGGAGGCCAGAGTAGAGACAATATACAGAACTGACCTGCTAGTAGCCAAAGGATCTAGAAAAGATAGACCGTATGGCCTTGCTAGAATGATGAAAAACACACCAGGAGAGACAAGGGATTTAAGACTTCTCTGGTTCCCTTGTTATCAATTTCAACTCACACAACAGAGAAGTACTAATACATAAGGCACAAAAAAATTGTTTGTTTTTATGACAAAAAGAATACATGTAGCTTTAAACCAAAAACCACGTCAGTCCAGTGTTTATCTGACCTTGCGGGGGAGACAGCATGTGTCTAAATACTGCCCTCACACACTTTGCAGTGTCATGCTTCATTATTGGGCCGCATCATACACCCAGGGGCAGACCAACACACTGGATGGAGCGGATGTTTTTTGTATAGATGAAGATTAGTGGTGAGATTGCTAGAATGATAACAAGCTTCAATGATAAATCAGGTAGAATTGTGCAGATTTTCAAAAAGAATTGGCACATCCTGCAGACGGACAATATCTTAAAGAGTAATCTTCCCATCCATCCACTTATAACAGACATAACAGACAGATGTTGCCAATCCCTCAGTGACATTTTGTTCCACAGTCACTATGATACAGCCCTTAAGGTAAAGAACAAAATGAACATAGCAGGTTGCTATCTGTGCATGCATTGCAAGGCCTGTGAGCATAGCGGCAAAGTTACCAACTACAAGGTTAGACCAGGAGACCATAAGCCTACTAGAGCAATCAAGCAGCTCCTTAACCTCAACTCTGATTATACAGTATATTGCTTAGAGTGCCCTTGCCCTAAACGTTACATAGGGAGCATGATCCATCCTGCCAAGAAGCTCCTCCTTGAGCACATGCGCGCAATCACAAACAAGGATGGAACCTATCCGGTTTCTCGCCATTTTGAGATACTTCATCAGAGCAACCGTGACCTCCTAAGATTTTTCTGTATAGATCAGATACAGAAAAATGAGAGGGGAGGGGATAGAGTTGGAAGAGTTCGGATTTTGGAATGAAAATATATTATTGATCTCTGAACCAAAGCTCCCATAGGGCTTAACAATGATGAGGAGATGTGATCCATTTGGAGTGAATTGCCATACTTGAAACAATTATGTTTATACACAATGTAACATCATAATCAATCAATCAATCAATCAATCAATCAATCAATCAATCAATCAGAGAACTTGTAAAGCATGTTACTTACCTGTGAGGGTCTCAAGGCGCTGTGGGGGGGGGGGGGGGGGGGGTGCCACTACTGCTCGAAGAGCCAGGTCTTGAGGAGCCTTCTGAAGGTGAGCAGGTCTTGGGTCTGTCGTAGATGGGTGGGGAGGGTGTTCCGGGTCTTGGTGCGAGGAAGGGGAAGGATCTGCAGCCGGGGGTTGTCCTTGGATGCGCGGGACGGCGGCGAGGTCGAGGCTGGCGGAGCAGAGGTGGCGAGCGTGGGTGTAGAAGTTGAGTCAGTTGTTCAGGTAGGCTGGTCCGGCGTTGTGGAGTGCTTTGTGTGCATGGGTGAGGAGTTTGAAGGTGATCCTCTTGTTGACGGGGAGCCAGTGCAGGTCTCTTAGGTGGGGGGTGATGTGGCTGTGACGGGGGACATTGAGGATCAGTCGGGCTGAGGCGTTCTAGATGCGTTGTAGTCGTTGCAGGTGTTTGGCCAGGATTCCTGCGTAGAGGGCGTTGCCGTAGTCCAGTCTGCTGCTGACGAGGGCCTGGGTCACAGTTCTTCTTGTTTCGGTCGGGATCCACTTGTAGATCCTGCAGAGCATGCGGAGGTAGTTGAACCAGGAGGAAGAGATGGCGTTGATCTGTTTCGAGATGGAGACGGAGGGGTCGAGGATGAATCCGAGGTTGCGTTGGTGGTCCGTGGGTGTTGGAGCTGCTCCCAGTGCGGTTGGCCACCAGGAGTCATCCCACCCGGAGTGGGTGGGGCCTAGGATGAGGACCTCCATCTTGTCCAAGTTCAGCTTCAGACGGCTGCTCCTCATCCACTCGGCGATGGCCTTCATTCCCTCATAGAGGTTGATTTTGGTGGAGTGTGTGGGTCCTTGGTGAGGGAGAGGATGAGCTGGGTGTGGTCGGCGTAGGAAATGGTGTTCAGGTCGTGCTGTCGGGCTGCTTGTGTGAGGGGGGCCATCTAGACATTGAACAGAATCGGGAAGACGGATGATCCGTGGGGTACGTTGCAGATGATATCGGTGGCTTCGGAGTGGAAGGGCGGGAGGCGGACGCTCAGGGTTCTGCCGGAGAGGAAGGACGTGGTCCAGTCCAGGGCCTTTTTCTGGATACCGGCTTCTTGGAGGCGTGTTCTTAGTGTGCGGTGGCATACCGTGTCGAAGGCGGCAGACAGGTCCAGGGGGATGAGGGCTGACATTTCGCCATTGTCTAGCTGGCGCCTGATGTCATCTGTGGCGGCGATGAGGGCAGTCTCGGTGCTGTGGTTGCGTCTGAATCCGGACTGGGATGGGTCTAGGATGTTGTTGTCCTCGAGGTGTTGGGTCAGCTGCATGTTGGTGATTTTTTCGATGGCCTTTGCCGGGAAGGGGAGCAGGGAGATGGGCCGGAAGTTTTTGAGGTCTTTGGGGTCCGCCTTGGGCTTCTTGAGGAGGGCGTTGATTTCGGCATGTTTCCATCTTTACAGGAATGTCGCTGTGTCGAAGGAGATGTTAATGATCTTCTGCAATTGGGGTGCGATGGTTGCGTCAGCTTTGTTGAATACATGGTGTGGGCAGGGGTCTGACAGAGATCCTGAGTGGATGGAGTTCATGACCTTTCGTGTCTCTTTGTCGTTGACGTGGGACCAGGAGGTCAGCTGGTTGGTGCAGGTAGCATTCGGGGTGTGGTTTGTTGTAGTTGGGCGGGTGAGGAATTGAAGCTGTCGTGTATATCAGCGATCTTGTGGTGGAAGAAGGTGGCCTGTGAGTCTCATAGATCTGCGAATGCGGGATGTCGTTGGTGTTGGGGTTGGAGAGTTCCTTCACTATGTTGAATAGTTCTTTGCTGTCGTGTGTGTGGTTGTCCAGTCTGGCTGTGAAGGACGATCTCTTGACTGATCGGATGAGATGGTGATGTCTGCGAATGGCGTCCTTGTGGGCTGCGTGGCTGTCTGGTGCGCGGTCGTGGAGCCATATCTTCTCCAGCTTCCGGCACGCCCATTTTGAGATGTGGAGTTCTTCGGTGAACCAGGCGGCTGTCTTGCTGGGCTGGTTGATGGAGGGATAAGGGGAGCTGTCAACTGTCAACTGTCAACTGTAATCACCTATATTATATGTGTATGTATGTATATGGTTAAAGTATTCCAAAGTAAGAAATAGGGATTTACATTGCTTCCTTTTCCTCCTTACTGATACACATTTGCCCATTCAGGGCTCAATAATCGCTACTGGAGGTGAATATTGTGAATAATATATGTTAACACGATCATATAAGCACTTGTTTTTCAGCAATTTTCATATATAATGAACGCTGGTTAGAATAATGAACCTTATACTGTCCACAAGTGTTTTTGCACAAATATTGTGTTTTAATGTAATTTTATATTGCACTATTCGACTTTACACTAAGTATGGGCGCAAAATCCGTTCCGCTCGCGGAATTTGAGGATTATCGGCAATTTCGCGATCTGCGAATCTTGCGAAATTGCCAAAATATTTCGCAAATCCGCTCGCAGGCGGATTTTTTTTTTTTTGCACATGCCCAAGTTGAAGCCTAAATTCAGTAACGTTTTAATTAGCCCAAACAACTAGTGAGCACGGTCTAGGATAGGCAGGTGTGCTTCCTCCCTATATCTACCGCCTACAATTAGATGTAATCCTTGATGGAGGTCCTTGCATCCACGAGTTTCTCAAGCCCAATCACCGTGTACTTCCTGTGACCAGGAGGCTGCTTCCTTCTCATCTGCTGCTCTGATCGGTCTCTGACCCTTTATAAACAAGAGGCATGTGAACTTGCATAGAAACCCCGCCCATTTGGCCCCGCCCCACACACACTACGGTATGCAACGTCTTCCCGCCCTTTACCCCACAGTGATGGACAGCTCACTTGAGGGACCTCGGCGCCTACGGGCGCGGTGGCAAAGTTACAGACACACGTGGTCACTGGAGACAACTCTTCCGGCACTTTACCCAGCTGTAGGGTAGCAAAAGCACTATACATTTACCCAACGAGGTAGCACTTACTGATTAGCCAGTAGATAGTACTCCAGATGAGTAGAGGTATGGCACAACACGGTGGCACTGGCATCTTCATGGATAAATAATTAAATATGCAGGCAGGATTCATTCTGGCAGGTGGCTCCTGTCACAAAAATGAATCCTCAACAGGAAGCACTTACAGATATAAATAAAGCAGGTGCCCGAGTTGAAGCTCAAACTCAGTCACACATTATAATCAGCCCAAACAACTAGTGAGCATGGTCAAGACTAGGCAGGTGTGCTTCCTCCCCATATCTACCGCCTACAATTAGATGTGATCCTTGATGGAGGTCTTTGCATCCACGGGTTTCTCGAGCGCAGTCCCCGTGTACTTCCTGTGACCAGGAGGCTGCTTTCTTCTCATCTGCTGCTTTGATCTGTCTCTGACCCTTTATATACAAGAGGCATGTGAACTCGCATGGAAGCCCCGCCCATTTGTCCCCCCCACACACACTAGGGTATGCAACGTCTTTGGTCCCTTTCCTCACTATGATGGACAGCTCACTCGAGGTACCTCGGCGCCTTTGGGCGCGGTGGCAAAGTTAGAGACACACATGGTCACCAGGGGACAACTCTTCTGTAGCAAAAGCACTATACATTTAACCAACGAGGTAGCACTTACTGATTAGCCAGTAGAAACAGAACTCTAGTATATATTTGTGCAAATCCGCGAGTTCGTGGATTTTTTGCCATTTCACGAGATTTTACGGACCACAAATCCGCAAAATTCGCCCATACTTACTTTACACTGTTATGATTACGCGATCAAATGTAGAAAACATATTCTAAGATGGCCACCATGAAATCTGCCAACAATGTTTTGTACGTCCATCTTTGATCTTCACAAAAGACACGTGATGTATTGTTATTTTAAAAACCACTGTGTTTCCACTAAAAAACTGACTTTGAAAAAGCCACAAGGAAAAATGCATCTGTCAGTGCAGGGGGGTCTGCACAATAAAGCACTTTGCTTCAATTTACCCTTGTAAGTGCTCTCCATTTTGCATCAGCCACAGGAGTGAGCACCCCTCACCACCGCAGGAGTGAGCACCCGGGATGAGACAGAGCGGCGGTGGTGGCTTCCTGCTACATGCCTTGGGGTTGGGCATATATTTTTTTAAACGCCGTATTGTGTGTATGCCCTGAAAGAAATGGCGCTGACCCCTTAAAAAAATATAGCCCGTGTAAAAAATAGAACAAGATAAAAATGAGATAAAATCTTGCTGCAGATATCATTTAGAACATACAAGAGACAAAAAATCCCCCGAAGTAAAATACAATTGGACGATGATGTTACTGATGGGCTTACTCTCTAACTCTTGTATTGTTGCATCACAATGAGCAGTAATGTTGTAATTAGCTCAATATGCGTCGCCACACCGAGCATCAACAAGCACTTTTAACAATTTAGGGCAATATCATGTAAGACTGACTCACCAACTGAGAGGCTAAAAGCATAATATATATTCTGTTCATCATTTTTGTCATTGTATATATGGAGGCAGTTTAGGAATTGCTATGGTTTTATACTTTTTCCTTTGCCTTGAATTCTCTTAAAAACAATGATGCTATGAACAAATTATCTAGAAAATAATCTTTTTAAAAAGAGTTTTAAAAGATTTATAACTTAGCCAGCCAATCGTGATGTAATAGTATTTTTACTATGTCCTTGTTTAAATGGGAGGAGTCAAGGGAAGTGACTGCTAGTATATAACCACATGTATCTCTGGGATTGTCATGTGATCAAGTCCGGGTTTCCCGGACGAAACGCGCCATGTTGCCGATCCCATCGATGGAATAAAGCACTTCACTTTAACTACGAAACCCTCGTTGTGGTCTGTACCTGTGTTTGCGTTGGAGCCACTGCCTGGTTGCTTGCACTGCAGGATTGTGGAATCCTTTTTATATATATATATATATATATATATATATATATATATATATATATATATATATATATATATATATATATATATATATATATATATATATATATATATTACCTACTGGCGGTCGCCAGTAGGTATATTTAGTTAGGATTTTTTCTCTATGGGTTTTTTGAAAATTCTATGTCTAATAACTTTGGCGTTTGTGGACGGAATCGGCTGAAATTTTCAGGAAAATGGCACATTTTGTTTCTGAGCAGCCCTTGAAAATTTGGGGGGGGTTCGTCCAGTGGGGGCCGAGAAAAAAGGGGGGTCCCAAAACGTGTTTTTAACATTGAGTTTTCCATAGGGCGGTTGGCCTCACTTTTAGCCCGAACGGCTGAATGGATTTGCACGAAACTTGGCAAAATTGTAGGGACTGGTAGCCCGATGTGCCTTTTGTAGGTCTCAATATATGTGCTCCAGTGGATTTTGAGAAATTAACGTTTAAAAAAAGATATATATCTGTAACAGCGGACCGGTTAGCGCTCTGGTTCGCGGACTTTTCGCGCAACGGAGCTTTGTGAAGCGAAGCTGATTGGTTCTCCGGCGTCTGTCAACATTCCAAACAGTCCGTAGCGGCCGCCATCTTGTCTCTCGGTAGGATCGAGAGACAAGAGGAGGTCAAAACAAAGGGGGAAATAACTATAAGGGGGCATAGTAGATCCTCGCTGACCCCCTAGGTTTGATGTGGAGGTTTTAAAAGGGCCCCGCGGGGCAAAAAAAAATAATAATAATAATAATCGAACGGCTGAATGGATTTGCACGAAACTTGGCAAAATTGTAGGGACTGGTAGCCCGATGTGCCTTTGCTAGGTCTCAATATATGTGCTTCAGTGGATTTTGAGAAATTAACGTTCAAAAAAAGATATATATCTGTAACAGCGCACCGCTTCGCGTACTTTTCGCGTTACGGAGCTTTGCGAAGCGAAGCTGATTGGCTCTCCGGTGTCTGTAAACATTCCAAACAGTACGTAGCGGCCGCCATCTTGTCTCTCGGTAGGATCGAGAGACAAGAGGAGGCCAAAGCGAAGGGGCAAATGACCATAAGGGGGCATAGTAGATCCTCGCTGACCCCCTAGGTTTGATGTGGAGGTTTTAAAAGGGCCCCGCGGGGCAAAAAAAATAATAATAATAATAATCGAACGGCTGATGACCATAAGGGGGCATAGTAGATCCTCGCTGACCCCCTAGGTTTGATGTGGAGGTTTTAAAAGGGCCCCGCGGGGCAAAAAAAAATAATAATAATAATAATCGAACGGCTGAATGGATTTGCACGAAACTTGGTAAAATATTAGGGACTGGTAGCCCGATGTGCCTTTGCTATGTCTCAATATATGTGCTTCAGTGCATTTTGAGAAATTAACGTTCAAAAACAAGATATATATCTGTAACAGCGCTCCGCTTCGCGGAGATAAAATTATATGTGTATTACCTAGCTGTTGCTAACACCAGTTAGCGACGGCTAGTAGGAGATAGCGACCATCTTGGGTCCCACTTTGCATGTGAGTGATATTTATCACTAATGACATGCAAAGTGGGCATGCCAAGATGTTAGCGACTGGAAACAGTCGCTAACATCGCTATCTCCTATTATCAACTTTTGGAAATATTCGAGATAAGCGCGAATATCTCCAAAAAGTAACAGCTGCCCTGAGCAGTTCTTAGCCATGTTATCCAATGGGAGGTGGATAACATGGCTAAGAGCATTAGCTCGGTAATGCATGAATATCGCGGAGTTTTCAGCGACATTAATGCATTGCGCTCGTTTTTTATCGTATTTGCGATAAACCTTGATAATAGCAAGGTTTATCTGCGATAATTTCTGACGGTAAAAAAATCGTTGCTAAGCATCGTTAGGGATAAATATCGCTTAACCTTGGTAATATGCCCCAACGTCTGTTAACGTTCGATTCGAAGGAAATCAGGAATTGTTGAAAAACATTGTGTGCGCCATCTTGTCTTTTTTCAAATGCCACACTTTTGTCGTGCACGGCAGCCATTTTAGATGCCTTGACCAGATCCACTCTGTGAACGCTGTCGATCCTTAGCATGGCTCCCCACCCTCGCAAGCATCTCCCCCAGGCAGTGGTCACCCCCGCTCTCTGTTTTATGCATGGGTAATAAACCTCCCCCCATCTGCGCTGTTCTTCCCTGAGAATCACACCCTGTGCCCGCCCGACACCTCCCTTTCGCCCTATTCACTACCGCACCCTCTGACACTCCTTTTCCTCTGTGTCCGATTGTCCAGGCCGGTCCTAGGCTATCAGCTAGCCCTGCAGATGTAGTTTATGGCCACAGCTGTAAAGAATCACCCGTCTTCAAAGGAGTTATAGTAGATCAAGGCCCACACTCGATGAGATCCGTCACAGCAGAAGCGTTGCTATTATCTGAAAACCATTCTGTATTGTGATTGGGGAGGGGACCGAGCGTGAAGCGGAAGATTCCAGGGATGACTCTTTGTACATCAAAGTTTTTACAATTATGTGTCACATTAAAAATATATAGCACTCCGACAAAGTAGTAAGATTATAAAACTTTAATAATTTATAAATATATACAAGAAAACAAAAATAGTAATAACATATAAACATTTTTAGAGAAAAACAACGAAGTAGCGGTCGGCTGTGCGAATAGTCCCAACGCAGCACAACGTCCAGATTTCCGGCGTGGGGCGTCGCGGGGGGTGGGTGATCAGTAGCAAACTGTTGTGCGAATAGTTCCAAGGCAGCAGAACGCGCCGAAATCTAGATGACACAAAAGTGATGTCTAGTAAGTTGCCACCCAGCAAATAACGGCGTGGGGCGTCGCGGGGGGTGGGTCATCAGTAGCAAACTGTTGTGCGAATAGTTCCAAGGCAGCAGAACGATGGCACCAAGGTGATGTCCAGTAAGTTGCCGCACTGGTTTTGGTATCCTACAATGCTGCTCCGAATAACGGCGTGGGGCGCCCCGGGGGAGGCGGCGTGAACGGGCCTCTCCAGGTGGAGTCTTGTCTGTTGTAGTGGGGCGCCCCTTTACCGTTTCAGTTGCCATTCCGTCCGCTTTTGGTCCACTGTGTCAAAATCCGCCATTCAGCTGAGTTGCGCCCACTCTTGCGGTGCAGCGATAGGCGGCTGTCACAGGACTCTCAAAATGGCGGCAGGCTGTTTCCTTTTTGGGCCTGGTCCACTGAAATGGCCCTGGGACACCTTGGAAATCGGACGCTTGTCTGCTAGGTCTTGGACCCCATTCTCGAAAGCGTCCCCTCCGCCTTGAGAATTCATCAAAAGTTTTGGGGGCCCCGACTCCTGCAGGCTTCTGGTGGGGAGCGGCTGCCATGATTGCTCGCGGAATGACCACGACGGAGCTACGAGATGGTGGTGCTCTCATGGTGACGCCAGCTTCAGTCTGAAACATCCAGAAACAAGGTGGGGCTTTCATCGTTTGGGGGAAAAAAAAAGTTTTCATCCAATGAAAAGTGTTGTTTTTAGGTCATATGATCAAGCCTTCCATCATTAGGAAACCAAAAGTAAAATGAACCAATGAAAAGTTTTATAAACAAGTCACATGACCTGTTATGCGGCATAGGGTATAAAATGCGGAGAAAATACGTTGGCACGTGAGGCGGCGTCAGTAGCGGACCGATGTGCGAATAGGCCGAAGGCAATACAACGCGCCAAGATCCGGATGGCATCGAGGTGGTGTCATAGTTGAGAGTTCTGAGCAGCGGTTGTAACACTGTCTGAAGCTTATTTGCAGCTGCTGCAGCTTCACTACGCGCCAAGATCCGGATGGCACCGAGGTGGTGTGTAGGAAGTTGCCGCACTGGTGTGGCCATCCTACATTGCTGAAAGTCGGCGTGGGGCGCCCCGTTGGCCTGTGAGTTTGCGTCAGTAGCGGACCGATGTGCGAATAGGCCGAAGGCAGCACAACGCGCCAAGATCCGGATGGCACCGAGGTGGTGTCTAGTAAGTTGTCGCACTTCTGTGGCCATCCTACAATGTTGAAAGTCGGCGTGGGGCGCCCCGTTGGCCTGTGAGATGGTGTCAGTAGCGGACTTATGTGTGAATGGGGCCAAAGGCAGCGCAACAATATTTTCTACTATATTTCCGTTGTAGAAGAGACCACAAGGCGCTGAGATGCCAAGATCCGGATGGCACCGAGGTGGTGTCTTGCAAGTTGTGGTACTGGTGTGGCCATCCTACAATGCTGAAAGTCGGCGTGGGGCGCCCCGTTGGCCTGTGAGATGGCGTCAGTAGCGGACCGATGTGCGAATAGGCCGAAGGCAGCACAACAATATTTTCTGACTGACACCACAAGGCGCTGAGATGCCAAGATC
The DNA here is from genome assembly GCF_964261635.1 of Lissotriton helveticus. Classification (NCBI taxonomy): domain Eukaryota; kingdom Metazoa; phylum Chordata; class Amphibia; order Caudata; family Salamandridae; genus Lissotriton; species Lissotriton helveticus. Next base: position 1,507,996,017 of record NC_136061.1, read on the forward strand.
CGGATGGCACCGAGGTGATGTCTAAGTTGCGGACTGATGTGCGAATGGGGCCAAAGGCAGCGTAACAATATTTTTTGTATGGAAGATACCACTAGGCGTTGAGATGCCAAGATTCGGATGGCACTGAGGTGATGTCTAGCAAGTTGGTGTGGTCATCCTACAATGCTGAAACTGGGCGTGGGTCACCCCATTAGCCTGTGAGATGGCGTCAGTAGCGGACCGATGTGCGAATAGGCCGAAGGCAGCACAACGCGCCAAGATCCGGATGTCACCGTGGTGGTTTCATAGTTGAGAGGCACTTCATCTGCAGTGGGGCGCCGAGATCCGGATGGCACCGAGGTGATGTCTAGCAAGTTGCTGTACTGGTGTGGTCATCCTACAATGCTGAAACTCGGCGTGGGTCGCCCCATTAGCCTGTGAGATGGCGTCAGTAGCGGACCGATGTGCGAATAGGCCGAAGGCAGCACAACGCGCCAAGATCCGGATGTCACCGTGGTGGTTTCATAGTTGAGAGGCACTTCATCTGCAGTGGGGCGCCGAGATCCGGATGGCACCGAGGTGATGTCTAGCAAGTTGCTGTACTGGTGTGGTCATCCTACAATGCTGAAACTCGGCGTGGGTCGCCCCATTAGCCTGTGAGATGGCGTCAGTAGCGGACCGATGTGCGAATAGGCCGAAGGCAGCACAACGCGCCAAGATCCGGATGTCACCGTGGTGGTTTCATAGTTGAGAGGCACTTCATCTGCAGTGGGGCGCCGAGATCCGGATGGCACCGAGGTGATGTCTAGCAAGTTGCTGTACTGGTGTGGTCATCCTACAATGGTGAAACTCGGCGTGGGTCGCCCCATTAGCCTGTGAGATGGCGTCAGTAGCGGACCGATGTGCGAATAGGCCGAAGGCAGCACAACGCGCCAAGATCCGGATGTCACCGTGGTGGTTTCATAGTTGAGAGGCACTTCATCTGCAGTGGGGCGCCGAGATCCGGATGGCACCGAGGTGATGTCTAGCAAGTTGCTGTACTTGTGTGGTCATCCTACAATGCTGAAACTCGGCGTGGGTCGCCCCATTAGCCTGTGAGATAGCAGTTCTTTGGATTTGGGCCTGGCTCGTCTGCTGTAGTGGGGCGCCCCTTTACCGTTTCAGTTGCCATTCAGCTGAGTTTCGGCTGCTCTTGATGCTACAGCGACAGGCGGCTGCAACAGGACTCTCAAAATGGCGGCCTGTTCTTTGGATTTGGGCCTGGTCCACTAAAATGGCCCTGGGACACCTTAGAACTCGGACGCTCGATTTTTTTTTCCTTTCCTGTACATGCAAAAAAAGGTAAATGCCCGGTACGTTACACGCTTCATCTGCCACGATGAACTCTCTAGAGGAACCGAAAAAAAATATAGTTGTGGTAACTATACCATGCATCGTCATATGGAGAGGTGGCACCAATTAATTATAGTGCTGCATAAAAGAGAGATTTGGAGGAGAACCCCTGACCTGCTAGTACATTCATCAAAGAAGTGGCACTGAGAGCTTCAGAGGCAAGGGAAACGGTCCCAAATATTTAGAAGAACTTTGGAAAGATTAAAATGACATGTTTAGATTGTGGCAAATTTATTTCATGTGGACATCTGAGTGTTACTCTAATAAATACAGCATATGAACATCATCATAGTCGATGGTTGGTAGAGACATTTTGACTATATCCTGGACCTGCCCGTCCTCGCCCAAAATGGCGCCAGAATAAATGGGACTCGTAACTCCTTGTTGTGTACTGGTTGCAGAACCTTGAAATCACGAGATACGTATGCAGTTTTGAAGCACATGGCGGGCGGGGACGAGAATTGATTGAATATTTCGACATCCCTATTGATATTAAGTTCTGATGTGTTATTGATTACTGTACTGTTGAAAGTTCGAATTAACGTCACCCATGGTACTTGCCCGCTAATGTATATCTAGATAATTTTATTGTAACTGGCCCTGTCGTATTTTAATTATAAAATGTACGTCCACCGATTCCGTAACTGTTAGACACCTTAGTTCTTGCAACCTAATGGCACGCCCGTTACGTTCCTCTACAGTGTAAATGTCTATTTATCATATACGATTACAGTTTGCTCCGTGGCCGGCCCACGTGGTTATAGGCTCGTATTTGTATAATGAAATTTTCACAATAAAGGTTTTTAAAAGAAAACATGGTAGTAGTATATACATTGGTAAAGTTTTTAATAATAGTCACTGTTTTAGAATCATTAAAAGGCAAGTGAAATAAAGCAGACCAATTACATGAAGGGTAAAAGGTATAATACGAAGGAACGCAGTAAAGATAAATGGTCAAGGGCTGTTGTGTTTTCTATTCCTGCAACATAAAGTGATCGATAAGAATCTCATATTCAGGCGTATCGGCGACTAAGACAGCAGGTCGACCCTCTTTTGCTCAACGGCTCCGTCATGGGACGAAGAAACGCTCTTTTTCTCGAAAAAAGAATATATTTTACTTGCAGGACAGTTGTAAAATTTCCGGGAAAGTACATTAGCCTGGAACATTATAACATATATTTAAGAAAAAATAATGTTCGGAAGTAATGAAAAGCGTAATTTTTAGGTCATATGACCAAGCCTTTCATCATTACAATAAGAAAAGTAAAATGAACCAATGAAAAGTTTTATTAACAAGTCACATGACTTGTTATGCTTACGTTACGCGCTGCGCGCCCCGGATGACTTCCGGATGCGCTAACGCGGCGCGTCATATGACGCATTACGCGACAACGCAGGTACAGAATATAGTCAAAATGTCTCCACCAACCAGCGGTCGGAACACAACCCCTTTCAGCAGGCTAAATAGTTCTGTTAAATGACAACAGAAGGGACAGGCAACAAGAACCATCAGTCAAAGAGGGGAGGGCTAGTTCTTCTCTACCGGGTTACATTGGGGCGCTACCGGAACTGATCGAATTGGTAGTCTACAGTGTTTCTGGATGTTTCAGACTGAAGCTGGGGTTAGCATGAGAGCAGCACCATTTCGTAGCTCCGTCGTGGTCATTCCGCAACCAATCATGGCAGCCGTTCTTTATCGTTATTTTGGGCGGGGTGGGTGGCGGAGCAGAGCTGTTTTGCAGCCATCATTGTGTGGAGTTCAGTTCATCTCACTAGTTTTGTATTTGTCATGAGGGGTTGTTCCTAATGTTTCTATTTTAGCGAGGTCAAAAAGAGATCCCATTAGTGGCCTACTGATTTTGCTCGATTCCTTTTCTTTTTTTTTACACGATTTTTCGTTATCTGCAAAGACTAAACAGAGTATTGCGACTCTGTGTTTGTTTGTAAATAGAGAATGAACCAAAGAGAACTAATTCTAAAACAGTAAATACTTGGATAACAATGAATCAAATGGAGAGAGAAGCAGGCACGACGGATTACAATGGGGGCAAAGACCTGCGTTAACTACCTTTCACTATCTGCAAAGAGAGAGTACTCCTAATAGAAATGAGGGGGGGGGGGCACCATTCAAAGCAGATCAGTGTGCATAAACACGAAAATGTTTTCACTTACCACGTACTTGACATTCGACAGCTTATGATATTTGCTATTAAAAAACCATTGAAATTCACTGAAAAAACCATAGGTTATAGACCATATATAGTTAGGAATTAGCATTTACAAAACCTTGAAAATTCACTGAAAAAACCATAGGTTATAGACCATATATAGTTAGGAATTAGCATTTAAAAAACCTTATTTTACTCACACAAAACCATTGAAATTCCATATATAGTTAGTTGCACTAACTATATATCGCGCACCTGCAATCCACTGCTGATGATGTCACATATTACATCATTCATGACATGGTCAGTGACATCACTGATGACATCACTGATGACATCTCAAATGACATCACTGATGACATCACTGATGACAACATCCAGTGACTGTATGTTTCTGTAAAGTTAAAATGTGTCTTACATATTGAAGAATGAGTGGAAGTATAAGTGTCTGGACAAAGGATTTAGTAGGTGCATGACTGAATGCATGAGTGAGTGATTAAATGTGTCTCACTGAGTGCACGGGTTAGTGACTAAAGTGTCTTAATTTGTGCATCATTATGTCTGTTGTTCTGTAAACTGCTGCATGTTTTGATCAGTAGCTATATGATTAACTATATGGGTTACTGATTGATTGTCCAAGTATTTGTATGGGAGACTGAGTGTGTGTGTGGCTGGCTGGGAGGTGTGTGACTCTGTGCAGATCAATGTGTACTTGTATCAATGATTGTATAACAAGGTAAGTATGTGTTAGTATATGTTTGAAAATGTAAGGTGCTCTATGTTTAACTGTATAGACAAGAAAATGGAAGTGTCATTGATTCTTTACAGGACTGACTAGGTGTGTGAGTAACTCCATGGATGAGTGGCAGACTGTGAGTGTCTGTATAGGTGTATGAGTGCATATGATAGTGTTGTAAAGATGAGTGATTGTATGTATGAATGATAGTATGGGTGAATGAGTGAAGGTGTGTGTAGACGTAGGAATCAGTGAGTGCGTATGTAGTAACTAGTATTGGTGTGTCAATGGTTTCAAAAATTATATTCTGTATTTAACACTGGGTGAAACAGAGGTTATATTAAAATGTGAGGAGATGCATTGTATTGTCACATGAATGATATCATCAGTGATGTGGTCATTGATGTCAAATGAGATGTCATCAGTGATGTCATCAGTGATGTCATTTGAGATGTCATCAGTGATGTCATCAGTGATGTCACTGACCATGTCATGAATGATGTAATATGTGACATCATCAGCAGTGGATTGCAGGTGCGCGATATATAGTTAGTGCAACTAACTATATATGGAATTTCAATGGTTTTGTGTGAGTAAAATAAGGTTTTTTAAATGCTAATTCCTAACTATATATGGTCTATAACCTATGGTTTTTTCAGTGAATTTTCAAGGTTTTGTAAATGCTAATTCCTAACTATATATGGTCTATAACCTATGGTTTTTTCAGTGAATATATATATATATATAATCCCCTGGCTTGTGAACTGACAGGTTTGCAGACTACGTATAACGCCAAGCCAGTCTTCGGTTTTTCAAAAACAGTTTATTTCATTGTGGTGCAAGCCATCAGACGCGTTTCGGACTTAACGTCCTTGCTCACTGATGGGGAGTGTATGGGCAGCCGTCATTATATGCAAGTTACACATTCAAAAAATTGCGCGCCAATTGTTGGAGCCTAGTAACAACATAAACATAGGACTGTGCTGTCACACATGGCCCATTATATGATACTCATCTGTGCGCCATCTTGGAACATGTTAGTAAACTGTATCACATAGTGTCAGGTTTCAGCTCTTGATTTTAACACATAATTAGTTTACAATACGTGTACTTTTCTTTTCAAGAACCAAACAAATTTGTCATTCATGTTAACAAATTCATTCAAAAATGCCTTATACGTTGCTCAAATGCCAAAGTCAGTTATGAATTCCCAACATGTCGTGAATTGTACATTGCTTTCAACATAAGTTATTTGATGTGAGACAATCTGTTCCAATCAAACAAACTTAACCTAAAATTTGATAACCCAAATATATATATATATATATATATATATGCCATCCAAAAAAGAGTCGCCTGCTGAGGAGAGAGCCACAAGACAGGAAAGTCTTTGCCATCAATTTTATTGCAGGGTAAAACGGGGATTCTTGCCACGCATCACACAAATATAAGTCCAATAGTCCTGACGCGTTTCATGCAGGGTAGCATTTCTTCAGAGGCATATGGACGAGCGCTGACACAGCTTCGCAGCATAACTACTTAAATCAATTACCCCGCCCATGTAGGCGTGGCCTGTTGCTCGGCCTCCTGGGTGTTGTAGTGTGCAGTATTGCTCATGTGAGCTGCTGTGTCGATGCCCAATGTCAAAGTTCAAAACCCCAGTGGGTAGGGATAGCACAGCTCGAGTCCCCGTTAATACTTCCATCCTGCAACACTCGCTTCCTGTCCCTGAATCAGCGGCGTCGGTTGGCGTCGCTGCAGAATGCCGAAACGGCACCAGAGCTCTCTCCGCGGCCCAGGCAGAGCCGCACAAATGCCATCCAAAAAAGAGTCGCCTGCTGAGGAGAGAGCCACAAGACAGGAAAGTCTTTGCCATCAATTTTATTGCAGGGTAAAACGGGGATTCTTGCCACGCATCACACAAATATAAGTCCAATAGTCCTGACGCGTTTCATGCAGGGTAGCATTTCTTCAGAGGCATATGGACGAGCGCTGACACAGCTTCGCAGCATAACTACTTAAATCAATTACCCCGCCCATGTAGGCGTGGCCTGTTGCTCGGCCTCCTGGGTGTTGTAGTGTGCAGTATTGCTCATGTGAGCTGCTGTGTTGATATATATATATATTCACAGAAAAAACCACAGGTTTCAGGAGTGTTATAGTTAGTTGGACATTTCACTCGTACAAAACCATTGAAATTCCCCCGTTATAGTTAGTACTAACTATAACTCACGCGCCCGCAATCCACTGCTGATGATGTCACATATTAAATCATTCATGACATGGTCAGTGACTCCACTGATGACATCACTGATGACATCTCAAATGACATCTCAGAATTTCAAAGATTTTGTAAATGACAATTTTTAAATGTATTTATTCTTCTATTTATTTTTTTATACTGATTTACAAATTTTTTTTAACTATTTATTTTTAGATATTTTATTTTTTAAGGTCCAAAACTCCACACTTAGAAGAATTTCTAAGTGAAACCAGTCAATGTTAGCCTATGGAAAGAAATTCACTTAGCAGGTAAGTAGCGTTATCGTTACCTTTTCTTACTCAGTGGTGTATCCTGGATCCAGCACTGCTGCATCTCCTCTAAACAGTTGAATGAATGCAAATTATGAATGACGCGTGGAAGCCCACGTTTCTTTTTTATTTTTAATATCGCTTGAATGCGCGGATCATACGCGCACCCTGCAATTTTTCCCAATGTTTTTTGGGGGTCCTTGTGGGACCCCCTGAGGAGACCTAGAGGGTCAGGGTGTGTCTACCCTCCCCCTTTTCACGTTTTAAACACACATTTCACAGACTTCTTCAGCCTCCCTTCTCCCGAAGCATAAAATGACTGCCAACAGTTTCTAGTTTCAAATGTTGACAACCACTTGACAGCCAATTAGCATTCAGCGCGTGATCGGAAGAGTGCGCTTATGGTACAATGACAATGCGCGCAGTATCCGTATTCATTTTTTTTATAGGAAGAGACCCGCGTGGCCCCCCTCCCGAGGCCAATTCCAGGCATCGGGGACCCCATCCCCCGGTGCATGGCCAATTTTGTTTTGTTTTTTATGTAGGAGGGCTGCATAGCCTCCTCCTGAGGCCGCCCCGGAGAGCCCATTTCCCGGGGCCAGCCTTTTTTAAAATTTATTTTTGTTAATGGGGAGGGGGCCGCATGGCCCTCCTCCCGTGCCACTTGTAGCCCCGGGGGACCCATCCCCATTGGGCTGTCCCTCACCATTGGGGACAGTGGGGGCGTCTTCAATCCCCCAATGGTCCTGCCGGCTCCCCGCCTTCTGCGGGAGCCAGTGTTCTATCAATATCCAAACCCCATCTGTGTATGTACCCCCTAGGAGTTGCCTTCACTTTGCGTATGCATGTTTGTGGTAGCGCATGCGTGTATTTGTTGTGCATGCGCACAATACGTCTCACCATCTGGCCGTGTACCCCTAACGTATTTCATTTTATTTGTGCATGCTCAATTACAACATGGCCAATCACAGCTCTCACACCCAGTGACATCATGCTCACCCAATCATCGTTCTGCAAAGCATTTATACCCTTCCAACTTTCTCGAACTTTCTCTATTCCACAGTCACAGCCATTGATAGTGTTTGTATCCACTACTTCGTAGGTGAGCACTTTTTAAAGGATAATTAAGTGAATTAATCTGAACAATCTCTTAATACCGTGTGAATGCAAATTTTTGTTCGATTTGGCAATGTTGTTTTTAAGCACGTTTTCCTGCTTTTTTATATCATTAAAGTTGACTTCTTTAATTTGCCAAGCGCCATATGGCCGTTCCCGCAGCAGTGTGCTACGTGCTGTTCAAGTTAATGCGATGTAATTTTTCACGTGTAAGTAGTACTTCATGTGCCCTATGCATTGCAAAAGTAGTATTTTCGGCAATAGTGTGTTTTAGCACAGTTTCCAGCTTTTGTACGTCGAATAACTTGCCTTGGTAGCCTATGTTTCTGTGCAAATCACTTAATTCTGCCGCCTTTCATTTTTTAAGTAGTGCGCCAAGTGTTGCTTCCTCCCCATGTACTGCACATCTAATCGATTGGTCAATTTTTTATTTTAGCACGCTCTCCATGTTTTTTAATAACGTTAAACTTGATTTCTTATCCTTTGTTCTGGGCAAATCCCTTAATCCTGCCACGCTTCTTTAATTTGCCAAGGGCCATGTGGCCGTTCCCGCAGCAGTGTGCTACGTGCTGTTCAAGTTAATGCGATGTAGTTTTTCTCGTGTAAATAGTGCGTCATGTGCCCCATGCATTGCAAAAGTAATGTTTTTCGGCAATAGTGTACTTTAGCACGGTTTCCAGCTCTTATACGTAGAATAACTTGCCTTGGTAGCCGATGTTTCTGGGCAAATCACTTAATCCTGCCGCCTTTCATTTTTTAAGTAGTGCACCACGTGTTGCTTCCTCCCCATGCAATGCACATGTAATTGATTGGTCAATGTTGTATTTTAGCACGCTGTCCATGTTTTTTTAATAACGTTAAACTTGATTTGCCCCCTGTTCTAGCTCATTATACAGATGTCTCAACCATGGGATGTACTGGTCGCCACAAGCTATTTATTCATTCCCATGCACTATCCCAGGTGGTGGTCAACAACTCGACACACCAGATCGACTGACTGCTCTCCAAATGCTATCAGCGGAAAATTGCAATGGACCTAATGGAGTTATCGGGGTTGACTTTAACATTTTATGATAGAAAAGCATTCTGAGATAAGAATTTGTGTATTTCATGTGTTTGCAGACAGATAACTGTGCTGTTGTCATGTTTTGGTAGAACTATTTGGCATTCTAGTATCAACAAAACGAAAAAAAAGCATGTCCTTCCGATTTAATGGCCAAATATGTCATTTGAAATTGAACAATGTGTGAGTTAAAATTTTTCTTGCTTCTATAAATATTTTTATAAAATGTAAATTTCCATTGTGATAGTCTTATAGACGTTTGTTTCTGAAACCCATATGTTTCTCATTTAAATGCTCGTTACACGTTTTCAGCCTGCACTTGAGATACAAAGTGAAAATTTTGTTTTGAATTTTTTTATTTGAAAAATTTCTTTCAATTTTCCTTGATGTTTATTTCTCAATTTCTAAATAATGGAAGTCCAAAAAGGGTTCTATCAGATCAAGGCCAGGAGTTTGTGAATGAAGTGAGTGACCCATCTCGGCCTAACATTTGTATAATGCAATGCTATTTCCTATTTTGCTTGCCAAATATTATTATGCCTATTTTTTTAAGTTAATTGAGAGTTATCTAAGCTTTTACAAATAGAAAGTTCTGTAAGTGTAACCTATCACCCACAGACAAAGGATTTAGATGAGCATACTAATATATAAGCTGTACACCATCAGAGAAGGAGAGTTAGTACTTCTGACAAATTGCAAGCGAACAACAAGAAAAGGAGGTATTTTGGAGCATAAGTTTACTGGACCGTACCGTATTGCCGATATGCAAGAAAAGCTTGTAAAATTAATCAATAATGCTAGCAAAATGCCTTTACGTACAACTTATAATCTTGACATGTTTAATCAAAGCGAAATATTTAACATAACCATTCGTATGTCTCTAAAAGGTTTTCCTACAGATATTTAAGTGTCCCGAATATGACCAATGGCAGTTAGTGATAGAATTTAAGCAAATATAACAGGACAGCTACAATTGTGGTGTTTTTTTGCATGCTGGTAATGATACTTCCAAAAACACTAATTTGTTGAAGATACATTACTTTCTGTTATTTTATGTTAATAACTGTTTTCGTTAGAATAGTTGTAAATAGGAAAGAGGGCTTTTAGGGATGACACTTATGAACGCCTACCGAGCGCGTCCATAGTGCCCATCGGAAGCATATTGGTATTCGCATATGATTTTGTCTAACCACTAGTATGGTCCTAACGCGGTTGGTTTGAAACCTCTGATGATTGCTTTTCAACCCCAATCCTATTGAGAACAATTGTTTTTATGTACATTAAAATTAAGCTTGGACATTTGTACAACATATACATTTTTAACTCTTTTTTCAGTTTGCAGAATGTTACATGAGTCAGCAGCCAATTTGCCGAGATGGAAGAAAGTATATCCTCCTGTTCTAGCTCATTACACCGATGTCTCAAACATGGAACGTAGTAGTTGTGAGAAGCTTAATGAAAATTGCAATGGACCTAATGGAGTCATCAGGTTTGACTTTAACATTTTATGATAGAAAATGTGTAATACCCTAGTGGTGTCACAAACTTCGGATTACTTAGTACTTTGTTTTGTCTTTGAATTTTTTTTATAAAAAGGCACAGCTTAAAATTTGAACATAGTATAGTAAGATATTCCCATTATGTTTGTACATTTAAAATTATGTTTCTTATCCTGCCATTACAACTTGTTTTGAACAGTTGTGACTGTCCTATATACTCGATCGGTAAACCCCTGAAAACATGTAGAAAATATTGCAAATTAGGTACTACAATTTTTACCATTGCTGTTATGATGCGCTAATGTACTTCTTTTTTACATTTAGAGTCTTTCTCTACTATATGGAGCCAAAAAGATTTACAATTTTTTTGCGGATAATGTTAAGGTAAATACTCTCAATGTGACTAGTCGACGAAGTTAAAAAGTAATGGATATAAGTACTTGAGGGGTTTTTGGTGGCAGATAATCTCCAATTCACACTTGTACGGCTAGGTCTGATACAGGGTGGGTCTCTGTATAACTAATGGATGATTAGGTATTAGGATGGCATACAGAGGTCCCAATCTTCTTACTTTTTCTCTTAAAGGATTCCATATTAGGGACAAATATTAGGCTGTGCAGTAGAGGTTGGCGGTGTTGCTCCACTGGTACTTGGGCCTTCTCATGAAGCAGAAGGAGCCTCTCTCAATCTCCTTAACTCTTCCCTTGCAAAGTTGACCGGATGCATGATCTGCAAGTGCTTCCGCATACTTGCAGTTCCACACCAGTACTTTTTATTGGGGCCTCCTTTTGAAAGCAGTCTTGCATATGCGGCAAGTAACTTTTCTTGCATTCCCCTTTTTTAAGACTTGTGGAAATTAATTTCAAAACATTCAATATTGTCGTAACGCACACTGCCACGACAAGAATGAACACTGCAACTTAAGTGCATTGCAAAAAGGTAGCAAGGATGACATTAGATGATTGGGTATTAGGATGGCATACTGAACTCACATATAAAGTGGTTTCCCAGCCTTCTTACTTTTTTTCTTGGAAGCTTGATAAGGTTTTTCTAAGAGAATTTGAAAGCAAAAAGTAGGAGATGAAGAACAGAGATAGGACATTATATCTCAAAGTGCAAAAATGGATAAAAGATTGGACCAAAGTCTGCATGTACAATGGCCAGTGGAAGTGTTTTGAGAGCGGGTACACCCAAGGTCAAGTGAAGAGATTTGATTGATAAGGCATAGCAAAGGAGGTGGCAACAACGGGGAGGAAGGTCCATGGGTGGTGGAGGCTGAGTTTGTAAATCTGCTTCATCTATAACTTTCTCTCTCTCACAGTTTTAACGTTGTTTTCTCTATCTTTCTCTCTCCCACTCTCTCTCACATTGTTTCTCTTTCTCTTTTAAAGTTATGGATGCTGCTGTCCACTCTGACGTGTAGAACCAAAGCTGAGTTGAAGTTGTGAACTCTGTTGGTCACAGTGTTTCCACAAAGTAAGCAGAGCGGCCTAGATATACAATACCTCCGATTAAATGCATTAGAAATAAAAGAACTTATTTACAAACCCCTTGCGCCACTTTTGCGTCACTTTCAACATGAGAAAGTAACACAAAAGTGGCGCAACAGTTTTGTAAATAAGCCCTAAAAAATATTGTCCTGCATAATAATTTCATCTCTCACCTAATTCTGTCTCATCTCTGAATCATTTTAAAGACCTGTTGATCTGTAATGGAAATAAGACGCAGTAGGCACTTCTATACAGACACCGCTTGAACGCAAGTCTATAAGACAAGTGAAATGTATCAGGTACACTGCACATGTAAAAAAAAAAGTAAATAACGTCAAGTGTTACTTTGACTTGTAATGTTTCACCTCATTTAGTCACATCGATCTAATTTTAAACGCTAATTTTATTTTTTGTTTTGCAGATTACCTACCGTACTTCTATTGGAGTTCATATCACATGTTGTTTATTATATTGCTTTGTTAAAGTTATGGTTCTAGTTATTTATTGTATTGTTATCTTTTAGTTATGTTTCCAGTTATTTATTGTTATAATAAAAGTTAATAAAAAAAAAAGTATATAAGTCTTTTTTTTTGTGGGGGTTGCAGTCCTAAATACAAATGATGCTAACTTTCCACCAGATCTTTACCAGAGTCTATTGCTACAACTAACGGTTCCTATGGAAAGGTTTTAAAACTACAACACCGTTAGCAACATAGTGTGGTGAACTTCTAACATCTGTGCTAATTTAAGTGGTCCATGAAATGTTACTATGGTAATAGGCAGAAAGCCGTTTGGGCGTAGGGTTGAAAGGTACTGGCTGTATAGAAACTGTTATGTTTACCAAGGATCTTCTACATGACAGAAAGGAAAGCAAACTAAAACAGAACACTGTTTACCAGATTTACAACATCCTTGCACAACTTTCGCGTCCAACCCACCCTACAAAATTAGAAGTGTGTGGGCCGCAATGACCCCCCTCAAGCCCCGGGAACCACAACCCCCGGGAATTTGTGTATTACGGGAGGCAGACTGCGTGGCCCTCCGCCTGGTGCCCTCGAGGGCCCTGGATACTGCCATGCCTGACGGCTGGCTCCTGCAGTGTTCCGGGGTGCCTACCCCCGGGACACTGCTGTTTGCTTTGACAGGGCGGGACTCTCACGACTCCCGCCCTCTCATAGCAAACTTAGTTTGCCTTTTGAAAGACAGAGAGTGAAATCTGTTCTCACTTTCAAAATCCAAAGCAGATTGCATTTCCACATACAAATTAGAATCTCCCCATGCGAAAAAGCAATGCCGGCTCCCGAAGAACGCAAAAGTTCATCACACAATGTTGCTAAATAAAACAGCAAGTGTGCTTGACTTCTCAATATACCAGCTTATCCTACGTATTGTTATTTTCAATCACGTTCTGATAACCAATAAGAATCATGCTTTTAAAAATAGAAAAATGCACCCTAGTTTTCAGTGTAGAATGTTGTCAAACAACCAATCATTTCTTTTCTGTCTTTCAACACTGCATCTTATCCACCATTTTAGAAAAATCGTAGTTTTCAAACTGCCATTTCATTTACAGAGTCCATCTGAGTGCATCAAGACCTCCTTTCAAGATGCTTAGAGTGTGAATTGTTGACACAACTATATTTTCTTGAACCAAAAAGACTATAGAATGGGGACCATTTACCACAACAATCTGCGTTTCAATATGCATGGCATCTATAGGAGAGATGCTGAACATTTTACAGATGATTTTACAGATGAAGGGAACAGAGTCTTCCTCATGAACTTTAGACTCTGCATCAGTACTTACTTGTAAGTACTAAAATCTCTCAATAAACACAAGGGCTCTTTTTAGAGCCACCCAAGATCTAAACACATAAGATTCATGTATATCTCAAAAATACATGCTATGTTTTTTTCGGCGGTGAAATGCGTGGATCCAACGCGCTTCGCGCGACTTTTAAAAATAAATAAATATTTTCTTACTTTTTTTGCCCTACAGGTCCTTATGGGACCTCCTGAGCAGACCTAAGGGGTCAGGGTGTGTCTAACCTGCCCCTGTTTACATTTTGCAAACATATTTCACAGACTTCTTCACCCTTGCTTCTATCGAGACACAAAATGGCTGCCAACAGTTCCTGGTTTTGAATGTTTACAACCGCTTGACTGCCAATTAGAATTGAGTGCGTGATCAGGACAGTGCGCTTATGGTACGATGCCAATCCTCGCACAATCAGCGGATCCACCGCGCCCGTATATATAAATGACTTTAACTGTAATTTTCTCAGAAACTACTGAACAGATTGACACCATATATGCAAAAGTCACAAGTCGGAACTGAGGACTACCTCTCTTCCAAATTTGGTGTAATTCCTTTCAGTCATTCGGGCTGTAGTCGTGCCTAAAGTTCCTACGAGAAATTGCATGGGAAAAACACATTTTGGGACCCCCTTTTTTCTTGGCCCCTGCTTAACCAATCACCCCCAAACTTTCAAGGAAAGAGTGGAACTGAGCTGGCCAAACGTTTGGAAAATTTCAAGAAGATTCATCAATCAACGCCAAAGTTATTCCAAATAGAATGTTGCGGTTTTCCTATGGATAATAGGTCCTAACTATAACTACCTACTGGCGACCGCCAGTAAAAACCATAGGTTTCAGGGACGTTATAGTTAGTTGGACATTTCACTTGTATAAAACCATAGAAATTTGGCTGTTATAGCTAGTTCAGCTAACTATAACTTGCACCCCCACAATGCACTGCTGATGACATCACACATTACATCATTCATGACATGTTCAGGGACATCACTGATGACATCTCAAATGACGTCACTGATGACATCATCCAGTGACTATGTGTTTCTGTAAAGTTTAAATATGTTTTATATATATATAGGCCAAAGTGTATTAAAGAATGAGTGAGTGTATAAGTGTCTGAATGGATGATTTAGTAGGTGCATGGCTGACTGTATAAGTGAGTGATTAAATGTGTCTTACTGAATGCATGGGTTAGTGACTGATACAGCCATTCACACAGTTTAGTTTATCAGTTGGTTTGTAAGCGGTTGCATGGGTTGGTAAGTGGATAAATGAGGGTCTATAAGGGTTATTGATTGGTTGCCTGAGTATCTGAATGCGTGCCTGAGTGTCTGTGTGGGTGGGTGGGGGTGTGACTCTGTGCATAGATGTGTGACTGGGTGATTCACTGGTATTATGGGTTCAAGAGTATGTCTGTTAAGGGCTGTATGGGTGAGTGAGTGTGCATGGCTGTGTCGGTGAGTGAATGGATGTCTCAGTGGTATATGTGTGAGTAACTACATATGTGAAAGGCAGTATATGTGAGTGTTGGAGTATATAAATGTGTATATGTGAGAGTGAGTGATACTGAGAGTGGCTGTATGGATGAGTTTGTGCTTGTGTCAGTGATTCTATAAGAGAGAAAGTAAGGGTTAGTATCTGTATTAATAGGTGAGGTGGTGTATGAATAACTGTATAGGTGAATAAATGGGAGTGTGATTGATTCTTTACATGACTCACTAGGTGTGTAAGTAACTGTACGGGTGAGTGGCGGTGTGTGAGTGTCTGTATAGGCTTACGAGTGTATATGAAAGTGTTGTATTAATGAGTCACTGCATGTATGAGTGATTGTATGGGTGAATGAGTAGATGTGTGTGTGTAGATCTAGGAATCAATTAGTGCGCATATAGTAACTGGTATTGGTGTGTCAATGGTTTCGAAAATGGTAGTCTGTATTTTACATTGGGTGTATCAAATGTTATATTAGACTGTGAGGAGTTGCATCAGATTTTCACGTGGATGATGTCATTAGTGATGTCATCAGTGATGTCATTTGAGGTGTCATCAGTGATGTCACTGACCATGTCATGAATGATGTAATATGTGACGTCATCAGCAGTGCATTTCGGGGGTGCGAGTTATAGTTAGCTGAACTAACTACAACGCCCGAATTTCTATGGTTTTGTACGAGTGAAATGTTCAACTAAATTTAACGTCCCTGAAGCATATGGTTTTTTCAGTGAAATCCTAAGGTTTTTTTTATGCTAATTTCTAACTATAACGTCCCTGAAACCTATGTTTTTTCAATGAATTCTAAAGGTTTTTTAAATGGTAATTTCTAACTATGCCTACAAAGGTAGGACATGTGAAGAAAGAGGAAGAAAAGAGCAAAAAGAAGCCAGACAAATGCAGAAAGAGGCAACAGAAGTCCAGAAAGATGAAGAAAAGTGCAGGAAGAAGCTAGAGATGTTTAGAAAGAACAAACAGAGGAGCAAAAAGTCCTCCTGTGCCCCCCCAAATTTTTGCTGACGGGTACTGGTGGTAATTGACTCTGACTAACCAAGCCTAGAGCCAGTGTTACTCTAAAAGACACTTAGTATACAGGGAAAACACCTACATACACTAGGGAACACTATGCGTTGGGGTACCCCGGTGATTAACATGACCTTCTCTGTATTTGCCATAAGTTATATCCTGGGTCATTGCATAAGCACATGGGTAGTGACTGGATGTTTAGAGCACTACAATGAGAGTGCATGGTGAATTTGTCAGTGCTTGGTTTTTGGCGGAGTGATTCGATAAGTACATGGTGCTGGCTGGGTGATTGAAGGTTTGCATGGGTAGGGACAAGGAGATGGCTGGAATGCATCAGTAGTGCTCAGGGGATTGTAGCAGTGCATCTGTTAGTGCCTGGATCATTGCATGAGTACATGGGTAGTGACTGGATGATTAGAGTATTGCAAGGAGAGTGCATGGTGAATTTATAAGTGCTTGGGTTTTGCTGGAGTGATTGGATAAGTACATGGAACGGGCTGGGTGATTGGAGGAGTGCATGGGTAGTGACAGGGCGATGGCTGGACTGCATGGGTAGTGCTCAGCATATTGTAGCAGTGCATGAATTAGTGCATGGGTCATTGCATGAGTACATGGGTAGTGACTGGATGATTAGAGTACTGCATGGAGAGTGCATGGTGAATTTAAAAGTGCTTGGGTTTTGGCGCTGTGATCACATAAGTACACACATGACACATCAGGCCCGCCCCCTCCCTTCATCACTGTGAAAACGCGCCCCCTGGCGGGTTTTAAGTTGGGAGATTAATTCCCCTTGAATCATGAGGGTCCCTGGGAGCCAACTAGCCCACCAGTTACCTCCTGTAAGTGCCACAGAGCTGTGTTGCAGAGAGGTGGTCCAAGGCCACGCCCCTTTTTACACCTCTCTGCAATGCAGCTCTGTGGTGCTTTCTGGAGGTACCTGGTGGGCTAGTTGGAACCAAGGGACCCTCAGGATTCAAGGGGACTTAATCCACCAAATTACAATGCACCAGAGGGCATGTTTGCACAGTGGTGAAGGAGGGAGGGGTGGGGCCTGATGTGACAAGTGGGCAAACGCAGCCCATGGCACGTTTTAAGTTGGGGGATTAAGGCCCCTTGAATCCTGAGGGTCCCTGGGGCCCAACTAGGCCACCAAGTACCTCCAGTAAGCACCCACAGAGCTGTGTTGCAGAGAGGTGGTCCGAGGCCACACCCCTTTTTACACCTCTCTGCAACACAACCCTGTTGCATTTACTGAAGGTGCCTGGTGGGCTAGTTGGCCCTCAACGACCCTCAGAATACAAGGGACTTATTCCCCAAACTTATAATGCACCACAGAGCGCGTTTGCACACTTGTCACATCAGGCCAGCCCCCTGCCTTCACCACTGTGCAAATGCACCACGTGACTAGTTTTAATTTGGGGAATTAATTCCCCTTGATTCTTGAGGGTCCCGGGGGCCAACTAGCCCCCAGGATCTTCCAGTAAGCGCCACAGGACTGCATTGCAGAGAGGTGGTCCGAGCCCCCGCCCCTTTTTACACCTCTCTGTAACTCAACTCTGTTGTGCCTTACTGGAGATACCTGGTGGGCTAGTTGGCCTCCAGGGACCCTCAGGATTCAAGGGGACTTAATCCCCCAACTTAAAACGTGCCACAGAGCGCGTTTGCACACTTGTCATATCAGGCCCCCCCCCGCTGCCTTCACCACTGTGCAAACACACCACGTGGCTCATTTTAGGTTGGGGTATTAAGTCCACTTAAATCCTGAGGGTCCCTGGGTTCCAACTAGCCCACCAGGTATCTCCAGTAAGTGCCACAGAGCTCCGTTACAGAGAGGTGTAAAAAGGGGCCTGGCCTCGGACCACCTCTCTGCAACGCAGCCCTGTGGATTGAACTTAGAATGTGCCACAGGGTGTGTTTGCACCACTGTGCAGGGAGGGGGCAGGGCCTGATGTGAGAAGTGTGCAAACGCACCCCGTGGTGCATTTTAAGTTAGGGGATTAAGTCCCCTTCAATCCTGAGGGTAACTGGGGCCAACTAGCCCACTAGGTACCTCCAGAAAGCGCCACAGTGCTGCGTTGCAGAGAGGTGGTCTGAGGCCATGCCCCCTTTTACACCTCCCTGCAACATAGCTTTGTGGCGCTTACTGGATGTAACTGGTGGGCTAGTTCGCTCCCAAGGACCCTAAGGATTCAAGGGGACTTAATCCCCCAACTTAAAACACGCCACAGGACGTGTTTGCACACATGTCACATCAGGCCCCCACCTCCCTTCACCACTGTGCAAACGCGCACCCTGGCATGTTTTAATTGGGGGTATTTAGTCCCCTTGAATCCTGAGGGTCCCTGGGGTCCAACTAGCCCACCAGGTACCTCCAGTATTTTTTTATAGAAGGGGATCTGTGTGCTCCCCTACCTTTACCATTTTTTGGGCCCTAGTGACCCCATCCCCCAGGGCCTTCCCCCTATTTTGTTACTTTTTCTAAAAAAATAGACAGGCCATTTTTGTCCCAGGGGACCCCATGCCCCGGGGCATGGCCAATATTTATTTAATATTTTTTATATTTGGAGGGGGGGGTGCGTGGTGGCCCCTGGGACCCCATCCCCCGGGGCCGGCCTTTTCTTTTTTTATTTCTATTTTTCTTTTTTTTAGGGAAGGGGGCAGCGTGGCCCCTCTCCCGGGCCACTTCTGGTCCCAGGGACCTCATCCCCGGGGCCTGGCCACATGGTTGGGGACCGTGAGGGGTGCCTTAATTCCCCCACGGTCCCGCCGTTTCCCCGCCTTCTGCGGTAGCCGACATTGCTTTTCCACACGGGGAGCAGCTCCCTTTGTGGATAAGCAATATGCTTTGGGTTTTGGAAGCGAGAGCAAAAATCCTGCTCTCTCTTCCAAAATCCAAAGCAGAGTTTGCTATGACAGGGTGGGATCTGCACGGCTCCCGCCCTTCCATAGCAAACAGCAGTGTCCCAGGGGTGGTCACCCCGGGGCACTGCAGGAGCCGGCCCTGGGAGGTGGTGGCCTCCAGGGCCATAGAGGGCTCCAGGAGGGGGTCCGCGCGGCCCCCTCCCTTTATATACATAGACTCGGGTGGTGGTGGTCCCCGGGGCTCGGGAGTCCATAACAGACCCCTGCATTCGCATTTAAGTGCCCCGGGGAGGTGGTGGTCCCCGGAGATCGGAGGGGCTGCGTGCCCCCCGCAAATAATGAAAAAGCCCAGGAGAGGTGGCGGTCCCAAACTATACATTTTGGCATTGCTCCCGGGACCTGGCCAACCCGGGGGCTTAAAAATAACAAAGCACGGGAGCCCACACGTTGTTTTTTTAGTTTATTATTTTGTCCAGATTCGCGCACCCAGCGCAAATTCAGCCGATTAAAAAAAAAATCCATTCTTTGGCCCTCGGGGTCTCTGTGGGACCACCTCAGCAGGTCTAGAGGGTCAGGGGGTCTGTACCCTGCCCCCTTTTCTTGTTTGTCATCCTTATTTCTCTGTCTTCCTGTACCTTGGTTCTACCGAGTCACAGGATGGCTGCCAACACTTCCTGGTTTGGAGTGTTGGCAGCCAATTAGAATGAAGCGCATGGTTGGGAGGGGTCGCAAACCTACCGCAGCCATAGATATTGATATTTTTATTTTGGGATTTTCCCAGCAACTACTGAAGGGATTTGCACCATTTTACTAATGGTCGCTTTCTGAGCCAAGAACTACCTTTTTGCCAAATTTGGTGTAATTCCGTTCAGCAGTTCCGGCTGTAGCCTTGGCTAAAGTTTCCAATGGGAAATTGATTTTTTGACATTCATTTTTCGATATTCTCAGCAGCTACTGAACAAATGCACACCATTTAAAAAAAGTTGCTTTCAGAACCAAGTGCTAACTTTTTGACAAATTTGGTGTAATTCCGTTGAGCAGTTTGGGCTGTAGCCTTGGCTAAACTTCCTATAGAAATTAACATGGAGAAAACACTTTTTGGGACGCCCTTTTTTGTCAGCCCCCCTCTTGACCAATCACCTCCAAACTTTCAGGATTGAGCTGACCTGGATAGACCTTATTTTTGGAGAAGTTCGCGAAGATTCATCAAACGACGCTGAAGGTATTAGCAAATCAAAGAACGCTTTTTCAATGGAAACTAGGTTCTAACTATAACTACCTACTGGCGACTGCCAGGAGGTAATATGGTACGTGAATGTACCTGCAGCGTTTGAACTTGGAGCACCGAGTCTGGGAGCACCGAGTTCAGGACACTTTCCCATCCGTCATAGTGCCTGCACCAGTCGAAGCGGGGCACTCTGCATTTTAAAGTGGACAGCAGGGAATTAGAGGGAGAAAGGCATTTGAAAAAGCAAAGGGCCAGAAACCGGTCATGCCGATCCTGAGCTGCTGAGAATAAAAGAAAGTTTTCCTGTGGACCTGCGTGGACCTATTTCTTTCTGCAAAGAAGGTTTTTGGTGTTATATATTGGTGCGAGGCCACGCGCACCGCAAAGTCCCCTTCCTGAAGCAGTTCGGTGTTTACAGTGGCAAAACTCTTTTTGGTGTCTCTCAATGCTCTTGGGAACAACGCCGAACCGCCACCAATCACTAAAGGTGCAAGCTGTGTGAAATTGTGACTGCACGAACAGCGTATCACTAAAGGCGCATGCTGTATATTTAGTGACTGCACGAACAGCGCATCCAAGTACTTACTCAAGGGAAGAGCGTCAAGGTGCCTTGTGGGATTTGGTGGCTGGATGAAGGACCCAGGAATGCCTACATTTTTCACCACAAAAACTTCAGGGAAGGAGAAGTGAAGCTGCAGGCACGGCCCACTGGGGGGAGCACTTACGTGAATGTACCTGCAGCGTTTGAACTTGGAGCACCGAGTCTGGGAGCACCGAGTTCAGTACACTTTCCCATCCGTCATAGTGCCTGCACCAATCGAAGCGGGGCACTCTGCATTTTAAAGTGGACAGCAGGGAATTAGAGGGAGAAAGGCATTTGAAAAAGGCATAGGAGCCGAAACCGGTCATGCCAATCCTGAGCTGCTGGGAATAAAAGAAAGTTTTCCTGTGGACCTGCGTGGATCTATTTCTTTCTGCAAAGAAGGTTTTTGGTGTTATATATTGGTGCGAGGCCACGCGCACCGCAAAGTCCCCTTACTGAAGCAGTTCGGCGTTTACAGTGGCAAAACTCTTTTTGGTGTCTCTCAATGCTCTTGGGAACAACACCGAACCGCCACCAATCACGAAAAGCGCAAGCTGTGTGAAATTGTGACTGCACGAACAGCGTATCACTAAAGGCGCATGCTGTTTATTTAGTGACTGCATGAACAGCGTATCCAAGTACTTACTCAAGGGAAGTGCGTCAATGTGCCTTGTGGGATTTGGTGGCTGGATGAAGGACCTAGAAATGCCTACATGTTTCACCACGAAAACATCCGGGAAGGAGAAGTGAAGCTGCAGGCACGGCCCACTGGGGGGGAGCACTTACGTGAATGTACCTGCAGCATTTGAACTTGGAGCACCGAGTCTGGGAGCACCAAGTTCAGGACACTTTCCCATCCGTCATAGTGCCTGCACCAATCGAAGCGGGGCATTCTGCATTTTAAAGTGGACAGCAGGGAATTAGAGGGAGAAACGCATTTGAAAAAGGCATAGGAGCCGAAACCGGTCATGCCAATCCTGAGCTGCTGAGAATAAAAGAAAGTTTTCCTGTGGACCTGCGTGGACCTATTTCTTTCGGCAAAGAAGGTTTTTGGTGTTATATATTGGCGCGAGGCCACGCGCACCGCAAAGTCCCCTTCCTGAAGCAGTTCGGCGTTTACAGTGGCAAAACTCTTTTTGGTGTCTCTCAATGCTCTTGGGAACAACGCCGAACCGCCACCAATCACTAAAGGCGCAAGCTGTGTGAAATTGTGACTGCACGAACAGTGTATCACTAAAGGCACATGCTGTTTATTCAGTGACTGCACGAACAGCGCATCCAAGTACTTACTCAAGGGAAGTGCGTCAAGGTGCCTTGTGGGATTTGATGGCTGGATGAAGGACCCAGGAATGCCTACATTTTTCACCACGAAAACATCAGGAAAGGAGAAGTGAAGCTGCAGGCACGGCCCACTGGGGGGAGCACTTACGTGAATGTACCTGCAGCGTTTGAACTTGGAGCACCGAGTCTGGGAGCACCGAGTTCAGGACACTTTCCCATCCGTCATAGTGCCTGCACCAATCGAAGCGGGGCACTCTGCATTTTAAAGTGGACAGCAGGGAATTAGAGGGAGAAAGGCATTTGAAAAAGGCATAGGAGCCGAAACCGATCATGCCGATCCTGAGCTGCTGAGAATAAAAGAAAGCTTTCCTGTGGACCTGCGTGGACCTATTTCTTTCTGCAAAGAAGGTTTTTGGTGTTATATATATATATATATATACATATATATATATATATATATTACATTATTGCATGCCACCAGTGCGCACCCAAAACACCTAATCGCAAGTATTCCCTTTGGGGAACTCTTGCGATTAAAGCGCATCTGCAGGGCACCTGAGGAATATGAGAAAGCCAAGATTGAGACCTTAAACAGGTTCAGAAGAAGGGGTTATTCAGAAATTGTCCTAAATAAAGCAGTCCTGAAAGCCAATAATAGATCCAGGGAGACTCTACTTCAGTGATGTGACTTCACTGATGACACCATCCTTGTGACAGAGTGACAGACCTCCTTGAAACACATATTCAAATATAGAAACTAAAATTTTCAAAAAAATGGAGATACCCATACCAGTTACAACAACCAATTCAGTAATTCCACCATCTATATACACATCCACTCATTCACCAACAGTTCTATATAGTCACTCATACATATACTCACTCATCATATGTAGTGATACACCTATACATCCTGGTGTGAAACCTATGTTTTTTTCAGTGAATTTCATAGGTTTTGTAAATGCTAATTCCTAACTACATATAGGGCCTCAAACCTATGTTTTTTTCAGTGAATTTCAAAGGTTTTTAATAGCAAATTTCAATAGCTATGAAATATAATATGTTTTATAATGAATCCTATATTGTATATTTATGTAATACTATTTTTTTATGTATATTGTTCATGTTTATTTATTTATTTATTTTTGCCCTGGAGCGCTCCCGATACGCGTACCGGTGAGCGCACCGGTAAGCGCAGTCTTGCGGCGCGCCCCGGTGCGCCTACTGATGAGCGTCCCGTTAGCGCTATTGCCGCGAACGAAAACATCATCGTGACGTATCACGTAGCCACGTGATGCGTCTTATGACCCACGGCGTAAGCGCACCCGGAAGCGCCCGAGCGCATACGATCACGGGGCACGTAGCGTAAGCGCGTCGGGTCATGTGACCTGAAAATAACACTTTTCATTGGTTCAGAACAGTTTTTTTTTTCCAAATGTTGAAAGCCCCCACCTTTTTTCCTCGTTCTCACTTTGTACTTTGACTGAGGAAGACCTTCGTGAAATTCTCCAAGAAGATGGCCCGCTTCGCTCCTATCCTGAAAGTTTCGTGGTGATTCCTCAAGCGGGGGTCGAGAAAAAAGGGGGGTCCCAAAACGTGTTTTCTCCATGCAATTTTCCATAGGGACATTTGCCGTGGCTAAAAACAAAATGACGGAATTTGCGTAGGATACTCGTATCCCCCCCCCCCCCAAAAAAAAATGTCTGCTGTATTTGAAATTAGCCCCTGGGGGCGCTGAATCCCGGGGGCAATTGATTTAATTATAATGAGGGGCCCAGAGGAGCCCCCCCAGCCCTGGGGACTGCCACCCTGTGGGGCTTCATTGTTATGTATGTGGGGGGCTCACAGCCCCCCTGCAGCCCCGGGACCACCACCCCGGGGCTTCTTTTTCTTATAATAATGGGGGGCCCAGAGGGGCCCAGGGACCGCCAACCCCCGGGGCTTTAACATTATGTATGCGGGGGGCTCATGGCACCCCCGCAGCCCCGGGGACCGCCACCCCCGGGGCTTCTTTTTTTAATTAATATAAAAAACCTGTGGGGGGCTCAAGCCCCCCCACATGCCCCGGGGACCACCACTTCCCCGGGGCACTACATTTTTAAATTGGGGGGTCCATGGTGGACCCCCCAGCCCCGAGGACCACCACCCCCTGGGATTTTAAATGTTGGGAGGGGGCTGTGCGGCCCCCTCCTGGAGCCTTGTGGTGGCCCTGGGGACCGCCACCCCCCAGGGCCAGCTCCTGCAGTGTCTCGGGGTGCCTACCCTGGGACACTGTAGTTTGCTATGGCAGGGCGGGAGCCATAGCAAACTGCTTTGGTTTTTGGAAGAGAGAGCAGGAAACCTGCGCTCTCTTCCAAAAACCAAACACTATTGCTTTTCTACATGGGGAGCAGCATGTTAGCTGCTCCCCATGTAGAAAAGCAATGCCGGCTCCCGCAGGACGCGGGGAGCTGGCAGGGACCGTGGGGGGATTGGGGACTCCCCACAGTCCCCAATGAGAGGCCAGGCCCCGGGGGATTGGGTCCCCGGGGCAAGAAATGGCCTGGGAGGGGGGCCACGTGGCCCCCCCTCCCATAAAAACAAAAATAAAAACATGAATGAAAAAAGGCCGGCCCGGGGGGATGAGGTCCCCAGGGCCATAAATGGCCTAGGGAGGGGGGCAAGGTAGCCCCCTCCTATAAAAATTCTTTAAAAACAAAAAAGGCAATATATATATATATATATATATATATATATATATATATATATATATATATATATATATATATATATATATATATATATATATATATATATATATATATATATATATATATATATATATACACACACAGCTTTGACAGAATTCTCTGTGCAGAGCCACACACTGCACACCAACACTGGTGCTCTTACTCTCCCTTGCTGCATTTATCAGTGGATTTCTAGTTATTTCACATTTTACTTTTTAAAAGTTTCTGTAATTCATTTCTGTCACAACGCCACAGGGTGGAACATTGATTTTAACTTCAGAGCCTGAACTATTAGGCAGATTAGTGTTTTTGCGCAGTGGGTATCATCATGGGGAAGCAGTGGCTGCTGAGTACCAGAACTCAGACCAAAGAAGGATTTTCCATTAGAACAGGAATAATGCAAATATTTTATGATGTCATTTGAGATGTCATCAGTGATGTCATGCGTGATGTCACTGACCATGTCATGAGTTATGTAATATGTGACTTCATCAGCAGTGGATTGCAGACGCGCCAGTTATAGTTAGCTGAACTAACTATAACGGGGGAAATTTCAATGGTTTTGTGTCTGAAATGTCCAGCTAACTAACATGTGTGAAACATATGGGTTTTTCAGTGAATTTCTAAGGTTTTTTAAATGCTAAATCCTAACTATAACGTGTGTGAAACCTATGTTTTTTTCAGTGAATATATATATATATATATATATATATATACACAGCTTTGACAGAATTCTCTGTGCAGAGCCACACACTGCACACCAACACTGGTGCTCTTACTCTCCCTTGCTGCATTTATCAGTGGATTTCTAGTTATTTCACATTTTACTTTTTAAAAGTTTCTGTAATTCATTTCTGTCAAAACGCCACAGGGTGGAACATTGATTTTAACTTCAGAGCCTGAACTATTAGGCAGATTAGTGTTTTTGCGCAGTGGGTATCATCATGGGGAAGCAGTGGCTGCTGAGTACCAGAACTCAGACCAAAGAAGGATTTTCCATTAGAACAGGAATAATGCAAATATTTTATGATGTCATTTGAGATGTCATCAGTGATGTCATGCGTGATGTCACTGACCATGTCATGAGTTATGTAATATGTGACTTCATCAGCAGTGGATTGCAGACGCGCCAGTTATAGTTAGCTGAACTAACTATAACGGGGGAAATTTCAATGGTTTTGTGTCTGAAATGTCCAGCTAACTAACATGTGTGAAACATATGGGTTTTTCAGTGAATTTCTAAGGTTTTTTAAATGCTAAATCCTAACTAAAACGTGTGTGAAACCTATGTTTTTTTCAGTGAATATATATATATATATATATATATATATATATATATATATATACACAGCTTTGACAGAATTCTCTGTGCAGAGCCACACACTGCACACCAACACTGGTGCTCTTACTCTCCCTTGCTGCATTTATCAGTGGATTTCTAGTTATTTCACATTTTACTTTTTAAAAGTTTCTGTAATTCATTTCTGTCAAAACGCCACAGGGTGGAACATTGATTTTAACTTCAGAGCCTGAACTATTAGGCAGATTAGTGTTTTTGCGCAGTGGGTATCATCATGGGGAAGCAGTGGCTGCTGAGTACCAGAACTCAGACAAAAGAAGGATTTGCCATTAGAACAGGAATAATGCAAATATTTTATGAAAAAAAACTGAGCTGAAATATCAATAAGTTGATCAAAACCACAGAAAATAAACTGATTTCATTACTAGTCATAATTGTTCTAAAAAGCAAAAGTGTAAGGACTTGAGAATGTAGTAGAACTGCAATAGTGAAATATATATTTTGTTAATTTAAAATTGCGATGTTTGCTTTTCTGTCACTGGCCTGTTTAGCTATATTAAGGTTTCACTGCTGATGGATTAGTGATAAAGGCCAATGTCTTCAAAGGAATGCAGAAGAACACAATGGGCAGATTTCTGTGGCTTTATGGCATGAAAAAGGAATAGTGAAATTCGGCAACATTAACAAGTTGAAAGAATTCTGCAATGCAGGTGTTCCTGGCTTTGCAAATTATGGACAAGAAAATGGCCAGTCTTTCTGCCTCCCCTAGGGGGTCAGATGGTGGTTATTACACCCAATCTGCCCTCCCCAGGTCTGCGCAGAAATCCCACTTGGCACCAGGGAATTGTTTATGGGCATGAAAGGGAGCGGCCCCATAGTCAAGGGTCACTCCCCTTTTTTAGGCACACATTTTAGCCATTTCTGCCCCCAATGGGGGAAGGTTAGTGATATTTTTAGGCTCATCTACCCCCAAGGGAGGAAGTAAACGACTATTGCTTGGTGGCGGTGTGTGTAGACTGGCGCTTCCCTGGCAGTGTGTATGAACAGGCGCTTGGCTGGTGGTGTGCGTTTGATGATGCTTGGCTGGTGGTGTACATAAATGGTGCTTGGCTGGTGGTGTGTGTGGACTGGCACATAGCTGACAATGTGTGTGGACTGTCTCTTGGCTGGTGGTTTGACTTGCGTTGATCCCCCATTGTTTTTTACCCAGAACCCTCTGCAAACCTCATATGTAGCTAAAGGGTCACACTTCCCTCACATGTCTGTGTGGGAAAGTTGAAGGGCCCAATTGACAGAACTAACTTAAGACAAAATCTTAAATTTACTATCATTTTGGTATTCACAGAAGGCACTTACTCATTTTGGTATCCACAGAAGGTATTTACTCATTTCGATATTCATCGAAGTTAGGAGTCTTAACTTTAGGACTCCTAAATGCCTTCTGTGAAAACCGAAAGTCTTAAACTTCGGATTTTTCTCAGTTTAGGAGTAGTAAAGTTAAGAATCCTAACTTTAGGATTCCTAAATGCCTTCTGTGAATACCAAAAATCTTGAAGTTAGGATTTTTCTTAGTTTAGGAGTCCTAAAGTTAGGAGTCCTAACTTTAGGACTCCTAAATACCTTCTGTTAATACCGAAAGTCTTAAAGTTAGGATTTTTCTCAGTTTAGGAGTCCTAAAATTAGGAGTCCATGGATTCCCCAATGCTTTCTTACTCAGAATCCCCTGCAAATCTCAAATTTAGACCAAAAATCAAATTTTCCTCACATTTCTGTGTGGGAAAGCAGTGAGATCAACAGCCCATCACAAATTTCCTACCACCCAGTGTTCCTTCTAGTCTCCCAATACAAATTCTACCTCACTTGTGTGGGTGGGCCAAGTGCCCACAATAGGCAAGGGCCCAAAATGTATTGTGGAGGCATTCTATCACAAAGCGACTGGTTTTGCAAGGGGTGTCACCTGTTTTTTTGGTTCCCGGCATGCATGCTGATCCCACAAAGAAATATGAGGAAAAGTAGATTTTTTAGCTGAGTTTCAGGTTTGCAGGGGATTCAGGGTAAGAAAACTTTGAGGGATGCATGCAAGTCACACCTCCCTGGACTCCCCAGGTATCTAGTTTTAAAAAATGGCTGGGTTTGGTACGTTTACCTAGATGGTTGCCAAGCCTGGAAGCAAAAACCCAGGGGATTCTGTGTAAGAAAACTTTGGGGGATCCATGCAAGCCATACCTCCCTGGACTCCCCCAGGTGTCTAGTGTTCAAGAATACCTGGGTGTGGGAGGTTTGTCTAGACGGCCATCAAGGCTGGGAGCAAAAACCCAGGTACCCCAAATCTGTCACAAAACAACCTGTTTGTGCGTTTTAGTCCCGGACTCAGTGACAATCTAGGAAATCCTACTAAAACCAGGCATTTCTGAAAACTAGATACCTGGAGAAGTTCAGGGAGGTCTGGTTGTGTGGATCCCCCAACATTTTCTTAGCCAGAATCCCCTGCAAATCTCAAATTCCTCACATTTCTGTGTTTGAAGGCTGTGGGATCACCTGGCCATCACAAATGTACTACCACCCTATGTTCCCCCAGGACTCCCTATAAAAATACTACCTCACTTATGTGGTTGAGCCAAGTGCTCGCGACATGGAGGATCCCTAAACTTATTGTGGAGGGATCAAAATTACTGATCAAAAAACAACCTGGTTTTGCAAGGGACTCATCTGATTTTTTTGGTCCTGGGCTCAGCAACCATCTAGGGAAACCTACCAAACCCTGTCAGTTCTGAAAACTCGACACCCTGGGGAGTCCAGGGAGGTGCGGCTTCCATGGATTCCCCAATGCTTTCTTACCCAGAATCCCCTGCAAACCTCAAATTTAGACCAAAACATCTAATTTTCCTCACATTTCTGTGTGGGAAAGCAGTGAGATCAACGTCCCATCACAAATTTCCTACCACCCAGTGTTCCTTATAGTCTCCCAATAAAAATTCTACCTCACTCGTGTGGGTGGGCCAAGTGCCCACAATAGGGAAGGGCCCAAAATGTATTGTGGAGGCATTCTATAACAAAGCGACTGGTTTTGCAAGGGGTTCACCTGTTTTTTTGGTTCCCGGCTTGCCGGACATCTAGGAAAATCTAACAAACCCAGACATTTCTGAAAACTAGACTGGAAAGGAAGTACAGGGAGACTGGTTTTGCAAGGGGGTCACCTGTTTTTTTTGGTTCCCGGCTTGCCGGACATCTAGGAAAATCTAACAATCCCAGACATTTCTGAAAACTAGACTGGAAAGGAAGTACAGGGAGGTGTGTCTTGCATGGATGCCCCAACGTTTTATTGCCCAGATCACTGGGCCATTACAAATTTCCTACCACCCTGCACTCTCCCAGGTCACACAATAAAAATGCTGCCTTATTTATGTGTGTGGGAAAAGTGCCTGCAACAGGTAATGGCACAACATTTGTTGTGGAGGCATCAACTTTTTTAGCACAATTTAAGGCTTGTAGGGAACTCTGGGTAGGAAAACATTGGGTGATTCATGTAAGCCTTCCCTCACTGGACTCCCCTGGGTGTCTAGTTTTCAGAAATGTCTGGGTTTGGTAGGTTTCTCAAGATGGCCAGAGCCCTGGACCAAAAACGCAGATGCCCCTCTTATAAAACCAGGTTGTTTGTGATAGATAATTTTGATATCTCCACAATATGATTTGGGCTCTTCCCTGTCATGTGTACTTGGCCTACCCACCCAAGTGAGATAGTATTGTTATCAGGAGACATGGGGGACAGATGGGTGGTAGGAAATTGTTATCGGACTGGTGATCCCACAGCTTTCCCACCGAGAAATCTGAGGAAAATGTGATTTTTCTTTTTAGCTAATTATGAGGTGTGAAGTGGATTCTGGGTTGGAAAATGTTAAAGGATCAATGCAAGCCACAGCTCTATGGACTCCCCCAGGTGTTTAGTTTTCAAACCTTTACTTAGATGCCCCCCGAGCCAGGGACCAAAACGCATGTGACTCCCTACAAAACCATCTCTTTTTGTGGTTAATAATTTTGAAGTGTCCACAGCATGTTTTGGGCCATTTCCTGTCATGGACACTAGACCTACCCACACAAGTGAGGTACAATTTTTATCAGGAGACTTGGGGAAAAGCTGGGTTGGTGGAAGTTTGTGGCTCCCTGCAGATTCCAGAGCTTTCCATCACAGAAATGTGAGGAAAGTGTGTTTTTTTGACAAAGTTTGATGTGTGCAAGCGATTCTGGATAATGGAACCTTGTGAAAGCCACACAAATCAGCCCATCCTGAATTTTCCTCTGTGACTATTATTTTAAAATGTACTGGTTCGCTAGGTATCGCTTGTGGAGAAGCGTGGCTCAGTGGTTAGAGGCGGCAGACCCGGAAGCTGAGATCAGCCGTGGACCAGGGTTCGATTCCCCGCCTCGGCGGGTCTCGGGCTCTAAAATTCCACGGACTCGACAATTCTCGCTCCGGTGCTTACTCGACTCATGGGGTCACACTCTGTGACTCTGGGCAATAGCTTGCTTAATCTCCACTACGGCCCCTCGCGGTGGGATGCCTGGCTTTCACCTTGTGAATACCCTGCCGGGGTATCTCACAGGGGAATACCAGGACGGGTTCCCTAAGCAAGCGCCTTGAGACCCCTGGGTGATTAGTGCGCTATATAAATCGAAATACACACATTAGGTGCCGGCTGAGCTAGGATCCAAAATCCACAGCTAGGCCATTGCAAAAAAGGGCCCATTTTCACTGGTGAAAGGTAATGTGTCCATGTTACGTTTTGGGCCAATTTCTGTCAGTCAGAAGGCCTACCCACACAAGTGAGGTACCATTTTTATTGTGAGACTTAGGGAAATGCTAGGTGGGTGAAAGTTTGTGGCTCCCCACAGATTTCAGAACTTTCCATCACAGGAATGTGAGAAACGTGTTTTATTTATTTTTAGAATGTTTGAGGTTTGGAAGGGATTCTGGGTAACAGAACCTGATGAAAGCCACACAAGTCACACAATCCTGGATTCCCCTGAATGTCTAGTTTTAAAAAAATTGACAGTTTTGTTAGGATTCACTTGGTGCCCGCTGAACTATAGGGCCCAAAATCCACAGCTAGGCACATTGCAAAGTGAAAAAATATGGTATTTACGTTGGGTTTTGGGCCGTTTCCTGTCATGGATACTAGGCCTACCTACACAGGTGAGGTTGTATTTTTTCTGGAGTCTTGGGGAAATGCTGGGTGGGTGGAAGTTTGTAGCTCCCCACAGGGTCTTAAACTTTCCATCACAGAAATGTGAGGAAAATGTGTTTTGCTTTACAACGTTTGAGATTTGCAAGGGATTCTGGGTGACTGATGAGAACCCCACATGCCACTCCATCCTGGATTCCCCTGTGTATCTAGTTTACAAAAATAAACAGGTTTGCTAGGTGCCGGCTGAGTTAGGGTCCAAAATCCAAAGTTAGGCAAAATGCAAAAAAATAGTTTGTTTTCACTGGAAAAATGTGATGGGTCCACCTTGTGTTTTGAGCCATTTCCTATCACGGGCACTAGTCCTACCTACGCAAGGTAGGTACCATTTTTATTGGGAGACTTAGGGGAGCACAGAATAGTAGAACAAGTGTTATTCCTTATTAAATGTATATGCCTTTCTGCCTTCCAAATGTAGCCAGACTGTAAAAAAAGACGTCATTTTAAAAAATGCCCTCTAATTCACATGCTAATATGGGTACCCACAAATTCGGAGATGTGCAAATAAACATTGCTTCTAAACTCCAAATATTGTTCCCATGTCGGAAATACATAGATTTCCTCGATACCTATTTTTCACTCTTTATATTTTTCCAAATTAATTGTTGTATACCGGGTACACCATGAAAAACCATTGCAAGAGGCAGCTATGTCATTGGTTCTGGGTACCTCAAGTTCTTGGTGAGCATACAAATCCTATATATCCCCGCAACCATTGGCATCCAGCGGATGTAACGGTATATTGCTTTAAAAAATCTGCCACATTTAGAATATGTTACAGGTGAAAATTTAGGCACAAATGGTTGTTTTTATCAACTCGATTGCAATATTTTTATTTCAATTGTTGCTTACTGTAGGAAAACCTTGAAGAGTCTAAACAAATGACCTCTTACTGATTCAGAATTTCTAACACTAACTGGAAGGAGATTGAAAGCCCAAAAAAATGGAAAAATAGGCTGTCTCCCACTAAACTGCCAAATCTGTGTAGAAATGTTGGTTTTCTTACAAAAGTGCCCCTGTTCCTGAAACTGGTAAGATGGTGATTTTAGGACAGTAAACCCGTCATTGATACCATTTGCAGTGAAAAAAACGGACACTTTCTTCTACAGCACTTTTTTCCATTCCCCCCCCCACCCCCCCCCCCCCCCCAAAACAAGATTTTACCGTCTTTTGGCCAATTTCTCGATCTCTTCCAGGGGAATCCACAAACCCTGGGTACCTTTGCAATCCCCAGGATGTTGAAAGAATAGGACGCAAATTTGGCATGGATGCCTTATGGGGACAAAACGTTAGCAAAAAAAGGTTAAACACTGGGGGGGAGAGGCCTAGCTGCGAACGGGTCAAAAGCTCGGCTAGAAAAGCAGACATTTGAAGTGAGCAAATATAGAGTATTGGTGGTGTTTTAGAGTGCTATATATAAAGGAGCTGCAAATAACAAACACACACACATACATATATTTTTATTTTGCTAGTAGATTTTGGACCGTTTGACACATCTATATGAAATTTGTAAAATGAGTACAATGCTCAGTGCAGATGCTGTGTGGAAAGTTTCAGCATGATTCATCAAGCGGGGGCCTCATGTGAATTCCCATAGTGATTTTAGACACAACTACAGTCCAAACCGCTGGAAGGAATTGCACCAAATTTGGCAGAAAGCTAGCTCTTGGTCCAGAAATAGCACTTTTTAGTATTTTGTGTAAATCCATATAGTAGTTTAATGATATTAAAGGAAATCCAACTTTGTATATTTAGAGGCGTGGACCCTTAGCATATCTTACTAATCTCTTGCAGAGATCTGATTGGTTGTCTCCACTTCAACTAGGAAGCATTGGCAGCCATCTTGGGACTAGGACTCAGAAGAGTCCCAAAGAAAAGCATTTTGATAAAAGAGAAGGGGCCAGGGTAGGAGCACTGTGAACCCCTAGGCCTGGTGGTGGGGACCCAAAAGGACCCCGCCAACACCAAAAAGCATTTTTTTTGCTGTTAAAATCATGAAAATTTACAAACCCCCATGTAAATTTGAAAAAAACCAAGCATGGTGTCAGGTGCTTGTTTGTTTTTCAGCCCCCGGATGGGCAAGGTCTCAGAGAGAAGCGTGAATTAAACAAAAGGGGAAGGGGGACATGCGGCCATCCTCGCCATGGCAGTTTAAGCCCCGGGGGACCACCACCTCCCCAGGGTTTATTTAAAAATTTGATGGGGTGGGGCTGCACAAAAGGGGCTCCTTTTGTCATTTGAAGGCCCTGAGGGCCACCACCTCCCTGGGTCAGGTGAACAGAAAAGGAGGGTGGCCGCATGGACCCCCTTCAATGTTTAAAGGTGCCCTGGGGACCACTACCTCCCTGGGGCATGAGTAAAATTAAAGTGGGAGGGGTGCTGCCTGGCCCCCCTCAATGGGCTGTTTTTAGTCCCAGGTCCCACCACCTCTCCGGGGCTGGCCCTCAGTAAACTAAAGGAGAGGGGCCATATGGACTCCTTTCTGGAGCCATTAATGGCCCTGAAACCACCACTTCCAAGGGCCGTGTCCCCATATCCTGAGGTGCCCACCCTCGGGAGATAGCAGTTTGCTTTTGCTTGGAGGGAGATTTGACAGCTCCTGCCAAGCGAGAGCAGACTATAAGTCTACTCCCAGTGGGCAGGGCACGTAAAATTGCTCCTGCCCGCTGAGAGCGGACATTTAATCTGTTCTCCTGTCTGCTGTCAAGCAGGCAGGAAACCAGATGAAAAAATTGCTCCTACACGAAGAAAGCAGGATTTTGTGCTGCTTCCTGCATGCGGGAGCAGTTCCGGGTCTTGCAGGAGGTGGGAGCCAGCAGGGAACGTGGGGTCATTAAGGCTCTTCCGCGATCTCCAATGCTGAATACTGGGTGCCCTGGGTGGGCAACATGCCCTAATCATTAACCCAATAGGGTAGCACTTACTAAATAATCAGTAGAAAGTACTCCAGTTGGGTAGACATTTTCAGCAAAACTTCTTGGAAAGAATGAGGATCCATTATGGCCCTGATGCTCGTTTCACAGAAATTAAACCTAAACAGGAAACACTTACAAATAAAAAACACAGCAGGTGTCCCAGTTGAAGCCCCACTTATGTAAACCACAAATGATGCTAACTTCTTGTGCTTGGCGAAGGCACAGCAAGTGTGTTTTCTCTTATATTCAACACTGAAAACCAATCTGAAATCCTTAATGGAGGGGAAGGGATCGTAGATCTATTGGAGCTCAATCTGATCTGTAGTGACTGTGACGAGTAGTTTCTTTATTGTCTTGAGAGCAGAGTCTGTGGTTCTCCCTTTTATTTACCCTGAGTATGCAAATTAAGCATGGGCGGATTTTGCAGATTCGCAATCCGCGAATTTGCGGATTTGCGTATTTGCGGATTGCGAAAATCCGCAAAATCCGTGAATTCTCGCGGATTTGCATATTTTTTTTTGGGGTGTGTGTTCGCACGGGTTTCTGCAAGTTCGCGAGGGTTTTGTACAATTTCGCAAATTGCGAACTTACTTGTCGGGTCGCCAGTTTTGCGAACTTGTTGTTTCTACGTGCCCAGCCTGTTTGCAAGGCTTTCTTCATCACTGCCACCCTCTGTCACCACTGGCACTCTCTTTGGTCACCCATGCCACCCTCTGGCTCACCCATGTCACCCTCTGTGTCATCACAGCACCCTCTGGTTCACCAGTGTACATTATTGGGGCAAAGCAAAGCACTGCCATCCTCTGTCAACACTGGCACTCTGGTTCACCCATGCCACCCTCTGGCTGGCACACCCATGCCACCCTCGGTGTCATCACAGCACCCTCTGATTGACTAGTGAGTGTACATTATTGTGGCAAAGCCAAGCACACCTGCACTAAGTTTTGCAAACAACAACACCTGCCCTGCCCCAACTGACATTAATGAAGGCTGGCACCTGCTTGTCTGCTCCCTTTCCTTTTTGTTGCAATAACAGGATGCAATGGCATACTTGTAACTATTCTGTGACTGTCAGAGCAGGGTCACACAATAGTTGCAAGTAGGCAACCGGATTCTGGAGGGCCCCTTCAGGAAGCACTACAGGTAAATGGTTACAAATGATGAGCTCGAACTTTTGCACCTGCTCGTTGGAGGCGCGGCGTCGTGCGAAATTGACCGTGGAAGCCGCGAACTCGTGCGAGTTACCCCAAGGTTGAGTATGGGCGCCGCCATTTTGTTTGCGTGACGTATTTCCGTTTCCGCCGCTATGTGCAATCTCGCGCAATGAGCGCCTTGCGAATGCAAGTTCGCACAAGTTCGCGAGAGAAATCGCGTGCGAACTTACTTACACGCACGTGTTCGGGCCGCCATCTTGTTTTTCATTCATTCCTATGTGTCTGGGCATGGTGTTTCTATCCTCTGTATATCTCTGCCATCCTTTGCTTGTTTTAATATTTTTTTGATCTATTTAACTTTTTTTCTATCCCTCTATTTTTCTAGGTCTATATTTTTGTGTTTTAGGCTACTTTTGTTTACTTTTCAACTACTTTTTTAAACTTTTATTTCCTTCTTCCCTACTCTTATTCTTTTTCATTTTGTCTCCTTACTGCTAACACCTGCCCAGAACATGGTGAAGACAGCTGTCAAGCTGCCCAAGACGGGCACCGCAGCCGGTGCCCGGCTCCCGTGTGGCCGCTTGAGGGCGGAAATGGTGGTGCCCCGGGAGATCTTCAGCCCTGAGCTCGTGGGCGCACTCGTTTTTTATGTGCAGCGCCGTCTCCCCAGGACCATCGCGGCAGGCGGCAGGATCGCTGCTGGTTATACCAACAGCCAGGAGCGACGGAAGCGGTGGGGGCAGGTGTGCCGGGCCCTTTTTAACATCACGGGGGTCCAGCGCACCTACAATCAAGTGACCCACCGCTGGACCGATATCCTGGACCGAGAGCGCGACCTGCTAGACGTGCTGGGAGTGGAGGTCCCCGGGCTTGGTGAGTAGTAGTAGCAATTTTTTCATCACTCACTACTCTGTTTTTTCTCCTGCTCTGTGTGACTGTGTTATATTGCAAATGTTTGCTTTAACTTTTTTACAAAGAGCAATAATGCTGCTGATTACATTGATAAGAGAGGTAAATTATTATTTCAAAATCTTCTGTGCATTTCAGGTGCCCTGTTCTCCTTCTCTGTGGCGGTGCCACTGCTTATTTGTTTTCTATTTTGTGTTCATTTAATTGGGCTGAGTAATGTATGAGTGTATTTTACAGAACTGCGTAATGCTAGACACAAAGGGGCAGATTTACAAGCCCCTTGTGCCACGTTTACGCTGCCTTACCTGACGCACAGCGACGTAAACGTGGCGCATCCCTGCGAGTCATGTACAACGTGATGCATCTAAGGAGATGCGCCACGTTAAGGCCTGGGCCTGCGCCAAAATGGGTGCGTTCCCACGCAGGGGGGGAGGGGGTGGCGGTCAGGCAGCTGTGCGCCTCGCAAAAGTGCCTGCGTGAAATCTACAAGATTTAATGCAGGCACTTCCGCGACGCTGCTACGTCAATTCTTTATGCCTGCTTGCTTGAAGCAGGCGTAAGGACTGATGCGGTATGTTGAGTATTGGGCAGCCCTGAGCATTGCTATAGTTGCATCGCGCCTGCGACGGGACTCTAGAGATGCGCCTCTCTTTTGTCACGAGATGCGTCACGCATCTGCCTACCCTTGCGCCAGGGTTTGCCGCATTGTAATTGCGGCGCATCTGCCGTGACGCAAGGTTAGTTTTGCGTTACGCATTTGTTCTGGTGCACATCTGGAGGTGTCCAGCTCAGAACTCGTAAGTATGTCCCTAAGTGTCAGATTAGCAATTACCTGCGCATCCCTGCAAAGTGTGCGGCACGCCAGCACCACCCATGGTGCGCCGTATTTACAATGCGGCACACCATGGTCCCAAAACGTCACCGAAGCGTTATGCATCGGTGCCGTAAAGGCGGCTCATTGATGGAGTTGCGTTGCAACGATGGCGCAGCTCCAGCAATGCTGCGTCAAGCCGTAAGTCTGCTTCATGCAGGCGCAGGGTTTCAGTGACGCATCATTGTCCTAAATGACTGATTGAAATTTTATATATTCCCCATAGCCACTTTTAGCATGCGTTCCTGCGCAGGAACGCCCTCCCTTGCGCTGGAACGCTCCCTAATGGCGCAGGGCTTTAGAATGGGATGCATCTCCCATATGCGTCACGTTGTTAATATACGCCACACCATGGCGCCTCTCTTGTTGTGGCGCTGCGTCACAAAAGTGAGGCAAGAACGGAGCAAAAGAGCTGCAAGGGGCTTGTAAATCTGCCCCTAGAGTAGAGGCTCAGGTGCAGTCCTTCCTTTGTAGCCCTCATTTTGGCTGAAATAGTTGGTTCTTGTTCTTTCTAAATGTTTGATTTGGTTGACAAGGACATCGGCAAGCAGCAATCATCAATGTTTTCTGTTCATTCTTTCATGTTGTACGTCAGGACCGCCTAGGGGCAAGCGGACAGAAAAAGCGGATGCAGTGGCTCCAAAGGAGGAGGATGCAGGCCAGGGCGGCAGGTGCTCCTTTGCTGGCCCCAGTAAGTTTTCATTTAAATATAGAGGACCTATTGTTGTCCAAGCGTTCCTAATTTAATTTTTTCGAAATAGTGTTTAGATAGGAGCAAAATCAATAATACTACTGTTGCAGGGACAATTCTCCACAAACCGAACTATGGACACCAAAGACCAGAGTAATAATATTTCAGAGTGGCGTGTTTGGCACACTGTATAAACCTGGTAGTGTCAGCGGCATGGACTCCTCCTTGCAAAAATTGCAAAACCTTTCGCTCAGTCACTCTAGTCTGGAGGACCAAAAACCACAGAGTCTATTCAAGTTTAAAAGCTTTATTAAAAGTTTAAGTAAACACATATATTAAAATAAAGTTAGTTGGAAATGGAAAAGGGCTTGGTGCTGAGTTGATGAGTAATGGAACACATTTCTTGTGGTCGAGCCGAGCTTTCACCTGGTTTGAAGTTGATGTTGCTCTTGTCCTTAGAAGTCCAGTTTCTGTCTGTTCAGAGAAAAATGATGTGTGTTAAAATTAATCAAGCATTCATCAATTATGACAAAAAAATGCAGCAAGACAACAACCTTCCCTGGAAGGAGGGACATTTTTATTTTAGACTAGAGTAGACAGTCAATTAATTTTTCTGTTGTTTTCACATTTCTTCATTCATAGACCACATACTAGTGAGTGGTGTAATCTAACATTCTTAAATCTACTTTGTAGGTGGAACATCTGGTGGCGGGGCCAGCTCGGATGTGGTGGTGATCATTGACTCTGTGTCCAAGGACAGCTCTGGGGAGAATGAGGCGCAAGTGGCCAATGAACAGACTGTGAGGAAGCAGACAGTGGCGGTGGCGAGTACAGGTAAGCTGGATCATGGTACTATATGACTCTTAGATAGGATATGATGTGTATCTAGTGCTGGCCCAGTGACAAATTACAATATGGTAATTACAGCAGGCTGGGACCGACAGACAGATAGAGGCAGAGACAGAGAGAGAGGAAGACAGAAGGAGAGAGAGAGAGGGAGGGAGCCAGAGGGAGGGTGAGGGAGGGAGACAGAGAGAGAGAGAGACAGCGAGGTAGAGGGAGACACAGGGAGACATAAAGAGGGAGACAGAGAGAGAGAGAGAGAGAGAGGGAAACAGACATATCGCCTGGGCTTCTGCCAGATCTCTTTCATATGAAAGAGCATCAAACCAAGGATACAAGTGAGTTGTGGGAAGGGAAATGGTGATTCAAGCGCCCCCCCTTGCCCCTCCCTGCGGACGCCCATGATACTGGCCTGAATAGTTTTGTACTGCGCTGGCTAGTTGCTAGTTGTACTGTGACACAACTTCCTGCTGAATTATTTTGTGTTAATCATATTCTTAAAGAGCATTGGTTACATATTATGTCTTTCTTTCTTCATATAGTTGGTAATACTAAAACCTCAAAACCGACGAGGAGTATGCTGGCTGTACTGGCCCGGCAATGGAGGCTGGAAGCAACTGTTGCCCAATATCGGCGGCTGGTGGAACTGGAGGGGGACGACACGCAGTCCAGTGCATCAAATGTAACATCTGCATCCTCCTCCGTGACCCCACGTTCTGCCGGTAAGCGCAGTGCTCCAGCCAAACGGAGCCGTGCTGGCAGACGCCACCGCCAAGCAGCAAAGGCTGCACCTCACAGCAGTGTAAAGGCTCGCTTGCGCCGAGCACTCCGCAGAGTGTCCGACCTAGAGGCGGAGGTCCAGAAATGGAAAGACTATCAGAATGTGGTGGAGGGCCTCCGCTTAGATCACGCCACCCTCCAGGAGAAGTACGATGCCCTGGCCCTAAGGCATGATGCCCTGGAGGCCAAACTCAACACTGTGCATCCCTAGAGTGTCCCTTGCCCCTTTTTTAGAGACTTTTGGGGGGTGGGAATTGGGAGTTGGGTTTTTTGGGGACTTTTGAATGACTATTTATTTGTTGGGGTTAGGGAGGGTCTTGCGGGAGATTATTTTGTTAGGGATATGAAAATATACTTTTTCAAACTTTATCTGAGCATACCTGTTTTTTTACTACTTTTGAGCTTGGTGGGTGGTGGTTTTGCAGTAAGTTCATTTAACTGAACACTGTCATCGTGTTGGTTGACGTGTAATAGGCCAAATGTTTTCCAAAGTAAATGCCTGCCACAGAGTTTGTTAATTCAAGAGCCCTAGGACTTTACTACTAGTACCACTGTCACTCTCTCGCCTCTCCGAATACTCCATTATACTACCTCCCATCCAAACGCTTATCTTACCTGTAATTTGTGTTTGAGGGCTGGCTCCTCCTGGAATTCACAGTGTCCTAAAGCGTTCTGCAGCAGGGCCCCAACTGGAGTTTCCCGGCGTGGATTGTCTGCAAAACAAAAGCAATCAACATTAGAAATATGGCAGCGGAGCTCACAGACCCCAAAATCCTAGAAGCCCCACAGACAGCACCCCTAAGACAGGCAAGAGAGCAATAATAACGCCTAAACGTTCACGTGTAATAGGCCAAATGTTTTCCAAAGTAAATGCCTGTCACAGAGTTTGTTAATTGAGGAGTCCTAGGACTTTACTACTAGTACCACTGTCACTCTCTCGCCTCTCCTAATACTCCATTATACTAGCTTCCATCCAAACGCTTATCTTACCTGTAATTTGTGTTTGAGGGCTGGCTCCACCTGGAATTCACAGTGTCCTAAAGCGTTCTGCAGCAGGGCCCCAACTGGAGTTTCCCGGCGTGGATTGTCTGCAAAACAAAAGCAATCAACATTAGAAATATGGCAGCGGTGCTCACAGACCCCAAAATCCTAGAAGCCCCACAGACAGCACCCCTAAGACAGGCAAGCGAGCAATAATAACGCCTAAACGTTCACGTGTAATAGGCCAAATGTTTTCCAAAGTAAATGCCTGTCACAGAGTTTGTTAATTGAGGAGTCCTAGGACTTTACTACTAGTACCACTGTCACTCTCTCGCCTCTCCTAATACTCCATTATACTACCTCCCATCCAAACGCTTATCTTACCTGTAATTTGTGTTTGAGGGCTGGCTCCACCTGGAATTCACAGTGTCCTAAAGCGTTCTGCAGCAGGGCCCCAACTGGAGTTTCCCGGCGTGGATTTTCTGCAAAACAAAAGCAATCAACATTAGAAATATGGCAGCGGTGCTCACAGACCCCAAAATCCTAGAAGCCCCACAGACAGCACCCCTAAGACAGGCAAGCGAGCAATAATAACGCCTAAACGTTCACGTGTAATAGGCCAAATGTTTTCCAAAGTAAATGCCTAACCAATTTCATCCCTTAATAGACCTTGCCAGCAATGGCCCAGCCAAGACCCGTAAACCCAAACGCAAAAAAGTCACACTTAGCAAAATGTATTTAAATGAGGGCTCACTACTTCCAGACAGTCCCTCTTTAGGGGACTCGTCAACGTAAGTTTCTTCATTGTGCAGATTCCAGGCATCAGCATTACGGGAAATGGATAGGGTGAGTCTGCAGGAGGAGGATAGACGACCAGGACTGAGTTCTTGTCAACTAACTGTTGTGAACCTGAGGAATGCTGCGGCATCAAAATCAAGACAGTTCTGCTGATGGGCTTGTTGTTGCTTGTGATGGGGTGATTACAGTTTTGTTGTGAATGTGATCAAGCACTTGCTAAAAAAAGAAAGACAGACACACAGGAATAAAAGTGAATAAGGACTAATGTTAAAGTTAATTAATTATTGACTCATTTTCAGAACTCGCTGTCAGGGAAGCAGAGCTCGTCCTCAAACTCTGCAAATTGAGTCGGTAGTACTTCTGGTAACTGAGGAGAACTTTCCTCAGGTAGGTCGGTGTCCTCGTCTTCTTCCTGCGTGCATTCTCGTACTTTGTAATCTGGTGGTATGAAGTGCTGGTTCATCTTTATCATGGTGAGCCGCTCCACATTTGCGGGCAAGAGGCGGGACCTTTTGCAAGTCACAATGCCACCAGCAGAACTAAAACACGTTCTGAAGACACGCTTGCGAGTGGGCAAGACAAGTAATTGATAGCCAGATTGGTGAGCTCTCGCCATATGTTTCTTTTCCCATGCCAATACGCCAATGGGTCCTCAGTAATATTGACCGCTGTTGAGTCATCCAGATAGGCCTGCACCATAGAAACAATGTTCTCCCGGATTCCTGTACTTTGCACTTCTGTGTCCTTTCTGGGACAAGGAAACCCTAGCTCACTTAGCCAATCCGCTTCAGACATATCGCCTGGGCCTGGTGCAGATGATACGGTTGCTGGTGTGGTTAACGGCTCAGAGGAAAAGTCACTCACTTCTGCCACAGGCACAGATGCAGAAGTGTTTTTTTGGGATTCCTGATGGCCTGCTGATTCACTAGTAGTACTGTCTTCAAGTTCTCCTACAGTTTCCTTCCGCTCTCTTTCAAAACGAATGGCTGACTGAGCTAGCCAAC
Organism: Lissotriton helveticus; assembly: GCF_964261635.1. Taxonomy (NCBI): domain Eukaryota; kingdom Metazoa; phylum Chordata; class Amphibia; order Caudata; family Salamandridae; genus Lissotriton; species Lissotriton helveticus. The sequence continues at coordinate 1,508,038,490 of NC_136061.1, forward strand.
CTTTGTACTCTGTAACATTTTATGTTTCAAAAGGAATTATTACTTTGCCAAACAATGGCTTTTTGTAACGTGGATCCAGAATAGTAGCACAAATGTAGTGCTGTTGTTTCTTGATATTTACAAGCCGTTTATTGCTAACTAGGCGATGTAATAATCTCTGCGCCAACTCATATGCTTCATTCTTTCCAGCATCTTTTAATTCTGAAGACACCACCTTGACTTGGTGCTCGAGCTTCAGCAACAATGGGATAGCTTTGCTCAAAGAACAGTCCTCCCTGCTGACATCACGCGTGAAGACCTCAAAAGGACGAAGCATGTCTGTCAGGCTTTTAACTAGCTGCCATTGCTCCACCGCTAGCATCATTTCTGTCGTATCACCACCCAGGTTGTAGAAATACTCATTGACTACTGGAAACAGCTCATGCAGACGCTCAAGCATTTAGAAGGTTGAGTTCCAACGTGTTGCCACCTCCTGGATAAGTGCTTTCACTGGCATTCTACGTACATTTTGCTGGCGCCTCAGCTCCTTCCGGGCCTTAAAAGAATGGTTGAAGTGTGTGCATATTCTTCTGCAGATGGTCAGTATTTGGTCGACTGCAAGTTCTTTTTTCAAGAACTTTTGCACGACAAGGTTCATACAGTGCGCCAAACACTGCACTCTGAAATAGTAACCGTTCTCCATGGCCTTAACTACATTGCTGCCATTATCAGTAGAAACATAACCAACCTTGCAATTTCTTGGGGGCAGCCATTGTGAGACCTTTTTGTTAAAGTCATCCAAAATGTTGACTGCAGTATGACTTTTCTCCATGCCAAACATGGCTAATGTTGCATGTTTACGAGCACCCTTAAAAATCTCGACCAAGTCACCACCTGCATTTATCTGTTGTGCAACCCCTGAAAAGGAGACCCAGTGTGCAGTGATGCACATGTAATCAAGGGCTTGGCAACTGGTCCACATGTCTGTTGTCAGGTGTATAGTGTGAACTGCACTCTTCTGCAAAGCTGCCCCAACCAACTCAAGCACCTCTTTATGTAGTGCTGGAACAGCAACCCTGGCAAAATAGAACCGGCTAGGAACCTTCCATTTAGGGGCCAGTGTTGCCACGAGTTCAAGAAAACCCACATTTTCGACAAACGAAAAAGGGAGAAGGTCCACCGCTAGCATTTTAGCCAGCTTAGTGTTATACAGGCGTACAGTTGGGTGGTTGCGTTGAAATTGCGCATCTGAGGAGAACATGGCTGAAATGGTGCGCTGGACAAATTTACTGGATGATGCTGATGCCTTCTTCGACCCACTTCTGCTCAGTGTTGACATTTTCCGCATTGGTGTGTCTCCCAGACTCTCAGTGTGCCTCCTATGTGTTCCGGAGGGTGTGGTGCTGCCAGGGGTACTGGGTGCAACCGGACAAATGTCTGACGCTTCTTCTACCTCCCCATCATCTTCAGATGAAACACCTAGTATGGGTATATTTTGGCCACTTACCCTTTGGGATTGCTTTCCCTTGATGTTTGCTAGGTGCGCAAACCATTCGATAGCATGCCTTCTTTGAAGATGACCTATCTGGCCTCCGGTTCCATAGTTGGTACCAGTCTTACCACGGCTAACTCTAGTCTTACAAATGCAACAAACGGCTATGTTATCATACTTTGCATGGACACTAAAAAAGTTCCAAACTGGGGACTGGAAACTTCTGGTTTTGCCGCACGAGATGATACTGCCAATGCCAGATGAAGCAGGGGTGGATGAGCCTTGCAGACATCTACTGGGTTGTGCAATTATTGCAGCAACCCTACTTGAGGGAGTCGAGCTGGATGGAGTCCCCCTCTGGGAAGAAAATATGGGAGCTGTAGGTTTTGTTGAACTTGTTGTACTACTTGACTGCGTTGGTGGTGCTACCATGCCACGTCGCCATGGTCACGCTCAGCATGACGTCGGGATAGGGTATAAATGTCTGTCTGCTGCATGGCCGGTGTGGCTGGAATGACGTGTGTGATGACTAGGTCATTGCTGTCATCCTGTTCAACAACATCAGAATGCACCACTTCATCAAGTCCGACGTTCGGATCCATAAGTATGAGCTTTCCGGGGCCCTTCCTTTTAACATTTGATACCTTTCGCAGCTCATGGTGTGCCTCCCTCTCAGACGTCGGAGATGGTTGCCATCTAGATCCAGATCACCATCTGATGGAGCGGGGCTTGAAGAGGAACTTCTACACACACTCCTTGATCTTTTCCTTGGTGGGGAGCTGGGAGAAAATGAATCATCAGGAGGAATGCCTTCGTCTTTCTGACATGATATCCTGGCTCCAAAGTCAATTTCCTCCTGTGCCCCTACTTCTGGAAGAACAACCATTGTGGGCACTTGCACCGCTCCATGCGCCGCTACATGAGCCTCTTCACTGACCTCTACTTGCAACTCTCCATGGACCTCTCCTTCTCGGCCTTCTCCTTCTCGGCCTTCTCCTTCTCGGCCTTCTCCTTCTCGGACAGCTCCTTCTCGGACAGCTCCTTCTCGGACAGCTCCTTGCGCATGTACTTGTGCTTGTACTAGTAGCCCATGCAGTTGTTGTTGCGGCTTTGGTTGTTGAATAGTACTTGTGAGATGAGTTACAGCCTGTGTTGATGGTGTGCTGCTACTTTCTTGCGATGAGCCAACATCACTGGTCGTTGGTGATTGAACTACTAAACAGGCTACCTGTGCAGCACTCATGGTGGGCCTTTGTTTTTTCCCCCAAAATGTAGTGGTCGAGCCACCAGTCTCCTTGGTAAGTGGTGCCACTTGCTTCTTCTTCTCCTTAGTAGAGACATTTTTCTTGCAAGAGGAGCTACGGGCACCTCTTTTTGGAGCCATCTTCTTCAGATGTCGGAACAACAGGCTGCACTGATGCTCAACGATGATGCGGAGTTATTGACTTTGTGCACCTAAAAGCAAACTAAGACAGAGGAACATCAGTAAATATATGTTGCATATGTAGCGCTTCAATAAATAGTTTGCAAGTAGGCATTTATGAATACACACATGCACACCACACAATATGGAAATTTCAAAATTAGGATTTGCTAAATTTTTGGGAAACAGGAATTTAACATTGATCCAAGAGAGCACACACAAAGAGGGTTATAGTTTCATGTACCACTGACTCCCCGTGGGCTAAATGGGTGAAAGCAAGGCAAAATGGGTGCAGGCCTATGGCACAAAGCTCACTGCCTGCCTTCAAAATGGCCACTTGACCCCCATCCACATGGCCATGACCATGCCTCAAAATGGCCCCCACCAACATAGCCAGCCCCCAACCCCTACTCCAAAAAGTCAAAAAACACAACACCAATCAAATCACCACAATCCAATGCCATCCATCAAGTTTCAGAAGGTTTAGGCTGCCTGCTGGTGGTTTTCTGGTGCAGAATTGCAATGTTTGCAATTTCGCGAGTGCGATATTGTTGCTTCACGACGCGAACGTGGTGAAAACGCAGCAAAATCCGCGAACAGACGTATTCTGGCCTGGGCCCCCTGGGCATGATAAAATCACAGCACACTGGGTGCAGGCCTATGGCACAAAGCACACAAACTGGCTTAAAAATGGCCCCTAGACCCCCACCCACACGGGACCAGGCAATAAAATGGCCCCCACCTACATAGCAAGCCCCCAACACCACCCCAAAAAGTCATAAAACACACAAAAGAAAAATCACAACAATCCAATGCCATCCATGCCCTGGCCAGAATAATGTTAAAATTAAAAAAAACAGTTGTATCATGCATGCACCCATAACTAAGCCTGGTAGTTTTCAATTCATGTGCAGAATTGTAATTTTTTTACAATTTCGCGAGTGCGAGATTGTTGCTGCGCGGGACGCGAGCAGTGCGAACACAGGCAATTGTTTTTTTTATAAAATCCGATTTTCGGGTAATCCGCGGGAGTTCGAGGCCCCCTGGGCATAATGAAAGCAATCAGAGCAGACTGGGTGGGCATAGGGCACAAAGCACACTGCCTGACTTCAAAATGGCCGCTTGACCCCATCCACATGGCCAGGACCTGCAGGACCATGCCTCAAAATGGCCTCCCACACATAGCCAGCCCCCAAACCCACCCCAAAAAGTCGAAAAACACACACAAAAATCACCACAAACAAACAACATCAACTTATCAACTTACTTGTAAATCAAATTTCTAATCAAAAAGTAATCCAAAAGGCCTCAAAGCCAAATCTCCAGCAGCATCCACAAAAAGTAATCCTTCCCAGTCAAGATCGAATTCAAAGTGGCCAGGAAATGGACTAAGCAATGGGAGGAGCTTGCTGGACAGGAAGAGGAAGTTGGAGACTGGGTCACTTCCTTCACCCCTCCCCATTTGTAATTTTTGTAATTTCGCGAGTGCGAGATTGTTGCTGCCCGCGCCGCGGCCCGCGAGCAGTGCGAACACAAGCAAAAAATCCGCCGCGCGCGGATTTGCGTATTTTCGCCACATTCGCGAGAGTTCGCGGATTGCGGATTTACCGAAAATCCGAAAAATCCGCGAGCGGAACGGATTTTGCGCCCATGCTTAATGCAAATGCCCAAAATCACCTGCAAGCTCTGCCATTAGGTCCAGCCCTCTTTTCCTTAGTCATATGCAAAGGTCTTCACACCTTTTCCCAATATGATAGCCTACTTACCAAAGGCCTCCGAGGAACGTTTCCAGCTGATTTTGGTGAAGTTTTATTGATGCAGTGGAATTTTAAGGACATCTCCAGCAAACAGAGAAGCATTTACTTCATATGGATAGGAGGAAGTACCCTTGTTTGTTGGAGATTCCCCTCTATGTAGTCTCAACCTCTTCTCTAGATGAGGATTCATGTTATCACAGATTTTGGATCAAGATGCTCGAAGAACAATCACATTGCCAAAATTACATTCACACAAGGGCACTGGAGACATTTCTTGGTGTTACATTATGCCACTTTAGTGTAGAATATGCACTAGTCATTACCCAATGAGGAAGCACTTATGAAGTAACCAGTACAAAGTACTCCAGTTGAGTAGACTTGTTTTGCAAAACTGTGGACTCTTGTTCGATAAAGGTGCAGGTGAGGTTCTGTGCTGGCCCAATCACTCACACAGCCACTGACATATCCATACAGGTACTCAGGTACCCACTCATACACACATTTAGCCACTCTCACATTCTCTCACAGACCCACACAGCTACTCACACACCCACTCATAGACCCATACAGTCACTCGCGCACCGACACAGTCACTCACTCACACACCCACAAAACCACTAACATACGCACTCACAGACTCATACAGCTGCTCACACACATTCACATAACCACACATACCCACTCACAGACTCATACAGCCACTCACACACCCACTCACACTCCAAAAAACCTACTCACACACCCAGTCACACACCCATAAATCTGCTCACACAAGCACACCTACGGATCAATGCAGCCACTCACACCCCCAATCATTGACCCATACCATACAGCCACTCATACACCCAATCACATACCTACAAACCTAGTCGCACACCCACTCACAGACTTGTATAGCCACTCACACATCCACTCACCAACCTATACAGCCACTCATACATCCACTCTCAAAGGTTACAGGTTATGGATGTTTTCACTAAAAGAACAAAGGTTACACGGACATTAAAGTTAGGACAAACATTAAAAAAGCGTAGAAATTCACTAAACAAATCAAAGGTTAGACGGATGTTAAAGTTAGGTTCAGAATTCATTCATACAAATACAGTGAAATTAAGCAGTTATAGTTACCTGAACTAACTCAAATGTATGCCCCTCGCAATGCACTGCTTATGATCTCACATATTACATCACTCATGACATGGCCAGCGACATCACTCATGACATCTTATTTGACCTCACTGATGATTTCCTCTATAGAACTATGGATTTCCGCATTTGGTGGCTGAGGCGTCATAGGGGAGCTGAGGAGGCTTCATTGTGGACATACAAGCTGCCTAACAAAACACCACATTTTCGTTTTGTTTCATGGACTCACTCTGCTTTCATCCGCACTCAAGCACAAGGGAACCCACGGTTTTTTCCACCCCCACCACACCAATCTCATCAGCCCACCAACAAGGGACTCTGGGACATGTAGTCTTTCACACCACGCGGGATGCTGCATAGGTGTGCTGTTACCATCGCAATTGGGGGAGGTGCAGACTCGCCACTCCGGGTCTTAAGAGAGGCGGAATCCACAGCTGAGTGACATTATCCTGTGGAAGCTTCAGGCGCTGAAGACGGCACTACAACAGCCAGAAATGCATCCGCCTTATATCTGCAATAAAGCTTCCAAACGTTTCCCCTGGGTCTCTGCTCTCTTTTCCAGGAAGGAGAATATACCGCATATATATATATATATTCACTGAAAAAAACATAGGTTATAGACCATATATAGTTAGGAATTAGCATTTACAAAACCTTGAAAATTCACTGAAAAAACCATAGGTTATAGACCATATATAGTTAGGAATTAGCATTTAAAAAACCTTATTTTACTCACACAAAACCATTGAAATTCCATATATAGTTAGTTGCACTAACTATATATCGCGCACCCGCAATCCACTGCTGATGATGTCACATATTACATCATTCATGACATGGTCAGTGACATCACTGATGACATCACTGATGACATCTCAAATGACATCACTGATGACATCACTGATGACAACATCCAGTGACTGTATGTTTCTGTAAAGTTAAAATATGTCTTACATATTGAAGAATGAGTGGATGTATAAGTGTCTGGATGAAGGATTTAGTAGGTTCATGACTGACTGTATGAGTGAGTGATTAAATGTGTCTCACTGAGTGCATGGGTTAGTGACTAAACTGTTTTAATTTGTGCATCATTGTGTCTGTTGTTCTGTAATCTGCTGCATGTGTTGATCATTAGCTATATGACTAACTATATGGGTTATTGATTGGTTGCCCAAGTATTTGTATGGGAGACTGAGTGTGTGTGTGGGTGGCTGGGAGGTGTATGACTCTGTGCATAGATGTGTGAGCAGTTGATTCACTAGATGTATGGGTTCAAAAGTGCATGTGGAAACACCTGTATGGGCGGTTGACTGTGTGCATGAGTGTATTGGTGAGTGAATGGATATCTCAGTGCTACATGTCAAAGTAAGTACATATGTAAAACACAGTACATGTGAGAGTTGACATATATAAATAACTGTGCATAAGAGCCAGTGAATGTGTGAGTGGCTGTATGGATCATTGTGAACTTGTATCAGGGATTGAATAAGAGAGTAAATATGTGTTAGTATATGTTTGTATAAGTAAGGTGTGTATAACTGTATAGTTGAGGAAATGGAGGTGTGATTGATTCTTTGCATGACTGACTAGGTGTGTGAGTAACTCCATGGATGAGTGACAGTCTGTGAGTGTCTGTTTACACTGAGTGTATCTAAGATTATATTAGAGTCTGAAGAGGTTCATCGTATTATCACATGAATTATGTCATCAGTGATGTGATCAGTAATGTCAAATGAGATGTCATCAGTGATGTCATCAGTGATGTCATTTGAGATGTCATCAGTGATGTCATCAGTGATGTCATTTGAGATGTCATCAGTGATGTCATCAGTGATGTCACTGACCATGTCATGAATGATGTAATATGTGACATCATCAGCAGTGGATTGCGGGTGCGCGATATATAGTTAGTGCAACTAACTATATATGGAATTTCAATGGTTTTGTGTGAGTAAAATAACGTTTTTTAAATGCTAATTCCTAACTATATATGGTCTATAACCTATGGTTTTTTCAGTGAATTTTCAAGGTTTTGTAAATGCTAATTCCTAACTATATATGGTCTATAACCTATGGTTTTTTCAGTGAATTTCATTGGTTTTTTAAAAGCTAATATCTATAGCTGTAAAATGTATTCTTCTTTAAATCAAAAATTTTATTTTATATGTTTATTATTTTTTTTTTATTATTATGTTTTGGTTCGCTCCCGGTTCGCGAACCGGGAAGCTTCCCGTTAGCTCAATTTGGTGCCGCGACCCGGTCCGCGAACCAGTAAACGTTCCGTTTGCGCAACTGCCGCGTTAGAAATCAACATCGTGACGCGTCGCGGAAGCACGACGTATCGCGTTGTCGCGTAATGCGTCTTATGACGCGCCGCGTTAGCGCACCCGGAAGTGCTCCGGTACGCGAACCGCGGCGCGAAGCGCAGCTCCCCGGAAGCGATCCGGGGCGCGTCGCAAAAGCGCGACATATCGCGTTAGCCGCGTAATGCATCTTATGACGCGCCGCGTTAGCGCACCAGGAAGTGCTCCGGAGCGCGAACCGAGGCGCGAAGCGCAGCTCCCCGGAAGCAATCCGGGGCGCGTTCCGCAGTGCGTAACATAAGCGTAACAGGTCATGTGACTTGTTAATAAAACTTTTTCATTGGTTCATTTCACTTTTGGTTTCCTAATGATGTAAGGCTAGGTCATGTGACCTAAAAATAACACTTTTCATTGGTTTAGACCTATTTTCTTTCCAAAATGATGAAAACCCCTCCTTCTTTCTTCACTCTGACTTTCATCTTTGTGGAAGAGGTGTGGCGCCGCGGCCAGGGCGACTGACGCTGGAATCTGGGGACCACGGTTCGATCCCCGGCTCCGGCGGCAGGTCAGCCCAGCACCATGTGACTCTGGGCAATAGCTCGCTTAATCTTCCCGACGGCCCCCCAGCGCCTAGAGACCCTTACGGGTGATTGTGCGCTTTACAAATGTGGACTTTACTTTACTTTACTTTATCTTTGTGAGAGGAAGACCCTTTGTGATCACTGAGCAATGGCTTCATTAGTAGCTTCAGCTGGTGCACCCCCACCACCACCACCACCTCCTCATAGGAAGAGAGGACCACCTCCACAGTTCATTACCAACACAGAGGAGGAAGAGGATGAAGAAGAGGAACAGGAGATACAGGAAACACCGTTTTTACAAGAGGAGCCCCGGGTATCTCATCATAAAACTAGTTTCATTTGGCAGTTTTTTTCATTTCCTGAAGGACAGAAAAAAGTTAATGCTCGATATGTGACGTGCCTGATATGTAAAGAGGACTTATCTAGAGGCACAGAAAAGAAGTATAGTTACGGCAACTATACTATGCACCGTCACATGCTGAGGTGGCATCCACTAAACTACAGCCGGGCAGAGATGCGTGACCTTCAGGACAATCCACCAACTCCTGTGGCCAGGACATCGTCACAGGTATCTCTGTCGGGGCCAGAGGCACGGGAAACCGTGCCAAACATTCAGGACAATTTTGTCCATATGAAGATTACCTGTTTATATTGTGGTACATTGCTCTCATGTGCCAATATGAGCATTAACTTAATAAACAGAGCATTTGAAAACCACAAGTGCTCTAAACGCCCCAAAAAATAATTTTTTTTTTTGCTCCTGTTGAGCCCTTTCTAATGCCTGTTTTTTGTTGTTCCCCCTCAAAAAAACCAAAATAAATATAAAACTGTTCAAAAAATACAAAAAAAGTAAAAAAAATGTTCATAAAAAAAATAAAAAAAATATAAAACAACAAAAACATTAAAAAAAAAGTTCTTTTCAGAACTACCTCCCCTTTATAAAAAAATTGCTAGAATGTTTAGCACTCTGGCAAGCTCTATTTCTTTTGGTTCGCTTCCCGGTTCACTCGCCGGTGCGCGAACCGGGAGCGAACCAAAATTTTTTTTTTTTTAAAAAAGAAGAGTAAGTATAAGGGAAGTAAACAGAGAGTAATGTTAAAACAAAGACAGCTATAGGGACTAAACCAGAGATACTGTTTAATAGATTTATTTACCGAAGAAAAGATGGAAGAGGGTATAATTGTGAAAAACAAAATAGATAAGGAAGTGAAAGAAAAAAGGAGAGTAGAAGAATAACAAAGAAGAGTTTCTTAGAGAATGTGAGTGAATGTTCAAAATAAGATTAAAACATGTGGAATAACAGAGAGAAAAAACAGAAAGCAGAAAAGAAGAAGTAACAGAAAAGGAATAATTGAAACAGCAAAGAAATGTAAATAACATAGGGGCATATTATCAACATAGGCAATAAAAGTTTCGCAGCTTTTATTGGCAGAAATGTGTCGCTAAAGCCGCTTTTGCAGCAGAAAACTGCCGCTACAGCCGCTTTTGCAGCAGTTTTCTGCCGATAAAAGCAGCAATAATTTTATTGGCTGTGTTCATAATATGCCCCTTAGTGTGCTTCAACTACACAGAGAAAGCATAATGAACAAGTAGTGAAAGAGTGATCAGTCAGAGACACTAAGAGTAATAGAGACGGAGTGAGTGAACAAGAGTGAGGAACTATGAGGAGAGGGACTGAGAAAAGGAGTGGAAGGAGTAGAGTAAGTAAGTAAGTAATAGAGAAAGGAATGAGGGAAGTAGCAAAGGCAGGAAAGTTAGGGTTAAAGAAATGAAGCAGTGGAACTAATAGTAGTTAAATGTGATAGAAATGTAACGAAAAGAGTACAAAACATTTACCTTATAATTGTCGTTAACTTAGTCACTTGTTATTTTTATACTTTCAATCTGTGAAAGAGAGAACAAACATTTGAAAAATATTAAAACATGTATTTAAAAATTAGAAAAGACAAGGGAAAAGATTGAAGGACAAACAGTTTTTCAACAACTTTGACACTTACAGAAGCTTCTGCTTCTCCAGGCCCCCTACACAGTCCTAAAGATATACATTTTAAACTAACAGTATCTTGATGCAGATGAACTGAGGCCTATCTTGGAACATGGTGCATCTTTTGCACTGCTGTTGTCTCACAAAAGTGACGCAATGGCAGCGCAAAAGAGGTGCACAATCATCATAAAACTGTTCCTAACATTTTAAATGATTGTTTCAGGATGGCAATAAGGTGTGTCCTATCCAGACGTTTGTTTCAGGTGAGGCCTACTCAGGGTTGCAGATCAAATTTAGCCTTGTTGAAGAGTACAGAGGAGATAATACATGTGCAGGGCAACCAATAAAGTTCAGAATTCCTCTGTTTCCCTGGAGAGGCCTAAACTTCATCTGCACAATTTGATTCGTAATGTTACGAAACACAGGTAATGTATTTGAAAAATATGCAATTTCTTTTGCTCATTTCACAATCACATCACTTGTGTTTCCTTTGGTTAGGTATCTCATTATGCAGATGTAGTCCAGCATATGAAAGAGTACGCACTGAATGCAACAACTTTGACACTTACAGAAGCCTCACCTTCTCCATGCCTCCTACACAGTTCTAAATGTACATCATAAATACAAACAGTACAGAATTAACTATACATGTTAAATGGTTTATTTTTGCTGTTCTCAGAATGTATCAAATTTCACTAAAAACAGTGACTTGAAGGTATTCATCATATAACAGCGGGAAAAAAAAAACACAATCAAAATGATTGTGTTTAAAAAACCCATATAACATAACCAATCAGAAATCAAAACTCCTCAAAAGTAACTTACTTTCCATGACGTCGAAGGATGTCCTATGAACAGCTTACACTCGGTTGTGCTGTTTTTTCAGCCCGCCACTTTCTGAAAGAAAAGCTCCATCGTTTTGAAAATATGTTACATACAATAAATGACTTCTCGCTCTCTACCACACGTTTCCTCAAGGCCAAATCGTGTAAGAGCCATTTATAACTCTTGGAATTCTTGTAAGCAAATCCCGTCATTTTGTATTTCCGCAACTTTCAGAAAGAAAACGTTCAAGATCACTTTCACAATCCTAGACTAGTAATATCTTACCCTTTTTGCTCACTCATGTTCTACATTTCCTATGACACTGATACTGCTTACTATGAAGCAGACTTACACTACCTCTATGACTACTACAATTATTTAATTCTCTACATCACTTTTAATCACAAAGCAATATAAAACAGTAGATAAAATTATATCAACCCCTAGAATCATTATACGCCAGTTACCTACCCTAAATTCTCTTTTCTGAAAACAGAAAGTAAGAATATTTTTTAGTAAAAAGGCAACATTGTATCGTAGTCAAATGGCAATAATTTCCGAAACAGCAATTTTTTTTACATTTTCAATAACCTGTGTAATAAGCGGATCTTGTCAAATGACCATCATGCAATATAATAGCTGCAGTTACAAAACTTCTTCCTAAAATCAACGACTGTGTAGCCACAACATTTGTAATTAAAGTTGAAGACTTACTTTCATCAGGTTTATATAATTGGATTTTTAAAATGACATTATAATCAAAAGTTTGGACCAATAATCTAGACAGCATTGCAGACTTACATTCCTTCTACTCCATGTTTTGATTGGCTGCTTGAATTAGCTTATAAAAAGAAACAGTTTTTCTGAACTCATTCAAAGTGCAGTTATTTTTCCATGACGTCAAGTGTTATGGTAAGAAGACCGTTTGCTTTGGGAAATACTCTGTTGTCCTTCAACTAATCTGTGCCCACCACTTTCTGTAAGAAAATCTTCTTTTTTTCCAGGAACTATTGTCTCTGTACTACACTTATCCTCAAGGCCAAATCGTGTAGGAGCCATTAGAACCTCTTGAAATTCCTCAGAGCACATCCCGAGATTCTTTCCCTAAAATTTTGGTTTTAAAAACACCAGGTAAGAATTTTTAAGGTCATACGGCAATTTTTTTTTGAAAGTTAAAACAGAATCGTTGCAGAATGACCAGCCGTTTCTAGACTTTAAATAAACTGTGTAATGTCCTGATGTTATTGAAGGACCGTCATGATATATAATTGCTGCAGTTACAAAAGTCCTTCCTGATATTGACAACTGCGAAGCTACAAATTTTTTTATTAAAGTTGTCAATTTTGTTCCATCAGCCCTACATCGTTGGAACATTAAAATGACATACTGGCCATATGTTCGTATAAATAATGTTGACATCATTTCAGATTTACATTGGCTACACTCCATGTTGTGATCAGCTGCTTTTACTAGCTTATTAAAGGACACTGATTTACTGTCTGGCAAAGTTAAATATATAAATCTTTCTGAGTCTACACTAGTAGTACTTGATACCCTACAGTTCTCGCAGTCATGCTGCCATTGATAAGAAAGCCCAAACAGGTGATCTACATCTACACCTTCAGCATGCAATACATCAAGCATATACATTAAAAACTCCTGACAATCTTGCTGAATATTTTGAGAGAATTGTGTTTGACCTGAACATCTGTCTAACAGATTTCGAATTTCAGACACACTTTCTATTTTTGTTCTATCAGTGCTACATTTCTCTAACACAGAATTTAACAAACTGCAAAATCTGTGATCCGAATTGACAACAATCTCTTCTTTTACATTTTCTAGAGAAAACAAAACATTAACCACTACATTAGCATAGCAGTTGACACCAGAACTGTTTTCAAATTGAAAACCAACAACATCTTCAACAGAATACTTTTTCTTTCTGCTTATAATTTCAGGTTCATCAACTTTTCGTCTTTTTGGTACAACCTCCCTAGTATTGGTCACATTTCTTCGTTTCCGGCCTACCACACGTTTCTCAAACAAAGGATATTGAGGCAAATGTGGCGCATACTCTCTTCTTAACCTATTGTATTCCTTAACACAATCTAGATCCGCACAAATGTTTGTGACATCACACTCAATCAAGTACAATCCCGATAAAGTTCTAACTCGTGACAATGCCACATATGCCATACCCTCCTTGAACACAGAACTGCCAATATTCACCAATGCACTGTCTACACTTAAACCTTGTGATTTATGGATTGTCACCGCATATGCCAAGAAAACAGGAAACTGCTTACGGCGAACATATAAGTCTTTTACAAGCAAAAATCTAGCAGAACAACGACCAATTAGCTGTACTTCCTCAATGCCATCAAATTTAATTTTTAAAAATTCAATTCCATCTCTATTTCTGTATTTCACAAAATCAACAACATTACCCATTGATCCATTTACCAGACCTCTTTCAACATGTAAATTCCTTCTTAAAATTATACGGCAATTTAAGCACACATTCAGAGTCTTTTCAAAACCTGCAGTTTTAGATATAGTCTTCTCTAATGAATCCAATTTTGTTTTCAAATTCTCAGACAAAATAATTGTTGATCCCATATGCTCTACTCTGTCAATAGCTTCCAGTTTCACAATCTCTTGGTTTTCTAAATACAACATTTTGTTGTTGAAGATGGCACATTCTGCAAGAGTTGGCATCAAACAGATTCCAGATATCTTCTCAGTAATTTTCTGAAAAATATTCTCAGGCACAACGTCTTGTTCTGGATATAAATTTGACAGTAATCGTGCATGTAAAGCTTGTTTCCCATGCTCGGTCACTTTTCCAATTCTAACATCTTGTAGAATATTCTTGTAAACTTCATCCTTCGCCTGACGCATATTTTCATGCAGTTCAGCATAATTGAAGTTTAACCATATATTGACGTTGCCAATGCTCCCTAGGCACTTCCTGGTATCTTCATGCGTGAGCATTTTGAACACAGGTTGTCCTTTCACTGGTGTCAGCTGCAGAAGATCTCCGAAAACAATGATGTGTTTGCCACCAAATAACACATCATACTCTGTTTTAAGAACTTCTTGCATTCTCAAATGCACAAAGGCAAGCATGACATTGGAAACCATGCTTACTTCGTCAATAATAAGAAGTTTCATTTTCCTCAAGACTCTTGAAACTTCACAACAAGCATCTCCAGATAACTTGTGGTATTGTAATTTGTTATCATGCTCCACTGGCAGCATCAGTAGACGATGCAAAGTAATACCTTTAATGTTATGTGCTGCCAGTCCAGTTGGAGCGGTGACAACACAAGACAGCGATGACTCAGTCCTTTCCTTCAAATAACATGAAATTGCTTTAATGAGGAAACTCTTTAAAGTTCCCGCTTCTCCACTCACGTACAGTCGGACAGGCTTCAACGATGTACATGAGCACTCTTTCTTCTCATGACTTAATCCATGATCAATTTGCTTGGTAACTTCGTCATATATTTTCCTCTGCTCAACGTTGAGTTGTCTTTCCAAGTCTTCTAAGTTAACCGCATCCTCCTGAGCATGTGCCATGGCTCTTTCCACTTCATTCATGGCAGTGGCAGCTTCATTTTTGATAACAGGTCCTCCTAGTGGATCCTGACTCAATGAAACAGAACTCTGACTGTTCTGAGAACTGTCTCTGGCAATCTCGGCTGCAATCGTTGCTTCCTGCTCGATTTCCGCATTCAACATTTGTACATATTTGGGAAGAGCAGGACATTCTATGGTCTCCTTGGCGGCAGTGAAAGAGTCTTCATAACAGAGGAAATCTCCAAGCAGTTCCTCTTCTGCACGCCAAGGCTTGAAAAGTTGCAAAAGTGCTAAATAGAAAAACTCCTTTTTTTCAGGAGATTCGCCACTCAATTTTCGATGGTTTACCAAGTGGCATTTTCTTTGCTTGACCAGACATCCCTCACTTCCAATTACAGCATACACTCCTTTATCAATATCTTCTTTGATGTTCCTCTTGAATATGTAATTTTGTAGAACCTCATACAGACAAACATTCTCGAGGTGACTGCTTCGATTTGGATAATATGTATCCAACATGTTGGTCTTCAAAATGTCGGTACTGTTTGGCTCCTTTTCCGCCAAATACTCAATTTCCCGCACAGGTTTCAGAACTCGATTACGCGTTGCAGCAAGACCAAGACTCGCCCAAACGATACTCCTAGATTTGGCATAGAGACTTGCTGAAGACAACCGGTCAGAACATTCGTAAGCTCCGATTTCTCGATGCGACAACATCTTCAGACTGAAACTGTACAACTTCTTACTGAGGCTCTTTTCATGGGAAATGTCCTCCCACATATCCTTCAATTCTGTCTTTTCTTTTTTGGTGATGTAAGATGTCACATACCGAGCCACAGCCATACAGTTATCAGCCGCAAACTGTATATCCATGTTAGCATTCCACATGGACAAAATCACTGGGTTGTAGTCGTTGATGTACTTGGACTCTTCGTTCCTCTTCAAATTGTATGTGTTTTTAGGTGATTTCTTCATCACATTATGTCGCAGCGAACACATCAAACTGTTCACTCTTCCTTTAGAAATCACCGGTCGTGGAAAGGCGAAACGACATTTGGTGTAGAACTTGTCCTTGTTTCTGAATTTACGACAACAGTACTTTCCGCAATGATGGCTTTGGAAGCGTAGAACTTGTTCTCTTAGGCTTTTGTCCTCCTTTGCGTTTGGAACAGCACATGTAGAATACTGTTCTATGAAACTCATCACTAAGTCTTCTGGATCTGTTCCAAATTTAGGTGCATCCTTGATCCACAGCAGCATATGTATATGAGGAGCACCTCTTGCTTGGTACTCCTTTCTCCAGAAGAAATCCAACACCTCTCCAAGAGGTGGATTCTTCTTATTCATGATGAAAGACATCATAGCTTCAAATCTATGATTGAAGTACCTGCATACATTCACTGGATCCAAAGAGCACAGTTCTCCGGGTGTCTTGAATTCGATGTTTTCGATGTTTCCATTTGCCTCTCGTAGAAATTCAAGTAAGTCTTCCCAGCCATACTCGGCACAGCTCAGAGTGAGGAACCATGTGGGAGTTCCTAAGTTCCTCAGCATACATTTTAAATCACCATGACGATGGTACCAGTACTCATTAGTACCACGCTGACACGCCATGGGATTAATCAGGTGACAATCCAAAATACTGTCTTGGACATTGACTTTATCCATAAAGTCACTTGCCGAGATGTTTTGCATCTGTATACCACTTTTCAAGATGTGGTTCACTGCATATGACAGTCCAGACAGATCACTTTCAAACAGGAGATGAAACAAATAGGGAATGCATTGTCGAAACCTAGCATCTTCTGCATATAATCGTAAAGTCCGGTATTCAGAAGCAGGAATTTGATGAGGTCGCTCATCATATCTTCCTCCTTGACCTGTTGGAAATAGCTGTGGGAAACACCGAGCTTCCAAACTTTCCTCCCAGACACTAATGGGACTCCCTTTGGCTTGTTTCATTTGAAACAACTCAATAGCATTCCCCATGACTTCCTTGGAATGCAAAGGATGAACACTATAATGTTCATATATTTCTTCACTTTTAGAGGGTTCTACTTTCTCAATTTGACCAGCACACAAATCGCTATCCTCTTCCTCACTTACTTCCTCTTCTGCAACATATACATTCTTATAGTACTTATTATTTTTTTTCAAATACAATGTTGCCTTTTTTACTTTCCTAACATCCACTAAATCTTGCCATATTTTTTTATTCTTTGTCGGAACCCCATTAACTAAGATAACCAGAGGTTCCTCTTCCACTTTTTCTACTCCAATTGTGTTAATGTTTTTCTTCAAATCTAGAGGCAAATAAACAACTCTTCCCTTTAATCCTCTCTGTAAATCTGATGGAGGCAATTTCCCTGTCTTTGGCTCCATTCTTACAATAGCCTGAAAGGGATGGATACTTTGAATCAAAATAGATTCATAAGTATTTAAATCCTTCAATTCAGAAGGAATCTCAACCAATTCCAGATTATTATGAACCGCTCTAGCAGGCATCTGGTTTTGATTTAATTTGTTACAACAATAAGTACACACACGTTGATCCGATCCCAAATCAAAACAATTTTCTACCATCAAGTATGTAGCGAAATCCTTCCATTCACTATTATTTTCCCTTTCACTTCTCGCATATAAATCCACTAACTTAGTCTGATTCTTATAATAAGTGCTTCGACAACACACACAAGTAAAATTAGGCCTCTCACTTGATTTCACCTGAAACGTGGCAATTTCCTTCTGAAAATTATCTGTACTGGAAACCTGTACACTATCTTCCACATTACCCTCTTCTTCTGGGTCAATTTCAACATTCTCCTCTTTACTTCCAAAGTAACAAAACTCAATTTCTTCACACATATTCTTCACATCTATTTCAGAACCATGCAAAAGAGCAGCGCATAATTGTTTAAGCATAACTGCTGGACTCTTAGCATAATACAACATTCTAACTAATTTCCTCACTTTATTATGATGCACTGCTAGCATCCTGAAATGATGAAAAACACTCTGGCATACTCTCCTGGAAAGACAAGCCAGTGAATGACCATGCAAACCTGTCACTTCTCTCACTCTGCAAGGATCTAATTCTTGCAACAACTTCATTTTCTGCTTCAAACTTTTCTTATTAAATGTCTGTACAAAATCACAAAGCAAATTGATGGAATCCTGTCGCACACTGCAAATACTACTACACTTCCAGGTGTACACAGGTCCCTTAGGACGTCTTCCTAAAACCTCATTACCTAACATCTCTTCTGCCTCTGTTGTCACAAGTTTTTCTTTTTGAACTGGACAACCATCTTTCACCTCATAAGCTCGACCGCTGGTGTCAACT
Source organism: Lissotriton helveticus (assembly GCF_964261635.1). NCBI lineage: Eukaryota > Metazoa > Chordata > Amphibia > Caudata > Salamandridae > Lissotriton > Lissotriton helveticus. The sequence goes on from NC_136061.1 coordinate 1,508,056,908, forward strand.
GCATGCACCAAATCATTATCCTGGAAATAACTCTCCTCATTGAAAAATGCCTCACAACTTGAACTATGCATCCATTCTCCGTAAAAAACTTCACAAAAATTACTACGATTAACTATTCTCTTCCATCTACTATTTCTTTTGAAATCATAAATTGCCTTGTTTAGCTTCCTAATTCTATTGATTATCAAAATAAATAACTTTCGTTTAATTTCAAATGCCTGATCAATAACTTTCTCAACTTTTTTTTTTCTCTTATAAAAAACCACTTTCTGTTGACCTTTCTTAATATTTTTTAACAAATTGCCAATTATCCTGTTGCGGAACATTCGTTTACGAATGTCCCTAAACTGTTGTTTCCTTCTACTATCATGCACAGAGTTATCTCTTGCTCTAGCAGTAACATTTTTGATTGGCCTTTCCTTTCCATTTAAATTGCTTCTCTTTTTCTGGACAAAAACATTTTCTGTAGTACTACTTTTTTTTCTAGAAATGTTTCTTATGAATGTTTTCGTGGTCTTACCCGGTGCTTTCTTGGTGACTTGACGATTTTTTATTGTAGAGGACTGCTGCAGTAAATGATGGACCTGCTGTCTTTGACGTTTTGTAGCCTTTCTCATTCTCTCCTTAGTTGGCATTCTCAAAATTTGAAATGATCTGCTGTTGAATCTGTGGTAAAATATAATAAAAAATGTTATTAACCACTATTACCAAACAGTAAATCAATAACAGTCATCAAAAACTTAACACACTACTTAACATTTTTACATATAATATTTTTTAGTGCTTTGGCAAATTTAGAATACAGAAATAGCAGAAAAGAAATGGAATTCTTCTTCATTTTACCTGTCCTGTTTTATATGTGAATCTGATCTAATTTTATGAGCATATTTTAATATTTTATTGAAGACACTACACATAACCTGTTTTTGAAGGTGTGTTTAATTTAAAATTAAACAGTTTACATTTTTACTTTTCATTTATTGTAAATTTTAAAAATAAATGTTTATAGTTCCATAGGCTCAAGCAGGTCAGCTTCCCACCCTATGTCATACAATTCTGACAAATCGGCATCCTCATCATATTCTTCATCATCCTCAGGATTTAAATCATATAAGGGATCTACTTCCACTGACGTTTCAATTACAAGTTCAATGATGAGGTCGAGATCAACTGATTGCTGATTGTCACTCATGTTGATGTTGTCGTTATCTTTAAAGAAAGAGAACAACAATGAGATGTTGCAGAGTAAGAGACAAATCTCAGAGATTATAATAGTAAATTTGTTTAACAAGAGTAACATTTTGCAGCTATTATTTAGCCATGTCCAGCGATGCTGAGGAGGTGAGGCCTATGTCCAAGTTTTCAGTGAACAGGACTCATCTCTTCTTAACCTTGGATAAGCCTCACCGACTCTGTGTCCCCTGCTCATACTTAAATGTACAGGGGCAGATTTATGCTAAGTGGCGCATCCCAACGGATGCACCAGTTAATGTGCACCGCTGCTCTGCCACCCATAGTGTGCCGCATTTACAATGTGGAGCACCATTGAGCAAAAACAGCACAGATGCGTCGCGCATCTGTGCTGCAAAAGCAGCACATTGCAGGAATCACGTCATAAGCGCGACATGTCTACTGCAATGCACAGGAGGAAGCCTCACATTGCATGGTGCGTCACTTCTTATGCCTGTTTCAAACAGGCGTAAGGATTTGATTCAGCAATGCTATAAAGCTGACTCAGTGAAATCTTCTAAATTTCACTGTGTTAGTTTTACAGGGCTTTCATGCAAATTAATGCATACCTTGCAACAAAACACTTATATGAAAACTGACGCAGGTTTCATGTGGCACAGGACTTTACAGCATGACACATCTGCCTAGATGCATCAAGATGTAAATATGTCGCCACATAGCAAATCTTTTGCACCGCCGCTGCCTCACAAAAGTGACGCACAGTGACGCAAAAGAGACATACACCTATCATAAATCGGTCCCTAACATTTTAAATGATTGATTCAAGATTACGATAAAGTGTGGCCTATCCAGAGGTTTGTTTGAGGTGAGGCCTATTCAGAGTTGCAGATGAAATGTACGCTTGTTGAAGAGTACAGAGGAGATAATACATGTGAAGGCCTACCAATGAAGTAAGTCATATCCACTTCACTCTTGAACAAAGGCCAGACCTTTTCTGTGTCCATGGACAGACCTAAACTTCATCTGCACAATGTCATTCGTAAACTTAGGAAACACAGGTGATGTAATTGAAAAATGTGGAGTTTCTTTTCCTCATTTCACAATCACATCACCTGTGTTTCCTTTGCTTAGGTATCTCATAGTGCAGATGGACTCTAGCATATCAAAGAGTACACATAAGTTGAGCAGTGTATACAACAAATTTGACATTTACAGAAGATTCAGCTTCTTATCTTGTTGGAGATGAAATGAGGCCTGTCTTGCAACATGGTGCATCTTTTGCATCACTCCTGCATCGGTTTCATGTGGCACGGGACTTTACAGCATGACACATCTGCCTAGATGCATCAAGTTGTAAATATGTCACCACATAGCAAATCTTTTGCACCGCCGCTGCGTCACAAAAGTGACGCACAGCGGCGCAAAAGAGAAACACACCTATCATAAATCTGTCCCTAACATTTTAAATGATTGATTCAGGATGACGATAAGGTGTGGCCTATCCAGAGGTTTCTTTGAGGTGAGGCCTACTCAGGGTTGCAGATGAGATTTACACTTGTTGAAGAGTACAGAGGAGATAATATATGTAAAGGCCTACCAATAAAGTAAGTCATGTCCACTTCACTCTTGAACAAAGGCCAGACCTCTTCTGTGTCCGTGGACAGACCTAAACCTCATCTGCACAATGTCATTCGTAAACTTAGGAAACACAGGTGATGTCATTGAAAAATGTGGAGTTTCTTTTCCTCATTTCACAATCACATCACCTGTGTTTCCTTTGCTTAGGTATCTCATTGTGCAGATGGACTCTAGCATATCAAAGAGTACACATAAGCTGAGCAGTTTATACAACAATTTTGACATTTACATAAGATTCAGCTTCTTATCTTGTTGGAGATGAAATGAGGCCTGTCTTGCAACATGGTGCATCTTTTCCATCACTGCTGCATCGGTTTCATGTGGCACGGGACTTTACAGCATGACACATCTGCCTAGATGCATCAATTTTTAAATATGTCGCCACATAGCAAATCTTTTGCACCGCCGCTGCGTCACAAAAGTGACGCACAGTGACGCAAAAGAGTCATACACCTATCATAAATCTGTCCCTAACATGTTAAATGATTGATTCAGGATGACATTAAGGTGTGCCTATCCAGAGGTTTGTTTAAGGTAAGGCCTACTCAGGGTTGCAGATTAAATTTACGCGTGTTGAAGAGTATAGAGGAGATAATACATGTGAAGACCTACCAATGAAGTAAGTCATGTCCACTTCACTCTTGAACAAAGGCCAGACCTCTTCTGTGTCCGTGGACAGACCTAAACCTCATCTGCACAATGTCATTCGTAAACTTAGGAAACACAGGTGATGTAATTGAAAAATGGGAGTTTCTTTTCCTCATTTCACAATCACATCACCTGTGTTTCCTTTGCTTAGGTATCTCATAGTGCAGATGGACTCTAGCATATCAAAGAGTACACATAAGCTGAGCAGTGTATACAACAATTTTGACATTTACAGAAGATTCAGCTTCTTATCTTGTTGGAGATGAAATGAGGCCTGTCTTGCAACATGGTGCATGTTTTACATCACTGCTGCATCGGTTTCATGTGGCACGGGACTTTACAGCACGACACATCTGCCTAGATGCATCAAGTTGTAAATATGTCGCCACATAGCAAATCTTTTGCACCGCCGCTGCGTCACAAAAGTGACGCACAGCGGCGCAAAAGAGACACACACCTATCATAAATCTGTCCCTAACATTTTAAATGATTGATTCAGGATGACGATAAGGTGAGGCCTATCCAGAGGTTTGTTTGAGGTGAGGCCTACTCAGGGTTGCAGATGAGATTTACACTTGTTGAAGAGTACAGAGGAGATAATATATGTAAAGGCCTACCAATGAAGTAAGCCATGTCCACTTCACTCTTGAACAAAGGCCAGACCTCTTCTGTGTCCGTGGACAGACCTAAACCTCATCTGCACAATGTCATTCGTAAACTTAGGAAACACAGGTGATGTAATTGAAAAATGTGGAGTTTCTTTTCCTCATTTCACAATCACATCACCTGTGTTTCCTTTGCTTAAGTATCTCATACTGCAGATGGACTCTAGCATATCAAAGAGTACACATAAGCTGAGCAGTGTATACAACAATTTTGACATTTACATAAGATTCAGCTTCTTATCTTGTTGGAGATGAAATGAGGCCTGTCTTGCAACATGGTGCATCTTTTCCATCACTGCTGCATCGGTTTCATGTGGCACGGGACTTTACAACATGACACATCTGCCTAGATGCATCAATTTTTAAATATGTCGCCACATAGCAAATCTTTTGCACCGCCGCTGCGTCACAAAAGTGACGCACAGTGACGCAAAAGAGTCATACACCTATCATAAATCTGTCCCTAACATGTTAAATGATTGATTCAGGATGACATTAAGGTGTGGCCTATCCAGAGGTTTGTTTAAGGTAAGGCCTACTCAGGGTTGCAGATTAAATTTACGCTTGTTGAAGAGTATAGAGGATATAATACATGTGAATACCTACCAATGAAGTAAGTCATGTCCACTTCACTCTTGAACAAAGGCCAGACCTCTTCTGTGTCCGTGGACAGACCTAAACCTCATCTGCACAATGTAATTCATAAACTTAGGAAACACAGGTTATGTAATTGAAAAATGTGGAGTTTCTTTTCCTCATTTCACAATCACATCACCTGTGTTTCCTTTGCTTAGGTATCTCATAGTGCAGATGGACTCTAGCATATCAAAGAGTACACATAAGTTGAGCAGTGAATACAACAATTTTGACATTTAGAGAAGATTCAGCTTCTTATCTTGTTGGAGATGAAATGAGGCCTGTCTTGCAACATGGTGCATCTTTTGCATCACTGCTGAATCGGTTTCATGTGGCACGGGACTTTACAGCATGACACATCTGCCTAGATGCATCAAGTTGTAAATATGTCACCACATAACAAATCTTTTGCACCGCCGCTGCGTCACAAAAGTGACGCACAGTGACGCAAAAGAGGCATACACCTATCATAAATCTGTCCCTAACATTTTAAATGATTGATTCAGGATGACGATAAGGTGTGACCTATCCAGAGGTTTGTTTGAGGTGAGGCCTACTCAGGGTTGCAGATGAAATTTACGCTTTTTGAAGAGTACAGAGGAGATAATACATGTGAAGCCCTACCAATGAAGTAAGTCATGTGCACTTCACTCTTGAACAAAGGCCAGACCTCTTCTGTGTCCGTGGACAGACCTAAACCTCATCTGCACAATGTCATTCGTAAACTTAGGAAACACAGGTGATGTAATTGAAAAATGTGGAGTTTCTTTTCCTCATTTCACAATCACATCACCTGTGTTTCCTTTGCTTAAGTATCTCATACTGCAGATGGACTCTAGCATATCAAAGAGTACACATAAGCTGAGCAGTGTATACAACAATTTTGACATTTACATAAGATTCAGCTTCTTATCTTGTTGGAGATGAAATGAGGCCTGTCTTGCAACATGGTGCATCTTTTCCATCACTGCTGCATCGGTTTCATGTGGCACGGGACTTTACAACATGACACATCTGCCTAGATGCATCAATTTTTAAATATGTCGCCACATAGCAAATCTTTTGCACCGCCGCTGCGTCACAAAAGTGACGCACAGTGACGCAAAAGAGTCATACACCTGTCATAAATCTGTCCCTAACATGTTAAATGATTGATTCAGGATGACATTAAGGTGTGGCCTATCCAGAGGTTTGTTTAAGGTAAGGCCTACTCAGGGTTGCAGATTAAATTTACGCTTGTTGAAGAGTATAGAGGATATAATACATGTGAAGACCTACCAATGAAGTAAGTCATGTCCACTTCACTCTTGAACAAAGGCCAGACCTCTTCTGTGTCCGTGGACAGACCTAAACCTCATCTGCACAATGTAATTCATAAACTTAGGAAACACAGGTGATGTAATTGAAAAATGTGGAGTTTCTTTTCCTCATTTCACAATCACATCACCTGTGTTTCCTTTGCTTAGGTATCTCATAGTGCAGATGGACTCTAGCATATCAAAGAGTACACATAAGTTGAGCAGTGAATACAACAATTTTGACATTTAGAGAAGATTCAGCTTCTTATCTTGTTGGAGATGAAATGAGGCCTGTCTTGCAACATGGTGCATCTTTTGCATCACTGCTGAATCGGTTGCATGTGGCACGGGACTTTACAGCATGACACATCTGCCTAGATGCATCAAGTTGTAAATATGTCACCACATAGCAAATCTTTTGCACCGCCGCTGCGTCACAAAAGTGACGCACAGTGACGCAAAAGAGGCATACACCTATCATAAATCTGTCCCTAACATTTTAAATGATTGATTCAGGATGACGATAAGGTGTGACCTATCCAGAGGTTTGTTTGAGGTGAGGCCTACTCAGGGTTGCAGATGAAATTTACGCTTTTTGAAGAGTACAGAGGAGATAATACATGTGAAGCCCTACCAATGAAGTAAGTCATGTGCACTTCACTCTTGAACAAAGGCCAGACCTTTTCTGTGTCCGTGGACAGACCTAAACCTCATCTGCACAATGTCATTCGTAAACTTAGGAAACACATGTGATGTAATTGAAAAATGTGGAGTTTCTTTTCCTCATTTCACAATCACATCACCTGTGTTTCCTTTGCTTAGGTATCTCATAGTGCAGATGGAGTCTAGCATATCAAAGACTACGCAGAAGGTTACAACTGTATGGAACATGGCTATGTAAGTCAAAAAATCAAAATCTAAATTTGCCAAGCACACATGGGGGCGTATTTACAAGGACCTTGCACCACAGGGAAAGGTCTTAAATTAAAATGGGAAAAATAACATCAGAGAGACTCAAAGGCCTTATAAATATGCCCCAAGCAACCTATGAAGCTCTAGCATTACATATCAAGAAACCTAATTGATTTCAAAAATCGTTTTTAAACACATCATCTAAATAAATTATATACCTACATTCATCAGGAAGTGACTTAAAATGCCCTAAGACACATGAAAGCGTTTTTTTTAAGCCCTTGCTCCATTTTTAGATCACTTTTAACATGGCTATGTAAGTCAAATAATCAAGATCTAAATTTGCCAAGCACAGATGGGGGCGTATTTACAAGGACCTTGCACCACAGGGAAAGGTCTTAAATTAAAATGGGAAAAATAACATCAGAGAGACTCAAAGGCCTTATAAATATGCCCCAAGCAACCTATGAACCTCTAGCATTACATATCAAGAAACCTAATTGATTTCAAAAAACGTTTTTAAACACAACTTGTAAAGCAATTATATTCATACATTCATGGGGAAGTTACTTAAAATACCCTCAGACACATGAAAGCGTTTTTTTTAAGCCCTTGCTCCATTTTTAGATCACTTTTAACATGGCTATGTAAGTCAAATAATCAAGATCTAAATTTGCCAAGCACACATGGGGGCGTATTTACAAGGACCTTGCACCACAGGGAAAGGTCTTAAATTAAAATGGGAAAAATAACATCAGAGAGACACAAAGGCCTTATAAATATGCCCCAAGCAACCTATGAAGCTCTAGCAGTACATATCAAGAAACCTAATTGATTTCAAAAATCGTTTTTAAACACATCAACTAAATCAATTAGATACCTACATTCAAGGGGAAATGACTTAAAATGGCCTAAGACACATGAAAGCGTTTTTTTTTAAGGCTCTTGCAACATTTTTGGGTCACTTTTAACATGGCTATGTTAGTCAAAGAATTAAAATCTAAATTTGCCAAGCACAGATGGGGGCATATTTACAAGGACCTTGCCCCACAGGGAAAGGTCTTAAATTAAAATGGGAAAAATTACATCAAAGGAAGTCAAAAGCCTTGAAAATATGCCCCAAGCAACCTATGAAACTCTAGCAGTACATATCAAGAAACCTAATTGATTTTTAAAAACGTTTTTAAACACATCTTGTAAAACAATTATATTCATACATTCATGGGGAAGTGAGTTAAAATACCCTAAGACACATGAAAGCATTTTTGTAAGACCCTTGCACTTTTTTTGCATCACTTTTAACATGGCTATGCAACACAAAGAAACAAAATCTATTTGTAAAACACTTGACACAAAGCAACATTTTAAATACACAACTTTCTTCATAATTTTCTCCCTAAACCATACTATTCTCTACCTAAATTAAATGAATCTTTTCTCACCTTAGCAAATACTTTATGAGTTTCAAAACAGTCTCGGAAACACACCAAATTGTCTTTAGCAGAGCAAAAGGTATGCACTCCAGAGTCTGCAGCTATGAAAAGCACAGAAATGCTGTAACTCATCACACATATCTCTCATGTCACCCAATCAAAACTCTTCCCTCACTTTTTTCAAATCAACACCCTTCCCCCCTCTGGCCTTTCTGCCTTTTTTGCATAGCAACCACCTCCTGAAAGACCTCTCATGTTTGCAAGTTCACACAACAATGTTTCAATTGAACTCTGAACTCTCAGTGCACCTGCGTATCCAGTGCAATCTTTCATTAAATGATTTTTTCTTGACCATTCAAATTACACCTTTCAAACAACACATCCATGCACCCTAACTTTCTGTTTTCAGCAATCAAAATCCACCAATCACTGCTACTGCTTCCTTAACACAGAAACTCCACAGTTTTTTTCATTTTAAACTCTTATTTTTTCAACTCCCATTTCATTGCCACACTTCATCTGACTGCAGCAGAACCTCCTCTCACCATGTTTTCTGTCTGGATTGTTGGACATAGTTACATCTACTGGGCTCAAAGGTATGCTGAGAACAGAAATTTACCTAACCTCAATTTACAAGATGTGGAAATTAAGTGGTTTGGCCACAGAGGATTAAAATGTCACCAATTGATACCATTGGTGAAAACCTTTATGCATTTGCCTAAACCTGACCTGTTAATTGTGCACTGTGGAGGAAATGACTTGGGCACTTTGACTGGTGTAGGTCTGGAAATGCTTTTAAAGGACACCTTTGAGCAATTGATGGCACTTTTTCCTCAAACTGCCTTGGTATATTCAAATATATGCCAAAGACAGAAATGGAGGTGGTCGAACCAATTTTGTCCACAAATTGAGAAGTCGAGGAAGCATGTAAACAAATCTGTTTCAGCTTACATGAGAGACCATGGAATGGGCTCCATCTACAACAATAACTTGCGTTACTACATGCAAGATATCTACAGAGGAGATGGAGTTCACTTCTCAGATGAAGGCAACAGAGTTTTCATTTTGAATTTAAGACTGTGCATTGGTACCTACTTATAAGTACCTAAATGTACCATAAACCCAAAAGCTCTTCTCAGAGATACCCTACATCTGATCACTCACAATTATTATTTTACTCTAACTTTTTTCACAAATTTTCAACAAAGTACGCTCCCCGGAGCGCTACCCGGTACGCGAACCGGAAGCTAACCGCGCGAAATTTTTAAAACAAAAAGTTTTTTTTCCGCACATATGGGCCTCCTCAGCCACCCTCAGAAAACCTAGGGGGTCAAGATACGTCTACCGTGCCCCCTTCTACCCATTCTGAATATTATTTGCCCTCCATCTTGTATCCTAATTCGACCGAATCACAAAATGGTGGACTCCCGTAATGCTGCCGGTTCGCGTACCGGGGCGCTCACCGGGAAGCGCTCCATCAAAAAAGGTGGGAAATTAATTTACAGAAGAAACCCTGGAGACACTTTCACCAAATATAGATTAGCTCATACTACATACCAATCCCTACCATTTTCACAAATTTGGTTGGAATTCCATTTAGCCATTTAGCCTGTAGACCTCTCTAAATACCCTGAGGTAAATTACTTCACAAAACACATCTGAAGTGTTGGAATTGACAACCAATTAAAATGTTACTTTCATTTTCTATTTTTTTTTACCTGACATTTGATTGGTTATGTACCTAAATATATATAAAGGAAGAGAAGGAAACACAGCCATTTTGACTACTACTTCCTGGTGTACATTTCAATAGGATTTTCACTAATAACTTCAACTTCTTTTTAAAGGTAAGTTGTTATTTTAAAAACTGAAGTATATTGTGCACTTTAAGTTAATATGGTAAACTTTTTCTGATAGTTATATACTATCCCTCTGTAGTAGTTACAGATTTAGATAGACTTCTCTGTTATAGTTATGGATGGACTTAGGCTTCTCTTGTATAATTATGAATTTACTTACGTTAAATCACATACACTTTTTTATATTCCTACTTCCACTCTGATACTATACACTGCCCAAAGATAAATTCACTGTTAAAAACTGCCTATCTAAAATTAATACCAACAGTGCCCTATCTCTACTAATATATATTTTTTTATGCAAATTTCAGACAAAATGGAAGGCGAACAGAAAGTTTCATTTGAAATTGTCCTTGCAGAGACCAACCAAGAAATCATTGATCCAAATGACATTGAATTTATGGATGAAACTTGGGACCAAGAACTACTGCAATGTGTGCAATCAGTAGATGTCCTCCTTGAAAATGAGGACATTTTACACACTCAAAAATTACAAGCTATGTTCAATGAAAATAACGACATTTCAGACAGTGAAATGTTAGACATTTTATTAAATTTTGAAACACAATGACAATAATAAATAATTGCTTAAAAAATAAAGAAATAAAAAAAAATCAACAAAACAAACAATCAATTAACATACAATATTTGAAAAGTCTATCATTCTTCTTTCCTTATAGTACGCTCCCCAGAGCGCTTCCCGGTGCGCGTACCGGGTGCTCCCCACGCAAAAAAAACAAAAGCCTCCACATCAAACCTAGGGGGTCAGGGAGGATCTACTATGCCCCCTTATGGTCATTTCCCCCTTTGTTTTGGCCTCCTCTTGTCTCTCGATCCAACCGAGAGACAAGATGGCGGCCGCTCCGGACTGTTTAGTATGTTGACAGACACCCGAGAGCCAATCAGCTTCGCTACGCGAAGTTCCGTTACGCGTCAAGTACGCGAACCGGAGCGCTACCCGGAACGCGCTTACAGATATATATCTTTTTTTGAACGTTAATTTCTCAAAATCCACTGGAGCACATATCTTGAGACCTAGCAAAGGCACATCGGGCTACCAGTCCCTACAATTTTGCCAAGTTTCGTGCAAATCCATTCAGCCGTTCGGGCTAAAAGTGAGGCCAACCGCCCTATGGAAATTAACATGGGAAAAACACGTTTTGGGACCCCCCTTTTTTCTCAGCCCCCCCTTGACAAACCCCCCCCCCAAATTTTCAGTGGCTGCTCAGAAACAAAATGTTCAATTTTCCTGAAAATTTCAGCCAATTCCGTCCACAAACGCCAACGTTATTAGACATAGAATTTTCAAAAATCCCATAGAGAAAAAATCCTAACTATATATACCTACTGGCGACCGCCAGTAGGTAATATATATATTGTTATCTATAACTACTACAGTACTTTCTAGGTGCCTGTATGGTAGTCTGTAAACTTTAAAAATATATATGCAGAAAAATATACATACATTTTCCTACCTATTAACATTTAATTAAGTGGTAATAGGTAGGTGTTAGACCAGTTAGTTTTAGGGTGGTCTTCCCCTAAATGTTTTGCCTGCTTACCTCCTTTTGTGGCTGATTCTTTTTGTTGGCTCTAGCACTTTACCACTGCTGACCAGTGACAATTAATTTGCTTCTCCCCTAAACATGGAACCATTGGTGTATATACAGCTGGTATATTTAATTTACCTGCAAGTCCCTTGTAAAGTGGTATACCATATACCTAGGACCTATAAATTAAAAGCTGATGGTGGGATTGAAGCACTGATTGTGCCAACCACACAAATAGCCCTTTAAACATGTCTCAAACCTGCCACTGCAGAGGATGCATGTGCAGCTTTAGTGCCACTTCGACTTTGCATTTAAAACCCTGACCCAAGCCTTAAACTCCCCTTTTATTACACTTAAGTCATCCTTAAAGTAGGCCCTGGGTCGTCACTAGAGCGGAGGGCTGTGTAATAAAAGGTACAATATGCACTTTTAAGTATTGTATGACCTGGTAATTAAAACCCCCTAAATTCATTTTCACTACTGTGAGGTCCACTCCTTTCATAGGTTACAATTGGGAATTCCTTAATACACATTTAAGCTGTTTCCTGATTGGAAATGAGTAGCGGTGGGTGAATGTTTGACAATGTGCAGCATTCCATCCATCAAGTTTTTATGTGGCTAAAGGAAAAGCTGTATAATGTTTTATATCTTTGGAATGGTAATGATAAATCTACTTTACTGGTAAAGTTGGATTTATCAATACTATTGTAGAAATGCCAGTTTTAGAAAGTGAACATTTCTCTGCTAAAACACCTCTGTGTGCCTAGAGCCTGTCTCCAATACATGTTTGGGATGGGTGACAGCTACACTTTATGCATTCCTCCTAGACAGCCACAAACACAGGAAGGTTATAAGTGTCTGAGTACTCATCTGCCTTCTTCTGGCTCTTCCAGGGCAGGAATTGAAGGAGGGACTGACAATTACACCTGAATAGGCAGTGCACTGTCCCCGCACAAAGGGCTGATTACCCCCTACTTAGAGTCTGGTGCCAAGGCTTCTGTGCACTTCAAGTCCCCTTCTTTGAAGCCACCGACACTTCAAATGCACACCTGGGTATAAATACTGGAGCTCTAACCAAACCAAATCAGACATATAGGGACCTTCAACTGGGCTCTGTCAGAAGAATTGCTGTGCTGCATCAAGGGCTGATACTCTGCTGGACTGCTGACCTTGAAGACTCACTTTGCTGCTGTGCTGCCCTGCTGCCTGCTACTTTCTGACCCTGCTGGGGAGAGCTGGATTCTGCAAGCAACTATAGTGATCTTCAAGGGCCTGTTGGCTTGCCCCCTGTTGCTGGAGACTCAGGGCTGTCAAAGTCTTTATACCTGCTCTATTGCCTCATTCACTGGAAGTGGAACCAGATACTGGTATCAGTGAAATCAAAGCATCTCCAGCCTGCGTGTAGCAGAACCAGCGCATCAACCGTGTTACAGAGTAGAATCTGCGTATCGCACTCGGAACCACTGCATCGCATCCGGAACCTCCACATTTTGAACCAATGTATCTCCCCTCCAGTGAGAGATAAACCAGCACAATTGGAACTGGCACTTCTCTCAACAGAACTGACGCATTGCTGTCACTGTGTGTAGAAAATCTTTGCATCACTCTCGACAGTGGGCTCGTCATTGATGTTTCATTTGTCTGCTACCCCACATCTCATTTTTGCGACCCAGGATCAAGGTACTCGGTTTACCGGGTCTGCGTGGGTCTTGTCCCTGGCCAGCGCTCCGTTGCAGTCTACTTGAACTGAAGACTTTGTCCTGTTCTAGTGCAACCAAATAACCACCCATAGGGTTCTATTGCTCCTAAGCGCTAGAAACACTTTTATTCTTTAAAAACTCATAACTCAACTTCTACTCATTGGAATTTTGTTGTTTTGGTATTGATGTTGTTATAAAATCATTATCTATTTTTCCAAACCAGTGTGAAGTCTTTTTGTGGTGTTTTCAATGTTTTAGTGTGTGTTTGTGTGTATTTGTGTGGGTGTGTGTGTCTGCGTTGCACAAATAATTTACTCATTGCCTCTTTAGATAAGCCTCATTGCTCTGTGCCAAGCTACCAGAGCATGAACACAGGTTATCTTTTAGTGTGTATCTAGATTACCCTGACAAGAGTGGTAATCCCCACTTAGGCAGGGTGCATAACTCTGCCAACTAGAGACCCCATTTCTTAGACTTGTGTTTGTGCAATTCCATATAGTAATCCACTGTTCACTATTTCTCTATAGTAAAGATCAATTCAAACCTTTTTCAATTCTCCCTAAATTGACTTTTTAACTTTTTGCTAAAAGCATGTCTTTTACCTGCACCTTCAGACATTGATTTTGAGATGACCAAGTTAGAGTCCTACACTACGACACAGGTTAAGGATTTTTGCAAGGGGTTTCAAGTTCTACAAAAGGCTTCACCGGTAAGGTGGAGCTTCAGAAAGCTTTGAGGGCCTGGGCAGAGGCCTGCGATGCAGGGGCTGAGGTCCCAGAGAAGGAGGAGAAGGAAATTGAGGAGGATGAGCTGATCCTGGAGTCTTCTGTGGAGCTAGGACTGCCAGTGGAGGAGGCCAACAACTTGCCAGAAGTAGTGGTGATCCCCATAGCAGACAGCAGTGTCTCCTCAAATAACCTATCCCAGAGGGCCAGAAGACAGAATGGTGGAAAGAAAGCTAAAGCTGGAGCTTGTCAAATTAAAATTGGAGAAAAAACAAGCTCTAGAGGAGAGGAAGCTACCTCTTGAGGAGAAGAAATTGGCCCATGAGTTCAGTCTCAGAGAGGTGGACATAAGAGTCCTGCAAGTGGGGTCCAGCAGCAGTAATGGTAGCTGCATACCTGCAGTGTGCACTAGTGATTCAAGAATCAGGATGCCCAAGGGTTTAATGCCCAGTTATGTGGTCGGGGATAAAATAGATAAGTGGTTTGCAGCCTAGGAAGTGGCTATGAGATGGCACGAGGTCCCAGGGGAATCCTGATGTAGTAGTTTATGGAGGTGTATGCCCACGGTGGGGAGGGACATACTCTTTACACCAGAGGAGTGTGTCCAAACATTCTACACTGCAATGAAGGCCATCTTTGTCAATACGTTTGAGTGGAACCCTGAAAAGTATAGGCAATGGTTCAGGACCAGCCACAAATTCTCCACACAGACCTTGGTTTAACTACTTGTTCTAATTCGGTTTAACTACTCACATCTTTACATGGCAGTATTTACCATGCATTACATAGGTACTGATGGGCTGGGTGAGGGACAGCAAGGTTGATGATTATTCAGAGCTGTACAACTTACTTTTAGAGGAGCACATGCGTGATACTTGTTTTCCAGAGCTGCACCAACACCTGGTTGATAGTAAGCTTTCTGGCCCCCTGAACGTTGCTGAGGAGGTGTATATCTGGGTCAGCACCAGAGTGTCGAAAAAGCTTTCTGGGGGGGGGCGAACTCCCTAAAGAGTGGTCAGGGTTCCCATCAGAAAAAAGAGGGGGAGATAAAAAGAAGGAGATCTCTTCAGGCCCCCAAAACAACTCACATGGGAATAATTATCATTGCCACTCGGGCCACCAGAAGAAAAACTGACAAAAGTCAGCATCCCAAAACTCCCAAGCGTTGTAAGCGTTTTGAGTATGGACACTACAAAAATAGTCCCAGGTCTAAAAAGAGCAGAACCTCCCACTTGAGGAAAGGTACCAGGGGTGGTGAGTGTAGTGCTGGCATAGGAGTTTGTCCCTGCTAATGGGAGGGAGTTTAGTTGGGTTACCCTAGTGTCCCTGGACAACAGTGATATAGTTCCTAAGATCCATGTGCCCTCAAATACTACAATGAATAGGCAATGGGTCACCATCAATGGGCAAGATGTTGAGGCTCTGAGGGACACAGGTGCTAGTATGACTATAGTATGGAGTCAGCTGGTGTCCCCAGAGCAGGTGATTCCCAATGTCTCCCATAAGGCTGTAGTGGCTGAAAACAGAGAGGGTCACTATCCAGGGGCCCTAGCTCCAATTGAGGGGTATGGAGGTTTCAGGAATTTTGAAAGTTGCTGTGAGCCTTGTCATGCCCGTGGACTGTTTGCTAGGTACTGAGCACACTACATGGCAGGAAGTAAAGCTCATGGCTTTGGAAATGTTAGGGTTATCTGACTGGATCTGTGCAACCACAAGGTCCATGGCTGTCCAGGATGGGAGTCAAAAAAGGATGGAGCCTGAAAAAATGGCTCAGCCAGCTGCTAAAAAGAAGAAAGGCAGAGAGCTTGGGAGACAAGTTCCTGAATTCATTTTCTGTGAGGTGGATATGGCACCTGCTTGGCTGCACTGGATCCCACTAAGGAGGGCATTGTTCCCCTTGGTGACCTGCCAGAGCTTGCCAGATGGAAAGTAGAAGGAGGACCCTCCAAGGAGAAGTTCTATAGGGCACAGAGGGAGTACCCAACCCTCAAAGGCGTGAGGCAACAGATCGTAGCCCAAGCAGCAAGTGATGCCTCTGGAAGTCATCACATTTACTGGGAGGACATCCTCCTTTAAAGTGAGCCTAAGGCTCCTGTGCATGGGACAACAAGGGCACTGTTAGTCCTCCAAAGCTACAGGCCCTTCCTACTAAAGCTGGCTCCTGAAATTACCCTGACAGGACACTAAGCTAAGCCAACAGCTTTGCAAAGTTTGTTCCCCACTTATACAGGTCTAGGATCCAGAATTCCTCAGATGCATTCTGAAGGACTTGTGAGACCTGCCAGGCCAGTGGGAAGACAGGACAGAGGCTTAAAGTGCCCATTAATCCCTTGCATGTTGTTGGTGTATCCTTTGAGAGGGTGGGTCAACAGTGTTGGGCCCATGCATCCCCAGACTGTTCAGGCAACAGGTTTATCCTGGCTTTGGTAGATCATGCCACTAGGTACCCAGAGGCAGTCCCCTGGCGGACCACAGCTGCACCTGCAAGTGGGCTTCCCCAAGTAAGTGGTATCTGACAGGGGAACCAACTTCATGTCTTCTTATATGTAGTCAATGTGGAAGGAGTGCAGAGTAACCTACAAGTTTTCTACTCCCTACCATTCACAAACATGTAGGCTTGTTGAAAGACTCAACAAGACCCTGAAGGGCATGATTAGAGAACTGCCTGAAGCCGTGGAGAGTAAGTCTCTTGCCATGGCTTCTGTTTGCATACAGAGTGGTGCCACAGAAGGGAGAGAACTTCTGCCCCTTTGATCGTCTTTATCGACAGATAGTCAGAGGACTTCTGAGTTTGGTGAAAGATGGGTGGAATCAAACTCCTAAGAAGATTCCCCAGAATGTAGTGAGCTACATGCTGGACTTCATTTGCCAAAAGACTAAGTCATGGAAGCAAGATGCAGTCAACTTAGAAGCTCGTCAGAATGTAATGAAACATGGTATGACCATACTTCTACCATTGTGGACTTGCAACCTTGAGAGATAGCGTGGGGTATGGAACCTGTGACACTCAGGGCCCTCCAAGACTGTTGAACTGGGCCCTGTGAAGTGATTGAAAGGAAGAGTGAGGCCACCTACCTGGTGGAACTTAAGACCCCTAGGCAACCCCACAGGGGTCAATCGTCTCAAACCCCACTTTGGGAGGTCTGAGCTCACCTTGCTGTTGGTGACAGAAGAGGAAGAGGAGAGTAACCCTCTCCATGAAATCTTAGCCTCTAAGGAGAAAGATGGGTCTGTGGAGGGAATAATCCTTTCGCCAGACTTACTCCTGAACAGCAGAGGGACTGCCACCAAGTGTTGGGTCAGTACTCCTCACTGTTTCCCCTTATCCCTGGGACTACCGTCCTGTGTACCCATGCCATCCTTATAGGAGACAACCTTCATGTCAAAAACAAATCTTAGAGTTGTCTGACAAGAAAAGGGCCAGCAATATGGAAGAGGTTTCCAAAATGCTAGAGATGAGGGTGATAGAACCCTTCAGTAGCCCCTGGTCCAGTATGTCGGTACTGGTACCAAAAGCTGCCTTACCTGGTAACACATCTGAACTCAGGTTCTTTGTGGGTTATAGAGGGCTCAGCTCAGTCACAAAGACAGATGTTCACCCCATACCCGGGGCTGATGAGCTTATTGACAGGTTAAAGGCTGCCCAGTACTGAAGCACCTTTTTATCTTACTTAAGAGTACTGGCAGATCACCCTAACAGAAGGGGCAAAAGAGATGTCAGTCTTCTCCACTCCAGAGGGCAACTATCAGTTTAGAGTGATGCCCTATGGAATCCAATATACCTCTGATACCTTCCAGAGGTTGGTGAACCAGGTCCTTACTGGTATAGAAGCATTCAGTGCTGCCTATCTGGATGATATAGCGGTCTTCAAGTCAGAAGGCTCTCACCCAAATCCACATAGGAGCAGAACAACGTTAGTCCAAATACCCCTCTCTGAACTTTCCTGCCAGTCAAATAAACTCCAGACTGACAGACCAGCCCAAAGGGGTCTAGGGGAATGGGATATAGAAGAGACAGTCACGTCTGGTTGAATTCCTTTCCAGTATCACACCATCGCCTTCTTCCTTCTGTGTTCTCCTGTAGTATTCTGCTGTTCTTCTCTGAAGAGGAATCTGCTTTTAAGAGATACAAACCGACACAATACAATGTTAGCTCCTACAACTATTCTATCTGCTAACTAATTCATAATCCTGACTTGTTAATCATCTAACATTTCTAGGACTGTTGCCCCTCTTCCTTTGACTTATCTTTCTGTCTTATTCAATTCTTTTCTTGTCATTTTTTAAACTTTCTATGTATATATGCTTGTACTTTCTTCTAAACACATGTAGTCACTTTTACTTTCAACTGTTAGTTTTCAATGTCAATATATCTGTAATCATTTGCATTTTTTCCCTAGAGTACTTGTGTGTCTTCAAGACTCGTAGATAGAAGAAATGAATCGGAAATTCTCCTTCCAATTCAGGTAAGTGTGTTGCGCTCTTTTCTTTCCTTTCTTTTTGTGAGTTCTTAATGTTTGTTTCAGCTTCAGAATTGGGAAACCTGAAAGCCTAGCCCTCAAGCTGTTGTGGAAAGGCTTCTGAGTCTTCTGCAGAATGTAATATCAACCCTATGAATGAAAAGGACTTGAAAACTGGGAGGTTTTAAACTTCTGACTGACTTCAGAGAATGCGTTCATACTCTGTGAGGAACACAAAAAATATTCATAAAGGTTAGCAACCTCAGTCGGCTTGCACTTTTCATTCAATGGGAATAGCAGAAAAGACAACAACGCGACCAGCTAAATGTCTTACTCACTGCGATGCCACTACCCTGATTTAACTTTCACAGAGCAATGAGAATTTCACCTGACTCGGAAGGATTCTTTAGTCAACTGTACTATTCTGAGGCAGAGTGTGCCAAACATTGCAATTCAGTCTTCAGAGTGACAATACTAGAATATATAGATGATAGTGGTCTTCCGACATCCATCTTGTAGTTTCTGACCTTTGTCCAGCATATACTGGAGGACTTTGTTTTATGGGACATTACCAGGAAGCCTACAGCCTGATAAACCCTTACGTTGTTTTTGGATTCAATCTGGTTCCCTCAATAAGCATTTAGAAGGCATTGCTTGCTCTATGGATAAGCTGAAGGAATTGGGTGGCTCTTTTTGGGTACAGGCTAGCCCTATGTTGCTATCTCTTTTGGGTTTATCTTGTGCTTATTTTCTTCAGTTGTCTTTTCTGTTTTCTGTAGCATGTTCCTGTTATGGAGTGTTGGTATGTCTGCAGCCCAGAGGGTAGCTGATGGAATTCTCATACACCTCCTTATCTGTTATTCCTTCCGGTATTCGCCGTGGTGCGTTGTCCACTCGTGTGATATTTTCTGTCTCGCACGAGGGGCCAAGGCATTGGGAGAAGAGGTGGATCAGGCTATCTTTGCTCCTGTAGTACCTGTGGGTCAGGTGAGTGGGGCTGGAACAGATGTATCTTCAGTTACTGGTGTAGTTTTACTTTGTAGGTTATTGAGTTTCTCTTTTTTACTATTGGATACAGGCCCACAAAGCTTGGTTGAAATTCCCTAATTCCTTAAAGTGTCAGGTTCTTTGAATTGAGCCAGACTTGATCCCCAATCTTTAAATCTGGTTCCTTTCATCTTTTCCTATCTGCATATAACTTGTAATTTTCTTTAGCCTTGGTTAAGTTTGCGGCTGCCGATTGATAAAATGGAGCCATGTGTTGTGCTAAGTGTTGTACAGCTGGGACTAACACTTCCTGAAAGGTCACAGAAAAATTTGGATGCTGACCAAAAAACAGAATGTAACCTGTGGATAATTCTTTAGCATTACTGTCTGTGAACTCAGTTGCCTATAAGAACTCTGGGCAATCTCCCTCTAGATCTAACAGATATAACCTTAAGTATTGTTCTAATTCCTGATTAGTTCTTTCGGTCTGTCCATCTGTCTCGGAATGATAACTAGTAGAATACTTAGTGTTTATGTTCAGCTCTGCTGTAAAAGCCTTCAAGAAAGTGTGACATAATCTGTGTGCCTGGGTCTGAAACTATTTCTTTTGGAATTCCATGAACCTTTACTATGTTCTAACTAAAGACTTGAGCTAACTTCTTAGCAGAGGGAACTCCCTTCAAAGGAACAAAAGGAGCCATCTAGGTGAAGGCATCTATACACATCAAGATGGTGTCAAAGCCTTGACTAGAGGGTAAATCAACTATTAAATTCAAGGTCATTGTATGCCAGGGATAGGGAGGGTTGGGCTAGGTTGCAACAACCCCTTAGATGATCGCATCTCTGATTTTCCTTGAGCATAGCTCTCACAAGTGTCCGCATACTGATGGAAGTCTTTAGTCATTTTCGGCCACCAATATCTTCTTTTCACTAAAACTGCTGTCTTTTGCATTCCTTTATGCCTTGCCAACAGATTGTCATGGCACTCATAAAGGGCCTTTTCTTATAGTTCCTGTGTTGGTAAATACAGAGCCCCTTCAAGCAATGGTAGATCTCCTCGCCCATCACTTCATCTCATCCTCGTCATATATACATTCTTCAATTTTTCCTTTGAATATAGCTCCCAAAATGCTGGTCTCTAAAAGGATATTTTGGTTCTCAATCACCTTCTGCAAATTTTCTGTACCCATCCTTGATATTGCATCTGCTTTTCCATTTCTTGATCCAGGCCGGTAGGTAATAATAAAGTCAAAATCTGCAAAGTTTAAAGACCACTGAAGTTGTCCTGATGTCAAAGATTTTGCTGATTTTGAGAACCTAAAGTTACGATGGTTGGCGTATACTGTCACTGTATGCCTAGCTCCCATAAGATAATGTCTCCATTCTCTAAAGGCATCTTTAAATGCCAGCAACTCCTTCTTCGTGATCTTATAATTCCGCTTCAGGTGGTGTTAACTTTTCTGACCGATAAGCCACAGGATGAAGCTGTCTGCTACCATATGTCTCTGCGACTGAACTCCAACTAGAGCTAAGTCTTATGCATCAGTTTCCACAAGGAACAGTTCAGATAGGTCAGCATGTGGTAGTATGGGTGTAGAGGCAAAATCTTTTTTCAAAGATGTAAAGGTTCTTTCAGCATCATCTGGCCACACTAATGGAATTCCTTTTTTCAGGAGTTAAGTGAGTGGAATTAAGTGTTTTAGAAAAATCTTGAAGAAATCTTCAAAAGAAGTTGGCAAAACCTATGAAACTCTGGACCTCCTTCTTGGTTCTTGGACACTTCCACTCCATGACTGCATTTATTTTCTTCACATCCATGGTCAATCCTGCTGGAGATTGGACAAATCCTAGGAATTCCACAAAGTTCACATTAAAAGCACACTTCTTCAGTTTCACAAATAGCCTGTTTTGTCTCAGCTTTTGCAGCACTCCTCTTACATGTTTTACATGTTCCTTTTCTGAATTTGAGTACATCAATATATTGTCAATGTAAACTATGGCACATTGGTCAATTAACTCTTTCACAACATCATTAATTAAATGTTGGGAGGCTACTGGAGCATTGCATAGAGCCCATATTTTGTTGTGAAGGATGTCTCCCATTCCTCACCATCCTTAATTCTAATTAGATGATAAGCCTTTTTGAAATCAAGATTTGTATACACTTGTGATCCTTTTACTTAGTCTCACAGGAGTGAAATTAAAGGAAGTAGATAACAAGTTTTTTACTGTGATCCGATTGTTGGATCTGTAATCTGTTCACAGCCATTGCTCTCCTTCCTTTTCGGGGACAAAAAATATTGGTGAAGACACTGGTGATTGAGATGGTCAAATAAATCAGTTTTTCAAATACTTCTGAATATTTTCTTTCAAATGCTGATCTTCTTTTTCTGTTAAGACATATATTCTACTGCAAGATAGATTGGAACCATACTCTAGCTCTATCATTTAATCGTAGGTTCTGTGGGGTGGCAATTTGTTCACTTCTTCTCCCTTGAATATATCCTGGAAATCCGCATACTCAGGAGGAATTTCTGTGGTTTGTATCAAACAAACTGTGGTTTCACCATGACAATTTTGTGGTTTCACCAATAAAAAGTTGCTGGAGTTGTTTCATGACCGGTTTCTTTTTCCCCAAAACAATGTTCTTTATAGTATTCAGAATTCATCACTCTTGATCTTGCGCTTCAATCTGTTGTGGGATTCTACTCTGTGAGCCAGGGTAGACCTACCATCAATTGAAATTGGGGAGGATCAATTAGGTTGAACTGTAGGATCTCATTCTGTCCTTCCGGGGACGTTAACTCAATGGGTTTAGTGTGACTTACTATTGGAACAGCAGATAGATGTGTTCCATCTACGGCCCAAACCGGTTCATTCTTGTCCATCAAAATTACCTCAACCAAATCTTTTCTGCAAATTTCAAATCATTATAATTTCCTGTTGTTCCAGACTCTATCATTACTACTAACTCTTCTAACTTTGTTTCTCAAAAATTAAGGGTCATGGATAATATCAAGTGAGGAGATGAAGTTTGTAAGGTATTTGCAAATCATTATAATTTCCTGTTGCTCCAGAGTCTATCTTCACTACTACCTCTTCTAACTTTGTTTCTCAAAAACTAAGGGTCATGGACAATATCAAGTGAGGAGATGAAGATTGTAAGGTGTTTGCCAATTGATGATCCTTGGGAGTTGTGTTTAGATCTGTACTCGTCCGCCCAACTCCTCCTACTGCTTGTGCTGCAAGTTTTCCTTCGTGGGTAGTTTGGGTTTCTTTGGACAGTTTCTCACAAAATGCCCACCAGCTCCACAATAGAGACACTGCTTATTTTGACTTACTCCTTTCTTTCTCTTCTTTTGACAATGGTCCTCGAACCTTTCCTATTTGCATTGGCTCCACACCATGCTGACTCCCTTCCACAGTCTTAGAAGTCTCTGCATTGATGCAATTAAATCCGGGCACACTGGGATGAAAATCTTGACTTCTTTCTCCTCTTCTTTGATTTTGACGAACGTCAATCTCTAATACCAAATCTATCAATTCTGACATTTCTGTGGGTCAATTTAACAGTTGAGCGAGGGCATCCTTGAATTCATCCTTCAGACCTCTGTAATAAACAGCAGCTCTCCTACTCTCTGGTCACTCGGTTTCTACAACTAATTTGTTGAAATGAGCTAGATATGCCACCAGGTCTCGATTTCATTGTCTTATTTACAGCACCCCATTGTCAGTAGCTTGGGATACCTTTCGACGGTCAAGTATTCTGAGAAACTCCTTCTTAAACTCATCAAAATCATACAAAACCAGATTGCTCCTAGTGCCTGGTGGCATAGACCAAGAAGCAGCATCACCCCTAAGTTAGGACAATATGAAGGCCACTTGAGACAGCATCGGGGAAAATCGCCAGACAGCACATGAAGTGTAATGTACACTGGGTCAATAAAACTTGTGCCTTATTAGGGTCATTATTGAAATGCTCAGGAGAGGTGAGGGGAATAACAGGGGACAAATAGTGGATAACCTGTGTTGTGACCTTGGGCATTGGATATGGTGTGCTTTGTAAACCTTCTTCTCCTGATGATGAGAAACTTAGACCAGCACTTGCAGCAAAATTATTCATTTTTATTGCAAAATCTGAAGAGTCCCTTCTTGAAGTAACTATTTCCTGTTTTACATTTTTGTTTTCTTCCCTTACCACGATTATTTCCTTTTAAATGACCTCGAGTACCTCTCCTAACTTCCTAAGGTTCAAACCCTCTGCTATCCTGCTTGTGTGCAAGGAAATACATGGCCACTTCACTCTGTCAGAAGGCTGTCACTCAAATCCGCACAGGTGCTGTGCGACCTTAGTCCTAATGCCCCTCTCAGAACTTCCCTGTCAGTCAAATAAACTCTACACTGACAGACCAGCCCTCAGGGATGAAAGGATCCAGGGTCTGGCCCTCAAATGGCTTACGTCTTTTCTAGATAACAGCTCTCAATCTGTCAGTCTCTCCAAATTCATTACCTCTAAAGCCAAATGTGTACCTCTTCCCATTAATTCAATCATTAGGTAAAAGAAAGGTGTGCACTTTGGACTACACAGACGATACTCATTTGATTTTTACCATTGATAAGTCTGCCGCTTCCATCACTAATTTTCAGACAACCATGCGACATATAAGTAGTTGGATGAACAGCAATCATCTAAAAAGGAACCCACACAAAATGTAATTGATCTTAATCAGGGGCCCCCTACACCCCTGGAATTAACATTTTTGGCCTGCTGAGTTGGGAAAACCACCCTTATCCTCAATTTCAACTAAAAGCCTTGGTGTCACAATTGACAATGGTCTGTCTATGAAATCCCAGATTGGGACGGTAGCTTCTAATTGTTTTTTTCAGCTCCGGAAGATTAGCAGATTCCTCACTCCTGAAGCCCTTATTCATGTCGTTTTAGCTTTAGTCATTTCCCATACTGACACACTAACTCACTTTACTTTGGCATTCCGGCATATCTAACAAGAAAACTGCAATTGGTGCAAAACCAGGCTGCTAGATTAATCTATCATCAACCGAGATGGCACCACTTTACCCCCTTAATGAAGAACTACACTGGCTCGCTGTAGTAGAGTGCTGTGCATTCAAGATGGGATGTCTCATCTTTAAATCTCTCCACGGCACATGCCCAGAATTTGTATCTACTCAGGTTCAAAGATATTTTGCCACCTGGGATCTTAGGTCTTCTCATCTTAACCTCTCGGCTACTCTTTCCTTTAAATGCAAGAGATTAGGTGGACTAAGATTTTCCGTCTTGGCCCCTCACTATTGGAACTCTCTTCCTTTGAACATCAGATCCACAACAATTTAACCTCAATTCAGGAAACCTCTAAAAATGTAGCTGTTCCATCCGGCCTATGAATAAATCATCTAGCGGCTGGATTCCTTTGACCCCTTGCGCCAAGAAACTGTTTTGTGAATGTGCGCTCTATAAGCACATTTAACATAACATACAAAAAAGGGGGAAAAGGGGAATGGGAGAGAGAAGAGACAGTCACGTCTGGTTGAATTCCTTTCCAGTATCACACCTCCGCTCTCTTTCTTCTGTGTTCTCCTGTACTATTCTGCTGTTCTTCTCTGGAGAGGAATCTGCTTTTAAGATATACAAACTGACACAATACAATGCTTCTACGTCTCTAGCTAATTCTTAATCCTGATTTGTCAATTACTCAATATTTCTGTGACTGTTGTCCCTCTTTGTTTTACTTTACTTTCTGTCTTATTCAATGTTCATATGCTTTTACTTTCTTCTAAACACATGTAGTCCTTTTTATTTTAGACTGTTAGTTTTTAATGTCAATGTAATTGTAATTTTTGTATTTTTCTCTAGGGTACTTGCGCTTATTTAAGACTCGTGGATGGAAGAAATAAATCGGAAATTCTCCTTCTCCTTCAGGTAAGAGTCTTACTCTCTTTTCTTTCTTTGAGTTCTTAATGTTTATTTCAACTTCGTAATTGGGAAACCTGAAAGCCTAGCCCTCAAGCTGTTTTGGAAAGGGTTCCGAGACGTCCTGCAGAATATAATATCAACTCTACCAATGACAACAACTAGAAACCTGGGAGGTTTAAACCTCTGACTGACTTGGAGAATGCGTTCATACTCTTTGAGGAATGCAAAAAATATTCGTTGTGGTTTGTGACCAACTCAGCTTGCAGTTCTCATTCAACAGGAATAGCAGGTAAAACAACAAAGCAACGAGCTAAACGTTGTTCCTCACTGCAACGCCACTACCCTGACTAGACTTTCATGGAGCAACAAGAATTTCACCTGACTTGGTAGGATTCGTTAGTGAAGTGCGCTGTTCTGATGCAGCGTGTGCCAAACCTTCCAAACCATGTTTGAGTGGCAACACTACAATGTGGAGATGATTGTTGTCTTCTGGAGGACATCTTGGAGTTTTTGACCTTTTTCCTAAAACTCCTACAGGCACTCTTATGCCTAAGTTTTAGCAAGTATACTGATTTCTTTCTTAGTTCCCTCTGTAACTGTGGGGTTCTGACACTTCAGTAGCCGCTGGAAGTACCACCCTTTTCACCTACAGGCAGTGCTTCAGGCTCTGCAAGAAACAGGCTTGAATATCAAGACCAGTAAGTATCAGATAGGGCAGAGGTCTGTGACGCACGTGGGACACCTGGTGGGCAGGGGTAAGGGGCAGCTCCTTGAAGCCAAGGTAGGGACTATGATGGCCTGGGAGTACCCCTAAACCTAGACAGAGTTCAGAGCATTCTTGGGCCTCACTGAGTACTATACGACAATTGTCAAAGGATATGGCACCATTTTTGCCTCTTGACAGAGCTGACTTCCTGGAAGCAGCCCAGAAATTTGATTTGGATAGAGGCATGCCCAAAAACATTTGTTACCCTTAAACAGACCATGTGCACAACCCCTGTGCTCAAGGCCCCTGACTGTTCGAAGGAGCTTATTGTTTAGACAGATGTGTCAGAGCATGGCAGAGGGGCAGTACTATCACAGCTTAATGAGGAGGGCCTAGTCCAACCTGTAGCCTCTCTAGGAAACAAAGATGTAGTGCTATAGAAAGAGAAGCTTTTGCTGTTGTCTGGGCACTGACGAAGTTGAGATCATAACTGTTTGGTACTCACTTCCTGATTCAGACTTACCACAAGCCCTTCAGGTGGCGCATGCAATGGGGGACAAGAATCCAAAACTGTTGAGATGGTCCATTTTCCTTCTGGTTATGGAATTCAGCATTGGACCACAGACCAGAGGCAGACCACGCCAATGTTGATGGTCTATCCAGGTTTTTCCTCCCTAGAGAACTCCCTAAAAGGTCAGGTAGCTCTCTTCACATTCAGCAGGCGTGTTAGACCTGTTAGTCTAAAGGTGGCCTTCCACCAAATATTGTGCCCCCTTACATCTTCTTTTTGGTGATTTTTTTGTTGACCATAGGACTCTGAACACTTTACCACTGCTGACCAGGGCTAAAGTGC
Organism: Lissotriton helveticus; assembly: GCF_964261635.1. Lineage (NCBI taxonomy): Eukaryota > Metazoa > Chordata > Amphibia > Caudata > Salamandridae > Lissotriton > Lissotriton helveticus. The sequence continues at coordinate 1,508,084,101 of NC_136061.1, forward strand.
ATGTGCTTCTCCCCTAACCATTGGTGTATAAACAATTGGTATATTTAATTGTATGTTCCTTTTGAAGTGGTATATCATGTACCCAGTGCCTGTAAATTAAATGCAACTTCTGTGCCTGCAGCTCTGATTCTGCCAAACACTCAAGCAGCCCTTTCAACATGTCTCAGGCCTGCCACTGCATTTATTACACATAATGCACCCCTAAAGTAGTCCCTAGGTAACCCCTAAAGCAGGGTTAAGTGGACGTCAATGGCAGGGCATGTACTTTTAAGTTTTGCTGTCCTGGTAGTAAAAAAACCTCTAAACTTGCTTTTTAACTACTGTGAGGACTAATTCTCTCATAGGTTAACATTGGGAACTCCTCCATACACTTTTAAGCTATAATTACTGATTGGTGAAGGAGTGGCTGTGTCATATTTTATATCTCTGATGCTCAATCCTCTTTACTGATAAAGTTGGATTTAACATAACTATTGAAGAAATGCCACTTACATAAAGTGGATATTAATCTGCTCTTACACTCTGTGTGCCTGCAGCCTGTCTCTACTACACGTCAAGGGTGGGTGACAACTGCACTTTGTGCATTCCCTCTAAACAACCACAAACACAGGAAGGTTAGGTGTGCCTGAGTACTCATCTGCATTCTGATGGCTCTTCTTGGGCAGGAACGGAGGGAGGGAATGACACTTACCCCTGAATAGGTAGTGCCCTGCCCCCACACAAAGGGCTGATCACCCCCTACTGATAGTCTGGTGCCAGAGCTGGGAAGAAAGGACTTCTGTGCACTTCAAATACCGTTCTTTGAAGCCATCCCCCACTTCAAAGGCACAACTGGTATAAGTACTGAGGCTTTGACCTCATCAAATCAGACACTTTGGTACCTCCAACTAGAATCTGTCAGAAGAACTGCCATGCTGAATCGAGGACTGACACTATGCTGGACTGTAGACATGGAGAAATTGCTATTCTGCTGTGCTACCCTGCTGCCTGCTGCTTTCTGACCCTGTTGGGGAAAGCTGGACTCTGTCTTGCAACCAAAGTGATCTCCAAGTGCTTATTAGCTTGCCTCCTGTTGCTTGAAACTCAGGGCTATCAAAGTCTCTGCAACTGCTCTAGTTTCTGTTTCACTGGAAGTGGACCCAGATATTTGTACTAGAGAAATCAACGCATCTTCAGCCTGCGTGTAGCAGAACCAGTACATAGACCCTGTTGCATGAGTTGAATTGGTGCATTGAACTTGACACTGCCATGTCGCATACAGAATCTCTGCTTCTGAACCAATACATCACCGCCACTGTGTGGAGATGATTGACGCATCGCCCCTCCAGCGTGTGTTAATACGGGGCATCGTCTTCAGAGCGCCAATACTCAGAACCAACGCTTTGTTCAATGGACCGAGGCATCAATGCCACTGACTAAGAAAATTGCTGCATCACTTCGACTGTGGGCTCGACATAGAAACATTGCTTGTTCGCACCCGCATCTCACTGTTGCTACCCAGGATCAAAGTACTCTGTTCACTAGGCCAGCCTGACTCTTGTCCATGGCCAGCGCTCCATTGCAGTCACCTGGAACTGTAAACAATGTCCCGGTCCAGCACGACCAGATAACCCCCATAGGCTCTTATTTCTTCTAAGTGCTAGAAACACTTTTATTCTTTACACATACATAATTAATTTCAACTCATTGGATGTTTGTTGTTTTTTCATGCATGTTGTTTATATTGTGTTACTGTGTGTGTGTGTGTGTGCATAACACAAATATTTTACTCATTGCCTCTTTAGAAAAGCCTGACTTCTCTGTGCCAAGTTACCAGAGGGCGAGCACAGGTTATCTTTTAATATGTATCTAGCTTACCCTGACTAGAGTGGTGGTCCCTACTTGTACAAGGTGCATATCTCTGTCAACTAGAGACCTTATTTCTAACTGTACGGAACAATAACAAAACCTAATACTTCTCTATATCTAAGGTCTTAACCCAGAAGATGCAGAAACTGTGGTAAAAACAACCTGCCTGCCTTTTAGTTTTGTAAATGCAGACATGCTACAACACTCTACATCACTTCACTGTATGCCACTTTACTGTATGCAATTCCACTCTACCTCTACACATTATGCCACTTGACTCTACACCGGTCCACTCTATTCCACTCCAATCTACGCTATTCCACTCTATGCAGCTCCACTCTGCGCCACTCCATTCAATGCTATTCCACTGTTTACCACTCCACTCTGCGTCACTCCACTGTACGCCGCCACACTCTTCTACTCTATGTCGCTCGATTCTACTACACTCCACTCTATGCCACTCCACTGCATACTATTCCACTCTGCACCACCCCACTTTACCCCACTACGCTCTACATCACTCCACTGTAGGCCACTACATTCTACGCCCCTCCAGTCTATGCTACTCCACTCTATTCCACTCCACGCTATGGTTTTCCACTGTATGCAATTCCACCCTTCACCACTCTACTCTACAGCATTCCCCTTTACAGCACTCAACTCTACTGTAGGAGATGATACTCAACTCAATGGCACTCCACTCTGCGCCATTCCACTCTTTGCCACTCCATTCTACTCTATGACATACCACTCCACTGTGTGCCAGTCCACTCTACGCTTTCTACTGAATGGAATTGCACTCTATGCCATCTGACCACACCCGTCTGCATCACTCTATTCTATTCCACTCGACTGTACATTATTCCACTGCATGCAACTTGACTCAACACCACTCTACTCAATTTCACTGTACACCAATTCCTTTCCAAGTCACTTCACTGTATGCCACTCCACTCCATTTTACACAACCTCTGTGCAAGCTATTGAACTCTATGACCCTTTACTGTGCGGCACTCCACTGTATGACACTCTACTGTATGCCACTCCACTGTACGCTATTTCACTCTACTGCACTCGACTGCACGCCACTCTATGGGGCAGATGTATCAAGTGTTTTGCATGTCGCAAATGCTGCGAATTGCAATTTCGAAGCATTTGCGACAACAAAAAGTGCAACTGGCATGTATCAAAGAAATCGCATAATAAGAATTCGCATTTTTTGCGAATTCTTAGTGTGCGAGAAGTATTTTTCGCAGAATATATAGCGGGTACTAATTTTGCATGTTCCTAAATTTGAGAAAATCGCAAATAACAAATCGCAAGTTAAGAAATCGCATTCAATATGTAAGAAAAAATCGCAAATAGCGTTTTCACAGAATTCGCAAAATAAGAAATCACATTTAACACCAAATAGAAGCAGGTGGTAAAAAAAATATATATAAAAAGGCTCCCAGAATGCATTTTCCTACATTTCAAAATGGCGGGATTGTACCTGATTGCCAGGAGGCTGCGCATTCAAGCTCTTGCCCATAGGAGACAAAGACAGGAGAGAATCTTCAGAATACGCATTACGCTGTTCCAGCAGACTCAGAAGGAGATCTATGAAAAATACAGACTACATCCTCACACCATTTTGGACCTGATTAATGAATTGGAACCTTTTTTGGCACATCCAACAGGCAGAACACAATCAATACCAACACATGTGCAGGTATTGTGCTCACTGCACCTTTTGGCATCTGGCTCATTTCAAAGTGTAATTGCAGAGGTTGGTGGAGTGTCACAGAGTACCCTATCACGTTTTTTTCATGTGTTCCTGGATGCAATGCTAATGAGACTCCAACATCATATATATTTCTCTAGTACACAACAAGCCATACAGGAAACAAAGTTGGATTTCTATCAAATAGCACGATTTCCACATGTGATTGGATGCATTGACGGAACACATATTGCTATCACTCCACCTGCAGCCATAGAATATGTTTTCTGGAATAGAAAAAGCTACCACTCGCTCAACATCCAAATAAGATGCAATGCCAAAAACATAATAAATGACATTGTAGCAAAGTTTCCAGGGAGTACACATGACTCTTTCATCTTCAGACATAGCGCAATTCATAGACGTCTCAGTGCTGGTCAGCTTGGAGATGGATACCTGCTAGGTGAGTAACACTCATGCAAACATCCATCCATCAATCCATCAAAAAGAAATGGAACATACAGTTACTATTTTCTCTCTTACTTGCAGGTGATAGTGCCTATGCAGTGCGTCATTTCATCCTTACACCATACTTAAATCCTGCAAATGCAAGTGAAAGACGGTACAACAGGGCACACCGGTCCACACGTGGGGTCATTGAACGTACTTTTGGAATATTAAAAAGCCGTTTCAGATGCATACACAAAAGTGGAGGTGCATTGCAATACAATCCAGAAACATGCTGCAAAATTGTTACAACATGTGCAATGCTGCATAACATGGCAATTCGCAAAGGCACAGACATTGAAGTGAGTGACTCTGACTCATCTGATGATGATGATATCCCTCCACCAAGAATGGCAGTGGCAGGACAGAGATTACACAAAATTATTTTTAGGTAAGAAAAAACTAAATACTAACTTAAATTTGTAAATGTTGTTTTTATTCACAACATACAAACTCGTCTGCTTTATGTTTTATACATTTCTTTCAAAAGATGTAAATTATAATATCCATACGTGGAATAAAAATAAACCTTTCACAATGCATTTCTGCTGCATAAGTTACTAATCACAAAGTTATTTTTTGCGCTGGCGGCTGGAAGCATGTTGCTCCTGTGAAGGCATGGCTTCTTGCTCAGGTACGGGAGTAGAACACCTTCCACTTCTGCGTTGGCCCATTTGGTTAGTTGGGGTAGGGTTTCTACTACTCCTACTGGAGTTGTCCTCACTTTCTCCAGAGCATAGGAGAGCGCTTGCACCTGAGTTTGTGGTTTGCATACTTTCCAAGACCAAGGTCATTTTGTCCACACTCTTCGCCATTTCACGTATGCAGTCACTTAATTCTCGCTGCATGTTTATGCTGCGCCTCGTGAAATTGCTTGTGACTGCACAAAGCCTGTTGATTGCTTTGGTGTAGGTATGCATCCTGACTTGTGCAGCCTGTGCAGCCCTGTTACGTGCATTTTCAGTCTGTAAAAGGGTCAGGCAGAGTTTGTCGATTGATGCAGCCATGCTTTCCTGATTTTTATTAGATTTTAGTAGCTGCCTATTTATTGATCTGAGTGCCTTGTGTTGCAGGCGATGTACGTGAAGCATGTCCTGCTCAAGGCCAGCAAAAACAGTGCCTCCTTCACTTGGTCCTCTGTTGCTCCCACATGCCTCCAGACGGAATGAGCGTGCCCTCCTTGGAGTTTGTGGTTGCTGGTGTGAGTCCTGAGGGGACACTGTGACTGTCTCATTGGGAACTGCATCTACATCTGAATTTTCTTCCACTCCCATTGATTCCAGAGGTGCAACACGTCTGCGCTTCCTGTGTGTTTTCCTATTTTGTACAGGGGCATCAGTGACTACTTCTTCTGTGTCAGACGTCACATGAGGAGGAGTACTTTCTAATTCATTTTCTGTCCTGGAGTCTCTTGTATGTTCTGTGGATGTAGAGTATGAAATATGAATTTGTGTTTCTTTAAAATAAAATGATTTCATTGCAGAAAACAACTTGGACTACACTGCTTCAGCATGCCAAATTACTACTTGGTCAAATAACATGTGTTACTGTGATGATGAATGTGACAATCTTAATTGGACTACAACTCCCATGATGCATTGCTCACTTCTGGTTTTACAATGTAAGTGAACTACTATTTAACAATGAGTTTCTGCACAGGACACACACATTCTTTACACACATACATTGATTACATTTGCATTCATCTTACCTTGTGTAGTTGCTGTAGGTTCAGAGCTATCAATGGTGGCCACTCCACTCACACTCTCTGGTAGCAGGGTGGATTCTATCAGTTCCTCATGGGGTGTTGGTTGGTCCACAGTAGAAGTCCCACCACCTGTTTTGTTTGCCTCTTTAATTCTATCAGCAAGTCTCTCTTTTGACCCGAGTCTCATATCGTACCACCTTTTTTTGATTTCATCAATGGAGCGAGTGGTGACTCCTACAGAATTAACTTTTTCCTGGATCTCCAGCCAGATTTTCCTTTTCCTGGAGTCAGGAACTTTGAGTGCTTTTTTTACAAAAAGGTCCTCAGGGTTACACACCATTTCCTCTATGAGGATGTCTTACTCCTTTTCAGAAAACTTTTGCTTTCCTTTTCTCTTTTCCAATGCCATTTCCTCCTGTGCCTTCTGTGACTCCATTGCTCACCAAACAGGTCTGCTCTGCCTCAGAACACTCTTCCAACTGTCACTGGGTGTGGCTCTGGGAAGCAGGTGCAAGCAACCACTGAAACTTCCTGGTTGTGATGTCATCAGGCTGTTCCTGCATTGCATGATCCAGTTTTTGCGATTTCTTAATTTGCGAAATTCGCTATTTAAGAAATCGCAAATATATCGAAAAAAAACTGCGATTTTTTAGGAATCGCACATTTATCGCAGATTCCATCATACATCCCATTTTGCGATTCCGAAATTGCGATTCGCAAAAAATCGCAATTAAAGGCTGGCAAAATGGAATCTTGATACATCTGCCCCTATGTCTCTCCATTCTATACCACTTCGCTTTACGACACTCCACTCTATGCCTACTCGACTGCATGCCACTCCACTCTACGCCACTCTACTCTACACCACTCCACTTGAAGCCACAGCACTGTATGCTACTCCACTATATGCAGGTTGACCTTACAACAGTCAACCCCAACTGACTCCACGCTATTCCACTCTACACTACTCCACTTCAAGTCACTCTACTCTATGCTATTTCACTCTATGCCACTCCACTCTATGCTACTCCTCTCTATGCTATTTTATAGTACATAACTCCATTCTAGGCTCTTCTACTGTATGACAACCCACTATATGCCACTCCTCTGTACGATAAACCACTATATTGCACTACAGTGCATATGACTCAGCGGTACAACAAATAACTCTATGTCACCCCACTCTACGCCACGCCACTCAATGCCAATTCAATCTATGCTTTTTCATTCAATGCCGCTCAACTCCACTCCACTCCACTCCACTCAACACCACTCCAGTCTATGCAATTCCACTCTACACCACTGCACTCAATGCCACTGCACTGTATGTCAGTCCACTATGTGCTATTCCACTGTTCAATCACAAGAACAAGAGGGGCCCCTCAAACCAAAGGGAAAAAGCATCGCAAGAACAGTAAAGTAAAAAGCTCATCTTGGAGAATCTATATCTCACACCACTGATTATTCAATAAATCAAAACACTCAATCATACCACATACGTGTTCAATATGGACACTCTTATCCACAACAAGTACCACTGAGGCATATACATTTCTCAACTTTCATGTTGTGTGTTCGGCGATCATTAGAATCATATCTACATTGAGCAATTCCACAAATAAAATAAGTCACTGTGCATAAAAACGATAACATATCCAATTGAGTATTAAAAAGCAATACACTGCAAACCCATACAAATATGGCACAAAGTAAAATATTCAAAAAATATATATAAAAAAATAGTAGAACAACACAAAACTACTAGTATAGGGGTTACTTTTGCTGATCCAATTTACTATAACAAACACGAGTCCTGACGAAGCAATTATTTTTCATCTATGGTCCTTCGCTGTTAGACGGATTCTGCATGAGACATGCTTCAATGCATTTCAGTGGCTTAAATACTTTTGTGGGATTTACTTTGAGCAGTAATTGGCCTGAAAAAAACAAAGGTTGCAAGTACGTTATATTTAGGTACAGATTTCACACACACAGAACCATAGAAATTCAGCAGTCATGAATTACACCTTTGCAATGCACTGCTTATGACCTCACATATTACATCACTGATGACATGGTCAGTGACATCACCAATGACATCTCAAATGACATCACAGATGACATAATGGAGTGATTGTGAGTGTTTTCTAAGAGTTTCTGACTGTTAAACACAGCTGCAGCCGGCACAGGTAAATGCGGTGGTGCTGTGGGGCAGGGCGGGGCATGGTGGGAGTGGGGGGAAGTAGACATATGACGGAAAGGCAAAATTGCCTAATCAGCCATCTGTCAACTTCCCCTGCGTTGCCCTGCCCTTCCCCGCCCCACAAAGCTTACCTGTGCTGGCCACCGCTGGTTAAACATTATACTAATCTACTACAAATGTTAAATTAGTAAACTAGGTATACTACTAATGAGAAACACTATTTCTAACATATATTATGTGATTGGCTGTGTGCATCTGTGTGTGTGTGAGTGTCTGGCTGTATGGGTGAGTGGGTGACTGTGTGAGTGGCTGTGTGACTCGCTGTATGAGTGGCTGTAAGAGTGACTGGGTGTAAGTGGATGTATGGGCGAGTGAGTGGCTGTTTGAGTGGGTGTTTGGTTAATTGAGTTGGTGTGTGAGTGACTATATTGAAGAGTGAGTGAGTGTGTGTGAGTGGCTTTATAGGTGACCGAGCAGCCATGTGAGTGGTTGTAGGGATATGTGAATGAGTATGTAAGTTGTTGTGTGGGTGAGTGAGTGACAGTGACAGTGACAGTGACAGTGAGTAGATGGGGCAAGCACCAGAGGTTGGTGGCATACCATAATGTTACACAGTTAGAGTACATCCTTGTGTGCGAACACATGTAGTGCTGCCCGAGATTCCTCAAGTCACACTATAGAGCACACTAACTTACCGGGTGATGAGCTGATTTAGTACACAACCCGTTTTTAATTTTCAATAACTACATACAAAAATAATTTTGATACTGAATATTGTACGTTCTTTTGGGCACTCATTATAATTAAGGACATTTATTGTGTTGCTGATGCTAACTCTATTATTTTAAGTTTAGAAAAAGCAGAAAAATGTAACTAAAAAAGTTCTAGTAGTCTTATAGTTAGGTGACAGAGAGAGAGAGAGAGAGAGAGAGAGAGAGAGAGAGAGAGAGAGAGAGAGTAGTACATTTAACGAACTAAACCACAGATAAACAGTAGTAGCTACTACTGGGCTCGGGTGGTCAGCCAGGACAGGGGCCAGGGGGCAAGAGGGAGAGAATTTTTTTTAGCACACTTACCTGTGACGGCCGGCCAGCCGGCTGTCGCCTCTCCTCCGGTCTCTTCTCCTGACTCCGGTTCCAGCAGGTTACAGGAACCAGCAGGAAGCACCCGGCTCCCAGGCTCCCGATAACCAATCACAATGCTGCAATGCAGCGTTGTGATTGGTCTGAGCTCAGCCAGGGAATGGGGGCCAGGCATCTTCTCCATGCAGGTTGCAATGCATGGAGAATATGGGAAGGGCACATACCTGTTTTGGGTGTCCCGAGAGGGCTGACCAAACAATCATGTGCACTTGGGTAAACCACTCCTCCCCTGCTCCCCTGTCCTTGGAGCAGCACCGCCCCACCTGGAAAGCTGCAGCAGCAGAAGTAAACTTAAAATGACAATAATGCGAGTTATTATCATTTTATGTTTCCTGCTACGGAGCAGTGGGGCGACCCTGCAAATACAAAAATATGTGCTGCCAGCTCAGGGATTGCTTCTCGTGAATTTACCCTACCCTAGGGTCAATTCACATTTTTATGAATCTGTTGACTCTGCTACACATCTTGGCAGTATTGGGTGATGATACTGCTCTGATAGAGCCCTGGAAAAGGTTTATCACAAAGAGTTCAGGTGCTGTATATCTCTCCATGATGAACCAACGTCAGCAGCGGACAGTGAGCCCTCACTTCAGATGCTGCTGATAATTTTTATTCCCTCAGTAGCTCCATATCTCTAGAAAGCACCCCAGGGCTGCCAGCATTATTAGACCGCAAACATCCAGATGGGGGAAGTGTCCAGTAACAAATACATTATGAATATACAGGGGTACATCCTGCCCGAGAGTAACTAAGTTGCTTCAGGGAGGAGAAATTGAAGGTTCGAATATCTTCTGGTCCTAAAACCAAATGGTCAGAGAGGAACTATTCCATCATTGAGAGGGAAGTGTTGACAGCTGCATGGGGCTGTGAATATTTTAGAATGTATTTATGGGGATTCAATTTCAGACTACAGACTGATCATAGGCCATTGCTCAGAATTTTGTTGCCGGGTGGTGCAGGAAAGGGTTCAGCGAGGGTGGCAAGATAAGCAGCTAGGATGCAAGAGTTTTTGTATAAAATAGAATACATTCCTGGGTGGGAAAATTGTCAGGCAGATGGATTGTCTAGACTTCCCTTACCATGGGATGTAGTGGATAAAAAAGGGGTGGAATCGTTTATGTGTGAAGGTTCAGTGGCAGCAATTGATGAATTGGTAGAAATGTGCAGTGGAGCTGTTGGTAAGTCACAATGGAATGAGAGTATTGCTAAGGATGAGGTGATGCGTAGTGTGAAAGACCTTATTGTCAAGGGGGCAAGACGTGAAAGTACTCTTGCATCTGCTGTTAGACCGTATTTAAAGGTTTTAAATGAACTGTCAATCTATGATGTTGAGGAGAACATTGTGATGAAAGATGACAAGTTCATTCCACCGCAGGATTTAAGGTTTGTGTTGTTTAAGTTAGCACACGAAGGCCATTTAGGCCAATCTCTTACAAATAAACAGGTTGAGTGAATATTTTTGGTGGCCTGCAATGGATCAGCAAATTTCAGAATGGGTAGAGAGGTGTGTGGAATGTTTAGAGAGTGAGAAGAGATTGAAGGTGGGTAGCAAGACTTCACATGGGAAAATTGAAGATCCAGGGTTACCGTGGCATATAGTGTGTATGTTTTTTTTGGTCCTTTTAGTACTTTTGCGTTGTATTTAAAGTTTGCTTTGGTGATGATTGATGTCACTTCAAAATGGTTAATCGTGAAGTTTTGTAAGGAGATAACTACTAAATCAACCATTAATATAATGTCAGAAATTTTCAGAGAAGAGGGTTTTCCAGTTAAGTTGATAACTGATAATGGTACACAATTGACATCAGATGAAATGGTGAGGTATTTAAATTCTTGTGGGATTGTTGACTGTAGGACATCTTTATACAACCCACAAGGAAATGGAATTGTGGAAAGGGCGAACCGAATGGTGAAAGGTGCTATTCAAATGGCTGCGGCTAAATCGGGGTTGTGTCAGGGACATGGTGAATGAAGTAGTGTGGGCCTATTGTACCACTCAAAACAATACTTCGGGGAAAATACCGTTTAATGAGATGAGAGGACGTTCAGCAAGCACGAAATTGATTCCTGCGTGGATGGAAGATTGTATTGGTATGGCTGATGCGGATGGTGTGAAATTTAAGGATGGGGAGGATGTTAGTGGGAGAAGCCGTATTTCAGTTAATGATTGGGTGAAAGCCAAACCAGGTCGAATTTCGAGTGGCTTAACAAAATTTAGAGGTCCATTTAAAGTGAAATCAGTTCATAACAGGTTTGTAACACTGTATAATGGAGAACATTGGAATTTAAAGGAGAGTGGCATTGTACAAGAAACATAATACTGATGAAAAGGATGAAAATGAAATGGGGAAAAGGGAAGTGTTGTTCTGAACGAAAAGGAAAATATTAAGGGAAACAACATGGTATCTTTAGAAAACAGATCAAAGCGTTTTAGTTGATACAGACGTACTCCTAATTACTTACAAGATTATTTCTGTGAAGGGGTATGAAATTTATAGTGTGTTAGTATTTTGGTACCCAGTTAACATTTTATTCAATTCTTAATGTCAATAGGATTATTGGTAAACTGTTTTTTTTTCTTTGGATCTTCTTTTGTTGCTCTCTTTTTTTCATTTTCCTTGTTTAGCTCATTTTTCTAGTATATATTTAATATAGACTGAAGGGAAGAGGATATGTTGTATTCGCATATTACTTGTTTTGTGCCTTTCACTTTAAGTGCCATGTTCCATGTAGATTCTGTACTATGTTAGTGTTCCATGCTTTGGAGGTTCTGGTGTCAGTTACCTACTAGCTAGTGTGGGAACACCAACTATTCTCTGTTGCTCAATAAAATAATATAATGATTGATTACTAATCATTTGTATCAGTGAACTTCCCCTACAACAAAAAGCAATCTAGCTTTCAAGATCAAAACTATTTTTTTTTAATAAAGACACTTGACGGCAGGCAGTTTGCCTGATCTCAGCTTTCAAGATGATGTAAAGATTGTAAAAACACATTTCAATGTAAATAGAGGTGTTGATCTCTCTGGAAAACACTGCAGCTGCTTTTGTTACTGGGGACCGATATTCCAGTAGTCCAAAACCTGCCCCCACTCTGGCAGCCCACTGGGGAAATGCCCAATGCCCGCTATTGCTAATCCGGCCCTGGTAGCACACATATGCACATCACAGTTTAAGGCACCCCAGGGAATGCTTCTTTGCACTCACTATTCTTGTGTCCTTTGCACAAAAAGTGTTGCACACCAGTTCCATTGCACAGTCTGTGGAACATGTTAGGATGCAGCATTGTGGATAAACCAGTCCTCAGAACAATGGGATGCTTTATAGGACTTCAACGTCGAACTAAATCAGCTTTAATGCACCCATTTTTTTGTACAGGCTGACATTGTTAGTGTAACAAATAAGTGGAGAAGGGTCAAAGGGGAGTCAATATTTATAGACTCAACGGACAGTCTACACCCCCATATACCATGTAGAAACAAACACACATGACTGTCAGCGGTCTATGCTATAAACAAAGGTAGAATGAAGAGACTATGTGTCTGGAATAATGCATGTGTCACCATACAAAGGAAAGGAATCCCATCAGCCCACCCATAGGGCGGAGCATCATCATCTGGGACTTTTGTGAATACTCGTCTAGATAGGGAGACGCACCTATTGAAATAGTGTGTTATTCTCCACTTCTCTGAGACCACCAGCGATGGATCCAACCATACAATACCAAAAATTGGGTGAAATGGTGTGAGATATTAATTGCAGTGAGAAAAAAGTGAAAACAAAAAACAGGTGTATAATATTAAAATTGGCTACCATGACAACAAGGGAAATTTTAATAGGGAAAAATCATGGTGTCAATGTTAAAACGAGAGTGTATGACATTTTGACATAATAACTGTCAGAAGAAGATGGTATAGTGGTCAACATGTTTCTGCCATTTCACAGGGACATTCCCTACTGGCTTTCATCAGGACCTAATAATACACTACTGCAAGCAAGAAAAAGTGCAACGAATTTACACCAAATGATACCGGATGTATTTTTATGCGTGGAGGACTTCCTGCGTCTCTTTGTCCGGTTCAAAATTCTATTGGATCCTTTCCTGAAAAAATTCCAAGCAAAGAAACATACATATAACAGACACATAGAACACAATTTTCTAACCTAATCTAAAATGTTGCTCATAATTCAACCTTCCTAGAGATAGTAATCATGTTTATAATTTTACATCACTCACCCAATGATTCTTGGGAGCACACCTCACCTCTCCTGGCCACTGCTCAGGAAATGGAGGAAATGGAGGGCTCAACCACACCAACCCGCTCTTCCATCAGGTGTTGGTTTGGAAACGTTATATAGATTACGTCTTCGTAGTGTGGCGGGGATCTCAAGAAACCATCATTGATTTCCAAACATGGCTGAATAATCAGAACCCATACTTGAAGTTCACAGTTGAGTGCAGTAAAAATGAGCTCCCGTTTTTGGATCTCACCATTTTCCCTGCAGCAGGGCGACTTGGGAGTAAGCTATATCGGAAACCGATGGCACGTAACTCCCTATTGACTTTTTCTAGCCATCATCCCAGGTCCTTGCGAGAAAATTTACCTGTCGGGAAATTTATGAGGGTCCGCATGAATTGTTATGATATATCGGACTATAACATCTACGCAAAGGACTTGGCTTTGAAGTTACAGGAGCGTGACTATCCACGACGCTGGATAAAAAAAGCACAAAAGCGTGGTGATTGGAAGTTCCGGTTTTCCCCGCACAGTCCCGTTTTTTCATGCTCCGTCCCAGTGCTCAGACAGCTTTAATTAAAACTAATTCATGTCCCGGTTTGGGGAGAGGGTCTGTGAGCTTGCACATTAGATTTAAAATAGAGTGCAGGCTCACATTTTCTGTTGTTCTCTCTAGTTACGTCACCTTCAGGGGCGGCTCCCCCACTGTGGAAGAGGAGCATTGCCCCACTGCTTTTGAGCAGTGAAGTAAAGGAAATATAAAATGATATTAACTTTTAGTTATTATCACTTTGTGTTTCCTTTGCGGGTGGGCGGGGCTGCTCTGCTCTCTCCAGCCTTTCTTCAGTCCATTCAAAATTCTAGTCCTCCTTTTTTTTGGACTCTCGCGTTTTTTGTTTTTCTGAAACTGGTCACCTTACCCACAGCTCTATTATGAATCAACATATGGCAGAAAAAATGATAAACGTATGTGCAGCAAAATTACTGTGTCTGCAATTAAGGCAGATGAAATTTGCCACTGGGCAAATACCCGTTTTATAAGTAACACTAGAATTGATGTGACAAGTCAATAGGGCCTCCATTTTAACTAGGGTAATGGGAGATGAAGGAAGACTGGGAATATTGTACGCATTCAGTAGGAATTTGAAAATATTCTGTTTTAGTAGCAGCATAATGGGGCTTAAAGTGCAGCACTGCTGGTTGGGGTGAAATGCAGGCAGCGGGAGATGAGGTATACCATGGCAGTAAATAGTGCTTTAAGTAATCCAGGGCCATCTAGTGCCCGGATCTGGATCAACCAGGAATCCGGTGGGCTCTGCTGTTATGGATAACATCACAGCAGAGCCCACCAGATCCCCGGATGATCTAACTCTTCCAGGCAAGGCAGTAGTCCGTACCACCCTATAAAAGATTCGGCATAATAGAGCTCCTGGCCCCAGCAGACTGCCCAGCTCCCTCTTCAGGGAGGACATCGACTTTTGGTCCTATAACCTTGCACAGCTATACGGAGAATGTAGGCTTCGGAAGGACGTCCCAGATTCTTGGAGGGGCTCACTGTTGCAACCAATATACCAAAAAGGACCAAACACCGACCTGAGGAACTACCAGATGATTGCACTGTTGGAAATTGAGGGCAACGCCTACGCAAGAGCAGTATTGCAGGAATTATTTGACTGTGCTTGCACCAAGGTATTTTGCCCTTTTACCAGACCGGGTTCAGACTAGGGGGTTCTACCGTAGATAACATTATTGCCCTGTCATACTTAGCCCAACAAGCGGTTGCCCACTGATCCCCACTGCTCGTCGCCTGCTTCATTGACTACTCAGCAGCCTTCGATAGGGTTGACCGCAACATCCTCTGGCAGAAATTGGTATGCTGGAACATCAGCCCATCAATATTACTAGCAATTAGATCGCTGTATTCTCGAACCTGGGTAAGGGTCAAACTCTCCAGGGAGTCTGCCACTGAGAAAATTGCTTCAGCAGGGATGGGTCCTGGCACCAATGCTTCTTAATTTGTACACCACAGATATGGGCCTAGCACTGCACGGAGCCACTTTAGCTACCCCTAAGATCGGCCACACAAAGATCCAGCTGATGTAATATGCTGACGACTGTGTTCTTTTGGACCACACCAAAATAGGACATCAAAAAGCACTGACCGTCCTCTCTGAATATAACGCTGAAAACAAGCTGGTCACTAACCCAAGCAAGTCCAAAATAGTGATTTTTGGCCACTGCCTGAAGAAAAGTCTGGTGAAGTGGAGGTTGGGTCCCCTGATTATGGACCTATAACTACCTTGGGGCCTGGATCAGAGAAACGGGCCATCCATAGGCCCACCTCCACAAACTGCGGCACAAAGGAAAGATGTCACCTATGCCCTCTGCAAATTACATGCCATCTTAGTTAGTCCAACAACTAAGGCCATTCAATGAGTACTGAGGGCTAAATTACTACCATCCCTTAACTACGCGCAACAGTCATTTCCAGGTAATACATTACACAGCGTTTAAAAATATATTTTGTTTACCAGCCTGTACTAGGAACATCTTGATTCACCTGGATTTCGATCTTAACCAACACAAATTAGAAGAGCTGGCTGTGCTGATGAAATACCTATATCTAACAACTACGGCTCTGGAGATCACCATGAAGGCTGTCATAAAAATAATTTTCCTACAGCCAAGTAACCCTTGGTCTGCATGCCTTACTACAGCCAAAGATCTTCTGCAACTTGCGACAGAGAACTGGGACCCGAGCTATCATCATAACAACAATAAAAAGCAACTACGCTTACGTTCTCACAGTGTGGACATGGAATCCTTGGCAACCAGAGATTTTCATGAAACCCAAAATCTCCCTCACATACTGCTTAGCCACACGCCCCACCTCACGCAGCTCGTGAGAAGGCAAGTTCTACATCGGATCCTCAAAGACAGGCTACATCCGCTACCCCTAAAATAATTATTTTCAACAGGTATTGCACAGCTGGGCATTACGGAGTGTCGCCTCTGCAATTACAAAAAGAGAGTCCCTGGCACACATCTTACTTTGCTGCCCTGCTCTGCGGCTAGTTAGCGGAATCTATCCAAGACCCATTCTTCTCCAACTGGGCACCCACACAGCAAAGGAGGCTGTCCAACAGCTTTACACTCTGGACATTGTGAAGCACATGACATGGCTAACTTTGGGAAATTTGTTTACCATACCCGCACAACATTGAAGGGCAAGTCTCCACAGGCTGAGTCCCGCCAACAGCCCGGCAGCCCCTAACACGTCAGGGTCACCGTCCTGGAAGTCCGGTCATCACTGAACAACTGACTCACATTGGGGCTCTTTAAGGGCCATATGTATCAAGCTTTTTTCCAGTTTGCAAACGGGCCGATTCTCAGAATCGGCCTGTTTGCGAATTGGAAAAACACTTTTGAGATGTATCATCCCAAAAGGCCATCGCAAAATAGAGAATTGCAAAATTTGCGATTCTCTAGTTTGCAAATGCAGTTAAGAAATTGCAAATTGCGATTCCTTAAATATAATTCTGGAAGCATCAAAAATTTGCTATTTGGCCTTATGAAATTGAAAATTACAACCAACTTCAAGTTGATAGTAATTTGCAATTACTAAAGTAATGTCTTCACCAACTGGTTAGTGGGGGCACATTTACCTATTAAACCAAATTATCTTTCATCTTGCCTGACTCCTCTTCTTCCATAAGCCTATTTGGAAGCTCGGCCATGTATTTCCCAAACCTGGCCAGGTCCGATGGAAGAGTACAGGAAAAAAGTACCAAAACGGCTTCTTTTACTCTTTGAACCCCGTGTCGCAGCCAAATTTGTTTTAAAAAAGTCTGACGGGGCAAAAGCATAACAGGACAGCAACAAATCATGTGTAGCAGAGCTTCGTGTTTATAGTTGCAGAGTCTGCATCTTGTTATATGTGCAAGGGACTTCCACCCTGGGTTTAATTCTTTGATTTGAAGGGGCACTAGTCTGGCCCATAAAATGTTTTTAAGTGCTTTCCTTCCCAGTGCTTGACTAAGATAGGGCTGGGTTTTATGTCCAGTAAGTGATGTTGGCAACCCGGGTGGTCCTCTTCCTATTACGTATTCTGCGAGGTCATTTGTGCGTGACAAGTGAAAACATTGTTTGTTTATTGCATTTTTAATCACCAGGTAGTTTGTTGATCCTTCCAGCCAGTTTTCGATTTCCAACCCCGAGGTTTCCATTGCTTATTCCTTGTAACCTTGCCACAGGTTGGTGGTCTCTCCGTAAATTGGCTTAAGCATACTTTTTAAACTTCCGGCTGGGGCTGTTAAGACTTGATAGACTTGATAGAAATATTTTGCATGTGTTCTTACTTTGTTGCCTTAGGCCAAACTTCAAATGAATTAGGCTGTTACGAGTATATTTAGGAAGTTTAAAGATGCATTTGTAGGCCAGGCATTGCACTTTATCCAACATTGCCTCCATTTTGCCTGGAAATGCCTGTTGTGCATAACCTGCAGATGCCCTAATTTTGGCTTGTAATACTTTTCTAATAGGTGCTGACGTTGGACTGTGCATTAGCTCATTTAATTTGCATAGCGAAAAGATTGTTGCCTGTGCTCTGGCCTTCATTTTGTGCATGTGTGATGTTGCTTTACCTGTTTCACTTAGCCAGCACCCGAGATAATTGTACGATCGCGCGGTATTGATAATTTCCTTACCCATGTGCCATTTCAGTAAGGCTTTTTTGGGGAAGTGGCCAAAAATGACTACTTTCGTTTTTTGAGCGTTGATTGTAAGCTCGTTGATTTCATTGTACTTATTGAGGGTGTCTAGACCTCTTTGCAGCCCAATTTTTGTGTGGTCCATTACCACTAAGTCGTCTGCGTATTGTAAAATTTGCAGTTTGTTATTCCCGATTTTCGGGGTTACGAGTCTAGCATTAGGAAGCTTCTTCCCCAGATCAGCGGTGTATAGATTAAACAGCATGGGGGCAAGATCCCTGTTTTAATCCGCGATTTGTCAGGCACTTCTTTGTTATAGTGTTATCCGCTAGTTTTGCTTGGATCCAGGTATTACTGTATAGTGAAATAATGGCATTAAGGAGACCTACTGGGATGTGCCAATTACTCAGTTTTTCCCAGAGCTTATGTCGGGGTACCGCATCGAAGGCATCTGAATAGTCAACAAAGCAAGCAAAAACTGGTTTGTTGTTTTTGCAGTTAGCTTGCTGGGTCAGATATGACATAGCCACTATATTATCAGTTGTAGAGCAGCCTTTACGGAAACCAGTCTGATAGTAGGGGAGGATTTCGTTCTCTTTAAACCATTAATTTAGTTCCTTCAGTAAGGTACTACAAACAAAACAAAAAACTGATTTTAAGAATGTCCTGCCCATATATTTTTTTTTCGACCTTCTAAAGGTTTTAAGTAACCACACGGATAAAAGAATTCATTCATTTATTAATTAGTGCCGGACCTGGCAAACCAAAAAAATTAACATTGAACCAGGGTCCCAGAGGGCCCTCTATTTCTGTCATTCATTGGCTGAAGGAAAAAATAACGACGTTTGTGCCTGTCACAGACTAGTATTGCTAACACAATGTCACCATTGGTCCCTTCTGTGACAAACGGCTATGTGGCAGGTGGCTACTGTTGTTTATCAGTAGTGTTCAAGCCATAAATAATTGTTATTTCATTTCAACTGAATAAGTGATATTTTGCCTTTTATGTTTTAAAGTGTCAATGTATTGATGATTTTGATTATACTTTGTCCTCTTGTGCTTTGTCCCCATTTGTGAAATTTTTACACACATGTTGCTATTTCACATGTATAAATTACATAGGCCTTGCCTCGTAAAAAGGTTTTTCAGTCACGATGGTTTTTAACCCACTTACAGCACTTGCTGCACCTCTGGTCAGTCTAGACCACGTTTTGCTCCTATTCATGTTGTGATCTATAAGCTGCAGTGCAGGGAGGAGTGTAATAAAGGCGAGAACCTGTCCAGGGGTTATGTAACTTTGATGGACTTTCAAACTTACTGGACATAATGGTGCTGGCTCTAAGTGGACTAAAGTTCTATTGTCCGGTCAGTGGTCATTGAAATGGATGGATTTTGCATCAGCTGTAGCCATATTGGGAAAATAAAGAATGCTGTCCTCTACTTCGCGGGAGGAGAAACCCCACAAAGAGGAAAAGGAAATGAAAAAGTCCTCAGTAAATAAGAACCGAGCTCCCTCCTCCTACTACAGCTAACGAGGCCACAGTGACTCCCTCATTGAGTATCCGGTACATTGACCTGGACAAGTCTCCCACCAGACTTCAGACTCCTACACCAACCACAGCCTCAAGCACATATGAAGGATAGGCCACGTTCTGATCATTCATGAAATTAATTTGTGCATTGTGGAAAAATGCGCCGAGGGAACACATTATGCTTGATCTAACTTAAAATACTCCGCTTCAAAAGCGTGCTTTGGAGCTGGCACGGGGGAGATTACTTCATGTTATTTTACCTTTCTTTCACAGATGGATGCAATGAGATGTGAGGCCTTCCAAGCTTTCTTAGTTTAACAGACAAATTACAAAGGTGCAGGATCCAAGACATTGCAGCTTTTCTGGTCTCTCTATAACACTCGAAGCCAAATGTAAGTGTCAATAAAATTAGAAAACTCTTTTACTGTAAGAAGACATGGGGACATATTATCAAGAACGGCGATAAAATGATCGCCGTTTTAGCGGCAGGAAACTGCCTCTAAAGCGGCGATAATGGGCTTGATAATATGCCCTTGTGAATTCCCTTTTTTTTTTTTATTTCTTTTTAATTGAGAAAGTGGTACATGGAAGGACATAAAGACATTCGTCAAAATAGTTACAAAAAGCATTCAGTTATAACATTTCAATTGATATATTTACACAGATTTACATTATATACTTTCGCGAGAGGGATAATAAATAGCAAATAAAAGACAGCTCAGTACTATACAGATCAAATTCCAATCATCAAATTCTTGTAGCCCTCAAATTTGTTATAGGTGCCCAGAGCCGCTCCCCCTTCGCACGTTTTTTAATACCTTTAAGTTTGTACAAATTAGACTCAATGTTATGAATACCCAACAATCTGGACATCCACATCTGGAAGGACGGAGCTATCGCATCCTTCCAGGCTGCAGAAATTAATATTCGGAGTACAGCGACAGATATAAATATTAGGGCCCTCTCATCATCTCCCAGGCCCAACTTAGAGTCGTTACCAAGAATCATTAAAGTAGGGGATAGATCAATAGTATGACCTAGCAGCCCCTGCCAAAATGTCATAATCTCATTTTTAACATCATCCAGCCGATTACAAAAAAAGAACATATGTAATAAGTCAGCGGGGCTTTCATTACATCTAGGACAGTTGTCATTTTCCCTTATTCTCCAAGCATATAATTTAGCTGGTGTGTAATACAAATTAAAAATAGTTTTATAATGTTGTGCTCGAAGATTAGATGCCCGAAATATCTTTCTATTTAGTAGAAGGGAGAGATCCACATCTACATCTGGGTCATCGAGTTTTAAGGCCCAATTTGACTCTACCTTTTCTAAGTCATCTTGAATTTGTTCAATTAGGGAGTCATAGATAATCTTAATCTTTTTACATCCTCTGCATATTATCTCCAACACAGGAAAGTCGACATTCGGTAAGATCTTAGGCCTTGCCGCAGCGACCGTACGCGCTACTTGACCATACAGTAGCCAGTGGCTGCTAGGGATGCCAAATTTTTCCTGCAATGTTTCAAATCCAAAGATTTTATCCCCATCCAATATGTCTCCAAGATATCTTACCCCCAATCTCTTCCATTCCTGTAAATTTCTATCATTTTTCAATTGAGGGATGAAAGACGAGTTAGACAGTTGTACATATATATTAAATTTAGGGCCTTTACAAAATTTCATAATTGCTTTCCACGCCTGCCAAGCACTATATAATGTCTTTAGCCGAGTCTTTTTATAATAACCACGTTCCAACTCACGATGTAATAGCCCAGCCGCCTTATCCTTCAGAAGCATTTCAAAAATCTGAGGTGGTTCGTGTTCTACACCCCGTTGTGAATTCCCATAGAAGCCCTGGTTAACACCGGAACCTGGGCTTCTATGGGAATTGGCAAGAGCATATTATCAAGCCCATTATCGTCACTTTAGAGGCAGTTTCCTGCCGCTAAAACAGCGATAATTTTATCGCGTTCTTGATAATATGCATCCTGATTTTTCTGATACAGCCTATAACGCGCCATTTACAGCTCCCCTAACCCCGCTTTTAAGTTACAAGTGTTAAAAAAGCATTGGCAAAGCCAATTGCTCTGGCTTTGTCAAGCTGTGCAATGGTTTTTGCTTTTGTGCAAGAATACACAGCAAAGCTATGGGGCAATAAGAAAATATGCGGCCATCTAAACATGGCTGTCATATACCTGCATTTTTTTTATATTTCTCTGTTTATGCTGTTTTTTTACATAATTAGCTTTTTAGTTGTGTTGTGTATTTTATTATCATAAGTTATAAAAAGAAATAACAATAAATAGCCACCCAGCCATGCACTGAAATGACAGGTAGCTATATGTAACATAAATACTTTCTAACTTTAAAAGTGAGACAATTGGGTAGCAACAGGACAGGCTGAATATATAGCTGATATATAATTATAATATATCAAATAAATAAAATAAAAAAGAACACTTTAATTCTTGTTTGTCATTAAATAGAAAGGAAATATTTTATGTGGATCTGAACAGATGGTGTACATGTTTGGTGTAGTCACTCAAAGCGAAGGGAATCAATGGGTAAAGTTGGTTGACCTATTTCTTGCTCTGGCTGGTTGAAGTAAAATATAAAGGGCCTCATTTATGAGGCGCCTTGCGCCATCAGAACATCATTTTTGGTGGCGTTCTGAGGCGCAGAAGCCTGCGTGATATTTATCAGGCAGCACTAAGCTACTTTTTTGGGCTTAATGCTGCCTGATAAATATGAGTCCCTTTAACGCAGTGTTCTGTGTTAAAGGGTGCAATGGGTGTTGCTGGGGGCGTTCCCAGCAACATCCATGGCCTTTTGACACTGCTCCAGAAATCGTAAATCTGAGGCAGTGCCAAAAGCTTATGCCTCCCCAGGGGAGGCGTAAGAGAGGCGCAACGGGGAGAAATATCTTTATTTCTCCTCGTTTTTCATTTTTCTATGTGTGCTGCAGCACACGTAGAAAGAGGAAAAGCCTCTTGTGATTATTTTTGTACAGAAACGTTTCCCTACCTGTACAAAAATAATCATCCCCGCAAGCCAGGCACCCTTGCACCATTGTGCAAAGGTGCCTGCGTTGGCGCTCGGCAGCCCACTGTGCGCCGGCGCAGGGGAAAAGGACAAGAATGCGCCGTATCTTTTAGATACTGCGCATTCCTGCCCTTTTCTTTTGCCGTGGGAAGCGCAGCAGGAAGGCCTGCTGCCTTTCCTTACGGCAAAACCTCATAAATGAGGCCCGAAGACTATTTAAAAGACCAGAGGATGAAGCCCCCTGACTAAAAGCACGTCTCTGTATGTATATCATGTATTCATTTTTCTAGTCTGCATGGCGAGTTAGAGAAAGCTGTCTCAAAGTGCAGGCCTAAATGAAAGGAATAAAGTAATTATGTTATTTTTGAGAAAACTTGAGTTTGTCGCGTTATATGATATCCCTCAGTTGTTAAAGACTGAAATAATTCAAAAAGCTGTGGTACTTCAAGTGGTTACTAGGTGTTCCTCTCTGGTAGGATCTAACTGCTTCAATGTTTCACAAAGCTGTAGTGCCTCAAGTTGTTACTAGGGGACTCTCTTTCTCTCTCTTCCTGGATGCATTGCTTGAAATCTCATCCATAAAACTCTGGGGTGTGTGGTTTCAATCTATAAATTTGCATATACATTATTGCTACTCTAAAAATGTGTCAGTGTTTTCTATAGGAGAAATTAATGCTAAAGCTGTATTATGATGATTAGTGAATATTGCACTTTTCAATAAATGTCTTGCTTACCATGCATTATTTGGGCTGGCACACTAAAAGAAATACTTACTAGCAGGCATTGGCATTTACAAGGGCCTTTAACTTTAAACTGTTTTTTGTGTTGTTTTGGAGGTGTACCAGTAAATTATAATTGTATTTCTCTCTAATATAGGTAGGTTGTTCTGATCCATTGTACTATGGTGTGTCATGTGTTAAACCAACAATATCATTGGAATATCCCATTAGGTAACAAATAAAATGAAAAATATGTTGTATTCATATATTTGTATTTACATGTATATGTATCTATTTTTAGTTATTGGATATTCCAGTAGAATCAGATGCAAAAGTCTGAAGTTTTTCAGAAAGCAACAGTACTTGTTTTTGTGAGGTGTTTTTCTCGAGTCAGTTCAAATTGTTTCTAGACTTCACAAAGCTATAATATAATTCTAGATGTTACTAGGTTCCCCTTGAGTAAGATCTAACTCCCTAAAGGCTTCACAAAGCTGCAGTACCTCAAGTTGTTACTTGGCGTCTCTCTAGGACCAGATGAAGTTGCTTTGAGATGTAATTCAGAAACCTACTGGGGCGTGTTTCAACCTAGAAATTTGCATATAGTTAATTGCTACTCTAATATTTTGTTCTCAAATTCTGTAGCATAAATAAATATGCCAAATCTGGTTTATGATGATAAGTTAACATTCAAATTTCAATAAATGTCTTGATTGTTATGGAGATAATTGAAAGCACTCTGCTATACATAGGCACTTGCAATCACTGGCAAATAAAAGTGTATTTTAATTTTTGTGTGGCATATGTATATGTGTAAGAACAGGTTTTCTGGAATGAAGTGGAGGTATTGAGCTGCCAAGCATCTCCATCATGTTTCAACGGAGATTTGGAAGTATACAGCTCACTACAGCTCACTGAATGAGTGTTATGTACAACTCTCGTGGCTGGACATATCCTTGACCCAGTATTTTTAAATCTAGACAACTTGGAAATTAGGGATCCAATTTCTCAGATCTGGTCCCATTAATTTAGCCATTCTAAAGTCAATGACGTTTATGGGGATTAAAAATGGCCACACGCCTCCACCTTTAAAGTCGAGATGGTGGGCCAAGGTTGTTCCCAATCATTAAAACCTTAGCCAGCTGGTTTAATACTGAGCTACCCCTCATGAAAAAAAAAGTGTAAAGATTTGAAAGCCCATGGCGGAATGCCCATGATCCAACATGTAAATTAAATTATTTGGCAGCGTTTAAAAACTAACTCAATCAATTTAGGCAAATTTGCAAAAAACATTTTTGGTGAAAAAATTCTGAATGCTGCTAACACCTCTAGAGAAATGTTTTCTATAGTCAAATCATTAACTACATTATCATCAGTATCTATAAAACCGCTTCAATCAAAGGTTTTTGATTTGCAACGAGAAGTCCCATTGGGGTCCTCCCTGAGTCCTGCTCTCTTAATTGTTATGTTCAACCACTTGCTGATGTCATAAAAGTGTTAGGCTTACCAATAATTTCTTACGTGGTTGATGGGTAGTTAATGATCACTCTGTCACAAAATACCAGTGTGATTGCCTCCTAGCTGAATCTATGTCTTTCGGAAGATGCGAAATTGATGTATGACAATTCTCAAAAACTTACGGTGACAAGACGGAGGTCAACCAAACTAATATTTGTTCACCAGCTTGGTGGCCTGCCCGTTTGGGCCCTTTTACCCACCCAAAACACAAAAATTAAAATTGTAGGCTTTTGGCTAGATCAAAAGCTTACATTTGATCACCAATTAAATTCTCTAGGAGCCAAATTATTTGGGATGGTAAGGTTTCTCCAGACGATGTTTAGGTTTTTACGCTCTTCAGCCGAGACACCCATAATTTAAGCGCTGGTAATTTCTCATTTAGACTATTGTAATGTTCTCGATTTTAGTCTCTCTCAAACAATAGTTAACTAAATACAGAGAATCCAAAACTCAGCAGCACGGTTGCTGTTTAATATCTCAGCCATGCTTCCATCAGGGCTCGCCTGAGAGACATGCATTGGTTGCTGATCGAGAAGCAGATCCAATTCAAAGCCTCTTGGTATTGTCAAACGGCATTGTTGAATTTGGGTCCATGCTTTCTCCAATCTCTGATCAAACTCTACATCCCTGTGAGGATGCAGTTTTATATAACATATGAATGTAAACATATTGAAGTACATTTTTATTCATATATAAACTAAAATATATGTACATCTTTTTGTCTATGGTGGCAAATCATATGTCTCTGAAGGCACATTTTAAAGTGCCTATTAAAAATAATACATACAAGGGTTTTCAGACAGTCACCTTCAGCTATAGCTTCCCTTTAGTGTCATTTAAATGTTTACACCCTCTATAGGCAGCATATACAGAGTGAGGCAGGGGTCAGCCAATTTCAGTCATTGCTTTATTTAAAACATCACTCATATTAAAGTCAGTCACAGGGCAGCCACTTGGTGCTTGAGGTGTCAGGCATTGTTTCAGGGCAATTATCCCCATTATGTCTGCCTTTGCATGAGCAAGTGCCAGCAGTACTTTGCTGGGATTAGTTCTAGATGACTGCACTGTAGCTTGAGTAAAATGGCCATTCTGGACTTTGTTTAAATATGGCTGCGTGAAACTCTCAGACTTGCTGCATTGGTCCCGATACTGAGTGGTAGAGTGGGGCATGCATGTACTTGGGTGGATTCAGGTGCTTGAAGACGCTGGTGAGGGTACCTGTGTTCAGCACACCATGGTCCCTACACTGAGGATGTAGCCCGAGCATATAGTGTCAAGTAGATTTTCAGACATATGCCTTTTAGCCAATACATTGCTTAACAATGCAATATTTGAGCACATTTTTAAAATAATTCTTGAGCTAGAACTTCACTGAACCTCCTTGAGGAAGGCAAACAATTCATGTCAGGTACTACACCCTGCTTTGGGTTGTGTCCTTGAAGGCTGCCGGTGATGCCACTGTTGGAAGTGGTGCGTGCCACTGGTGGGTGTGGCTGATTTGCAAGCACATCATTAGTTGCTGCATGGACTGAACTTCCAATCTTGTTAATTTATAATTTATATGTAACATTAGTTTCCAGTTGTTGCATGAACCCAGGGATACCTTGCTGGCGATTACTCCCTATGTTCACATGCTCTTTAAGACTCTATTCAGACTTCAAATGCATCCTCAAACACGTTAATGACTTCTGTCTTCCAATGAGTAGTTTAAAAATTGGTTTCTAGTTTTGTCCTCTTATGGAGGTATTTATTTCTCTGTAGGCAGACATTGCTGCCATTAAATGGTTTCCCTTCTAAAGTTGTTAGTTATGGGCCTGTGCGCTGAAAAAAATCACACGTTAGCCTCTAAAAGTAAATATTCCATGTGAATATGTTCAGTTGTTATTTTTGAGGAGATGAGTTCTTAACAAGATCGTTTTCTTTAAGTCACCTCCTTAGAATTTCAATGGTGAAGGGTGTTTTCCAGTTGGGGTATTCAAATCACCTTTTGATTTCAAACCGCCAATTCTGGCAGGTAAACACAGCAGTGTTTCAAAGGACAGGGCTGTCTTCAGATCATCAGGGTGTTGCACTGTTTAGAGCAGTTCTAGATAGATTATTGGTATTATTTATGCTCACCATGGACCTAGTATATCTCAGGCACTCAGCCATATACACCACAAACACGAACACACGTATAGACATGCATCATTTTTCAATACTACAGACACAGAGTCAAGCACAACCTTATAATTGAACTTTACGATTACATATTTAGTCAAAATGACCCAGACCTACTGGCTTTGCCAATGCATGTTTATATTTAGAACTCATCATTTTGATATCAGAGATGACATAAAGTCTAAGGATGTTGTTTATTATGCTTCGGAAAATGTAAAAAAGTGTATGTTTTATCAACGCATTGAAGAGGCAACACGACTACATGTGCTTTGCAAAAAAAAAAAACATAACACAGAGCTAGCAGAACAGTTTGATTTTGGATTCACTTTCTTGAAATCATAAGAATATTTTCCAAGCTAAAATATAGCTTACAAATTACTGGAAGTGACATCCTTTTTAAGCATCTGTGTGGTATTAGGTAATTGCAATTTTAAACAGCTTTCACTGGTACATAAAAATACAGTCGCACATGTCATATAAGAGTTAACAGTTTGTTGATAAGTATTTGTTTCCTGCGGGTGTTATTTCAGTAGCTTCAAAGCACAAGCTCACTTTCCTTCCTTGTTAATGGGTGGGGCATAACTGTGTGTAAGTAGATCTTATGGCCCTTCACAGTAAAGAACCAAGAATAACTGCCTCCTGGGCTATTTTCACAGGTATGCTATAATTGATGCAGGATGCTATAATTGAATGCAATGCCATATAATGGTTGCAAATGCACCCATCTATACTTGGAAGGGCACAAAGGGACACTAACAACCTCTCTCTAAAAATAGTGGGGGCTTCTTAACCCCCGCCCCCCACCCACACATGGGCCTTGTGTTCATCTTCAGAGCTCATCTTCAAACTGGTTTCTTAGTGGATCGAACAGATGTACTATGACTGCTCTGGTTTGCATAGTAATTACATCTTTGTATCAAATGTGTACTCTGGCCTCTTAAGAGTGAAATTCAACGGTAAAATCTTGTGGGCCTGATTACGAGTGGGTCGTTTAATTCTGACTCATGCATAAACCCATGTTTAGGCACGGGT
Organism: Lissotriton helveticus; assembly: GCF_964261635.1. Classification (NCBI taxonomy): domain Eukaryota; kingdom Metazoa; phylum Chordata; class Amphibia; order Caudata; family Salamandridae; genus Lissotriton; species Lissotriton helveticus. Next base: position 1,508,112,163 of record NC_136061.1, read on the forward strand.
TGGAATTATGAGTTTTTTTTTATTTAATGCATCTTATTATTCTTAGATGCGTTAAATAACTCAACCTTCGTTGAGGCAGGTCAAACCTGCTGAAATTTAATAGGGGATAATATACGGTATTTACTGTACAATGATTTTGAAGCATTAAACACCAATGTCTACATGTTATTCTCCACAAACTCGTAATAGGTGTTTTTTATTGAACATGATAAATAACGTGCCCCGTGGAATCGTTATTCGCATGTGCGACAAAAAACACCTAAACTTGTATTCAGGCCCTGTATTTTCTTTTCCCTGACATTTGAATCACTACTTAATACCTTTATTATATACTACCAGAATACTGACATTTTAAACATATATACACAAAATGTATTAGCCATATGGACACAGGTATATAGTAGATGTGGAGCTAAGAATAGTACATTGATACTTACATGCACCACCTATCGACCATGGAACAAACTCAGGGGCCTATTACGATGGAGGATTTTCCGCATCTTCCGGGCCGGCGGAAGCCACCGCCGGCCCGGAGGATGCTGAAAATCCTCTGCAGACCCACCAAAGACCCACCGCCACATTAGGATGGCTGGTGGGTCCTTTTTCCGTCCGCAGCTTTTCCGCCGCGGTTGGCTTACAACCGCGGCGGAAAAGCTCTAATATTGTGACGGTGTCTCTCAGACACCGTCAGCCATATTAGGATGGGCTGTGCAAAATGCTTTTCCGCGGCGGGTTTTCCGCCGTGGAAAAGATTGTGGAACTTCACTGCGGGGGCCCGTTGCGGGCGCCCTGGGTGAAGGGGGGGTGGGGGTGCACATGGGGGGTACCTATGGTACCCCCCTGCATTTGTATGCAGAAATCGGCAGGCACCACACGGTGCCTGCCGCTTTCTGCATACAAATGCAATGTATGCATTTTTACCATTGCGGCGGATGCAGCTTGAAGCTGCACCGCCGCAATGGTAAAAATAGAGGATGTGACCGCCAGGGTGGCGGTCACATCCTAATTGCACAGGGGGGAACTCTGCAGGCCATGCGGAGGTTCCCTCCTACTCTATGGTGGCGGACAGACTCAGGTCCGTCCGCCATCATAATCGGCCCCATAATTTGGAACACTTAGAAAGACAACTAACATCCAGTACAGATCTAGACAAAAAGAATCATCAACAAGTCCTTAACTACCAGAATATATCCAGAAGAACTCAAAAAGTCATACATATGCCTATTACTGAAGAAAAGAATCTTGGACCTGCTGAACCCTGACAACTACAGACCGATTACAAATAGAGCTTTCCTGGGCAAACTGATGGAAAAAGCAGCGTTCACCCAGATATCAGAATTCATTGAAGATTATGGCATAATTTCAGACTTCCAAATGGGATTCAATCTAGGAAGAGGCACAGAATCTGCTTTCCTTGCCATCTGGGAGGACCTGAAGAACACAGTTGACCACAATGGGGTTGCTGCTCTACTTCTCTTGGACCTCTTGGCTGCCTTTGACAGTGTTCACAGTGACACTCTGATACAAAGACTCTACGAAGCCAGCACAGAGGAGACTGCTCTAGACTGGATCTCATCCTACCTTCGCAACAGAGCTAATGTCATCCACACCCCCTTTTCTCATCCAAACCGTACTTCACAAAAGCAGGGGTTCCTTAAGGCTCTGTCATCTAGCCCATGCTCTTCAACATCTATATAAAGTAATTTCCAAGTTGTATAAACTTGTCAAATAATTATGTTTAAAAAATATATATATATTTATTAGTTTGCTTAACAAATGTACATATTATCAAGAGTTACATTAGTCTATGTTTTTAACATGTATGAGTGACTGCATAAATAAGTAAATCTTTTATCATAACTATTTATCTAAAAATGCTTCATACCTGAATTACAAAAAATATATAACTAAAGAAAGTAAATTAATTTAAATTACAGCAACACTTGAAAGTCAGAGTTTATTTAATGCATCTTTAATCTACATATTCTCCCTTCCTTTATGCATCTATATATCTTCCATATACTTATGGATCTATTTATTTATTACTTGTCTTCTAATTCAGCTCATCCAATGCACTGCCCTAATTATCACCCTATACCCCCCTCAATATATCCCCTACCTCAATTCTCTGACTCATCTCAAACCTCTTCCTACTACTCTTTCGAATAAACTACCCTATGTCTCACCCTACACCTCTATCAACATATCCTCTACCTCCACTCTCTCGTTCTTCCCAAACCCCATACCACTACTATGATCCACAAAACAACCCTTTCTAGACTCTTCTCTGCTCTCCTCCTCCTTACATCATCTCATACCTCTTTTACTACTCTGATCCCCCAAAACAAGCCTTTCTAAACCCTTCCCTCTAGCTCTTCCCCCTCCACCTCCCTTTTCCTCATCCCAAGCCTCCTTCTACTGATATGAGCTCAAAAACATCTCTATGCTATCCTTTTAAATCCAAATAAGAGACTAACAGGTCCACCACTCAAATTAATTTCATATTTCACTATACTAATTCACCACTAATCCTTTATGGGTTCCGGAGTAGCGTGCTACTCTCCGAAAAACCGCTTCAACACCTCATCTGGGGTAGCTAGCTCTATATAAACGCAATCCTTTTTCCCTCTTCCATCCATCCACTATCCTTCTCAATCCAAATAACTGACTAACATATCCACCACTCAAATTACTTTCATATGTCACTATATCAATACACGACTAATCCTGTATGGGTTCCGGAGTGGTGTGCTACTCGCTGAAAGAGCGCTTGCACAACCCATTAGGGGTAGCAAGCGCTATATAATTGCAAACCTTTTTCCCTCTTCTATCCCTCTGCTATCCTTCTCAATCCAAATGACTAACATATTCGCCACTCAAATTACTTTAGATTTTCACTATACTAATTCACCACTAATCCTTTATTGGTTCCGGAGTAGCGTGCTACTTGCCAAAAAAGTGATACTACGCCTCGTCAGGGGTAGTTAGCACTATATAAATGCAATTACACTACAATACAATACAATACTTTGTATAATCACCATCATGATAATGCTGCTAGGCTATTATTGTCGCACAATATTTTTGTGCCTGTTATTCTGACATCCAGGCACATTAATAACACTGCTCGGTAGAATTGTTTTTTTACACTTAAATAGATTTCATAAATTAGTCACTGTGTGTCCTAAATAGTTGCATAATTATCACAATTGATTGTGAGGTGGAAATATTTAATTGAAAAAATGCATCTCTTGGTTCCTTCAGATATTGTTGATTAACATTATGTGTTGCGGCACATCAATGCTTAAATTCCACTTTGTTTTTAAAACCAAGCCTGTGTTTTTTCATGTATCCGAGTGATTATAAGTATCTAGTAACCCCTAGCCATGAGTGCACACCCTTGGTGAGCAGAACTTTTGGTAGACAGAAAAAAATATAATGGGGCTTATATAAAAGTGACGCACCGGTGGCGTAAGGGGCTTGTAAATAAGCCCCAATGTGACCTAATATCACTGACAAAGACTGTTTCTGCAGCTCAGCTGCAGAGTGAATAATACAGTGTATGACACCTGTCGCTAGAGCTTACTAGTCAGAACCTATACACTAGCTGCTCCACGTCTCAACACTCGGGGGCTCATTTACAAGCCCCTTGCGGCGCCAGTGCGTCACTTCTTATCACAGAAAAAGTGACGCATCAACGACGCATGGGCCTTGTAAATGAGCCCCTCTGACTCTACCGATGACCAGGAATGCGTTGTACTCCATGTCTATCACTGAGGGCAGGCCAACAGTCTTGGTGACTAATGATGGTTTCGAGCTCAGACATCTGTCACTAGTGGTCCTTCAGTTCGCTAAGCACTGCTGTCGCTCACAGCCTCCGTGAATTTAGAACTCGCTCGCAGCTTATTTACCCAATAAGAAACGATGAGCGTGGAAGGGTGTCCTTCCTGCCAGGGATGTGCCAGGCTGCAGAAGTCACATAGATTACTGAACCCGCCTGATCTAGAGTGCCATTACTTCTGAGCCATGCCCTCGCATTGCCCAAGGCCCACAAAGACTATTCACGAGCCCGCAAGTGCATGGCCAGCTTTTCCTTGCTCGATTAGACTGAATGGGATGCGATGTGACGTGATGTTCCGCTTTTCCATCTGCGCGGGCAGAGCACTGAAGGAGAACAGAAGCCCCCAGGAGGTGGGCAGCATGACTGGTCTACGCGATCACTGCCCTTCGTCCGACAAATGCCAGCAGAAGGGAAATGTCACCAGTTCAGGAAATGGTAGGTGAACAAGGCATCGCGTGAGCCTCGACTTCTATCAGGCGGTCTCTTTGTAAAACGGATTTTTTGTTTTATTATTTTGGCCATTTATAAATCAGGAGAAATTGCAAGGGTGTGCCCGACTTTCCATTGCCTTGTACGAATCGTGCTTGTCATAAGATTCTTGTAATTCATTTTATGTTCTGCCTCCTCTTTAAATCCACATTTTAACTCGGTATGAGTGAAGATGCAATTGTGGTTTTTTTAACCATTGCGAACCTCTGTGAAAATCTTTATAAATATACAAAAGTTGCATATTTTACTGTTTTGAGACTTCCACATTTTTAAAAATGTTATTACAAAATATGCCACATATATACCATTACCTGTAACTAAAAAGTTGGTTCTGCTTAAGACATGTATTGTAGGAACAGTTGGTGTTCTCCTAGCAGAGCCACTTCCTGCAACTTATTTCAGCTGAAACTGAGGTGTACAGAGGCACTTACAAACTGTGTAAGGGATGAAGTTGGGCACAATATGAAACAATGACAGCGAGGTGGGGATAATAGTCATGCTTTGTGGGGGGGGGGGGGGGGGTTCAACACATTGAAAAACAAGCATTGGCAAAGCCAGTGTGTCACGCCAATGCAAGAGCTATTGGTTATGCCAATATGTATTTTTTGCCATGTTGTACACCAGTGTGGCTGCTGTTCGGCATGGATAAAAGTTTGTGGCACAGAGGAGAGTGGGGTGAAGTGGAGTGGTATAGAGTAGGGTAGAGAGGCTAAGAGTGAAGTAGAGTGGCATGGAGTTTCATGGAGTGGCATAGGGATCACTATTGACTCCGGTCTCTCCCTCGGGCCCCAGGTGGGGACAGTTGTCTCCTCCTGCATGTTCCAGCTGCGCAGGATCAGGAAGGTGGCTTATCTCCTCACTCCTGAAGCTCTCCTGCAAGTAATCATGGCCCTTGTCCTCTCCCGCTTAGATTTTTCGAATGCTATCTATCATGGTCTTGCCTAAACATCTCTCTGCAGACTACAATTCGTTCAGAATCAAGCGGCGAGATTGGCCTTTGGGATTCCGAAATGGCAATCCGCCAAACCCCTCCTTCTAAAACTGCACTGGCTCCCCGTCATCTCGAGGGCAGCCTTTAAGATCGGCTGCCTCACCTTTAAATCCTTATCTGGTTCCTGTCCTGTTTTTTTGAAATCTCTCATCAGGACCTACAGCCCCTCTCGGAACCTGAGATCCTCTCATCTGCACCTCTTACTCACTCCCCCTGTCAAACTCTGCAGATCCGGAGGCCGGAGATTTGCATTTCTGGCCCCCAAACTCTGGAATTCCTTCCCCCTCTCTCTTAAAACCTCCAATTCCCTTACCCTCTTCCGTAAATCCCTAAAAACTTGGCTCTTCCCTCAATCTGGCTAAACCCTCCCAGTCCCCCAGTTGTCTGCCAGCGCCAGGAAACCCATGGTGTCAGCGCGCTTTATAAATTCCCCTTACAATACAATACAATACAATAGACCGGAGTGATGTGGAGTGTCATAAAGTGGAGTGGCATAGAGTGGAGTGGTGTAGAGTGTCATAGAATGGAGTGCCATAGAGTGGAGTAAAGTGTTTTGTAGAGTAGTGTGGCGTAGAGTGAAGCGGAGTAGAGTGGTGTGGCATAGAGTGGAGAGTTGTAGAATGGAGTAGAGTGAATTAGAGTGGAGTAAAGTGGTACAAGCTACCTACTAATTCAGTAAGACTGTGCTTTTGGGCAACATAAGAGTCAAAACTATGGTGCCTACTGTCAGACGCACTAACCTAAAATATCCTAAATGTAGTGGGAACTATGTTCGTACTTGTCCTACCACAGCCCTCACTGCGATGCAGACCGCATTTCTGCCGGCCCGTGTTACAATAAGGAGAGTAGGGGGGATGGGACAAAATCTAAAGAAACAAGATCTGGCCCATTGGCTCCCTGAACACCCTAATCTGTGGTTGCCGGATAGGTTTTGCCCTTGACGTCACACCAGGTGGGTAAACAAAATTACTCAGAGATCATCACACCTAATACAAGTACTCCCAATCAAGCTGGGTATAAGATGCTGAGGAAAGTGTCAGACATGTAAGCAGTTGTAGCCCTGTATGTACTGACTGTTACCTTTGTCTAGAGCTGCTGTGGTGAGATTCTATTATAAGGCGTTAAAGATGCTCCTTGGGGGTGCGTTATTGGAGGTGTGACTTACTGTACAACTTCAGACGCGCTGATGTCCACGGCAGGTCTGTGGCACAGGAAGACGTGCTGATGTCTAATGCTGACACAGGATGACTTGTTTCTTGAGGCGGAGGAGGCAAGATGGCGTCAGAGTGAGGAAGCACATCGATCCTGCTTTCTGAGGACCTGAGAGTAAGCTTAGATGGCTGAGGCAGACAGGCGCCTCTGAGTGTTGAACTATACCCCCAAGAAAAAGATAATCATGGACAGATGAGCATTCAGCGAAAAAAAAAAAAAAACCCTACCAGAGACTTGGATGCTTGGCGGACCGAGCGGTAGAGGCCAGTGCACTGGGTCGCCGCGACCAAGAACTGATGAGTGCGATGTGCCGCAGGCTGGAGAGGTGAGCACGCCGATTGCATAACGAGCGGGGGAGCTGCCGCAGTGAGTGGCGGTGTGTGGTTGCGTGCGGCGAGGCGTCTGGTAGCGTGGGTGATTCCTCTGATCCCCCCTTGGTGTCCCGGTCACCCGGCCCTCTAGTTCTTTGTTCTGCATTGGGCGTTGCGGTGGAGGCCTGTGCTGCCCACTGTGCTGCCGTTGCTGGCTGCTGCTCTGCTTTGCTCTGCGTGTTGCACGGAGTGTGGAACGTGTAAAACTGAAGACTTCATCGGAGCACTGCCAGCTGATTGCTATTAAAGAGAAAGCCACGCTCCCAGTACACAATGCTTAGGGAGCCCAGGGAGCGTCAATAAATTACCTGAAAAAAAAAAAAGAGGAGCTCTATCGCATAGGGGGGTTGTGGAGCAATGCACTTTTTCCCTCTTTTGGGGGAGAAAGGGAACCTGACTGTTTATATGTGCACACTCCAAATCATCCAAATAGTAATTTCAAAAAGATCTGGGAGGGGGTGTAAGCACAAGGAGAAACCTCTCATTAAAATATTTAAAAATAAACAAAACAACCAAAACAACCAAAACAAGCATAGACTGCTACAAAAGTCACTACATTCTAACCTTAATCTCAATCTCAATCTCAAGGATCTTGTGGGAGCTTCTATGGCGGCAGCTGCACCACATGCTCAAACTCAAACTCAAATACAAATAGTGCAGACAGCACAGAAAATGCCTGAAACAATCTCGAGTAAATCTATAAGCAAGGCACTTTCAGAGGATGAAGCTAATGAGGTCGAGGTAAATGAACCCAATGCGCCAAAAGAGGTGACCAAAGTAACAGCAAAAAACGTGGCGACAGTGGATCATGAAAGCAGCTTAAAACAACCGATTAGCCAACAATTAAAAAATAATGGCTCCATTAGAAGACCAGAAACCAGAGGATTGAAAGCACAGGCACAAGAAGTTAAAGAGGCCAAAAATGGAGAGGAAGGTATAGAGGGCATGACCGCTGACAAGGTAAAATATAAAAACAACATGGAGAAAAGTAAAAATAAAAGTCAAAGTAAAAATGCCCCGAAAAATGCTGAGAAGGAGAAGGAGAAGGGGAAGGAGAGAAGATGGTGAAAGGGGAAAACAGAAGAAACAAGTGCAGCTAAATGAATGCAACGAAGGAGAGAAATCCGATGAACAAGCTGACGAGAATATTGAACTTTTGCTTAAAAAAGCTAAAAGAGTGCAAACTATTAAAAATTTGAAGGCTGCAGCAAAACTAACAGGTTTGTGCGATGAAACACAACCAAGGATATCTAACATATTTACGCCACTCTCAAAGGAAACCCTGAAGGAAGGAGACAAGGGAGACGACAGTAGAAGTACTCTCAACGATAATGGAAAGCTAAAGGACGTAATGAACAATAAGAGATCTAGTGATGGAATAAATCCAACTAGCACTAGTGCAGAAAAGGTGAAAATGGCTATAGATCTGATCGATCAAGAACGGGACTATGTGGATGCTAATGGACAAATCAAAGCTGGGGATTAAGAAACGGAAGCTGGGGGCGAAGATTCGTCAGAGGAATCCAACTCTGAAATCTATGAAACTGAGGTCTCGATCACTAGCGAAATTGAAAGTGAAATTGGAGGCACAAGTGCGGCTAGCGAGGATGAAAACTCTCCAACTGCTAATCTGGAAGTAACCGATATAAAGATCAATAATAATAACGAACCGGGTCGAGATTCGGCATCTAAAAAAAAAATGGAGAAGAAGAAATCCAAATTTAGAAAAGCACACAAACCACTAGATGATGAAACAACGGATCAGGGGAGCAACCAGGACCAAACAAAGAAAAAACATAGACCCCTCCGGAAAAGTCCGACTCCTACATTGAAAGGAGACATAGAACTTAAAAATCCTAAAAATGGGGCAGCTGAATTGAGTAAAAGTAAGGGAAAGCAACAACACCATGATACCGATAAACCAGGAGGCTCTCCAGAACCATCATTGAGCGAGGTCCTGAAGACTATAAAGGATTTTCATTCGGATGTTAAAACCGATAGTCAAAGGAATCATGACGCGATTCAACAACTCCTAGGCGCTATCCAGAAGGTGGATAATACCTGTATGGAGATAGTGGATAGGATGGCCTCGGTGGAGAGCCGCACCGAAAATCTAGAAGCAGATGTCATCAAACTCCAGGGTAAAGAAAATTCTCAATCTGCTATTATCGAAGACCTAATGATAAAGGTGGAGGACCTTGAAAATCGGGGAAGAAGAAACAACCTCCGCTTCTTGGGAATCGCAGAAGGGGCAGAAGGAAGTGATGCCAAGGGCTATATTGTAAGTTTTTTGAAGTCTTCCATGCCCGAACTATCAAAATGGGAATTGGAACGAGAAGTACATCGTGCTCACCGCTTCCCTCTGACACTCCCCAAAAGACCTATTAAAGAAAAACAGTACCCAAGAGCTATTCTGGTTTGCTTCGGAAAATTTCTTTTAAGAGAAGCAATTTACGACCTGGCTAGACCAACGAGGAGAAAAGAATTTCAAGGAAATAACTTCTTTGTACGTCCAGACTTTGCACACGCAACGGTTGAACGCCGATGGAGGCTGAGACAACTTTTTGCCCCATTTGAGGAAATTGGAGCAACCGTTTTTTTGCAGAATCCAGCGCACCTGAGAGTACTCTACAAAGGAACGACAAAGAACTTCACAAGCGAGATCCAAGCTGAAGCTTACTTGCATGAACTCTCTGAACTAAGAAAATATGAGGGGAAATACTAAAGCTAACCATCTGAAACGCTATATGGTTAAAAAAAAAAAGGAAAATAAAAATTCTCAGGCGATCAAGCAGGCGGTGATACGCGGATCACTCGATCGTCCATACCTGGGGCCCCTTGGTCCCAGGATGCCTCAGGGACTGGTTGGGGGGTGGAGGTGCGAGAGAGGAGGGCGGGAGGGGGAGAGGGAAAGGGAGGGGGAAGGGTGGGTGTGAAGAAAACAGAAAATGGAAAAAGGAAGGAATGGTGCAGAATAGGTAAGGGTCAACGGAGGCCAGCAAGGAAAATGATTTCTGAAAGAATTTTTGATACAGGTTGTAACACTCAAAGTGATGACACGCATTAATATATGTACAATGAGTGTGGGGGGATTAAATGATTGGAGGAAAAGACAGAAATTAGCATACGTAGTAAAACATAAGAGAATAGATCTTCTCTGTTTACAAGAGACCCACCTCCCTTGGTCTAAGGGAAATTTGCTTTCTATAAATGGATTTGAATTATTAGCCTGTACAACTCAAACATCAACAATCAGAGGGGTTGCCATTCTAGGAAGGAAAAAGTTTAGGGAAAGCGAGGAAGGTGAAAGTAGATAGTAATGGAAGATGGGTGATTATTGAGATGGATTTGGGTTTAACTATCTGTACGGTGTATGGTTCTAATGAGGAAGACCCTGAAATTTACGATTTCCTAGAAATAGAGCTTGCAAATTGGCCCTCTCCTCTGGTTTTCACGGGAGATTTAAATATCTCATCTGAATGGGGGATGGGCACATCGTATCAGGGAAGAAAACCTAGAGTCTTTAAGGAGGTTCAATCTATGTTAGCTTCTCATGGGCTTCAGGATCTATGGAGAGTTAAAGAACCCTCAAATGTAGGTTATACTTACTTTTCTAATCCAGCCCAGAGATATTCAAGATTGGACTACTTTTTTGTCTCTGCTTTAGAATCTGAGAAAGTTAAGATATGTAGACTCCCAAGGGTCATTTCGGATCACAACCCTTTGCTGCTAAACTTCGATATGGGAGGGCTAGAACGGTCTAAAACAAACTGGACCTTTGAAAGAAGGCTGTTGGCAGATAGCAGATTCGTAGACCATTTGAATAAATGGGCTGGTGAATTTTTTGCGGCAAATAGATACAGCACATCGCGGAATGGGGTCTGGGAGGCTTTCAAAGCCGCTCTAAGAGGAGAAACAATCAGTTGTGCCGCGAGAAAAGAAGATAGAAGCGAAGTAGAGAAATTAATGGTCAAATTAGCTGAGGCGGAAGAACAACATATAAAGGATATTGCTTCTGGCAGCAATACTGAGGCTAGTCAGGGAGTTCTGCTGGCAGTAAAAGCGGCACTGCAGAAGGAGGTTACACAGAAAGCAATAGGGGAGTACCAATCATCAAGGGCAAAGAGGTACGAAACGGGTGAGCAAGCTGGCAGAGCGCTTGCACTCCGGATCAGACAGGAAAAAACAAAGAATGCGATAGCATGTATAGAAGAGGAAGGGATAACATATACAGAGATAAAAGATATCCTATTGGTATTTAAAAAATACTATCAGAAATTATATGAGAAGGATCCTTTTAATAATGATCAGGAGGAGAGATGTATTGACAGTGGACCTTGTTTGGATGATATAACAAGAATAGCACTTGATAAGGATATTACGTCTGAGGAAGTTTTATCTGCCCTGCGAGAATTAGCCCCAGGGAAAGCATCTGGTCCTGATGGTCTCCCCTCGGAGGTTTACAAAGCAATTGAAAAAGAGATCGCTCCTCTTTTAGTAGATCTTTTTAACGGGATACTGTACTCTGGGGTGGTTCCCGATTCGTGGAAAGAAACCAACATTATAGTCTTTCATAAGAAAGGTAAACCAGCAGAGAATCCGGGGTCATATCGACCTATATCCTTAATAAATGCCGATACCAAGCTATATTCAAGGATCTGGGCGAAGAGGTTGGGCAGGATCATAGGCGTTCTTGTCTCTCCATGGCAACATGGTTTTGTTCCTGGGCATGGTACGACAGATCACACATGTAGAGCAATAACTTTGTTTGATGCCCAGGAAGCCGTGGGGGGAGGGATGGCCATGATCCTGCTCGACGCAGAAAAAGATTTTGATCGGGTGGGGTGGAGCTTCCTCTGGAGCATTTTGGCCGGGAGGGGTTTTGGTCCAAATATCGTTAGGGCTATCAAAGCTATGTATATAGACCCAGAATCGACAATTACGGCAATGGGAGAGAAATCAGATAAGTTTAAGATAAGTAGAGGGATACGGCAGGGCTGTCCCTGCTCCCCCATACTATTCACTCTGTACATTGATCCGCTCATTCAGAAGATTTTAGAGTGCCCTAGAATATCTCCAGTGATTTTTAATGGCTACGAAAACAAGATCTTAGCTTACGCTAATGACCTGGCTAAAGTTTTCGGTCAAGGTTCTGGATATCTTCTGAATGAATCAAAAACCCAGATAATCTGCTCTAGGAACATACCAAGACCCGACATAAAGTATGTTGATTCTGCTATATATTTAGGGGTTAAGATAAATGCTACAGTGGGTAAGATAGTGGAAGAGAATTACCCCCGCCCTCATAAAATCCATAGAGATAGAACTGAAAAGGATGGATGCTCTTCATCTTTCGCTGGTCGGGAGAGTAAATGTCTTAAAAATGGCGATGTTTCCAAGAGTGCTATATCTATTTAGAGCCATTCCCCTATATATTGAGGAGAAAATTCTGAAGCAATTAGAGTCTGTCTTTATCAGGTTCATATGGCAGTACGGTAAGGTTAGACGATCAACGACCCTTATGTCCCTTCCGTGGGAAAGGGGTGGGATGGCACTTCCGAACCTGAGATTGTATCACTGGACTTGTCTCCTAATCCAGATGTCAATCCTGTTTCAATGTGACACTGGTGCGACTATTACAGACAACCAGGGTCCCCCTCCTATCTTCAAACTACTGATGGGGGGGAAAGCAACTGGTCTACTGCTGACGGAACTGGAATATAGGTTCTATAGGAAGGCACAATTTAAGATCTTGCTAGGTGCATGGCAAGCATGGAAATCAATCTTAAAATTCTTTCATGTCCCTAAAATCAACCCTTCTCTCCTTTTGGAAAATTCGAGCCTTTTTCCTCAGTTAAGTAATGATGGGATCCTACAAGTCTGGAAGGGCTTAGGGGTTAAGACTTTTGGAGACCTAATGGTAGGAGATAAGATAAGCGGGTTTGAGGACATGCAAAGGAGATATGGCCTCCCTTCAAATCAATGGCTTACATATGGTCAAATCTCCGGTATCTTACAGGCTTGTAGGCCAAAGCTTAAACCCCTTGCAGACTTTCCTGTGGTTGAGGGCATAGGAAGAAGGTGTAGGAAGATAAAAGATGTTTATAACATGCTGGTGTCCAGATTACAGGACGATGTAGGAAAAGTAGAAAGTGACTGGGCAACCAAATTGGGAAACCCGGATGTAGATTTGGACCTAGCATTATGCTTGAATAAAAAGATCTTACGGGCGTCCAACTTACGAGCACAACATTTTAAAACAGTTTTTAATCTGTACCATACACCGGCTAAACTATTTGCTTGGGGTGTTAGGAACGATGATTGCTGCCCGAGATGTAATAAGGGGCAAGCCGACTTACTACATATGTTTTTTACCTGTGAGCGACTGGCCCCCGCCCTGGATGGAATAACAACATTTTGGGAGGGGCTGCTAGCTCATAAGTTCGATCTATCCCCAACACTGATGTTATTTGGCTCACATTCTAAATTGGTTTTAACAGAGGATGAGGCTGCTTTGGTTTTTATGTCGGTTGCTGTGCTCAGAATTATAATCTCGGCCGGATGTAAGGATGTTACAGCCCCGTCTTTTCAGATGTGGATCTCCAGATTCTTGGCCATTTACAATATTGAGTCTGGCCTCTATGAATTTAAAGGTGTTAAAAAACGAGAAATGGGAAGACGATTATGGGCCCCGGTTAAGAAATGGCTGGACGATAGAATAAGAACTTAAAATGTACTGTATTGTTATATTTATTGACAGATCTTCTATATAATTTTTATCCCCACATGAAATATTGTGTTTTTTAACATGCTTATATATGAGCGATCATATAATTGTATCAGATGTTCTTATACCTTGCTTATGGCTATTTATGTATTTCCTTATTGCACCATGAACTCCAATATTTTTTTTTTTTTAAAAAGACACAGGATGACGAAGTCGACTGCAGACTCATGATACAGAATGATGCGCCAATGTCCTCTGCAGGCTTGTGACTCAGAATCCACTAGATACCATTATCATATAATCCAACAGCAACCAGAGCTGCTCTGAAGAAAAGACCAAGGCCACACCAATTCTTGATTGCCTAGCAACCGGTTACAGACTGAGAGTGCCTTTACAGTTCTGGTCCAATTTAAGATGGCTGCTGAGTGGGTGACTTATTGCCTGATTACATAATCACTAGGCTGATTGTATAATCATCAGGCTCAGTCTGGGTGACTCATTTCCTGATTGTATGATCACCAGGCTCATACCATGAGGTGTTCTGGATGACTCATTTCCTGATTGTGTAATCATCAGGCCCATTCTGGGTGACTCCATTCCTGATTGTATAATCATCAGGCCCAGACCATAATGTAATGGTTTCAACACAACAACTACACAAAAAATATTATGGGGTGAGAGCACAAACACAAAATTAGATGCACACATGGAAAGCACACAGATACGCCATACAGATGCACATGTGTTATGGATGTGGGTTTATGCAGAGCTCATGCTCCAAGATCGCGCATTGCCTGTCCATGGATTCCCATCTCAACAAGCATCATGTAGGCATCCCTATGACAACTACATCCATTCATACCAACAGAATATGTAGATAACATGGCAGGGAGTAATTGGCATGGAATTTAAAAGGCCTGAGGTGGATTCAGAACTGTGCACCCTTATATTTTATAGATCCAGCGGCAGATGTCTGAGCCGTACTTTGAGCAATGGAACCTGTCATTTTAGAAATAAAACACTGTCTGGGTAGGGGATATATTATACTGGCTCCAAGACCTGCCCCGCTTCACAGTTTTTTTTTTCTTTGTCATTGTGCTCGAAGGTGTGGAGGAGAAGCTGGAAAGCACTGTTCCAGAAGTGGTCTGTGGAAGCATCGGAAGGGAGGCCTCCAGACAGCGAGTAACTTCTTATGAATAATTCCCTGAAGTTTTACGTGCCAACTTCTTGGAACAGGCAAGAAAGCTGAGCTTTGAGAAAGACAACATTACAAATGTAATTACTGTTTCCATATTTCCTTATGCCAATGGGTTCTTTTTAGCTACACGTTGTTTGTACAATGTTGTGACCGTAAGCCCAGCCCATGGTTTTGTTTAGTTGTGCATCTAAAACAAAGTCGCCTCTGTTAAAACAGCGGGATAAATGCCACCTGTGATGTTGTACACGCTCTAGTAGTTGGAATGGGAGGAGTCTAGGGGTTGGAGGAAGAGGAGAAGCAGTGACAGGAAAGGGGCAGATAGAGTAGGGACAGGGACTGGAACAGACGTGTTAATAAAGCTCAGTGAATTGAAAGCACATAACACGAGTCTGTCGTTATTTATGTCAGGACATGACAACTGGCGACGAGGGTGGGATCAGGTGACCTGCCATCCCTGCTGAATCGAGAACTACCCTGTCCCGGGCACCAGCAAAGACGTGGTCGCTGTTGCGCCGTCTGTGCCCCACAAAGCCGCCGCCTACAGCCCTAGGCCAGCGGTGGATGAGCCGCTCCACGATCAGGCGATCGTGTAGAGCCCCTCCGGAACTGCGTGACTGAAGCGCTGCCTCTCCGGCACCAGACGCGATCCTTCGCGCCAAAAGAAAGTCGTGAGTGTGCCCTGAAGGCTGTGCTAGCAAAGAAGGAACTGGGGGCCCACCCCAGCCCTCCTGAAGCGCCCTGAAGGAGTGGGGAGCGTCCAGAGAAGCAAGTAACCCCCGCGGAGGCGCCAGAAGAAAAGCGCCGATTTTGCCGCCATCGGGTCTCACCCCCGATGCGTGAGAGACGGCACGCAGCGAACGGAAGAAACCAGAGCTTACGCCTGGCCTACCTTGATGGTGAAAGTGGCCTGGAAGTGGGAGCTGGGCTGCACAATTCCTGTTGTCCGGAGAAGAGATCCTCGGTGAGTGTCCAGTTAGACCGAGTGAGCAAGAAGAATGAATGCAGCCAAGCCTCGTGAGAGATGAGAGCTTCTGTGTGGCGGCCATCTGAGAGTCAGGCTGTCGTGAAGGACATCCCTGTGAAATGCATGAGCGGCCATTTTGAAGTCAGGCATCCCAAGTTTGAGGCCGAAACAAGCTCTGAAAAGGCAAAAAAAACATGCATTGATAGCCGCAAAACAAGCATTGGTGAGTGCAAGGACAAGTATTGACAATTGCAAAACAAGCATTGGTGAATGCAAGTGCAAACTGTGACGACTGCAGAAACAAGCATTGGACATTGGGAAAGCGAGCACTAGCCAGTATATAGGTGCGTCGCTAACACTTCAGCCCAACCATGTCAAACTCGCCACACCGGAACGGAGGTGGTGCAGCGGTGGCTGCCCCTGTCGTGCCCATCGTCTCACACCTACGCCCCCCGGAACCGCTGACCCTGGTGGCGGGCGGAAGTATGGGCCCTCGATGGCAGGAGTGGCTGGAGGATTTCGAAGATTACTTAGAAGGGTCAAAAGTCACAGGAGACAGAGATAAACTAATTGCACTCCGCAATCTTGTTGGCAAAGAGATTGGAAAGGTGATCAAAGAACTACCGACGGATGACAAAGGAACTTATGACAAAGTGCGTGATGCACTCAACAGAAAGTTTGTGCACAAAAGAAACGTGGACTACGAGAGGTACGTGTTTCATCAGGCACGTCAGGACAAAGATGAAATGACGAGCACCTTCATATCACGACTGCGCCGACTGTCGCAGTACTGCAATTTTGACTCATTTTCAACGGAAGATGCGATCCGACTGAGAGTCATTGAAGGCTGTCATTCAGAGACACTCTGAAGGCGATTGCTAAGAAAGAGCCATAACCTTGATGAGATTGAGGAAATGACGAGGATATACCACCAGGCAGAAGAGCACGCAAAAACCATGGAGACAGGGCGGAGCGAGAAAAAGAGCAAGCATATTGGACGCAAAGCTCCAGCACTCAGAGAAGATCAGGTGATCATCAGAGAAGGTCTCGTCCAGAGTCCAGACACACACACCGAAGCCATCGACGCTACGAATCAAGAAGGAGAGAAAAGAGATCGAGTCACACCAAGAAGCCAGAACGTCCACGGAAATGCTACCGATGTGGGTATGACTTCCCACACACAGACACCTGTCCAGCAATGGGCCAGCAGTGCCGGAAATGTGGGCGCAAGAATAATTTCGAAGTCTTGGTGGAGTGTACAGCATGGAGAGAAGGAGTGAGACAATCAGATCTCGACCAGAGGAAAAGCGACACCACGCAAAAACTGTGCAAGACAGAGCATTGTCGCCTTCTGGCTCGTCACATTCCAGCAAGGAATCTCACAGGCCTCAATGGATCAGAAGGTCACCATCGAGGGAATAGAGGTCGACCTCTCAAGAGACAACATTCACGGATGAATACATATGTATGGTGGCTGACCCGGACCAGCTAAAACAGTATCCTTCGCTAGATATCAAAGTGGGGACTCATGCCACCAAATTTGTACTTGATAGTGGAGCATCATTAAATTACATGCCCGTGACCGAATACAACAAGATGGAACCACCGCCTGTCCTGAGTCCCGCACATGTCAGGGTGTTTACCTGGATGGCGAAGAAACCACTTCCCTGTCTGAGCAAGTTTGCAACGACGCTCCAGCACGAGCCCACAGCAGTACCGGCTTACAGCCACGTCAATGAGGGACCGGAGGCTGATTGCCTCCTCAGTCTACCCACGGCAGAGAGACTCAGACTGGTTGAAATCCTATACCGGGTCCATGACAATCCAGACATTGTTCGAAAATTTCCCAAATTGTTCAGTGGACTCGGCAAAATGAACAAGTGTCTGATTCGCCTACACATCAACAACAAAGTGCACCCTATTGCTCAGCACACAAGGCGAGTGCCTTTCCACCTTCAGCAGGCAGTCGAGGACGAAATTCAGGAACTACTTCAAGCGGACATCATCGAAAAAACGGACGGTCCCACACCATGGGTGTCACCAGTTGTAATTGTCCCCAAGAAGGGTACCCCGGAGAAAGTATGGTTGTGTGTGGACATGAGGCTGCCCAACACAGCCATAGAACGGGAGCGGCATCTAGGGCCTCACCTGAGTGACATGATAGCGGCACTGAATGGAGCCAGGGTATTCTCAAAGCTAGATCTCAACAAGGGATACCATCAGTTGGAGCTGCACGAAAAATCAAGATACATTACAACATTTGCCACCCATCTGGGTCTGTTTCGTTACAAAAGACTGAGTTTCGGCATCTCCTCCACAGCGGAAATATTCCAAGAGGTGATACGCCAAACCATCAGGCATATCCCGAATTCCCTAAACTACAGTGACGACATATTGGTATATAGATCAAACACACAAGAACATGACAAGGCCCTGGATCGAGTATGCCATGCTCTCCTGGAAGCAAATTTAACTTTAAACAAAGACAAGTGTGAATTCCATCAGTCCACTCTCAAGTTCTTCGGTCACGTGTTTTCTGGGGCTGGAATGAAGCCCGACCCCGAGAAAGAAACTGCGCTCAACACCACCAAGGGCCCTCAAGATGTCAGCGATGTCAGATCATTCCTGGGCATGGCCAGCTATTGCTCCAGATACATCAAGGACTAGTCACCCCCTTTGTGCCCTTACGAAGCAAGGACAACCGTTTGTGTGGAGCCCTCAGTGTGAGCGGGCTTTCCAAGAAATCAAGCAAGCGGTGGAATTGGCGAACAATCTGGCCTATTTTAACACTAAAAGGAAGACGGAGATAATGGTGGATGCCAGTCCATTGGGTTTGGGTGCCATATTGGCTCAATATGACAGTGACACTGAGCAGCGTCACATTGTGGCATACGCCAGTCGCAGACTCTCTGACACTGAGAAGGCCTATTCTCAGCCCGAGAAAGAGAGCCTAGCGGTCGTGTGGGCGTGTGAACATTTCCATGTGTTCATCTTCGGCAAACATTTCACCATGATCACGGATCACCAGGCCCTTGTCACCATTTTCGGTAATCCCAAATCCAAGATGCCACCCCGCATTGAAAGGTGGGGTCTGCGATTGCAGGAATACAAATTCACCATTATTCACAAACCCGGGAAAGGTGAGAATCCGGCGGACTACATGTCCCGACACCCTCAAGCATCCCATGAATCACATCCGTCAATGGCTGAGGAATATATACACTTTGTGGTAGGTGTAGCCCGACCACCGGCAGTCCCATTAGAAGCGATCAAGGACGCTACGGCGCAGGACAATATCCTTCAGAGAGTAGTGCGTCGACTGCGCACACATCGCTGGAGACATGATAGTGAAGACAAAACGAGTGACTCACAAATACGTCAGGAAATAAAGCTTTCCGACATGTCAGTGACGAGTTGTCAATCACCTCAGAGGGGCTCCTGCTGAGGGACCATCGGATTGTCATCCCGAGGCAGCTACGTCAAGGAGTGGTCAACCTCGCACATGAAGGTCATCGGGGAGTTGTTGCCACAAAGAGAGCTCTAAGGGAGAGAGTCTGGTTCCCGCAACTCGATCAAATGGTTGAGCTCACCTTGAAGGACTGTCCCCAATGTCAACTGGTGAAGTCGGGAGAGCCTCCAGCTCCCCTTCAAATGACTCCACTGCCCAAAGGGGTATGGCAGGAACTCGCCATGGACTTCTATGGACCCCTCCAGTCAGGCCGGTACGTGGTGGCTATCATGGACGAATACTCAAGATTCCCGATAGCTCAGTTTGTGTCTTCCACCAACGCCTCCAGCACAATTGCGGTGTTAGAAGTATTTGCTGCGTGGGGCGTTCCCAAGGAACTCAAAACAGACAATGGTCCTCTTTTCAATGGCCATGAATTCAGTGAATTTGCAAAGCATCTAAACTTTCGACATAGAAAGATTACACCATTGTGGCCACAAGCCAATGGCACCATTGAGAGGTTCATGGCCACCCTGAAAAAGACCTTTCAACAGGCCACATTGGAAAAGAAAGACTTACAAATAGCTCTGAACGAAGTGCTAAGAGCGTATCGGACTACCCCTCACGCCACCACTGGAAAATGTCCTGCCACACTCATGCTAGGACGACCCATCAGGACAAGGATCCCGAAGTGGGAAGGGGCTCTGGCACCGGTGTCCCCAACACGCACCCATCGAGAAACAGTGAGGGCTGACCAAGCGGAAAAGAGCAGGATGAAAACATATGCGGACGCCAGACGGCGCGCCAAGTCTCCCTCCCTTCGGACAGGAGATTGTGTAGTGGTCAAACAAGAGCAGGCCAAGAAAACGGATTGTCGGTTCAAGGAAGAACCTTTGATTGTCACTCAGCACAAAGGCACCATGATCACCGCCGAGTCTGAGCAAAGAAGAATTACCCGAAATGTGTCTCATTTTCAGAAATGTACCCCGGGCATGAAAGAGACACTTGAGAGGGATACAGTACAACGAGATGTTGGCGGATTGAGTCAACCGAGTCCAACCCTGAGACTTGACAGGCCAAAGGAAGATGCGCCTACAGATGCTGGAACGCGTCTCCGACCACGAAAAGACATACTCAAGCCAAAGAGACTGATTGAAGAGATGGATTAGGAATAGCTAAAGTTCTTTTGTTAACAAAGGGGGAGATGTGATGTTGTACACGCTCTAGTAGTTGGGATGGGAGGAGTCTAGGGGTTGGAGGAAGAGGAGGAGCAGTGACAGGAAAGGGGCAGATAGAGTAGGGACAGAGACTGGAACAGACGTGTTAATAAAGCTCAGTGAATAGAAAGCACATAACACGAGTCTGTCGTTATTTATGTCAGGACATGACACCACCCTAAGCACACAGCTCACCACAGCTCTCACTAGTCCTCTTCCAACCATTCATAGCTTTTCAGCAAACAGCAGTTTTTTACAGGCCACACCACAGGGCTGGTGGAAAGCTAAATCACAGCCCCCAGAATGCAACCTACTTATGGAACGATAATCAAGAGCAGCTGAAGGCCTTGCAGATGACATGGGCCAGGTGGCAGCATTGCTGGGGAACCATCCTGTGCTGAGAAGAACCTCACACTGCTTTGAAGGGTCCCGGATTGTTGGTGCTTCAGTCTATGCAGACATAGACGCGGAAGTGCAGAGTATTTGTTCCAGCGTGGAGGGCGGTGAGCGGCCGCACGGGGCGCGCAGCACCTCTCTTGGAGCAAGCCACAGCTCCACTGCCAAAACGCAATGCCAAGACTGGCAAAACGACCAATGCCTCAAAGCCTCCTGGTTCGTGCTACACATCCTGGACGGCAAAAACGCCTTGGCAGAGTGAGATACCAAAGAAGGCGGTGGAACAATTGCAAGGCCCCATGGACATCAGAACTATACTGGGAACCTCCGGAAAGGAAAGGGAGTGGCAGCAGGGTTTCCCTGCATGCTCCTCTCCCCAATCCCACAAGCCTCCACAGTGATAATCCCAGCTCACCTGTTGCACTGCCATTGACCCTGGCCTACCCTGCTCCCCAGTCTTCTCCCAGCCCACCAGGCCAGATAACTGCCTGAAAACAGCAGCAACAGCAGCAAGTAACAGTTAGGCAGCAGTGAGGCTTTGGGGTGGTTCATGTGGTTCATGTGAGGTGTGACAGTAGGCAGTCATTGCCAGTAAAAGTTAACGTGGTGGGGCGGGAGGGAACGTAAGTCGACAGACAACAGAATAGGGAAAATTAATTAAACTAAACAATCCTTTCCCGTCTGTCGACTACCCCCCGCTCTGCCAGCCACACCGCATTTAGCTGCACCGACCATGCCTGGCAGCAGGGTTGAGGCAGAGGGCGACTAAAATGGTCGGTCCAGCACCGATGCGGTTTGTCTCCCTCTGTGTGCTCTCCTACCTCGTAAAGAAACAGCAAGACACCACTTCTATCCAAATAGCAAAGGCAAAAGGAACCCCTGCATAAGCACACAAACTTGTGCCCATCATCCAGAAACAGCCCTGTATCCCTCAAGCTCACATATACCATGCAGGAGCAAGCTGGCCTCAAGGATCTTGACAGTGCTAACTGCATGCCTGCGATTTTAACATCTCCAGAACCTGCCTCACTCAACTCAAAACTCACAGCAGGCAACAGCATGCAGATGGCTCTCGCAGCCCTGCGGACAGTCGGGAAACCAGAGCATTTGGGCACTAATTCCTTCAAAGTACGCAACAGGGGCAGTGCACAGGGTAAAAGAATTTAACAACAGCATGCACAGAAGGAAACCCACTACACCGTCCAAGTTGGGCACTGAGGGAAAAGCATCTCCTGCCTCAGTGCTCCAGGCAGGTCCAACCCCCAAGTCCCCCCCAAGGACTCACCTACAGGCCTTATCACACAGCACTT
Source organism: Lissotriton helveticus (assembly GCF_964261635.1). NCBI lineage: Eukaryota > Metazoa > Chordata > Amphibia > Caudata > Salamandridae > Lissotriton > Lissotriton helveticus. The sequence goes on from NC_136061.1 coordinate 1,508,134,327, forward strand.
CCAAGACTCACACACTCACTGGGACTAGCCCGCTGCAAACACTATTAGAAACACTGACAGCAAAGAGGCAGCGCCACCCAGGACCTGCTAAAGTAGGCCCAACAGTTTGCGCGCCTAATGCACCCTACTATTAAACACAAGTCCTGATCCTGCCGAAGGCGGCACAGAGCACCAGAGAATGGTCAATTTAACTCCCGGCAGTCCTCCAACATATTATCCAACAATCTTTGGAGAAGGAGCAAACAACACCTGATAAGTTTTTGAGAGACCTTATTTCCCCCCCTATTTCTACCCCGCTGAAACCTTTATTTTACGACATGGAAGGCGTTCCATCCAGGATTTTGTACGCCTACATCCCCTGCTCTTCTGGGCGTGCATAAGAAGGACTGCTGAATTGTCCAACTATGCGGTTGCCCTCGATGAATTGGTATTAGCTGATACAGGGAGTAGGATTAAATGGATAGCCGACCTTAGACAGCTTTTAACAGATATAGGATTTAAAGAGGCTTGGGTCAGCCAGGTCCCACCCTCAAAGCAGGATCTGAAGCATGTCTATTGGGATTGGGTGCAGACACAAGAGTTCGCTAACCCCAAAATAGGGAAACTCACTGAGGGGTTCTTTGAACACAAACCCACCTGTAGATTGGAACCCTACCTAGATTTTATACAGGTCCCCAGGGACAGGGTCCTGTATATGAAGCTGAGACTAGGGACCCTTCCCATCAATAGTGTGACAGCTTCTTGGAAAGGACCTAATATAACATCAGCGCCCTGCCCAGGCTTCACTTACCATAATGAGTCTATTGCCCATTTTTTCTTTGCCTGTCCGGCCTACAGAACGGCCAGAGCCAAACGGCTCAAACCAGTTTGTAAAATGATAGGCTTAATGAACTACCGTGCTGCACTCCGCATCTTAAGAACTGATACATCATCACTAATACTGATTTGCGGAGTAGCTACGTTTTTGGAATGCGCATGGTTCATAAGAAAAAAGATCCAGGCAAAAAAAAGATATGTCCCAATAGCCTTGATGCGCTTGTTTGTTAGATAAAACAAGACCAAGGTTTTGAGTTAACAATGCCTAGTGCAATAGCCTTTATGGTCCCGATATAATATTATTAGCTGTGAAATGGTTCGCCCTTTTTATTCCCTGTTTTCTTTTAAATGTATGGATTTTAATATGCAATTTATATGGTAATGTATAGTATGATGTATGATGCACTTTTATCCCTTTGTGAGTTTTTTAGTATTTGATTTTTTTAAATGTATATGCTTTTATGATATTTTTTTATCGAATAAAGCGCATACTACTACTACTCCTGGCAGTCCTCCAACATATTATCCAACTCCTTGGACTTACAATCTCTGGAGTAGGAGCAAACAACACCTGACAATGCGCTGAAATTTGAAGCGTCATCAAAACACGCTCAAGTAATCAATGCACAAATCCATCAACGTAACTTACTCAGACCTCAGGTCCCAGGCCTCAGCACAGGCCTCCTCTCTGGATACATCCAGGCAAAGTACAATTACAACTGCAGCCATTGAACATAACCATGATTTGGAGGATCTCTCTGCATCTGTCTACCATAATTTGGAGTCCAAAATAGAAAAAATCCACAGGAGCTCACTCCGAAGCTGTTCAGAACCCCAGATATGACAAGATAATCATCCCCCAACAGCCAAAGCACCAAAGGGATGGTGAACCTGGAGCTGACATCCATCAGTGCTGCACAAAACTCCTTGGCCAGGGCATTGCTATAGCACTCCACCAAAATGGAGTAACATATAGACCTCCTACAGTCAATCGCACAGTGTCTCACCAACCTGAGTGCTAAGATTAAACTCTTTGGAAATAAAGTCCAAGACTGTCAAGAAGGCGGTTGTATGATGGTACAATGCATGCCTGAACAACGCATGCTAGTATCACGCGGTCTCTTTCACGGCCGCATCTTTAGCGCTCATGCCTTTACCACGCCTGTCTTTACCACACAATTTCGTGGTAAAGACATGATGTGTAAAGGGGCATGCAGGCTAAAGATCATACTTACCCCTGCCCTGAAAATGAATCCCACACCCCAAAACCTACCCTGACCCCATCCCTGTGTCCTGAGCTCTAAAAAACTGTTCCCTACCTCTGTGAAGTACCCCAACACAGCCCCCCGCCCGCCCTGAGGCCTAAAATTGTCCATTGCCATGAGCCCTGAAAACTATCCCTACATAACTAAACTAACCCGACCCTGCCCCCTGCTCTATAAACGGCCTCTTATCCCCCTGCCTGAGCCCTAAAAATTAAGCCCACCCCCAAAAATTAACCCAACCCCAGTCTCCCTGCCCTGAGCACTAAAAACGATTCCCTACATCCCTAAACTACCCCACCCCTGTAAACTGTCCCTTTTACCTCCACTTTTAGCCCTAAAAACTGTCCCCACTAAAAACTACCTGACCCCCTCCTGAGTCCTAAAACCTACCCCTATCCTGAAAAACTACCCCCTCCACCCCCTCAGACCAAGCCCCAGCGCCACTTACCTCACCATGTCCTTAGCCTTAAAAACTGACCCCACCCTAAAAACGACCCCAACCTCCTTCTGAGTCCAAAACCTAAGCCACCCAGAAAAACTACCCCCTCCACCCACCAAGACAAAGCCCCATCCCAACTTACCTCACTGTGTCCTCTCCCATTTCTGATAGTCCTTCCTCTTCCTGTCTTCCCCTTCCTGTGCCTCTGCTTGGCAACTAGAGAGTGCATTGCTTTAACCACGAATATGCATTGTTAAGGCACATGCGTTGTTAAGGCAAGTGTGGTACGGCTTGCGGGGAAATGGCACGTGTGGCTCAGCCCATGTTGTTAAGGCTGTTTCCCGTAGAAGACAGATCGTGCTCCTGTTCATGCACAGCTATCATGGAATCATTGACAGACTGACCACTCTCCCAGATATGCTGTGCCACTTGTAAGTCAAGAGGGGACATTATCCACGCTGCTTGTTTACAATGCTGTTTCCTTTAAGAACTTAAATGCCATTTATAACGCCATCTCTTTTTAAGAAGTACTGTTGAGGCCATTTTTAACATGGCTTTAATATTTTCTGCTTTTGTACTTAGGAAAATGTTTCATTCTGTTTTCCACATGTAATGATTTTAAGTAATCGAACATGAATTAATTAATTAAGTGATTCATTATTCATTAGTTCACTGCTTTGACCGAGAATACAGGCATGTGTTCGTTGAGAGAACTCACTCCTTAACGTACTCATAGCTATCAAGTTCCCTGGGTCCATGTGTAACTATTTAGGCTAGCCCCTCTTTTTTCTAAGAATTCTGGGACTTGTACTCATATTCAAGCTAGTATTAAAAACAGAACTACGAGCCCCAGAATTCTAAGAAAAAAAACGTAACTGGGCTTACTAGTCACACATAGACCTAGGATACCTGGCATGTATACCTACCTAACACTTTAACACTGCAGAAAACCCAGCAAAGTAAAATGATATCTTTTATGAGGCATGTTGTGTTATGTTACAGGGTTATTGTATAGCCAAACGGGGAAACATCATTTACCACGAAGGCATTACCACTACTAACATTTACCACGTGACACTTACCACGCAGGGTGCCTTCCACGCAGGGTGCCTTCCACGACGTCTTTACCACGGGCTGGGGGGGAGATGTGGTATTCCTTCGAGTCGTTCTGCGTGGGCTTGGGGGGCAGAGGGGGGCTGGGGGGGGTCTCCCCCCCCAAAAATAACAAGCGGGGGCAGAGGGGGGCTGGGGGGGGTCTCCCCCCCAAAAAATAACAAGCAGTTTACTTTAAAAAAAAAAACGAACATAATTTTAAAAGAAAAAGGAAAGAGCCTCCCCCAAAGACGTGCCGTGTACGTCAAAAAAACAGTCCTTTTTTTATTTTGGTATACGTGTTTTGACGCTTGTTTCAATGGAGGATGGAAGTAAGGGCTCGTAGAGAAAGACGTGCAGGTAAGACGTTTCTAGGCGTAGTAAAATCCTACGTTGTAAATACCAGCGTGGTAAAGCCACTTGCGATGTAAAATTCGCGTGGTAAAGCCATGCGTGGTAATTGAAATCGTGGTATAATCATATATTCAGCCAAACGGCAGCCGGGGCAGCGACTGCTCCAGAGGGGGTGAGCGTATCGCGCCTCTGATGAATGCAGCAACCTGCGATGCAGCTGCAGGTGAAACCAAGCTGTAAGCGGCAGAGCGAGGGCACCCGCAGAGCTCTGCCATACAGTGGTGGAGAACCTCAGGAGGAGGCGGTGGAGAAGGTAAGCAGCAAATTACAGGTACCAGGGAGGCGAAGCAGCCGTAACAATCGGGCGGGCAATAGCATGGGGAGAGCGCACCGCCCTGGGGGAGAAACCGCAGCGTTGAGGCTGTGTAATATATGGGTGCCCGTACCTCGTTGCGACAACCAACCTCACGGGTGGCCTGCGTCACCAGAATGAGATGACCTTCATGCTGCACATGTATACTGAGCGCCAGGCTCGAGGATAGAGGCTCCAGTCTGCTCCTGAATCGCTGAAGAGGGCGAAGGCCATATTGGCAGCGTGGACTGACACTAGTACTCTGCAGGACTATAACCGGCAAACCAATATCACAGTTTGGCTGCTACTTGGGGGCCATACCTGCTGCCTGCTGGCCTCTCCATCCCCCTGGTGGGACTTCCTGTCCCAGGGTGCTCCTGCCTGCGAGCACTGGAGGTGAGGGGGAGGCATGGTCACTGTGCATAAAGCCCTGCCTCTTCCCCTGCAACGCAGGACGCTCTGCTGCTTGTTGGGGTCCATACCTGCTGCCTGTTGGACTTTCCATTACCTTGCTGTTCCAGGGTGCTCCTGCCTGCGAGCACTGACGGTGAGGGGGAGGAGTGGTCTTCAGGCTAAAAGTGCTGCCTCTCCCCCCATGTGCAGGATGCTCTCCTGCTTGCTGGGGCTATGCCTGCTGGACTTTCCATTACCCTGGTGGGACTTCCTGTCTCGGGGTACTTCTGCATGCGTAAACTGACAGTGAGGGGGAGGCGTGGTCACTGTGCTTAAAGCGATGCCTCTTCCCCCACGACACCGTACGCTCTGCTGCTTGTTGGGGACCATACCTGCTGACAGCTGGACTTTCCATTAGACTGGTGGGACTTCCTGTCCCGGGGTGCACCTGCCTGCGAACACTGACAGTGAGGGGCAGGCGTGGTCACCGCGCTTAAAGCGCTGCCTCTCCCCTCTGTGGAGTGGGATGTGCGCAGGCTGCACCCGGGCAAAGTCCGGGCCAAGAGTGGGACTGTCCATGCCTGTCAGAGCCCAAAAGAGGATGGGCTGGTCCACCCCCCCTGAAGTTTTGTTACAGAGGATTGACACTTGCTCCTTACTAACAAGGTACTGTGCATAAGCCCGGAGTTTTCGTAAGGCATAATCAGGAGTCTTATATTCTGTCTGAATTGATTGGCCTTTTTTGGCAATTGAGGTGTCATGAGGAAGCGGAAAATGACTGAGGGAGGATTTTGAAGGAACCATCAAGAAGAAAGTGAAAAAGAAAGTTCAGAACCCAAGCCCCGTGGGAGGGGCTTGCTCACTGGATCGGATAATTTACTAACTGAATGTGAGGAGCTCCTTGATCCACATGCACCTGTTAGTACCACAAAAATTGGGGGTATACTGAACATGTTTAAAAAGGCACCCATTAGGAAAAAGCCATTGGAAGCCACTCAATCAATCAATCAATCATTTATAAGGCGCACTGCATACCGGCGAGGGTCTCAAGGCACTGGGGGGGGGGCGCTACTGACCGAACAGCCAGGTCTTGAGTATCCTCCTGAAGGTCAGCAGATCTTGCGTATGTCGTAGGCTCAGCGGGAGGGTGTTCCATGTCTTGGTGGTGAGGTGGGAGAAGGATCTCCCACCGGTGGTTGTTCTTCGGATGCGCGGGACGGTGGCGAGTGAGAGGTCAGTGGAGCATAGCTGGCGGTTGGGGATGTAGAAGGAGAGCCGTCTGTTGAGGTAGGCTGGGCCAGTCTTGTGGAGTGCCTTGTGTGCATGGGTGAGGAGCTTGAAGGATATCCTCTTGTTGACGGGGAGCCCGTCCAGGTTTCTCAGGTGGGGGGTGATGTGGCCGTGGCTTGGTACGCCGAGGATCAGTCATGCCGAGGAGTTTTGGATGCGTTGTAGTCGTTTGATGAGCTTGGTCGAGGCTCCCACGTAGAAGGCGTTTCCATAGTCGAGTCTGCTGCTGACGAGGGCATGGGTGACTGTCTTTCTTGTATCTGTCGGGATCCATTTGTAGATCTTGCGAAGCATGCGGAGGGTGTTGAAGCAGGAGGAGGAGACGGCGTTGACTTGCTTGGTCATTGAGAGCGTTGAGTCGAGGATCATTCCTAGGTTGCGTGCGTGGTCCGTGGGTGTCAGGACTGCCCCCAGTGCAGTCGGCCACCAGGAGTCGTCCCAGGCTGAAGGGTTGGAGCCGAGGATGAGGACATCCGTCTTGTGCGAGTTCAGATTCAGACGGCTGGTGTTCATCCAGTCGGCGACGGCCTTTATTCCTTCGTGGAGGTTGGCTTTGGCTGTGATGGGGTCCTTGGTGAAGGAGAGGATCAGCTGAGTGTCGTCGGCGTAGGAGATTATGTTGAGGTTGTGCTGTCGGATTACGTGTGCGAGTGGGGCCATGTTAATGTTGAACAGTGTCGGGCTGAGGGAGGATCCCTGGGGTACACCACAGATGATCTTGGAGGCTTTGGAATGGAATGGGGGGAGGAGGATGCTCTGGGTTCTGTCGGAGAGGAAGGAGGTGGTCTGAACAAGAGCCTTGTCTCGGATCCCTGCGGTGTGGAGGCGTGCACGTAGTGTGCGGTGGCAGACGGTGTCGAAGGCGGCAGAGAGCTCTAGGAGGATGAGTGCTGCGGTCTCGCCGTTGTCCAGCAGGGCCCTGATGTCATTGGTGGCGGCGATGAGGGCAGTCTCGGTGCTGTGGTTGCTGTGGAACCCTGATTGGAAAGGGTCCAGGATTCTATTTTCTTCGAGGTATCGGGTTAGCTGTCTGTTGACGTCCCATCTAAGAGCCAGACTAGTGTGGGTAGTGCTCCACTTGTGAATACTAATGATTTTCTTGTAGTAACAGATTCTTACCCCTAGTAGATTAAATAGAACCATCAGACACTCCTTCCATCTCAGAGAGTCCGGTGTCAGGGAAGGTCATAGAGGTCAGTAGACACCATACACGAAATAGCTACCCTTCAGAGCACCCCGTACAACACCCTGGACATCTGAATACTGAATATAGCGTTAACCAATCGAGTTATATAGATTCCTCGTCTCTGTTGAGCCAAGATGGATATAAGGGCATTAAACACTATTCACGAGAACTGCTTTACACACACACGCAGACAAGTGTCTTAATACAACCATAGATGCTCTACCACAGAGGGGCTGTCCCTAAAGCACTTTAAAACACAGATAATGACTATAGTCCAGGAAATTAGAGCTCTGAAAATAACGATTAGCAGCTTTTCAGATTCACTAAACAAAGTACTCTCTAACGTGCAATATATTAAAAATCAGATGGGAAGACAGACGGATAGCAATCAAAGGGAGGTGTGCCCTGCAGGGAAAACCAGTGGATTTGCCCAGAGCTATAGATGGTTGGCTAAGAACCAAGGGTGAAGGGATCATCCAATTTTGTGAAAAAACATGTATCATCAAGTAGCCAACTCATCACATTAGGTTTGCACAAAAGCCTACAGGATATCGACTTCTAGCTAATCCTACTGTGGCCCTGAGACCCACACCAAGATTTATATCCCCCCAGTCAAACTCACTGCAAGCACAACGCAAAGTAGTGAGGGAGCCAGACATGAGGTGTTTAGTGTATCTAACAAATGTACCAAAACCTATTACTAGTCTTATTAAAAAATTGGGTCCGACATGACCAAGTCTGTAAGATACAGGTGCTACCGACTCAGTGCCAGGATAGCCTTGCCATTTGTCTGTTGAACAGTCCCTATGGTAAAATCGATATTTACAATGTGTATGCTAGAGGACATAGAGGTGGGCAGAGGTCCCCAACTGTGACGGCCCTAGACGAAGCGCTAGATAAATATCCAGGTGCAGCATCACTAGTAATAGCGGGTGATTGCAACACAACGTTCGAGCCATTTGACAGTAAGGATATTGATATGGTGGGGGAGGAAGATGCACTCTGGGGTATGCCTAATCTCAAACTAATACCAATTAAAAAATGAACAGAAGTGGCTATTCAACTTAAAGCACTCTGCCTGGAAAGAGGCATAAGGGCCGCTAACGGTAGAACGATCTCAGATAGGCTTGGAGCCACGACATATAATAATGGCTATCACTCAAGTAAAATTAGTTATCTTTTAATTGATTTAAAATTATGGCCTAATCTCCATGATATGGCCATAATAGAGCGAGTTGAGAATGACCATAGCCAATTGAGTTCCGTATTTAAACTTGCAGAACTAAATGAGGCAACAAACCAATCAATCAATCAATCAATCAGGTCATTTATAGAGCGCACTACTCACCCGTAGGGTCTCAAGGCGCTGGGTAGGGGGGGGGTGCCGTTACTGCTCGAACAGCCAGGTCTTGAGCTTCTTCCTGAAGGAGAGGTGGTCTTGGGTCAGGCGCAGGTTGGTCGGGAGTGAGTTCCAGGTCTTGGCGGCCAGGACCTTCCTCCTGTTGTCGCTCTTCGGATGCGGGGGACGGCGGCGAGGGCGTGGTTGGTTGATCTGAGGAGGCGCTTGGGAGTGTAGAAGTTGATCCGGTTGTTGAGGTAGCTCGGGCCTTGGTCGTGTAGGGCTTTGTGCGCGTGGGTGAGGAGACGGAAGGTGATTCTCTTGTTGACCGGGAGCCAGTGCAGATCTCTCAGGTGTCCGGAGATGTGGCTGCGTCGGGGGATGTCGAGGATGAGTCTGGCCGAGGCGTTCTGGATCCGCTGGAGTCTCTTCTGGAGCTTGGCGGTGGTTCCGGCGTAGAGGGCGTTGCCGTAGTCCAGTCGGCTGGTGACGAGGGCCTGGGTGACCGTCTGCCTCGTCTCGGTGGGGATCCACCGGAAGATCTTACGTAGCATGCGCAGGATGTTGAAGCAAGACGAGGAGACGGCGTTTACTTGTCTGGTCATGGAGAGGGAGGAGTCCAGGATGAAGCCCAGGTTGCGTGCGTGGTCCGTCGGTTTGGGTGCGGTGCCCAGGGCGGGGGGCCTCCACTCCATTTTGACATCTACCAGAGATTTATTAACCTCAAATGATATGCGATGTGGCCTATGATAGTAGAAAAACCAAACATACTGTCTGACATCACCAGGGATGTTGAGCTCGCAGCTGTAGAAATGGAGGTGCACCTGTGTAACACACAGGAACCCGATGTCATAAAAACGATACAAAATAAAGTATTTGATAAAATGCGAACCTTTTTCCTTAAACCCTAAAGAGCCAAGCATAACTGCGCCAAGATAAGGCATCGTTGGGTTAACAAAAAATGTAAACAAACTCGTAGATCCCTAGAGGAAACCATCAGATCGAAAAACTCAAGCAGTATTCAGAAAGCTAGGAAAATCTATAGGAAAGCGCATGACAGTGCTAAAAAGAAATGGTACGAAAACAGATGGCTAAATCTCAAATTGGCGTGCACAAGAAATAACCATCAACATTTCTGGAACTTAGTGAAATGGGGCAGGGATGGGCTTTCTCTAACACCACAAAATCATGTAGCCCCAGACTCTTGGGTCAAACACTTTGCAAAACAATTTGACAAAAATGAAGAACATGAAGGTGAGTCCTTTACAATTCATCCTTACATAACTGATCTGGTTTTCGTGCTTGCAGACGTAAAAGTTGCCCTTAGTGCAATTACGAAGAGGAAGTATCCCAGCTGATGTTTTTTTTCAGGATAAGGATAAGTGGGCCAGGCACATCATATTGTTAGCTATCGCTCATGGTGCTCCCATCCCTGATTCATGGAGGGGTGCGGAGATCATACCAATATATAAAAAGGGTGATGGGTTTCTGCCTGGTAACTATAGGCCCATAAGCCTAATCGACTTAATCCAAAAGGTGGTAGCCCGCCTCGTCCTGGCAAAAGTCCAGGAGTGGATAGATATAAATTACATTTTAACCCCCTTCTAAGGGGGTTTTCGTGCACACATTAGCACAATAAATCAAGCCTTTTGTTTTTTGTGAATATAGTGGCGAACTGCTGTATTAGGCAAGGGCAGTATGTATGCTGCTTTTGTAGATCTAAAATCAGCTCTTGATTTAGTTTCATGTAACAAGTTATGGATGGTCCTTCAGGAGATGGGAATGTTCGATTACATGAGAACAGTTTTGCACAAATCTGTTGGGGCCTACAAGGTAATTCCCATTTAAAAAGGAAGTCCGCCTAGGGTGTGTAATGGCCCCTACACTATTCTCCCTTTTTATTAATGGAGACTCCCAATTTTTGGCTACCTTTCCCACAGATGCTCCGGTCTTAGCAAGAAAAAAGATTCCAATCCTAATGTTTGCAGACAACACGCTTATCATCTCAGCTCTAAGCGTGTTAGAGCGTTCGTTAACACGTCTTAAAGATTTCTGCAAAAGAAGAGGGTTAGAAATAATGCAACCAACACTTAATTCATGGCTTTTAACCAGTGTTAGAACTGGGATTTCTGGCAGGCTAAGGCTTACGCCAAAGCCAGGCAGAAAGCACCATTCTAGTCAGGGCAAGGGAGTCACACGCCAAGATAACCCCTGTTCACCCCCTTGGTAGCTTGGCACGAGCAGACAGGCTTATCCCGGAGGCAATGTGTAAAGCATTTGTGCACGCACACAACAGCAACAACATCCTAGGCACACCACAAAAGGAACTCCACACAAGGTTATATAAAAATAACTTCTGTATTGTCAAAACACATCAGATAGAAATCACACATGTACATTGTGCCAACTGGCACGGGCAATATTCACAAGGGATTATTTACAGGACAGGGCCACACGGGCCACTGTCAGGATCAACACTTTAAGAACTAGAAATACTGTTAGAAATAGCACTTTGTAGATCATAGAATAATAATCACTTTAGCACACAACCAGTAACTACTGGTACCAGGTAAGTACCACCTACGCAACCCTAACCACCTTAGGAGAATATAACGCAGGGAACCTGGGCTTCACTAGCACCACCTGTACTAGGAGAAAAACAACCACCTAAGTATCACAATACCTGTAGGGGTATAAGCATGAACGTTTTACACACGATGCATCTTAACATTCAGAGGTGTAGGGGAGGACACATGCATAATAGCATAAATCATAACAACACATAAAGCATATTAGCGCAGAAATCATATGTAGGCCTAACCAGTAAAACTACAGTAGGCAATTTCCTCACTAATCTAAACACACATAGGTAAGCACACAGCAAAAACACATGATGTATAACCAACACATTCAGAGGTGTAAGAACAAGGCACATGATGCATAAAAACACATTCAGAGGTGCAGGAAAACACAATTGCTCAAAACCTACATAATCCACCACCTGTGGCAGTCCCTAGGCCAACTGGCCTTGTTGGGGCCAGGACCCTCTGTGTCCAAAAGTCAGGGGCCTAAACCTGGCAGCTGCCCACTAAGTGCTGGGCAGCTGTAGAACAATGATGGGGCCACGTGGGAGCCACGCAGGCTCTGACCACAGCACTGGTGACCCCCAAGAGCCTCGCTGGGCTCTACATACACAAAATGGCACTCGGAGCCTCTCTCAGGGCTCTAGAACAAAGGTGGACTGGGAGCCGCGGGGCTCTACAACAAAGAATGCCCCCAGAGCTTCTTGTGGCTCTAAACAAATAAATGCCCCCTCAAGCCTCTCTGGGCTTGTCAGCACTTGGAGCCGTTTGAGCCTCTCAGGCTCTCAATCAAGCATGCAGCCTCTCTGGGCGGTGGGGTCCCTCACGGGGGACCCGGTAACACGTGGGGCGCCTTGAGCCTCTCTAGGGCTCTCAAGACATATAGGCGCTTCTGAGCCTCTCGGGACTCCGGAAACAAACAGGGCGAAATACTCCCACGTGCCTTCCAGGCTCGTAACTCAGGGGAGGCTGGGTGGAGCCTCTCGGGGCTCGAAATCACTAAGAATGCCCCTGAAGCCCTCGTGGGCTTCACAACAATGAGCACGAGATCGCGCTACTGGGGGGGGCGGACACCGGCAATGTGTCCCGGCGCCCCACCCCTTCTCCTCTGCCACACTCACCGGGTCTGGCGGTGGCTGGGGACGGAGAGCTCCCGCTCCTCCACTCTCTGATGCTGCGGACTCCTCGCTCTTCCTGCAGGTGGCCGGGGCTCTCCCTTCGCTCGGGAGCCTCAGGACGGACAACGCAGGCTGCTTCACTCTTCCCACTCCTCCCCCGATGACGTGGTGGGAGGCTCGGCCGGCTGGGCCAATCCCAGTGCGGCCCTCTGGTGACGACGATGACGGCAAATCGGCAGTCCACAGCTGCGCTTCAGCACGATGACGGGTTGGCTCCCTCGGGAAGCGCGTGACCACGGGGGCAAATGCCGGGTGGGCACCGGCTGGTTTAAATCATAAATCGTGGTGGGCACTCAATATGAATAGTAATCTGGGGCAAATGCCGGGTGGGCACCGGCCAAAGCACATAAAGCGCTCCCAAGCGCTATAGGCAATAAAGCGCTCCCCCAGCGCTTCAGACACAAACCAAGGTCCAAGTAAAAATAAAGCGCTCCCAGGCGCTAGGGGGGCAGAGTCCATCAAGCCCCCAGGGCAAAGACTCCCATAGCAAAGGGGTCCCAGCATCCAGCAGGGGATCCCTGGACCAGGTCTCTAAGGTCCAGGACATCAGTAGTCCATCAGGTATCCAGGGCTGGGCAGGGCCCAGGGAGGCAAGCCTTCCCCTGGGCACAAGCAGCAGCACGCCCCTGGCAGGATTCAAGTCAGAAACAAGAACATTTTGTAAGGGGACACAGCCCCTTTTTATACAGCAAATCCCTTTGTCTAAAGGTGCAGGGTGGGGGAAAAACCAGGCGCAGGTTGTTTGGGAGCCCCCTTGATGAGCTCAGCCACCCCTCCCATTCACTAGTCAGGCTAGGGTCATCAGTCGCACCACAGGGGGCGGAGCCAGCATTGTGTGGGGAAAGCCCAGCCCTATTTATGACCCAGGTGCACCCCTCCCCTCACATCAGCATGCTAATCTCATCCCTCACCACTGGGCAGACCCATCCAGACTTCCTGGAGCCAGGCTCCAGCCAATCACGTGCCAGCAGACTCACTACACATGCACACCCATGTCTAGAAGTGGCACTTCCACACTAGACACATTCATGCTGCATTCATCATTATGCAGTATTCAATCTCACGAGTTCGCACATACCAAACTTGACCCTGCACTTCCCACACATCAGGAACTACCATGGTCACACATATTCCCCATGCATTCCTATGGGAGGGCAGGTCACTCACCACACATACACAGAGAGCTCACGCACTTTACACTGTACCACAGTGAAAAAGTGCGCAGAGGCCTAAAATCACCAACATTAGGTTACAGAAATAGGCTAGGAAAAAGCAAAAAGTTTTGGGGTGAACTTGCCAAAAAGGGCCAGGTCCAACACAACCCCCTTCCAGCAAAAACGCAGGGTAGACCAATCAATCCACTGATGGGCTTCCCTGCTTTGGGCGACAAAACACGGACACGGGCCCGCACGGCAGGGACAGCCTCCGGTTTTGGCCACTCTGAACCCACATGGATTTCTCTCAACAAGAGCTCTCTGGCACAACTAGGATACCCCACTGGTACTCTCTAGTCATCCACGGCCAGGACCAATCCACAGAGTGGGGGACAGTATCCCCTGGCACACAATAGCCATTCTCCACTCTCCCTCTCAGTGTAGCTACAACTACCACTGATCCTTCAACCTAGGGACCATACCCTGAGGCTGACCAGAGGTCACAGGCAAGAATGCCCCACCCTACCTCTACTTCTGGGGTTCCGCACCCTCCCAGGGAAGCACCCACCAGAACACATCTCTCCCACCAGATCAGGACCTCTCTCCATCAACTGGTCTACCACCTAGGATCTGGAAACGATTTCACTTCGGAGGTACAAAGCACACAGCACAGTCCCTCTTCAAGCAGGTGGGGGGACACAGCACACAGCAAAGTCCCCTTTCCTCTACCTTAGTGGAAACAACAAACTGCAGGTGAGCCCCAGATCACACAGCAAGGGCAGCCCACTCAGTCTCTTCAGCTGATCTACTTTGGCAGAGATTCCTTCTTGACCTGGAAGTTTCCTAATCTCCCAACCTAGGATCTAAACCCTCAGGTTGCACCGGGGTCAGAGACAAGGACACCATCCCTCTGCACCCTCCCACCTTGGAGCGTTACCCCTGGAAGCAAAACCGGTCAGGACACTGATTACAGATGCCCTTCCCTCCAGGTCAGGCTGAACCTGAACCTGGCCTCCCCTCTCCTCGGGGAACGACCTCCAGAGGCCACTGAAATGGTCAAGCAATCTGGATGGTCAAATGCCCAGTGAACCAGGACTTCTGCACCCTCCACTCAGGAGCGGTACTGCCCAACACCAGGACCGCCGGAATTCCTGTTACAGACACTCCCCGTCCTCTAGACAAAGGAAGATCCTCCTCAAATGACCTGTAAGTACAACCTTGGCCCCTGACCTGGCGCTCCCTTAGGTAACCCTCCAGGCCCTGAGACAGGGTTTCGGGCCAACGTGGAACATACCGTCCCACACTCACTCCGCCTCCACTGAGACAGGACATGAGCCGCTACACCCCTACCATCCTACTGGGACCTAGCTGGGCTACACATGAACCTCTTCCCCTACACAGGATCATCAGATACACAAGCCACTACTTTTAGAATCACTCCCTAATGCCTCTGCAAGACATCTAGCACACCGCCAGACATCCACCTTCTTGTCCAGTGCCTCTGCAGGACCTCCTGCACACCACCAGAGGTACACCTCCCATGCAAGCTCCTTTTTTTAAAACAAACCTCACACCAACTCCTCCAGTTCAACACACCACTCATCCACACATTCCCCCTCCAGACTGGTGAGACAGTTCCTCACTGCCCCTGACTCTCAACCTGTACCCCTCTTACTGAGCACCAGGCACCATGCTCTGGGAACTGGGAATGGGACTTCACACACTGGACACATTTTAGCTGCCACCACTGGATCCTACCATACTGGGGAATCCAGACACACACACTACACTCAGGGGATAACCACCCTCCCGAGCAAGCCATTCCTCTTCCACACTCCCTCTCTTCCATCTACCCACACAGGGACAGGAACAGGGATTGGGCACTGGACCCAGCAAGGGATTCCTTATCTATGGGAACCTCCCCCTCTACTGGCGTCCCGCCCTGTCATTTTCTCTCTTCAGCCACTAAACATAAAAGCGCAGGAACACCATTTGAAAGTGACACTCTTGAGGAAAAACAAAATCATAAACAATAATCCCAAACATGTGACTATCTAAAATGCAGAGTTTTGTAATGTAGCCAGTTGTCGCTGTGGTACTGCACAAACACAAGTCCTAATCCTCACCGCTGACCAAAAATGTTAGAACTGGGATTTCTGGTAGGCTAAGGCTTACGCCAAAGCCAGGCAGAAACCACCATTCTAGTCAGGGCAAGGGAGTCACACGCAAAGATAACCCCTGCTCACCCCCTTGGTAGCTTGGCACGAGCAGACAGGCTTATCCCGGAGGCAATGTGTAAAGCATTTGCGCACGCACACAACAGTAACAACATCCTAGGCACACCACAAAAGGAACTCCACACAAGGTTATATAAAAATAACTTCTGTATTGTCAAAACACATCAGATAGAAATCACACAAGTACATTGTGCCAACTGGCACGGGCAATATTCACAAGGTATTATTTACAGGACAGGGCCACATGGGCCACTGTCAGGATCAACACGTTTAGAACTAAAAATACTGTTAGAAATAGCACTTTGTAGATCATAGAATAATAATCACTTTAGCACACAACCAGTAACTACTGGTACCAGGTAAGTACCACCTACGCAACCCGAACCAACTTAGGAGAATATTACGCAGGGAACCTGGGCTTCACTAGCACCACCTGTACTAGGAGAAAAACAACCACCTAAGTATCACAATACATGTAGGGGTATAAGCATGAACGTTTTACACATGATGCATCACAACATTCAGAGGTGTAGGGGAGGACACATGCATAATAGCATAAATCATAACAGCACATAAAGCATATTAGCACAGAAATCATATCTAGGCCTAACCAGTAAAACTAGAGTAGGCAATCTCCTCACTAATCTAAACACACATAGGTAAGCACACAGCAAAAACACATGATGTATAACCAACACATTCAGAGGTGTAAGAACAAGGCACATGACGCATAAAAACACATTCAGAGGTGCAGGAAAACACAATTGCGCAAAACTTACATAAGCCACCACCTGTGGCAGTCCCTAGGCCAACTGGTCTTGTTGGGGCTAGGACGCCCTGTGTCCAAAAGTCAGGGGCCTAAACGTGGCAGCTGCCCACTAAGTGCTGGGCAGCTGTAGAACAATGATGGGGCCACGTGGGAGCCACGCAGGCTCTGACCACAGCACTGGTGTCCCCCCAAGAGCCTTGCTGGGCTCTACAAACACAAAATGGCACTCGGAGCCTCTCTCAGGGCTCTAGAACAAAGGTGGACTGGGAGCCGCGGGGCTCTACAACAAAGAATGCCACCAGAACCTCTTGTGGCTCTAAACAAAGAAATACCCCCTCAAGCCTCTCTGGGCTCATCAGCACTTAGAGCCGTTTGAGCCTCTCAAGCTCTCAATCAAGGATGCAGCCTCTCTGGGATGCAGCCTCTCTCACGGGGGACCCGGTAACACGTGGGGCGCCTTGATCCTCTCTTGGGCTCTCAAGACATATAGGCGTTTCTGAGCCTCTCGGGACTCCGGAAACAAAAAGGGCGAAATACTCCCACGAGCCTTCCAGGCTCGTAAATCAGGGGAGGCTGGGTGGAGACTCTCGGGGCTCGAAATCACTAAGAATGCCCCTGAAGCCCTCGTGGGCTTCACAACAACGAGCACGAGATCGCGCTATTCGGGTGGGGGGCGGACACCGGTAATGTGTCCCGGCGCCCCACCCCTTCTCCTCTGCCACACTCACCGGGTCTGGTGGCGGCTGGGGACGGAGATCTCCCGCTCCTCCACTCTCTGATGCTGCGGACTCCTTGCTCTTCCTGCAGGCGGCCGGGGCTCTCCCTTTGCTCGGGAGCCTCAGGACGGACAACGCAGGCTGCTTCCTGCTTCCCACTCCTCCCCCGATGACACGGCGGGAGGCTCGGCCGGCTGGGCCAATCCCAGCGCGGCCCTCTGGTATTGACGACGGCGTCGAATCGGCGGTCCACAGCGGCGCTTCAGCACGATGAGGGGTTGGCTCCCTCGAGAAGCGCAGGACCACGGGGGCAAATGCCGGGTGTGCACCGGCTGGTTTAAATCATAAATCGAGGTGGGCACTCGATATCAATAGTAATCTGGGGCAAATGCCGGGTGGGCACCAGCCAAAGCACATAAAGCGCTGCCAAGCGCTATAGGCAATAAAGCGCTCCCCCAGCTCTTCAGGCACCAAACCAAGGTCCATGTAAAAATAAAGCGCTCCCAGGCGCTAAGGGGGCAGAGTCCATCAAGCCCCCAGGGCAAAGACTCCCATAGCAAAGGGGTCCCAGCATCCAGCTGGGGATCCCAGGACAAGGTCTTCAAGGTCCAGGACATCAGCAGTCCATCAGGTATCCAGGGGCTGGGCAGGGCCCAGGGAGGCAAGCCTTCCCCTGGGCACAAGCAGCAGCAAGCCCCTGGCAGGATTCAAGTTAGAAACAAGAACATTTTGTAAGGGGACACAGCCCGTTTTTATACAGCAAATCCCTTTGTCTAAAGGTGCAGGGTGGGGGAAAACCAGGCGCAGCTGGTTTGGGAGCCCCCTTGATGAGCTCAGCCACCCCTCCCATTCATTAGTCAGGCTAAGGTCATCAGTCGCATCACAGGGGGTGGAGCCAACATTGTGTGGGGAAAGCCCAGCCCTATTCAGGACCCAGGTGCACCCCTCCCCTCACATCAGCATGCTAATCTCAACACTCACCACTGGGCAGACCCATCCAGAATTCCTGAAGCCAGGCTCCAGCCAATCACGTGCCAGCAGACTCACTACACACGCACACCCATGTCTAGAAGTGGCAATTCCACACTAGACACATTCATGCCGCATACATCATTACGCAGCATTCAATCTCACGAGTTCGCACATACCATCCTCGACCCTGCACTCCCCACACATCAGGAACTACCATGGTCACACATATTCCCCATGCATTCCTATGGGAGGACAGGTCACTCACCACACACACACAGAGAACTCACGCACTTTACACTGTACCACAGTGAAACGTGCGCAGAGGCCTAAAATCACAAACACTAGGTTACAGAAATAGGCTCTAAATAATTAATTTAAAACATCCCTGACGAAGCCAGTCAGCCTGGTGTTGCAGATCTACAATGAAATAGTGGTGAGCTCAGTCCTATGTGGGTCCGAACTATGGAGCTTTGAGAAAATGACCCAGCTCACCACAGCAGACAATAGGTTTTTTCGAATGATCATTAGCTTACTGCAAAGCACCCTGTGACACCTATACTTAATGATCCAGGAAGGAAATCGCTGATAGACATCGCTAGATTATATTGGTGCAGAATTTGGTCCACCTGGAGTCTGCCATTTATGCCAATCCTCTTAGGGATGTTAATGAGGCTGACTGTTTTCATAAAATTGGTTGGCTGCTCGAAATCAAAGGTGCTTTGACCAGTATGGGAATGTCAAGCCTATGGGAAAATCCATCTACCATGCAGTTTCCCACCAAAGCAGAAATTGAGGAAAATTATTGGGAAATGGTTGAGCAAAATATTGTCAGAATGAATGACAGCACCACTCTGACAGGGAAATTCTTATCATCTAAACCCGTCCCAATCCTTGAGCTTTACTGGGATATAATCTCAAAGCCCCTTGATCGGAAACTCTGTTTTCAATTTAGAGTGGGCGCCTCCCATTAAAATCTTTCACTTCCAAATAGCCTTTACCTGTTGACAACAAATTCCCTCGTTGTATAGATCAAGTTGAAACCTACCCCCTTGTGCTGTTTATCTGTCCTGCCTGTGCAGGCTCACATAAGACTTGGCTCTCACCGATCTGTAAAAACCTAGGTACCAGACATAGCAATGTTGCCCTGAGAATTTTGTGTACAGATCCCTCTCCCTGCTATGGAATTATTGTTGCCAAATTTTTAAGATGGATGTGGACCATGAGATAAAAATTTCTGCCTCCTTTAGCAAAATATCAAAAAATAATACTGGAATCTAATTGAAAACATTGAGCTTGTTTAAACTTCACTGTGGAATCCGTCACGCTCCACAAAGTCGGGCCAGTTTATTATTGCTGTGTTTCAGTCCTGTAGAATTCTCCAAGTAGACCCAGCCGGGCTATCCTATGGAGTATGTTGTTTGCCGTATGACGATTAATAGAAGATTCCTTAAATTCAGAGTTCTCGGATTAGTGTAATGATCCCATTCGCTCTTCGGGATCCCTTTCAATATATGCTGCATCCAGCGATTACGCTGGTAATGCTTCCAGCTGCGTCTTACTCACAGCCTATGTATTATTCCAAATGGTCAATGAGGTCCAACAGGATCCTAGTTACTGATCTGCCCCGCGGCGAGACTCGCGCTGGTCGGGTTCGAACCCGACCAGCAGAACTCTGCATTTAAGGAATCTTCTAGTAATTGTCATACGGCAAACAACATACTCCATAGGATAGCCCGGCTGGGTCTACTTGGAGAATTCTAAACCAAAGGAATCGTTTATTTGTTAATCATCCATACGGCACACAACATACTCCAAAGGAAAGCTTGGGGGCTGCCACACCCATCCCTACCCCCCACACTCAGTCCTGATGAAGACCCGCGCAGACGCCCCAAGAATGCTACATTAGGGTTGAAACGTCGACAAAGCATAACAGTGGACCATCTTTCTAAGGATTCTGTACATGAAACTGACTATTGTGGTTTACAGAACACTCCTAGCAATTGTATAATACTGGTCACGCTCCCCTTTCCCATTCCCCTCCCTGTCACTGGATATTGACATCTGTATATATTGTATATTGCACGCAATTACACTGAGCACCAATTGTCACAATTTTCACATTGCACACCACTGTCTAAAGTTGACAGCCAACTATACTGTTGAAATGAAAGTACGTATAAATGAATATGATTTATAAAGTATCTTGCAAATACTACAGCTGGTTTGGATTCCCCCTCTTTTAAAATTGTCTTCTTTTTGATCTACTCATTTCTCAATGATTGCATATATTGTGTGAAATGTAAATACAAGTGAAGAAATACATAGTGCACCCGAATGAACCAATTGTTTATAATTTGCCTTACTGCCAAATCAAATCAAATCAAATCAAATCATACAAATTTGTAGAGCGCGCTACTCACCCGCTAGGGTCTCAAGGCGCTAGGGGGGGGTAGTCTCTACTGCTCGAACAGCCAGGTCTTGAGTTGTTTCCTGAAGGAGAGGTGGTCCTGGGTCAGCCGTAGGTGGGTGGGGAGGGAGTTCCATGTCTTGGCTGCAGGTAGGAGAAGGATCTTCCTCCGGCAGTGGTTTTGCGAATTTATGGGGCGGAGGCGAGGGCGAGGCTGGCCGATCGGAGCTGGCGGGTGGGTGTGTAGAATGTGAGGCGGTTGTTGAGGTATTTGAGGCCCATGTCATGGAGAGCCTTGTGTGCGTGGGTGAGGAGTCTGAACGTGATCCTCTTGCTGACGGGGAGCCAGTGCAGGTCTCTCAGATGGGCAGAGATGTGGCTGTGACGGGGGATGTCCAGGATGAGTCGTGCTGAGGCGTTCTGTATGCGCTGGAGTCTTTTCTGGAGTTTGGCTGTGGTTCCAGCGTAGAGGGTGTTCCCGTAGTCCAGACGGCTGGTGACGAGGGCCTGGGTTTCGGTGGGGATCCACCGGAAGATCTTTTGGAGCATGCGCAGGATGTTGAAGCAGGATGACGAGACGGCGTTGACTTGCTTGGTCATCGTGAGGGAGGTGTCCAGGATGAAGCCTAGGTTGCGTGCATGGTCCGTTGGCTTGGGGGGCGCTGCCCAGGGCCGGGAGCCACCAGGAGTCGTCCCAGGCGGAGGGGGATGGTCCCAGGATGAGTACTTCCGTTTTGTCTGAGTTCAGTTTCAGACGGCTGAGCTTCATCCATTCCGCGACGTCTTTCATTCCTTCCTGGAGGATGGTTCTGGTGGTGGTGGGGTCGTTGGTGAGGGAGAGGATCAGCTGGGTGTCATCTGCGTAGGAGATGATGTTGAGGTTGTGT
Organism: Lissotriton helveticus; assembly: GCF_964261635.1. Taxonomy (NCBI): domain Eukaryota; kingdom Metazoa; phylum Chordata; class Amphibia; order Caudata; family Salamandridae; genus Lissotriton; species Lissotriton helveticus. Next base: position 1,508,155,755 of record NC_136061.1, read on the forward strand.
TGGCGTGCGATGGCTGCGAGGGGGCTCATGTAGACGTTGAAGAGGGTGGGGCTGAGTGAGGATCCTTGCGGAACGCCGCAGATTACTTTGGTGGCCATGGAGCGGAACGGGGGGAGGCGGACTCTCTGGGTTCTTCCGGCGAGGAATGAGATGATCCACTCCAAGGCCGATCCTTGGATGCCGGTGTTGCTGAGGCGCTGTATCAGGGTGTGGTGGCATACGGTGTCGAAGGCTGCTGAGAGGTCCAGGAGGATGAGGGCAGCTGTTTCTCCGTTGTCGAGCAGGGACCTGATGTCGTCGGTAGCTGCGATGAGTGCGGTCTCGGTGCTGTGGATGGCTCGGAAGCCGGACTGCGAGGGGTTGAGGGATCTGTTTGTCTCGAGGAAAGCGGAGAGTTGTTTGTTGACGGTCTTCTCGATGACTTTAGCAGGAAAAGGGAGGAGTGAGATGGGTCGGAAGTTCTTGAGGTCCGTGGGATCTGCAGTGGGTTTCTTCAGGAGGGCGTTCAGCTCGGCATGTTTCCAGCTCTCCGGGAAAGTGGCGGATGCGAAGGAGCTGTTAATGATGTCCCGGAGTTGGGGTGCGATGATGGAGTCAGCTTTGTTAAAGATGTGGTGTGGACAGGTGTCGGTAAGGGAGCCGGAGTGGATGGTGTTCATCATGCAGGTGGTGTCATCGGTGCTGACCAGGATCCAGGTGCAGAGGCTGGTGGTGAGGGGCGTTGGTTCGGTGGTTGGGTGCGTGGTCTGTGCGCCGAAGCTGTTGTGTATGTCGGCGATCTTGCGGTGGAAGAACGAGGCGAGTGAGTCGCAGAGGTCTTGCGAGGGTGTGATGTCATTGTTGCAAGCGCTGGGGTTGGAGAGCTCTTTGACGATGCTGAAGAGTTCTTTGCTGTTGTGGGTGTTGTTGTCTAGTCGTTCTCTGAATGTTGTCCTTTTGGTGGTGCGGATAAGCTGGTGGTGTTTGCGGGTGGCAGTCTTGAGGGCTGTCATGTTTTCTGTAGTCTGGTCGTGGCGCCAGGCTTTCTCGAGGGTGCGGCAGTTATTCTTGGAGTTTTTGAGGTCGTTGGTGAACCACAAGGCTTTCTTTCTGCTGGGTCTGCTGGGAGGGTTCTTCAGTGGTGCGAGGTCGTCGGTGCAGTTGGTCAGCCACTGTGTGAGGTTGCGGGCTGCTTCGTTGATGTCCGTTGTGATGGCGGGGGGTTCTGGCTGAGGGAGGTGGTGAGCTGGTCGGCGGTGATCTTGCTTCAGCTTCTGCGGGGAACCTGTTGCGGGTGGTGGTGAGTCGTGGTTCTCCTGAAATTGAAGTGGACACAGCTGTGATCTGTCCAGTGTAGAGCGGTGGAGTGGCTGAAGGAGATGTGCTTGCTGGAAGAGAAGACGGGTCAAGCGTGCGGCCGGCGTAGTGGGTGGGGGTGTTCGTCAGTTACTTGAGTCTGAGGTTGGCGAGGTTGTCCAGCAGGGTGGCGGTGTTGCTGTCATTGTTGTTCTCCAGGTGGAAGTTGAGGTCCCCGAGGAGGATGTAGTCTGAGGAAGTGAGGGCGTGCGGACTGACGAAGTCTGCGATGGCTTCGCTGAATTGGGTGCGTGGTCCCGGGGGTCTGTAGATGAGGGTGCCTCTAAGGGTGGTCTTGGGGTTGGTGTGTATCTGGAAGTGAAGGTGCTCGGCGGCTGTAAGGGGGTCTTCGGAGTTGGTCGTGATGCGGATGGTGTTTCTGTGGACGATCGCGATGCCTCCTCCGGTTTGGTTGGTGCGGTCCCTCCGGTGATCTTGTAGCCTTCCGGGATGGCTATGGCAATGCCCAGGTTCTTAGGGATACTGGGTCACCCCATAGCTACTTAACGTGTTTCAGTCCTGGTCCGTTATCCGAATGTGTTTTTATGCATCTTGCTGATTTTATGACTTGTATTTTTTCTCTTATCGTATCATGATGATAACTGCTTATTTGCACATTTGTGAACGATATGTTATCTCTTCTAATTATTCTCATATACAAAAATGTTATGTAATAATGCTTTTATGACATGTATTGTCGAAATAAAGCTGATTGATGATGATGATGAAATTACATGTATATGGGATATATAAATATGTATAATCCCAAAGTTGCGAACACAGAGGATGTACTAATCATGAGTTATAAAGCAGATATTCTTCCTAAGGGGAGTTTGCTGATGCTGAGAAGAAAAGCTCTCGTCATAGGTTTTGCTTCTATCTGCAACTGTTGGGATGTGTTTTTCTTTCTTTCCTCTTTCTCCTGTCCTTACTACTGTTCTCCCTTCTCGCTTGTCTCATAGCACTGTCTGAAGAATCATGAACAGTTCAATATTTTTATCCATTACTATAACTTCCCAAGGCACCTGTTATGTAGGCCCAGGAAGGATGAAAGGGAGGGCTGGAAGTCACACATACAAACTAACCTTCGGGTTAGACACAGACTTCTGGTTTGCTTCGGGTGCATCAGTCTACTGTGCTGAGATAGCCTATTGGCTATAATATCCCCGCACCACAGTCATAAAACTAAGAAACTGACACATTTCAAAGGGATGGTGTTTGTGATTTGTGCAGGTTAGCTTGAGAGAGAAAAATGCAATGCATTTATCCTAGAGAACGCATGATGGAGTAAGGAGTAGTTAATGCAGTAAATTCAGAAGTTCCTTTAAATGATTCTGGTCAGCGTGGATGGTCTATCTTAAGGTTTTACTGGCAGTAGTATGTAGAAATTGTAATCAAAAGACGGGTACTGAGGCCATTTCCTTACCCCTGGAATGCATGATGATTGGTAGATGAGAGCTGAGACCTACCCCCTCATCTCTATTTATAGTTGCACCTGGGATTTGAAAGTAGAGGTGTCTGTGCCAAACTGCGGGGTGATGATTGGGGCTGGTCTTAAGGCCCCTGTCTGATGGTCATGTGGGGAGATGAGCCCTCTTCATGAGGGGTTGGGGGAAATTATTGGGACTGCCCCCCTGTCTGCATACTGTGAGGTGCTGGTTTTCCAGTACAAGGGGCCATAATGTTATAGTGGGAACCAGTGGAGGCCCACCTTCTCCTCCCATCAGTACAGAGGTGGTGAAGACTAAGCCTGAGCAGAGTTCATGGAGTTCCACAAAGTGCAAAAAAACTCCTCCGCACTACGCAGAGCTCCATGAGCAGCGGTGTTTCATCAGATACATGCAGTTTGCGGTGATTTTCAGTGTCAGGTGCTTGTCTGTACTGTTCAATCATCGCAAACGGCATCATGCACAGCGTAAATGGGTGCTGCTTCCTTTCTGCTACTCGAGTAGATATTTACTCGAGCTGCAGCTTTCTCAACACGTGCGGGCGGTTTCTCAACACGAGCGGTCACGAGCATACGCGACAACTCGCAATAAGAAATCTAACCACCCGTGTTGAGAAATCTCACCGGGAGGTTGATCTTTCATGCTCACGCTCTCCAATTTGATGTTGACAATCGTGAACAAGGGAAAATCTGTCCAGGAGGGGGATTTTCCCCTCACCAAAATTCATTTTTCGGAACTCCGGAAGCTCCACATAAAGCAGAGTGGAGTAACTCTGCAAGCTCCACAAGCGGAGCGGAGTTCACAGCGCAGACTTAGTGAAGACCTCACTTGCTTCACAGGTGCATGCATGAGTATCTGACCAGTCTAGGTTTTATATTTCCTTTGCATTCTATAATTCTATTTCTGATTTCTATTGGGATAAACAGAACTACAAGTCCCAGAATGCAAAACCTAAACCCTGACTGGATTAACTACTCATGCATGCACATTAGAACCGTGACAACCCTGTAAAGTACAGATAGTACCACTTTACTCCAGGCGTATTAGTAAATTAAATGTGCCAATTGGATGACCACCAATGTTACCATGTTTTAGGGAGTGGGCACACACACGTTAGCAGTTGTAAAATGCAGAGTCCTGAGGCCAACAAAAACATGATCAACCAAAAAAAATGGGGGAGTAAGGCAAAGTAAAGTTTGGAGAAGACCATCCTAAAGCTGACAAGTCCAACAAAATTAGTAAAACTTCATAATGAAAACCTCAAGAATCAGAATACAGAAGCACCTGTGCCACAAGGAACCTGGGGCTTAAGCGAAGTACCAGTAGGTGCATTGACTTTAGGTCACCCACTGAACACAGTTTTGGTGGTCCTCAGCTATTCTTCAAATGATCGTTGGGTACAAAAAGACCTTCAGGGTCCTTTATGGGGGCACCAAGGTGAGAGAAAAAGTACCTACAGACATATATCACCGTAGAAGGGTTACATTCGAATAAGCCACAGGTCATTTGAGTATCCCAACGATGGCAAGCCAGCTTTGTTTTATCGTTTCAGTGCTTTGAGGTAGCTGAATGTGTTATTTATGTGCTAAGTGTGCATACTCACTCAGTCTGTGGAGCTACCTTATATTCAGGGAGCACACAGTTCCCATCTAATTGCTATTTATGCCCTACCTTACTTGGCAATTTAACTACACAAGTCATGTATGCCTCCAGTTGCAAGCACAACATTTGCAATGAAGACACTGCATGCGTTTGTAGCCAGTGCTTAATTTGAGCCGGTGGTTTCCGGTGCTCGGCACTGGCACTTAATTGTCAGCGCCAAAGCTTGTGATAGCCTGCCACAAGGTGGTGCTGCCAAGCTAATTTATAGATGACCACAACAATAGTTAATCATTAATATTATATTAATTAAAAATGAATATTACCTGCCTCCAAAGCAATTCTTATAGCTTTGGGGGTCTGAAATAGGCCGAATTGTCACACTTGTAGGAGCGTGAGAGTTAGTAGCTGTGTTGTTACTATCACTGAAAGCATAGCAGGGACAATGAGTGGTGCAATCTTAAGAGGGCTACTGACGAGAGCCCTGGCACTTATAGTTTTACAAATTAAGCACTGCTTGTAACAAAGAAATGCAAGATGGACCCAGTCAAAGAAAATACCTCAAACTGCTCACAAACAAGGACCCTAGGACGCCATCCTGACACAGGTCTGCAGAACATCTTTACTTCTACACTTAAAGAAGATGCTGAAACATCTAATCTTCAAGAATGAGATCATTTTGATTTCTTGCCCACACAAAAATAAGAAAGAGAGCCCTCTCATTTCTAAGCAAGTCTTTCTTGACTTGACTTCCCTTTGTATCCCTGCTATTGCACAACACTGTTTGGCCTTTTAGCTAGGTTTGTGCATATAAATATCCACACATGTAATGTAGTGAAGCTATTTTGTGCTTGTGTGGCTATATAAAGTGTAACTTCACTTTGGGTGGTTCTGCAATCGTGTGTAGAATACTTTATGCAACGCCTGATAGCTTTTGGTGTTCACGGAGGTCAAAGTGAACATAGGGCCTGATATTTACCCTGGCAGGACTGCGACAAAGTGGACTTGTTTGGCAGTCCTACCGCCCTCCTACCTGGCGGTCCTCTCACCCGATATAAATGCTCGATTTCAATGGCTGAGAAGATTGCCACGATCCTGCCGACACCGCCAGGACTTTGCTTCCCGCCTCGATGGTGGTATGGGCTGGAGACACCTCTGGCGGGACTCCAGCAATGATTTTTGTCTTCTAACGTGTCCTTGTGTATCTTGACTAGTGTTCTTTGTAAACACACTAATACCTAGCAGTGAAACAGCGATACACTCAAACAATAAATAAATATGTGCCATGTTTGTTATCAATTGTGTTATTCTATGGTAAAATGATGGAAATAACTTGGAAACCACACGGGGACATCTAATTTTCACTATTGATCATCATATTTACTGCCCTTTTTATTTGATTCATATATGTCCAACATAGGTCCAGCAGGGCAGGATCCATTCCAGAGTTTCATGAGTAGCATTGACCATGGAAATGAGTTGAATTTAGAATGGATGTATGCGCAAATGGAGTCTGAAGGTCTGGAGTGGATGCAGGCCTCCTGGATGTTCCGTGTGCACCCCTTGTGTTAGCAAATCTGAAAGACATGTTCTTATTAACCCTTTAAGCAGACCCCCCAGGATATTGCGGCATAGATTTGCAAATTTAGCGGCACAAAAATGGAAATTTAACGGCACAAAGATGGAAATTTAGCGGCATTATTGCGGCACTTCATTTTACTTGAAATCATTTCTTTTCAGCCTTAAATCAATGTAAAGTGATTTATCTGAGTTTTCCACTGTGAGGCGTGACACTGCGTGTCCTGTTTCCTCCTTTGCTGGGCTCTGGGTGCTTCTAGACCAGGGGTACTCATAGTACGGCCCGCGGGCCGGTGGTGGCCCGGCAAGCCTTCCCTGGCGGCCCGCGGACCTTGCACACATCATACCAGTGTTTTTTTTTTTTTTTTTTAAGAGTGTCTGCATACTAAGTTACAGCAGCGCGACTCCGAGACTCTGCTGCTCTGTGGGGGCCGGCCGGGGAATTCCTGCCATAGTTGGAGTGAAGCTGCAGGGGTGCTAAGAGGTGAACAACACAGCCTCATTAACATGCTAATGGTCTTTTAAAGACCTGTTAATGTGCTCAGTGTGGCTATGTGTGTGTGCTCCGAAGCTGTCTCAGCCCGGGCTGACACAGAGGCAGGGTGAGATGACAGAGGGAGAAGGAAAGAAAGGGAGACTAAGTGAGGAAAGGAAAGGGAGAACGGGTGAGGGAGTAAGAGAGGGAAGGAGGGAAAGGGGGGGTGGAAGCAGGGTTCAAGTCAAGGTACCACGCGGGTGGACGGCGTCCCCCCACTTATTTTACCGGGAGCTCGATAACTGGAGCAAATGGAGCAGCACATTCACTATTTGGCCTCTCTGGGGTGAGATTGTAACTCATTCAGAACGCTGCTCCCGCGCTGGCTTCACTGATGCAATCGCATCTAAGGGGTGAGCGAGAAGAGGCAATGAATCTGATGGTGCAAGCCACCTTTCGTGACATCACTTCCTGTTGTGACGTCAGCATCCCCCCACTTCTTTTTTTAGGACTTGTGTCCTGGGTGGAAGGGAAAGGGAGGGAAAGGGAGACAGAGTGAGGGAGGGAAAGGGAGTGACAGTGAGGGAGTGAGGGAGGGAAAGGGAGATCGGGTGAGGGAGTGGGAGAGGGAAAGGGTAGGAGGGAAAGGGAGGGAGGAAGGGAAAGGGAGGGGGAGGGAGGGAAAGGGAGTGACAGTGAGGGAGGTAAAGGGAGACCAGGTGAGGGAGGGAAAGGGAGACAGGGTGAGGGAGGGAAAGGGAGACAGAGTGAGGGAGGGAAAGGGAGTGACAGAGTAAGGGAGGGAAAGGGAGACAGAGCGAGGGAGGGAAAGGGAGACATAGCGAGGGAGGGAAAGGAAGACATAGTGAGGGAGGGAAAGGGAGACAGAGTGAGGGAGTGAGGGAGGGAAAGGGAGACTGAGTGAGGGAGGGAAAGTGAGGGACAGAGTGAGGGAGTAAGGGAGGGAAAGGGAGACAGAGCTAGGGAGGGAAAGGGAGACATAGCGAGGGAGGGAAAGGGAGACAGAGTGAGGGAGGGAAAGGGAGACAGAGTGAGGGAGGGAAAGGGAGACGGAGAGAGGGAGGGAAAGGGAGACAAAGTGAGGGAGGGAAAGGGAGTGACAGAGTGAGGGAGTAAGGGAGGGAAAGGGAGACAGAGCGAGGGAGGGAGAGACAGAGTGAGGGAGTGAGGGAGGGAAAGGGAGACAGAGTGAGGGAGTGAGGGAGGGAGGGAAAGGGAGAGTGAGGGAGGGAAAGGGAGTGACAGAGTGAGGGAGTAAGGGAGGGAAAGGGAGACAGAGCGAGGGAGGGAAAGGTAGATAGAGCAAGGGAGGGAAAGGGAGACAGAGTGAGGGAGTGAGAGGGTGAAATGGATGCAGGGAAAGGGAGGGAGGGTAAGGGATGGAGGGAAAGGGAGGGAGAGAAAGGGAGTGACAGAGTGAGGGAGTGAGGGAGGGAAAGGGAGACGGAGAGAGGAAGGGAAAGGGAGACAGAGTGAGGGAGGGAAAGGGAGACATAGCGAGGGAGGGAAAGGGAGACAGAGTGAGGGAGGGAAAGGGAGACAGTGAGGGAGTGAGGGAGGGAAAGGGAGACGGAGAGAGGGAGGGAAAGGGAGACAGAGTGACGGAGGGAAAGGGAGTGACAGAGTGAGGGAGTAAGGGAGGGAAAGGGAGACAGAGCGAGGGAGGGAGAGACAGAGTGAGGGAGTGAGGGAGGGAAAGGGAGACAGATTGAGGGAGTGAGGGAGGGAAAGGGAGACAGAGTGAGGGAGGGAAAGGGAGACAGATTGAGGGAGTGAGGGAGGGAAAGGGAGACAGAGTGAGGGAGAGAGAGGGAAAGGGAGACAGAGTGAGGGAGGGAAAGGGAGACAGAGTGAGGGAGGGAAAGGGAGTGACAGAGTGAGGGAGTAAGGGAGGGAAAGGGAGACAGAGCGAGGGAGGGAAAGGTAGATGTAGTAAGGGAGGGAAAGGGAGACAGAGTGAGGGAGTGAGAGAGTGAAATGGATGCAGGGAAAGGGAGGGAGAGTAAGGGATGGAGGGAAAGGGAGGGAGAGAAAGGGAGTGACAGAGTGAGGGAGTGAGGGAGGGAAAGGGAGACGGAGAGAGGGAGGGAAAGGGAGACAGAGTGAGGGCGGGAAAGGGAGCCATAGCGATGGAGGGAAAGGGAGACAGAGTGAGGGAGGGAAATGGAGACAGAGTGAGGGAGTGAGGGAGGGAAAGCGAGATGGAGAGAGGGAGGGAAAGGGAGACAGAGTGAGGGAGGGAAAGGGAGTGACAGAGTGAGGGAGTAAGGGAGGGAAAGGGAGACAGAGCGAGGGAGGGAAAGGGAGACAGAGCGAGGGAGGGAGAGACAGAGTGAGGGAGTGAGGGAGGGAAAGGGAGACAGAGTGAGGAAGTGAGGGAGGGAAAGGGAGACAGAGTGAGGGAGGGAAAGGGAGTGACATAGTGAGGGAGTAAGGGAGGGAAAGGGAGACAGAGCGAGGGAGGGAAAGGTAGATAGAGCAAGGGAGGGAAAGGGAGACAGAGTGAGGGAGTGAGAGAGTGAAATGGATGCAGGGAAAGGGAGGGAGGGTAAGGGATGGAGGGAAAGGGAGGGAGAGAAAGGGAGTGACAGAGTGAGGGAGTGAGGGAGGGAAAGGGAGACAGAGTGAGGGAGTGAGGTAGGGAAAGAGAGAGAGTGAGGGAGAGAGAGGGAAAGGGAGACAGAGTGAGGGAGTGAGAGAGGGAAAGGGAGGGAGAGAAAGGGAGTAACTGACTGAGGGAGTGAGAGAGGGAAAGGGAGACAGAGTGAGGGAGTGAGAGAGGGAAAGGGAGACAGAGGGAGGGAGACAGAGGGAGGGAGACAGAGGTAGGGGGACAAAGGGAGGGGGACAGAGTAAGGGAGAGTGAGAGAGGGAGGGAGACAGAGAGAGAAAGAGAGCGAGAGAGAGAGATGTGTGTATGCCGGGTCTGGTGGTTCAGTGGATGAAGGTGTCCGCTGCAGGGACCAGTGATCAACCTCATGGTCAGTTTTTGTTTTTGTTGCTCTAGCCCCGCCCCCTTCCCCACTGACCCCGCCCCCACTGGTGCGGCCCTCAGACACAAACCACAGTGTAAATTTGGCCCCCGAGAGAAAGTTTGTGAGTACCCATGTTCTAGACCATCATGGGAGCTGCTGGAGTTGGGACGTTGGTGGACTGTTCATGAAGGCTGAACCTGGTTCCCCAGAACCAAATTCGGCAGCTCTGGCGTAGTGCCACATCCCCCAATGAACACCATACTATCCCACTGAGACACCCACACTGCCTTCAGCTACAACCCAGTTGTGCCCTGCTATATATACCTGGATGCGGCTCAATTCAAATTATGCACAAGAGTGATATGCTGCCTGAAAAAAAAAGTACCTTTCTAGAAAAAGCAAACCCTCATATGGATGCAAGATTAAGTAAAGCATGTGAAATGTAAGTAGAACAACATGGCTACCTTAACACTTTTATACTCATTATTCAGAAATCAAGAGTGTTTTTTACTGAAACTTTAAGCACCACTACAGATCCCTGGAGGGACCAGTATCACGGTCCATTGCTTATATCCTATGAACCGTGAGCAGTATGTTTTAAAAAGACTACATTCCTCAACACAGAGCCGTGGTACGCATTATATAAACTAAAATAAGTAAAAAAGCGGATAAGGATCACATTAATCGGTTTCCACTCCACCCATCAACCAGGTGTTGTAGTACCTTCAGGAATGGTGAACCTCATCACCCAGGGAAAACAATGCTGTTCAAAGAAAGATGGGAAAACAAAAAGAATTGCTTTGCTGGCAAACTCTGTAAAGTGGCACTACTGTGTTTGGGTGTTAATAAACTAATCTGGCGACTTTGTGAATGCTCTGTAATGCTTTAGTTATTTATTTTTCGTATTTTGAACCCTGAGAGTGCAAATAAGATGATCAGAAGGACAGAGTTCGAAACATAAGTGTAAAGTTGGGTGGATGTCAGGCAGTGGAATACATTTATAGACTTTTTTCCTAGCTACTTCATCTGTTCCACATAAGCTAGTAAGAGGTTTGAGGTAGAAGAGCTTACTCAGTTTAGTATGCATAAAGTCTGGGATTACAATTAAGGTGTTCTGATGTTTATTTCTACCAGCCGATGAGACTCGTTTTGAATCTCCTCCACAGGCACCTGGCACCAGTTTTTTTCTAGACCCTTTAATGGATATCCAAAGTGCTCTGCCCAGAACTTTCAAAAAGTATATTTTGCAGCTTTTTTGAAAAGATGTCTCCCCACAAACATTTCGGGATTTAAGCCACACTGATCCTGTCTCAAGCCGATGTTCCTTTTTGTCTGCCTGTGGTGCAAACTTGTGCAAGAAATGTGGCCTCAATCAAAGTAAGGTCATAAAGGAGCAAGAGGCCCGAGGCTGCACTTTGGAAAATTTCAGAAACACTTCCAACAAAAGTGTTTCTTTATTTTTTGGATCCATTTCACAATGGAACGAAGCACCGTTTCAGCGAGAGAGACAGTAAGAGACGGGGCAGCTGACAACGGCAGATCAGGAAAAGTGGACATTTCAAAAACTAAATTAATCATACCTTAATACACCGGCACCTAAAGAACCCCCGCAACAGCAACAGAAGCAGGCTGCACCATCGGCCACCGAGCAGTCCTTGCCGCTCCTGTCCTGAGACTCCTCCTCCTACTGTGCGATGCGCGCCGAGAAAATCAACTGAAAAGTAAAAAAAACAACCCTGGGAGACCCCCACATTGGCAGGCCACAATCAGTGATGAATGCCAGGCCAGTGCCAGACGGAGACGGTACAGACCTGGCTGCCTTCGGCTCTAGGGGTAGCTGTACGGCGCCACGTAGTGACGTGTGCGCGTACAGCCAATAAGATATAAGCATTTTTTTTATGCCTCCCGGAGACCTTTTTCGCGGCCAGAGAGGTGAAAATCGCGGTAATCGCGTTCCTCTGCCGATTTCGCAATTATTTTGCAAATTGCGAAATCGCGATAAGCTGTAGGGTCTGTTTAAGTGTGCCCGTCGGCCAACCGCCGTCGCGAGCGCTACCTCGGTAGTGCTGCGCACGTCCGTTGGCCAACGCGGCCCCACCCACTTAATGGAACGCCCCGCACCGCAGCAGAATTAGCACCGCGGTTAAGGCGATAAAGGCAATACTACTGCCTTGTTATTGGCCTATATTCATTACAATAGTTTGTCTTAGTGAGGCAATTTTTTAAACACTTTATTTGAAACCAATATTCATGCCACCTCCCTTCAGAAATCCTTGCCTGCTCAACTACAGCTACCACTGGTGAGTTGGAGAAACCCCTGCAGAAGGGATCTCTCACACTGCCGTGATGCTCTCTGCAGATCACTGGATCTGAAGAAAGAAAACCTGACTAATGTGATGTCAAATGACGTGGTTCATTGGAGCCCTGAGGTCTAATGGATGGGCAGTTGAAATCCTGGTCACATATGGTATGGTGACAAGAGGAAGCCAAGCGGAAAATTGAGACATCAATCTCTGGGCAGGAACGAAGTGAATACCTTAAGTATTTCCCTTGTTCTTTATAAAAAGCCATTAGTGACGGCAAAGGTCCTTGGTGCAGCGTGGTCCAAAGCTCTGTGGAGAAGCGTGGGCCTTTATATTTTTGCTTCTATGGTGCACAGAGCATTCCTGAATTGGACCGAGTTTTCTGTTTATTGAATTTTCAGTTTGTCATCACTGAGTACAGTAATGAACTTTTTTTTTTGGCAGCGCAAAGTCGACCCGTAGATATGAAAGCGCTTTACATGAGCACCCGTTGCATTACAAAAGAACTGGGGACATATTCATTTTTTGGCACGGGGAGATTAAGTGATTTGCCGAGAATCACAGGGTATCTGAGGCTCCTGCCAGGCTCGACCCTGGTTCCTCAGTTTCAAGGTCAGCTGCTCTAGCCGTTTAGCCACATCCCGTCCTCATCCTACCCATACACCATAGACAAGCTAGGACGTGGGAGCCCAAACTGTGCACACCCCACACTGCCCTAACCCTCCTAAGTGGGGTCTATGGGCAATGATTCATAAACTGTATGCATGGAGGATCTGCGATTAATCTTCTAAATCTAACTAAAAAAGAAATGCTCCCCCAGTGAAAGCCTTTTATCAGAAATCCCTGTCATAAATTGTCAAAAGCAATACAATTCATATGCCATATGTGTGAGTACACAAAAATACACACTCTCAAGGCATATCATTCACCAGTGTTTAATATGTAAAATTCGATTGATAAGAAATAGAACATTCCAAGAGAAATCTCTTTTCTTTAAAAATCGCATATATGACTCACACTCTTTAACAATACAATGCCAAAGAACCTTACATTTGATGCAATGCAACACAGCAACCAAAGTTGCTGCTCTGTATTGTGTCAAAGGGAGAGAGCAGAACAGTGCCATGTCTACTAAGACATGGTTCTCTTTCTCTCTCTGCCAGCGCTAGTGCACCTTAGGTAGTCTTGCGTGACACACAAATCCTTGCACCATAGTGCAAGAGTGTCTGCATGATTTACCCTTCCTTTTCAAAATACTATGCTTAGATATAATTTAATATGTTTTCCAGGGAGGGGGAGGGGTTTGTGTGTGTGGGTGTGTGTGCAGTATATTACAGCAAATATGCAAACATGGAAAATTTTGGAGAAAAGAAAATATTTCTCCTACATTACACCTACCTCAAAGAGATATACATTTTAGGCAATGTGTACCTTTATAGTGGATAGGTATTTGCTTCAAAATCAAATCCATGGGAGGTTTCATGGTAATGTCCCTGTACCACCATGACATAAAACAGTGCAATGTAGACGTAGGCCTACACTGCAATACTGTAGGGCAAGTTTTACGGTGGGAATTATATCTTAATTTACTCTGCTCTGGTGTGTGTCACTTTTGTAATGCGAACCCTGGCGCAAACTGTTAGTACATCTGGGCCATAATATGTAAAGACAATAAGTCTAATTTAAAATAGATGAATGCATAATCCTTAATCAATAAATATTCAAGTCAATGTGCAAAGTACAGGCAGTAGTCTTTCTTGTAAAAAAGATAACGCAGTGCTTCAGTGGTTTTTGAAATTCTATCACCACATTCATCAGGACTAACAATAAATAATACTCATGTACACAAATATGCTTCTCAAAGCATACTTCATTGGAATGTGTTCTGAATGTTTCGATCTAATACTGAAAATGAATAAAATATTATACTTCACAAATGAAACATATATTTTAGTGTAAACACTTAGCATAAAGTAGCCTATACCTATGTGGCAATTTATTTTCTTCTGCATCCCACGACCCAATATAAATCATATACGAAGAATAATGATTTATAATAATTATTCTGCCTTTAGTTTATATAGCTAATCGACACACCCTCAAATTGATTTCAGATGCTCATAAAAAAAAATTCTTTTAATTTCAGGGAAAACAAAATACATTCCTATTTCCAGTGCAGTATGTTATGTCTTCTCTTCTTTTTAATGATCAAATCACCAGTTTTTTATAAAACATTTAAATTCATTGCACTTAAGCCTCTGAGTTGTTACCAAAGCAGGGCACTGTAGAGGTGTAATATTGGAAAATATATTTATATGCATACTTTTTCTTACTTATTCTTCCTTCTTCTGTCATTTTTCAAACTTGTTGTTTACTTCCCTCTAAGAACTACCTAAAGTACTCACCATGGGACAACTTGATAACATAGTCATGTAGATACTTGATCCATGTGATCATAAATCCATGATATCCATGTAACATAAATAAAAATAGATCTGTAATAACATAAGGTTTAACTTTCATCTGCAATACTAACGTGTCATCTCCTTCACACTACACATTTTGCAATAATACTTTTTTTAAATCCTCTCCAGTATTTTGCTTACTGTTTTTCATTCACACATTTATTCCAAAAAGATACAGAAAGACATTTAAAAAGAGCTCTCTTAAATAACTTTAATCTGGTGGCTCCCATACCCAGGACACTTTCTTCCTGACTAACTTGTATTAGACACAAGTCCCATATCGCCTGATTATGCCAATCAATTAGAAGCGTCCACAATCTGGAAAACCCATAAGGTATAGGTGAACTCATGTTTTGATGCACTATATTTAGCCCATCTAGAAATGAACATTTTTTCAACCTAATTATAAAACTTTGGAGAGGGATATCCGCTCCTCCCACCATATATTGAGGAAAAAGTATGCTCCTCTTATCTTCAATATAGACTGCTTCTTTTCTAAACAATCACAGTTTAGTATTAAAGAAGATGACTTCTGTAAAACTTACACCTTCGCATTTCCTGTGAATATTTGTATAGGTTTGATAGAGCTAGATTTCATCAAGATTAAGCATCGCTCTGTTTTGTGTTTCAGACAGACTGCCTTTGAAATGGCACGCAGATTTTGGTGCAAGTGAAAACACATGGCACCTGAAACATGAAATGAGGCCTAGTCAAATGCTTAGTGGCACTTTTGGTGCATCTAAAGTGAAAGACATGAAATGAGGCCTGGGCAAAATGCTTTCAGTCTGAAATGCTTTCATTTAAAACCATGCTTAAATAATTTATCATGGATGTTAATGTGTTTAGTTTAGATTTAACCTCACTATAGAATGTGCATTTAATTTAGAGAATGTTTTCTTTGAACTTTTAAAGTAGCACATAATTGTGCTGAATTAATGTGTTTTTGCAGTGTAGAAAAACTTGTGATTTCAGTGGCCTCTTTAGCTTTGAAGATAAGCATGGAATGAGTGTTTTATCCTCCTAGCTCCTTTTCCTTGTAATCTACACTCCCTGTTCCAGTCTCAAGAGACCTTGGCTTTGTTGCATATTTAGACAATGCATATTCAGTGCATAATACATCTTTCTCATAATGTGTATTAATTAATCAACCATGGATCAACACTACACATGGGGCAAACGCATTTTGCATTACAAGCTATCTAAAACATTAGAGCATGTTGCTATGAGTATGTATTAACTGTTTGTGCTTTGAAAATTTGCACTGGTACATGTTTATGCTATGTTGTACATTGCACATTTTTGCATGTTGTGCACAAATGATAGATAAGCTGCTTTAAACTCATATTTTTTGCTAGGTAATAACTAATACAGGGTACTAGTATGGGTAGGTAAACATAATGGGTTTTAATTCATACATTAATATTCTTTTGTGTTTGTTATGTTTTTGGGCCCAAAGTAAAATGGATGCCTAAGAATCAAGCATGGCTGAGATTTGTTAGCAGTGTGCTGAATGAGAGACGCATGCACAGAAGAGTCTTCCAGCTGCATGAACTGCCAAGTGCCTCAAGTGAAGACACATGGGTCAAGGCCACAATGAACTGTACACTCCTGTCATCGTGCCAATGTACCAGTGTGTGTGGGAAAGTGTCATCCCTGTGTGTGATGTGAAAGAGAGGCAGGAAATTGAGTGAAACATTTTGTTGCAAGAAACGTTCTTACTGATACATGTTATGTATATTGTTCTTAGCATTAAGCCACTATTGTCAGAACCGGTATGGGTTGGATTTGCAATGAGAACAGGGTGGTGAGACCCTCATGTCATCTATGCTAACCAATCACAGTGCACGTTTCTACTGAAACTGCAACATTATTAGTATAGTCAGCCAAGAATTAGAGTATAAAAAATGACTCCATAAGGGGCTTGTCAGCCTAAAGCCTTAGGAGGTCTTAGAGGAGAGATGAAAGGAGGGAGCAGATCTGACCAGACATCATATGGGTTAGGTACGTGAACATCGTGGGTGCAGCCTGGGAGGAGATTGCGTCCGAGGAGAGACAGAGGGAGGATGGGGCAGAGAGGCATAGGCTAGCCTTGCACGTCATATTTTTGGCAAGGCAGATCATATTCATCTGTGGTCTTGTGAATGAGGGGCCTTTTCAAGGAGTGGCCTCTCTCTGTAAGACATAGAGAGGGAGAGAGACAGGATGAACAAACCAGGGCAGAGAGGGCAGCTCTCTCTGTCAGACATAGAGAGGTAGAAAGACAGGAGGAACAGACCAGGGCAGAGAGGGCAGCTGATGGAGCAGGTTCAGATTTAGATGCTAAAACGTTAAGTTTATGCTTTGACTAACTAACTAGTTTTGAAAAGATTTATTTGTCTTATGCATTTGGAGATTTATTTGTCTTATGCATTATGGAGATTTTTGCCAATTATTAATTATTGATTAGCCTTGCAAAACTCACTCTTGAATTATATTATCCTGAACTCTTTAAAGAATTCGGACTGACATTTGATGCCTCATTCCCTCCTTTATGGAGTGCTTTGTATGCAACCTATAATATGTTTTGTATTAATTCTATTTTTCCTATTTTCAATTCTGTAACCTGATTGATATTTGACTAATGAATAAAGGGTCAGAGAACCTTAACTTCTAACTAGAAAATAAAACCCTTTAAAATACTTACAATTCATTCTCTTTATTGGCTTAAATATTAATTACATTTTGATTTTTCATGTTTATGTAAAGTCTCCAGGAAGTGATACACAGTGGCAAAGGTCCATCGCCTTTAAAGAGGCAAACTAGAGGTAAATGATGTTTTGCATTGAGAAATTACAGTGAAATTACTGCTGGATCAGTTTCTGGTAGCAGAGGTAAGGTTAACACCATCAGGTTCTTACCATGTAATTGTACGTTTTACTAGATGTTGTGTTGATGCAAGATGTGATGAAATGCATTTCATGTGAACAATTACAATGACATTAACTACAATGGTCATATTATGTTATGTGAAAGTTTATCTCTATAGCGCTCATATGCAGATGATTCTTGAGTGTTTAGGTAGATGCAGCCTTAAGCCCGAAAACTGACTGGGACTGGCATCTCAAACAGAGTAGATTTGTTTCAGCCAGGAAACTAAAAAGAGAGAATTCCACAGGTTGGCAAACACTGTACAAAAAGCATTGTCCCCATGAGTGACTTTTCTGGTATTAATGATGGTGCGACCTGGCTAGCTGATCTGAGGGACCATGACGGTTGATAGAAGGAAAATGTATTGGCCATAAATGAGGGCGATTTGAGGTGTAGGGTCTTATTGAAAATTGGTATAGTCTTAAAGGCTATCTGAGATTGAATGAGTAGGCAGTGTAGACATCACGGTACTGGTAATATATGCAATTTTCTGGTACTTTTTGTAAGCACTTGTGCTGCAGCATTCTAAACAAGTTATTGTCAATGTAAGATTTTGTCTGGATCTTCAAGGTATATATTGGCATAGTCAAGACATGATTGGTTGATAGCATGCACTATTGTGAAATGCAAAGAATGATTAATGAAAAGGAAAGTCTAGTTTAGAAGACAAAAGTGGGTGAAGATGTTGCGGTCCACATTCACAGAAAGGGTTTCTAGGACCATGGTGCTGTCAAAGAGGACTCCTACATTCTAAATCACTCTTGAAGATCTGGTCTGCCCATTAAATCTGACCGTAAGGTTGTATCCCTTTTCATGAGAAATGAAGAGAAGGTAATCAACATCTTGGGTTTGGTCGATTTCATCTTGAGGAAGTTGTTGTCCATGTCAGAAGTGTACCTTAATTCCTGAGGTTCTCCGTGGAAGCAGATGACTTGAAGGGAGGCTCCCAGCTGCTATTTCCAAATTCCCCCACCTCCCTGGACCCGGATTTCTCCAAGGCCAGGAAATAAGGGGAAAGGGGAAGTGGATAGACAAACAAGAGAGACGTCCACACAGGTGTCTTCTGACTCTTCTATTCTGCTTGTCACACCTAGAACATTAAGAACATCATTATAACAGTTCCCATAGCCACTGACCTTCTGGAACGCTACTCTCCCTCATGACCCAAACTCATACCTTAGACTTATGTGGAATTAGCTCTCTCTTAGAATGTCCAGAATAGGTTTCTGCTGTTAAGAGTATAGTAGCACTTTTAGTTCGGTGTCTGGCTGACTTTGTGAAGAAGATATGGTGGTACACAGCAGTATTAATTATATGCATACAATTGAATACCCCTATCTACTAAGTTCTATTATAGTCAGTCTCAAGTGCTGGCTGAATGAAACCCTTGGCAAATACAGTTCCAGCAGTTGTATCAGTAGTTTCTTGATAGTTCAGCTCATACTCTCTTTATTTGAATCTACTCTCTCAAATAGATCAATTATGGCTGTAGATACTCAATGGCTTAGTCTCTTACATGAAAGTCTCAAGAGCTTATCAAATCGAATTCAAAAAGGAAACCTCCTACTTGAGTACTGGCGAATTTCAGGTTACTCTCTGGAAGGACGAACCACTCGACTCCACTTCTTTCTTGAAGCACGAAGACTGCCTGACAGGGTTCAGAGAGAAGCAGACTCGAACTCAGCTCCAGAGTTGAAGGAGACGAAGTGACGGATTCAAATGCGGAAAAAGAACTCAGGACTTGAATTCCGCCAATAGTGCCTGAATGAGACTTGACGTCTCAACGAACGGAGAACGAGGTTACTAGATACCAATAACCTCGCACTGACAGATAGTTCAGAATACTAGAAAGTAATGCGGATGTAAGACGCGCAAAAGGAAAGCACGTCCGACCGCCGGAAAATGACAGTTGAAGTGTGTCAGGAATGGTCTAGGCATTACTTTAACTCCGCTTACAACCCCTCATCAACTGGTTCATACCAACACGAAGATGCTTTGTCACTCTGCCAGATGGTCACAACTAGTGGCAAGATTCAGACACAAGATGGAGAGTGCCACTTCCAATGCCACTGATTGCGCTGTTGGGCAGCGTTCTAGTCTTGCGCTCTGACGCGCTGTTGCAGGAAATTTGATGCGCGAGCGATATTGCCGCTGCGCACTTCAACTGTAATTCCCGGAGAGACGGATGCCTCACCGTGCTCTCTTCCCGCTGTAGAACCGCTTCTTGTGGTAACTTCAAGTCCGTCATTGTTGAAGTCTTTTGAGTTCCTGTCACCCTTCCCCGTTTTCACCTTGTGACAGCGCTTCCTCCCGTAGTGACTTTGTGAACTGTCAGCTGAGAAGCGGTCACGAAGTTATTGTCACCCTTCCCCGTTTTCACCTGGTGACAGCGCTTCCTTCCGTAGTGACCTTGTGAACTGTCAGCTGAGAAGCGGTCACGAAGTTATTTTCTCTTGAGCGCATTCCTGAATAGACAGCGCTATTCTATTTCAAGTCGTGTCAGAACTTCAGCAGTATTTACCTTTGAGCGCATTCCTGTTACGACTGTGCTATTTCCTGTCAAGCCGTTCTGAGCATCAGCAGTGTTGCCCGGTAAGAATTTTCCTTGTTGTACCGGCTGCATATTCGCTTGAGTCACCTCTGGAGAATTCTTGCCGTTCCAGTTAAACAATATATTATTCACTTGTGAGGAACTCCTATCCTGTGGAACTAAGATTAAGACTGTGTATTATTTCATGAGTTCCTGTGTTCAAAATAAGACTTATGTACAGCGCCAGTAATCCCAGATATTGCGTCTATGCGCAATCTTCTGAGTAAGGCTTCAGTTATTTCATTCTTCATAAGGCTCAGTGATATTGGCAGCAGTTGGGATATTCTTCAAGCAGGTTCCAGTATGTAGATAGAAATATATATATATATTTTTGCTTACCAACTCTACACTTCAGCTACAGAGTTCTTTTCCTCGGAGAACTTCAACCCCCTGGAAACTATTTCTAAAACTAGCAGTTCCAGCTCCTCAGACCATAACTCAGCCTTAATTCAGTTTAAAAGACTCATTGTCATTTCTCAAGAAATCCAGCTATAGCTAATCCAGCTTCTGAGTCTTTTCAGAGAGAGGCTTATGCACACACTCAGTCAGGTAACACTAGGGGTTAGCGTAAAGTAAATTTTAGTTTAATTCCGATGTTGTGAGAATGTAATAATGGTTTGTTAACTCTTACAGGTGAACAACCATATTCTGAAGAAGAAGGAAGTCACCAGTGTGTCTGTCTCTCTGTTTGTCATCCACTTCCCCTTTCCCCCTCGCCTCTGGGTTCAGAGAAATCTGGTTCAGTGGTGAAAGGGAGTTGAGAAATTAGCTTCACGTCTTCAGCCAGGCGTTCCTACGGAAATCTGGAATTCCAGGTACTTGCCCTTGACAGATTGAAGTGCCCGCAGTTGCCTTCCGTCTGGGCGTCATGGCTGAAGGTTTAGATTTGAAGGCCCTGGGCTCAATTTTGGAAGGATTACAAAAACAGTTGAGTGAGACTAGAGAGGAGGTTAAAAAATCAAATCAGGAGACTAGTTATCTTCGTCAACGGCTTAATGAGCTTACTATTAGCCCCAGTCCCAATTTTGGTGGTCAGAGGTCCCAAACGTTCAGTCCTTCCCCGTCGTCCTCAGAACTGACTACTCAGGTAGTGCATGCAATGTCCCCGACAATTCCTTTAGCCCCGCCTGAAAGATTTCTGGGAGACCCAAACAAGGCTCAGGTATTTGTTACTCAATGCTCTTTGCATTATCTGTGTAAACCAATAATTTTTAAAGAAGATCAGTCAAAAGTGGCGTTCATGCTGTCTTACCTGAGTGGCGATGCTGCTGCTTGGTCTATGCCGTTGGTATCCACCAATGATCCAGTGTTGTATAATTTTGAAAATTTCAAAACTGAATTTTTGCGAATTTTTGATCGACGATCAATTTCTCAGTCAACAGACAACGAGCTTTTGGATTTGAAACAAGGAAACAGAGAGTTGGTGGCATACCTTGCTCAGTATAATAAGTTAATTGTGGAAACAAAATGGCCAGAGGCCAAAAGAGCAGCCATATTCTATCGAGGTTTGAGGGACGAATTAAAGGATGGGTTGGCTCAGATTCCAAAAAGACCTACCGATGTTTCTGAATTGATAGATTTGGTTCTTCAAATTGATCAGAGGCAATCAGAAAGACGTTCTGAACGAAGAAAAGATATCCGACCCATTCCTCCAAGGTTTGATCGAATGCGTGTAGAAGTTGGAAGAACTAAAGAAGAAGTCACTCCAGAAGAACCGATGCAAATTGGTACCGTCCGAGGACCATTGAGTAAAGAGGAAAGAGAGAAGAGGCGTGTAGGGAAGCTATGTATGTATTGCGGTGGTTCCGGTCATTTTTTAAGGGAGTGTCCAAAACGACCCAAGACTGCGTCATGGGTAAAAGACAAGCTCCACCAGTAGAAGGAGTTGCTCTGGTGGAAGCAGATTCTAAGACAACTCCCAACCTGCAAAGTTTGGCGAACACCTTGCAATTTTCTGCTCCTCATCTTATTCTCTCATGTCAAATCTCTTTTGGCAAATCCGGACTGGCCACAGTGGCTATTATGATTGACTCTGGAGCCACTGGAAATTTTTGTGATCTAGTTTTTGCCAAGAGTTTGGGCATCCAGTTTGTGAAAAAGGCTAAACCTGAACCAGTACGCGCTGTTGATGGAACCCCTCTATCCTCTGGTCCAATATCTTTTGATACGGAAGTGATCACGATTTTGGGGCCAGGAGAACACTGTAGCTATATTAGTTTCAATCTAATTGATGCCCCACAATTTCAGTTGATTTTGGGATTACCTTGGTTAACAGAACACAACCCCAAAATTGACTGGGCCAGAAGAACAGTTGAATTAAATTCTGACTACTGTCTACAGCATTGTTTTCATCCAGTTTCCAAAGAACGAGAGCCAACAACCTCTTATTGCCTAGCAAATCAACCTCAGATGATTTGCACAGTGGAAATTCCAGAAATTCCAAAAGAATATCAAGACTTAAGATCAGTATTCGATGAAAAAGAAGCTCTTAAACTCCCTCCCCATCTGGAATATGATTGTAAGATTGAGTTAGAGCCTGGAGCGTCATTGCCATGTAGTCGGATCTATGCTCTTTCAGAATCTGAGAATCTGCATTTAAAAGAGTACCTTGATCAGAATCTGGCCAATGGATTTATTAGGCCTTCGCAGTCCCCAGTCTCCTCTCCTCTTTTCTTCATCCCAAAGAAGGACAAGAGTTTGAGGACTTGCATTGACTATAGGGCCTTGAACCTGGTTACAAAGAAAAATCGTTACCCGCTACCGCTTATCTCTGAGCTTCTGGATCAGGTGAAAGATGCCCATATTTACACCAAATTGGATCTAAGAGGGGCCTACCACTTGGTGCGGATGGCTGAAGGAGATGAGTGGAAAACGGCATTTCGAACCAGATTTGGTTTATTTGAATACCAGGTTATGCCCTTTGGATTGTGTAATGCACCCGCAGCCTTCCAACATTTTGTTAATGATATCCTTCGGGAGTTTTTGGATAGGTTTGCGGTAGTCTACATAGACGATATCCTTATTTTCTCTAAGGATTTGAAAGAACATGTTCATCATGTACGTACCATCCTAAAATGTTTATTGGAGAATCAACTTTTTGTCGAACTGGAGAAATGTGTTTTTCATTCATCACGAGTTGAATTTTTGGGCTTTATTCTGTCCCCTCAAGGAGTTTACATGGATGATTCAAAGTTAAAGGCAATTCAAGATTGGCCTGCTCCAAAATCTGTAAAAGAAATCCAAAGCTTTTTGGGGTTTGCAAATTTTTACTGACGTTTCATCCAAAACTTCTCTGAAAAAGTGAGTCCCATCACACGATTGCTCAGGAAGAATGAAAAGTTTGTATGGGGTTCCGCAACTGAGGAAGCTTTCCAGTTCTTAAAAAAATCTTTTATCTCTGCACCAATTTTGCAGCACCCTGATTCATCGGAACCGTTTTTTGTAGAAGCAGATGCCTCAAATTGGGCTATTGGAGGAGTTTTATCACAACGACACCGGAAGACTGGGCAGCTTCATCCAGTAGCTTACCATTCTCGAAAGTTATCACCGGCGGAGATTAATTATTCCATTGCAGATCGAGAATTATTGGCTGTGAAGGAAGCATTTCAAGAATGGCGTCATTATTTATTGGGTGCAAGACATGTGGTTACTGTATTTACGGATCATCGAAATTTGCAGTTCTTGAAATCAGCTCGAACTTTGACCCCCCGACAACTCAGGTGGTCTCTTTTCTTCGCAGATTTTGATTTTGTTCTCACTTACAAACCGGGGACAGAAAATGGAAAGGCAGATGCCCTTTCTCGATTGAATCCAGAAAATGATCCAGGTGATAAGCCAGAGACTAAGTCAGAAGAATTTATCATTCCTAAAGAAAGAATCGTGGCAGTTTCTGTGGCACATGACCTGGAGGAACAAATCAAAGAAGAATTTCTGAAAGAAGAATATGAGAATTGGATTTCTGAGGGTCCAAATCGGTCAGTAATGGATGGAAAACCAATGGTGCATGGAAAAACATTTGTGCCAGGAGCTGAGTTACAAGAAAAGGCAATTGGTTTGTTTCATGATCAACAATTGGCTGGACATAAGGGAGTAACTAAGACTTTGGAGCTCTTGAAGCGGAATTTCGATTGGCCTGGCATGGAAGCTCAGGTGAGACAGTATGTTGCCACTTGTGAACAATGTTTAAAGGGGAAGAGTCTTAGACAGTCTCCACAAGGTCTTCTCATGCCTTTGCCTATTCCTCCTCATCCTTGGCACACTGTGTCGATGGATTTCATTGTTGAGTTGCCATCCAGCCAGGGTTATTCAGTCATTTGGGTAGTGGTTGACCAATTTTCCAAGATGAGTCATTTTGTCCCTCTGAAAGGTCTTCCTAATGCCACTCAATTAGCTACTCTATTTGTTCAACACGTGGTAAAACTGCATGGAATTCCCCGGATGGTCATTTCAGATCGAGGGCCTCAGTTCGTGTCTCGGTTCTGGAGATCCTTTCTAAAAGGGTTAGGAATAGACTCTCGTTTGTCCTCCAGTTACCACCCAGAAACGGATGGACAGACCGAGAGGGTTAATCAAGACCTAGAACAATATCTCTGAATTTATTTGATGGAACAATCTGGGGAGTGGCCGTCTTTGCTTGATACAGCAGAATTTGCGTACAATAACTCAGTACACTCTGCTACCGGGTTCTCCCCTTTCTTCTTAAACTATGGCAGACACCCCAATATGTTGGTAGGTCAGGTAGAGGTTGAGGTCCCAGCAGCTGGTGATTTAGTTCTGAAATTGCAACAGGCCTATCAGTTAGCTTCTGCGAATTTGATTAAGTCAAAAGCCAATTACAAGAAGCATGCTGATAAGAGTCGTAAGGAGGGACCAGTCTTTGCACCTGGGGATCAAGTTTGGGTCTCTACTCGCCATATGCGGTTGAGAGGAAACCGAAAATTTCAGCCAAAATTTGTGGGTCCTTATCCAGTGGTGCGAATGATAAATCCAGTGAGTGTCAGGGTTGGCTTGCCTAAAACCTTTAAAATTCACCCGACTTTTCATGTGTCATTAATCCGCAGACATCCACCTAACTTGCGCAAGGTCCTTCCTCCAGCTTCAATTCAAGTTCAATCAGCGGAGGAATTTGAAGTAAAAAGGATTCTAGACTCTAAGATCAAAAGAGGTCAGGTCTTTTATTTGGTAGATTGGAAAGGCTATGGTCCAGAGGAAAGGTCTTGGGAACCCAGTTCAAACATTCATGCCCCCAGATTGGTGAGAGAGTTCCATAAAGTTTACCCACAGAAGCCCAGAGAGGGGGTTTTGGTGGGGGGTACTGTCAGGAATGGTCTAGGCATTACTTTAACTCCGCTTACAACCCCTCATCAACTGGTTCATACCAACACGAAGATGCTTTGTCACTCTGCCAGATGGTCACAACTAGTGGCAAGATTCAGACACAAGATGGAGAGTGCCACTTCCAATGCCACTGATTGCGCTGTTGGGCAGCGTTCTAGTCTTGCGCTCTGACGCGCTGTTGCAGGAAATTTGATGCGCGAGCGATATTGCCGCTGCGCACTTCAACTGTAATTCCCGGAGAGACGGATGCCTCACCGTGCTCTCTTCCCGCTGTAGAACCGCTTCTTGTGGTAACTTCAAGTCCGTCATTGTTGAAGTCTTTTGAGTTCCTGTCACCCTTCCCCGTTTTCACCTTGTGACAGCGCTTCCTCCCGTAGTGACTTTGTGAACTGTCAGCTGAGAAGCGGTCACGAAGTTATTGTCACCCTTCCCCGTTTTCACCTGGTGACAGCGCTTCCTTCCGTAGTGACCTTGTGAACTGTCAGCTGAGAAGCGGTCACGAAGTTATTTTCTCTTGAGCGCATTCCTGAATAGACAGCGCTATTCTATTTCAAGTCGTGTCAGAACTTCAGCAGTATTTACCTTTGAGCGCATTCCTGTTACGACTGTGCTATTTCCTGTCAAGCCGTTCTGAGCATCAGCAGTGTTGCCCGGTAAGAATTTTCCTTGTTGTACCGGCTGCATATTCGCTTGAGTCACCTCTGGAGAATTCTTGCCGTTCCAGTTAAACAATATATTATTCACTTGTGAGGAACTCCTATCCTGTGGAACTAAGATTAAGACTGTGTATTATTTCATGAGTTCCTGTGTTCAAAATAAGACTTATGTACAGCGCCAGTAATCCCAGATATTGCGTCTATGCGCAATCTTCTGAGTAAGGCTTCAGTTATTTCATTCTTCATAAGGCTCTGTGATATTGGCAGCAGTTGGGATATTCTTCAAGCAGGTTCCAGTATGTAGATAGAAATATATATATATATTTTTGCTTACCAACTCTACACTTCAGCTACAGAGTTCTTTTCCTCGGAGAACTTCAACCCCCTGGAAACTATTTCTAAAACTAGCAGTTCCAGCTCCTCAGACCATAACTCAGCCTTAATTCAGTTTAAAAGACTCATTGTCATTTCTCAAGAAATCCAGCTATAGCTAATCCAGCTTCTGAGTCTTTTCAGAGAGAGGCTTATGCACACACTCAGTCAGGTAACACTAGGGGTTAGCGTAAAGTAAATTTTAGTTTAATTCCGATGTTGTGAGAATGTAATAATGGTTTGTTAACTCTTACAGGTGAACAACCATATTCTGAAGAAGAAGGAAGTCACCAGTGTGTCTTTCTCTCTGTTTGTCATCCACTTCCCCTTTCCCCCTCGCCTCTGGGTTCAGAGAAATCTGGTTCAGTGGTGAAAGGGAGTTGGGAAATTAGCTTCACGTCTTCAGCCAGGCGTTCCTACGGAAATCTGGAATTCCAGGTACTTGCCCTTGACAAAGTGCGCAGTGCTAAGCACGCGAGCGCACAAAATGGGCGACAGTCAGCTGGCCGCTAGAACGCTGACCTAACAGGTAGAACGGCACAACCAGGAACCATCCTGAACCTAAGCAGCCCACTGTTGAGCCACTCGCTGCCGCCAGCTCCATAAGGATAGAATTGGAGTCCAACCAGGAGTCAAAGGACATTTTAAGGTAACTGGATTAGTTGAACTCGAACCAGGACGGACTCTGACAGTACCCCCCACTAAAGCCCCCTCTCTAGGCTTCTGTGGATAAGTCTTGTGGAATTCAGTCACCAATCTAGGAGCGTGAACATTGGAACTTGGTTCCCAGGAGCGGTCCTCAGGACCAAAGCCTTTCCAATCAATCAAATAGTACAGTCTGTTCCTTCTAAATTTAGAGTCCAGAATTCTTTTCACCTCGAACTCTTCTGCTGACTCTACTTGAACTGCCGAAGGAGACGACTCACATCTCAGATTTGGTGGGTTTTGCTTGATCAAGGAGACATGGAAGGTTGGATGGATTTTCATTGACTTTGGAAGGGCTACTTTTACACTAACTGGGTTAATCATGCGTTCTACAGGGAATGGACCTACATATCGTGGTTGGAACTTTCGATTACCTACTAATTTCATGTGACGGGTAGAAATCCAAACCAAATCCCCAGCCTTAAAAATCGGACTCTCCCTCCGTTTCTTATCTGCTTGTTTCTTATATCCAGATTTTGCTTTAGAGAGATTGAGAGAAGCAGACTGATAAGTTTTCTGCAGATTCTGAATCACCTCCTCAGCAGCTGGGACCTCTAACTCTTCCTTGCCTACAAACATGTTGGGATGCCTACCAGAGTTTAGAAAGAATGGGGAAAAACCTGTTGCTGAATGTACTGAGTTATTGTAAGCAAACTCCGCTGTACTTAATAAGGAAGGCCACTCACCTTCCTGATCCATCAAATACAGACGAAGATACTGCTCCAAATCTTGGTTTACTCTTTCTGTCTGCCCATCGGTCTCCGGATGGAAACTGGTGGACAGACGCGAATCTACTCCCAACCCTTTTAGAAAAGACCTCCAAAATCTAGCAATGAACTGGGATCCTCGGTCCGAAATGACTACCTTAGGAATCCCATGTAACCTGACAATTTGCTGAATAAACAGGGAGGCCAATTGTGGAGCCGTAGGTAATGACTTTAAAGGGACAAAGTGACTCATCTTAGAGAATTGATCAACCACCACCCAAATCACTGAGTACCCTTGACTGGAAGGCAAATCCACTATAAAATCCATTGAAATGGTGTGCCAAGGGGACGGTGGCGAGGGCAGAGGCATGAGAAGACCCTGTGGAGTCTGCCTAGAACTTTTTCCCTTTACACACTGCTCACAAGTGGCTACGTACTGTCTCACCTGAGTTTCCATGCCAGGCCAAAAAAAGGTTCTCTTCACCAATTCCAAAGTCATTACTTCACCCTTGTGTCCTGCCAATGGATGATCATGAAGGAGGCGAATGACTTCTTTCTGCAATTCCTCACTAGGCACAAACATCTTTCCTTGAATGTAAGGCGTCTGATCTCTAACTTCTCGATCCGGCCCTTCTTCAAGCCAGTTACGGAACTTTTCCCCTCGAAATGCTTCTCTAATTCGACTTTCCAATTCATCCTCTGCCACCGTTGCAACAACCTTTTCACGAGGAATGATATAACCTTTAGAAACCTCCTCTACCTCACCTTCAAAACTGAGACGGGACAAGGCATCAGCCTTTCCATTTGCTGAACCAGGTTTGTAGGTCAAAACAAAGTCGAAATCTGCGAAGAATAGAGACCACCGCAATTGGCGAGGGGTGAGGGTTCGAGCAGATTTTAAAAATTGCAAATTTCGATGGTCTGTAAACACTGTAATCACATGTCTTGCACCCAATAAATAGTGTCTCCAGACCTGAAAGGCATCTTTTACCGCCAACAATTCCTTGTCGGCAATTGAATAATTGACTTCTGCCGGGGACAATTTCCGAGAATGGTATGCCACTGGATGCAACTGGCCCGTCTGCTTATGGCGTTGAGAAAGGATCCCTCCTATGGCTAGATTGGATGCATCAGCTTCGATGAAGAAGGGTTCTTTCAGATCCGGATGTTGAAGAACTGGTGCAGAGACAAAAGCTTCCTTTAAGGTTTGAAAGGCGTCTTCAGATTCTTGTCCCCAAACAAATCGCTCATTCTTCTTCAAAAGCCGAGTAATTGGACTCACTTTCTCCGAAAAATTCGGGATGAATCTTCTATAAAAATTGGCAAATCCCAAAAAACGTTGTATTTCTTTCACAGATCTAGGAGCTGGCCAGGATCTAATTGCTTGTAGCTTGGAATCATCCATATACACTCCATTTGGAGACAAAATAAATCCCAGGAATTCAACTTTGGAAGAATGGAAAACACATTTTTCCAATTTCACAAACAGATGATGTTCCAACAAACGTTCCAAAATCACTCGAACATGACTCACATGCTCTTCCAAACTGTTTGAAAAAATAAGAATATCATCGATGTAAACCACAGCGAAACGGTCCAAAAATTCTCGTAGAACATAGTTGACAAAATGCTGAAAGGCAGCTGGGGCGTTGCATAAGCCAAATGGCATGACTTGATATTCATATAACCCCAGCCGCGTTCGAAATGCCGTCTTCCATTCCTCTCCCTCGGCCATTCGTACAAGATGATACGCACCTCTAAGATCTAGTTTGGTATAAATGCAAGCATCTTTCACTTGATCTAAAAGTTCAGAAATTAGAGGTAGCGGATAACGATTCTTCTTGGTCACCAAATTCAAGGCCCTATAATCAATGCAAGTTCTCAAGGACCCATCCTTCTTCGGAATGAAGAAGAGAGGAGAAGACACTGGCGACTGGGAGGGCCGAATGAAACCACTAGCTAAATTTTGCTCGATGTAGTCTTTCAGATGCTGGTTCTCGGGTTCCGATAAGGCATATATACGACTGCAGGGTAAGGTTGCTCCAGGCTCCAGTTCTATTCGGCAGTCATATTCCCGATGAGGCGGCAGCCTTTTGGCTTCTTGTTCATTAAACACCTCAACGAGGTCTCGATATTCTTGCGGTATCTCAGGAACTTCTACTGCACAAATCATCTGAACTTGTTCTGCCAAACTGGATGACAAGGTGGCCTGCACCCCTTCAGCCTGCTCATGAAAGCAATGCTCTTTACAGAAGGTTGAGTTCATTTCCACTGTGCGCTTAGTCCAATCAATTTGTGGATTGTGTTCCGTTAGCCAGGGTAATCCAAGAATCAACTGAAATTGAGGAGCGTCAATGAAATTGAAGCTAATATAGCTTCGATGTTTTCCAGGACCCAGTACCAGAATGGTCTCAGTGTCAAAAATAATTGGACCAGAAGATAAATTGGTGCCATCCACTGCACGAACTGACTCCGGTCTGGGTTTTTTCTCAAATTGAATTCCCAAAGATTTTGCGAACCGAATATCACAGAAATTTCCCGTGGCACCAGAATCCAACATGATCGCGACCTCCTCCTCTAATTCTTTCCCCCAAAAAATCTTACAGGAAATTATCAAATGCGGTGCTGCCACCTGAAGGGTGTTCGCTAAATGTTGAGGTTTGGGAGTTGACTCAGTAGGAGCTCCCACCAGAGCAACTCCGTCTACTGGTGGAGCCTGTCTTTTACCCATGGCCTTGATTTTGATCTTTTGGGACAATCCTTTACGAAATGACCTGGCTGACCACAATACATGCAGAGTCTTCCCATTTGACGTTTCTCTCTCTCTTCTTTGGAAAGAGGACCTCGAACAGTGCCAATTTGCATAGGTTCTTCTCCAACGCTCCCTTCGATACTCTTAGCTGGTTCAGATCTCGCCCGATCCAAACGAGGTGGAAAAGTTTTAAAATCTTTTCGTTTTTCGCTTCTTCGTTCAGATTGACGCTGATCAATTTGGAGCACTAGATCAATTAGTTCGGACACGTCTGTTGGTCTCTTAGGAATTTTTGATAACCCATCTTTTAATTCATCCTTCAGACCCCTATAAAAGATTGCTGCTCTCTTCTCAGATGGCCAGCTGGTTTCCACAATCAATTTATTGAACTGAGCTAGATAAGCCACCAATTCCCTATTGCCTTGCTTCAGATCCAATAACTCGTTATCTGTTGCTTGCGAGATTGTTCTTCGATCAAAAATTCATAAAAATTCTGCCTTGAAATCTTCGAACTTATATAAAGCTGGATCATTAGAGGAAACCAATGGCATGGACCAAGCTGCGGCATCCCCACTCAGGTAAGAGAGCACGAAAGCCACCTTGGACTGATCCTCCTTAAACAGAATGGGCTTACATAAAAAATGCAGAGAGCACTGCGTCATAAAAATTTGGGCCTTAGTTGGATCCCCCTGAAACCTTTCCGGAGCTGCCAAAGGAATAGTGGGGGACATTGCATGCACTACTTGAGTGGTAAGAGAAGATGATGTGGTAGGAGATGGGTCAAAGACTGGAGCCTTTAGACCCCCAAAGTTAGGACTGGGGCTTTCAGATAATTGGTCTAACCTTTGTCGAAGATAACTGGCCTCTAGATTAGACTTCCTAACCTCTTCTCTAGTTTCGCTAAGTTGTTTCTGCAACCTTTCCAAAATGGACGCTAACGCCTTAACATCGAATCCTTCAGCCATCTTGCTCAGACGGAGGAATTTTAGGGCACTTCAATCTGTCAGAAGTGTACCTTAATTCCTGAGGTTCTCCGTGGAAGCAGATGACTTGAAGGGAGGCTCCCAGCTGCTATTTCCAAATTCCCCCACCTCCCTGGACCCGGATTTCTCCAAGGCCAGGAAATAAGGGGAAAGGGGAAGTGGATAGACAAACAAGAGAGACGTCCACACAGGTGTCTTCTGACTCTTCTATTCTGCTTGTCACACCTAGAACATTAAGAACATCATTATAACAGTTCCCATAGCCACTGACTTTCTGGAACGCTACTCTCCCTCATGACCCAAACTCATACCTTAGACTTATGTCGAATTAGCTCTCTCTTAGAATGTCCAGAATAGGTTTCTGCTGTTAAGAGTATAGTAGCACTTTTAGTTCGGTGTCTGGCTGACTTTGTGAAGAAGATATGGTGGTACACAGCAGTATTAATTATATGCATACAATTGAATACCCCTATCTACTAAGCTCTATTATAGTCAGTCTCAAGTGCTGGCTGAATGAAACCCTTGGCAAATACAGTTCCAGCAGTTGTATCAGTAGTTTCTTGATAGTTCAGCTCATACTCTCTTTATTTGAATCTACTCTCTCAAATAGATCAATTATGGCTGTAGATACTCAATGGCTTAGTCTCTTACATGAAAGTCTCAAGAGCTTATCAAATCGAATTCAAAAAGGAAACCTCCTACTTGAGTACTGGCGAATTTCAGGTTACTCTCTGGAAGGACGAACCACTCGACTCCACTTCTTTCTTGAAGCACGAAGACTGCCTGACAGGGTTCAGAGAGAAGCAGACTCGAACTCAGCTCCAGAGTTGAAGGAGACGAAGTGACGGATTCAAATGCGGAAAAAGAACTCAGGACTTGAATTCCGCCAATAGTGCCTGAATGAGACTTGACGTCTCAACGAACGGAGAACGAGGTTACTAGATACCAATAACCTCGCACTGACAGATAGTTCAGAATACTAGAAAGTAATGCGGATGTAAGACGCGCAAAAGGAAAGCACGTCCGACCGCCGGAAAATGACAGTTGAAGTGCGCAGTGCTAAGCACGCGAGTGCACAAAATGGGCGACAGTCAGCTGGCCGCTAGAACGCTGACCTAACAGGTAGAACGGCACAACCAGGAACCATCCTGAACCTAAGCAGCCCACTGTTGAGCCACTCGCTGCCGCCAGCTCCATAAGGATAGAATTGGAGTCCAACCAGGAGTCAAAGGACATTTTAAGGTAACTGGATTAGTTGAACTCGAACCAGGACGGACTCTGACAGTCCACCATTTCCTTGAGGATGGATACATAACACATTGGGCTGAGAAACTGGGCAGTCAAGCTAAGGACTAGATGCATTAAGAATGCAGCAAATGTTGGCAAAATGCAAATCTATAAGGTCTACTACGAAAATGGAGACCAGAAAGACAGGAAGGGCTAGTGCACCTAAGAAACACGTCTAATAAGATGTAATCTTGGTTTGTTTGAGTGGTCACGCAATATGTGTATTTGGACTTGATTTAGGATTATTCTTTTAGTCAAATCAACAATCTCTAATTCCTTTAATTCCTGCACCTGCTCTGAAAAAATAGAGGACTGTAGGGAGAGGAATTATTGCCATATGTTCATTTGCCTATATGAAATCAGCACTGAGAATTAAACAGAAACCTACAATGACTTTCTGCAATGCTTCTCACATCCCATGGCATCTTCATATGAAGTGCTGTCCCACCCTACATGCTCTCACTGACCCTGCCTGCCCTCTCCCCTATCAACTCCCTTTCTATAATAGTCTTCTTTTCATGTTCTTTTCTCCCCAATCAGGTGATTACATCCCTTCTAAGTCAATGGTACAGACCTACCTTTACTGAGCTGATAGCATTCCTGTCTTGAACATGCTCCTCACAAGAGGCCAACAGGGGGACCACTGCTGACATTAGGGACACTTGCATGGACACTAATCACTGAAATTGTTACATAGCTTTGCATTTGTGTTTTGCGCTTTTCTCATATTGTAGCCCTACTATGGAAGAGAAGAATTGTGGTATTGTAATATGTATTTGCATTTATATCCCAATAAAAAAGTCAAACAAAAAAAAGTTTCTCTCTGCCATTAAACGTGTTAGACGCTGCTGCCCTGTACCTTTATTTACTTCTGAAACATTCTGAACCGTGATAAATATTCCAGTTCTTACTGAAACATTCTCAAATCTAACATAAAAGCCAACTTATGGCGGTTGAAAAAGAATATACATTTTTCATCCTCGGTCTCTGGTTTTGAAAAAGTTGACCTGCATAGACTTTTCTACAACACTGTCTTGATTTATACCTGCAATTATCAAGAAAAGTTTCAGGCTATGTTAAAACATTGCTGAGTTAATTCTTGAGTTATTTTTTTATGACAGAAAGGCACCTTCCATCATAGAATGGAGCTGACCGGAAGTGAATTTTTTTTTTAGCTCTGCCTGACGTGCCCTGTGGGATCGTTGAGAGTTTTTGTACTGAATGTATTCAGAATGTCAGAATAGCCATGTTCCGACTTCAACACTGACGAGTGAAAGTTACTTCTTCGCCTCAACCAGAGACGTTTCGGAGCACTTAAATATCCCCTGAGGCAAGGCACTTAACGAAAGGAAAGAGAACAAGTGCAAAGAGACACTAAGAGCAGCTATGATGAAGACATAATTAAAGAGATGAAAGAGAGAAGGGTGTAGAAGCAGTGAGGCGAGGGCGGTTGAGGCATAGTGAGGGAGGGCAGAATAAAAGGGAAGGAGAGAGACCCAGAATGGAAGTGAGAGAAACAGCGAAATATATGTACATTGGGTGGCCTGGATTCCCAAGTACCTTATCATTAAGGTGTGGGCTGAGGCAGAACACATAGTTGGGCACCCTTTTCTAAGTCTGCATTGTCGAAATCCTACGAGAGGGTGACCACCTGATATGGATGGAAATCTAGGGCAGTGACTAAAATTGCAGGACATAGTCAAAATTCGGTGAAGACAAAATTTCACTTCAAAAAGTAAATTTTATTGGTCCATCTACGAAGTACAAGCAATAATATGGAAGTATGTAGACTATTTGATTTGTGTAACACTTACAGTATTGAGCAATTATTTACAAGTAATTAGGCTTACTTAACGACCAAAAAACATAGTAAACATGTGCACATACCCCCTAGCCTACTTTCCCCCTCTTGTATCTCTTGTATGGAACACTTAACATTATAGCACAGGACTAACCTCACCTGGTATATGCTCGGTGGGGATGAATTAGAAGGGTCTTTCTCCCTGTGGGAACAGTCCCAGTGATTACACCACAAGTAAACTACAATAGAGAAATGATCATGAAGCCCCTCCTGGGGTGAAAGGGCAGTCAGAAAACCTGAGTCAAATAATCCACTTACCACGCATTGGCAAAGCCAATAGGTAGGGCCACTGTAATTATGCGGCAGGAGAGGGTCAAATTATGCGACAGTATTGAGTAAATTATGCAGCAAGAAAAGGCAAATTAAGTTGCATAATGAAGCACATTTTGTAATAGTGTTACCTCATTATTTTGTCATTTTTAAACTTGGTAACACTCTCTGAGCATTGGTTGCACCTCATTAGTACCAGTTTCACAGCCGAATATAGCAATAAGCAACAGAAAGGTGGCCAATCCAGCTTTGCAAAGGGCCTTCCTCTATGCTGAAAAATATGTTGTTGCATCTTAGTAACATTTGTACCGTTTGTGATAGAAACAATTTTTCTGTTACAAATCTGCAGATCATGCAGCAGATGATGGATTATGTGGTAAATACCGCAAAATTATAAAATATGTGACAATCAATGCACAATCACATAATTCCAGTGGCCCTGCCAATAGGTCTCACCTTTAAGCAGGGGTGTTGTTAACTCCACGCTTTAGCAGCTATAACAGTGGAGGAACTCTTGATGGACCTCTTCTCTATGTAGCTCGGATGACAAAAGCTCATAACTAATGTGAAAGGGCGGATGGAGAGATAACTGTATGAATGATTGAAAGATGGATGTAACAATGGATGAGGGAAAGGGTGGAAGGATTGATGGATGGATTGTTGGATGAGTGAATGGATGAGATGATGGGTGGATGAATGAGTGAAAGAATAGATGGCTGAGTGAAAGGGTAGCTGAATGGCTGAGAGAAAGGGTAGATGAATGGATATGTGGATGGATGGATGGATGCATAGTTAAGGGAAAAGATAGATGATGGGTGAGTGAAAGGGAGGCTGAATGAATGGAGTGAAAGGGTGAATGGATGGATGAGCAAAAGTATAGATGGATGGGTAAAAGAATGGATGAAGAGATGGATGAGTGAAACGATGGATACATTTGATATATAGATTCAAAGATGGGTGGATAGGTTTGGACAATGATGTTGAGAAAACCCCTCTGCTTTAGAAGCTACCGTGGGAGTGGAGTTCTTGATGGGCTTCTTCAGTCTGCAGTTCGCAGAGAAATGCTCATAATTAATGTGGAAGAGTGGATGGATGTTTGAATGAAAGGATGGATGGAATCGATCAATGTTTGGATGTATATATGGATGGATGGGTCGATGGGTGTTTGAGTCAAATTGTCGTTGATTAGATGGATGGATGAATGAGTGAAAGGATGGGTGTAAGGAAAGATGTGTGAAAGAAAGGGTGGGTGAATGAAAGGATTGGTGGATGGACAGATGAATTGATGAATTAAAGTGTGATTGAATGGATGGGTGAAAGGGTGGATGATGGATGAGTGAAAGGGTAAATGGATGGATGGGTTGAAGTGTGAGCAGATGAGTGAAAGGATGGAAGGATAAGGGAATGGGTGGATGGATGAGTGAAAGGGAGGGTGGTTAGATGGATGGATGGATAGTTGGGTGGATGGATGGATGGATAGATGGATGGATGGATGACTGAACAGGTGGATGAAGGGATTTATGACTAAAATGATGAATGAATAGGTTTGGATGTGGGTGGGTGGATGGATGGATGGATGGACTGACAGAATGGTGAAAGTCTGAATGACGGATGAAAAATGAATGGATGACAGAATGTAAAGATGAAATGGCAGCTACCAGTGGGTGGATGGAAGAATGAATGTATAGATACTTGGCTGAAAGACGCAAGAGAGCTCTTCTGGGGAGGGTTGTGAAGAACGGCCTTGCTTGCTAGGTGCCATATGAGCTTTGGTTCAAAGTGGGAGCTTTTCTGCCTACTCCCTTGCCTTTGAGGGTTATTGTCTTTCCCAATTGCTTGTAGCCTTGCTGTGCAGCATGACTAAAGACTTTAAAAAAAAGCTTTTGACATGGTTCACCACATCATGTTGTGGACAAGTGCAGCATGCATGTGCGAACCTACAAAATGAAATGGATGCTTTTCTTTTTAGTTACCGATCAGAGTTAGATCAGTAACTAAAAGAAAAATTAAATGTGCAAATCGTGTTTTTTAAAGGAATGAGGAGCAGAAGCGATGGAAATGGAAACAAAACGCACCGTGGGAGCAACATGGGTCAGGGCCAAAAGGCACATGCAGAAGCAACCAGGGAAAGAGTGGGGGCATTGAAGCAACATGTGGATGTCAGAAGGGGACAAAAGCAACACAGGGGTTTAGAGAGTAAAATGGAGGGCCCAGCTGGGGGGGAAGCAGCAATGGGTGAGAGAGAATGAGGAGGAAGCGGAAGGTGGGAAACAACATGGATGATGTGGATGGGGAAGAAATAGGTAAAGAAACACAGGTGAGTGCAACGTGGAGCAGAGCAGGGAGAAGAAGGTGTGAAACTAAGAAAGAAAGAGTACAAAAGTAGAGAAGTAGAGAAGTACATGAAGGAGAAGGCTTAAAAACAAACACACTCCCATGGAGTGTTTAACATAAAAGAAAAAAGTCGTTCCTGAAAAGCCATCAGTGGAAGACGCGAAGGCAACCAATCAATAGTGATACAAGGAGGCAAAGCTCCATGACACTTCAAGGACAAACATGAGATTATTAAACTGGGAAATGAATAAGAAGTACACCAATGAGAGTGACCTGGAAAGCCAATCATTGGTAAGAGTGGGGGATTCATATGTCTTGCAACAGGACGATCATGCTCCGTCTAATAGGCTTAAACCTATACAGGTTTTAAAACACGGGGGAGTCAGGTCCTAGGACGTGTGATCGGCTGGACCATAAATTAAAGTATCAAAGAGCACTTTGCCGACTACACATTAATTTAAATCCTGTCTTTTCAGGAAACAACCAAGTAAAACTCCTAGGTCGATTGGGTATATTTTACTCTTACCCTTTTATTTTAAGTTTTCAATTTTTTTTGAGTATTTACATGTATAAAAGGGACACTTTAACGTTCAGTTTCATTTACACATAAAGACTATACATTTCTACAACACAAATACAACATTTATATATACACAAATATTTTCTTTAAGTTTATACACAAACATTTGATTTCTCAAAAAGACAAGAGTCACGCTTTGGACTCAAGATCTAACTTAACAGCAAATAAATACGGTCAAACAAGTATATTGATATATACAAAAATAAACCATAAATGTATTATGTGGCTTATTAGGCAACTGATGTCTGTCTTTGTCTATGCCATACAAAGACAGACATCAGTTGCCTAATAAGCCACATAATAAATTTATGGTTTATTTTTGTATATATCAATATACTTGTTTGACCGTATTTATTTGCTGTTAAGTTAGATCTTGAGTCCAAAGCGTGACTCTTGTCTTTTTGAGAAATCAAATGTTTGTGTATAAACTTAAAGAAAATATTTGTGTATATATAAATGTTGTATTTGTGTTGTAGAAATGTATAGTCTTTATGTGTAAATGAAACTGAACGTTAAAGTGTCCCTTTTATACATGTAAATACTCAAAAAAAATTGAAAACTTAAAATAAAAGGGTAAGAGTAAAATATACCCAATCGACCTAGGAGTTTTACTTGGTTGTTTCCTGAAAAGACAGGATTTAAATTAATGTGTAGTCGTCAAAGTGCTCTTTGATACTATAAACCTATACAGGAGCATCAAATGACTAACCCAGAGTTGAATTCGCTGCCAACCAATATGTAGACACAGGGGCCTTCACCTATGTTTGAGTTGAATATGGGAAACTCCCAATGGGAAAGTGCAAACCAATGATCTCACCAAACGGAAAACACATCAAAGGGAACAAACCGACAGCACGACACATGCTAGAGAATGCCCCATCAAGTTAATACATGTTAGGAAAACACCAACCGGGAAAGGCACTGAAGGTAACCAAAGAAGAAGGAAATGTGTGCTAGGAAGCCCACTACCAGGTACATATATTCTATGTAAAAGCAAATGGAGATAGAAGCACCCAGTCTCAGCTAGTGTTGAAATGTAAGGTAGGTATTCCACCAAATGGGAAACAAAAGTGAAATATGTACCAGGAAAAGTGGCAAAAAGAAAATGTGCTCACAGTGCGAAACCATGTACCCCAAACTTAAAAGGTAAACAACGGGGAAACATGCACCAGGTAAGGCCCAAACAAGAACTGTGCTTCAGGTGGGCTTCAGGTTACCCACGAATGTGGAACCATGACCCGCAAACCTACCAATGTGGAAACATGTCATGTGGAACTCATCAGTGTGAAGCACACACAAATCGAATTGTGGCTCATTATTGCACTGTCCAGAATCAGAATAGCAAGACTCACTTCCTGGAGGGAGGGAGGTATAGTACAGACAAAAAGGAAGGCTCCTTATATTGGTGGTGTGCTCGTTCATTAAAGGATGCCTCCAGTTTCTGCACCCTACATCCTTGCGATGGTTGAGGGGGTAGGGTCTAGATATACTCCTTGCAGTGGGTCTCACTGGAACAGGACCCCTTCTCTTTACCCGCTGATTCATTGTCTCATTTCAGAACTGATGATGCTCGACTGTCACTGTCCCCTGCTTGGAAGGGAGTTTCCTGAAAGTCAGTGGAAACAAAGTGGAACTTCTGCTGCCTAATACCAAGTGCACCACGACGTACCAAACAACTCAAGTCCCTGCACTCAACCTTGATCAGCCAATCACCACGCCCCTCCACATCAAGGTGAAAAAATTTTGAAGTTGTTCGTTAATCAAAAATCGCAATTGACTTAAAGATGTCCACAGTGGTTTACCACTACGTCTACCTTCTTGAACACCTCTTCCTTCAAAGCCTCTTTAGAGACATAGTCCACCTTCTCCGCACTACGTTAACTCACTCTACCCTGGACTGTCTAAGCGGCCAACCTTTCACCTCTAAGTGATCCAGAGCATTGCTACAGGACTCGAAGTGGGGAGGCAGCACCAGGGCACCACCTGATGGTATGGATATTTCTGCTCAAGCTCCCTGTTAACTCCTGAGCCATTCAAAAATACCCCAAGAACAAATTACAGGTCAACCATCGTGGACACGTCATACGCACCTCTGATAAAAGCCTTCTTCAAATCTCACGAACCCATAGCAGGAGGCAAATTCTTTGTAGGTCAAAGGACTGTACTACTGAATACATTCTAAATGACCACCTTCAACAATGGCAACAACCTCACTGCAAAGCAGCCCACCCTGCAACAACACAGAAAATTTGACCACCACACTACCAAGCCAACTACATTGTAACCAAGAGATTTTACAGACTCATTTAAATGCTGACATCCATGCAACATAGCTAAAGACCTAGAAGCAAGACCACCCATCTCACAGTGATATGCACCATACAAAAAACACTCAAAATGCAGCAATGTTGACCACTTTGCAATAAAGTTGACCACTTTGCAACAAAGTTGACAAGGCAGAAAGAAAATAATGATTGGATCAACTTAACTTTAAACAAGGAAAATGAAGACCTTAGGAAGTCAGATTGGATATAATCTATTTTACTATCTTTTGTAAGACAATTGCATATGGCATTCTTCAGTGAATACAGCACTGGTGAGATCGAGAGGTGTGCGATGAGGGACTCCTGGTCTGAACACAATTTAGATCCCTTGGGGGCCTAATATAATTTCGAGAAAAAATAACTAGTTTAGTGTGAGGGGCATAGGCTATCACTGCATGCTGAGGCTCCTAGGCTGGCACTGCTAGGAAAAGGCACTGCTCTCACTCTATTTGTTGAGAGCTCAGTTCTGGCACACCCAATTCATGGCCTAGTTCTGACACTGCAGAGTAAGTGTCCAGTTCTGGCAATGCAGGTGAGTGTTCACGCTTTGAGGTGCGTTGATGCTGACTCAGGGACTTTGCATTGTTCTCAGCCCCTACATATAGAGGCATTATCCGGCTATCCTTACCTGAAAATAAAAGGGACTGGTGCCCTCAAAGCCATCTTCCTGTTCAAGGAGGTTAACAGGCACTACATAATTAACTTCTGCTCTACTATTCAGCCAACCCAAGGAATCCGATACCCTGATCAGATCCCATTATCCCTAAGGGGTCGAAACGCCATTGTCAAGTATTCAGAGACAGACAACATTTCCACCTTTTGCGGATACAATGACTTTATTTTTGTATCCATGAGTTGTTTTTAACAGACACTTCTGTCTCATAACTGTACCAACCAACTACCTTTTTTTGTCCTTGATTTATGCCACTCTCTCCTATCTTTTGGTTTTGGTTTGTTTACACATCTGGGGTCTTCTGTCCCTATATTTTCTCTCAACACACTTTCGTAAAATGTTTGCAAATTGTTATTTATTTGTTTGAATAAAACTCGGTTCGGCTGAACCATGTTATGCACTGGCTGCTTTATCTGTTTGTGTTCCAAATGGGTTTATTTTTAACATCATTTCGGATTGTGTCCGCACACTAGTATCTGTGATAATCATAATTGTGTTTCAGAATGAGTTCCATGTGAACACGTGTTGCAAGAATTACTTGATACCCCTGTTTGCATGGACATAAAGCGTTGCTCTTGTTGTTATATAATTATGAATACAGTATGAGCACCAATCCGGGCGTTGCTCTCATGCAGGGAGCAACAGTGGCAGTGTCTCCCCGACCCGCTTCACGCTCTGCGACAGACATTGGGCATCACTTTGGGTGCTGCTGCTCGGATTTATTTTGAGTTCCCGCATTGAAATATTTTTAACATTTAGTCACTCGTTTTTAATCATTGAAGTGCAGATTGCTTGTACTTGAACAGTGCATACTGTTTGTGTTTTAAATTGCTCACTATTACTCCAGTGCTTGTGGGGAACTAAACGGGGGCTGACACTTACCCAGGAAGCCTGTGCTCGATCTTTCATCCTGCCTGCCCCAGTCCAACTCGGTAGCTAGTACCGTTGAGCGGAGGGCGGGACAGGGAGGGCCAGGTGCTTCCGCCCACTGAAGCGGTTAGCGTTCTAGCCGCTGGACGGAAGGGCTATTTAGCCCTCTCGTCGTCAGGGGCGCGCAGCGGTCGCGCGCAGGGGAGCGCCTAAGGACGCGCCTAGGACAAGCCAAAGAGAAGCCCGTCTGCGCCTGTCCGCGACCGGACGGGACCAGGGGCCATGACCCCTACATCAGCAGTTAGAGGTTGCTGCACTTCTAAGCGGGTCAGTTACTCAGCTCAAACATTACTAGACCTACAAAGTGCTCCACGGGCGGGCTGTGTTAGGGAGGTGGGGTCCCTTCCGGAAGGGCCATTCTCTTGTCGGCACTGTCAGTTTCAGGCGCAATATGATGACGATGCCTACTATTCACATAGAATGACCTTTGGGGCCGGTTCTAACGTCCAATATGGATGGAGTAATTTGCTCTGTAACATTAGATCCCTGCCCAAACATCATGCAGAGGTATGGGACCTTATTTCTACGCAACAACCTGACCTATGTTTTTTAACTGAGACGTGGCTCAAACCTCACTCGGTTCCTGCCATTACCCTGGGGATCCCTGAAGGGTACAAAATAGTTAGATTGGATCGTCCCATTAAGATGGGTGGTGGTATAGCCATAGTCCATAGAATTGGCATTAATATTTCTATATTGGAGCAATGCTGCACCTCGGATATGGAATTGATGATTTTTAAGATTAATATCGCGTCAAGGACTAGCTGGAAAGGAGCCTTGGTGTATCGCCCCCCTGGCCCTTGTACAAACTTTCCCGTCTCATTAGTGGAAGCATTGGCCCCACATGTTTACCCAGGAAGAGATTTTTTACTTCTGGGAGACTTTAACATCCATAGTGAAAGGCAGGACAGTGTGGAAGCCCAGGCCTTGCTGGCAGATCTTCTACTACTAGGTCTCATACAGCAAAACAGTGGCCCCATCCATCGGGCAGGACATACGCTAGACCTTATTTTTTCCAACTCACCGAAGATTGTATACCACCCCCCTAAGCAGGTTCACTGGACAGACCATTCTATTTTAGAATTTGCGATGTCCAATTTGGACAGGCCCCTTAGTATACCAGTGCCCCTACCCCTGTGGCGGAGACAATGGCACATAATGTCCCAGGAGACTTTTAAGGAGGCGTTTGTAGAGCCTAACCTCACATCCACAGAGAACATTGAGATGGCCCTATTGAAATATAATTGTGCTATCCACAAGGTGGTGGAAACCATCGCTCCCCTGAAACTCTATAAACCACGCCCCGCACAAAGGCAGGAAGTCTGGTTTTCTGATTATTTGGGGTCTCTCAAGCGGGCCTGTAGGAAGCTGGAAAATGTCTGGAGATCATCTCACCTGGATGCCGACAGAATCTGTCACTGGACGGCTTTGACTTCCTATCCTAAGGCAATTAGAGTAGCACGCAAAAATCATATTGCCTCACAACTTGCGGCGGCAGGTAATGCTCCCAAGGCTCTGTATCAGATTCTGTAAACTTTTATCTTCACAACAATTATG
Source organism: Lissotriton helveticus (assembly GCF_964261635.1). Classification (NCBI taxonomy): domain Eukaryota; kingdom Metazoa; phylum Chordata; class Amphibia; order Caudata; family Salamandridae; genus Lissotriton; species Lissotriton helveticus. The sequence goes on from NC_136061.1 coordinate 1,508,198,779, forward strand.
TGATGATATTTCCCATTATTTCTCTAATAAGATAGACAGGATTTATGAGAAAATCACTGACTCCAACTCTTCCACCAGCAGGCTTATGACATTGCCTCAGGTTAAGAAAACTGAGAACTCTGGAGTGCTCACTGGGTTCCCCGCTATCTCCTTGAATGAGGTGGAGGACCTTATTGGCCGAATCAAGAGTGGCTGCCCATCAGACATTATTCCTGCCAGAGTCATGCCGGTGGTGGGCAAGGCGCTCGGTCCTGTGATCCAGCGCCTTGTCAACCTCTCGCTGGCGGAGGGCCAAGTGCCACTGGAGTGGAAGAAGGCACTAGTGAAACCCATTCGGAAGAACTCTTCCATTCCTTGGTCAGACCTGTCCAACCTCAGGCCTATATCTCTGCTCCCGTATTTGAGTACGCTTACGGAGAAGCACGTTAATAAACATCTATCGAGCTTTATCGAATGCACGGGAAGCCTGGACTACTCTCAGTCCGGCTTCAGCCGAATTATAGCACTGAATTGGATCTGCTGTCAGTAACAGACGATCTCCGCATGTACCAGGACAAGGGACATTCGGTAGTCCTGGTGCTATTGGATACTATATCTCACAACATCTTGCTTGAACGTCTTGCAGAGACTGGGCTTACGAGTGTGGCCTTGGCCTGGCTGCGGAGTTTTCTGTCCGACCGCACTCAAAGTGTCAACATGGGTGCGTTTTGTTCAGCGGAGGTAGAGATTACTAAGAGGGTGCCACAGGGCTCATGTCTGAGCCCCACTCTTCTTAACATCTATGTGGCCCCCCTGGCTAGGATCATGAGAGCTTTTGGTTTCATCTCAGTGTCATATGCTGATGACACTCAGCTCCATTCAAATCTCTGACCTCCGAGACAATAAAATCGTTCTCTGAAGGCATGAAGGCATGAAGGCGGTCGCCCAGTGGATGACCTCGAACTTCCTACAGTGTAATGTGGGGAAGACTGAGGTCATGCTCTTTGGGGAAGCCAAAATATTGTGGACCCCTGATTGGTGGCCATCGGATTTAGGCCCGGTTCCCACGCCTAAGCAGGTGGTGAAGAATCTTGGGGTGCGACTGGACCAGGATTTGTCTCTAAAGGAGCATGGAAATAACATAGTTGGAGCCTGCTTTCATGTTATAGGGCTGCTTCGTAAAGTGTTTCTTCTCCTTCCTGATACCACGAGAAAAACGTTGGTTCAGGCCTTGGTGCTCAGCCCCCTGGATTATTGTAACGGGCTGTTGGCATCAGCCAACGATGGTATACTTGGTAGGCTTCAAGTGGTACAGAACACTGCTGCGAGACTGGTCCTAAATGCCCCTCCTAGATCCCCTTCAAAACCCCTATTAGCAAAATTACACTGGCTTTCCATTTGCCAAAGGTTAAAGTTTAAGATCTGCTGTGTCGTCCATAAAGGGCTGCACGGCTTAGGACCTTCCTATCTGGCAGAAAAATTCATTCCATACAACCCTGCCCACACCCTTAGATCCTCCAATCAGCTTCTTCTTCAAGTACCTACTGTGAAGAAGTCTAGACAGGGCGGTAAAGCCTTGTCTTCTGTTGGTCCAGCACTTTGGAACAAACTCCCCTTCGCACTTAGGCAGTGCTCCGACCATTTAACTTTCAGGGAAAAAATGAAAACTTTCCTATTCCAGTGTTAGCACCCTCCTTTTTGGATTGCCCTTTTGTCTTGTTCCATCTGTCATGGGCGTGTGGCATGGAGATACTCCTTCGGGAGTTGATTCAAGCGTTGTATAAACCCATAAATAAATAAATAAATAAATGCTGTGAGAGCAGCACCCTGATTGGAGGGAGCGGCCTCAATCGGTGCGTCTCAGCACCCTGGAGGCCATCGAGAAGACTATGCTCTGCCTCCCTTTCACTTGCCCATACTCCCTGCATCTACCAAAGCAGAAGTGGAGGACTCTCCTTCTTCCACATTGCAGCTAAAACCTGAAACAGCCTCCCCACGCACTTCCAGACCATCACATCAATTTCGGAATTCCAAATGACCCTCAAGACCTGGCTGTTCCAATGAGCCTCTGGGGCCTGCACGCGCCTGGATGTACTGTCATGTGATTAGCAGCCCTTTATAAATCCTGTTTGATTGATTTTGCAGAATACAAGATCGAGCCACTATTGTATTTTTCTTGGTAATCTTTGGAAACCTTTGTCGATACTGAGGTTGAGAAGCTGGCCAGCAGCTCTTTAAAGTGATGTGAAAAAACTGAGCAATTGGATTGAGTGAAATATCAGTCTCTGTGAATCAAAATTATTTTCCTTATCATAAAATGATTTGCACACTTAAGTTTAACTTAGATACGCAAAAGGCACCTCGAGGGCCCCTCGGGTGGCATGATAAGTAAGTGTATTTATGTGTGTGCGACTGAAAAAAAATCAAATTTGTACTAATTAATGAATGTAATCATAAATTATGTTAAACAAGCCTGTTGGAATATTAAGTGGGGGTAATTGTGCTCCCTATGGTTGGAGATGGGCATTCTATAACAGGAATGGGAATAGGGGAACATCCATAATCCTGTGTGGTTATGGGTAGTCGCAAATATTTTCAAGAAACCATAGCACCCTGGAGTCAATTAAAGATTTACTTTTGAGAAAGGCAGGAGTATATATGTATCCAGTGCTCAATTTGTGAATTGGGGTTTCCATACGGCAAAATACTTTCCCTGTAGAGAAAAAAAGCATATGCAAATACAATATTGCAACACATTTAGCTGTGTATAAATAAGTTTTGTTTATGTACATCTGGGAGCTGCCACTTTTGTTCTTTCCCAGAAGAACTTGGGATTTTTGTGAATTGAAAATACATGTAAACATGCTCCAAATGTATTATAAACCTACATGTGAAGGATTTAACCGACATCTACTTTAATGTTTTGGGAGATGAAATGCAGTCCCTATCTATAGGGAACTGCTGAGATACCTCAAGGGGACGTGGATGCCTTGGTAGGAAATCCCACCACCAGATGCGGATTGGGTAATGAGGAACATGGAAAGCTTGATAAACTCTCAAAGGTCAATAGGGCTGTTGGAAAAAGCAGTCATGAAGGAAAGAATTGAAGGCCCATTGGTTGCTCCATTTCACTGACAGGCAGACAGACTGCTTTCGTGGGTGACTGCGAATTATTTACAATGACCACAGACCGCAACACTTTACAAAATGATACTTTTGTACATTCTAAATTTCACGTTTTTCTTCACAGACGCTCGTGTTTGTCGCTCAACTCCCCCTCCCCCCAGCCCCCCACGCGCCCCCACACCCCCGTGCAGGCTTTGCGGGTGGTATGCTCATTTGTTAAGCTCTCCTGTGGCACACGCCAGAATGAGAGGGAGAAGTGCCTCCTTGTTAGGAAGCGAAGAAACGTATTTACTTCTATTAAAAGGCCAGAAAGTAATTTGCCAGAAATTTCCTGTCAGCGCCTGAAAGTGGAAAAGCGGCTTTTCCTCGCTGCGTGTTATTTATTGATGTCTGGTAATGTGCCGCGGCAAAGTACATTAGTGTCACGTGACCGGAGGATGCTGCAGAAAGATTAAAATGACAAAGACTGCAAGCTTTCAAAATGCGCAACTCGGGGGAGATGTCACTGCCTGGAATGCAGAAACTGAAAACTTTATTTTGGAGGATTTGTGCAGATTTTTCCCGCAGCAGTTCAAATGAAGGGAAGGGAGAGAGTTACCTGCGTTTCGTGGAATCCTGCTGCGTTCCTGATTTACATTTATCAAGACCCTTCCTGGGGTGGCCAAACTAGTGGCGGAAGAGAATGCAAAGGGTTGCCCAGAACTACAGTATGGTCTGGGACTACCGACCACCCCCTCCCTGACTTGTGCACCACCATCATACACCCCTAAAGTAATTAGACATGTGAGAAGTTTTCTTTGGAATTCAGGGGGTCTCATGACCCCCCCCCCCACCGTATTTTTTAAAACATGAAAATAAATCAAAAATTGTTGAAATAAACAATATTTACATAATCATTATAATGCACAATTCTGACATTAGATTTACAAGCAATGAAGACAGGTATCAAAGGGCTAACCTTAACAAATGTCTAATACAGCGTGTTTCCTAACCGAATCTAACATCCTACGTATGAATTTGGCATATCCTTGCTTTTTGGGCCTACGGCAAGATCGCCAACCGGTGTCAGATCCTTAGTTACCCAGCTATGCCCTCACGTATGAGTGCGCACGCGCAGAGGGCCCGTTTACCGGGAGAGTACTCCCCCCCTCCCGGGTTACCCCGACGCTAGATGAACTCCATTATTCAAAAGTGGGGCCCTTTCACCCTGCGCCGTTTACTGACGTCATAGTGCACGTGCGGGTTGGCTAACCAGCCCAAAGAAAGCGTGACTCCCCCCTATCCCGCACCCATCCAACCAAGCGGATATCCCGCCCCTGGAGTTCTAGGAGAGACCATTGGCCCCTCCCCCTGGGCGACCCCATTCGAGAATGGTGACGCCCCCTAAGGACCTTAAATTTAGTGCTCACCGATCATGACCTTACCGCCTGACCAAGGACTACAATAAATACGACAATTATGGTACCTGTAAACGGGAAAAAGGCCTAAGGAAAAAACAAAACAAGTACACCAAAAGTTTAACGTATACCAAAATGCTCACACTCAATGCTACAGCCTGTAGATGGGAAAAAAGACCTAAGAAAATTCACACTAACGATATTTACAAAGAAAATTGCACTGAAAATTGGTAAGACCGACAACACACAAAACCAAGAATCTGCTTCAGGAGCTGGTGGGTGGGAAAGATTATTCAGCCCCTTGGGGGCATGAAGCGGGCCTGGAGAGTGCGGGGGCAAGAGGGCGACTCCCGCGCTCTCCCAGCCTTTTGAACCCTCCTGGGGCATGGGGCAGACCAGTTCCCACTGGTCCGCTCTGCCCGGCTCCTCCCATTCGACCCGGTAGCAATCCGATTGCTTCCGGGTCAAATTGGGAGCCGGCACCAATCGGTGGTGAGGCGCACCCGCTGTGTCATCAAGATGCGGCGAAGGGGCACGCGCCACCACCGAGGGTGCGGGGGAAGGGAAGGCAGGTGCCCCGCCATACGTGCGAGGGGGCCGAGTGGCCCCCCCTTTCCTTATGGTCTGGGACTACCGACCACCCCCTCCCTGACTTGTGCACCACCATTGTACAGCCCAAAAGTAATTAGACATGCAAGAAGTTTTCTTTGGAAGGCAGGGGGTCTCACGACCCCCCGGCCGTATTTATTAAAACATGAAAATAAATCAAAAATTGTTGAAATAAACAATATTTACACAATCATTATAATGCAAAATTCTGACATTAGATTTACAAGCAATGAAGACATGTATCAAAGGGCTAACCTTAACAAACGTCTAATACAGCGTGTTTCCTAACTAAATCTAACATCCAACGTATGAATTTTGCATAGCCTAGCTTTTTGGGCCTACGGCAAGGTCGCTAACCGGTGTCAGATCCTTAATTACCCAGCTATGCCCTCATGTATGAGTGCGCATGCGCAGAGGGCCCATTTACCAGGAGAGCACTCCCCCCCTCCCGGTTACCCCCGACGTGCCATGAACCCCATTAATCAAAAGTGGGGCCCTTTCACTCTGCGCCGTTTACTGACATCATAGTGTACGTGCGGGGTGGCTAACCAGCCCAAAGAAAGCGTGACTCCCTACTCCCCCGCACCCATCCAACCAAGCATATATCCCGCTCCTGGAGTTCTTGGAGAAACCATTGGCCCCTCCTCCTGGGTGACCCAATTCAAGAATGGTGATGCCCCCTAAGGACCTTAAATTGAGTGCTCACCGATCATGACCTTACCGCCACAGGCAAGCATAGTTGACCGACAATCTGGCAGCCCCCAACCTCCTACTCTGAAAAGTCATGCCTACCTTGAAAAACCTCCCAGCCATGCCAAAATATTTCCTGCCAGTAATTCGTTGCCTGCCCTAGACAGATGGACCCCATCTTGCAAGTAGAAATGTTCCCCCCAGATGCACCCATGTGGAATATTCTGCAGTTGAGTTGATCGAAATAACTTCTCTATCTTATTGTTGATCCTCTTTACAGAGTGATTCAACGCCCTGACAGAGTCCACCCCCCTCCATTGCAGCCTAGGAATCATCTCAGACCACACTATGGTGCAGCCTGGGCGTACTTATGCTAGCCAGCTCACTACCGACATTATCTCTTCCATCAGGACCCTCCTGCCCAGTTTTACCAAATCGTTTCCACCGATGTGTAAGATAACCACTGAGGGCGGTGGGGTGTGTTCGTTGAGCAATTCTGTAAAGAACCCCCTAAAATGGCTGAGGCAATGACCCCCCCTACCATGAAAGGAAACCTTGCAACCTCCCTGTTCCGCCCTCTGCCTAAAGTCGCCTGAAAAGAAAACATGTTTAGCGCACTTAACGTATGAGTGACCAACCACCCATACTACTTGTGTCTCCTTCCTGTGTTCTTGAGTCCGCCGTGATGAGGATGCTTGTTGATGATGACCCGGTAATAGTTTCCGTCCTGCGTGACAGGCCAGAGAAACTGAAATACAAACAAACAATCCGACAGGCGTCAGCTTAACCTACTCGTTAACTCACAACATGTGCAGCCGCGCATAACGTTTGAGACAGTTGGAAGACCATCTCCCAATCCTCTTTACACTGTTGGCATGCAACCCTCTCGATGTGGCTTCAGTGGCTGCTCCTAATCTGAATGAATGCATCCCAAAATCCTTAGGGTTTAAACCTGCCTTGCTAATTGCCATTGCCAACACCCTTTGGAACTGAAACCTGGTCAATGGGGTACTGTCCGCATTCCTTAACAATGCTCCCTCTGCTGCGCCTGCTCGTTGCTTGATAAAGGACTCTACATGGAACACTGGGCAGGAAAGATTAGTCCGAGCCCGGTGGAGTACCAAACTATCGCCCCGGGCCTCCTGATCTGTTTTTGATTTAAGTATGGTAATCAACAGCGTATCGCCGACTATCCTCGTGTGTTTGAGCCGCATACCTCCTAGCATGTCCAGCTTGCTGCTAGCCACCAATTCGCTTACCTGTAATGCCCCATAAAAAGCCAACGAAAAGGCGACTCTGAATAAGAGTACCTCCCCCGCAGAGCTACAGGTGTCAGACAAGGCATCCAATACTGATGCAAGCCGCTCTAAACCTATTGGTTGTCTGGAATCAGTGGCAGTTGCTTGTAGGCGCCACCACCCCCTCAATGCCTTCCGCACTATGAAAATGTTTGTGGGATCTTTGGCCCCTTTTAGCTGTGCAAAGAAAGAAACGGCATCCCTATGTCTGCTAGCTGTCGCGGCTGAGCCCCCTTCCTTATGTAATGTGTCCATGTACTGGGTAAACTTCCCCTCCTGATACCACGTCCCCGCCCAGTCTTGACCCAAAAAGGAGCAATAAGACAGAAACGCCCCTTCGTAAGCCATCCTGGTCCTGGGCGCTAAGCTAGCTGCCACGTGGTTCTGTAGCTGGGGGGCACCAATTTGCCAGAGTGTTGTTGGGAAGTGTGCCGGTGTTGCCTCTGCGGATAGTAGATGCTCCCTGAATACCTGCAGCTTAAAGCAAAAGAGAGTGCATCAGCTGCGTTATTCAAAACCCCTGGGACATGCTTGGCCCTAAACTGTACATTCAATTTCATGCACGTCAGCACAATCTCTTACACCGCGCCGCGCCACGCCGCTTGCTGCTTGAACATTCAACTACAGTCATGTTTTCAGACCAGAAGATCACAGATTGATTGCGCAAGGAAATAGCTCCAAACATCTGATGTCAGCTGTCAACCTGCTTTCTTCCCACCAACCCAGCCACTGTTGAGCCACCCACTTGTTTCCAAGTATGACGCCAAACCCCACACTGCCCGCAGCGTCAGTCCATAGACCTAACTCAACCGACGTAGTGGGGGAACCGCACCACACTACTCTGCCGTTGAAATCCTCCAGGAATGCTATCCATATGCGCATGTCCTGGCGAACCTTGGCCGACAATCTAGTCCGATGGTGTTTTTACCTCAGGCCCGTTATGGCCTGCGAGATTGAGCAGGGAGAAGAGGCGTGCCATGGGTATCACTCTTAGTGTGAAATTCAGCTGACCCACAGTCTGCTGCAGCTGCTGTAGCATCACTTTCTCTTTAAGCAAACATTGTTGTAGAGCTGCTCTGAATTACCTGATTTTTTCTTCGGGTAACCTGAACCAACCTTCCACTGAGTCCAATTCTATGCCTAAAAATTCCAAGGATGTTGCTGGCCCTACCGTTTTTCCAGGTGCTAGTGAGACCCCAAAAGCCCGCATAAGCACGCAAAATTCCTGCAATGCCCACGCACACTCCTGTGAGCCTGCTGCGCCCTGAAAAAGAAAGTCGTCCAGGTAGTGCATGACATGACGGTGTCCCGTTGTCTGCCTCAAAACCCATTCCAGAAAGGAACTGAATGTCTCAAAGTAGGCGCATGAAACAGAGCAACCCATGGGTATACACATATCCATATAGAATTTCCCTTGAAATGAAAAACCTAACAGATGCTGATCTAGGGGATGCACTGGCAACAGCCGAAAAGCAGATTCAATGTCTGACTTGGCCATCAGGGCCCCAGGTACAAGGATCCTCAACATATCCACCGCCTGGTCAAACGAAGCATACTTAACACTACAAATGTCCTAGTTGATAGCGCCATTTAGAGATGCGCCCCTAGGTGCTGGGAGGTAGTGGATGAGTCTGTACTCACCCTTCTCTTTCTTTGGGCCCACTCCGAGGGGTGAGCAAACAAAGTTAGGTACAGGGATGTCAGTAAAAGGACCCACTATCCTATCCAGGCGTAGCTCTTTATCAATTTTTGTAGCCACCACAACTGGGTTGTGCCTAACTGACAGTTGATTCCTACATTCTGGCGTCACGGTATATCCCACCGCTGGGATCCTGAAGCCGTGTGAGAAACTTTCCTGCAGCAACCTCGCAGAGGCATTGTCTGGGTACCTGTTCAGCCAAGGAGTCATAGCCAGAACGTCAATGGGTGAATGAGCAACCCGCCGGCCCCCCCCAGTCCTGTTTTTTTCTTCCCCTGTTTCCGGAGGCGTTACCTTTTGAGAGGCATGTTGTTTCAGGGTGGGAAGGGTGGCCACATATGTAACATGCGTGTTTGAACTTACAAGTGCCCGCTGCCCTGGTGCATGTACGTTTGTTGAAATCCCAACACACCCTTTCCGCTCCCCACTGCCCCTGGCTTTACCAGCCGCGTCACCCCCTTGAGCTGACCGAAAGGGGTGCTGGGGTTTGGAGGGATAGCCTTTGCTCCATCTTGGGCCTGCACTCACTGTTTGCCCGCCTGCAAACTGGCCATACCATGAAATAGAATCAACCCTATCCCAGGATAATGATTGGTCAAACTCTTTTGCTTTCCTGAAGTTCATGTCATACTCCTTCCACCCATCTCCTCCATATTTGTCACTGTACGTTGTAATTCTACTCTGGTAACATGCCATTTCTGCCTGCAAATTTGGGGAATGCTCGGCCGTGATCACTATAAATACCGTAAAGGCTTTAATACAATTAATCAGTGTTTCCTCTACCCTGAATTTTGATAATTGGGCCCGCCATTCGCTAGGCAACATCCAGTCCTTCTGTGTCTTAGCATATTCCATGTCCCTGTAATCCCCTAGCAATGAAAACATATTAACATATTTGCCGGCCCAAATCATCTCCTTCACTCCTTGTGTAACATGCTGGGCTAGGTTTTCCCTCCTGGAGGGTATTGTACCTTCCCCTAGTACCGGCAATACCGCCTCCTTACCACTTTCAGCAACTTGCGTTGGTTCAACACTCTTGTCTCTTCCAGCGTCGCTGCCCGAACAAGTTGCTTGAGAGAAAAATAGGTACGTTTGGTGCCACCCCTGGCCCTCATGATCTTGTTTACCATTTTCTGTGCCTCTGCGGAGGGATCTTCCCCAGCCTCCCTGGCACCCACCGAGGAAGGTAACATCCCCCCAATCCATAACCAGGGGAGTACTGCCGCTATCTGTGCTGCCAGCTCAGGGGACACCTGACCACCCCAGGAGGTGCAATAACTGTGGTGGGTGATGCCAGGTCGCATACCGGGGTAGGTGCAGGGTTCAACACTTGTACTGTTGGAATTACCGCTGGGACCACCAAGGGTGCTTTGTTTGGGGCTGGCGGTGGTGTGGCCGGAGCCGGTGTCACCGGTAAACTTACCGGGTTTGGTGGAGTAGGTATGGGTGCTACTGGTGGTGTGGGCACTCTGTCAGGGACCATCCCAGGTGACCCCCCCACTACTCGTGGCTTAGGGACCCGACCATTATTCCTCTTGGCTCTGTCCCGGCTAGGCAAGGCATCCAATTCCCCCCTGGGCTGCGGGGGCTCTATCACTTGCTTGGGTCTCCCGATGGCTCTGCCTGATTCTCAAACCTCTGTCTGAGCTCCGCCACATTCTTCCCCAACTGGTGCACATTCCCCAGTCTCCTGTCCATAGCTGACATCTTGCGCATCATGCCTTGCAGCATGAGCTCCATGCGGGAATGCTTAGCGCCACGCCCACTAGACATTCCCCTTTTCTTTGCGGTAGTTAAACCACCTAAGTTAATGCCACACCTATGAACACGATGTGCTTGTGTACCTGTACCAAGTTGGAGGCCCACAGGCTGGCCGTAAGCACCATGCAACTGTGACCGCGACACACCAGCTAGCCTGGGTGTTTGGGCGAGCGCACTCAAGCCCGGAGGCCAGACAGAAGCAGTGAAATGCAGGCCTGCCGTGTCCTCGGATATCGTTGTCCACTGCACCACTCTCTGTTCGCTCAAATCCGCAGTTCCCCCGTGTGATGGCCTACGATGAAAGGATAGTTAGCACACAGTACTGTCACTTTGAAAGCAAATTGGAACCTTGTAGCTGAAAACATCCCAGCCCCTTTGTCTTGCACAACAATGCTACAGTGCCATTACAATGTCACCATACCACTCCTTGCTCTTATATTGTCAGGACCCTCTGGCGCTTGTACCCGTGATCATGAGGTGAAGCACAAGCCCTTAATTAAGACTGTGATTGACTCCGCATCCAAGAAACCCCTGTCGTATTATGACTATTTATCAAACATGCACACAGCCTTAAAAAACTGAACAAAATTGGGCAAAATTACAAAGCCTGTGCTGCTATTTGACTCCTCAAATGTCCTATGTGGTCTCCCATCCACGTACTAACCAGGCCTGACCCTGCTTCGCATGGGCATAAAAGCTCCCAGTCTACACGGTGTCCCTGCCGCTTCCGTTGAGCCGGCAAATGTTTCTCTGCTTTTTTGGGCCGCAATCGTACCAAATCCCTTGACCTTGACACTCACCCGGGCCCCCCCGCGTGTCACGCTCCCTTTGCCTTGATCGTGCACAGAGCGCACGGTCATAAACAAACGGCTAGGCTCTTACTTGACAAACTCCGTCCATTATGCTCCCGCCACACTCCCTTGCCTTACTGATTAAAGAAGGCTGACCGGAGAGCGCCCGTGAGAAAGCTCCACTTCAACGCGCCTTACTCCATGTCGTCGCGCCTCTCCACCGCTGAAGCAGGACACCGGAATACGCCCTCGCCCGTGCGGTGGCTGATTACGATGCAATGAAAGGGACCGCTAAGCTTTGCTACTCCGCAAAAGAAAACCTGCAATAGAAACCAAGAAATATTATTCAGCCCCTTGGGGGGCACGAAGCGGGCCTGGAGAGTGCGGGGGCAAGAGGGCACCTCCTGCGCTCTCCCGGCCTTTTGAACCCTCCTGGGGCATGGGGGCAGACCAGTTCCCACTGGTCCGCCCTGCCCGGCTCCTCCCCTTCCACCAAATTGGGAGCCGGCACCAATCGGTGGTGAGGCGCACCCGCCGTGTCATCAAGACGCGGCAAAGGGGCACGCCCCACCACCGAGGGAGAGGGGGAAGGGAAGGCCGGTGCCCCGCCATACGTGCGAGGGGGCCGAGTGTCCCCCCCTTTCCTGTAGAAGCGAAGGATTTTACTCAGAAGGACCAGAGGGCATATTTATGAGCCCTTTGCGCTGTTGAAGCGTCACTTTTTGTGCTCTCGTGGTGCAAACTATAAAATCATATTTAAGAGGCCACGCAAGCAAGTTTGCATGGCTTTGAATAGTGTTAGACTTGGCATCTTTTGGCGTGTTTCCCCAGACTTTTTGCTTTCTGACCTCCCAGCTTTGACTCTGTTTTTGCTGGTGTAATGATTCTGCGCACTTACCTCACTTCTGTCCAGTGGTAAGGTGCAAGTGCTCCTGTATAAAATGTGTTATGGATTGGTGTTTCCACGATTGGCCTATTTGATTTATGTGTCAGTCCCTAGTAAAGTGCACTGCGAGTGCCAGGGCCTATAAATCAAATGCTGTTGCTGGGCTGCAGCGCTGGATTGTGCCATCCACGCAAACAGCCCGTGAAGTGTAACTCTGTCCTGCCATTGCAGAGCCTGTGCGCAGACTGGGGCTGCCATGTCGACTTGGCAAGTGCACACACTTGTAAGTCCTTAAACCTTTCCTTTTCTACATGTGAGTTGCCCCTAAGTTAGGCCTAAGGCACCCCCATGGCCAGGTTGCACTGTATGTGAAAGGTGGGACATGCCTTGGTGTGTGTGGCAATTCCTGATAGTAAATTACAGCCCACTTCGTTTTTCACTATTGCAAGGCTACCTGTTCCCCATAGGCCAGAGTGGGAAGTTTGTTATAACATCATATAATCCTAACTGACTCAGGGAACGTGGTAGAAATTCGAGTTTAGTATGCCTGAACTCAGAATTATAAAATGCATCTTTTAGTGAAGTTGGTTTTAACATTCTGTGTTTGAAAATACCACTTTTGGAAAGTGGGTATTTTCTGACCTAACCATCTAGCCTGCCTCTGCTAGCCTGTGTATTGTCTGTCTGGTTTGTGAGTGACAGGGGCTGGGGAAGACTCCAGGAGACCGGGTGAGTCAGCACAGGGCTGAATAGACACATCTACACATAGATGGGTGGGAGGAGTAGCACCTGGGTCAGAATAGGGCTGGACTTGCCTTCCACAATGCTGGCTCCACCTCCTATGGTTCGTCTCAGGACCCTGGCCCGCACTTACAAAGGAAGACGGTGCACACTGGCAAAATGCACCCCAAACTGGTTTAAACTAGACCCAGGCCCCTCTGCCTTCAGAGGACAAAAAAATTGCTGGAATAAATATTGGGGCCCAGTCCCCAAGACTTTCGAACTCTTTTGGGACCAAGAAGACTGCCAATAGGAAGAGCTGGAGAAGCTGTGAGGAGGAACTACCACTTTGCTATGTTGGCCTACTATGGCTGCTTCTGTCTTGGGCAGTGAAAGGACTGGACTGAACTTTCTGCAATCTACTTTTGTGAGTTCTCCAAGGACTTGCGGTAGAGCTTTCCCCATGTTCAAGAAGTCTCAGGAACAGCAAAGACTTCAAGCTCTATGCCGTCTACGACGCTGCGGCCGACTCTGTGTCCTGAAAGCACCTCAGAGGGCACCGCCGCAATGCCGCACCACGACACTGGTCTCACTGCCGCCGCCGGCTGACGCTGCCACCGAGCCGCTGCTCGCACCGCGACCTGTGTGCACCGCACTCCGCACCGCCTCACTTCACGATGACGCTGTGGTATCCCGGACGCCGCCTCTCCCCACTGGAATCGACGCCATTGCTTACACCAGGGTTTGAGGGCACCGCTCGTAAAGTTATACAATGCACTGCCCTCATCTGGCACCGCAGCCTTGGCCTACCGATGCCGGTGCGATCGACTCCAGTTCATCAGCCAACGACAGCGCTTCAGCGACGATGACGCCGCTGCTTGCACCACGACCTGCCAGCTTCATGACGAGCGCCGCCTTCAACTCATACCGCGACCCTGGTCTCACCGACAGCGCCATCTGACCCAGCCACAGAGTCGCTGCTCGCACTACGACCTGAGGGCACCGCACGCCGCACCGCTGCACCCGGCACCTGCTGACGCCAGCGCTCCTGACTTCAACCGAGAGAAGTTCGATCTGCAACACATGTGACTTCGAGGGCCCCGATGACTCCTGCACCGGCCTTCGGAACCAACGCCTGCGGACGCTGTGTTTTCGGAAGCTCGATGAGAGGTCCTCAACGCCCTGCATTTCTGACAGGTACTGTTTGCAGTCTTCTCGACACCATAGCTGGCCCGCGACGCCACGGTCAGCCAGAACTGTTTGGAATTGTTTGCTCACGACACTGGGATAGGCCCAGACGGAGCTATCGACATCAAGGAACTGTTTTTCAAGGATATTTTGATAACTAAGATTTTTAGGTACTGTACTGTGGATTTGTATCATATTTGGTCTTGTTTTAATTATATAAAAATATTGGATATGTTTCTAAACTGGTGTGGTGTCCTTTTGTAGTGCTTACACTGTATTAGTGTTGGTTTTGTGCAAATGCTTTACACACTGCCTTTCAGATAAGCCTAACTGCTCATGTGAAGCTACCAAGGGGTGAGCAGGGGTTATTTTAGTAGTGTAACTCCCTTATCCTGACAAGGAAGAAGGGTCCCTATTTGGACAAAGGTGCAAGCCCTTGCCAACTAGAGAGCCCCATTTCTAACAAATAGCCTCGAAGATATGGAGTACTGCAGGGCAGCACAAACCTCCACGTTGTTTTACTCTGCGCTCCATGGGGGTTGTGGTGGGTATTCCCACTCAACACCCATGGATTTTGATGCTTCCCCAGAATTACAAAACCATGTAAACCTGGGGATGCGCCAAAACCATGGGGAGCTTATTTATAGGAGCCTTGCATCACTTTTGCACGCTATAATGTGGTACACATGTGACTTCGGGCTATCAATCCTATTTATGAAGCCATGTATAGCTACCCTGAGTGGCTTTGAGTAGTCTCATAAATCTTGAGTGAGGCAACGCAGTGTAAATCAATGCGCTGCCTTACTCTGCGCCCAGGAGGCGTTCAATGGGCCTTGCGGTACGTTTTCCCATGCAACACGCATGTATTGTGATGCTGGCCAAGGTTTAAAAAATCATTTAAACATTGACAAGCACCCAATCCGTTCTCCTCCTGAGATGAGGCCTAAGGAGGAGAAATATCTCTATTTCTCCTCCTTTTCCCCTCTTTCTATGTGTGCACTATTCTGCAGCACACATCGAAAGGGGAAATTGCCTTTTAGGATTGTGTTGCAAAGTCATTCTGTGCCCTGGGCACCCCCAACTTTTTGCTGACTGTTACTTGTGGTAACTGACCATGACTAAACCTGGGCTCAGCCTAACCAGGCCCAGGGTCAGTGCTATGCTGAAAGACACTTAGAGTACAGTGAAAATGCCTATATTCACTAGGGTACACTATAGGTTGGGGTACCCCTGTGGTTGACATGACCTGCCCCATAGGACCATAGTACATACTAGGGCAGGGGGCTTGAAACTACCTCTCAGTCCCTTGTATATAATAGGGCATGGTAGGTTAGAGGCTAACAGTCATTTTTCTGAATTTGCATGTGTGCACTGCTGAGCCTGAGTTCAGTTTAAAAGTAGCCCTGTGTTGCAAGACTGCTTTTAAAAAGTAAATTGTACCCAAACTCGACTTTGGTGTTTGGGGTACTTAAAATAGAAAACCTACACTGTGTGGGCATATTAGGCACCTCCAGGGTCTCCCCTAAGTGTCCCTGGGTTGGGGTGGTCAAGTATCTATAGGGTGGACCCTTATAAAATCAGTTTTATATGCCTTGGGCTAAGTAAGATTGTACATTTCACTGCCCACATTGTGATAAAGTGCTGCACAAACTCGACTTTGGTGCTAGGAGCACTGTGGAGGGAAAACTGCAATATTTCTGCATATTCAGAACCCCTAAAGTCTCCCCTAGGTATTCCAGGGGTGGGGTCCTGTAGATATATGCAGAGTACTTATAAAATATGTTTTTATAAGCCCTAGTGCTGGAAAAATGGTGCAAGTCATTTTTCCCATTGCTAATCCCTGACACATAGGATAACATAGCAAGACGTTATTAACTAATAACTCTTGATAGGAGAAGGCTAAAAGAGCCATTCAAAGACTTCCCAGAATTGTATTATTAAACTCAACAATGTGATATTATTGAATGTATCCTAAAATGTACTTACAAGAAGTTATAAGACTTTCTGGTTTGAAAGTCCAGATTCAGCCTTCCAGTGGTCTGTCCTGATTTGAAGAGGTGATAAAGAGTCCCCAGGGTTGACCAGCTCTGCTGGGAGGGCAGTGTTCTGTTACAGAGGAATGCCAGATCAGGGGGAGGTGCTGTAAACAATGGAGTTCAAGAGAAGGGGAAGATCCCAGTGTCATTTACAACTCTACTCTTTTGACCCCCAGCCAAATGCTAGGATTAAGGAAGGAATGAGCAGATGCGGGGGGGGAGACTATGGAGACTAGCCATCATAGGGGGGTGTTTAGCCAGCTTTCTCTCGCTGCTGGAAATACAGCTGTTATGAATTTGGAGGAATTGGTGCACTCTGGGACAAAATAGTGCCACACTCTGCAGGAAGTTGTCAGACCATGGGACACTACCCTACACCTCATTGGACAGGAGTGACCTCCTGCTTGACCCAGAGAACTTGGAATAAGTATCTGAGAGGGGCAAAGCCTCTCAGATCTGCTGCTTGAAACCTAAGAAACCAAGACGGGCCATGCTTAGAAGATGGATGTGCATTTCCTAAGGCCTGCACTCTGAAGATTGCACCTTCTGCACCACCTGAAACATGAGCCTGTGGATTCCCTGCAAGCTACAGGTTAACAGAGCTCACCTGGAACATCACCACCAAGGATCCTCAATCTGGAGAACTACCAGTGGATTTGTGAGGTTTTTGTCCAAGTGGATTATGGGACCTGAAGTCCTCAACTTTCAAGGACCATCTTTCAGATTCCAGATCCTTGGAGTGAGTTTGGGACAAGTTGGGACCCTTTGAGGAACTTCAGGCAGCAGTTCCAGGAGTTTGGAGAACTTTAGAGCAACTGGAAAAAAGCTCCATAAGGGGACCGACTCAACCTGGACAGCCAAGCCGCCTGCCTTCAACTGCGAGCCGTCCTGCTGTCCAGGTTTGTCCCGCTGAAAAGCTCCATAGGTTCTACTTCCAGAGTTTGACCAGGAGTAGGCGAAATCCAAGGCCGGTGAACCCTCACTGAATCCAGCCTGGTGAAGAGCATCGAGGGACCCCGCGGAGAAAAGCTCCAGAAAAATGCCTACGTCCGAAGGTAAAAACTGTGACCGAGAGCTACCGCGAGTAGTAGCCGAGCAGGGCTCCATCACTGCCGGCCTGAAACTGTCTTTGACCTGGTCTATCGCAACCAGATGTCCTGATAAGACGATATAGGTTTCTATGTGCTTGAAATTGCTAAATCTTTAAAAATTCATATCTCCGGTTTCCTACATTGGATTTTTGTTGTTCTGGTGTCATTAAAATATACAAATATTTGCTTTTTTCAATAAATTGGTGTTGGATTTTTTAAGTGCATTCAAATGCTTTACATACCTGTCCTTCAATTTAAGCCTGCCTTCTCGCAGCCAAGCTACCAAGGGTTGAGCATAGGAATAATTTTTCTGAGACCTATTCTGATCCCTATACTGTGTTAGTGGTCTTATTGCCATTGGCAAATATACATTTGCCACTACTAATAATCCACTTCCAAAAAGATTGTTTTTTTGCAGGAAGGTGTCCTTTTCTGCACAAAAACAATCCTGCATACAATGGAGACACCCTTGCACCATTGTTCAAGGGTGCCTATGTTGGTGCTAGCCTGACAAAACGATGCCATTGCAGGGGGAAAAGGACAAGAATGTACCATATTCAATAAATATGGTGCATTCGTGCCCTTTTACTTGGATGTATAACGTTACAACGCACACTTTTACAACGCATACCTTTACAACACATTTTTTACAACACAACATCAATTACAATGCATTCCATTACAACGCATGCCATTACAACGAAATTTTAAAAACTACATTTACAACGCATTCCATTACAACGCATACTACCTTTACAACGCATACCATTACAACGCATTACATTACATTGCATGTTTGGTAAGTATTGGATAGTGTAGGGGTAACATTTACTATTCTAACTCCAGGGGGTGCAACAGTAGGGTAAGTGTTGGATAGTGTAGGGGTAAAAATTACTATTCTAACTCCAGGGGGTGCAACAGTAGGGTAAGTGTTGGATAGTGTAAGGGTAAAAATTACTATTCTAACTCCAGGGGGTGCAACAGTAGGGTAAGTGTTGGATGGTAATGTTATGCGTTGTAATGGTATGCGTTGTAATGACTGAGTTGTAATGACATGCGTTGTAGTGGTGTGCGTTGTAGTGTCATGCGTTGTAATGGTTGCGTTGTAAATGCATGCATTGTAATGGTAGTGCGTTGTAAAAGTTGCGTTGTAAAGGTTGTTTCCCCTTTTACTTTTTCGTTGGTCAACGCAGCAAGGTGACTTTCTGTGCTGCCCTATGCCAAAATGCCATAAATGAGGCCCCAGGTAGGCAGAAATTCATACGCCTGTCAGTATCTCATGCATCTACATTGTACTGGGTAAGATGACAGGCCAGAGTAACCCAGGAGCATATTTACGAGCCCCTTGTGCCACTGTTTCTCATGTTTTGTGATGCAATGGCAGGGCAAACCACCAAATTATATTTCTGTGGCCACGCAGAGCCACTTTGCATGATTTTGAATGGCCTCATAGATATGGAGTAAGGCAAGGCAGTGCAAATCGGCACGTTGCCTTACTGTGCACTCAGAAGGCATTCCATGGGCGTTGCAGTGGGTGTTTCCACGCAGCACACATGGATTCTGACACATCCCCATATTTACAAGAACATGTAAACCTGGGGTTGCGCCGAAACCTTATGCCTTTTAAAAATGATATCTCTGCTTGTGTATGTTGGTTTTTTGTTGTATTGGTCTCGTTTTGCTTAGATAAAGATTGGTTATTTTTATACACTTGTGCAGTGTTTTCACTTTGTTACTGTATGTTTATGTATAAATGCCTTTTACATTGCCTCTGAGATAAGTCTGACTGCTCATGCCAAGCTACCAAGGGGGTGAGCAGGGCTCACAGACCCACTTACCCACTCACAGATCCACACAGACACTCACACACCCACTCACAGATCTACACAGACACTCAAACACTCACTCACAGACCAACTCAGAAATTATTCATGCACACATTCACAGACCAATTCAGAGACTCATGTACCCACTCACTGACCCACTCAGAGATTCAGACACTCCCTCACAGACCCACATAGACACACATGCATCTACTCACAGACCCACTCACAGACTTATGTACCCACTCATGCAGCCACTCAGACATCCATGCCCTCACTCATACACCAACTCATACATTTATGCACCCACTCACACACCCAGTGAGACACGTATGCAAGCACTCCCACACCCACACACTCACACAAATATTGAGACACTCACTTACACACTCAGTCACACACTCACTGAGACACTCATGCATTCACTCACACACTCATTTTCAAAGATTACCGGTTTGAGTTAGGAATTAAACCTAAAAAAATGTAGATTCCCTGAAAATAACCAAAAGGTTACAGGGACTTCATAGTTAGGAAATAGAAGACATTTTTTTTTAGAAATTCACTGAAAAAAAAACCAACCAGGGGCTTTATAGTTAGGCTCACATTTCAAATGTACAAACCAGAGAAATTCAGTATTTATAGTTATCTGAGCTAAATATAAGTTATGCTCCCACGATATACTGCTTATCACCTCACATATTAATTATATCACTTATGACATGGTCAGTGGCTTCTTCCCATCAAAGCTAATGAAACACAATGATTCATAAGATTTTAAAACTTCTATTAATACTTCATAAAGAATGATTCAATGCTGATTAATCCAAAGTTACCAAGACGGGGCATGCATTTCAATGGAAGGAAGAACAAGAAATGTCATTCAAAACAGTAAAAGTGACCTTCACTGCTGCACCCTATGAGAATTTGGCCTGGTATATGCTGTCCATTAATTAAAGTGGGCACTTTGCACTCGTCCAAACAACCCTTATGATGTATAATGTCAAAGATAACCATTAGAAAGCTATCCTAGTGGTAGTTGTGGAGAGCACCCTTCAGGCTTAATCTGGAAGGAATGTAAAGAAGCTTGTTTTACCAGATTATCACCTTTAGTATTAACTAAATGAAAGGAGAACCACACAGTAGTTATAAAAATATGTATTTATTTATATAACACTCTCTAGTATCCTCTACACAAGGATACAACACAAAGCACACAATACTTTAACAAAGAAACAATCGTAGGTAGTACAATACACAGTGGGCTCCAGGGGAGACCAAACCATATACTAAAATAGTGGTATAAGAACCACGACTTGAATAGAGACAGTGTCTTGAGCACATAGAATTGCTGTGACCCAAAGGAACCACCCAAGGTGAGTACACAGGAACGCCACAGTGGACGGGTGCCATGTGGAAACATGACCGCGTGCTCCGTACAACTCTGAGGGAAAATCGCGGTTATAGTTTTAAAGTTTAAGGACCCTTCTAGGTGGACTTCTAGAAAACCTTTGGAACTTAGGAGGTAAGAGAGCCACACCACCCGTGGATACCAAAGTTCCCGAGTTGCCTATCCCAGGGAGCCGGGTGCATAAAACTGAATTGGTGTTGTAAACCGCCGTTGGTTTCAATGGAGGGTTTCAAAGAAGAGCTGCTGCCAGGAAGGAAGAAAGTGTCCATAGGAATCCAAGGGTGGATTCGTGATAGAAGGAACCTGAAATCAGAGGGGACAGAGTCTGTGTCACTTCAGGGTGAACAGTGGCTCAGTAGATGGGTGCACAACGATGTCGGGTGCTTCAGGTGCTTGACTTTCCAGCCACAAGGACTAGGAGACATTGAGGATAACCAGGAGCCAGATGTGAGTTGTCCCATGAAGGATGTCGAGTGGTGAGGCATCGGTGTCCAGCTGGAGCACCAACAAGCCTTGGCAAAAGCAACCTATGCAGGAAGATCAAGTAGGTTATGGTGTGGACCAGCAAGGTCCAGGGGACTCACCAAGCAATGGGGAGTCAGGGCACATCTGGAGCAACCAGGAAAGCCAAACAGAATTCAAGATGACCCACAGGAGGACCCAAAGACCGAATATCCAGGAGTCGGGAGGGGACTTTGAGCAAGATCACAAAGTACCACCCCACGGAGCACTCAGTGCAAGGAGGCTGGAGTTCTTTGGTTCAAATACTGCTCAGGGTTAGGAGTACACGAAGTCCAAAGCACAAGCTTTGGAATTGCCAGCAAGCATATGCACTTGCAAAAGTATGCAGTGTGCAGGAGTTTGGGTTATGCAGTGCCCACAAGGGATACTGGCCTCAAACTTGGTGAGAGGGCAGATCAACCACAACAAACATCAGAACCCACCTCCTGTGTTGCTGCAGCCTTTAAAGTCTGCAGAAGCTCAGGATCAGCAGACCGGTCAGTTGCGTTATGGTGCCTGCGAATGAAGGGGAGTGCCTTCTACACCCCAAGAGAGATTCTTCAGTATGGTGCATGGGCACAGATGAGGCTTTGGGCAGAGAGGGAGACAAAATTGGGCCAGTCAAAGTCCAGTGAAGTCCAGAGTGACCAGACGGTAAAATGTCAGTGGTTTCTTGTTGCAGAATCTTGTCCACATCAAATCTAAAGTCTCACAGGCAGGTAAGCCCTGAAGAACCCATGGGAGAGGGTTGGACAGATTCAGGGGACCCTCCTAGGGGAGGGTCTGGACAGTGAGAAGGATACTCCAATGTCCTTTGTCCAGTTTCGTGCCAGAGCAGGAGCCGACGACTCCCAGAACTGGTTTGAGCTGGACTATGCACAGAGACACCAAGTGCGCCCCTCATGCAGACTTTTAGGCACATTGGAAGTACTCCCACCCATCTCCAATACACTAAATCCTGTCTG
This sequence comes from Lissotriton helveticus, assembly GCF_964261635.1. Classification (NCBI taxonomy): domain Eukaryota; kingdom Metazoa; phylum Chordata; class Amphibia; order Caudata; family Salamandridae; genus Lissotriton; species Lissotriton helveticus. Next base: position 1,508,220,747 of record NC_136061.1, read on the forward strand.
GGAGGTGGTTACACCTCCCTGTGACAGGATGCCTATTTTCCTGCCTTCCTCTGCGTGTGCTTGGCTCAGCAGCAGGAGGCCAGAAATGTGTCTCTGGTCGGCAGCAACCATTTTATGCTGTCCGGGTCAAGAAGGCTGGCACCAGAAAGACTTGTGTCCCCCGAAGCTTGCTTCAGAAGGGTGGCATCATACCTCCCTCCCACACCACCTACTGGTGTGGAGGTATGATTCCAAGGTGTTTGATACCAAACATGACATACTTTGTTTCAGCATTTACCGCGAGGTTATAATGCACCTTTACCTATATGTCTGGCTGAGTCACAGACAACCCGGAAAATGGTCTCCGAAGGCTGCAGAGGGGCTCTGCTCATGCAGGGGCACCTTCTCACGTAAAACCCAGCACTATGCCTTCAGGATTTTTAAGGCCTGCTCTAGGGATGACTTACAAGTTTTAAGTGTGGTGACATATAGATATAGTAAACCTATATCTAAAGTAAGGGGTGTAAGCAGCAGCTTTCACAGACTGCAATGGCAGACCTGTAGTTCTATTTTGCAAGGCCTCTCATGGGTGGCATAATACATGCTTCAGCCCATGGGAGGCCTCTGGGGTACCGATGCCCTGGGTACATGGGTACCCCAGTATCCAATCTGGAGTGTACCTAAGTACATGTCTAACATTTTAGGGAGAAAGCAGATAGACTGGAGTACTGATTAGCAGGATCCGAGTCAGACTAGTCAAAAACAGTGTAACATCAAGCAAAAAGTGGGGGTAACCATGAGAAGCAGTTCCTACTTTCCTACACACCCATTTTTCAACATCTGGACATTAAATTACTATTCATGGTACACACTGTTTGGTCAAAGAGAAACTGAGTCAACAAAGTTTTACATCCCATAGCCTTCTTCTCAAAAGGGATGCCCAGAGGAAAACTTAAATATGGCTTATATGACTGGAGAATTCTTATCAATTCAGGATTCCTCCTCATATTAGCAAAATTGCTTAAAAGGAGCCAAACCCATCATCACTATTTGAACAGGTCACAAGAGTTTGTTATGTCTAATTTCTATAAAGAATGTCAACATGAGACATGTATGATGTAATTTGTTCTACTGTCACTTCAACCACAATATCACCTACAGGCCAAAAAATAGACATGGGAATGCAGATGACGTATTAAGACAAATCGAAAGTCTGGAATAACCGCCTTCACCACGGTGTTCTCCATCCTAAGAAGAACATCACATTTTGTGAAGTGTAACAGCATAGCCCTTTTTGTGCAGTATTGCTTCATGGATCAACATAAACTGCATTTTATACCTGGTCCTTCATGTTTGGGAAGATGCATGACTTTAATACAGTGAGTGTGAATAAGGTCTAGATGCCTAAAGTTTACGGATTCAGGAAGGTAGCCACAAAATATCCCTCATCCATGTCAGGATAAGACACGTCTCAGCAACACCCAGCTTAACACAGTCAACTGTCAACCAGTTAGTCATGGGAAGTAACTTGTTGCAGCAGTATGATCAACTACTTGATCGCTGTTGCCACTCAGCTGCTTATCATGTGCAGTGCACCAAAATGTTGATCAGGATGGTGACAGCTGTGTACTTAACTCCATGTCTGTTAGACTTGAAGGGGCATATTATCAAGGGCCTTATCTCTGCTTTTTTGGCTTTAAAAGCTAAAGAAATGCAGATAATATTTTCCCCCTATGTACAAGGCGGTGCTAACATGCATTAATGCATGTTAGCAGCCGTTTTGCCGACGCCTTGCTCTGCATCTCTAATGAGATGCAAAGTGGGTGTCACTAGGCGTACCCCTCAAGGAATACCATGTAAATTAGTGCTATGTGCACATCATAATATTTACAAGGCAGCCCACAACACGGTTAGCGGTTTTAAAATCTGCGCTAACCGCGGTTTTCGCCGAAAACTAACGTCTGTTGAAACCCTGACTTACCTGCATTATCCAATGGCAGGTGGATCATCAGGCTAAGTGCACCCTGACCTATCAACAAAGTTTTCGCCATTCCTGTGGACTTTTCGCTGGATTTCCGGTGATATCCCCTCCTACAGCGCCGCTACCGCTGGAGTTTTATCGCCCTGGAGAAACATGTTGTTAATAACGTGCTAACTGGCTGTTAAATTCCAGCCATAGCTGGCGATAAGATAAAAAAGCGCTAAGCCCACTTTGCTGATATGCCCCGACATCTTTTGGTGTGTTTCCCCTGTCTTTTTGCTTTTTGACCTCCTGGTTTTTACACTGTTTTTGCTGGTTTAGTGTCTCTGCACACTTTCTAAGTGTTGTTCAGTGTTAAAGTGCAAGTGCTCCTGTTGTAAATTATGTTATGAATTGATGTTTCCATGATTGGCATATTGAAATTACTGGTAAGTCCCTAGTAAAGTGCACTGAGAGTGCCATGGCCTGTAAATCCAATGCTGCAGCACGGGTTGTGCCACCCACAGAAGTAGGCGGTAAAAAAGGTAACCCAGACCTGCCAGGGCAGAGCCTGCATGCAGTCTGTAACTGCCATGTCGACCTGGCAAGTGCACTCACTTGCCAGGCCCTAAACCGTCCCTTTTCTACATGTTAGTCACCCCTAAGGTAGGCCCATGGTACCTCTGTGGGCAGAGTGCAGTGTATGTGAAAGGTAGGACGTGCCCTGATGTGTGTGGCATGTCCTGATAGTGAAATACTGCCAATTTTGTTTTTCACTAATGCAAGGCTACCTGCTCCCATAGCTTATAAACATAACTGGCCCTGGGAACTAGGTAGAAAAATAAAGTTTAGTATGCCTGAACTCAGAATCTGAAGATGCATCGTTAAGTGAAGGTGATTTTTACATTCTGCGTTTAAAAATACCACTTTTAGAAAGTAGGTATTTTCTTGCTCAGCCATCCAGTAGGCCTTTGCTAGGTTTGTGGATTGACTGTCTGGGTTTTGGATGACAGGAGCTGGCGAAGAGCCGCGGCTCCAGATAGGCTAGTTGGGTCATAAAAGGGCTGAATAGACCTGGGCTCCATTCAGAGTAGGGGGAGGAGATTTCCTTTCACCTGAATGGGCCTGGTCTGCCTCTGACAATGCAGTCTCCACCTCCTGCAAGTAGCCACACCAATGAGTGCAGAACTGGTTCTGGCTGGGCACAGACAATCTCTGCCTGAGAGGACAAAGGATTTTGGGCTATAAAAAGTGGGGCCCAAATCCCTGAACTTCAGAACTCTTTTGGACTAAGAAGACTAAGAAGACTGCCAAGAAGAAGAGCTGTAGAAGCTATGAGGAGGAGCTACCCCTTTGCTGAGTGCTTTGCTGTATTGGGCTGCAGTGGCTTCTTCTGTCGAGGGTAGTGAAAGGACTGGACTGAACTTTCTGCAATCTACTTTTGTGAGTTTCTACAAGGGCTTGAAGTAGAGATTACCCCCTGTTCCAGAAGTCTCAGGAACAGCAAAGACTTCAAGTTCTTCTGCCCTCAGTACTGGGGACTGTGTGTTTTGTGCTGCAACTGAAGAAAAAGCAACCCAACGCCGTCTACAACACTGCTGCTGACTCAGTGTCCTGAAGGCACCACAGCGAGCACCGCCGCAATGCCCCGCCGCGACCCTCGTCTCACTGACTGTGCCTGTTGATGCCGCCACCGAGCTGCTGCTCACACCGCAACCTGTGGGCACCACACTCCACATTGCCTCGCTTCACGCCGCCGCCTTGGTAGCCCCGATGATGCAGCTCCACGCCGAAATCGACACCACTGCTTGCAGTGTGGTTCAAGGGCACCTTTGGTAAAGTTACACGACACACCGCCCTGAGCCCTGATCCCTCAATGCAGCCTTGGCCTACCGACGCCGGTGCCATCGACTCTAGTTCGTCAACCGACAACAGTGCTTCAGCAACATCTATGTCGCTGCTTGCACCTTGACTTGCCAGCACCGCGACGAGCACTGAATCACTTTGCACCATGACCCTGGTCTTACCGACGATGCCATCTGATGCCGCCACCAAGCCACTGGTCGCACCGCGACCTGAGGGCATTGCACGCCGCACCACTGCACTTCGCACCGCACACCCAACGCCTGCCGACGCCAGCACTCCTGACTTCAACCGACTCAAGGAGTTCAATCTGCAATATGTGTGACTTCAAGGACCCGACTACTCCTGCACCGACCTCCAGAAACGACGCCTGCAGACGCCATGCTTCCGGAAGCTCAATGAGAGGTAGCTGATGCTCTGCATTTCTAAAGGTACTGTTTTGTGGGTCTTCCCGACATCGTAGCTGGCCCTCGACCCCGTGGTTAGCCGGAACTGTTATTTTGATAACTGAAGATTTTTAAGTGCTTTATTGTGAATTTTTTATCGTTTTTGGTCTTGTCTTGAGTATATAAAAATGTTGGATATGTTTCTAAACTGGTGAGGTGTCCTTTTGTAGTGCTTACACTGTATTGCTGTTGGTTATGTGCAAATGCTTTACACACTGCCTCTAGAATAAGCCTGATTGCTCGTGCTAAGATATCAAGGGGGTGAGCAGGGGTTATTTTATGAGTGTAACTCCCTTATCCTGACTAGAAGGAAGGATCCCTACTTGTACAAAGGTGCAAACCCATGCCTACTAGAGACTCCCATTTCTAACAATGTCTAATATAACATGACAGCCATTTCATGCTGATCCACTGATACAGTGTCAAGAGCCTGGCATTCCATCCCCCTCGCAGAGCTAGCTGAAGAGGCCTTAATCATTTCAGTAGAAAGAGAAACCATATTTCTCGTTCTGACCACATTTTTTGATTTGTTGCCACCTCCCCAGTTATCACCACCTTATTCCGTGTCATCCTTCACCACTTCCCACATAAGGTGGCAGTTGTTGGCAATCCTCTCTTGTCCAATTTTCTTAAACCTTTGGAGCAATCTCGACCCATCACATGATGCATCTCTGCCACCTATGTCTGCACTGTGTGGGCTGCTTCACTCTCCTACCCTGAACATTTTTGCCACCTCGACAGTCTCAGAACTTCCATTATCACTGCCCAACAGAGTAGTTGATCTCCTATGTTGTTTCTAGTGCAGGTGATCTCATGTGGTTATACATTGGTGTGGAATCCCATGTGATATGCATTTCTCATATCCCACATTAACACAATGTGGTCTGACTTGCTACCCGTCACAAATATATACACTTTATATCATTCAACACCTAGGTCTTTTTGTTTTCCACTTTCACTTAACTCCAGGTTAGTGCTGCTTGTTGAGTATGTATTGTACAAACAGGTTTTCTAATTAATAAAAGTGCCTATCTTCTAGGAAGTGCCATGTGTATGCTTGAAATCTATTTTGTTAATAAACTGCACATATATTTCATGTTAATTTCATACATTTATGTAAAAGTAATTAAATCATCCATCTGCGTATAAGAGTATCAATGAAACTTGCTAAACCTGAATTCACTTTTCTAAACCTTCCCTAATATCACATGCTTCATGGTAACCCTTTAAAACTCAAATTCTACTTGGGAAGGCTACATTTAGGATGCCAACACTGTTTATCACCTATGTCTGTCTTATTGCACAGTGTCATCTGCAGGATTTTGGAGGCCCTGGACAATATATATTAGGGGAGCTGCTGTTTGAAAAACACATTTAATTTTATGACCTATTTTTTGCTATTTTAAATCCTATGTTACCCAATACTATTAATTATACAATAAAGGTTAATATACGTAAATACACTGATGTGTTAGAAAGAAAGTTCACTTTCCTGGCCACCCCTTGGATTTTGGGGACCTCAGGCAATTGTCTACTTTACCCATGCTTTTACACACTTCTGTTATCGCAAGGTAAAACTGCTTCAAATGCTACTATTTTGAGGTGAGTAGTACATAGCTGCCAACTTTCCAGATTCCTTATGAGTGATATTTCAATGGTTTCAGTATGCATAGGAGTGGCATTTCCATGCCAAATGCTAAACATTTGGAGTGACATTTTGTTCCTAGTAAAGCCAATCAATGAAGGGCATGTAAAGAGATAAATATTGGAAGTTAGTCATGTAGGATTGACAATCTTTTGCATGGTGTACTGCCCAGATTTTCCCCTTGACTGTTTTTGCTGGCTGTAGATCTATGTGTGCTTTACTCCAGGTAACTAGCGGTAAAGTGCATTTGCTCCTCCTTTCAACATGATGAAATTGTTGTACTCTTAATTGGTATATTTAACTTACTTATAGTAGTATATGATACAAAATATATCCACTGCTTAGAAGTTATATGTCACAAGTGGACTGCAGCACCTAATGAGCCATTACCTACAGTGATGGTATAAAACATGGCTTCTGGCCTTCCATTGGCTGGGCAGCTTACACACTTCAATTTGAACTGTCAAAATAAACCCTTTTGACAGGTCACTGCCCCTTTTAAACACTAATAAGTCTCCCATATATATACCTTTTAGCCCACAAGGCTAGGTATATGTTATTTAAAAGAAGATTGCTTACAAACGTAATTTCAAACAGCCATTTTACCATCTGGGAGGACCAGCTGTCCTACATAGAAAATCAGAGATCAAACATTGATTAAGTTAAAACATAACACAAGAAAAATCCCATCACAAATGTAGAAAAATAGCGTCAAATGTAATAAATTATTTGAGACCAAAAGAACAAAATCATGTCAGTTGAACCGGAAAAATACAATTTTGAAGATGTAAATGAAAATAGTGCCTAGAAGCATAAAGTGCCAACTGTGATTACCTGGTCACGCTGGACAGGGACAAAGTCACAATTTCAGGAAAACCACGACGGAACACGGGCTGGATACAGAGACCCAGTTAGGACCGCTGAACATGAATACCCTAAATCCTGGTTGTGAAGTGTTGCGAGATCCAGCATCTAGAATGCATTGTGTGGCAAATGCAATGCAGGGTCTGGGGCATCATGCAGAGGATGTTCCAGGAATCTGAAGCTGACATGCTTACATGCGAGGTCCTGCATTGCAGTCGAGGATGCCACCGACGAGGGCTTGCAATGCAATGTCCTGCGCCCAAGTTGTGTTGCACATCGATGGTTCTGATAAGTTTGTGGTCTGCAATGCAAAGGCCTGTGTTGAGGATGCATTGCGCAGCGGCATTTCAGGTGAGGCTGCGGTCTGCGATGCGAACTATTGCTTCAGTGATGTGTAACGCAGTGGTTCTGATGAGGAGTCTTGCGAGGCAATGCATTACGCTTCATCAGTTCTGCTGGTACCATAGCTGGGCTGGCAGAGCACATCCAGGCCCACTTCGAAGGGTCCAGGACTGGGACAGCACCATTTGGGAGGGTAGTGCTCACAGGAGATATAGTCCAGGTTCTGAGTTCAAGGTGGTTGAAGTCTTCTGTTCCTAGGCCAACTAGCCCTTGGAGTCACTCTGGTGGTCCTCGGCAGCAGGGTAACAGAGTAGCATTCCATCTGGCAGATAGGCACATCAGTCCTTATGAGTCTTGCACCGTTCCAGAAGAATACTTGGGAGTTATGTCAGAGGGTCCAATATTTATACCTGGTGACCACTTTGAAGTAGGAGAAGGTTCTGGAGATTTCCACCACCACATGTGTTTGGAATTTCCTGCCTCTCTGCCATGGCCCCAGATTGCCTGGGGTCACAATAGACTAGTGTCAAACCCCTGTGTGAGTGTGCACAGGCACAGCATTTGTGATGTGAAAGTATTGTAGCTGACAGCTCCTCCCCCTCATCAAGTCAGAGATGGCTTACCCTGCCAACACTATGGCCCTTTGTTCCACTGTCTGGTAGCAATACGCACAGAACAACTGCCAGCTACATTTAATCATGTGCCCCAGGATGCAGCCAGCAGACAAGTGGTTGGGACAAGAAAAAGGCAATTTTTTAAAAGTGCCATTTTCAGAATTGTGTCTTGAGATCTGACTTTACATATAAAGAGGGCTTTAAATTACAATTCTTCAAACATCACATTCGAAATTCCTACCTGCTCTCAATTGAAAGTTATCACTCATTAAATGTAATAAGTTAACACAATGTTATCTTTTGGCAGAATTAGGCTTTTCAGTGATGAAAAATGAATGTACGCATTTGTTGTTTCCAGGATACAGAAAAGTTAAAAGTACATGCCCAACATTTTAAATACACTGCATCCTGCCCTCTGGACTGTTTGAGGCCAAACCTAGGGGTGAATTTGATACATTAAAGAGGAGGTTCATACCTGGGAAAAGATTCATTTTGGCAGGTGGAAGTGGCTTTATAAAAAGGACACACAGGCTGCAATGGCAGCCCTGAGATATGTTTAAATGGCTCCTTAAGTGAGCGGCACAGTCAGTAGTGCAGGCCCACGAGTAGGATTCACTTTACAGGCTGTGGGTACATGTAGTACCACTGTACTAGGGACTTAGAAGTAAAAAGTATGTGTACGCCAATTTTACCATATTTAAAGGAGAGCGCACAAACCCTTTAGCACTGGTTAGCAGTGGTAAAGTGAACAGAGTCCTAAGTCCAACAAAAACAAGATCAGCAAAAAAGGAGTAGGAAGGCAAAAAGTTTGTGGGAAAACTACACGAAGGCTGTCAGATGTAACATTATATATCCAATGTCTGGATGGTGAAGGACCTGCTATTTCCTATGGGACATTGAACAATCTTGTACCTGTGGAAATTTTGAAGATGACTGAACCAGCTGTTTGCGACCTGCAAAGAGCCCCAAAGGACTGGACCTGCTCTCTCTCGTACGCCGGAAAAGGAAGTATTCACAAAGGGTCACCACCCTTGGTCTTACCTCCTTTTCAAGCTGCAGGGTTAAAACAAGCTAGAAGAGGCCTTCCCTTCAACTGCACAGCTGATGAGTGGCAACTGGACCTGGAATGGCCCCTGCTAAGGCCTCTGCCCTACACTGTGAGTCTCTAAGCACCTCCCTTGAGGTCCTGGGGAGCTTTTGAAGTGCAATCTAGCTGTGGATTGGGATACAAAGAATTACAATCAGAAGGCCAAATCTTTGATGAGGAGGACCCTGGTTGTTGTGTATTCGACCCACACTCATCAAATTTTACCTAGGTCCTGATCTACTGATACTGTTGACTATCATTGGCATTTTACACTTATCAGCGCTATTCCTACTTAAAACTTTGGAAATTCATCTCTCTGGTTCCCCTTATTCTATTTTTGTCATTCTGATCTAATTTTGTTTATTTCGTTTTACTATATTTTTCTAATTCGATGTTAGATTTTCACTGCTTTGTATTTTAACTTTTTGCTATTTTGCTACAGCACAAATGCTTTAGACATTGCCCTTAGTTAAGCTTGTTTGCTCTGTGCCACAGCTACCATGGGGTTGAGCGCAGGTTGTTAGTGACTTTAGTTGTTCACCCTGACAAGGCTGTGATTATTCTTTGAGGTGGGTAATCACCCACCTAATAATCACACTTCTTACAAGTCCCTTATGGACAATTTAAAGATCTAAAAAGGCATTAAAACTGCTACAACACCTCAAAAATCGAAGATCACTATTATAAATTGTATGTAATATAATTTTCAAAATACACAAGATTCAATACATTTTCCTCCCTTGTGTCTCTCTCTCTCCCCGTCTCTCTCTCTCACAATCTCTCTCAGACACACACAAATACGCATTCATACGCACACCCCAACCTGTAGTGATTACATTAACAATGAGGTTTCACAATATCAAAGAGTGTATTTCTCACTGATTACTTTAAATTGTATTTATCTTTCATTTTAAGGTGTGTTTGTGCTGTTAATTTGGATGTATGACGTTACAACTCATACTTTTACAACGCATACCATTACAACGAAATTTTTACAACGCAAACACTTTTACAACGCATGTATTTACAACGCATGTTTTTACAACGCAGGTACCTTTACAACGCATACCATTACAACGTAAGTATTGGTAAGTATATATTAATTTTTTTAAATTTAAAATAATTGAAAATAATATAATTTAGTTTAATTTAATTTAATTTAATTTCATTTAATTGATTTAATTTAAATTTAATTTTATTTTATTTTTACCCTGTACCCCTGTACCCCAAAAACCCAAAACTGACCCTGTACCCTAAAAATACCCCTGTACCCCAAAAACCCAAAACTGCCCCTGAACCCTAAAAATACCCCTTTACCCAAAAACCCAAAACTGACCCTGAACCCCAAAAATACCCTTTTACCCAAAAACCCAAAACTGACCCTGAACCCTAAAAATACCCCTTTACCCAAAAACCCAAAACTGACCCTGAACCCTAAAAATACCCCTTAACCCAAAAACCCAAAACTGACCCTGAACCCTAAAAATATCCCTTTACCCAAAAAACCAAAACTGGCACTAAACCCTAAAAATACCCTTTTACCCAAAAACCCAAAACTGGCCCTGAACCCTAAAAATACCCCTTTACCCAAAAACTGAAACCTGACCTTGAACCCTAAAAATACCCCTTTACCCAAAAACTGAAAACTGACCCTGAACCCTAAAAATACCCCTTTACCCAAAAACTGAAAACTGACCCTGAACCCTAAAAATACCCCTTTACCTAAAAACTAAAAACTGACCCTGAACCCTAAAAATGCCCCTTTACCCAAAAACTGAAAACTGACCCTGAACCCTAAAAATACCCCTTTACCCAAAAACTGAAAACTGACCCTGAACCCTAAAAATACCCCTTTACCCAAAAACTGAAAACTGACCCTGATTGAACCCTAAAAATACCCCTTTACCCAAAAACTGAAAACTGACCCTGAACCCTAAAAATGCCCCTTTACCCAAAAACTGAAAACTGACCCTGAACCCTAAAAATACCCCTTTACCCAAAAACTGAAAACTGACACTGAACCCTAAAAATACCCCTTTACCCAAAAACTGAAAACTGACCCTGAACCCTAAAAATACCCCTTTACCCAAAAACTAAAAATTGACCCTGAACCCTAAAAATACCCCTTAAAAAACCCAAACATATAAAATTTAAAATATAATTATATACTTACCAATACTTACGTTGTAATGGTATGCGTTGTAAAGGTACCTGCGTTGTAAAAACATGCGTTGTAAATACATGCGTTGTAATGGTTTTTGCGTTGTAAAAATTTCGTTGTAATGGTAGTGCGTTGTAAAAGTTGCGTTGTAAAGGTTGTTTCCCGTTAATTTTATATGGAGTTATTTGAAAATAAAGACCAACAAAAATAATGACAAATAAAAATATGTTGTGCTTTTTGTCCTTTTTAGCCAGGTATTTGACCCCACTCTGACATTGCCACCAATAGGGCACTTTTGAGTTTGGCAATTCTACTGGACTCAACCAATTTCATCTAGTTCGTAAGTGTGTGTAAAGCACTTTACTCAATTTAGTGCGAAGTATAAGTCTTTATTGAGCAACTCCACATCTCACTTTCCAGCTTAAATTACAATACTTTTCCAACAGTATCTTCCTGGAAGACCTCCACCACCCTCATTCTACATTCTCCTTGATGATGTAGGATACACTCCAAACCTGGAATGTATCTACATCACACATATTCCCCCTTGAATGAAATAATATAATAACAATACTTTTGAAACTATATACAACAGTCAGTACAAACAAATAATAAAATTATGACAGCATATAATCTTTGAATTTATCAGGAGTATGAATGACTCTTCCCAATATTCCCAATCTCTTAGGATTCACTTCTGTTTGATCTTATACTTCAGTAAATCTCTCCACAACTTCTTGTTCTTCTAATGTTTCTCAATTCCCTTCGATTTCATCTTCAACCTCATCTTCCCAGAACCAATCATCAAAAATAGCATCAGTTTCTTCCACCTCCACCTCTTGTGCTTTTTTCAAGTTTTTATATTTGGCCATGCGACTCATATGCCATACTCGACCATCACTCAATCTTGCTGAATTTTTTAAACATTCAATCACTCTTAACGGTTTTAAAACACACTTTCTCCCTTTGCTACCTTTCCCCATTTCTAGGTTTTAACCCAATCACCCACCTTGAGTTCCTCCATCTTAGTTACATTCCTTATGTCAAAATTCTTTTTGTACACCATTTTCGCCTTGATAATGTTTTCTTTCACTTTCTCAGGTGACCACTCAATATGTTTAATGCTGCTCATCCATCCAATCTTATCCTTCGTAAAAGGTTCCCTACCTCTCATCAACACAAAAGGACTTTGACCTGTGAGAGATGGCGTCACCCGATAACCCCATAACATTTTCTTTATCTCTACTTCCCAATTCTTCTTTGAATTGAATTTGAATTGTTCCTTTTATGACACGATTAAATCGCTCTACAGAACCATTTCCTGATGGGTGATATACTGATGTTTTAGCATGCACAATACCATTCCTCTTAAAAAAATCCACTACTTTTAATGCAGTAAAGTGTGTGCCATTATCACTTATAATTTTCTTCGGCAAACCTTCCCTTAAAAATACTTCACTTAAAAATTTAATTACAGTGTCTGCATCAACCTTTTCCACAACCTCCAACTCAACCTATTTACTGAAATATTCAATGAAAACAATGATGAACTTACTTTCTCCATATTTAGTTTCTACAGGACCCATAAAATCAATTGCAACCAAATCCCAAACCATTTCTGGAAATTGAACAGGTGACAATTGTGGTTTCATTGTTCTCAAATTCTTATCTGTATCTGCACATTCTTTGCATTCCCTCACAACTCTTTCCACTTCAATATCTACGCCTGGCCATCAATAGGAACCGTTAACTCTTTTCTTGGTTCTCACAATTCCAAAATGTCCTTCATGACATAAATCAATCACTCTTTTCCTTAAGCCTTTTGGTGGTATTATCGTTCCTCCTCTATACACAAATTCAGAATCCACACATAATTCATTTCTCACTTCCCAATAACTCCTTTCCTCTACAACTTCAGGTTTTCTTTCTCCCCATCCATCCAAAATGTTTCTTCATGAAATCATCTTTTTCATATTCTAAAATCCATTCATCCTTTACTATAGACTTCAGACCTTCATCCTCAACCAAAGCAAATTGATAGTCATCCCAAACACGCTTTGGTACTTCTTTTATGGACAATGGAATTCTGCTCAAACAATCCGCAATTCTATTCTGCACTCCAGGTACATATTTTATTCTATAGTTGTAGTCCTGAAATCTCATTGAAAGTCTAGCAATTCTTGATGAAGCTTTCACCATTCCACCTGTAGTAAACAAATTCACAAAGGGCTTATGATCTGTTTTCAAATCAAATTCACTTCCCCATAAAAATGCCCTAAAATGTTCCATTCCCCAGACACATCCCAGAGTCTCTCTCTCAATCCCTGAATATACCTCTTCAGCAGGTGTTAAACTCCTTGATGCAAATCCAATTACAACCTCCTTGTTCCCTCTTTCATTCTGTGTTAAAAGCGCTCCTAAACCTTTCCCACTCGCATCCACAGTTAAAATACTTCTTAATTCTCGATCAAGTCCCTTAATGGGTGTAGCCTTGCAAATATCCCTTTTTAAAATCTCAAATCCTTCTTTACATTTAATATTCCATTCAAACTTGTTCCATTGTTTAAGTAGCTGTTTAAATAGATTTTGCACTATTTTCAAGTCGTTATGCCTCCCAGGTAACAAACTGGGAGACTCTTAATACAGCCATGAGTGACCATTATCCGATCTCGGTCACCTTCAATTTTGACTCCAAAAGCCGACTTCAATCCACTTACACATCCTATGATCGTAACCCAACTCTGAGACAAAAAAATGGGTTTACAATTAAATGGGAGGAAGTAATCCCAGAAAACTTTATAAAAACTCTGATATCCTCTACCGTAAATGATATTAATGTGTGTATGTCCTTAGAAAATGATCCAACAACTGTTCTTAGATCCTTTGGTAATATCTGCTCCCATATTAAAAAGATTCTGACAAAAATCCCTCGAAATATCAGTAAGGGTACCCCGGGCTGGTTTGATGGGAACTGTACAAGGGCACTCAGTGCACTCAAAAACATCCTACACGCTAGTTCGTCCACCAGAACACAGATTAGATCTGCTAGACGGAATTATCGCTCTGCCCTAATTTCTAGAAAAAAGATCTTAAAGCTAAGGCCTGGGCCACCTTGCACTCTACGTGCGAAAAAAAGATAACGTTGCCTTTTGGAGGGCCGTAAACGCACCATTCTATCAAGAGCGTTTGGTGCCCTCCATAGACAACGCAATTTCAGCACAGGAATAGGTGCAACATTTTCAGACCCTGTATAGTATCCCTGCTTCCTTTAATGATTCCACTTTCTCAAGACCTACTACCGAAAATCCGGGAAGACCCTATCCAATAGATATCCATTTTGAATTGGAAGAGGTTCAAAAAGCTTTAAAGGAAAGTCCAGCGGCTAAAGTTCCTGGACCCGACAGTGCCCCAATCGACGTTTTTAAAAATCTTCGGGATCTCTGGGCCCCAATACTTACAAATGTACTTAACTCCTCAAATCAAATTGGCTTTATTAAGACCTGGCAAGAGGCTGTTCTGGTCCCCATATATAAAAAAGGCGATAAAATGATCCGGCCTGCTACCGGCCTATTTCCCTCTTAGACGGCCTAATGAAAACGGCAGGCAGGATCATTCTTACTCGAATACAGGAATGGCTTGATGTAAAGGATGTTCTATCCCCAATACAATATGGATTTAGGAGAGGGAAGGGAACTATAGAACAGGGCCTAAACCTTGCCCTTATTACATCAAAATATATACATGCCAAAAAGAGTAACCTTTATGTAACCTACGTAGACCTTAGTTCTGCGTTTGATTGCGTAAGGCATGATATCTTGTGGCAAACTTTAGGGGATATCGGGCTAGACAACAGGATCCTTATTTTTATTAAAGAACTTTATTTTGGGGCTGGCGCCCGTGTCAGGTTTGGTAAAAAAGGAAAATGTTCAGACTTCTTCCCTATTCATAGAGGAGTAAGACAAGGGTGCATCCTTGCACCCTTGCTTTTTAACCTATACATTAATGATGTGGGTTCTTTCCTAGAACAAAATTATAATGACTATCCTATAATCAAGGGAAAACCCATATCTATACTTCTCTATGCCGATGATGCGGCAATCCTATCGCAGACTAAGAGGGGACTACAAAAAGCAGTAGATACATTCTCACAATACATGAGCAACAGGGGGCTTCACATAAATGTCTCCAAGACATTTACAATGTCTTGTGGCCCAAGAAAAACTAGATCACCATGTAATATAATATTAGAAGACAGACGTGTTGACCTAGCAGATATCTTTTGCTAACTTGGTGTACAATTTAACAGACGAGGCACCTGGAAACCCGCAGTCAAAGCAAGGGCCCTAGCGTTTACCAAAGCAACCGGAGCACTCTTAAATTTTGCAAAAAAAATTGGCTCGAGGCCTCCTAGGGAGCTTCTCCAAGTTTTTAAATCAAAATGCGTCACTATAGGAACCTACGGAGCAGGATTATGGGGACTACTTCCTGTGGAAACAATCCAATGAATTGAGAACAAATCTCTACGATATCTTCTGGCAATGCCCAATAGCACATCTACATACGTGCTTCACGCGGAGCTTGCCATTCAACACATTTCGGATATCATAAAGATGGCACCAATTTTACTTTGGCACAATATCTGGACCAATCCTGCCACAACATTAAACAGAACTATAATAGAGGATTGTTTGTTGTGTGAAGGAGTAAAAAATATTGCATGGTTCACCTACATAAAGAACATTTTATCTGAAATTGGCCACCCGGAATATTTCTCAAATCCAAACTCAATGGATTCTGTTTCACGGTCTGGATTAAAAAAAACATTGATCGAACACTTTGAAATTAAAAGATGGAGCACAGAAAGGGTCAATATATCAGTTATTATTCATGATGATGTCACCCTGCACAGAAACATCCAGCTGTATCTTGTAGTAGATCAACCCTTGTTTTTCCGTAGGTAAAAAATTTTTCGCCTCGAAACTTTTTTTAGATTAATAATGCTCCCAAGGTCCAAAGACTGGTCTAAAGATAAAATTGCCTGTCCTTGTGATGAGGTCTCAAATCAATCCAATATCCATTGTACTCTATATTGTACTTTCTATTCATACCCAAGGCGACAAATATTAAGACCTCTTTTTCTATCCTGGGGAATAAGAAAGTCACGTGAGGCATATAACAAATTAAGGTTATTGGAAGATTACTATACTATTAACACAGTAACTATGTATCTGAGAGCATTAATGAGACTAAGACGGACCGTCATGTATGAATAATTGTTGCCTCTTTGATGAATTAATTCTTCAAATCATTATTTTTAACTTACAAAGCTTTTATTGAATACCTTGTGCTAAGTCTTAAGAAATCAGCTAGATTAAATCTAATTGTTGCCTTCTTATTTATTTTTAATTTATAATTTGTACTTATGATGAATTTTTAACACTTGTGATTGTTGGATGCTTTTATGAATTGTTTTTACATTTCGAATAAAGCTTTTTGAACGAACGAAAGTAGCTGTCTTAAATCATACGACTTTTCTGCAGAATTCCGTACAAACTTCGAATAGTACTCTGCGATTCCTAAAAATAAACGCAATTCCTCCTTGTTCTTTGGCTCTGGAGCATCTCTAACTGCTTCAATTAGTTCTTTCTTTGGAGAGATACAATCCTCTCCAATGTTTTGCCCCAAATACACCACTTTTTTTTAGCAAACTTACATTTTCCATACTTAGCTGTCAATCCTTTTTCCTTCAGTATTTTGAACACTTCCTCCAATCTTTTGTCATGTGTTTTCCTGTTTTCACCCATTATTAAAATGTCATCTTAGAAGTACAAAACTCCACGTTCTTCTCTCAATATTTCACTCATCAGTCTCTGGAACACTGCCGCCGCTGAGGCCAGTCCGAAAGGCATTCTGATGTACTGGAAACATCCAAATGGTGTTATAAATGATGTAATCTTCCTACTCTCCTTGTGTAATTGTACCTGATGGTATGCGGATGATAAATCCACAGTTGAGAACCATTTCATTCCCTTGGTCTTAGTCAACAGCTCATTTATCCTAGGTAAAGGATATTTAGTTACCTGAATTTCTTTGTTGACACCCCTCAAATCCACACATAGCCTGATCTTACCATTCGATTTACGCGCTACAACAATCGGAGACATCCATTCCGATGATTCAATCCGTTCAATCACTCCTGCTGTCTCTAGTCTGAGCAACTCCTTCTCCAGCTCATACCTTACTGCAAAAGGAACATTCCTCACTTTAAAACTCACTGGTACAGCATTCTCTTTTAGTTTAATCCTATGTTTGAATCCTTTTAACATACCTATTTTTCCAGTAAAAACATCCTTGAAATCTTCTCTTTTTTTTCCAATCCATCATCATCATCATTCAACACTAAAACTTGTTCCTTACCATTTGGATTTAAAATGATATTAAGTTTCCCTTGATCTCTCCAACCCAAAACACCAGGTCCATACTCAGCCACATACATCCTACTCTCAGCTTTTCTACCCTTAAACTCAAATGTTACATCCCTACACCCTACCATGGGGATGCTTTCTCCTGTGAAACTCTTTGGGTTAATGTCACTTTTCATTCACAAAATTTTCATTCCACATGTCCAAATTCACAATAGTGTACGGTGACCCTGGGTCAGTTACTAACGTCACTTCCACTCCGGCAACAACAATCTCACATTTTTGTTTGCTTTTCCCCTCACTCTTAATATCTAAAACAATATCCTCTACAATAAAAATATCATTGTCATCATCAGAACATTCTTCCTCATTCTTCTTTTCCTCATTTTTTCCAGTCACATATTTTATCCTCGCTGTTTTGTCCTTATAGTCTATTCTGTAACAAACTCTCACAAAATGTCCAATTAATCCACAAACGGTGCACTTTTGATCTCTGGCTTTACAATTTTTACTGTTCGCCAAATGAGTATAGCTTCCACATCTGTAGCAGGCCAAATTCTCCTGACTTTCTCTCCTATACTCCATTCTCATAGGAACATTTGTCTTTCTTTCTCCTTTCCAGTCCCTCATTTTTTCTTTATCAAAATTATTTTCCGAGTTCTTATTATATGCTTTGGTTATTTTTCTTACGACACAGACTTCTTCATTCTCCTTCTCTTTATTCTCCTCCAGAGCTGCTTTTGCACACCTCATAGAAACTTCTGCTTTTCTTACTACAACAAGTACTTTGTTTAATGTGCCTTCACCCATTGTCCACAACCTATCTTGCATTTTTTGTTATTAGTCAACATTAAGATTTGGTCCCTTATTAATTCTTCTTCCATTTGTCCAAATCTGCATTTCTGTGCCATTTTCTTCAAAACACTTAAATAATCATCTATCTTCTCATTTTGTTCTTGCTTCCTTCTGTAAAATTTGTACCTATCAATAGCTACACATACAGTTGGAGCATAATATTTCTCCAAGTCATCCAATGCATTTTCATAAACATCAGTTTCTACTTTACTACTTTCTTTCTTTTGCATCTGTTGATATTGTCTTATTCCCTCCGGTCCTAATGAGTGCAATAATATCCCTTTCTCTGTTTCTGGCGTCATATCCTCGTTTTTTTATAGTACACATATAGTTCATAAAATATACTTTCCATTCTTGCCATTTAATTTTTGGTTCACCTGGTTCTGCCAAAAATGGTATTGGTGGTGTTAACGTAAATGTTTGCGCTGCACACATTTTTTTTTTAAACCCTTCTTTTTTTTTATTTATAAAAATTCACAATAAAAAGTTCCTTATTACAGTCTTCCAATCCTTGTTTTAAATTCTTTGTCTAATATCATACACAGATAATACTCTTCAACACTGTAGAAGTTGTATTAAAATTCAGTCTTAAATTTCAAATTAATATTTTATAAACTCAAAAATATCTCATTTCCACCAAAAGATCTCATTTCCTCATTGCCCAGTGTTTCCTTTGCGCATTCAATGCTTTCCATGGTCTTTGTAAATCAAAAAAGATAAATTTCCTTGAATCCTTCTTCGCGACTTTCCCAATCCAAAATGGCTGCTGACGTGCTATCTCATCGCGTACAGCGTAATTCTTCTATTTGTGCTTCTTCTCTTTCTACTGCTAGCGCGTCACAACGCTTGCGCATGAATCTTCCTTCCAACACTCCTCGCGCTAACTTCAGACCTCGTGCTTAACTCACGCTTACGGTAATTTTAAATTTCTCTTCCTTCCAATATCTTCAAATTCAATTTAGCCACTTCATATTTATCTCCGCTTGTGCTCATTAATACATGGGCTCACCTTAAAATGTCCTTTTTTTTCTTCTTGTATTCACTTCTCCCTGTTATAGAAATTCCGACAACTTTAACTCTTCCGTGGGTTCCTTCTGAGTTGCTCGCCGTCCTCTGTCGCCAATTTGTAAAGCACTTTACTCAATTTAGTGCGAAGTATAAGTCTTTATTGAGCAACTCCACATCTCACTTTGCCAGCTCAAATTACAATACTTTTCCAACCGTATCTTCCTGGAAAACCTCCACCACCCTCATTCTACATTCTCCTTGATGATGTAGGCTACACTCCAAATCTGGAATGTATCTACATCACAGTGTGTTGAAGGCCGCCCGGCTGCAGACTGTGCTGTTTGATTGCAGGCAGGCAATCTTCTTGACCTTGGAGGGTGGTGTTGGTTACCCTGCCACCGCTGCTCTGACTGCAGTGAGAGAAACTACTGTACTGCTGGTAGTCTGTGGTTGCACCTGCTCAGGTGCTGTTGCGCTGTTGGCAAGCTCTGTCCATTTATCCTGGAGTCATGGCCTTTTTCCCGGAAGGCCTTCTGGCTGTTTCGTTTCTGCCATTAGGCAAGACTAGGCTGCTGCCTAGTGCGGCAAAAAGGCTAGGGTGGCAAAAAGCAGAGTTCGTACTGTATGTACGAAAACGTAAACAAACAGACCTCGAAAGCGCCGTCATGTCACATTTGGCGCCACGGGCAGGGGCCCTACGGTGCGCGACCCCCACTGCAAACCTCCACACTCTTAGGAAATGTCCTCCAGTGGCAAGGTGTTGTGTAAAGTGAGTGAGGCGCACATTTCTAATACCTGCGCACACCCGAAAGAGCTCCCACCTGCCTCTGCAAAGCACCAAGCTACTTTTCCGCTTCGTCACACCTGCTCTCTCGCTGCACTCTTAAAAAAGCACGACCGGAGGCTCCATGACAAACCTGAGGTGCTTCATCATGCTCCTGGCCACCGCCTGCGTTTTCGCCGCTGGGGACGCGCTGTCATCATCACTGGGGTAAGTGGTGAAGCGAACGTTGCATGCTTTTATTTTGGTGGTCCAGACACTGCCCTCGGAGCCTCGATGTCAAACGTTCCCTTACAGTGCGGGAGAACGTTTAGCGAAGAGAGATAGTATTGACTTCTCACCTCAGCTGTCTGCGCACGCGCTTTGTCTAAATGATAGAAAGCACAGAACATGCTTCGTTAAGTACTCACTTTTTGGATTGAGGACAAAATACGTAAGGGGAGTGTTTCCTCTCATTAGCCGAGCTTGGAAACATAAAATCATATCACAGCCACCAGAAACTCAAAATGTAAAGTATTAAGTGGGAGCTATAAATAAAAATCAACATTTTCAATCACGAAGCTCCTCACCCAATTGTACAGCTTGTTTTTGTAGCAATAATCTGTTTATTTGTGTGTGTCAAACGCTGCTTGCTTATTCCGTTTTTTTGTTCAGGTTAGACTATTGAGATGAAATCCAAGAAGATATTCCACGTGGGCCTGATTCACAAAAACATTATTACCATACACAAGTTAATGCATATTCACTGTATAAATTTATACATGTTTGTATATTTTTGGTTTACCCCAGTTCAGGCATGTTTTCCAGATTTAATGTGTTTATTGTGAGCGTTACAACAGTAAATGTACAAATGGTACTAGCAGAAATTCCATTCTTCTTTTGAATTAAGTTTTCTTTTTCATTAAAATGTTTGTTTTCTTTATTGTGATCTCCCATGTCTACTGCTTCATTGTGATGTGTTTGCTTCGTTACAATTATCACACAGTGTCCTGAAAGGTAAAAGTTAGTAGGCAGTTATAAATAGCATGCACATAGCATTACTTTGATGGACAGGAAGGAGATTACTCAATTTTTTGAATGGAAAAATAGTTATTCATCTTTATGTTATAACATTCATTTCATGGTTGGAAGTATACAGTTAAGAACAGCACTGCATAGAATGTAATGACAACCACATGAGACTTGGTGCAACAAACGTGAATAAATAGTGCAAGTGGCGACGCAAGTGAAGGAGAACAGAGAACAGCTTGGTCGGCGCACTGTGTTTAAAGTGCAAGTTATATACAGTGAGTGGCTGAAAACGGCACGTGTGACATAGTGATATTACAAGGGGCACAGTTGATTGATTAGACTTGGAGCCACTAAGAAGGAGTGCGCCTATTAATTACACACTCTCTTCATCACTTGACCCACAAATTCGCTCCCATTGTCACTCCAGACCATTCTCGGCACTCCAAACCTAGGGAAGAACTCTTTAACAAGGGCTTTAGCTGTAGATAAGGCAGTGTTGTCTTTCAGGGGGTATGCTTCTACCCATCTTGAAAAGGCACAAACAACAACGAGTACGTATTTCAAATTGTTGCACGTTTCCATGTGGATGAAATCTAGCTGCAAAACCTCGAACGGGTACGTTGAAGGCGCAAAATGACCAGCTGGAGTTGGGGTTCCCCTACCAGGATTGTATTTTAAACACACCATGCATTTCTTGACCACATTCTCTGCGAATTTTGGGATTCTAGCCTTTTGCCACACTGGAGCCAACAACTTACAAATCCCTTTCACACTGATGTGAGCCATTCCATGAGCCATTGTAACCACTGCAAGCACATATGCATTGGGTAACAACCATCGCTGATGTTCTGACAATTCAACCCAACAACCATTTGCATCCAATTTACCCATGCTCTCTCTCCACACACTCAACTCTTTCTCTGTGGCTTCAGCTTGAATAGACTTTACACTCTCTATCGTATCTTCACACATTCCAATGTCACCAACCCATCTCGCAGGGCCTGCAACATACATTCGACTCATCACATCCCTCGCTGTTTCTTTCGCGACTTCATCAGCAAATGCATTGCCACGACCAACATCATCAGTAACCTTCTTATGTGCCCTGCATTTCACAATCGCGATCTGCAACGGCAAGGTAAGTGACTCAAGAAGTTCATTCACCAACTGACCATGCTGTATCTTGGCTCCATGCGAAGTCAGAAACCCGCATTCTTTCCACAATCGTCCAAAACTATGGCCACACCAAATGCATACTGGCTGTCGGTATATATGCTCACTTTCATTCCTTTTGACAACACACACGCTCTTGTAAGTGCAATCAACTCTGCTGCTTGAGCTGAATTATGTGGGATACGTGCAGCTTCAACAATCGTATGCAAAGTCGTAACAGCATATGCTGCAGTCGTATCGCCATTTGGAAGCTTGAAGCATGAACCATCCACCCATAAGGTACCATCACACTCCACAAGAGGAGTGTCTCTGAGATCTACTCTCCCTTTCGTTTCTTCCTCTGTCTTAAGAAAACAATCATGCTGTTCAGAAACATCTGTCTCTGGTACAATCGGCAACAACGTAGCTGGATTCAACGTGTTGCATCTTTTTATGTGCACATGACTCGCTAAAAGTGTCATCTCGTAACCTGACAATCGAGCACTAGTTAAGTACTGTGTCTTTGTTCTGTTTAACAAAATGTCCACTGCATGTGGAACCATTACGATCAACATATTATTCATCACTAAACCAGCAGACTGCCGAATAGTAACAGCTGCTGCCGCTGTGGCCCTCAAGCAACTCGGCAACGCTCTAGCTACCGGATCTAAAGTCGACGAAAAATACACGCATGGACGTTGCTTGTCCCCAAAAGACTGTGTCAGCACTGACAATGCACAACCTTCTTTCTCATGGACATACAGTGTAAAAGGCTTACTGCAGTCGGGGGTACCCAACACAGGAGCCAAACACAATGCATCACGCAATTCGGTAAAACTTTTCTGACAATCCTCAGACCATGGAAGGGGATTCGGTGTATCTTGTCAAGTCAATGCTACCAAAGGTTTGGCCAGCAAAGAAAAATTCGGTATCCATTGTCTGCAATAGGACGTAATGCCCAAGAAAGCGCATACTTCTCTCTGTGTCCTTGGCACACTCAATTTTGCAATTGCCTGAATTCTTTCTGGAGTCAGTTTCCTTCCCTTCTTCGATAAGAGATGACCTAAGTAGGTCACTTCTTGTCGACAATATTGCAATTTCGAAAGGGACACTTTGTGATGCAAATCAGACAAATGACGCAACAATGACAATGTTGCTTCTTTACAAATCTCCTCAGTATCTGCAGCAACTAACAAATCGTCAACGTACTGAATAAGGGTGGCGCCATCAGGTAAAACAATCGTATCAAGCTGTGTCTTTAAAGCCTGACTATATATTGATGGGCTTTCACAGTAGCCCTGGGGAGCGCGTTTGAAGCGGAAGCTTCGACCTTCTAAACTGAAGCCGAAAATATCCCTACTCTCTTCGGCAATCGGGATGCTGAAGAAGGCATTCTTCAAGTCAATCACCGAGAACCAGGTCGCGGAAGCTGGAATCATAGTCAATAGGGCAGTGATGTCAGGAACAACAGGGAATTGTGGCAAAACGATTTTGTTCACCTCTCTAAGATCAATCACAAATCTGTAAACGGGTGGCTGAGAAGAGTCAGTACGCTTCAAAACAGGCAGAACGGGACAATTGCAAACATTGCCTCTTGTCTCTTCAATTACATCCTTTTCAATCAAATCATAAATGATCGCTAGCAACGCTTTTTCGCCTTCACTAGAGATCTTATATTGGGGAATGCGTGGCATTTTAACATTGGCTTTCAATGTCACAACATATGGCGGTATTTCCAAAAGACCCACATCATTAGGACCAGTAGCCCAAAGAACATCAGGAAGAGATGACAATTCTGTCGGAAGTTTATCCTTCGACAAATACATTGGGGAGACCACTTTCTTACCCAGTGTAAGTTGCACTCCTGAAGGAGAACAATACAATGTCGCATACAATCTTTTCAACAGATCCAATCCTAACAAGTTCTCACCACAACCCGTTGTCAAAATAAGGGGTGCTTCCAATTCATAAGGCCCAACAGAAAGGGACATAGGACTAGAAATCGGGTTCCTAACCGGGGCGCCAGAAAAACCTAATGAAACATTCATTTCACCAGACAAAGGTGTGCCAGGGAGTTTAGAGTGTATAATAGAACTCTTCGTAGCACCAGTATCCAACAGTAAAGGCTCTGACACACCTGATGTAATCACCTCAACGTAAGGTCCACTCTGATCTACTGGAACTGAAACAACTCCCTCTCTTTGTCTATGGCTGTCTTAGCAATCATTACCTTCCATATTCTCACCTTCTGCATAGTAGTCATCAGCATAGTATTGAGGCGTCCTACCAGACGCATTGTTCTGCTGATCGAAACTATTCATTGAATTCTGTGGCGGAAAAGAACACGCGTTCTGGGGGAAATTTCCACGTCCTCTACCTCTAAGAGTTTGTGGAGTACCTCGAACTCGTGCGCTAGAAACACCATTCATACGCTGTAACAAAGCGGGGCAACTACTTTTAAAATGGCCCTCCTCTTTACAATATGCACACTGATTAGGGCCTACAAGAAAACGTTGTTGAGAAAACTCGAACCTTTGCGAGTTTCTCTGAAATTGCTGAGGTTGCTGATAATCGCGCTGGTTGCTACGAGGCGGATACGCCTGCTGTAAAATAATCCTTCGTTTGCAGCTCTTTAGTTTTCTTGTCTGCTCTATCTTTTTCATCCTTATCTCTATTTTCATAATACTGCGCGGTAGCCAATATTTGTGCTGAAGAGGAAACAGCCCAAGAACTCTCTGAATCTTTCAATTTCTTACACAATTCGGGGAGCAAATTGTGCACAAACTT
This sequence comes from Lissotriton helveticus, assembly GCF_964261635.1. Lineage (NCBI taxonomy): Eukaryota > Metazoa > Chordata > Amphibia > Caudata > Salamandridae > Lissotriton > Lissotriton helveticus. Next base: position 1,508,245,724 of record NC_136061.1, read on the forward strand.
GTCAACGAACAACCGTTGACCACCTTCTGTACTCATGTCTTGACCACTGTGGTCGATAAATGTCTCTTCAAACCTAGTGAAGAAATCGGACACGGTTTCCTCTTTCTTTTGCTTACATGCAGACAATTTATACCAGTTCACTCGCATAGCAGGCATTAAAGTCTTCATGTAAGTAACGATTTTACCAGGGAGTTCTGCAACTACAGGCTCAGGTTTAGCGCCACCAACTTGTCGGCCATCTGCAGCAGCAATATTAGCCCATGTATCACCTAATTCCGGAGCATGATCAGTGTGACGATTCAAACCCCATAAAGGCTGTGGAACAACATTTCCAAACAACATGTCGATATCGGCTAAATTCATAATGCATGAGTCTGCAGTCTGAGATAGTTCCTTGTAATATCCTGCAGGATTTTTACGGGGGTCAGGTAAAGTCTGCTTGAGGGCCAAAACTTCAGCTCGCTTCCAAGGAACATGTACAAAAACACGCTGAAAATGTGCCGGTATAGCTTCGATAATATTAGGGACATCAGCTGCAACAGCTTCCTTCCATACCCGAGGAACTTCTCTAATGGGGTATTGTCTCGCTTTCCTCTTAACAGAGGAATCATGCTCAAACAATCACCGAGAAACACCCTCACTCCTAAATGACAACAATGTCGCAACTGCTTATTCAACATCGGAACCCACAATTGTGCCTTTTGCAAACTCGTACCGCACACGACACAGCTCAGGCGGATTACATTCTAAATCATTATCCTCCAATTCCTCACAAAGAAAAACACACATTTTCTCGAAAACGTATCTCTGCTTCGGTGCTTCCCACTGATGGAAGACATCCATAACAGAATCTAGCTCATACCTTGTGGGGTCTGTAACCCATTTATGTGCCAAATAATTCAATGTTTCCCGCTCTCTAGAGTCGGGCATTTGACTACGCAACTGTTTGTGTGTTGAAACAGGGGTCATACTTGTTGCCCCAAAAAAGAGGATACAGAAGACTAGCAACTGTGTCAGTCATTCTCTGTCGAACAGAAGGAGAAGTCGACGAAAGAACAGGAGGAAAAGCAGAGTGAGGTTAGGCAGATGCAGATGCAGACGCAGAGGCAGTAACAGGAGGAATATCAGAAGAGGTAGTCGCTGCAGTAGGCAAAGTCGTAGGAAGTACAGAGGGAGCGGGTAACAAAGTCGGCGGCCCCGGAGGAGGCTGCGCCGTAGCAGTAGGAGCCAACTGAAGAGGAGCTGGCGGTTGTGGAAGAATCTGAGGCACAACAACCGGAGGTTGCACAACTAAAGGTTGCGGAGGTGCAGTAGCACTCTGCGCATAAGGGGGTGGTGAATTCAATAAGTGAGACATTAAAGGATCTTTCTCAAGTTCCTTTGCTGCATCTTGCTGAAGAGGCGGCAAAACTGGATAACATTTATCGATCGCCATTTTACGTTGCCTGTGCAACTGCTCACTCGCTTGTTCTTCCTCATCATCTTTATATTGCATGGCAGCTTGCATTATCGAAATACCCTTCTCTCTTTTATTCTTTTTAGCTAATTTAATTTCTTTCTGTTTGGCTTCCTTTCGCCATAGACGGAAAGAGTCAAACATCGCCGGCAAGGCTTTCTTCTTGAAAAGTCTAACCTCTAGATTATCTAATATCTCTGTGTCAAGACTACCATATTGGGGCCATTTTAAAACACTATCCTTTCTGGTGTATCGAATCCATACTTCATTATACGTGATGGGGCCCAAGCTGTGCTTTACATAGAGTTCATAAGTTGGAGTTCCAATTGGAGGAACCGGACACAAGTCCTCTAATCGGGAATCCCTATTACAACCAAGACAAAACAAATTTCCAAGTCTGCTAAGACCAGGCATCTTCGCTCTCTAGTCTAGCTTTAAACTTTAAAGGATTATCGAAATACGATAGTCTCGTGAATACACGAGTCCCTCGGCTTTGGTACTTGCAAGTTCCAAATCAAAGATCCCAAGGGGATACCCAAACTAAGAACCAAACTAAGGACTGGGAGACGCTCCACTTATACTTAACTGAGGTATCGATGACGTCACCAGAAGACTCGTCTATCGTTTCGCTCTACAAATCATCAAGGGTCCAAGACAGGGCGATAGTCAGGGCAGCAGTCCTTTGTAGCCGTCGGGAAGCGGGGAACCTCGCAGCAAAGACTTTCGGACCATGAACGACATGCAGGGGTCGATGAAGTGGTTGGCCTTCCTCCAGAATTTCACACAAAGCTCCTCACGAACCTCTGGCTTGGACCGGTACCGCTGAAATCGCCCCACGTTGGGCGCCAACTGAAGTACTGGGTTTTTAAGAACCCAGTGGTGCCAGGGAATACACCCTAAGACTTCGAGTCCTTCCTGTCCCAGACTATAGAAACACAGAGTCTTCTTGGTGGAGTCAAAGATCAAATTTATTGGCTGCAGCCAGTAACAGGTATCCTAGAAGTACAACACGGTGTATATTCTTAGGAGACTGCTCAACTTACAAAGCTAGCCATCCCTTTTTATACAAAATATTATGCTTTAGGCAGACATTCCTTATTTTACAGTTGACCATTCACATATTTTCACTACAAAGAAAAAGCTGAATCATGATGACAAGCTTATTTTCAGTTTGTCCAGCCCACAATCAATTACCCGGCAAGGCACAACATTTTTCATCAGATATCGGCGGACCCCTAATAAAATCGGGCACCTCCTCCTTGTAAAGCAGGTCATAAAGTAAGAAACAGAGACAGGTGTGTGTGTAAGATTAGGCGTGGTTTGTGTGCGATGAAGGGTTTATGGTATGCCGTGCCTTGATCTAATCTTGCTCGGCCACTGGGAAAGGAACTGACCGAACAGGTTTGGCTTCAGGCAGTGGAGTCCAGCTTGCCCAGGTCACAGAGAAGTCAGCAAAGGTGTATGTGTCCTTCAGACTTGTTTTTGGCCTTAGTCATCGGCTTATGTAAGGGCAACCACAAACTGGCTGAAATGCACAAAATGGAACCCGAGGGTTCAGGACGAGATTCCTCATTTCAGGGTGACCTCGCCACTCGAATGCGACGAAAATGCTCGTACATAGTGTACTCGTCATTCTCGGTCCGCTGATACCAAAATCGTCATGATTCGACGATGTTTATGACACGGGTCCAGAATTTTCAGTACCACAACCGTAGTATTGTGGCACCTGCTGTTTATCTTGCTGTAATATACTTTCTGGGAATAAAACACAACCATTTTGTCACTTCCACATTTTCCAAGTTTTTTTATATCTAATGTATTAATTCTTCTAGCCTGGATGATGGGCAGAGAGTGTTTGTAGTAAAAGGGAGGGGGCGAAATTTTTCACTTCTCGCCCAGGGCGGCAAAACACCTAGAAAAGGCCCTGGTTGCAGGCAAGGCAGTCTGACCACTGCTGACATTTTCAAAGTGTATGCCCCGCTCACCGCAACATACTGGACCAAACAACAAACCCACCCACATGCATGTGAGCGCAATGCTGAAAAATATCATCTCATTCCAAGTTTGAACTCAGCCAAATCAGTCCAGGAGTCTGGGGATACAGTGGAGAAACAGAAAACCAGTGTTGTATCTTCCAGCGGTGGGGAAAACATCCTGTGCCACTACTTGCTAATATAGCCACCTCACAGAGCATTCTATGATGGTTGCACAGCGCCACTATTTCTGGGCTGTTGTGGCAACAGGAGAAACAAGCATTACCAATGCAGTAGATCTCGCATTTATGAGAGTTTGAGCTAGTGGCATTGCAAATGGCAATGCCTTTTATTTGGTTGTATGATTTATCAATGCATTCCGTTGCAGCGCATGCCTTTCCCACGCACGTGTTACACCGCGAATGCCATTACCATGCATAACCTTTACCACAAGTATGCCTTTGTCACACAGACATTTACAACAAATTTCATTTTAAAACCATGCATGTAAGGGCATATTCATGCTAAAGGATATCTTGCACCCCTGACTCAAGTCCTGTGCCTGATCCACCCCCAGCCCTCAGATCGTTTTTTTTTTTAAATACCCTCCCCTGGTCACACGGACCCCCCCACATCGGGCCCCCAATCCTTCTAAAAAACACCCCACCACTCCCCGGCCCTGAACCCTAAAAATGGACCCTTGCACGACTACCCCACACCCAACCCTTCTAACAAATACCCTGCCTGATTCCCCCACCCCCAAGTCCTTCTAACAAACACCCCTACCCTGCCCTGAACCCTAAAAATGGACCTCTGGTGATTCCTCCACCCCCAAACCCTTCTAACAAAAACCCTGCCCAATTCCCCCACCCCCAAACCCTTTTAACAAACACCCCTTCTCTGCCCTGAACCTTAAAAATGGACCTCTGTGCGATTCCCCCACCCCGAACCCTTCTAACAAATACCCCACCGATTCCCCACCCCCAAACCCTTCTAACAAATACCTCTCCCCAGCTCTGAACCTTAGACAAAGCCCCCTGTGTTACCCAACCCCCAGCTCTTTATTTAGTCAAATATTAATTTATCTATAAAGTAAAATCCCACTTACATCTCCACAACGTCTCCTCTCCAAGTTCTTCTGAGGCACGGTGCATGTCGTAAAGAGGAAGCGGAAGGTCTTTCCATTTTCTCTAATAACGCTAATAGCCTCCACCACCCGTACCACACACATACCTTTATCATACATGCCTTTACTACATATCTAATTGTAATGGCATGCGTCTTAAAGGCTGTGTGTGGTAATGGTGTTTACCACCACACACATACCTACCGTACATAGCCATACAACTTAATTCGTTGTATAGGTATGCATGGTAAAGGCTATGCGTGGTAACCACACATGCGTGGTTAAGGTTATTTGCGGAAACAGCTGAATCGTAGTGGCTGTTCCCTCTTTTATTTATGGGTTGTTTTTAAGACAGACAAATAAAAGGCATTGTAATTTACAATGCCAATAGCGTAAACTCTCACAAATGTGAGACTTGGGCCTGGTGCAAATCTGCTTATGTGCCACACTAGTTAATGTAAAGGTACAGTGTTAGGAGTTTTGATGTTTCCTTCATCCTGTGTGCTCACTCCTCCGAACCCGATTGACACAGTATGATCATAATTCTGGGGCTGGGAGGCACCAGAGCAGAACACTGGCAGTGACTGCTTTTGTTATTACAATATGCAGCACCTTGTAGGTCCCCTGGAAGCTCTAATTTGCATGACTAGTGCATTTTAGTACAGCGATGCACATGCCACCAGTAAAACACATCAGGCTGACACATGTTGTGTGGTACTTGGCAAGGCTGGTAGTCTTTGCATATCCAATGGCTACAGCACAAGAGTTCTACTTCCTCTGCAACATAATGCTCACACCACCATAGCTAAGGCAGCCTTGAGACTTTTCAAAGGTGTGACCCCATCTCATAGATTTGCAAGATGACCACTTATGAAAGCGCTCGTTTTGTAGTTTGAGCTTAGAAGCAGTGTGCATGCGCTGCTCTGTGAGGCATGCTGTATTCCATTTGTGAAGATGGAACTCACCCACGTCACGCCCATAATTTTTAGGTCTCGGCCTAGCGTACACTGCGCAGCAGTGTCGCGCAGCTGAGATTTTATGTTTACAGTATGGGGGCTTGTTAGGTCTCGGCCTAGCGTACACTGCGCAGCAGTGTCGGGCAGCCGAGATTTTATGTTTACAGTATGGGGGCTTGAACCCGCCCCTCTTCTCCATTGGCTGGCTTCCTAAATGGAGGCCAGCCATTGGAGGAGAGGGGCGTCACTCAGTTCAAGACGGGATTCTGGGGTGTGTTTTTGGTGTTCTTTCTCTTTTCTTTCTCTCCTCTTCCCATTGTCTGGAATTTTACATTCCAGCCAATGGGAAGAGGAGAGAACAAAAACTACTCCCCCGAATGCGAAAATGACGGTGCTTTCTCCGAGGCATTCCTGCCTCGCCTCAGAGAAAGATGGTGGTGTGCATGGCGTTGTCCAACCGAGAGGCTTGCGCAACAGACAGAGACTTCCCCCCAAGCCGGTAAGTTTTCCGACCCCCTCGTTATGCTTGCTTTCCTGCCCCCCCTCGTTGTGCGTCTGTTCCCTCGTGCCGCCCCCTCGTTGTGCAAATTCACCAGTTAATGCATGAAGTGCAGACTGCTCAAGTCGGAGTGGGCAGTAATTCCGTCTATGTAGTTCACACATTATCTCCTGAAATTCCGAGTTACGTGCGTGCCCTTGGATAGTGCAAACGTAAAAGGAAGCACGCACCGGGCTCTGAGGCGAAGCACCACAGCTGTCCATGGATGGGCCTGGTCTGCCTCCACAGAGCTCCGACGGAAGCCGCGTTGCTCGGTCTCCTGCAGGCATCTGTCATCTGCTGGAGGAGGGTGGCGGCTGGGGGACGCCCCTCGGCAGGCCTCCCTGGCTGCGCAGTCACTCAGCACAGCTGTCAGGCTGCGGGGGAGCTGGCAGGCTCGGCCGGCGGCCTCGTCCGCTCTAACCCACAGCCATCCATTACCAGCGAAGCGGCTCTCAGCAGCTCCGCAGTGCCAGCCCCTGCGAGGCGATCGATCGAGGAAGACGGCGAAAATATAGCGGGGAAGAGAGGCTTTCCGTCCATTAGGGCCGCTGCTCTGCGCCATTTGGAAGGAAGGGAAAATCATTACTCAGCGGCTGGCAGGGGCCAGCCCTGAAGTGCTTGTTTTCCATCTAGCACCACTCATTCCTCACAAACCTTCTCTGCCTCCCCCACGACACACAAGAGGCCTGAGCACGAGAGGCTTAACGCTGCAATAGCAAGCCATGAGCATCGAGTGAAGCACAGCGCTGCATCGTTAACTGGAACTAAATTGTGCGATCTTGTGTTGGTTGATTGGCGCCTAGGTGGTCATGGCAGGATGCAATACAAAAGACGCGCGGAATGTGAAATTACGTCAGTCCTTTAAAAACTGTGGGGCTTATTTACAAGCCCATTGCGCAGCCGTTACATCATTTCCCCCCCCTGTTAAAAGTGACACGCCGGCGGCGCAATGGGCTTGTAAATAAGCCCCTGTGTACCGCATACATTTTACTTAAGTGCCAAGTGGTCAATAACTTGTCTTGTGGCGACATCCAGTCTTGGGCGTTTGTCATCTAAATCCATTCCTGGCTTTCTATACAGCCGTATTTAGCATTGTGGGACTAACAGGTTTCAGGTTTTCCTTTTAAATTACAGGCGTAGGCTGGGTGTCACAGCGTGGCAATTGCTATTGAGCTAAGACCAGGGTTGGCAGAGTGCCACCCTTGACACCGGCCAGTTTCTAGTTCACAATATCCATCAGACCTACACACAGCGTGTCATCCTCGGGATTGGTAAGAGCTCATAGGCTCTTGTGCCCACTGACTGCAGGAGATCTAAATACCCACAAGCAGGGCACACATTCTTTGTGACTTCTTGACACAGCGTGACAACTGTGCCGCATAATTGTTGCGCCGTGGTGCGACTGCACATCCTGCATTCTTGAAAGTTACGTTCCTGTCCAGGTCGATTCAATGTACAAAGTCTGTGCTAATGAAGCCTTTCAAATCAAAGTGCACCTTCTGCATTCCTTAACGCCACATAATTAAAGCCGCCTTTAACGCAACATAATTATAGCCGTCTTTTACTACCCAACGTGACACCCTTGCCTCTTGATGCTTCTAGGCTGAGTAGATTGTGCAGGTTTTAAAAAATAAAAATATTTTGAATAAGTACTGCAAGTCACAAAGGGGTTCTACCAAATGTAATTAAAGAACCGGACAGTGGGAAGTATTCCTATATTGATTTATGGAAGTACTTGGTTACTTTCAATATCCTCTTTTACATATGGTAGATGTGCTTAACATATGGTCAGTCCATGCCCTCCCATCTTGCAACATTTCATATAGGTTCAGTTCTGCAGAATAAATGTGAAATCCTACATATAAATAAACACACATTCAATTTATGTCTTGTGACAGTCATATATTGGAAGAATAGGAAATAGATTAAATTTAAACTAATTGTAGTTTTAGCTTAAAAGTGCTCGTGTTCCACACAGAAAAGGAACTTTTGCATCAAACCAGGATCTACATCATAATTGTTAAAAAAATTAAACATCTGCTATGCATAATTCAGGTTTCCAATGTATGCCTCATGTATGTTTTTAGGTCTCGGCCTGCGTAGGCTGCGCTTCTGTGTGTGTGTGTGTGGGCGGCTCTGTGTGTGTGGCTCTGTGTGTGTGTGGGTGGCTCTGTGTGGGTGGATCTGTGTGGGTGTGGGTGGCTCTGTGTGAATGACTCTGTGTGGGTGGCTCTGTATGTGTGTGTGGGTGGCTTTGTGTGGGTGGCTCTGTGTGGGTGCAAATGCAATAGGTCTCGCATTTGCGAGCGATTAAGCGATTGGCATTGTAAATAACAATGCCATTTATTTATGTTTTAAAAACAAAAACATAAATGAAAATATTGTCATGAGCAATGCCAATAGCACTAACTTTAACAATGCCGAGACCATTGCATTGTAAATGCTTGTTGATAGGTTGCTTGGTCAAAGCCAGTAAGTAAAAACATTGCTTTTGTGTGTCGCGATCAAACTGCAAATAGTCGAAGACAGTGGACTCGCAAGTTACTCTCGCCAGTGTCACTTTGTGCAGACATCTTCAAAAGACACTCCCTGAGCATGCTGCTTGCTATGGTTAACTCTTTCCTTTTGCAGCCATTTTAGAACGACTTTTCTCTTACTCCAAGCTCCACTACGAGTGGCAGCCAAATTTGGACAGAACTATCACATCAGACATATTAGCTTTGTTGGAACTGGGGACACCAGCTCCCCGAGGGTAGCATGGCACGAGCGGGTAGGCACTCCATTATGCCAGGTGGAGACTCAGATAAATCTGGGAAAAGATACCAGGACGTGGGTGACAGGATTAGGTTAACAGGTCTTGATACACTCTACAGGCTAGACAGTGGAGGGGTCAATTACTTAGGCTTGCACACACAATAGGTGTGTAGCCTAATTGCTGTGCTCCCTGTCCCACTATAGGGTGCTGCATGGTCACAGGTCCTGGATCCCACCGCTCGACACCAATATGTTGGAACTGGGGACACCAGCTCCCCGAGGGTAGCATGGCACGAGCGGGTAGGCATCCGAAAGCTTACGTGTAAAGCGACCACACAGCACACGCATCCACTGAGACAGTAAAATGGCACGCAATGAATGACGCCACTCCAGTTAGTTTGTATAAAAATTAGATAACTTTTATAAAGAGCAGAGTCAGGGAAATCAAGAATTACAGTATCAATATCTCATTAGTTTTCCTTCAGAATACATAGGTTTCAACACTTTGTAATAAATACTCAAATGGATAAATATAAAATATCAGATAAATATTGAATATTAGATGATATTATGTATGGATAACCACAGGCCTGACCTTAGCCTTGCTCCTTGTCAGCACCTGAAAGAAATACATTAAGGAGACAACCAAATGACATTTCATCTCATTGGTTCTGCAGGCATTTTACCCACTTCTCACCAAACAAGGGTGGAAGTCATACCGGTAGGGTCCTAAGTTACTGGTACCCCACCCTCCAGGTCAGGCAACTCCTGAACCTGTAATCCCAGTCCAGGTTCCACACCTTGTGACTGATCTGAACCCCGAACCTCGGGTACGCTGCCACCATTAGGAGTACCTGGCACACATAATTCCAAGGTTTTCAGCTCTAACTCTGTTAGCTGGAGCTGGGGCGCCAGCTTCCTTTCTTCCATTGCAAGGCTCTCACTCTCCCTCACGTGCTCTAGCATCTTCGACGATGCACCCCCCCAGATACTCTACTCCCTGCTCCAGAACATCTTCCCCGTAGCACATTGTCGGGCACAACAATGTTGAGTAGGCCTGGGTCTTCTAGTGTGCCCACCTCCCTGGGTGTGACCTGCCCCTCCTGTTCCCCATCCCCTCTCCCCTCTGGATGGGCTCCTACCCATGCCCTCAAAGCGATACGGAGTTCCTTCTTCCCGGTTCTCTGCCCAACAGGCACCCGCATCCCCTGACAAAACTCCATTATGCCAGGTGGAGACTCAGATAAATCTGGGAAAAGATACCAGGACGTGGGTGACAGGATTAGGTTAACAGGTCTTGATACACTCTACAGGCTAGACAGTGGAGGGGTCAATTACTTAGGCTTGCACACACAATAGGTGTGTAGCCTAATTGCTGTGCACCCTGTCCCACTGGAGGGTGCTGCATGGTCACAGGTCCTAGATCCTACCACTCGACACCAACATGTTGGAACTGGGAACACCAGCTCCCTGAGGGTAGCATGGCACGAGCGGGTAGGCATCCGAAAGCTTACGTGTAAAGCGACCACAGAGCACACGCATCTACTGAGACAGTAAAATGGCACGCAATGATTGACGCCACTCCAGTTAGTTTGTATAAAAATTAGATCACTTTTATAAAGAGCAGAGTCAGGGAAATCAAGAATTACAGTATCAATATCTCATTAGTTTTCCTTCAGAATACATAGATTTCAACACTTTGTAATAAATACTCAGATGGATAAATATTAAATATCAGATAAATATTGAAAATTAGATGATATTAAGTATAGATAACCACAGGCCTGACCTTAGCCTTGCTCCTTGTCAGCACCTGAAAGAAATACATTAAGGAGACAACCAAATGACATTGCATCTCATTGGTTCTACAGGCATTTTACCCACTTCTCACCAAACAAGGGTGAGCGTTCCACAGCAATAAACATGTAAATAAATAACTGTAGGCTTCCAGTAAATGCAGCACTAAGTGGGAGAAAACATTTCATTAAGATTAAACATCCCCTTGTGCAGGTTTAACCTTCTCCGAAATCAGGAATAACCACTTTAGGAAGCACTCCCAGTAGGAATAAGCATTTCCTAGATTAGGGCTACCTATTTCATTAGTTATAATACATTTCTATAGGCCAGAAAGAACATTCTCCTTGAGCAGATTTCGAACTTCCTATGAAGCCAACGTAAAACATTTCATTAGGCCAGAATTACTTATCTCATCAGGTAAGAGTAAACATTTCTTCTAATCAGGGTAGCCTTTCTTCAGGTAAAAAGAATAAACAGTTCCTTTGGCAGAAGTAAGAACATTTCATCAAGAATCAGACCACCTTTATGGAAAACAGTAACAGACCCCTATTCAGGCCTAAACATTTCAACAGGCAAGCCTGAGCTTAGAGAACTTGGCTTACGCATATAAAACCTTTCCTTACGTAAATAGAAACATCTCCTTTTGCAGGAGCACGAACATCCCATTAGGCCGGAATAAACATTTCATTTAGCAAGAATGAGCATTTCAGCAGGCAATAACAAACCCTTAATCAGGCACGGATGACCATGTCTCTAAGCAGGAATGAACCTGTTGCCTGAGGTCGGAATCAACATTTCATTTAACTGTTGCCAATCAAGGCTGGGGACCTCAGTGCAATCATTAGATCAGGGGCCTAGATGACCCCCTAAAAACAGTTCTGCATAAGTGTTCACCACTCCCCTAGTCAGGGGTTAACTTATGGGCGCTCCAGTTAATACTGGCCTTCTGCCCAGCTCTAGAAGCCTTGCGGCCACAACAGGGGCCAACGGGGCCCAACAACAGTCTCCCCCAGGGGTGGGTGACCTCAGGGCCTCCCCCGGGGATTTACCTTTCTCTTCGGCCCCCTCAGGGCTCTTGCGGAGGTTTCAGCCTGCCAATAGAGAGAGGGGAGGGGGGCTCACGCTGACTCCGGAGCCCCCTCGTCGGTTGCAGGCCCTCCCTGGCCTGCTCTGGCAGGTGGGGGTTCCCGCGCTCCTTCTGAGCCCCGGCGCAAGTTTCTCCTCGGGTCCCGGGCCTCCGTGACCCAGCAGCGCATGGGGAACCAATGAGGTGAGAGGGCGCTACCGCAGCTGCCTATGGCAGCGCGGCCTGCGGGGGCGTGTCGTCGGCAGCCTATTAGAGCTCGGCGGGGCGGAATCTCTTCCTACGCCCCCGTCACGTGATGCCGGGAGGTGGGGCCTCTTCGGGCCTAGCGCGGCCCTTTTTGTGCTCCGGCGGCCCTCTCTTCACACCGGGGGCCGCTGCACTATGTCTCGAAGCGGGGGGGGAAAGGTCCTGAGGCCAGCGCTAGGCCGCGTCAGCGTCCGCAGGCAGAGGCTGGGGCCGCAATACCAGGGACAGCAGCCGTGCTTCACAGGGCAATGACATCAGCGTTGAAGGAGCTCAGGCCCGTATCAGGTGTCAGAGGCCCCACGCTTGAGGAGAGAGCACACCGCTTGCGAGGTACAATGCTTCATAGGGCAAAGACAGTATCGGGCGCCACAGCGCTTCAGGCGCGGGGGGGGGTAAAGCAATTCAGTGACACAGTGACATGTGGCAGTCCAGCGCCTAGGGAGAGATAGCGCTTCTCAGGGCACGTCAGTCTTTAGAACCTCAGCGCTTCCCAAAGGGGCCCAGCAGGGGAGCGCTGGGTAGGCAGGGCCGGCACTCTTCAGGTAGATTATTTAAATCAGAACAGATCAGACAGTGTAGGCAGTGCCCGCAGGACAGGTAGTTCACTGTGCTAGCGCTAGGGAATAAGAGCGCTTAGTCAGCAGTCAGTTTATTTAAGATGGAATCAGATCAGCAGGACCCACTGGATAGGTCACACAACAGTGGCAAACCAGCAAAAGGGATCCCAGGTGGCGTCAGGGAGTGCGGGAAGCGGCACAGCGCCAATACCTGGTTGATTTCTCAATAGTCCCGTGGTGATTTGGTTTCTAATCGGCGCTTTATGTTTCTTGCGCCCTTGTAAATAGCAGTCTCTGGGTTCCTTGAAGGGGGGGTCGTTGGAGTTGATGGCTGATATCAAATCTCCTCAGCCAGTTCCCTTCAGGTGGACTCTGGGTTCGCCTCCCGTCGGGCTAGATCAGGGGGTAAGTTCAGGATTCCTCAACGCTTGGAAGGCAACACCTAAGCCCTGTCACTCCCAGTATCATAGGTCCCTGACTAGGCCCCACTGCCTAAAACTCCTGCGTAGGTTCTTCCCCAGGTCTGTGCTCCCTCAATCTGACAGGAAAGTTTCCCTCCCTTTCCTTTTATAGTGCAAGTTGACAGTTGGCAGTGGCAGTTGGTGTCACCTCACCTGTTCCAGAAGGTTCCAGGAGGTTCTAGGAGGTTCCACCATTCTGGCTATGGGCAGGCTGGCAGGCTAATATTAATACATTGTTTGAGGGTTCCAGCCAGCTCCTGGCCACTAGAATGCGCCTGAAAGGACCACGCTGCAGTAGCAGGGGCAGCCACGTTAGGGTAAGAGGGCACCTGCACCTTAACATTAGTTTAACATTACACAGGGCATCTCCACTACACAAGGCCTATACCCTTTTATTACAATGGGGGACATCCTAAACTAAGGAAGTAAAAAGTGAAAAATTTCTGGGGAAAGGGCCAAGTCCTACACGTCTCCCCGCAGCCAAAAGCCAGGGTAGACCGATCATCATCTTGATGGGCTTCCCTGCTTGGGGCGGAAAAGGTGGACGCAGGCCCGTTACTTCAATGGCATCCGCCAGCTCTTCACTAATCAAACCATCCCACTGGTGTTCCCTAGTGGGATGTGGCCAGGACTGACCTCTAGGCAATCCAGAAGCTTCCGGCCCTGGCTTCTCTCAGAGTGGGGGGCAGTAGCCCCAGGCCCGTGGTACCTTTGGACCACTCTCCTTCTCAACCTAGAGTCTAAACCCTTGGGTTGAACTGGTGACAGGGGCGAGTCCTCCCTCTCCCTGCACCCCCTCTCAGAGTGCTGCACCCTCCCAACTGGAGTAGTACCCCTGAGAGTCACAACCGTGGGGACTCTGATTACAGAGGTCCCTCCCGCCAGGTCAGGCAACCCCTGAACCTGGCCACCCAACCCGGGAACTGCACCCTGTGGCTGGTCCGGTGCCAGAGGAGAATCCTTCCTCCCTCCGCACCCCCTCCCAGAGTTCTGCACCCTCCTACCCGGAGAGGTACCCCTGGAAGTCACACCGGTAGGGTCCTTAGTTACTGGTACCCCACCCTCCAGGTCAGGCAACTCCTGAACCTGTAATCCCAGTCCAGGTTCTACACCCTGTGACTGGTCTGAACCCCGAACCTCGGGTACGCTGCCACCATTAGGAGTACCTGGCACACATAATTCCAAGGCTTTCAGCTCTAACTCTGTTAGCTGAAGCTGGTGCGCCAGCTTCCTTTCTTCCATTGCAAGGCTCTCACTCTCCCTCTCGTGCTCTAGCATCTTCGACGACGCACACCCTCCAGATACTCTACTCCCTGCCCAGAACATCTTCCCCGTAGCACATTGTCGGGCACAACAATGTTGAGTAGGCCTGGGTCTTCTAGTGTGCCCACCTCCCTGGGTGTGACCTGCCCCTCCTGCTCCCCATCCCCTCTCCCCTCTGGGTGGGCTCCTACCCATGCCCTCAAAGCGGTACGGAGTTCCTTCTTCCCGGTTCTCCGCCCAACAGGCACCCGCATCCCCTGACAAAACTCCATTATGCCAGGTGGAGACTCAGATAAATCTGGGAAAAGATACCAGGACGTGGGTGACAGGATTAGGTTAACAGGTCTTGATACACTCTACAGGCTAGACAGTGGAGGGGTCAATTGCTTAGGCTTGCACACACAATAGGTGTGTAGCCTAATTGCTGTGATCCCTGTCCCACTATAGGGTACTGCATGGTCACAGGTCCTGGATCCCACCGCTCAACACCAATATGTTGGAACTGGGGACACCAGCTCCCCGAGGGTAGCATGGCACGAGCGGGTAGGCATCTGAAAGCTTACGGGTAAAGCGACCACACAGCACACGCATCTACTGAGACAGTAAAATGGCACGCAATGAATGACGCCACTCCAGTTAGTTTGTATAAAAATTAGATAACTTTTATAAAGAGCAGAGTCAGGGAAATCAAGAATTACAGTATCAATATCTCATTAGTTTTCCTTCAGAATACATAGGTTTCAACACTTTGTAATAAATACTCAGATGGATAAATATTAAATATCAGATAAATATTGAATATTAGATGATATTAAGTATAGATAACCACAGGCCTGACCTTAGCCTTGCTCCTTGTCAGCACCTGAAAGAAATACATTAAGGAGACAATCAAATGACATTGCATCTCATTGGTTCTGCAGGCATTTTACCCACTTCTCACCAAACAAGGGTGAGCGTTCCACAGCAATAAACATGTAAATAAATAACTGTAGGCTTCCAATAAATGCAGCACTAAGTGGGAGAAAACATTTCATTAAGATTAAACATCTCCTTGTGCAGGTTTAACCTTGTCCAAAATCAGGAATAACCACTTTAGGAATCACTCCCAGTATGAATAAGCATTTCCTAGATTAGGGCTACGTATTTCATTAGTTGTAATACATTTCTACAGGGCAGAAAGAACATTCTCCTTGAGCAGATTTCGAACTTCCGATGAAGCCAACGTAAAACATTTCATTAGGACAGAATTACTTATCTCATCAGGTAAGAGTAAACATATCTTTTAATCAGGGTAGCCTTTCTTCAGGTAAAAAGAATAAACAGTTCCTTTGACTTTGTAAGAACATTTCATCAAGAATCAGACCACCATTATGGAAAACAGTAACAGACCCCTATGCAGGCCTAAACATTTCAACAGGCAATCCTGAGCTTAGAGGACTTGACTTACGCATGTAAAACCTTTCCTTATGTAAATAGAAACATCTCCTTTTACAGGAGCACGAACATCCCATTAGGCCAGAATAAACATTTCATTTAGCAAGAATGAGCATTTCAGCAGGCAATAACAAACCCTTAATCAGGCAAGGATGACCATGTCTCTAAGCAGGAGTGAACCTGTTACCTGAGGTCGGAATCAACATTTCATTTAACTGTTGCCAATCATGGCTGGGGACCTCAGTGCAATCATTAGATCAGGGGCCTAGACAACCACCTAAAAACAGATCTGCATAAGTGTTCACCACTCCCCTAGTCAGGGGTTAACTTGTGGGCGCTCCAGTTAATACTGGCCTTCTGCCCAGCTCAAGAAGCCTTGCGGCCACAACAGGGGCCAACGGGGCCCAACAACAGTCTCCCCCGGGCGCGGGCGATCTCAGGACCTCCCCCGGGGATTTACCTTTCTCTTCGGCCACCTCGGGGCCCTTGCGGAGGTTTCAGCCTGCCAGTAGAGAGAGGGGAGGGGAGCTCACGCTGACTCCGGAGCCCCCTTGTCGGTTGCAGGCCCTCCCTGGCCTGCTCTGGCAGGTGGGGGTTCCCGGGCTCCTTCTGAGCCCCGGCGCACGTTTCTCCTTGTGTCCCGGGCCTCCGTGACCCAGCAGCGTATGGGGGACCAATGAGGCGAGAGGGCGCTCCCGCAGCCGCCTATGGCGGCGCGGCCTGCGGGGGTGCGTCGTCGGCAGCCTATTAGAGCTTGGCGGGGCGGAATCTCTTCCTACGCCCCCGTCACGTGATGCCGGGAGGTTGGCCTCTTCGGGCCTAGCGCGGCCCTTTTCGTGCTCCGGCGGCCCTCTCTTCACACCGGGGGCCGCTGCACTATATCTCAAAGCGGGGGGGAAACGGTTCTGAGGCCAGCGCTAGGCCGCGTCGGCATCCGCAGGCAGAGGCTGGGGCCGTCATACCAGGGACAGCAGCCGTGCTTCACAGGGCAATGACGTCAGCGTTCAAGGCGCTCAGGCCCGTGTCAGGAGTCAGATGCCCCATGCTTGAGGAGAGAGCACACCGCTTGCGAGGTACAATGCTTCATAGGGCAAAGACAGTCTCGGCGCCACAGCGCTTCAGGCGCGGGGGGGGGGGTTAAGCAATTCAGTGACACAGTGACATGTGGCAGTCCAGCGCCTAGGGAGAGATAGCGCTTCTCAGGTCACGTCAGTCTTTAGAACCTAAGCGCTTCCCAAAGGGGCACAGCAGGGGAGTGCTGGGTAGGCAGGGCCGGCACTCTTCAGGTAGATTATTTAAATCAGAGCAGATCAGACAGTGTAGGCAGTGCCAGCAGGACAGGTAGTTCAGGGTGCTAGCGCTAGGGAATAAGAGCGCTTAGCCAGCAGTCAGTTTATTTAAGGTGGAATCAGATCAGCAGGACCCACAGGATAGGTCACACAACAGTGGCAAACCAGCAAAAGGGATGCCAGGTGGCGTTAGGGAGCGCGGGAAGCGACACAGCGCCAATATCTGGTTGATTTCTCAATAGTCCTGTGGTGATTTGGTTTCTTCTCGGCGCTTTATGTTTCTTACGCCCTTGAAAATAGCAGTCTCTGGGTTCCTTGAAGGGGGGGGGTGTTGGAGTTGATGGCTGATATCAAATCTCCTCAGCCAGTTCCCTTCAGGTGGACTCTGGGTTCCCCTCCCGCCGGGCTAGATCAAGGGGTAAGTTCAGGATTCCTCAACACTTGGAAGGCAACACCTAAGCCCTGTCACTCCCAGTATCATAGGTCCCTGACTAGGCCCCACTGCCTAAAACTCCTGCGTAGGTTCTTCCCCAGGTCTGTGCTCCCTCAATCTGACAGGAAAGTTTCCCTCCCTTTCCTTTTATAGTGCAAGTTGACAGTTGGCAGTGGCAGTTGGTGTCACCTCACCTGTTCCAGAAGGTTCCAGGAGGTTCTAGGAGGTTCCACCATTCTGGCTATGGGCAGGCTGGCAGGCTAATATTAATACATTGTTTGAGGGTTCCAGCCAGCTCCTGGCCACTAGAATGCGCCTGAAAGGACCCCGCTGCAGTAGCAGGGGTCATGGGCAGCCATGTTAGGGGAAGAGGGCACCTGCACATTAACATCAGTTTAACATTACACAGGGCATCTCCACTACACAAGACCTATACCCTTTTATTACAATGGGGGACATCCTAAACTAAGGAGGTAAAAAGCGAAACATTTCTGGGGATAGGGCCAAGTCCTACAGCTTTAAAGACACATTTGTTGTGTTTGACAACGAATATGGAGTTAACATGCAGCGAAGGTCGTTCACCACAAACGTGTAGATGAGTTAACATCCTAAACTTGGAGATGTATAAACAGCCTGTGTGAACCAGAAATACACCCATCTTTCACTTCCGAGTGGCCAGTTAATGCAACGAGATCATTAAAGCGGAAGTGCTTGCATTTCACCCTGCAAACATGGACGAACACCACTAGAACGATGAATATCCTACACCCTCCCTTGTTCTACCTTTCCTGCGAATGTAGCTCACAATCTTGATGGGAATTCCCCCTGTGCACTGTAATATTCATGCAACGATTTGAGGCAAAACGTTGCTAGACAAGACAGTAGAGATGTTGTTGATTATTTTACGCTAACGTTATATTGCTCTTTGCTCTTTATTTATTTAGGCATTTACCTTTCATGCTGATCTAATATAATTTTTGTTTTATGCTATTTCTTTTGTAAAGCACTTTTACAACTTTGGGGACATTTAGGCTCTGATTTTAAGTGGCCCAAATAATTCGGAGCTTTGCCAAACCAGAGTTTGTGTGTGGCACTTTGTTACCACTGCAACCAATAGCACTGAATGTGGAAACGAGAGGCTCTTCCACATCTTTCTTTGTGGCAACCCAGTTCTTTGCTGGCAAAGAACTGGGTTGCGTAAGTGTCAATCATTCAGAATGCCACTTACGCCCCTAAGTATAGTATTACATTGCTGCAAAAAAGCGATGTTACTGAGCCACAAATTTAAAATAAGGATTTGCAACGTCAATAGATCTCGCCTATGTGAAAGCTATTGACGCTGCCATGTCTTTCAGCCATGTTAAACAGCAGCATAGCTGTGGAGTGCAGCATGTCTACAAGAAAAATTAGAAAAATACAGCCCCATGAGGTGGACATCACTTTTTTCTCACTTTAATTTTATCCATGCTGCACAGCCACACTGCTTTAAGCACGGGTAAAAAAAATCAATAGTTTTCACAATGGCGAGAGCTACTGGCTTTGCCAATGCTTGTTTCTGAATTCTGTCTCGATGTATTTTTCATAAGGATAAAGCTTCTGTCCAGGTAGCTCTTTGTATCTTATATGCTTGGAAGATATCATCATCATCATTTAAGCTTTATTTCGACTATTCAATTCATAAAAGCTACAAAAGACGTGATAAAACACAGTTAAAAATGTAAAAAAGAAAGAAGTCGCACAGGGCATCAAGCAATAAACATGCGAAAACTTGTACTAAGATTGTTGTTTGGCGACAAGTTGCCTACATGGCTAAAACATGTTAGAACAGTATGAAAAAATAATACATAGGGTGCTCAATTCAACTATCCCCAACAATTAAACTTAAAGAAAAGCCCATGTATCAGCCAGCAAATGGATACCATATCTGTTCAGCAACAGCCAATTGACAGTTATACTTCATAAAATATTTCCCACATTTAAAAATAGGATTTGTTGATTAAAAGCTAATGTAAAATATAAAAACTAGTTAACACAATAATAAAAGCATCTAACCAAGGATGGCACAGGTGCTTGCACAACATCTAGTGCAAGTGAGGGTAACCTAAGTTTAGTCACTAGGTCCCGAAAAGCAACTAAGACTAGGGGTCAAACTGGCCATTGCAGAGGTGCTCCAGTAAGTGCCTTCCTTCTAATACCCCACACGTGGCTTAACACCTTAGCCGTAGCGCAGGCAAAGAGGAGCCTGGTGTCCGACTTCAGTATGCAAAGTTAATTCCAGTGGTTCCGTGTGCCCAGCTGTCCGCAAACCTGTTTGAGCCACTTATCCCTGGGCTGCGCGTAAGCAGGGTATGCAAACAGCACAGGGGCTACGGACTCCACCAGGGTGTTGCGATCAGGGCAATTGCTTGGACTTGGAGAGTTAGGATGCCACTTAGCTGTAACCTCTCTCTCTCATGAAGGGTATCAAACCTAAATTGAATATATAACATCCTGTCCTGGGGGATCTGGATTATGTCTAGGTAGGGTTCCAATGATCTAACCTGCTTGTTGAGCAGGAATTTCTCAGTGAGTTTCCCCTGATTAGGCTTGATAGACTTGCGTTGCTCCACCCATTTCCAATAGTATTGCTTCAAGATCTCTTTTTGAAGCAGGGTGGGGTCTGGCCTGTCCCAAAGACCCTGGAGCCCGACATCTGACACCAATTTTCTGATGTTTCTAATCCACCTTACCTTATTACATGTGTCAAGACGGATGACCTCTGCCAGGGCTTCCGCAAAGGGCAATAGCTCCGGTGTCCTCATAATGCGTGCCCAAGAAAGCAGCGGGCGGAGCCTCGCTTGGTGGCTAATAGTCCGTCTGCCCATATCGAGCATTAAGGGTGTAAGCGGGGTACTTTGGGGTAGCATCACGAGCGTCCCAAGAAATTTGTTTTCTGAGGTACTAAGCTCGGATGTCTTTTGAAAACCCCACAGCTCTGCGCCATACAGTGCTGCGCTAACCGCCTTCAGATCATTGACCTGCAAAGCGGCAGCAACCAGTCTACTATGCAAGTTGCGATGTTCCTTACCTAGCGCACCCGTAACATGCTTATGGCTCAGTAACATCTTTGTTATGTGGAGATTCCAAGACATTCTATCTGAAAGGCGGACACCTAGATAGTCAAAGGTACCTACTCTTTACAGGGGGGGGATCTAACACTACCCTGCCTTTAAAGGACTTTTGCGGATTAAAGGCCATGAATTTAGTTTTGGTAGTGTTAATAACCAAGCCCCTAGTATTAGAGAATGATTGTAATCTCTTGATCAGAAGCCTCCCGCCGGGGTCTTAGACACCAGCAGGGCATCGTCTGTAA
Organism: Lissotriton helveticus; assembly: GCF_964261635.1. Classification (NCBI taxonomy): domain Eukaryota; kingdom Metazoa; phylum Chordata; class Amphibia; order Caudata; family Salamandridae; genus Lissotriton; species Lissotriton helveticus. The sequence goes on from NC_136061.1 coordinate 1,508,266,449, forward strand.
ATAATAAGTTTGGAATCTTGTCTCCCCCCAATGTTGGTGCGTCTGCAGGTTCTTGTTGCAGAAAGCTGACCACCCCATTCATGCATAATGAAAAAAGGGTGGGAGCCAAGACACAGCCTTGGCGCGCTCCCCTACTAACTGGGATACGCTCTCTGAGTGGTCCCTGTGGCCCCCATCTGATCTGTGCATAATTGCCCTCATGCAATCGAACTAGCAAGCTGAGGATAGGTGGAAGAATCCCCATATTATTGAGCACAAGCCATAGCTTGTGTCTGGGGACTGAGTAGAAGGCATTCTTTAAATTGATGAAAGCTAGATAAAGACTGCCCGACCGATCACAACAACTTTCCAATACCGGAGCAGGAGACAAAATACTTAATTGATAGTCTCCGTCATTTCCATAAAACCAGCTTGATATTGGGATAAGATTGCATTTTCTTCCTCCCAAGCCTAGATTTTATGCAGAAATGCTCTACACAAGACCTTTTGGAGGGCATTGAGCAAGCTGATAGGCCAATAATTTGAGGGTTTGCCTCTATCCCATTTTTTATAAATTGAGACTACCTCTGCCACCTACCATGACCCTGGGACTGGAGCACCATTGGACAGAAGTTAGATATTGTTAGAATTGGGGGGTCTCTAGTTGGCACAGGTAGGTACTTGTGACAAATAGGGACCCTCTCCTCTAGTCAGGATAAGGGGATTACACTCCTAAAATAACCCCTGCTCACCCCCTTGGTAGCTTGGCACGAGCAGCAAGGCTTTATCTCAGAGGTGTTGTAAGTTAAGCATTTGTGACCACATACAGTAACCCAGTGACAACACTACAAATGGACACCACACAAGGTTCTGTATAAAAAAAAAGTATATTTTATATAGAGTTACCACGAGACCAATAAACGACAAAAATAATCCACAGTACTTTTAGATTTCAAGAGCTCTGGTTAAAAGGCTTAGATCAAGGTTCTGTGCGAGTCGGTAGCCCTATCCCGCTACAGCGTTGTTGAAATAACACAGAGTCTAGCAAATCCAGTGGACCGCATCGGTACGGTCCCACTCAAATGTCGACAGACTCAGTCACAGTACCTTTTACTTGAGGCGGCCGGCACGGATGTGCGGGCCGGTTCCGGTGTTCGTCGCGGTGCAGAAAAGAAAGTGTTGCAGGACGCGTTGTCCCTCGATGCGATGCAGGCAGCGGCCTGTTGACAGAGTCGGTGGATCCAAGGCATGCGTTGCAGGGTGAGACGGTGCTTCATTGCGGTGCTCCCAGCTTGTGGTGCGGTGACAGAGCCGGTGTTTGGGAGCTGCCATCGATCAGTCCGGACAGCGGTGCGAGTCAGACGGTGAGTCGCGAAGCGTGCGAGGCGGTGCCCAACTCTGGTGCGTTCACAGGACTCGAAGTCAGCAGCAGTGACCGCGTCGGTCAGACCAGTACGAGTCAGTGTAGCGAGGCATTGCACGTCGCGGTGTCCACCACCGCTCAGTGATGCCGTCAGGACGGAGTCAGTGAGCTCATAGCTTGCGTTGTGCGAGGTGGACCTTGCTTGATGCGGTTCCTACAGGACACAGGGCCGGTCGTGAGAGTCGGTCACAGCTCCCTGTCTCTGTAGCCACTGAAACAGCGTTTCCAGCAGCAATCCACAAAGGCTGGTGAAGTCTACTGGGCCTGAAACTTCGGTCAGGGGGCAAGCTCTCTTCCAAGCCCTTGGAGATCTTTTCACAAGTTGAAAGTAAAGTACACAAAGTTCTTTCTCCTCTCTTTGGAAATCAGGCGACCGCTGCAGGCCAATCCCCCAAGCAGCACTTCAGCCTGGGAATAGTCTCTCCTCAGTTTCCTCAGGTTCCTCTCCTCAGCAGAGGTTTCGTCTTGTAAGTCCAGAAGTGATCTAATTTCTTGGGATCAGGGTCCCAATACTTATACCCAAAAATCTTTTGTTCTCTGAGGGGAGAGGTGCATGTGCCCAGTCAAAACCAGTTCTGAAGCACTCTGTTTACCAGACTTCTCCTTTCCTTTCACAGCGCAGGGCAAGCACATCAGACACCCCACAGGAGGGGGAGCCAGCATTGTGGAAGGCAAGTACAGTCCTGGAGCACTTTGTTGACAGTCTTCCTTCTCTTCTTTGAGTGTGCAGGGCAGAGACATCAGACACTCCACAGGGTGTGGAGCCGGCATTGTAGAGGAAAGGCCCCGCCCTATTCAGGTCCCAGGTGCAACTCCTCCCTCCCATCTAGATGCCGATCTCTCTATTCACCACTGGGCTGACTCATCCTGTCTCTTGGAATTCCCCAGCCCTGTCACTCACAAAACCAGACGTAGGAATACACAACCTCGCAGAGGCAGGATTAAATGGTTAGACAAGCAAATACCTACTTTCTAAAAGTGGTATTTGCAAACACAGAATATTAAAATAAACTTCACTAAAAGATGTATTTTATTATTCTGAGTCCAGGCATACTAAACTCGAATTTCTACCATGTTCTCTGAGTCTGTTAGGATTCTAAACATGTAATAATCTAACAGCCCATTCTGGCCTATGGAAAATAGGTAGCCTTGCAATAGTGAAAAACGAAAATGGCTGTAATTCACTATTAGGACATGCCACACGCATCAGGGCTTGTCCTTCCTTATACTTACAATGCACCCTGCCTGTGGGCCTACCATAGGGGTGACCAATATGAAGAAAAGGGAATGTTTAGGGACTGGCAAGTGGGTGCACTTGTCCAGTCAGCATGACAGTACCAGACAGCACGCAGGTTCTGCAATGGCAGACCTTAGACACATTTTACAAGGCCGCTTCTGCGGGTGGCACAACCAGTGCTGCAAGCCCACTAGCAGCATTTGGAATTACACACCCTGGGCACACTGTACTAGGGCCTGACAAGTAAATCAAATAGTCAATCATGGAATCACCAATTAACACATACATTTACAGTAGGGAGCACTTGGCACTGGGCAGCAGTGGCACAGTGCCCAAAGCATCTAACACAAGCAAAAACACATGAGGCAACAGCAAAAAAATGGAAGGGAGATCCACGCCGATGGTGCCAGGTCTAACAGATATAATTAGTCCAGCTTGGAATATCCGATAAAAATAGGTACCCCGCTATGCCATCAGGCCCTGATGCATTAGACCATAATATTCTGCTTGGAGAGGACTCAAATTCACCCAGGGTAAAAAACTCATCTGTAATCTGTTGAATGCTGTATAAAGGCCCAGCTTTCTCCATAACGGACGTCTCCCCAGATACCGAGTGAAGCTTCGAAAAATTATCAAACCGGGCCTTGTCAGTGATATAAGTGGGTGGTGATTGGGCCCCTGCTTGGTTACCCCAGGCAATTAGGGACTAGAAGAATTTAGAATCTATTTCCGTGCACGCTTCCTTTAATTGCTGCCACCGGGAGTCATCCCACGCCCGTCTTGCTTGATGCAAGGTTGTCTTGTAGCTCTTCCTAGAGCCTTTTATTAGAGCACCGTCTTTTACTTTGATGGCTGATGCTAGGGTTAAGCGCGCACGTTTGCAATCCCTTGTGTACCACAGGACTGTTCGCCCTTTTGAAGTGCATGGCCTTTGTTCTGTTCCCAGATCAGTAAAGTAAAAGCTAAGTCGAGCAAAGATCCATGTATGGGCAGTAACTATCTCACCCTCTCTAACTGAGCATGTGACCAGAGACTGAAGCTCAATAGTACCCGCTTCCAAATCATTGGTTATGTTTCTAATCTTATCTTCCTTTAAGACTATCTTCTGCCATCTCAGTGTACGCCTCTCGCTGGATTGGTAGACCTCCTTGGTGTTGCTCATTTGGGAGCCTCTCATAGAAGCAGAAAGATCGTCCCACAGGCGCTTCATAATAAGACAGAGGGTATTGTTGTCACTGTCTGTTGTAACACCCACACTCATATCGATCACATTCCTCCAAAGCCCCACGTCAAGGAGTATATAGTCTATGCAGGATGTACCACTGATCCTATTGAAAGTGTTTGCACCAAACCTAACCAAGGGGGTTCTTCCGTTCACCACCCTTAGCCGAAATTCTGCACTTAGGGCGTTGACTTGCAGTGCCAGCTTTGTCCATTTCCTAACTGGAAGGAGGTCTAATTGGGGGACAGGCCACCTAGAGTCATCATCGTTCGTCCACATTATGTCCTCTTTGTCTAGGGGCTCAAAATTGGCATTAAAGTCGCCTGCTAATAATAATCTTGAGTAGGTTGGACACCTATCTAACTCCTCTAAAGAAAAAATTGTTTCATGTTGTATCGAAAACTTTGAATCCTTGCTCTTCCTCCTTCACATCATTCACCCAACCATCCACTCATAGACCATGTACAATGTACTGCTGTGCATGGTGGCATTAGTAAGTGAGAACAAGAATGGGAAGGATGGTGATATATGGAATAGGGTCGGATCTGCATGTGAAGGATAGCCTCACACTGGGCTAACTGAGTGATAGAGGCATTCCCGAAGAGTGGTGGAGAAAGGAAAGAAAGGAACTAATTGTAATTTGAAGGAGTGGGGTTCCCCCTGTCTTATCTCTTTATGTGCAGTTATCAGCTCCAACTGTGGGGTCTCCGAAGTCACACACTTTCTATTAAATAGTAGTTTGCAAACACTAAATAAAAGTACACTTACACAAAAGTGCAAGTTTTTCATTGTGAATCAGGCCATAAGATAGAGCTAAAGCAATTGTTCTCTTTTTTACTACTGCTTCCATAAAGATGAGGCTTGTGGTAAAGTTTTGAGAGCAGGGCTTGGTGAAGCATTTGAATGTCATGGAGGTATTGTCAGTACCCTCCAAGTCAGCCAATTGTTCTCTCTTCTTCCCTAGTCCTCTAGATGCTGAAAACTTTGGGGCAGATTTACAAGCCCCTTGCATCATTTTTGCACCGCCGCTGTATCAATTTTTGTGATGCAGCGGTGGAGTCAAAATGACCCCTGTTTACAACTTGACACATCTATGGAGATGCGTTGCGTTGTAAAGCCCTGCGTCACATTATAGCTGCATGAGGTACAATGTATGCAGGGTGGGTGTTCCCACACAAATAGCCTCGTAGAAGTGACACAGTGAAATCAACAAGATTTAACTGCACCACTTCTAGGACGCCACTTCGTCAAAACCTTATGCCTGCTTGGTGCAGGCATAAGGAGTGACACAGCACAATGATGATAGGCCTCCCCATGCATTGCTGGAGTTGCGTCGTGCTTGCGACATGACTCCAGCAATGCGTGACTTTTGCGCCAACAGATGCGTCAGAATTTCTGACGCATCTGTCAATCTTTGCACCATGGTGCGGCGTATTTTAAATACGGCGCATCCATGGTGGCGTAAGGGTTTCTCAGGGTGGTGCAGGGAAAGTGACGCATCTCTACGGATGCATCACTTTCTTGTAATTCTGTCCCTTTATTTTAAATCCCGGAGACACTTGCTGTTTCTTATGTGAACATGGTGCACATGTGGGTGGATTAACCTTGCAGGGTGCAAATTATTTAGATGGGGGCACAGGGCAGCTAGAGCTTGGCTGGATGGGTTGAAAGCCTATAAGAAGGTGTGTGCTATAGTAGTGACCCAAGCCTAATAGGCGTCTTTGTTTAAATGAACTGAGAAGAGGGCTCCACATGTGTCCGAGGAACAGGTCGATTGGAGCTTGGGTATTTCTAGCAGTGTTTGGATGGATCTTTTGGGGAAGCAGTTCTTGCTAAGCGTGCACTGTAACTTGGCTGTGCCTATCATGCAGCTTTTCTTAAATATGCATGCTCACTGATTATAGCAATGCAAAGTGACCATGGTTTTCAAACCCTCTCTTGCACATACAGAAGTCCTCATAAAGCCCCCAGGCCTTCATATAATGGGCCTGTGTAACATATACATTGTGGGTTTGTAATTGCATTACAAATGTAGACTTACTAATGAGTCTTTTTTCACTTAACAGCAAAAGATACCTCTGCTACAGTTCATTTGATTGTGAAGGGAAGCACACACTTCAAAGTCCCTTTTCCTGCTCGCAATTGGCTGATTCTTGGAACACAGTCAGCCTCAAACACATCTTCCTTATAGACAAATAATGTGCCTGTATCAATGATTTCCAGTACCCAACCATGCGCCCCTTCCTCCTATTCAAAGAGCATGTGTAGATAGCAGGAACCCTCAGCTTCTCACTCCCTGCTGACACACAGATCCACAAACTTCTGTTCACTGTAGTATTGTGTACACACTGCAGAACATTCCACTCACCTTTCACTCAAAAGAACAAGCACATAATGTTCACTGTCATATTACAGGCCATGCTACTTCCAAAATCTCACACTGAACCCACACTCCAGGATTACTGAGATATGGTAAATTCCTTAAACGAAAAGCTATAGTTGGAATTACACCTTGCCCTTGGGATCTGGTCTGTAGGCAGTGAGCACCAGGGGAGTTCTTATGACCGATACTGGCAGCAGACGCAGGTGTGATAAGTGTTAAAGGCTTGTCGGTTCGCATTTATTTCAGCTATATTGATTGATGATGTACTCGGAGAGTTATTTACTTTCCTAGATTTGAGCACCTCTGCCAGATCGAGGGCCATGCAAGCATTTTCAAGCGCGTGGTACTCCAGTCAGGGATAAGAGCAAAAGGAGAAAATTGAAGCAGTTACTCAGAGCATCGCCATCTGTCAGTTGTTTGACTGATGCGATAGTAGAAGCCCAGCAGCTGGCTCAACGGATCATTTCTCTTAAAAATGAAGATAATTCTATTTCCTTCAACAAGCTGCAGCTGCTGCAACACAGAAAAAACACGAAAGAGCCGTGCTTTGAAACAGAATCATAAATGCCCCAGGAGACAGGGAGAGAAGATGTCTGATGGACACAGTGTTTCGGAGAGAGCTATTTGGGGAGACGGTGTCTCAGAGGAAGAAAAGAAGGCATGGAGAGAAAGAAATGTAAGGGGGAGGAAGTGTCTCTCAGATGAAAAATACAAGACAATGAGGAAAAGATATGCCTGGGGAGACAGTGCCTCAGAGGAAGAAGGCAAACAAGGCAAGGAGTGTTGGAAATTACTATCTTTTATGTGGTATCATTCAAGATATTTGCCTTGACTGTTTCTGCTGGATGGAAAACTGTGCGCTTTACCACTGCTAACAGGAGCTCCCCCTTTTAACATGATAAAATTGTCATACCCCTAATTTGCATAACACCTTATCTATAAGTCTCTGGTATATGGTTAAAAGTAGTTCCAAGGGCCTGTAAGTTAAAATGTTGCAAATGGACTGCAGCATGATTTGGACAATCCACTACAGTGACAGTGTAATCCTTCTGTAGCCAGACTCTGTAGTTACACAACAAAGAATCGACGTTTTAAAACAACCTCTTTTTACAGGCCTAACCCTTCCTTTCAAATATTATTATGCCACCCCTAGGTAGGCCTCATTACCCAGAAGGCAGGGTGCACTATATTTAAAAGAAGGACATGTGAAAGTTTCATGTCCTAACAGTGAAAAGGCCATAACAGAAATGTCATTGTAGCAGGGTTGGCTATTCCTTACGAAAGCATTGGGATGCAAAAGTATATTTCTTAATGCTATCTCTGGCTGGGAAGCAGCTATAAATGTTATTAATTAAAAAAAACTTATTACACGCCTAATTCACTGGTAAAGTCAGATATGTAATAAATATTTGGGAGGGTACTTTTACAAGCTTTTACAAGGTTATCTTTTCCACACCTAAAGCCTCTAAATGCCCAGTTGCAGGAGCCCAATTGTCATCTGGCAGCTGAATAGCTCCATTGGTGAGGTGTGAACTTTCTCCTAGAGCTGAGACAAAGGTCTTGGGTGTAAGGAGGTACTCTATCCGTCGGGCAGGTGGCCATCGGGACTCTGCACAGGAACTTAATTAGCTTCAGAGAGGCCAGCCCCGTCACTGACAAATGTTAGCTTACACCTGGGCAAGGCCATCTTTTGTCCAATAGACATACAGGCTCTAATCCCAGGGGAGAGGAGCTGTCATTGAAAACTGGCATAGGTTGACATCCTGTTGAAGCTTCAGATACACAACAAGCTACAAGAGGCCTGCCTTTTCTGCAACTGCCCAGCTGACCAGTTCCAAAAGGACATGCTTGGGACAATGCTGCTGGCTTCTGCTGGAGTGAGTTTTCACTGCCAAGTGTTGTCCCCAAGGTTCTGGACACTAGGCTGGTGTCAAAGTTTACTCCTCCTAACTTTTTCTGAAACCTGTGACACAATCTTTTTGACTAGCAATACCATCAACCTACTAAGCTAATCTGACGACGGTACATTGCCACTGGGTCAAAGATTCGGGTTGCAGCCGCTCTCTGTTTATCCGCAGCTTCAAATCGGATTCAGTGAGACCTCGCGTTGGCTGTATCCGGCTCCTCAGACCCAGTCTTCACCAGACTGACGGCTTGCCCTGCTGAAAGAATATGGGCTCCAAAAATTGATTGAGGAAGAAAGTATAAATCTTCATTGTGCAAATGTGTGAAAAGGGTCTGGCTGGTGAAAGACCTTCTCTGGGCATGAAATTCAAATTTCTTCTGCTCGGAATTTCCTGCAAGTCAACCTCTTCACAGAGATCTCATCCAGTTACTATCTGATTATGTGCAATGGCTGTATTTTCCGTGACTTAGAACCTATAAATATGGCAGGGATGGTGCACAGTAGGAATTACCAGTGACATCAGGGGTTAGAGAGTCTGAAATTTGAAATTAGACAGCAGACCTGGCAGTTATTTTAAGGCCTATCAAGGCTTCAACTGGCATTGGCTGTGTCCATGAATGAAAGGCGTGGTTCTTACAGCACTGCTGGATCCTTGGCTAGGAGCGTACTCTCTAAATGGCATGAAGCCTCGCTTCTTCTATTTAACACTCTCTGTGCTCTTCTTTCCACTTGCTATTCTCCCAAAACCTCTTGTTGCATTGATTTTCTTCAGACAGATAGCCTTGCTATAGGCAAATTGGATTTTGCATACATTGAAAAGCACTGAGGGACAATAATTCTGATGTACTGTTCCATCCAGGCAGATCAATTGTTCTCATACGATAAATCTAAGATACCCATTAATGTGTTCCTGTGAAATATGCTGTTACCCTTTCTGTGCACCTGCACAGAGTAAACTGAAACACAGCTATATATCCACATAGTGCTTCCATCAGATGGATGGTTCAGTGAGAGGCACACATTGTGCTGAATATGTGATGATCTGCAAGAAAACAAATTTGAATCCTGGCAAGCCCGGTGCAGCCTAATACTTACCTCTCATTTGTGGCACTTACACATATCTAAATAACTGATTATTATTTTCAGATATTAAAGATGCCTCCATGTGCAGGGCTGTAAAAATGACATACCCAGTCCAAATAAGTACAATAAATGGGGAACAGTGTTTACAATGCAACTTTTACAACGCAGTACCTTTACCACGCAACTTTTACAACGCAAGTCGTTACAACAACTTGCCCGGGGGGGCGCTCTAGGATAGGGAATAGTTAATTTACTATCCAAAAACTTCCCTACTATCCACGGGGACTTGAGTTGGAGTTGGAATAGTAAATTAAACTATTCACTATCCAGCATCCCCCAACGCAAGTCGTTTAACGAATTGCGTTGTGAAAGTTGCGTGGTAAAGGCATGCCTTGTAAAAGCATGCGTGGTAATGACATACCTCCCAATAAATGACCACACAACTCTTGTAACAATGTTCAACAGCTAGCCATTGAAGAAGAAGCAGTAAGTCGTTTGTAGTATTCTAGAGTAGCTTTTTCCCAGGGCTCTGGGGTATGTTTTTCGCATTGCTCCCCGATTTACATTTCTCCGCCGTATTCTCTCACAGTTCTTTTATATAAGTCTTTTGTAGTGCTCTCTGGTAAGTCGTACACTTTGCTCTGGGGAAAGTCTTTCACTGTGCTCTCACCTAACTCTTCTACTGTGCTTCGTGGTGAGTCCTTCATAAGCTTCTACAGTAATTATTGAATAGTGTTCTTTGATAAGTCTTTCACAGTATTCTTTAGTAAATCTTTTACACTGTTTTGTGGTAAGTCTTTCAGAGACCGCTGGGAGACGTATTTTGCAGTGCTCTGCAGTAAGTCTTTCGTCGTGAACTTGAGTAAGTCTTTGACAGCCTTGTATGGTGCATCTTTTCCAGTGTTCTGTGGGCCAGTCATTTTGATGTTCACTAAAGGCCATATGTATCAACAACCTGATTTGCGATTCTCAAATAGCGATTTTTTAGAAATTGCTATTTGAGAATCGCAAATAGGGATGTATGTACAAAATCGCAATTTTATAGCAATTTCGTAGTATTCCTTAATTGCGATTTGCAAATTGCGAATCGCAATTAAGGAATACTTTCCCATTCATTTCTATGGGCCAGGACGCCCATAGGAATGATTGGGAAGTTATTCTCAATTTGCGATTCGCAATTTGAGAATCGCAAATTGAGAATAATTTTAAGGTTGCACCCCTGAAATTAGCAGGGGTGCACATGTGGCACACATACATGCCCTAAGGGCATGTATGTGCTTCACATTGCACTTTGAAACATGCAAAAAAGTGCATTTTTCAAGAAATTCGCAAATTACCACCAACTTGAAGTTGGTGGTAATTTGCGATTCATTAAGGCCAATTTGCATTTTTTTTGCTTCTTACATTGCATTTAAGGAATCGCAAAATTTGCGATTCCTTAAATGCAATTGCAAATTTTGCGATTCCTTATTTTGCACACAGTTTTCTTTCATACATACCATTTAGCACTAATGCGTTCGCAAAAGCCGAAATTCTTTGCGAACGCATTAGTGCTTGATACATATGGCCCTAAGTCTTTTGCAGTTCTCAGGGTTAAGTCTTTTTCAGTACTCTGCTGTCTTTTAATGTGCTCTGGGGTAGGTATTTCGCAGTGATCTGCAATAACATTTTCACATGCCTACCTGATGAGTCTTTTGAATTGTTCTGGCATCCTTTCACAGTGCTGTGCAGCCAGTCTTTTTTAGTGTGTAGGGTTATTTATTTTGCAGCGCTCTGCAGTAAGTTTTCGTCACCCCTCGGCGGGGAGTCTTTTGCAATGCTGCATAGTAGATCCTTAGCATTGCTCTATGGTGGTCTCTTAAACAGCACTCTGAGGAACATATTTGCCAGAGTTCTGTGGCCTTGACAGTGCCTTGTGGTAAGCCTTTCATAGAGCCCTGTTGCATGTCTTTGATAGTTATGTGTGGTATTTCTTTCATAGTGCTCTGTTGCATGTTTATAGTTGTGTGAGGTACATCGTTCACAATTTTCAGTTGCATGACTTTGACAGTTGTTTGGCAAATCTTTCAAAAACCTATGTGGTCAGTATTATGCAGTTTGTATGCCAGGCCACAAGTCAGGGTAGATGCGGGTGGATGGAGTCTTCCCACTATCTTTGGAGTGGAGACTCTTTCCCCCTTAGCCCAAGACCAAGAGACGCTCGGAGGTCTTGGTAGTACTACCCTGTGCCCCAGTAAATGTATTTGTTTGCATTTGCCAACATTGCATGGCATCACATTCACTTGTGATGTGCCCCTTGGCTGTTTTTAACACTTCTGCCACCTGACAGAATGTTATCTTTTAAAATGAGATTGCACAGCAGGAGCTTATCTTCGAATTAACTTAACTGTGAATGCCTGAGAAATACACAGCAACAATCTTCCAGCCTGTAAGAAAATGGGTTACTGGTTGAGGGGGTGAAACCTAATCAAGCAGCAACCACAATCCTTGTCAGGGTGGAGTCACAAGCAAACCCAAAATTAACCTGTGCTATACCCTGTGGTACTGTGGCACAGAGCAGCCAGACATAACTTATAGGCAGTGTGTAATGTATTTATGCAGCACTTCACACAGTGATAAAGTGCAACACAACAAAAGAAAAGTCCCACACCAATTTTGAAATACAGAGTAACATTTAATAAATAATTTAAGACCAAGAGAACAAAAATCCAATCCATAGAACCAGAGACATCCTATTTTAAAGATCTAAGTGACAATAGCGCCAAAGAGCAAAAAGTGCCAACTGTGGTAGACCAGGGCAAAATCACAAGTTTAGGTCAACCGCGATGGAGTGATGGCCAGCTACAGGGACCCAGTTAGGCCAACTGAGCAAAACATCTTACATTTTGGTTGTAAAATAAACAATATGGAGTCCTATGTCAAGGATGCCTTGCACAGCAGGGTGATGCGAAGTCCTTGCCTGGAGTTGCATTGCACAGCGGCGGTTCCCGGAAGCTGTAGTGGGAAGTGTGAGGTCTTACTTAGAGATGCGTAGACCAGCTGCAGTTCTAAGGGAACTTTGATGGGCAATACAACATCCTTGCATGGAGCTGCTTAGCGCAGCAGCGGTTCAATGAGCTGCGGAGCTACAATGTGAAGTCCTGTATCGGGGATGCATTGCACAGCGGTTCTGATGTGGAGTCTTAGGAGGTGATGTGTTCCACTGCTGTTCCAATGCGAAGTGAGAGGTGGTGTCTGTGTCATGCTGCGTTGGTTCTGTCAAGATCACAGCTGGGCTGGTAGGGCACTTTCAGGCCCCGTTCCAGGGGTCCAGGACTGGAGTGGCGCCACTTGGAGTGACAGACTCACAGGTGGCAGAGTTCAGGTGCAGGCGTCAAGGATGTTGGAGCCTGGTCTGTCCCTGAGGCTCTGATCAGGACACCAGCCAACTAGTCCTTAAAGGCACTGGTAGTCCTGACTCACTGCACTGTGTCTGAAGCACAAAAGACAAGTGCCAAACCTTTTGTGTATTCAGACAAGGCCTTTGTGATGTGCAAGCGTGGTAAGTGACAGCTTCGCCCGTCCTTAAGTCAGAGTGGCCGATCCTGGCAACATCTACATTCACTTTCTCTCGCTGTCTGGGACAAGTACATAAGGACCAACTGCCAGCTGTACCTCGTCATGTGACCCAAGGACAGACTGTAGGCACCAAATTGTTAGGGCAAGAAAATGGCAACTTTCTAAAAGTGTGTCTTCAGAATTGTGACTAGACTTTATTCTTCAAAGAAGGCTTTTAATTGCAATTCTTTAGACACCAAACTCAACTGTCTACCTGATCCCAATTGAAAGTTATCACTTATTAAAAGCAATAAGGAAACACAATGTTATCCTATGGCAGAGGTAGGCCTTGCAGTAGTGTAAAACAAATGTAGATTTTTTCACTACCAGGACATGTAAAAGTTTAAAGTTCATGTCCAAATTTTTACATACACTGCACCCTGCCATATGGACTATTTTGGGCCTACCCTATGGGTGACTTTTATGTAAACTGCAGACACAGGCTGCAGTGGCAGGCCTGAGACATGTTTAAAGGGCTACATAAGTGGGTGACACAATGAGTGCAGCAAGCCCCCTAGTAGCATTTAATTTATAGGCCCTGGGTACATACAGTACCACTTTACTAGGGACTAAAAAGTAAATTAAGCATGACAGTTGGGTGTTAGCCAATGTTACTATGTTTAACGAAGAGGGCACAGGCATTTTAGTCTGGTTAGCAGTGGTAAGTGTGCTGAAGCCAGGAAAAACAAAGTCAGCAAAAACAGGAGGCTGGAAAGCAAAAAGTTGATTTCAAACTATGCCAAGGATGTCAGGTCTAACACCACCTTTAGGAATAAGGAATGTGAAATGCTTTTGTGTTTGAAGGGGATGAAAGGACCTGCCGAAAGGAAACACCAAGCTACTAGTCTATGCTACCGTAATGTTATATGTGTGAAAAGAGCTAAAAATTTCTTTACAAAGTGCCAGGCATCTGTTCGAAAATGTTGTCACTTTGAGCCATTATGTATTGATACTGAAAAAGCGAGGTGATTTATGAAACAGAAATCAGAAATGTTCCTTTGGCATTTCTGTGAGGTTATATGTTTGTTTTTGCAGAGCGCACTTGTCATCAGCAGGCCAGTACGGAGCTCTGGTAAAGTGCACATGTGATTTATAATAGGTTAAACTGAAATCAGTTCTGTTCCGCTGGAATTTTTGTGTGATTACATTTTTGTATATTCCATAACACGCACAGCAAGCTATTTAAGAAAAGAGATAAAATGAACATCTTGTCAAACCTGTGACATGCGCTGTCACATTTTTTAATGTATTGCAAATAAATGCCTGTGACTTCATGTGTCATGCTGTCAAATTTCAGCCTTAATCAGCCTTTTTTATACAGACGACGTCTCTAGACGCCTTATTTACTGGGAATGCAATGTATTGACGTGGAAATGCCGTGATTTCATTGTTGATGCTCTACGCGTCAATACATTATTATATTAATGGAGATGTCAAGATAATCAGCTTGACATACAGCAGAAAACTACAACCTGGCAGGATCCGTGGTGCTCGTGTTGGTAATAGTGTCATTCTCAAGTTTGCCAGCAGGTGGAGTGGTATTTAATTCTGGAGTTAAAGTGAGGACAGAGAATTTAAATTGAGAATATTTTTTTTTTAATCCTTGCTACTCTGAACACCTGATGATGATAGGACCCTGAGCTGCTATTTCCCATTAAACATTGTTAGATATATACTCATGTTTTCCTAATATATTGTTCTATGGAGTTTATTTCTTAATGTGTAATGGTGCATCTGTCATCCCAATGGTAACTTTCAACTATCTGATTACTTCAAGAGTCTGATTACTATATACTCGATTTAACCAATTCTCTTTTCTATGTTTATCAAACATATTGCCTGTAAAACTCTCTGTCAGCCAGCAAGTAGTCCAGGTAGTGCTGTATTAAAAGAATAACAAAATGTTCCCTGACACCAACTTCATGAGTTGCTTTATTTGTATTTTTTGCACATAAGGTACATACATTTCTAAGTTACTATATCGTTTGTACACATTCAAGTGTTTAGTGGCAGTCAGTCAGTCAGTTAGGGGGCTTGTAATGCGTGCTACTCACCCGTGTTTGGAGTGTGGGGGTCAGACCGCCACAGGACCACCACCACCGCCAGGATCTCGTGGTGGTAGCAGTGTGTGAAGGGGCAGGAATATGCTGGCTATACCTGCAGTAATGAGTATATTCTGAGTTGCATTTCCACTGCCCATTTCAGGGCATTGACCCCGCCATGAAAAGGGTGGCAGACATGTAAGTAAGGGGGCCCTAATATGGCCCTCGGGTGAATTTATCCATGGGGGACACATGTTTTGCCCCCATATGCTTGTACCTATGTTCCTGCACTGTGTGGCATGCATGAGATGGGGCATGCCATAATATGCAGGAACATGCTGTAGGCGTAGTCCTGACGGCAGTCTGCATGTTAGGCTCTCCTATGAGCTTGGTGGTCCTCCTGTGAGCGCAGCATTGGCGGTCTCACAGGAGGACTGCCAAACTCATATTAAGCCCCTTAGACTTTTTTTCAGGCCTATATTATAAGTCTTATAAAGGCCTGTGTGGTAAGTCTTTCACAGTGCTCTGCAACAAGTCTTTAACAGTGTTCTGTATTGTCACTAGGGTAAGTCTTCCTCATTTCGAAATAGCAGCTTAGTTGACTAACCTGTTCATTCATTAAAGAGAACTTTAAAACTTAAATGTGCAGGGTTATTCAGGTAAATGACCGTGACTTCTGCCAGTGGCAGTTTGTTTTTATGTAACAACAAAGCTCAACACTCACCCTGATGTCAAAATTGCAGACAGCGTGCACTACTGGGTGTTACCTCCAAATGAGGACAAAAAATGACCAGCTTTAAACTGCCAATAGTGCCGGTGTAACAGCGGCCTGGTGGTAGCCTTTTTCTCGGTGCGTGAATGGATGGTACCCCTTCCCATTGTACGCACACAACGTAACACACACTCCTCCCCCACTTCTGACCCCTTTTCTGCCACCGCTGGGGGCCTAAGAACTTTCGGAATCAGGTTATGTTGTTCAAAGCATAGACTTTTTATTCACATCAAATCAGATGATTCACCAAAAACCATTACGAGAGTAAAAGTATTCTCCATGGATATATATATCATATTTTCACAGCATCAGACTTTGGTGGCATCCACATGTCAAAGGCAGTAAGGAAATTAGGCATGACATTACATTTGAACTTCAGCTTGGCCTTACACTTGTTTTAGAATTTGGCTGACTTGGCCGACCCACTCAGCTGCGCACATTGTGCCAGCAGGCCCCAATGTGCTACAGCAAGCAGTTGTATACTACAAGAGTAAAGTATTCTACTTGGATATATCATTATTCACAGATTCAGACTTTAGCGACATCCCTTGGATCCACGGAGACAAAGAGGACGAGATCCCTGGAACGCCGCCTTAAATAACTTAATGTTAAGTTTGTTTTGTTTACGTATCAGAGACGTCACCGATGTTTTCCCACCTTAAACCAGCCACCCCAGGGGAGGGGGCTCGACTCCGTGGCGCGACTAAGGGTGCCCCACCCCTAGACGCAGGGGCGCCTACTCATAGTAAGCGAACAACATAACACTCACATCTCCCCCACTTATGACCCCTTTTCTGTCCCTGCTGGGGGTCTAAGAACTTTCGGAATCAGGTTATGTTGTTCAAGGTGTAGACTTTTTATTCACATCAAATCAGATGATTCACCGAAAACCATTACGGGAGTAAAAGTATTCTCCATGGATATTTATCATAGTTTCACAGCATCAGACTATAGCGACATCCACATGTCAAAGGCAGTAAGGAAATTAGGCATGACATTACATTTGAACTTCAGCTTGGCCTTACACTTGAATTAGAATTTGTCCGACTTGGCCGACCCACTCCGCTGTGCACATTGTGCCAGCAGGTCCCAACGCTCTAGAGCAAACAGTTGTATGCTACAAGAGTAAAGTATTCTACTTGGATATATCATTATTCACAGATTCAGACTTTAGCAACATCCAGATGTCAAAGGCTGTAAGGCAATTAGGCACGGCATTACACTTGAACTTCAGCTTGACCTTACCCTTGAATTTGGCTGACTCGGCCAACCCACTCAGCTGCGCACATTGTACCTGCAGGCCCCAACGCGCTACAGCAAACAGTTCATTACTTGAAATCCAGGGCACCGCATAGCTTGAATTTGGCTGACTTGGCCGACCCACTCAGCTGCGCACATTGTGCCAGCAGGCCCTAAGGTGCTACAGCAAACAGTTCATTACTTGAAATCCAGGGCTCCACATAGCGCACCGGCCCACCGGGGTCCCTGAACACAGGCAACCTCCCCAAGATTCTACTCAGTCCATACATTGCGGGTTAGGGCAGTAGAGTCCAGGACCATGATCAGGACAGTCCCCTCCCAGCCTACCCTCTGCACACTTCCATCCTACCCCCTCCTAGGGTCCATCCAGTCGCTGATCCTCCATTGCTCTGCATGTCCCTTTTCTGTTATCTGTCATCGCTCTGCCACAGGGTGAGAAGCTCCCTGGTGCACTCGCGCCCTGGCGCTGACTGTGCACCATAATAGCGCAGTATAGTTTGGATAAAGATTTACTGCCCTTTTGCGGACCAGCTACACCCACACAGATGGAACAAATACCTTTTTTCCTGGCTGTAGTCAGTTGTGCAGAGTCTTTTGATCGAATAATCGTTTTTTTATTTGTTCCTGGCCTTCCAGAGCCCCTGGACGTATATCGCCTGCGATATTACCTCCGATCAAGATATTAACTTAAAGTTGCCAGGAACTATTGCCTAATTCTAGACATGGCTGCAAACAAGCCCTCGCTGACCCCTTGCCTGCCCGGTGGAAGCATATAGTTCCTGCCAGCGTGAATGACAAAATTGACCGGGTGGTGTGCAACCTAGCGACCCCGTGCTTACTCCATACTGGACTCACGGAAATGCTCCTACGCTAAGCGAATAAAGGAACCGCATACTTAACAGGGCACCGCAAAGCGGCTTCGTCCCCTGGGATACCTGAACACAGGTGTGATCCTATGCCTGTCACAGACCCAGAATATCAACAATATCTCCGGATCATGTGAAAGGCGTCTTATTTTATTCATTAGAAACCCCACGGGGAGAGCCACTTGCCCCCCGTTGCAGCCTGACAACCCTCCAAAATTATCGATGGTCATGTAGGCCTGATTGACTGTTGCACTAAGATGATGCTAATTAACCTCTCTGTAAGGGCCTGCCCTTCCACGGAGGAGTTGAGATAACCCTTTACTCCACAAATTCCCTTCCAACGGTAGGTCATCAATCAGTAGCATCATGAAGAATCATCTTAACCATATGACCACCCAGTATAGTTCCAGTACCCTCCAAGTACCGACCCAACCCAGGGCCTCCACTACTGCATTGTCCCAGCCAGGGTGTCTCTAGCTCAGCTCCCAAAGAACATTCACCAAGCATCTCGGGTGAGACCATATAGACAGGAACCATCAGCAGGTCAGCCCCCGCTCTCGCCCACCATGAGCCCAACCAGCTCATTACAGGCTGATGACAGCAATGTGCACTTCACTGATGACACTTGGGAGCCACACAAGGCAACCCATCTGCCGGGAGACCTCAGGCACGCCTTGCCATCTTGTGTTTTGCGTGGGTTGAAGATATTCCTTTAAGCTACAGCTTCTCCCTTTTGACTGAAGTTGCTCCCTATGTGGGGTTGTTGCTAGTTCATACACAAATTAAGACCTGTGGCAAGATGTCCCTATGTGGGCATAAATGGCTTGTTTACTTATGATAAAATACCGCATGATGCGTAATTACCCCGCACCTGAGATGAAGCCTATGAACAAGGTACTTTATCACCACCTCTACCATGCAGCCTCTAAATAAGCTGGACCGGTGACGCCAAATAATCTAATACCGTGATGTTTCTCATGTTTGCAATAATTGGGCCCGCTACTGTGCTTATGTACCACTACTGTCCCCATTACGGTGGCACTGAAAGTTGTCCAAACCACCCTTGCCGACAGGAACATATTCTGGTCAGCATGGTCACGGACTGATTGTCCCAACCTTGGGTGGAAGGCGGTCCTCTTGCGACAATCGCCTACCGAAGGATCTCGCACTTGCTTTTTAGACTTATCTGTAGGACCATGAGAAATGAGAGACCACCCATTAATGCCGTTAATTAGTACACCCCCTTTTCTATTACCCCATCCATGTGGTTCGATGTAAGCATAGATATGTAGGCTGGTACTGAACTGACCCAGACGACTGTGGCCGGACCTTCTTACCCTGGAGAAAATTAGCCACCATTGCTACTGGCAGAAGTATTGGGACCGAACGCACTGAAAACGTTAGCGATAAATTAATGATCGTATTCCTGTAAGGGCGCTCATCCCTGCAAGTCACATTAAATCTGCAAGCAAGTCTCTGCTGGATTTACCACCCCTGCATGGTATGATCGCGTGTTACATAAATTGGCAAACCATACACCCCAGACCTCTCCCCGCCCATGTGAACAGGAACTGAATTAACTTAAATGGGGATACCTGTAGTGTTTTCGCCGTTGTGTAAGGAGAAGAACTGCATGGCTCTGCATAGGCCAGGCATGAAAACACGTTCCCCACTAAGACCAAGCAGACAGATAGTGCATGTACACACCTGGGACATCCACTGTAAAAGCTCCTAATGAGCTCCATACTGCGGCTGGCCACAAGCTCTCTGATATGTCATTCCGTTACCCGTGTACTCGCTGCCTTAGGATGTTGAGCTAAAACTGAGACTTGAACTCGCTTCCTTTGCTCCCCACTAGGTAGCTCTAGTGTTACTCCACCATTCTTCTCTACATGATGACCCAGACGTACAATCCACCAAACCGACCCCTGGTAGGCTGTTTTAGAGTTGTGAGGGAGGCTCTGTTTGGCATTGGGCTATGCTACTCTACAACAACGCTGGCTATGTGTACCTTACGCCCATTTGCATACACTATGCAAACCAGTAACCACATGGAACACGGAATCCTTCCCATGTCTGCTGGTACCGATATGTCAGTCCTCCTAAAGTTGCTGCTAGTTGCCGTCTTGAAAACATGATTCCGCAATGTCCGTGCAGTGCGCCTCCCACGATTATATAAGGGAAGAGAAAAACAAGCCATCAATGTCTGATGCGCTTCCACCTTTATTACACAAAATCAGATGCATTTATTCCCCCTCGACTGAGGAGGCTTGCCCTTATGACTGCCCGAATACAATATATATATATATACTAAGCCTCAGAAATGATGTGCGGATCTAGCGCCTAGACTTGAACCTTGGCTGTAATGCCACATATTATTAATTGTGTCCATGTAACCTAAAAAGTTACTTGCTTGCAAAACATTTTCTGACGAGTGCAAGTCTCCTACACCCACCCAGACATTATGCATCCTTCTACATGCATTGAGGTTTTCACTAACTAGGCAGGTCTGGCTGTAACACCACCTAGTCTTAATTTCAAAAGGTATTAATTAAAACTTTTAGAAATGCAGAGGAGCTGCCCAAAGGACACCAGCCGACACTGACAAACCAAAACAGATGGAAAGAGGTATATTATGGATATATCAGGTATGGCACATGAGCCAAGTGACATCATAGTAATTCATAGGTTTGAGACATTGTCATAAAGAAAATGTATTGCTATTTATGGAGCAATTTAAGTATGGCACACCTCCATAGCTCCAACTGACAAGTTGTAGAGGGTGACTTCCTTAGGTTACTCAAGAAGAAGCCCCCATGGGAGTACAGTGGTTCCTTCACCCTTTAGGGCCTGGTAGAGGGTGATATGGAACAAGCCCATAACTTGCTCCACCTCCCCTATCTTAGGTTACACAGTGAGAATCCCCCATGGGAGTGCAGTGGTTTCTTCACCCCTTAGGGCCCGGTGCCCCTGCGGCTGCTGCACTATTGAACCTATGCTTTGCACCTACTAACCAGAAAGAAAAGACAATATGTTAGACATCAAGAATAAACCCTTCAACAAAATCTGCACCACATCCCAGCTGCCCTGCATTCAAAGACCCTGTACTTTAAAAATGGTCCCACGTGACACCTAGTAAAAACCACACATTCAGTTTTTTGTGTTTTTATAAAAAACGTTTTTATAAAATAACCTTATGGGTCAAAATTACACCATTTAGAAAGCAGTGTTTTTTAATATTTTTTTTATATACCCCTCCCACCTAGGCGATGGCAGGAATCAAACCCCCTAACTGCAGACTCTGTAATCACATGCCTACCCACTACACTAATGACCTTGCTTCTGTCTTCAAAATTAAAAGGCTGTCATTTGTATCTAATAGGTGACACTGTCAATTAAAAGCAATACCATTCTGCAAGTGGTACCACCATTACGAACATAGACCTACGTAAGGGGGGCAAGCAAGACCGCAAGCATATCCTGACATTGTACAAGATTAAAAGTACAGGAAGCCAGAGCCCCTCCCCTTCTACAGACGGGCGGGCCACTGCATCTCGCGCAGCCATGAAATTCGAACCCGCTTCCCGCCGTGGCCCCAACCGCCTAAATTAAAGCACCATGCCAGGTAGCTTCCCCTGAGCACCGTGCAAAAAACTGCTAAATATTGAGGGTAGAAATTAAATATTGCAAAGTGCATATTTTCCCCGCAAAGGCACCAACACCGGAGCACCGATGATGCTTCACACTGGCCACGCCCCCAATACATATGGGCCCGCCCTGCACCACGTGGCAGCCTTTTAAATTCACCCCGCATTCCCCCTGCCTTAAATTAAAGGACCAATGCAGGGAGTGTCCCACAAGCAAAGTGCATGCATAAGCACCGCTGAAAATTGCATGGAGGAATTAAACATTTGGTACATGCAGCATCGGCAGTGGAGGGAACCAAACACTGCCTGGTAATGCTGAAGCATAGTACCCTGCCCTCGAGGCTACACCGGAGCGCAATGCAAGGTGCATTTGTTTCCTAGACGAGGCACAGAAACACAGGGGCGCAGTGTTGCCAGATTTTTAGACCCGGCCCAAAGCCGCTCAAATATAAGCCCAAAATAAGCCCAATCAGACCAGTTCCAGCCCAAAAAACAGCCCAAATTAGCAAATCTGAAATTATGCACAAATTATCTTTGGAAACAATTTTAAGGACAAATATACATTGTATTCAATATACAGATGGTGGGAGGGCGTTAACTGGGCACCTGCCTTAATGCTACTCAATTTTAAGACCAGAGCCAAGCAGCAACATCCAGCTTCCTGTTAATGTATGCAAAGGAGCGTAATGGGACGGCAACGGTGGGAAAAAAAAACACCCTGGGATTTGATCAAATTGTGGCACCAAATGCAACCAGGAGAAACCAAGGGGAAAGTGAGATATTGTGTGATATTACAACTCGTAACTTGTGGCGCAGGCAAGAGTCTATTCTCCATGACTATGGAAGTGCCTTCCCAGTGCATTCTTGTGGTTGGAGTGTTTGCCATTTATTGCAGTATTATCCTTGTACCTGTGTTTGGTACTCTTTTGTAACATGCACACGCCACTTTTCTCTTGTAACACACTGTTTGCTACCTCTCACATTTTGTTTGCTTTTGATACTTGCACAAGTGCCACCATTGCCTACGTAACGTTTGTTTTTGTGCCTGAGTGTCTAGCATATTTTGCAGTATTATACCTCTAATTGTACTTTGTTTTCTCTTGTAACCTGCACACATGTCACTTTTCCTCCTGTAATGTACCGATTGCTACCTCATCTATTTTGTTTGCTTACAATTGTCACTTTTACCTCATGTAACTTAACGTCTGCGTTTGTAATTTGTTCACTTGTAATTTTCTCCTCATGCTTGCGCGACCGGCGGGGCCGGGCAGTCAGCATCGGCAACATATTGCTCCTTCCTGTGTGAAGCCTAGTGTGTTGAGTGCAGTGCTCTGTACAGTAGGTTCATTGAGCAGTGAATGCATGCAGGGTAGGTCAGTGAAGTTAAGTGCAGTGTGACTGCAGGGCCTTATAGTGCAGCACATAGTGCATTGTACAGTGTCTGTACAATGTACCCTCAGCTGCTGTTAAAGGGCCATTTCTCTATTTTCCTTCTCAGTGAAGATTCTGGAATAGGAAGGTGGTAAACAACGTCTACCATCCATTGAAGCTAATACAGTCCTGGATAAGACCCAAGTAGGCTCCGGCCTATGCACGGCGCAGAACCCTCCCTGCTAACAGTACCTGACACCCTGACCATGCTCTGGGACGAGGGCCTTAGTGCTGCTGTGGTGATCCTGTATCGCAGCGCCGCCTTCGATGCAGCACTTACTATCGTGATATGCAGACCACATCCAATGGGCATGAAGGGATGAGTACCGGACTGACTTACCTTCTGTCTGTCCCATGCTCTCAGGCGCTGAATAGATCGTCTTTTCTAAGAGTACTTATAGTTCTTCTGGAGCCCCCGAGGGCTCACTCTAAGCCCCACACCCAGGGCTTTAAGTGGGATGAAAAAACTGGGGGGTCTCTCAAAGGGGCGTGGCCAGTGTAATTAGGGGCGTGGCTTTAAAACACTGATGCTAAAAATCTGTGTTTAGCATAGTGTGCCACCCCACTTGTATTTTGCTGTTTCTGTCATTGCATCCAGATATGTGATACAAGTAACATCATACCTACAACAAGTAAGGACTTTTGGCTTTGTCAATGGTTATTAGTTGCAAAAGATAAATAAACTGCAACTATGGCTTGTTACATATAATATTGAAAAATATTCCAATTAAAGCCCTGGTGACCCCACCACAATGTTGCTGCTCTTGCGTTTCAGAAAGAGAAGGGAAATCCAGAAAGAAAATTATTCTTTAAAGGATTTCCCTTCCCCCACAACGCTCACCTGGCATGACGTCATGCCGTAACTTCTCCACTAGTGAGGAGTGAGCAGTGTGGGCAGCGCACATCGACGTGCCTGCTGCCTCAAAACGGGTCTCTATCAGGCTCTGTTCGCCCTGGCACTTTTTTCCAGACTACAGTGACAGCAAACTACTGTCACTGCAACCCGGAAAAAAACAGACCGCCTGTGCCAGGGCTCAAAACAGAGCCCGATAGAGACCCGTTTTGAGGCCCCATTTAAAAAACTGCCGGTGCTCAGACCCCTTGAGACCCGGCCCACTTAAAGCCCTGCCCACACCCTTTAATCTGCTGATTTCACCTCTGGATACAGAGATGTGTGCTCCGTGCCCTTACGTCGTATGTAAATGAACTACAAACTGCAGTCATCATGATCAGAGCAACAGAAGCTGCGCATCATGTTTGTGCATGTATGGTCCATGGATGTGAATAGATGCACTGACAGTGAATGCGGATAAAACACAACACTTGAATTCCCACCCCGCCAATCAATTAATTTTCTGTAACCCAAATTGGTGGCCGACAGGGCTGTGAAGTCCTCCTACATGGCAGCATGCACTAAAAACGTGGGTTTCCTAATAGACAACAAACTCGGTGTGTAAAAGCAGGTGGGTGTCCTCCTCCGCTTGAGAATGCTCCTAAAGTGCTCCCTCTGCCTCCGGCCAGTACAGGCTGATGTCCTCTCTCGGCTGGGATACTGCAATGCACTGTATGATGACCCAATTGCAAAGGGTCCAGAATAGACCCCTGCAGCCTGAAACGCAATGACTCCATCACCGGGCACAGAGAGCTTTTCTCCTCATGTATCATTACTGTTCCTATTGTGAAGCGCTCTAATGCCTTCGGGTAAAGTCTGCGTGTGATGTTGTTGCCTTTTACCTTCAGCCCCTCTTGTCCCCCTCAGGCCTCCGTCCTCTCCTCGCGCGTCCCCTGCCCTTGCGCTACCCTGTTCACCACCAGCTGGCATTCTAGAATGTTAGCTGGTAATTTGCATATGCACAGTTGAGTTGGTTGAGGGGTTGTGACTGTGATGACGTGACCGGCGGCTGCGTCGCTCCGCTCCTGCCAGGGTGTTGTGTTTAACACTTAAATAGAGGAGCCTTGTCATCACTGCTGCCTGGTGTCTCACACTTAACAATGGCGACGAGGTGAGGAAAATAACAACACACCTGAGATAAAACCACACGTGAAGGAACATTCCACCAAGAAGATAAAGAGAAAGATTTATTTAATGAAAGCAATCAGAACTAAGGAAGACCGATTTTTGGTGAAGTACGAACGTGAAGGAACTTAAAAAAATACAAAGGACCTCCCACTATTGAAAATTCTATTCTTCATGACTATGGAAGTGCCTTCCCAGTGCGTTCTTGTGGTTGGAGTGTTTACCATTTATTGCAGTATTATCCTTGTACCCGTGTTTGGTACTCTTTTGTAACATGCACACGCCACTTTTCTCTTGTAACCCACTCTTTGCTACCTCTCACACTTTGTTTGCTTTTGATACTTGCACAAGTGCCACCATTGCCTATGTAACGTTTGTTCTTGTGTTTGAGTGTCCTCCTTTTATTGCAGTATTAATCCTCTACTTGTTATTTGTACGCTTTTGTAAGCTGCACACGTCACTTTTTCCTCCTGTAATGTATCGATTGCTACCTCTTGTATTTTGATTGCCCACTATTGTCACTTTTGTCTCATGTAACTGTGTTTGCTTTTGTAATTTGTTCACTTGTAATTGTCTCCTCATGTATCACTACTGTTCCTATTGTGAAGCGCTCTGACACCTTCGGGTAAAGTCCGCGCTATATAAAATCGCATAAATAAATAAAAAATACGAGGGAGCGTGAACTGTGTGAATATACAGAAAGTTACCATATCCCTTAAATTGTGAAATTGACCGGAAGGGATTAAGCAGCCAGAGTCAGGTGTACGGATGGAGATCGTTAATGAAGTGCTATATAAAAAGGCATAAATAAAATACAATAAAATAAATACGGATGGGCCGGCTGGGCCTGGCATGGCCTGGGGCAGAGGCTGGTGTCGGCTTCAGTTCGCCTACCTTTGAAGTGCTTCACCGTGTCTCTTCAAGGGCTGGGCCTGGGCGCTGCCGCAAGTTCACTGTGGTGTGGAGCCTGGGTGGGCACTGGCAGCGATATACACACAAGGTGCCAGGAGCAGTGCTGCTGTGCACACAAGGTGCTAGGCACAAGTGTGTAACTCTGTGTAAGTCGCAGTGAGCACACGAGAAACTGGCGAATGATGCACCAGGAGCAGAGGGCGAGTCAGTGCAAAGAAAGTGCCGGCACACGAGGTCCACTGAAGAGAGAGAGGGGGCTTGGTATCAGTAGTAGACACAAGGTAACGCTAGTGCTTTGCATTAGTAGGCATAAAGGAATACTATCTAGAGGCTGGCAGCGGTGAGCACAAGGGAACACAATCCAGAGACAGTGCATCAGTGGGCTTACGGGAACTCTATCTAGATACAGCACTTGGCATCGGTAGACACAATGAAGATGCTATCTATAGACAGCGCTTAGCATCGGTAGGCACATGAGGACATTATCTAGTGCTTGGCATCGGTAGGCACTTACCCTGTGCGACCTCCTGGTTCCGGTGGACGCCCGCCCCCTGCTGCTGCTTCTCTCTGGCTGGAAAGCAACAGTGGGAAGTCACAAGTTCACAACTCCCTTCCGATGCCTGTTGGTCTCGGATTTCCCCGCCCCTGGGGGGCCCCCAAATTGGCTAATTTACAGTGGCAAATGGCTCTAGGCCGTAACGTTGCAACTGCAAGCAAGCAACAAAGCTAGGTGGTGACCTGGGGGGGGGCGTCCAGGTACGGTGCGCATGTGCGGAGTGAGTGTGTGTGCACCGTGCAAATGAATTACAGTGACAAGCAACAGATAAGATAACGCAAGAATGTAGCAAGGACTGAGCCAGGCCTCATTGATGGATGCCAGACCTCGCTCTATAGCTGCCTTCTGCTCGTGTGAGTTAGTGACTGTGTGAGAAGCGCGATGCGCTTTGAGAGTGTGTGTGTGATTGTGGGCGTCCGCCCAAGCCAGTTTTTCCCGCACAAGAACACAAATGTAGCCCAAAAACTAGCCCCCCACCAGGCATGGGTTTTTCCCGCACAACTGGGAAAAAAGTCACCCAATTGTGCGGGAAATAGCCCAATCTGGCAACAGTGCAGGGGCGACGATGATGCTCTAACACTGGCCACGCCCCCACCACATACCTACACCCCCACCACATACAGGCCTGCCGTGCACACGCTGCCAGTAAAATTGACCCCACTTTCCGCCGCTACCCCGGCCACCCCAGCGCTGCACCACAACTTAGACAATGCTAGTTACGTACCTTTGAAAGTTTCTTTTTTTTTTAATTAACAAAAGTAACCCATTTGGGATTGAACCCATGACCATAACTTCTAAGCACCATGCTATTACTGAGCTGAGCCACTAACTCGAGGAATAGCAACAGTACGCCAGGCCTCCTTAAACCCACCGTGCCACACTCCTCACTGTTTACGATGCTCCTGCGGCTTCCCTGGGATCCAAGGAGACACAGCGGACTCGATCCCTGGAACGCTGCCTTAAATAACTTAATGTTAAGTTTCTGTTTTGTTTACGTATTGGAGACGTCACTGTTGTTTTCCCACCTTCAGCCAGCCCTCTCAGGGGAGGAGGCTCGGCTCTGTGGCATGACTAAGGGTGCCCCTACCCTAGGCGCGGGGGGGGGGGGGGCTACTCATTCTCCATAATGCATCTCATGAACATACCCAGGCTCTGTCTTAAACGTTGCTCTTCCAGACAAGGCCACCTAAGCTCCAGCAAAATATTGAAACTCACAGAGAAAGCACTCATAAGCTAAGTGGGCTCCCCCTTTCGGTATAGGGGATACCTCCCCCACATCATGGGGGCTGTAGGGGTGTGAGTTACGCCTCTGGCCAGAGGCGCAAATAAAGCCAAGTTTCGGGGGGGCTAAGAAAAAATTGGGGGGGGGAGCTGAACCTCTAATAAGTAGGCAGAGTGGAGCTGCAGGGCCTCCAACAAGGAGTGAAACAACAGCAAGGCCTAATTAACATTCAAATGAGCTTTTAAAGACCTGTGAAACGTTCGGGTGTGGCTGTGTGTGTGCCCCGGATCTGTCTCATCCCGGGCTGCCACACACGACGGGGGGGGGGGGGGGGGGGGGCTGAAGCCGGGTGAGTCCAATGGGTGTTGCACGCCTGCCTCTGGCCCTGGGTAAAAATACATGCCTCACTGAGGATGTCTAGCTCCATTAATGGAAATAGGAAATGTTACACTGTTGTACAAATAGGTAATAATAATATCTCTGCTCGATCAATAAATTAAGAAATCAATTAACCCTCATTTCCTGTGCAGCGCATCCCACGACGGAAGTCATCAATACACTTTACAATGCAATCAGAAAAGTTAAAAGAGAGACCGCTGGAGAGCAGGTTGCATAAATAAAGTAAATCTGGACAGAAATGTACACAGTGGAAATTGTGATTTATCAAGGACCAAGAACAAGTTGGACTCAGAGGCATAACGCAAAATGATGGGCCTCCTGCAAAATATGATAAGGTGCCCCTGTGTAACCCATATTGCACAGGTATATATTGGCATTGGGCTGAATGGGGGGCCCCAGAAGGTTTGAAGACCTCTTGAGGGGTTAGGGCCTTCATGCACTACAAAGGTTGCATTAAACCCCTGCTTGGACTCCTGGTAGAAGAAGTTGAGAAGCCTTGCTCCCCCAGCCAGACTGGATAACTTACAATGAGCAATACTACTCACTCCTTCTAGCAAACAAAGTCATAACACCCCCAAAGCACAATCTCTAGACTGCTTACTAATAAATACTTAGTCACTTTCTAAAAACAAGCACCACAGCTATGACTTATTTACTGTCACATGACCAGACTTACTCGTCATAACTAAATCATAATTGGGAGATGACATGGGTCATATTTAGCATGAAGCTGTTCCTCCAAGCTATCAAACTAACACACAAAATCACATTGGCAAAAGAGGAGGTGGACTAGCTGTTATATTGAAGGAAATAATAAATCTCACTAAAGTTGATGACATTTCCATACACGGTTCTGAGGCTCTCATAGCCAGGTGCAACCCTGCACAATGTCCTCCTTCTTCACAGACCACCACCTAGCAATGCAACATTCCCAGACATGTTTCTAGACACAGTTTCAAACATTGTGACACTGCACTCCAACCTATGCATTCTTGGTGACCTAAACATATGCTTCGACAGACCTAATGTGCCACATCCAAGAACTATCATCACTGGCCTACACAGAATGATAATAGCAAAAAGACCCGCACAAGGGAAATTATACATACATTATATTTCTTGCTAAAGTATGCAATAGTATTCACACATGTACAATGTTAGCGCTTTCCAAGAAGAAGTGAGGTCCAAATCTTGACAGTTATGAAGTAGAGCTTTTTATTCAAAGACAAGCATGGTGAGGATTCAAGAAATTGCTAGCAGCCAACGCGTTTCGTCACCACTGTGACTTCTTCAGGGCTAGAAGCAATTGTACATAAAACACAAAATTACAAATAGAAAATATTTACATAAGACATAAAAAGACAAACAAACCTTATATACATCATAAAAAAGGTTTCATTTGGTCTTAAAAAATGGTAGTTTGCATTAAGCCTAATACAATTAACCATTAGCTATTATATATCAGGAGTCATCACTATATCAATTGACATCCGTACATGATTATATTAAATATATTTCAGTTTTGCAACATTTCACTACATACATTTGGAAAGCGTTAGATGGTATCACCAATACATTATTTGTAAACATTAACTTTTCACAGTATTCGAGTGTGAAGCTAACACAGGGAGGAAATTAACTTCAAAACTCATCTAATTTTGCTTCTTTAAGGAAAGTACTATCAATTATATCTCCTTTTTAACCAGAGATGTCATATGGTACCCAGTATGGATTCAGTATTGTACATTGGGACAATAGAGATACATAACTCCTTGGTGTATTATAATTATATGACTATAGAGTCATAGAGTCATACTCCTCATATCCCATTCCTGAACCATTTTCTTCTTGGAATAAAACATTTCGCATACCTCTAAGGTTGGTTGAGCTGTGAAACATAAAACTTGCGTCTTTTGAACCAAGATACGTCAATCTGACCACCTATAGGGTATCAAATATATACATTAGGTTCCTATGGCTACATACAGATGATATACTTAGAGTTCATCGATTTGACTAGCACTTACAATCAAAAAAGAATGTTTTCCTTCTTCCAATTCCTTTTGTTTTTGATTTAACTTCTCAGTTTTCCTCTAACGTACAGCTTTTAGCAGTATTCCCATCTGTGTCACCGGGATAATGTCAGAAGTAATCTGATATATTGAGCGTGGCGTCTTTCTCGTTTTGTGTCCTACGAGTTCAATGGTTGTAATTACGGGACCATCAGAAATTTCTTCAATAAGTATTAGGCATTTTTACCGTGCTGCCGAATTAACGTACATCGTCCCTTCCCAGTGGAAGAATGACTACACAGAATGAACCTACATCAGGTCGTCCTCAAACCCACACACATCGCTGGACACATCCTAGATGTCATTTTTGCAGATCCAGAACAAGTTACCTTTCAAAGGACTGCCCCAGACTCATTGTCAGTGAAATTGCTCTTCCACCCTCGCAGCTCCACCATTAAGTGAGGTGCCCCAGCCCCTGCACTCTGGGGTGTTGGTGATTGAGGCCCTCCTCCACCCGCAGGTTTCCCTGCGCCTCATCCCTGGTGGTCCAGTGGACCTCTGTCTCCTTTCTCTCACTCTGCTCCTTCACTCGGTTTTCTACTCTTTCTATTTTTTACCTTTCTGCACCTTTCTGCATCTCTGCTCTTTTGTGCCTTATTTCTGCCCATTTTCCCTTTCTCTCCCTCTGCTCCTTCACTCGTTTTCTCTCGTTTTTCTACCCTTTCTATCTTTCACCTTTCTGCACCTCTGCTCTTTTGTGCCTTATTTCTGCCCATTTTTCCTTTCTCTCCCTC
This sequence comes from Lissotriton helveticus, assembly GCF_964261635.1. Classification (NCBI taxonomy): domain Eukaryota; kingdom Metazoa; phylum Chordata; class Amphibia; order Caudata; family Salamandridae; genus Lissotriton; species Lissotriton helveticus. Next base: position 1,508,297,209 of record NC_136061.1, read on the forward strand.
TGCTCCTTCACTCGTTTTTCTACCCTTTCTATCTTTCACCTTTCTGCTCTTTTCTGCATCTCTGCTCTTTTGTGCCTTATTTCTGCTTATTTTCCCTTTTTCTTTATCCCTTCTTTCCTCCCTTTACCTTTCCCCGCCGCTGCTGCCCCCGCGGCCCCTCCCCCCCAGCGCGACCGGCCCAATCCAGCTCCCCTCCCCGCTCCCGCCTCCCAGCTGTCCAGCCCTCCCCGACCCCTACTTAATGGCGGCCACTGCGGGGACAGGCGAGCAAGACCACTGACTCATTGTCAGTGAAATTGCTCTCCCACCCTCGCAGCTCCACCATTAAGTGAGGTGCCCCTGCCCCTGCACTCTTGAGTGTTGGTGATCGAGGCCCTCCTCCACCCGCAGGTTTCCCTGCGCCTCATCCCTGGTGGTCCAGTGGACCTCTGTCTCCTTTCTCTCACTCTGCTCCTTCACTCGGTTTTCTACTCTTTCTATCTTTCACCTTTCTGCACCTTTCTGCATCTCTGCTCTTTTGTGCCTTATTTCTGCCCATTTTCCCTTTCTCTCCCTCTGCTCCTTCACTCGTTTTCTCTCGTTTTTCAAACCTTTCTATCTTTCACCTTTCTGCACCTCTGCTCTTTTGTGCCTTATTTCTGCCCATTTTCCCTTTCTCTCCCTCTGTTCCTTCCCTCGTTTTTCTACCCTTTCTATCTTTCACCTTTCTGCTCTTTTCTGCATCTCTGCTCTTTTCTGCCTTATTTCTGCTTATTTTCCCTTTTTCTTTATCCCTTCATTCCTCCCTTTACCTTTCCCCGCCGCTGCTGCCCCCGCGGCCCCTCCCCCCCAGCGCAACCGGCCCAATCCAGCTCCCCTCCCCGCTCCCGCCTCCCAGCTGTCCAGCCCTCCCCGACCCCTACTTAATGGCGGCCACTGCGCGGCCTCGCCGCTGGTGCACCGAAGGCGCGTCAAAGGCAAGCACGTCTGCGCCCGTCTGCGACCCGTCCGCGACCAGCACCAGGAACCCTGGACCTCCGCCCCACCAACGCTATGACCCAGCAGCACTCCACGCACTCAACCCAGGCTGCAACAACAACTGCAAGCTAGCATCACCAGCCGACACCCATGGACCCTTCAGCTGTCACCGCTGCCGGCACACCTGCAGCACTGCCAAGAACACGGATCCAGCACAACCCGCCCACAAGAACACAACCGCACCGAAGACCCTGCAATGCATCCTCCTCAACGTCCGATCCCTCCACAAACACGCCACAGAAATCTGGGACCTACTTGACAGCACCACCCCGGACGTAGCATTCTTTACCGAAACCTGGACCAACACCACCTCGGGACCGGACATTGCCATCGCCATCCCCCAAGGATATAAGATCTCCAGGAAGGACCGCCCCACCCACCCAGGAGGAGGAATCGCCATCGTCCACAAATCCAGCCTCCACCTGAGCACACTCCCTGACGAGTCCACAGAACTGATGGAACACCTTCACTTCAAGATACTGGCCAGCCCCACCGCCGCCCTCCAAGGAACCCTCATCTACCGACCCCCTGGACCCCGCGGACCCTTCGCCAACTCCATCACGGACATTATCTCCCCGCAGGCCATCGCATCCACCAACTACACCCTGCTGGGAGACCTCAACTTCCACCTCGACAATCAACTGGACCCCAACACCACATGCCTCCTGGACAACCTCCACAACATTGGACTCCGCCAGATTGTGACCGAGCCCACACACTCAGCAGGACACACCCTCGACCCCCTCGTCACTACAGGAAACTCCATCACCTTTAGCCACACCACTGAACTCCCATGGACCGACCATTGTTGCGTCCACTACACCTTCAGAACATCCACCATCCACAGACACCAGCACCTGCTTCCACAAAGAAACTGGAACAAAATCACCGACGACCAGCTCACCTCCTCACTCAACAACTCCACCCCAACCATCGCGGAAAATGACGACCCCAACACCGCAGCCCGAACCCTGCATAGATGGATCTCGGACAGCACCAACACCATAGCCCCCCTCAAGAAAAACAACAATACTCGTGCCAAGAAAGCCAGATGGTTTACCACCGAACTTCGAGAATCCAGGCGCACATGCCGCCGCCTCGAAAAGGCCTGGAGAAACACCAAATCCACAGAAGCCACAACAACTTCAGAGCCGCCACCAACGCCCACCATCAACTCATCAGAGAAACAAGGAAAAAAGCGATTGAAGACAGAATCTCCACCCACGCACACAACAACAAGGAACTCTTCACCATCATCAAGGAGTTCGCCCAACCCACCAGCGAGTCTACCGATATCCCTCCCTCACAAGACCTCTGCGACAAACTCAGCACCTTTTTTCACCACAAAATCAAGAGCATCTACGACAACTTCAACGAAGACAACCAACACACTGAACCCTCACCAACCACCCCCGACACCCGGAAACCAACGATTGATGACTGGACAGCCCTCACCATCGAAGACACACTGAAGACAATGAAGTCAATCCACTCAGGGGCCCCCACGGACCCCTGCCCCCACCACATCTTCAACAGAGCCGCCGACACCATCGCACCCATGCTCCGCCACACCATCAACCGCTCCCTGGCGACTGCCTCGTTCCCCGATGACTGGAAACACGCCGAGGTGAACCCCCTCCTAAAGAAACCCTCAGCGGACCCCACCGACCTCAAAAACTACAGACCCATCTCCCTGCTCCCGTTCCCAGCGAAAGTCATCGAGAAAGCCATCAACAGCCAACGCGCCACATTCATTGAAGAACACAACATCCTCGACTCCTCCCAATCCGGCTTCAGAAAAAACCACAGTACGGAAACCGCCCTCCTCGCCGCCACAGACGACATCCGCACCCTACTGGACAAAGGAGAAACAGTAGCCCTCATCCTCCTCGACCTATCAGTGGCGTTCGACACAGTCTCCCACCGCACCCTAATACGCAGACTCTATGACGCAGGAATCCAGGACAAGGCCCTCGACTGGATCTGCTCCTTCCTCTCCGGCAGGACGCAGCGGGTCAGACTCCCCCCTTTCCTCTCGGACCCCACACCTACCACCTGCGGAGTCCCCCCGGGGCTCCTCCCTCAGCCCGACGCTCTTCAACGTCTACATGGCTCCACTTGCCCCCATCGTCAGAACCTACGGACTCAACATCGTGTCATACGCAGACGACACCCAGCTCATCCTCTCCCTATCCAACAAGCCCAACACCACCAGACGCAACTTTCGAGAAGGCATGGAAGCCGTCGCCAAATGGATGAAAAACAGCTGCCTACAACTAAACACCAACAAAACAGAAGTACTCATCATGGGCCCAAACCCCGACGCCTGGTGGCCCACCGCCCTCGGAAACCCGCCAACCCCCACAGACCACGCATGCAACCTGGGAATCATCCTGGACTCCGAGCTCAAAATGGACCACCAGATCAACTCTGTCTCATCTTCCTGCTTCCACACCCTCCGCCTCCTTCGTAAGACCTTCAAATGGATCCCCCTCGAACACCGAAAGACAGTCACTCACGCCCTGGTCACCAGCAGACTCGACTACGGCAACGCACTCTACGCCGGAATAAACAAAAACCTCATCCGCAAGCTACAGAACATCCAGAATGCCGCCGCAAGACTGGTCCTCAACCTGCCAAAACACTGCCACATCTCCCAGCACCTGCGCACACTCCACTGGCTCCCCGTCGAGGCGAGAATCACCTTTAAGGTGCTCACCCACGCACACAAGGCCCTCCACGGCACCGGACCAGCATACCTGAACAGCCGACTCAAATTCCACGCACCCCAAAGGACCCTACGATCAGCCCAGCTCTCCTACGCCGTGGTCCCCCGCACCAGAAAGACCAGATCGGGAGGCCGCTCCTTCTCCTTCCTCGCTGCCAAAGCATGGAACGCTCTTCCGCTCCACCTCATACAGACAACATCGCTCCCCATCTTCGCAAGAAACCTCAAAACCTGGCTCTTCGACAGACCCCCTCCTTGATGGAATGGAACCTGCACCCCCCACCCCTAGCGCCTTGAGACCTTTACGGGTGAGTAGTCTCGCTTTAACAAACCCCTGATTGATTGATTGATTGATAGATACCATCTGGTAACTTTCAAACAGAAAATACCATAAATCAACATACCTAAGGATAAATGTATTCACCTATTGATCATGGAACAAACTCAATTTTGAACAAGTAGAAACACAACTAACTTCCAATACAGATCTAGACACAATAAATTCCATTCAAAAACTTTATGAGTTGCTCAAGGCAGTGTTTGGTATCCTAATACCACTAAGAACAACAAAACAGGACAAGAGAAAACAGGCAACTTGGAGGAATGCAGGGCTAAAAAAGATAAAAAAACAAATATCAATGCTGCATCGCACCTGCCTCAAAACAAACAGTAATCAAGACAAACTTCACCTACACAAATTTAACAGAATAACAAGTCGACATACAGAAAAGCAAAAAAATGTACATGGCATGGTGAGCAAAAGAATGATGGATTTAACCCAGATCTCTTGACTGGGGGTGAATGTTTCGATTTGTTCTGCATTCCGTTCATCAATTGTGTGTCTTTTCCTTTCTCGCCCTAAGTGTACCAGGTATGCCTAGATGTGGGTCCCGTGGTCACTGTGCCACTGGAATCAAGCTATCCTGGCTGAAGAGGGGTGAAACCCCGAAACCCATCCTAGGATGCTTGTTTCTGGTCCAGGGAGGACCTGGCTTGGCAGTTTGGGCTGACTGTTCCGATTAGGCACAGGGTCAAGACGGATTTGCATTTTATTATAATCTTTTTAAAATGTATTGTTAATGAATTGTGATTTTATATTTTTATGTGCTTTTATGATATTCTGTATATCGAAACAAAGCTTTGATGATGATGATTTGCATATGGTCAGGTCTAAATTGGGGTTGCATGGTGAGCAAAATAATGATGGATTTAACCCAGATCTCTTGACTGGGGGTGAATCTTTTGATTTGTTCTGCATTCTGTCCATCAATTGTGTGTCTTTTGTAAAAAAAAAAAAATACTATTCAATCAGAATTCAAAATGCTAAATGTGCAAATAATGAATTTTATAAAAATTCTCACTGAATTTCTTAAATCTAAATGCACAGAAGGAACTCAGCCCATAACCAAAAAAGTACTTACAAACTGAGAAATCATTGCACAACCAAATCAGACTTGCTGGACTCCGATTTAAAACAAAGGAAAACCATCAGCAACAACTCATTTCCAACAATCCCCTCAACGGGTCGGCTAACCAGTGGCAGGTCCTCCGTTAAGGAGGAGGAGCATCATCTCCATTTTATTATTTTGTGTGTACCTACTGCGCTGACATCAGAGTAGGTACACACAAAATAATAAAATGGTAAAAAACATTTTATTATTCTCAGTGCTGCAGGCCACAGCGAATGATTAGTGGGGTCGGGGCAGATTCCTACAGATTGCAGGAAGAGGTCGTAGGTTTCTCAGTTGACATGTTAGATTGGCCAGCTGTCTACATCCAGCCAATCTGACATGCGCACTTCAGCCTGCACAATCCTACCACTGTAAAACAGCTGAGGGATTGCAGGCACAGGCCCCAGCCTGAAAATGAGTGCTGGGTAAGCCTGTTCCAACCAGATTTGAATGCAGGAAGTAAGCCACCTTCCTTTCCTGCTCCTCGTCGTTGTCTGAGAGAGGAGTAAATATCGGTGAGTTTTACGGCACTCTGCACCCCACCGATTTTTAAAGTTGTGAGCTACCTCTGAGGCTAACCCATGCACTGCATTCCTTCAAACAAATATCACAAAGTGAATTTATGGATCTGGTCACAGCAGGCAGGACTTAGAAAAAACATGCATATGCCCCTTAGTAAAGAAATCAAACCTGGACCTGCATGATCCAAACAACTACAGACCGATTAAAAATTGACATTTCCTGGGCAATGTGATAAAAATAGCAGCATTCACTCAGAAGTTACAATTCATTTGATAAAGCTCCATACTTTCCAAATTCCAAACAGTATTCCGTCCAGGGAGAGCACAGAATCTACTCTCATCACCATCTGGTATGACTTCAAAAACACAGCAGGCCGAAACAGGGTTGATGCACTACTTTCCTTGCATCTTTGAGCTGTCTTAGACACATGACCATAACACTCTAATCCAAAGACTCTACAAAGCTGGCATAGAGGGGACTGCTCTTAACTGGATCACATCCTACCTTCAAAACATGAAAAATATCATCCATACTCCCTCTTTCTCATCCAAATCATACTTCACAAAAGCAGGGATGCCTCAAGCCTCTATCATCTCAACCACGTTTTTCAACATCTACATGAAGAAAATACTGCCAATGGTCAATGAATTTCAGTTCTTATGCTATAACTATTCAGATGAAACACAAATACTTCTTAAACTGGAAAGACCCAAAGACACTGGAAAGTTGATTAAGCCAATGGCTTCTACTATGGATCATCTTTATCAACTATGAAAAAACTACAATTAATTCAAAACTTTGCTGCAAGACTATTCCTACATCTAAAGCCTCAAGCCCACAACCTTGAGGGCACTACATTGATTCCCAGTTGTCAGAAGATCTACATCACAGCTTTCCAAACTGTGTGTCCCGACACAGTACTGTGTCGCCTGCAAGTGATGGGTGTGTCGCAGGGGAGTGAACAAGTTTTCAAGAGGAGAATTTGGAGTCAAAGTAGTCTATGATATAGATATGTGCCCTGTAAGCTGGGGTGAGGTGACAGAGGGAGTAAGACAGAGAGAGAGGGAGACAAAGGGAGCTAGAGGGAGTAAGACAGGGAGCGAGGGAGACAGAGGGAGCAATAGAGAGAGGGAGACAGAGGGAGCCAGAGGGAGTAAGACAGAGAGAGAGGGAGCTAGACAGAGAGAGGGAGCTACAGGGAGTAAGACAGAGCAAGAGGGAGACAGAGGGAGTTAGAGGGAGTAAGACAGAGAGAGAGAGGGAGCTAGAGGGAGTAAGATATAGAGAGAGAGAGAGCTAGAGTGAGCAAGACAGAGAGAGAGGGAGCTAGAGGGAGTAAGACAGAGAGAGAGGGAGCTAGAGGGAATAAGACAGAGAGAGAGGGAGCTAGAGGGAGTAAGACAGAGAGAGAGGGAGCTAGATGGAGTAAGACAGAGAGAGGGAGCTAGAGGGAGTAAGACAGAGAGAGGGAGCTAGAGGGAGCAAGAGAGAGAGGAAGCTACGGGGAGTAAGACAGAGAGAGGGAGCAAGAGGGAGTAAGAGAGAGAGGGAGCTAAAGGGAGTAAGAGAGAGAGAGAGGGAGACAGAGGGAGTTAGAGGGAATAAGACAGAGAGAGAGGGAGCTAGAGGGAGTAAGATAGAGAGAGAGGGAGCTAGAGGGAGCAAGACAGAGAGAGAGGGAGCTAGAGGGAGTAAGACAGAGAGAGAGAGAGCTAGAGGGAGCAAGAGAGAGGGAGAGAGAGCTAGATTGAGTAAGAGGGGGCAAGACAGAGAGAGACGGAGGGAGCTAGAGGGAGCAAGACAGAGAGAGAGGGAGACAGAGGGAGCTAGAGGGAGCTAGAGGGAGTAAGACAGAGAGAGATGGAGGTAGAGGGAGTAAGACAGAGAGAGGGAACTAGAGGGAGCAAGACAGAGAGAAAGAGGGAGCTAGAGGGAGCAAGACAGAGAGAGAGGAAGCTAGAGGGAGCAAGACAGAGAGTGGGGGAGCTAGAGGGAGCAAGACAGAGAGAGAGGGAGCTAGAAGGAGTAAGACAGAGAACCCCGCGAACTCCCCTTAGGTGTTTCGGGCTCGTTACGCTCGCTCGCTACACTGCCTTACTGTGTCCCAAAATGATGCATTTCCAAAAAGTGTGTCCCCAACATGAAAAGTTTGGAAAGCTGTGATCTACATTCAAGCTGCTTTGTTTCACTCACAAAGTAATACATGGAACAGAACCACTCTTTATCAGGATTAAAATATTCAAATACTTACAAAAAAGGAACCTCCGCTTAAAATTGGCACCTTGCCTCAAAACTGCAGCATTCAAGGACAAGCATTGGCAAAGCCAACAGGTTTCACCTATGCAACATGGCTTAAAGTATATAAGAAAGCGCAATGATGTGGCCATCTGTGAACACCATGTGCTGTGCCACATGTAAGAAAACATTGTCAAAGCTGATAAATGTTGCAAAGGTGAAAATTATTGGCTTTGCCATTGCTTATTTTACTTTGGCATTGGTTCACAAAAACAGTTCAACTACTGACCACACCAACAAAGAGCCAACACAACAGACATTATCAAATGATGCCTTTTCATGTTCAGTTGCCAGCCTTCCCAGATCAGCACAAAAGGCCCATGTATTGGAAAAGGTGCTTTAATACCCTCACAAAGGTTTTTAAAGCAATACAGTTGTAACTAACATAACACAAAATTGCAAACATTACACTTTACTACCGCCTAGCTGTGGTGACAAATTAACTCGTTTGCTTAACAACAAATACGGTCAGCCATGGGGAGATTAAGTGATTTGCCAGGATTCACAAAATGTGGACCCGAGGCCAAGGCATGTTGCGCCATCTAGGGAGAGGATGTGGCATAAGGGACAGAGTTGCCAACTATGGAGCTGGGAAACTGGGTTTAAGTGTCGACATTGGCTTAACATCCTTGATTCTGGGTGAATCACTTAATCTACCCATGCCTACAAAAATTAATATGTCCTTGTGTAAGGTATCTGTTGCTAATGTAAAGCGCTCTAATACCTTTGAGTATCCAGCAACATAATGCTGCCATGGGGAGATTAAGCGATTTGAGTGTAATCACAAAATGTGGAACTGAGGCCGAAGCTAGGGAGACAATGTGGCGTCCTCTGGAGAGAGGATGTGGCATAAGGGCCAGAGTTACCGACTATGGATCTGGGAAATGGGTTTGAATCTCAGCGTCCATTTAACATCTGTGATTCTGGGCAAATCACTTAGGGCCTGAATTTGAGTTTGACGGTGTGGGAGCAGTGCGGCACGGCACCGCCCCACTCCCAGACTGCCAAACCTCCCCCCCGGTTGCACGCTAAATTACGAGTTGTCTTGTGATCTGACAGTGAGGTTCTTAGACCCCTGAGAATGAAGATTACAGTTCTTCAACAGGCGGTTTGTCCTTGGCATTCCCACGGCAGTGCCTATGAAAAAGGCACCACAATGGGAATGTCAAAGCCTGTTCCTGTACTACATGGACTGTGCAATCCATGCCATGCAGGAAAGGGGATGCATTTAGACATGGGTCACACCGTGTGCCCCCTGCAAGCATTCTCAGGTCATGAGGGAACAGGAGCCCTGTAGGGCCCTCTCAGTTTCCTTTCTGCCACAGGTTTCATGACAGGCTCATCACCACCATAAAATCTGTGGTAGTGAGGAAATTCATAATATGCTTGGCGGTGATGTAGTTCATAAAGGACTTTGCAATTAGTTCAGTGCAGTATCACTCTTTGTTGCTGCTTCCTAAGTGGTTAAAGCAGCGTTATGTCGCGTCTGTTTTTGGCAGAGGAGTATCACGTAAGTTTAGTGTCCTTCCTCTTCACTTGTTCATCTGTTGTTTCGAAAAACTATTTCGAGATTTATTTTCAAATATGGTGGCCACGGTTTTTTTTGTTCTGCATGTGCGGCTCACCTTAAAACATACTTTAAGCCTGAGCACATTGCTCGTGAAACAGACGCTGCACTTTATCTTTTACTTGTTTTTTATCATTATTTACATCAAGCACTTCTTACAAGTGCCTGCACGTTTAAAAGCTGCTGGAAGCGTTGGAGTACAGCTGTGCACATACCAGATAGAGGTTCAGGTGGCCTGGTGGGCGATAGCCTCTTGGACGGGAGGACTCGAGTGTAGCGCAGCCATTATTGCCCTGCTGTAAACTTCCCGATATGGCGGCTGGACGTTTTGTTTGTTCTGCTAGTACATCACCTTAAAACATACTTTAAGCCTGACCGTGTCGCTCGTGAAACAGGCGCTGCCCTTAATCTTTTACTCGTTTAAAATTGTGTATTTACTTCAAGCACTTCTTACTTTGAATGCTGCCTGGAAGCTTTGTTGTACAGGCGTTCGCACGTCTGATAGAGGTTCACATAGCCTGGTGGGCAACAGTCTCTTGGACGGGAGGATTTGAGTGTAGCATAGTCATCGCCCTGCTGTAAACTTCCTGTTGTTCATGGTCAGTTCTTTCCTGAAAGTTCTCTGACTCTGCTTTCCATTTAGTACTCTTCCTCTCAAACTGCCTTTTAATTATTGCTGCAGGCTTGAACGGTGAGTTTGTAACCACCAGATCATTAGCCTTCCTTAAATAATAGGGTATGTGTTGTCTTCATCGGGCCGGCTGCGAGGGAGGGGGCGATATGCTACCAATTTCCAAAACTGCACCCAGGATTTCCAAGACAATATTGGTGCTCTCTCACTTGATTTGACTGGTGTGATGACTTCCTCTGAAAAGTCCTGTCTGATGAGAGGGAAATTAGGCCTGCACTTGCCAGTGCCTAAAAATACAGCTGATTCAACTCTTAGAGCACGTGTGTCTTCATTTCTCACGATCTCCAAAATCGCATCTAGGCGCTGCAGATTTTTCTATTCTTCAGGGCTATAGGCGAAGCTCTTATAACATGTCTTCATTGTTCACCCTCCTGCTTTCTCGAGGAATTAACTTAAACCAGCCTCTCTTAAATGACCATCTCCTTCCATCCTTAGATATGTCCCTAACCACCCCGGAAATCACCCCCTGCCATTATCAGATGCTCATTCTTCCAAAGTCCACTGGCCCCAGTTTACACATTTGCCTTCACATGCACTAACTAATTTGTGCCCCTCTTGGCCCTAAAGCAGTCACTGACTCTCCCTATACCTTGCAGTGTACGTCTCCAGATCCACAAGCAGGGGCGGTGCCTCCCTTAGGGCGTGGGGGCATTGCCCCACTCATATTTTGCCCCCCTGAGCCCCCAAT